>NW_023494805.1:27524161-28831661 GCF_904425465.1 Colossoma macropomum | reverse complement strand
ATGATGGAGGGGTTAATGATGGAACAATGAGAATTATGGAGGGTGAATGATGGAGCAATGGGAATTATAGAGGAATGGGAATGACAAAGATGAAAATGGTGCATTAAATAATACAGGGCTGAATGGTGGAGTAGATGATGGAGTAAAAGTGGAGGGGTGAATAACAGAAATGAAAATGATGGAGGGATGTGAATGTTTGAGGGCTGAGTGATGAAGAACACTGAAATGACTGAAGACTTGGAGAGGTGAAGGATGGAGGACTGGATGATGAGGTGAATTATGGAGGAATGAATGAATGATGGAAGGATAAGTAACAGAGGGGTGAGTGATGAAAGGATGAATAATAGAGGGATGAATGAAGGTGGAGTGACTGATGGAGGAGTGAATATGGCTCTAGAGTGTGTATAAATAGGCTGCTGTGAGAACATAATTGTGCCATTATCATTATTATCTGCATCATTACTATTATTTTTGTTGTTGTTGCCATTATTAAGCAGACAGGTCATTCTCACTGAGATGTTTTCCTTTCTCTTTTTCTATTTCTCTCCCTCAGCTATGATTCACTCTCTTGCAGCAGCGATGAGCAGCCACCTTCCGAACGCCTCTTCCTCTTCCTCCTCTCCCTCCTCCTCTTCCTCCTCTCTGGGTGGCACGTGGATCTTGCCGGACAGCCGTAACTCCTCTCTGGTGCGGAGCGGGGCGGACCTGCGCCCGCTGGCTCCTGTTAGCCCTTGGGACGTTGCCCTGTGTGTCACTGGTACGCTCATCTCCTGCGAGAATGCTCTGGTGCTGGCAGCTCTCTTCTACGCTCCCAGCCTGCGCGCACCCACCTTTATCCTCATCGGCAGCCTGGCTGTGGCTGACCTGCTGGCCGGCCTTGGCCTGGTGCTCAACTTCATCTCCATCTATGCGCTGGACACTGAGCTGGCCACGCTGGCCTCTGTGGGGCTGCTGATTGCTGCCTTCTCAGCATCTGTCCTCAACATCCTGGCAATCACGGTGGACCGCTACCTTTCACTGTACAATGCTCTTACCTACAACACAGAGCGCACTCTTACTTTCACTTACGCCATGCTGGCGCTCATCTGGCTGGTGTGCGTGGCGCTGGGCCTGCTGCCTGCCCTGGGCTGGAACTGCCTCGCCGATGAGACACGCTGCAGCGTGTGCCGCCCGGTGACCAAGAACAACGCCGTGGCGCTGGCCGTCACCTTTCTGCTGGTCTTTGCGCTCATCATGCAGCTCTACCTGCAGATCTGCAAGATCGCTTTCCGTCACGCGCAGCAGATCGCCGTGCAGCAGCACCACTTCGCCGCCATCTCCACCACCAAAGGCGTGTCCACACTGTCCGCAATTCTGTGCACCTTCGCCGCCTGCTGGATGCCCTTTGCTATGTACTCCATTGTGGCCGACTCCAGCTACCCCGCCATCTACACATACGCCACCGTGCTACCAGCCACATGCAACTCGGTCATAAACCCCATCATTTATGCGTTCAGAAACCCGGATATCCAGAAGTCCCTCTGGCTGGCCTGCTGCGGATGCGTCCCAACCAACTTCTCCCTGCGGCCAAGGACGTCCAGTGACGTTTAGAGCAGATCAACACAGGACTTTCTGAGATGTTACCGAGGACTTACTACTACTGCGGGTCTACTGTGTAAGTGTTTAACACTATGCCCGCATAGCGGGTGGATACAAGATGGATCTTTTCTACCAAACACAACAACCAACAGTAGTGGAAACAACAGCAACGACATCAAAGAAACCCCAACACACCTGTATATACACCTCAATGTCATTGCAGTACCAACTTTGCTTATCGTGCTGTGTGATCACTGGGGTTAAAAATCTCATGACTTGTCCACTGTAGTATAACACAACGTTTTTAGTGCAGTAAGTTTCATCACCATTATGAAGGCAATGCACATATATTTATCTTAAAATCAGAAAGAGGGGATAGCTAAAGGTCAGTGAAACATAAGACCCATACCTAGTGAATCAAAGAACCCAATTCTGGCACTCTAAAAAGGAAGTGCTCTTTTTTTCCCCTCATGGACTTGGCCATAGCAAAGCAGCATTGATTTCTTTTTATAGCCCGTATTTAGCTAACTAGCCCAAATCTGCTGCCCATCTCAGCAAGCCAATTATAATGCCAAGGAAGCCTCTGCAAAGCTCTCAAAGCCTTTCTTTATCAGTTGACACTGCAGCTGGTCAACCAGTAGATGTAGAGGAAGCACAGTGCGTTTCAAACGTCCTCGATTAAAAATAGCAGTTTCAAGGAGAACCTTCAGGAGTGAAAAAAAATGGCACACATCATGGTTATTTCAGCCAACAATGCTGCACTGTTCACCGTATTTGTTCTTTGCCTGCTAATCTTGGTTATTAGTTCATTAGTAAACAAACCACAGAAGCATTATGATATAATATAGTAATGGATTGCAGTACTCTTTACGCACAAGAGTTCAGGACCATGGACAGCGGCAGGCACAACAGCATGGCTGTTCCTGTGCATTTCTGTTTTTTTTTCACACCAAGCTCCCTCCATGTTCCTTTTAAAAATGTATGAATGACATTAAGGAAAACAAGGTCCCACTAGCGAAATTTCACACGCTTCAGTGAAAGCTGACAATCTGCCGTTTCGCTGCCTGCCAAATCCACTGCTACTTTGTTAGCTCATTGTTCTGCGACGGATCGTTGTTTTCACAACTTTGGTAGGTGATGAAAAAGATGTCAGGGAAGCAGGGTGATTGAGGCTCTCACATGAATCTGAATGAGATGTTTAATCGGAAATCTGAGGGAAACCTACCAGACACGGCAGAAGAAGGCATTAATAGGTTACATTATTCCAATGTATTCAAGGCTTCATTATTACTCTAGAATGGGGGACTATGTTTGAATCATTATTAAGCTATTTTCCAAGAGCTCTGGTGAGATGAGTATATGGACAGGGGTTGCTGCAAGTGAAGGTCATTAGTAATGATTAGTCTGAGACAACATCTTTCATATTGTCGCTGGAACAAAAGCTTGTATCTCCAAACCTGTAAATTTACAGGAGAAGGACAAAACATTCTTAGCCTTCAATGTAAGTTAATGTAGGGAGATTCAATTCCAAGAAACTTTAAACCATTTCTATTGGTCTGTTTGTTATGAAACATTCACACAATGTAAGGGACAGATGGCATTTCCAAATCATGTACAGTACCGTCAAAAAGTCTGAGACCACCCTTCATTTATTTAAATTCCAGTTTAAACGGCAGTTAAGAACAAGTTTCTATTTTTTTCAGGAGAGATTTCTGAGGAGATTAGATATAAGATAATCCCCTTGCATAATGAAGAAGAAGTCAAAGGAAAATAACTTTCCAAAACTATTATTAAAAAATACAGAGAAAGTGGGACTTTCAACAATGCCAGACCTGGTAGATTGTCAAAACTGTCACCATCAGATAAAAAGTGCTTAAATTAAGCTCCAGTCTTGCTTCAGATCTGAAAAAATCCACAGCTGTTTCCTTTATTCCACGGTGAGAAGACAACTCAACACTACGAGTCTGAACGGATGAGTAGCTGTCAAGAAGCTGTTCCTGAAAAAAAAGATTTTGAAAAAGAAAAAAGAAAACTTGCAAATCAGAGAAAGAAGCTACTGGTGTTCTCAGAACAATGACCTGACCACCCCAGAGTCCAGACCTCAACACCATTGTATTTGGGCGTCGGGATCATGAGAAGCAGAAAATGCAACCAATTTATAAAACTGAACTTTGGAGAAAACTTTATTTGGAAAACTGAAAGCGAGTCTCCTGAAAAGAACGGAAGCTGTAATGAAGGTAAAAGGCAGACACAAAAAATGCTGAAAATATGTATTCATCTGTTGAGTCTTCTGTGTAATTTTCTTTCCTGCTGTTGAAAAATGAATAACTTCTACTTAAAGGCCGTTACATCTGAAAATTAAATAAATGACGGGTGGTCTCTGGCTTCTGCAAAGTACTGTAAAAAAGCCGAAAGCGACAGTAACAATATGAAACTGTAGCCTCCACCAAGACATATGTGGTCAGAAAGCCCTGCTATCCAGCAAGCATGCGCATAATTCTACATTCAAAAATAGCTCATATTGGGATCAGATAACTAGGCCAGCAGACCCTGGATGGAGTGGTCTTGAATCAAGGTTAATGAAATCGGCGACTGCTTTGAGTCTCCAACACAGTATTTTCAGAATGGTGCACATACAGCACATAAAACAGATGCTGGTATTCCTCTTTTCCATCTAAAAGTAACCAAACACAGACAGCAACCTTAACAGCACCTTGTGTTTTTCAAGGGGACAGTCTCGTGATCCTTTGTCGCCCCTCATTCGAAAGGTATGACCTTATTTTTGGCCTTATTTTCTTGCTCCTTTGCAATAATCTATCAATGTGTGCTGTCCATTGATAATGCTACAATCTCAATGAGGCCATCAACAGAGCTAATTTAACCTTATGACTTGAACAAACTAAGATGCAGTTTGGACAGTGGGTTCTGGCCTTTGAAGCAGAAGTGTTCTGCTTTGAAACCAATTGTGGTGGTTTGAAGCTTAGAGTAGACCCTGAGAACACACATACACACATGCTGGCCCACTCTGACTAACCTCAGCCATTTGGTGACCTACACTATAACTGATGGACTTTCTTCTGGAGCTGTCTCACAGTCTGGACACTGTGGACGCACGATACATTTGACATTTATTAGAAAACGTGTGTGTGTGTGCGAGAGAAAAAGAGAAATAGAGCTAATTGTGTGTTTATATAGCACTCACTCATATCTTGAGTGGGGTTCAGTGACCTATCACACTGTGCCCCCCTTTAAGGAAAACAAAATAATAAGAATCCACCCCACCTTAATACATAGCAAACACGTACAAATATCGATGTTCTGATGCCAATCTGTATTGTTACGTATCGTATCTCCACAGAACTATACTCAATGGGATGCCATAGATTCAGTTTGTTCAGGGGTACTACGGTTATTTTTCTTATGCAATGCTTTATGGATACATTCTATTTTTATACACATCAGGGCATGAGTTTTATGACATGGTGGCGTCAATGTGTGCGTGTGTGTGTATGTATATAATATCTGTATTCTTATTGATGGTTTCTTAGAAAGACAGAAAAAAAAACACAAGCAAATTGAGTGTTGGCTATGCGAAAAGTGCCATAATTTTAGTAGTGTCGAACTTGTTGATTTCAGTGTATTTGTCAAGAAAACAAAGGCTTATGATTTCTACCATCACTACACTAAAGACTGTGCAGGACGTAACATATTACAGGACAGTACCAGTCATCATCAGAAATCACCATGGCAGAATGATAGATTTAAAAGGTCTATATCTGATGGAAATCTCACAAACTACTGATCTGATTCCCAAAGTTCCCCAAATATCTCGTTATGGAATCAACACTGATTCATGGAAAGCTGGTATCAATATGATTCATTGTCACCATGACCTAAACTGATGGACTGCTTATTAACTGTGTGAGTGCAATCATATCTGGACCAATTACAAAAGCTGAAACCATGTACTCACCAGTTGTGGGTAGTTTCATGTAATCCATGTGATGTAATGGGTCAGTGCCCCCTGCTACTGGGGTAACCTGAGTTTGTGGTATCCTGTGGGCTTTTTATTCATTACTCTGGTCCCCCTGTTGGCCCCCTTCCCTCTACATGGTGTCATGTTGGCTCTTCTCCCTGACTCTGGTGCTGGACGGGGTAGTCCTCGTCCGAGTCAGACAGTGGACAGATGGACGTCCACCCCCTGCCACCTGCTCAGCAGTGACCTATCTAATCACTGACACCATAGATGTCATCATAGCATCAGATGCTGCCAAGGAGGCGGACACGGGCAAAGATAGAACGTGCCCTTTTTATCTCACCCGGATCGGTTAGGCCCTTGAACCTTAAGACTTATTGGTGGTCTATCTAAGCTCCGCCCAAAAATGTGTTCTTTCACAGCAACTTTTGCGAGGGTGATCTAAAATCCTATCGAGAAACTTAGTTTTGGTAAAATTATCCTTATTTAGAGTGAGTTATTAAATTCAAATGCTATTTATTTTGCACATATATAAAAGGTCAGTCTGTTAGGACAGTTGAGTGTAGTTTTGTTGTGAGCTAACATTAGCATGGTGGAAACTGAATGTGGTTTCTAACATTTCTAGCTTCGATCAGCTACAACAGCATAGTGCAGCATAGCATTTTAAACAGGAAACTCAATGTTAGATATATCTACTAGCTGTAGAATGAGGTACAATGAGACTTTACCAGTGTTCTCTAAAGCAGGTCCAACCACAAAACAGCAGCTAGGAAAAAATTAGGTATGCAGCAATATGGAAATTGTGGTCTGAGGCCAATCTCCAATATTTTTTCTTGTAAAAATCTGTCAATGCCGATGCCTTTATCAAATGTAGATCCACCTGGATTTGTCTAACAGAGAAACATAAAATTTACTTCGGTAGGGTTGCAAATACAGTGAAATGAGTAAGATATTTTAGCACAGTAGCCCAGCATCGCCTACACAAGCTGCTGTTCCACAGTGCAATAAATATGCCATGTAATATGAGTTCAAAATAGCAGTCAAATCTAAACATTCCAATATACCAATCGTTTTCTTCCAATTACCTGCCATTATGATTCCTAAATCATTGTGCCTCCCTAGAAAGAATGCATTTGTAGACGGAGCTCAGATACTGTTTGATATTTACTATGAAACTAACATATGTGGTGACATCCGAAGTGTGGGCCAATAAGCTGAACGGATCTGGAAAATGCAGCATGTGTTTACCGTTTACTGCAGTTTGCAGGACTGCTGTTTCTGGAGACAGCCACTACGGACTGTCCTAAAGAGGGAGAAAGAGGGGGAGGGAGGGCTGGAGAGAAAGGGGGAGAGACAGAGAAAGAGCGAGAGTCATCCATACCTCAGTCTTGCGGTTTGTGGTGCGACTGGATGACGTCGCTGCTTGCGTATCCAAACAGAAAGAGACAGACAGAGAGAGGGAGAGAGAAAGAGAGAAAGAGAGCAAGAGAGAGGTCGTTTGAAAGGCGCCTTCCGACCGCACGGATGTTTTGTTACACCTAAAAGTGGCTCTGCTAAAAATAATGCCTGAAAATGTGAGGCATGAAATGTTAAATTTATCCTGAGCGCTTGAAATCCCTTTTCTGGGCCATTAAGCAGAGCTCAACTCCATGCTTTCCCTTGATAGAACAAAATTAGGGAAAGGAGGCATCCTAAGAGAGAGGGAGAGAGAATTGGCCTATCCACTAAGACAAAACATCTCGATGTAATGTGACTATTAAATCTATAGGAGGTCCATTATGATACAGAATTGCACATTACTCCTATTGATTAGCCAATAATGTGTCTCTATTTATAACCAGCAATCTTTCCTATGTCCTACATGCATAGAGTGCAAACGATAGCCTCGTTGAGACACAACTTTCAGCACAAACTTTGTGCTCCGTTTTGGCTGGAAAAATCATAACACAAGCAGGTGGCTAGAGATGATGACTGGGTTAACGATACTGTGATGTAAACTACCAGTTAGTATCTCTATAATTTTTAATGTGTTTTTTTTTCTTTTTTGTGTTTCTCTCTTTGTATTGTGAACTCTAATCTGATGACAAGTATGATGCACTTTACAAGAGGGACATGCTACACATTGCACTGTACGTGTGGAATGTACTCCTAATTGAAAATGATTTATTTTTAATACTGTACATATACGATAGAAGAGAAAAAGAACAAAAATGAGGAAAAGAAATACTTTGTCAAATAAAATGCAAGAAACTCTTCCAGGCTTTTGTCTTTCATGAGTGTTTAGGTGAGCGTGAGAGGGCTGCAGGTGTGAGTGAGTGTGTGTGCGTGTGGGAGGTGTATTCACGCACTCAGGTTGAGCTTAAAAGGGCTGCGCATGAATTATTGAACTGCTCTGATTTACGTAACCCGCTCTGGGACCATAGAGGCTGAGAGATACCCACAGAGAAGAAGGAGATAGAGGAGTGGAAGGAGAACACAGCAACATCTGGTGCTCCAACCATGGACACAAGAGGTCATCACTTTACAGATGCAGGTAGAAGAGCTTAAAACAAGACTTTTTAGGAATTTTAAAAGTGTTGTTATGGAAAAGAAGTGATGATTCCAGTGAAAGTAAAAGTACCACAAGTGCTCTGTTCAAGAACTCTTCAGGTTCCCTGCAGAACTGTTGAACTTCTTAGCACATCCAGCACCCATCAGCAGGAACTGAAGTTTCTTAGACTGTCTTCCTCTCTGTTTTGGATCCCTTTGGTCTAGACTAAAATGAAAAAGTTCAAAAGTGAGACATGTATCAATAACAATGCTGAGCAGAATAGAAAAAGGGAATTAATAACTAAATGTGAAAATGTGTATGGATAAGCAGAGCTGAACAAAAAAATAGATTACTTTCTCCATAAATTTACTTGAGTAGAAGTAAAAGTATCATTTGTAGAATGTCAGATCTATCAAAAGTGTACTTAATAATATCAAATCTGTCAAAACTGTAAAGGAGCTTTCAGGCCCAAAACTTGCAGTTAATGTGTTACAGTCAGACCTATAAATATCTGAATGTCGTTAAAGTTATTGTTATTTTAGCTGTCCACCACGGCCCTAGGGCTGCAACCAAGTTTTAATAATAACAATTAAATATATGATTACAGTAGTTTTTCCAATTGCTTTTAATCCCCAACTAAAATGGTTGTGGGGAGGGGTTTTGTATAAGAATGGTTGTAATTGTTACATCAACTCCAATATGCTGTGGTAGAAATAGCAGTAACTTTATGGTAAATGCAGTAAATGCATTTATGCATTTTTAAACGCAACACTTGAAATGGTTGCTTAATCTGTAGTTTATATACCAGGTATGTTGGTTAGCTAGCGCAATACCTAAAGTTTTAGTTAGTTTTAAATGAATGTGATCTGTAACTTTCTAAACCTTTGGTCTTTTATCTCAGGTTGAAATTTCATGAGTCTTAAGTCTTGAATCCGAGTCTCAAGTCAGTTCAGAGGTGAGGCTAAGTTGAGTCACTAGTCAACATTAGAATTAAAGGCAGCTCAAGGTCGAATCACTGATTCAAGCCCCCATCCCTGCTAGCTAGTCTTAGGGATCTCACACTGATCTCAGCTTGTTATTAAACTTCTTCTTTGTCATGGGAGTAACTCAATTCAATGGGATTAATAATTCAGTTAGCCAGCTTGTGACTGTTTACACCACTCCCATCTGGAAAAAGGCTAAAGGGCATTTGGCCAAGTCCTCCAGAGTCATGAAAAGTTTCTTCCCACAGGAAATCAGACTGCTAAATGGATTTACGTGATGGACCTCTAAACACTCTTATTGAACTGCTACCTCAGCCTTACTGCTCACTTTTATCTGTTGCACTTTACCTTCTGCACTCAGCCACTACATATCCATACGTTGTCTGCAGGTTTATTAACCTTTCTGGTTGCATTCTCAAATACTATCTGTGCACTGATAAAAACACACACACACATAACTACTATTGCTGCTGCAGGCCAACAGCTGGTCTATTTTCTCTATGGCCCTGTGCTCAATGGTGTTGTGTAGTTGTAGTTATTGTTTGTAAAGAAGAATTTATTGTATAGCATTTGTGTAGTGTGTCTATAATCATTGTATTTATTGTCTGCTGCTCTTCTGTGTTAAATGTAGCAACATGTCCTGGAGAAACTACATTTTGTTCCACTCTCAACACATCTGTGATAAGAAGAAATGACAATAAAGCTGACTTTGAAAAATAAAGCCCTCCTCAAACGCTTGTGGTCTTTCAAAGTCTACTTTAAGACACATCACTAGAAGACAGTTTTTTTCTATCATTAAATAAGAAGGTTTCACTTTGAAGACCACTGCAGCACTACTGTGGGACACATGTAAATACGTTCACAGTGTGTAATGCTATTTACATTTCTCCTTTTGGTCGGAGTGTCCCTTTAAGTATGGCGATAAATGGTTGTAGCTGTACACTGAAACTCAAACTGCAGCTGCAGCCACCCACACACATACACAAAGGGTGCAGCATCGCTACTCCATATGACGCAGGCAGAAGACAAAAGATGGAGAGTCACGTCCAGCTCCTTGACTCACCTTCAACAAACAGGGAGAGATTCAGGGAGACAGAGCGACATCTAGTGGGCTGCTCACACAATCACAATAACAGACCCTGCCGTCTGTCTTAGCTTACTGCTTACTTAAATGCTATGTGGTCTTCAGTTTAATGCTGCTATGCTAACCTAACTGTAACTTCAGTATCGAGAACTACAGGGATTTTGCCTCTTTTTTAAAACACAGAAGCTCCATTTTTGTAATAAATCCTCTTGGGGACCTACTAAATGTCCTCGGAACGCCGAAACGGTCGTGTTTTGAGTTATACTGGGGACATTTGGTCCCCACAAAGACCGAACGGCCACACACACACACACACACACACACACTCGGGGAGAGCTCTGATGACTCACCGCTCCTCCTCCGCGTGAAAGCGAGCCGAGCGCGCGGGGAGGCGGCGGCGTCACCGACTCCACTGAGTCAGAGCGCAAGAGAGGAGGACAAGGAGCGCGCGCACGCGCGTGCACGGACAGGACACTTTTAATGAACTTCTGAGGAGCTCAGCCAAGAGCAAAAGGCCCGAGAGAGCAGAATCTCACTGAAAGAAAGCAAGAGAAAGACAATCACAGCAGAAATAAGAGAGAGAGAGAGAGGAGTGAGGGGTTAGTGCTGCACTAACACAGCCAGGCTTTTTTCATTATGATGCCATTTAATCTTTTAGCTGGTGATGAGCTGACTCAGAGCTGTCTCCTTTACTCCTTCTCTCCCTCTTTCTGACACGCAGTCAATTTGGTGAATGAACACTGCAGAATCAGAAACAGTCTTAATAGAGTACACTGTGTACTCTATGATTACAGTGGTGCCACATCACAGTGATTCAACTGTAATTACCCCTCCTGACCTTGGGGGACCCTCAGGAGACTTTATTTCCCATCAGTCCCTGCACCTCCTGCCTCATACAAGCCCTAAAGAAAAGTGGCACCAGCAGCTCTAATTACACCACTGATGGGGGCAGTGACACTAAGTGGAGGACAGACATGAGAAATGACAGCAGTGTGTGACGCTTGCACAGCTCAGGGGTGCGTCAGAGAAACACACTGCAGAGCCCTGCTGCTGGAACACACTCCGCTGAAGGACATCTCAGAGCGGCCAGCTGATTAGGTACATCTACCTTCAGAGAAAGCCTAATGGTTTCTGGGAACTAAAAAATACATGTGCCAAACTTTTAGTTAATTTTTGTTCAATAGATTCACGCTTGTATTTAAACTTTGCAAGTAGCACAGCACTACTTTTATTTTGTTTTGAATTGAAAGGATTAAATTCTTGAACCAGCCAGCACAAAATCGGTTAATCAGGAACTGCTTTTCTCCAAAGTATCTAGGAAGATATAGCTAAGTGAGCTCTCATATTGGTTAGGACTTCAGGAGCCGAAGGGAAGTCCTAACCTATTAGATTAACCATCAGCATAATTTCGAAATAACAGAGTCAACTAATTATGCTTTTATTTCCAGTAGGTGGGTCCAATTTCTTGAGAAAAAGTCACTCTAGGCCTTATGGGACTCCTAAATACGTCACTGTCTGTGTATGCGAGCAGCAGCCTTACGAATGGGGTGTTAGAAATGGATCTGTATCAGCTCTATATCAGGACTCTGTACTAGTCACTGTGAAACTGCAACAAGGTAAAATATATACTGTTTGTCACAAGCTTTAAGTTAAACATGAAACGTCCTTTTAGAAGATTCAAATGTCTGTGCTTAACATTGCCCAAAAAGGTGTTAATGCAAATCGCACTTAACTTAGTGCTACAAATTACTAGAATCCTACAGCGATGCTAGCAGAAGTTATCATAGAGGTGGGTTTCTCCCCCTAATGTTTTGACTGAGTTTTGACATTTATAGCCCTAACTGAAGGCCTAGCTCTAATGGTCACTGTTTGCCACTGAATTTACCCTTTACCACATCCATTACCAGAAAGGGACCACCATAGGACGGACCACTGCTGACTAGATATTATCTAGGTGGTGGATCACTCACAGCACAGCAATGACGCCACCTACCTCATACTCGAGCTCTACCTTATTGCCCCACTATATACCATGTACAATTACGGACCGAAAAAATATCCAGCTGACCACTGATGAAGGACTAGGGCAGGGGTGTCCAATCTTATCCGCAAAGGGCTGGTGTGGCTGCAGGTTTTTGCTCCAACAAAGCAGGAGGTCACCTGATGAAATGTTTGAAGACTAAGACCAACTGATTAAACAAGTAGAATCAGGTGTGCTTCAGCTTGTTTGGAGTGAAAACCTGCAGCCACACCGGCCCTTTGTTGATAAGATTGGACACCCCTGCACTAGGGGACGAGCTACAGTCTTGTACACCTACAAGGTGGGTGTTTCCAATAAAGTGGCCCATAAGTGTACACAGTGTTTGAAAGCCCGAGCAACACCCAGCCATGTCAGAGTCATTATAGGAAAATACGTCCATTTGACAGCCATCTTTGCAACAACAACCCTGGGCAGCTATTTCTAGTCGTACAAGACCAGGCTCCAATCTCTTTGAATTAGGAGAGATCTATAAAACTGAAACTAGAAGTCATAATTATAAAACCACTGATAAAGGCTGACAAAAATAGCATGAATAGTTTGAAGTGTTTTGCTCAAATAATGCACAAAAATGTGATTTATCAGGTTATTTGGGCTGCTGTGCGTATCTCCACAACAAGGGGGAGCTTTTCCCACCTGTGACTTTATCAGAAAGCCGATTGGCCCATTTAATTTACGGTTGGGTGTTCTGCGTAAACAGATGAGCATTATAAGCTTTCTCTTTCATGGTACAGCCAGTGACCTGTCTCCTTCTTGATAACATCTTACCTATGCAACAGTGGGTCAAACTCTGTTGCCTATAAATCATTGACATTGGCTACTGCTCCATATTATAGACCACAAATAACAGATGTAAAAAGCATTGGAGCAGTCTGAGCTGGAGTTGAGAGAAGTTGAGAGAAGTTTTGGGGCTGTATTTATGGAAAAGATTTGGGTGACTATTGACTTCTAGTGTTTCTTACCAACATTAGCTTCGGTTTTAAACTCAAGAAGCTTAACTTAACACCAAACATTTCTTTGCTGACTAACTCCATCTTGGGTAAGTGGAAAATTTTGTAAACCTGATTTCATGCCGAACCATTCCTTTAACAAACATTAAAGTTAGGACAGTTGTCCTTTCTCTTATGACGTTTTAACAGCGTGTATGTATATATATATAATATAATATATATATATATATATATATATATATATATATATATATATTTGTATGTATCAATTCAGAACAGTGCACACAGCAGGATGACTAACAGCACTAGTGTGTCTTTGTGATATTTTATTGGTCATCGAGACATGCATACTGTATTTTGCCTACAGCTTCTTCTTAAAGACACATTAAATGCTTGTTGTCTGTTATTCAGATCAGCAAAATCACTTTACAAGCAGTTTTACCAAAATTCTATATAACACACTGTTTAAAACACAGAAGACATTTTACATACAAACTGCAGGCCATACACACAAGTCTTTATATAGCTAAAGGTTTAGATTAAGTGTAAGTTGATGCTTCCTCTTTTGTGCAGCCAGCTGACTGGCAAATTTAAGCAAATAAATAAAAGAAAGCTAAAATATTTAGGTGCTCTCATTCTGTACACTTTAGTTTCTCAAAAAAAAAATTAAATGAAAGCACCGAAAGAAACTAAAAGGCAATGGAATTCACCTCAAACTTTCTTCAGTCAAAACAGGTGAAAGCATGTCTAACCATTACTATTGTGAATACAGAGATGCACCTGTTGGGCTTGTATGGTAAATGTGGCTACTGTACAGATTCTGCTACAGCAAAATCTCTGAAATCTTACCGTATAACTGCAGACAGTGGGACCCTTTTTACCTACAGTGGAATGTTATATCTTTTTTGGAATGCTACACAGAAAAACAGTAAAAGATGTGCAGAGTAATACTTTAAAAATTCCTATGTAGGATGTATCATCAATACAATGCACTGCAAATCTACTGTAGGTATTCAGAGTACTTCCAAAAAGAGAGAATGCTTTAAGGTATGAGAAACAAAACACACCCAATCTTAAATCATCAGTTTAGCATTAAAGATATCCTAAATTATATCATTTCACAAAATAAAACTTTTTTAAAGGAAGCATATCGTGTAAGTAATATATAACCCAGATTGTCTTTACAGTGTAATAATATCCTTTGCTGAAATATTGTAAAAGATAAATTATTCCATGAAAATAAACCAAAAAAAAATCAGAGTTTATGTATCTAGGTAGACTTTTGTTGTCTTTTTAGGCTCTACATGAGCAAGTGGCCCACAGATATTGATGCATTGGCACCTCAGACTGAATTGACCTATCCATGCTCCACCCACAAATGCGTGCTTTCATAGCAACTGTTGCTAGGCTGGGCAAGCTTTACAGAACATTGGCTAAAATTCCATTCAACCTATTGAGAAACTGTAGCATGCTTTGTTTCCTGTTGCTACATAATGTTGAGCTTCCAGTTTAAAATGTTATGCTAACATGCTAATTTTAGCATGATTACACGAAAAACAATCTATATTCAATCTGTCTTAACTGTGAGCCTTTAGAAGCATAGAAAAATAGGAAGAGCTGGTTAGTATTTGCTTAGCTAGCACAATAACAGCTCTGCTCACCACAGAACATGTTTGATTCTGCTAACTAAGTACCGACACAAGTTTAGATGATACTGATTCAAATCTTAGGGAGTGAAGTCGAGTAACTGTCGTTGGAAGGACAGAAAGACAAAATTAAACACACTGTGTGGTGTTTGGTTCTGTAGCCTGGTAACGTTAAGTTAGCCGATTGGGCTACAGATCCAAAAACTACAGAACGTATTTAATTTAAAAACGCCAGTTACTGGACTTCACTCCCTAAAATTTGAATCATTATCATCTAAACTTGTATATTTGCTTTAGTTAGCAGAATGCTAATGCCATACACCACAGTATGTAGTTGAGTGTAGATGATAAAAACTAATGTCTGAGAGAGCGAAAGTGGAGTGACTCGTGTTGGAGTGACATTTTGGGACTGCAGTGTTTTGGCTAAGCTAACATTAGCTTAGTCATTAGGCCAAATGCCACACACATCACAGCACAGACTTGGTTCCAGCTTTCTGTTGCTAAAATGACACCCATTTAAAGGATATCTCAGAGTGCAGAGTTAAGTGACTGCTGTTAGAGTGAAAGCTGAAATCATGTGGTGTTTGTAGCTCTTTTTCGTCGTATCATGCTTAGTTTTTGTGAGGTTTCTTGTGGCTCTAATTTTCCCCCCTCTTTCTATCAGCGCCACCTATTGGTGAGCTCCCTCACCACCAGTTAGTGAGCCCCTCTAAAATTTAAGTGGGTTTATTTGGCTGTTTAGATGTGGAATAAAAATTTCACATCATAATTTTGAAAAACCAGCACCATTTTTAATTCCGCAGTATACTTTATTACCATTATACTGCACAGCCCTAATACAAATTATGACATGAATAATACATCCTAATTGGAGGTAATCTGGTACAAACTTGTTCACAAATATCTCATTTGGTTCAAGAGAATTTTGGCCAACATTGTGTAAAACCTGTCTAATCTAGTCACACATGCTACAAAAGAACACATCAGTGGGCGGAGCACAGATAGGTCCATTATTTAAGCAACTCAGATTTTTGGTATGACTTCCAAGAGGGCAAAGAGTGAAAATCAGAACTGTTCTTGATGGAAAGTGTATGTTTGTGTGTGTGTGTACATTTGAACAGCTTTTAGCCTGTAACACACTTTTTCAGGCTGTTTTTCTTTCGGAAGAGTCCTCAGCCACATCACGAATGACCAGCAAACCAGCTGCTTCTTCTCAATGCTGTTACTGATGTCACAGCTGTCCATCTCGGAGAGGAGAGAGAAAATTGCGAAGAACGGCAAGGAAAAAAAAAGTGAAGAAGAGAGATGGAGAGAATGAAAGTGAGGGTGAGGAGCTGTGAACTGAGCAGACGGCAACAACACACGGAGCGTGACTGATTGCAAAAGAGTCATGGACTGTGGGCTGCATCCTGCTGGGGACACTCAGTAATGTAAGCTGTGACAAAACCTAAGAGACTTTGTTCCAATTAGAAATTTCCATTACAAAATTTAGCTTTGATCTGATAAACAGGCTCGGTATCAGCACCGATACTAACCTTGTGACGGATCTACATTTGATCTGCAACATTATTCATTTACACAATCCTAAAAACAGTGGTAAATCATGGTACATTAGCCTCTACTAGGTATGTCTTAATATTTGTTACGATCTACTGAGACCTATCTGATGATTCTGCTACTGTAATACTCTGCAGTGAAATCTCTTCACTTTCTGTGCACAGCGTACTCTGTCAAGAAACGCGCTGTCTGGTAAGGCAGAACACTGCAACTAGTTTTCCTCCAGTTGCGAGTAAAAAACATGGTGTTTTTTGTATGTGCTTCTAGTGGCATGCTACTCATGGTAAGTGGCAAAAATAGGCTATAGCAATAGCTGCTCTCTAATATGTTATGTGCCAGCGTTCAATGCAATGCGTCTAGCTCAAACACAGCTAAGCCACTGTCACTGCAGAGTTGTCATATTCCACTGTAAAATAATTTCACAAGCCAGACAATTAGATCTCTGTAAACTTCTGAAAACATGCCTCATCTCCGCAGGTTGTTGGAGATGCTTGTTTACTTCACCTCTACAACAGTGGTGCAGAACGCAAAAAAAGGACTGGAAATAGATTTGGCTCAAAATAACTGATACCTTATCCATTAAAGGATGCCTTGACCAGCTCAGATCCAGATCCTTTGGATGAGATCAGGACAATAATAGCCTCTACTGTATGTCTATGTACTTCTCTACTACAAAACCAGAATGCCAGAGACCCGGATCGGTTGACAGTATGAGTTCAGATACTGAAATCAGTATTGGGAGAGAAAAAGTTGTATCAGCGCAACCCTATCATAATCTGAATGCTGCCACCTGTGCCTGTATGTGTGGCCTAACAATCTGTCAACCTGCTGAACACTATACAAGAACTATACAACATTTTACTTTAACTCATCTTTAAAATACTGAATCTTATAATAGCTGCAACTGCCCAAGTGATCATGTATTACTATAACAATCTTAAGCTTCTGCTGCTTGTGGATGATGACATGCACAAAGACTGGGGGCTTCGGTTCTGCTTTGAGAAAAGCATCTGTCTGCTACATCAAGTTACGCAGTCCGGAAAATCTCCATCCCACACTTCCACTCCCTCCATTCCTCCTTCTATCTTCTTATCCTCTCCTCTATTCCTCCTTCTGTCCTCTTATCCTTTCCCTTCATTCCTCCTTCTGTCTCTCATCCTCTCCCTTCATTCCCCCTCCTGTTTTCTCATCTGCTGGTGTCTCCCTCTCTCTCCTCTTCCCTCAGTCGGACCACTCGTTCTCGTCCAGCTCGGAGTCCTCGTCTGATTCGCTGTACTCCACGGCGATGCGGCGGGACAGGATGGTGGCCACATCGTTGCCCACTGGCTCTTTCTTAGCCTCCAGCTCTCTCTGCTCCTGCACCTTTCTCAACTGTATACCTGAGAGAAAGAGGCGAAAAGTCGAATCATATTAAAGGGACTGTATTCTACAATTTTCTTATATTTTATTTTTCACCCAACTCCACTTGTGCGTACCAAAAACAAACATTATTTATGACAATTTTCCAACTTCTCTTTACCCCTTAGTATTATATGAGCTGCTTTTTTTACTGTTTCTGTAAAGAAATATTTCAGTGGAAAACCTAACATTCCTTCTTTTTCTCCTCACCCCAAATACAGTCGATCAGCCAAGACATGTCAGAGTATTGCTTCTTTAGTTTAGAACTGGATCTGCTAAGCAAGTTAGTATTCACCAGTTTCCACAAATACATGTCAAAATCTTCACATATTTACCTTAAATTGTGTTAATAATCTACTAATTCAATACATTTAATCTAAAACTAGAATTACATTATCTTCTGTGTAATGTCTCACTTTCTGCTATTCCACCTTCAGTCTTTGAGAGGCTGAAGCGCAGGGGATAAAGCTCACAGTGAGTCATATTGTGTTCTAAACCATGTCGACTTGTCTGTGCGACCTTAATTAAGGCCTGTTATGTTATGTACTTTATCGATCCTTCAAAAATCTGTCATTTTGCTGCCTAACTGGGAGTAGCACAGTGTCACCAGCAAAGCAGTGTCGCCTGGGGCTGGGGTGATTGCCGTGGTGTATCTTTGTGACTGCTGACTTCCAGTGTTAGCAACATGAGACTAGGAGGTCCAGTTTTAACTCACATCATTGAAATTGAATTGAACTGAAAATCATATAATTGTTTATTTCAGCTGTACTATTCCTTTAACACTGATATAAGTAGATGATCTCTGTTCTGATTGGCCACCCTTTATTATGCCTCATTCAAAAAGCAGGCTGGGCTGAAATGCCCTGAAAAAAGAGTTATGTTTTGACTGAATTCTATAAAAAGAATAAACGTCAGCCACTTCTTTCAGTTGCCTGGATGCTTTGGATGATTTATTTGCTTTTTTACTCTGATAATTCTGTTACAGACTGGTTGCAGTAACAGATGTGAATGAGTAAGCTGTAGGCTCAGTGTACCACAAATGAAGTTTTTCAGACAGCAGAAATGGGGAGGACACAAAGACATTCTGCCCATTTATTGTTTTTTAGCAGCATGAATGACATGGCAAAATTAAAATATATTAAAAACTCTGCATCCAGTGTGCAAAAATCAAAACTATCGTTTCTTATTTTCTGTCAGCCTTAAGTATGACCACACGATCATGATGTATTCAAAGAAGGCTGGTTTTGCAGCTTAGTTTTTCATATACAAACTGTACAGACTGCAGTGCGAACACTAAGATTTGAAACCACTACAATGTTTACAGATTACATCAACCACACATTCAAATAAAGCAAAGAATCCTTGGTTTTATATTATGTGATCAGAGAGTCGCAGTCACTCTTCACTGTGTCTTTCCTACTCAAACAAATTTGTTGATCTCTTCATAATTAGCTTATGAGTCATTGTTTCAGAGCCAGGACAAACTGCAGGCCACCTCCAACTCTTAACTGACTGTTAACAAACTCCAGAAATGGATTAATTATGATCGATTAGTGAAAATGCTTTGGCTGTTCTTCAGATCGCACAGTGGCATTCAGTGATTAGTGTGAAAATCACAAGTATGTTCTTTCTCAGTGAAAGTGAAATCTCTTTTTTTTGCTTTTCTGTTTTTCTTTCTTTATTTGCTCTTTAATTTCTGTCTGTCTTTCTTTATGTATTCATCTCTGTCTCTCTATTTCTGTCTTTTCCTCATGTATTTCTTGTCCTCTCTTTTCATTCTTTTTTGTTCTTTCTATCTTTTCTTTTCCCTTTCTGTCTTCATTTATTTATGCATCTCTCTCTTTTTCCTAGTTTCTTTCTCTCTCTCACTTTCTTTTTCTTCCTCATTTTCTTCTATTGTCTTTTTTCTTTCTCTCTTCCTTACTTTCTTCTTCTGTTTTTTTGCTCTCAATAATTTTTTTTCTTATTTCTTTCTCTAATTCTCCCTTTCTTTTTCCTTTATTTTTCTTCTCTCCTTCTTCTTCTATACACTTCTTTTCTATACTTCTATACTCGTTCTCTCTCGTGCTCTTACCTCGTCTGATGGCGGCAAGCAGGTCGCTGCGTGCATCGCTCATGGGGATCAAGGGAACTGGGCCCTTCCTGGGGGCCGCCGCCTCGGCCGGAGCTTGGGGCAGGCTGTGTGTGTGAGGGTGTGGGTGAGTGGGGGGTCCGGGAGGGGGTGGAGGTGGGGCAGCAGGTGGTGGGTGGGCAGGGGAGGGGGTGTATGAGGCTGGAAGGGCAGGGGTTGGGGGTGAGGGGCTGTAGGAGCGGGACAGTGAGGCCACAGCGCTTGGGGGCAGTGAGGATGGGGCTGAGGGGCTGTCGAAAGCCGTCTGAGCTGAAGGGATGATGGGAGGAGGGGGAGGAGGGGCAGGGGGGATGAAGTACTCTGGATGCTGTACTTGCGGACCACTGCAGGAGAAAAACAGGAAATAGCAGGAACACTGTTTTCATCATATATGGCCATTTAAAGTTTTGAATCAGTGCTGATAATACTAAATCAAATACATTTACATAAATATAATATATACATAAAATATAATAATAGAACCACTTTGACTGCAACTACAGAGAAATTACTGTTTGTTCAACAAAAATGTACAGAAGTATGAAATAAGATTTTAGAATATCATAAGAAACAAATTTCCACCATCATGCAAGAACAAACACACACAAACTCACCTGTAGTCTTTAGCCTGTGTGGGCCGAGGGCCATTGAGGGCTGAATCTGTGGCTGTGGAGCCGTGTGAAGATTGGACCCTGCCCAGTGTCTGTCTGCCTGCTGGAGTGGACAGTGTGCCTGAGGGCCTGTAGCCTTGCTCCAGGCTCTGCGTCTGGCTCTGTGTCGGGGCCAGGAGAAGCTCCTTCCCCTCACTGCTGGAGTACGTGCTGGAGGGAGCTGTCTGCTGCACTGGCCGGCTCGGGCTGCCAGGGTACGAGTGATCACCCATGTCTGACGCCACTGACCTGAGAGCAGGACAAAAATGGAGGGAGGAATGAGCTCTCAAAAATGGCTCAAAAGAGGTTCGAAGAGTTGGAGTTACATACTGTTGTTAAGAGAAATAAAATCTCCAGCCTAAAGAGATACAGTCAGTCAGTAACTGGCATCAAGGGATTCCTCTATCTGAAAACCTGAGAGCAAATAACCTTCTTAGTACTTTAAGAAGTTGCTATATACATAATTTTCTTTCACCTCATTTTTTGGGCACAATATCAATTTGATTATTATACAAAATAATGAGATGAGATCTCATTATTTTGCAGCAGTGCCATTAATTTGTAGGTTTTGTTTCTTTTGCAATAAGCAACTGTGAAAGAACAGCACTTGTGCTCAATGTAAGTTACTTAAACAAACATAATGTAACATTATGTCCTCACACTATTGTGTTCACATTATGAAAGACCACTAGATGGCAGCAGAGAGAAAGGATTAAATCTAAAATGGCTTGTGCTGCTAGCATGCTGAGCCTAGGTGCTGGGCGTTTCTCACCTGCTGTCAGGCGAGAGTGACCCCTCTGAGGACATGCCGTGGTATGGAGAGGGTGTGAATCGAGCATCGGGGCGAAATTCTTTATCATATGCCAAAACATTCCACTCCTGCCTGCGATTGCGAGCCTTCCGAACCTTCTTTACCACCCGACTTGGATCTTCCACCTGCTTCTGTTGCTCCTGAGAGAGAGAGAGAGAGAGAGAGAGAGAGAGAGAGAGAGAGAGAGAGAGAGAGAGAGAGAGAGAAGAAAGAAAGAAAGAAAGAAAGAAAGAAAGAAAGAAAAGATAAATAAAGGGTAGAAAGAAAAAAAAACAGATTTTGCTGAAACAGGAGAAAATATAAATGTTGTTTCATCATGCCCACCACTCATTACTACAGAGTCTAGACCTACACACACAGTTCTAAAAGCAAACCCCACAAACACACTGGCTGAACAGCTTTTATCTAGAAATCAGAGAAGCTGGTGGAGAAACATGGAGACGGACAGATGATGGGCCAGCCGGCCGAACAAACTGAGGGACGGACGAGCAGTGGAGAGAGGGAGAGAGGGAGGAGAGGGGTTGCAGTAAGGTGGGTTTCTTACAGCGGAGCAGAGGGGGCTTCTAGGATGGACCTGCCTGGACTTAGACTGGGCCGAGTGAGCCTGGGCTGGAGCGCTTGTCTGGAGAGAGGGGGGAGAGTCTGGGGGGTTAGAGCTTCAGCTCCACACACACACACCTACACACGCACACACACCTACACACTTGGGGGAGTGGTATTGTGAGAGGGTAGTCAGACACAGATATAGAGCTACTGCTCTTCAAACACACAAACACACCTACAGGTGGGGGGTTTCTATCACCCCACACATACTAGGACTAAGATTCAGGTCTAGTAGTGGGAGATGATGTGTTTACTGGTAGTTGGGGGGGAGCGTGTTTATACTAATAGAAAATATGTGAGCTAATGTGCAAGTATTAGTGCTGTAACTCCAGCTGAATTATCTAAGAAAATGTCAGTGCTTCATTTAGATATAAGTAAACAAATTTACAAACAAATTTACAGTGTTTTCCTCAGCCCACATAGCTGTTTGTTTTGGAAGTTTATTTCAGGCTTGCATTAATTAATTGTCACTAATTAATTAATTACTTGCTGGCGTTGGTAGGTGTGGTGGGACTAATGCGTACATGCTTCTGCAAGCTGCAAAAAAATTGTGCTCTGTGCTTCATACAAACTGCATGCAAACTACATTTGCGCAACTAAATCATCACGCATTTGTCTCAAACAGCCTTGTATGTGTTTGATATGGGTGTGCTTATGTGTGTGTTTGTGTGTGGTGGAGAGTGGAGGGCAGTAAATCAGTACGAAAACCTGGAACTAGAACATAATGTAAAATTAAAATCAACAGTAGTGTCTATAGTGGTTATGGTTGGCAATGGAAGCAGCAACTGAATATAAACACTGAAGCAGAAAGCAATTCTCTCCAACTCAGAGATAAACAACTTATAAAAGAAACACACACACGCATACACACACACACACACACGCACACACACACACACACACACACACCTTCTGTCGTCTCTTCTCTTTCCTCTTGTCCTCTGTGGCTTGCAACATTTTCTCCTTCCACAGGTTGAAGAAGTAGGAGGGGTCAGTGTAGAACTTCAATGCATCCTTTTTGTCATCTCTAGAGAGAGAGAGAGAGAGAGAGAGAGAGAGAGAGAGAGAGAGAGAGAGAGAGAGAGAGAGAGAAAGAGAGAGAGAGATAAGAACACAAGGCTATACTTATTATTTATTCACAGTGTAGTGTCTCCTTGTCTTTTTGTGTCTTATTTGTTCCAAGCTGATAAAAACAGAATATGCTAAACGTCTGATCTCTCTCTCTCTCTCTCTCTCTCCTCTGGACTCAGACATTTCAAAGGCAGTCTAGACTGAACAGCTACAAAACAGCTACATAACACTGCATTTACCAGTCTCACACTCTTCTCACACTCCTTCACCGACACCATCTATCACTCTCCTACCTCCCTCTATCATCTCTCCCACATTCCTCCAAGCTCAGCTACTGCTTCACTATGTTGATCTCCACCAATGACTGAAAATTACAAACTACGTAAGTAAAGTAAGTACCTAAGTAAATTATTATAGTAAAAAGGTAAATCAACAGCAATTAATCAGCTAATTAGTAGTGACTTGTAATTCCTAATGACAGGTCAAATGTAGTGGTCAAAACAGAGAATGACCCAATACACTGGTTTTAAATAATTAGTAGGAAATAATAAAACATTTTACATGATTGTATAATGACAGATAAAGCAGCATAGAAAGAATGATGAGGTTAAAAATGTACCACCCACAGAATATTCAAAATAGTGATCAAAACTTAAAGTAAATGATTGTAAATAATAATAAAGCTGTAATTATCTATCATCATTATCATCATTACCCATCATTTAATGATTTATTGTTCTTGTAGATTCTAAATTTTTGTGTGGTATTCTACACAAGGTGATAAGGAATGATACAAGTAAATCTGTCCAATATGTCCATGATGAATGCTGAATGCTGAAGTCTGACCTGTATGGACTGAGGATATTGAGTGGAGGAGGTTTGTCTCCATGATGGTAAATCTCCATAACGGGGTTGGGGATGGAGGTTCGGGACACCACCTGCTGATCCTGAGTGGTGGAGCTCTTGAATGCCTTCCTCATGTTTATGTCCTGCAGAGAAACTGGAGAAAGACACACAGAGAGAACAAGGCAGTTTTTAAATAGAGAAAGAAAGAAAGAAAACGTTTTTTTTAATTAAATAATAATAATAATAATAATAATAATAATAATTTTTATTTATATATCACCTTTCATATATTAAAAATGCAGCTCAGTGTGCTTCACAACACAAAGTAAAAACAACAGAGGAAGAACAGAAAAAACAACCAAAAATAAAACAAACAAACAAAAAATGCAACAAATACAAGCAATAGCAGAAAAGGGGATATACTAATAAGTCAAATTAAAATGCACAAGATAAAAGTATAAATAAAAATACAACTAACAAGAAAGTAAAAGTAATATTCCAGTAAAAACAGTAAAAAATCATTAAAAGCTAAAGTAAAGAAATATGTTTTTAACTGTTGTTTTTAAGTTTTAACCTCAGAAATGTATGAAGTTGCTAAATCATTAAAAGATTTAAAAACTAGTAGTAAAATTTTATAGTCGATTCAAAACAAACGGGCAGCCAGTAGAGTGATGCTAAAACTGGTTTAATATGATCTTGTTTTCCATGTCCATGTTAATATTCTTGCTGCTGCATTTTGCACAAGCTGCAGTTTGTTTGTTCATAGGTCTTCCTACAAGTACAACACAGCATTGCAGTAATCAAGTTAAGAAAAAAACAAAAGCATGAATCAATTTCTCAGCATCTTGCAGACAGAGATGAGGTCGAACTCATGCTATATCCCTTCAATGATAAAAAGAAGTTTTGGCAATATTATTAATATGTGGTTTAAAAGTTAAATCAGAGTCTAGAGATACACCAAGATTCCTAACTTCAGCTTTTATTAGTAGAGCCAGACATCCAAGTCTTTCATACAACTTCTTCCTCTTTGCTTCACTACCAATTACAATTATTTCTGTCTTGTCATCATTAAGTCTAGAAAATTGCTATTCATCCAGCTAACAATGCAGGACAGACATATTACCAGCTTGTCTACAGTAGTGACATCATCTAGAGCTATAGTTGTGTATCATCTGCATAACTATGAAAACTGATGCCATGCTTCTCAATAATCTGACCAAGTGGCAGCATATACAAAGAAAACAGAAGTGGACCTAGTACAGAACCTTGTTGTACACCACAGAGAATTTCATGCTTATCTGAGATATGTTCACCCATGCTTACAAAATACTGTCTTCCAGTTAAATATATAGAGAACCAGTTTGACACAGTTCCAGAACGACCAACCAAGCTCTCAAGCCAATTTAGAAGTATCTTTGGTCTACAGTATCAAATGCAGCAGTTCAATCCAGAAATATAAGTACCGAAACATCACCTGCATCAGTATCTATTCTCAGATCATTCACTACCTTCACTAATGCTGTTTCAGTGCTGTGATTTGCTCTTAAGCCAGATCAGAATTCTTCATGGATACTGTGTTCATTTAAGAAATTGTTAAGTTGTGAGAAGACTATTTTTTCAATTATTTTACTAAAAACAGAAAGTCTGTAACTGCTAAGAACTGAGGGATTAAGGTTATGTTTCTTCAATAATGGTCTAAGAACTGTTGGTCAAGCTTCAGCCAGAACTACATAACAGACTCGTAACTTTCGGGGGGACTGGATGGGGCTGAAAAGACTGCATTCTATCTCTGGAAGTTCAATTTCTGATGCCATAGTCATTCATGAACAGGTAATTGATTTCTGTGCAACCATCTTGCTGGGTGTGCCAATGGCAACAAGAGAGGCTGCTTCAAACACCTGCTGCAACAGTTTTTAGTAGAGGATACAGGAGTGTATGCTACCAAGTAGAGATTTTAGAGTGACACTAAGCTTGGACAACAATGTTAATTTAGACAAACCTTTATTAGCTGCAGAATCATCACTATAAACAGCATCAGTTACACAATACCATGTGAGAGTTTCAGACCCTTACCCTAAAACTTACATTTCTCCCTGATTGTAAAATAATTACCTTATAACTACCAATCTTTTCCATCATATACATTTTAACTATTCATACATTACAAAGATTGCACAAAGGGAATGGGTTAATAAAAGTGAAGCAGTAATAAGTAAGTAACCTACAATAAATTGATAATATGGGTGCTTATTTAAATAATAAACTGAATTGATAAACATTCAATAATATAAATTTTCAGCCCAAGGCTAAGTGACCAATGGAAATGAGTAGCCTGGTGTAGAAACTATGATTAGCCACTGGGATAATTAGAAGCATGCTTCAAAGTGACAGACTGAATTAATCAATATCCACATCATGATGATGAAATGTCTGGCCTGTTTTTGTTATTGCTTGTTCCCTACACTCCTTTACATTCTTCTAGGGCATGAGAGGAGCAGTTGTAGGGGGGAACGAGGAAAAGTTTTGGGATGCAGCCCATGAGTCCTTGCTTAGCCTCCTGGTCAGACTGACAAGGTCACTCCCCAGGCTGTTGTGACCAGAGCAATTATCTCTACTCTCACTAGGTGGGAAAGGCTTAGCTCCTCTGTCCCTGTCAATGCAGAGCAACACGAGCCAACTGTGGGCATCTGCTAGGTCATATATACAGAGCAGGGCAGCACAAAGTGTAGCAGTTGGCTGTAATAGGTCACAGAGGAAGCTTGTGTCAGCGCTTATCTTCCTAAACTGGTAGCTATACTGCAATAGGGGCGAAAACTGATATAAGTGAATATGAGTGGCAACAACTAACTTAGAGGAGATAAGTAGGTGTATATTTAAGGGGAAATAACTGTGCTCCTCTTAGATCCTTCACTAACTCCATTCGTCTCATGAGGCATTCTCCCATTATGCTCTTAATCACATTTATTACAGCACAACTGACAGCAGATGCAGAGCAGAGACCCCTCGCGCTGCGAGAGCAAGACCGCTGGGCCATAGAGAGCACTGATTTTTAAGTCAGTTGGGAGTTTTTTCAGGTCATTAGTTAAGGTCAAGATTATAGTAGGAGAAGCTCTTTGGTCAGTTTGCCGGACAGCCTCTCTGCAGAGTAGATATGGCAGAGCTAGGTAAATACCAGAGAAAATCCAGCTTAAGGCTCTTTAAAGCAAAGGGATTTACCACTGGAGCCTATGGAGGATGAACAGAGAGCTACCCAGGACCTGACAGATGGCCATTCTCACATTCTCTCTCTCTCTCTTTCTCTCTCTCGCTCACATACATAGACAGTAGAATCTGAGTAGAATCTGTAATGTAACAAATAAAACTGCATTGCATGCATCAGCTCTGCAAGGCCTACTGCTGCGTTAAAGAGCACCAATTATGTTCACTCAGCATAATATTAATCTGGCAATGAGAACATACGGAACAGAAAAAAGCAACACTGACACAGTGCATATATTTAATGTACACTTAAAGGCCAAATGAGAAATACCATACAGGTCAGTTTTCATACTGCAAGTTTCATACTTTCAAGAAATAATGCACAGTAACAATACACAAAAAAAGGTTTGACTACATATTGGCACTCGTGTAAAAACACAAGCTAGACTTGAGTCACTCAACATAGCCATGAACTACTGCTACAACTACTTTGACAGGTAGGGTCCGTGACGTGTAGGAATAGACAACAGTCAAGACAGTGCTGTAGCAAAAACACACCCACATGAAACTAAGCACTATGAGTGTCAGCAAACGTACAACGATATCTTATTTACTAGCCCATGAATGCTTCAAATATAGCTTTTAATTAAAGCCAGGATCCCATGCATTCTTTCAGTCAAGTCCCTATATCTATATTTATTAATATTGTGATAAATTACATCGTCACACTATGCTTTTCTGAGCATATCGTGGGCATTGTCAGAACACTGATCATTTGCATGTTTCATTACAAAGAGAGCATAATTAGTTTTGTTTAGTTGTAAGCTGGTTGCTTACAAATATACTTAAATGTTGTATGTTGTATTTGTTTTATGCTTCTATTCTTCTGGTCTGTATTGTATCTTAACCATGCTCTCTGTGTGACTGTCATAGCTCTTCTGGATATGTATAATTATTATGTAAATATATTTTCCTATAAGCCTAATTTGAGTAATAATTGAGAGTCAGACCAATGGAGATGTCATGTGTGCAGTCACTTTTTCATTATTCAGGAGCTGCTCTTCGTTAGGCATGTCTCAGAGGTCTGTCTGTCACAGAGGAGGGTGGGGCCTGCTGCTGATTTACACTGCGGGCTTTGATTTAAGGAGTCTGTGACCGTCTCATTTACTCTCTAACTGGAGCTGTCACAGATTAGCTGCACCATATCACAGCTCTGATTAGGCCTTAAGGGCCACCGTACTGCCTGACTGAGCATTAAAGATTAAGTAGGATGGCATTTCGCACACAGGAGGGAAATCAGCGCTATGCAGACAGTCTTAATGTGGGTCAATGTTAGACACCATTTCTAACAAATTTGTGGCAGGAGTTAATAAAAAAAAAAGCCATGTGACAGAAAATTTGCAACCCAAGCTTAGAGACAGTCCTGGTTTCCAGGAACAGCTGTCACTGTTGCTTTAAAATTAAGTCAGAAATAGTACCTGCTTACTAGTTTACTACATTTGGGGTGTATTTCTCCAGCACTCAGCACCATCTTCATCAAACTTGTCCCTCTTGGTGTGGAGAGCAGGTGTTGCCTAAACAATGATTTGACAGTTTCTCATTGTTGCTAAAACTACATACTGAAAATAATTTGCCCCAAAAGCTGGTTTAAACACCTGAGACGACTGCTTATGACATCACAACAAAGAGATAACATGTAGAAAGTTCGTCCTCATTCTGTCCCTTCAGTTATTGTAGTTTTTAAACAGCAAGGTTGAAACAGCTGTTCTATTTTAAGGGCCCATAACCTACACTGTTCTTGCATTTTTTTCTTATATTTTTTCCCCGTAAGGTCCATTTATAACTTTGTATGGTTTTGTACACCAAAAATAGCCATAATTATCGCATTACTAATTCCCAACCTCACTTTATCCCTTAGAAATAAACAGACTTCTTTTGTTATAATTCAAATAGCAGTCCTGGCTGAAACACTCTTTATAGCTTCAGTGTGAATAGGTGGGGCAAAACTGATGTGGGGCTAAATTGATGTGAATAACAATGTATAAATGTGCTGATTTTTGTGACATCACAAAAATAATTCATTCAAAATGGGCTGTTGCAGTGTACTTTCTATATACGGATGGTATGGACCGAGAGTGATTGGCATATTTCAAAACTTTATCCATGTTTATGTACTACATAAGCTATTAACATGTTAAGCTATTGTAAATCAACAACAAAAACATGCTAATTTATTAAAAAATCACCAAACTGCATCAAAATATTGTCACACAGGCTTGTGTGTGGGTCAGTCACTGTTAATGGCTATTTGTTTAATCAAGTACTAAGAACCAAGTGCTGTACTATATGTTGTTTGGCTATAAACTCTAACATAAAACAACAAAAACAAATAGGCACAGGTTTCCTCTTGTCCCCCAAAGGTAATCAGCCAAGAGATTTGTTTGAAGTTTGCACTAACAAGTAATGCAAGCTTATACTTCAGGAATTAGCACTGTGCAAACTGCTTGTCTAAATAAAATTACACATACCTCAAACTGCTTCACTGGACAAAAAGCTCGAAAGATTTGTCTTCACTTTTGTCCATTTTATAGATGGCAATATCGGTAGAGTATCAAAAAACTGCACAGGCAAGTCTATTCGAGATTACTTAAAAGGGGAATTTCACAAAAATTCTGCACGATTTAATCATTAGGATGTAAACAAAGTAATTCAGAGAGGTTTGATGTGAAATGCTCCGTCCTAAAGAAACTTACTGAGTCAGGATTGTTCACAGTGGTGGTGATGGGAACCAGAGGTCTGAAGAGTTTAATCCATCTAAAAGCTCCCTCACAGGACGTTATCACATAAAACAGTTGTGAATATGCTGTCTGATGACTGAAACACTGTTTTAAGGCCATTTTGAGAAAAAGATTTCGGCATAAAACATATTTTTTAATCCATTCATGCCAGAGAGGTATATGCAGAGTGTCCCCAAAGAAAACTTAACTTTTTCAAATTACCATTATTTAAACATTAGCAGTTTTATATACAAACAGTCAGAAGACACATGTATGTTCACTAGTTATTTGGGATAATAAACAAAATGGCTATATTTGAGTTGCACATATATAAAGTTGCCTGGTCCCTATAACCATTACTGTAATGACACTTGAGTAGATACATTTCTTTATAACAATTTCTGAATGACTTTTATTTACATCTGAATGAATTAGGCAGAAATTTTGAAAAATTGGTGGAATTCCCCTTTACCCCACTCAACACACTTTAAGGCAAATGTGCAGTGACTAAGTCATGAGGTTTGCACAATGCTAAATGGAGTAGTATAAACTTCCAGTGCAAAACTAAAGAAGTAAACTTTAACAAACATATCTAATTCACTACATTTGATGTAAAGAGAAAACTTTATATGCTGAATTTTTTTATTGAACTATTCGTTTAAACTGCAAAAGGCTGACTGTGTGAGGCTACAGCAATATGCTGACATTCACATTCATGACAATCACATCTGGATTGTCACAGATTGAGGAAAAGAGAATGAGGGTCAGTATTTTGATCACTCTGCTACATCGCCCAAATAAGGTGCAGGCACATTGATCGGAAGGTGGATGTGCCTATAGAGATCAGCTGATTGCTATTCAGTAAATTTCTCCTCTAGCTCTACCATTCACTTCAATTTCTGTCTCACCTGACCACAATATTTCTGGAGTTGACTGTGTATTGCTAATGCAAACTGTTTTATTTAGCTAGCTTGGTAAATCTTCCAGCATGGATTGGTGTCTCATTCACAACAGGCCCCGGATCCCCTACAAAAATCAGATGCAGAATTCCCTTTTGTCAAACCCCCCGTTCTCAAAATTAAACTATGTCCTTGTTTATATACCATGTTTAGGAGAAGCAACATTTCTGTTGTTGCCCACCCAAATAATTCAAATGCCCACCCAAAGATGACATCCTAGTAACATCTCTATTTTAAACAATGAAACATGGAGCTTTTATAAAATGCACATTTTGTTCCTCCCGATTTATAGTTTAGACTTGATTTCCTGATTTTTACACACACACACACACACACACACACACACACACCTATCTGGTTTATCAATATTCAGAGGCTGTTTTTCCTTTGTTTGACTTTTCCTCTCTTCCCCACCCTGCTGTTTCTCTGAAGCTCTTCCCTCTGTACTGTAAACTGCAGCCTTAAACATGAAGATCGGGTCATCATCAGGTCAGACAGACACACACCCAAATACACACACATGTAATGGATTCCCTGCGGGCCTTCATCAGTAGAGGCATTAAGAGCATGGGTGGGGAGGTGTCTATCTTTCTCCCACAGGGCAGTCCACTGCAGGCAAGTGGCCAGGGTTACATGGACACATTAGTGTTTCTCCAATGTGCTGAGGAGTCACTGGGGGGAATAGTGCTGTTAATTCTCTGCTACTCCTCCTGAGGTAACCGAGTTAGATTTAGTTTTCTGTCACTTGAGACGCTTTTTATATCTGCATGTTAAATCTGTTCTACTTTATTGCGAGTAATCTAGTCAGAATGTTTGAGAGATAAACATCTCTCTACTGAGTAGCATCAAACACACACACTAAGATCAGAGAGGCTTTGTTGAGATCAGTGGTGTGATTTGCTTTACACTGTGAAAGTTACCAGAGGGGCGCTGAAGAGCACTGTACTCAGCTTCATGGGTCAAAAGCCATAAAAACACATGCCAGTCACACGAAGTCCGGAGCCATTACCTTCATTTTGCTATACTATTTTAATGATATTATGTAATAGCATAACTAATTATGTAATTACATAACTAAAAACTATTTAGACAATTAGATGTACTTTTAAGTTACATTCTGCATTGAGAGATCTGAGTCTGTACTTCTGACATTGTTCTGTTTATTTCAATGTCAAACAATGACAAAAATGTACCAGATGATTATTCTTTCTGCAAAACAAGTGTGCACAACAGGATTTTTTTTTCTGACAAATTCAAATAATAAAAAAACAACAATTTTTGTTACTTTTTTACAACACTGATGTTTTTTTACACGCATTCTAAATATTATATGGTGGTTTTTACACAACTGTTGAATTAAGATGGTTTTAAATAATTTGCTTTGGTTCCTAGAACTTTATCACTGTACTGTATGACACCATATAATACTGTAAATTTAAATTACTTTTTTAAGGATGAACATTCAAAACTCAATTACCAAACTGAGATACCAACAGAATTCGTCTGGTTTCAATGAGCTTGTGAGAAATTATCAATATCAAATTACACTATGCTTTTATATATATATATATATATATATATATATATATATATATATATATATATATATATATATATATATATGTATATATATATATATATATATATATATATATATATATGTATGTATGTTACACTTACTAATATAAGATATTAATAAAGATATGTTGCCAAGGACGTGTTGTTAAGGTGACTAAGAAAGAAGAGATCACACGGCTTTTATCACAATATAGACTAGGCTGATGTTAGCTAGGTCTGGAAAGTTTTATCTTCTCTGACAAACAAGCATTGGAACATCATCCACTGATGAGGACAAAGACCTTGTGTAGAAGATGACGAGTCTCCACCAGCATCTAGTGTTGTACTGTTTAGCTGTAGTTTTAGCTCAATGTTGTTTTCATCTGACACCAAAACCTACTTTTTTGTATTTTGAATAATGAAACGTTTTGAAATCTATTCCTCCGCATGACGCAAATTTGTATGCAACAACAGTGCTGCCACCTAAAAAGGTAAGCCACAGCTCGAGATTAATGCCAACCAATTTTTCCTCAACTGTAGTTAACCAGATGTTCATTTATGAACTCTTATGGATAGTCGAATATAAAAATTTGTCATAATGCACACACCGCTCAATAAGTTGACTCAAGAACGATGTAATGATCCATATGTAATTGTCAATGCAACCTTTCAAACCAAGCTTGTCTGTGCTTTAGATCCGTTTCCTCTCCCATGCTGAGAAACTGGGACATCATTACATATACAGAAAAGAGTGAATTGGAGAAGGGTAACAGAATGCACCCTCAGAGACGCTGAGATGGTGTTGCCCTGAATGAGGAACGTGAAACACTGTGGTAGAACTAGAGCGAGGAGAAAGGGCGAGAGAGCACGAGTGTAAGAAGGAAAGTTATTTCTGTCCATGAGACATTCTTTCTCCATCTCTCCTGCAGTAAAAAGCTAGGCCATGTTGCTAACTATAGTCTCAAAGGAGGTTTTAATAGAGGACAGTGCTCAAAGGAGCACACACACACACTCTCTCTCAAACAGCCTGATAACACGAACATCATGATGAAGCCTTAAGACCATCAGAGGAACTCTGAGAAGGTCAAGATCAATAATAGCAGCTCTTACCTTCCTCCACAGTGGAGTCCAGCTGGGTGACTTTGACAGCCAGCAGGTCTACACGCTCCTGCAGGTGGTTCATCCGCAGGTAGAAGCTGTTGGCTTCTTTAAACAGCTCCCCAAAGATGTCCTCCGCATGACGACCTGCAAAGGGTCAGCGACCAACAATAAGCGCAGAGCAGCGGAGGGACATCACCCCCCCCTCCATTCCATCTCAACAGGAGAGGAATGACAAGTGAGGAGAATGAGAACTCCTACACCTTCTTGCTTCCTTTCCTTTTCCTATTCACAATATGCATTTCGAATTTTAATAAAGAGATAGTTCACTACATAGTGTGCCATTTAACAGCATTGTGTGAATTCGCAGCAATAAATCTTTCAAAATCATTCCATGCTCGTTCCCTAGTCATTTTCTATTTAGATAACATAGCAAATAGTGAATGATTTAACGAGTGGACCATTCTGAACACAGAGAAACTTCTGTCTCTGCATCAATCTATTTCTTCTTTCATGATGCAACAAAATGATAGAAGCCACATTGCCCCAAGTATCAGTCTCAGCAGACCGGCCCACAGAGGTTCAGAGTGTCTGATATCTATTGTACGTTGAGCTGGCCATAACTGTCAGGATTTTGTCAGGCCCATGTCTCCACATTTCTGAGCATTGTTTTAATCTGTCCAATAGGACACAGTTTTTGTGGTTCTGCGCACCGTGAAGTCTTTTGGGGAAAGAAAAAAAACAGTAAAGTTTAGGGCACCATATCTTTTCAATTTATTCCACTTCCAATTTATTCTATTTCCCAGTTTACCAGGTGCGCTATTACAGCCCCGTTTTGAAAATTGCCTGCCCTTTTACATCACACAAAAACAACAGTCTGTGACTGGTTATTTTGTATGCAAGTCAGATGGCCATTTCCTGTTAAACTAGGTGGAAGTCAGATTTTATTTACTTATTTTTTTACAGACAACGTTCTCAAAAGTGGACTGATGGACAGATGCACAGAAGGATGAAAGATCATACAGATAGACAAAAATTGGACTGATTGGACAGACAGACTTACTGAGGCTGCCGAGCTGTTTGATGATGGCAGCCAGGGTGCTGTTGGTGACGCATTCAAGCTCACTGGTGACTCCATCAGGCAGAGCTCCCCTGCACAGGTGCCTGGGCTCAATACTCCTCTTTACCAGCGGCATGGCTCACTACTGCTGCAGAGACAGAGAGAGGAGAGGTTTAAGTGGCAATCATTGATAACTGACAAATTCACAGCATTTCACCAACTTGTCTTTACTGAAGAGACATTTATGAGTTTCCTCTAAACATTTAAAAACAGAACTAACTTAAACAGGAACCAATGAAACTTGCAATTCTAGTTCTAGTTCTAGTCCACCTGCCACCTGAACAGTCATAACCATTTTATAGCACTAGTTAACTTACCTGGCCGCCCTATAATGTCTACAATTGAACAGGACCATGTGCAGAATCAAACAAAGCTTAGATTTTTCTCTGCTGAGTGTGAAAATATGAGCAAAATTACTTTTTGGAGTAAAAATTACTTCTTTGGAGGCTGGCATAAATGTAACTAATATTAGGATTAGCTTCCAAGTAAACTCTACAAAGCCATCACTCTACAAATAGCCATCAATATACTATTCTAGTTTACATTCTGGTGCACATTTTAGTTTTATGTAAAAGTTTGGCAAAAATTTATCTTCACTAAACTGACATTAGCTTCAGCTGCAGTGTGACTAAAGACAGAGACAAGCACCCTTGAGTACCTTTACATCCTGTTGGTGCCAATCCTGAACAGGTACAAAAAAAAAAACATAAAACTGGACCCTTCAGTTTTAGACTGATGACCAATAGAAAAAGCACAGTTCCAGTTCTTTTAATTTGTGCAGTGGAAAAATGCCAGCAGTTCCTGTTGGGTCAGTTTTTGCTTCTGAATGTCTAATGAAAAAACACCCTTAGTTGCAGTTATCATTAAAACAGCTCCTACTTTGTAGAACCACAGATCAGAAATTGCAACTTGAGCTACAGGTTTAATTCTATAATTGCATTTAGACAGGATTAAAATAAAGAAGAGGTTCATTTTCAAATAATGAATGCAAATTAAGCCAGTACTCTTTAATCAAATGTTTTTGTTTTTTTTTAAATGATGGCAGCATAAGATAAAGAGGTTGTCATGATCTGTAAACAGAAGCAAAAAAGAAGCAAAAGGAACATTCTCCAGGGAAGCCAGGACCAAACCATGATCAACATGCGCACAGGAGCAAAACGGCAGCAGATACTGCAGTAAAAAAAACAAAGAATTTGAGCACTGAGCCGTCTCTCACACATCCACTCTAAATACAGAGACAGCTCGGCGGCCTGGACAGTTTTGATGAGGGATAATGGCAGCATAAAGAGCTCCACATTAAAGCTAGCGTCTCTGCTCCACCGCGCTCACTGAGCTGTTTCACTGGTGAGCTTGGTTTGTACATGTGCGTGTGTGTGTGTGTGATTTCCCCTGGGGCCAATTCACATCTCAAGCTGTTTCACACCACAGCAGACAATACAGAACAGAGATCTAATGAGCCACTGGCCACTGCCACACATACACCAGACACTTCTGTGCACCCACACATATAGGCAATGCTCCTAGGGCCTGATCAATATGAACATTTGGTATCCCTTCACAATAAAACTACCCTTATAAACGGTTTAGGATTTACTTAATTAAACCTTAATTAAAAAAAACTTAATGGATATTAATTACATCATACTTTAAAAATTTAGTAAGCAAAAATTTAAAAAGGCAGCGGCATAAAATATGTTAAACTCTGCACATGAATGGAAATTGTGCACTACAATTTGCAGAAAAATATCATATTTAAGTTTATTCTTTGTATTTATATTTTCTGTATGTTTTTACTTCTGTACTATATTATATGATTGTCAGTTCTCAACTGTCTCATTTCTGAAACTCAAACAGCAGAAACATAAGTCTTAAATCAGTAGTTCTCAGTCCAGGTCCTGGAGTCCCATTCCTTCATACTGTAGTGTTTTCCCTGCTCTAACGCTCCCAGTTCACCTCTGGAAGGGTAATTAATTAGTTCATTAGTTGAATCAGGTCTGTTGTCTGCGAGGGAAACTCTAAAATGAGCAGGGCAGTAGCATTTCAGATCTCACTCTGAGAAACAACGTGTTAGTTAATACAAATCAAGCAGTATGTTTTTTTTGAGCAAGCAGTGCTAAGCTTGGACAATAATGAACATTTCAAAAAATCTGCAGAATACTAGAGAAAAGATCTCTTATACTGGAGCTTCTTTGTTTTATTTGCCTGTTTCTTAGCATTTTTGTCAGATTGATAATCTATATTCTCATTTTTCAACAACTTTGTGTGTGTGTAGTTAATTAGTTGGTGTTTTGTTCGTATAAGAGCAATCTCTATACATTTTTACTAACCATAGATTAGAATGACTGTACAAACAGACAAACCCTTTATCCACAGTAATTCAGATTCCCCACATTGGAGACGTCCAAAGACGTTTTTGGGATTTGTTCAGCAGCCAAATGGTAAAATCTCAAATCATTACTGGCGTTATGAACGACTCTAAACAACCTTTGGACGTTCCATACTTGGTGAGTATAGGCAAGTGTGTGAATTACCTGATCTACGACTAGCATAAACACTAGAATGTAACCTGTGTGGGAGTTTGCATGACTACTCTTGAAAAATGGCTTGGGCAGTGGAGAAATGTTGTTACATACATTATGTAGTAAGAATAGTTGACATATAATTGGATACAAAAATTGACTACAAGTTCCATGAGCACTAGGACTTGACAAAATTTCTGAATGGAGATATGTTTACTACACAACGGTCACATATTGTTGCTGTCAGAACAAAACCTCGTATCTCCAAAAAAGTAACCTTACAGGACAAAGACAAAACATACTTTACTTTTAATTTAAGTCAATGGAACCAAACGTTTTTCCAAGTAATTTTGGGCTGTTTCTTTAGGTCTAGTCACCATGAAATTTACACAAAGCGTAAAGGGCAACAGGCATTGTTGAATTATGCCAAAAACCAAGAAACGACAAAAATGGAGATACAAGGTTTTGGTCCCACAGCAGCGACATGCTGTATACCTACCTCACTACTAGAAAGTGAAGTCATGAAAATGCTGGCAAACTCTAAATTAACTTCATGTGGGACACCATCATTTCTGTCACTGTTTTGAGTTGACGTGTGGGATAAAAAAAATGATGTCTGTGTTCTTATAGTTCACCTACTTAATTCTCAAGGCTGAGAATCTTGAACTTTGTACCTTTAAAGACCCTTTCACAATACTTACACTTATCACAATATTTTGACACCGACACAATGCACTATGCCACATTTAAAAACAGCCTTCAAAAACGTGAACACAATTTTTTTTAATTCAAGTGTTTCACTCACTGCACTGCCCTAAATTCAATTAAGCAGGATTATTTATGCTGTCTTTGTAACAAAACATGTAACTGGTCAATGCTTTTCAACTATGGACCCAAATAATACTTGCTCTGTGATGGTCCTGTGGGGGGTCCAGACCACTAAAGAACAGGGTGAAAGGGGGCTAAGTCTTCAGAGAAACAGATGAACTATAGTCTGTAACTGTAGAACTACAAAGTGCACTGGTAAGTGCTAAAACTGACAAAGAGTATACAATGGTAGATACAAGGTAGATGTACTCGATGAAGTATCTGCTCGGTGTTTTCCACACCACTAATGTAAACTCTGCAAATGGTGTTCCTTTTCATCGACTGCGAAAATCCTTAGCTGGGGCAGCCCTAGTAATAAGTGACTGAAGTAACAGTCTACTTGACACAACACACAAAAAGCTATTAGCATAAGCTCTAACAGGGTCTGCCAAAAGCATAGCACATCACTCTAACTGAAGCCGACTACATCACACCTGATTCACTTATGATTAACTTAAGAGCTAAATGGGGTGTACTGGAGCGAGAAGATCACAGTGCCGTCCACCTCCTGGACTGGAGGAAAGTCCTTCTTAGAATGAGTGAGACTTTAAACTGTTGCTGTACTGCTGAAAGGTGACTGATTTATTTGTTCCTGCATCAGTATTTTCAAATGATAATACTGTTGTTTCAATTCAGGTATATTTGTAAGGAATAAAAATGTACTTTTTACTTTGTTTTTTAGCTCTACTGTAGCCTGTGTTGATTTTATTTATATTATGTTCTGCTTTATTGTTACTCGCACATCTCACTGTGGAGCATTTTAGTTAAGACCAAAAGTACACCAAAATAGAAGAACAGCAACCAACAATTTATTTTCAACAGCAACTAAATAATTTCAAATGTAAAAAATGCACTAACTTCAGATCTCAAGTTTGGCAAAGATCCCACCACTGATGAAGCAGTGTGTCAGAGGCGAGCTGGCTTGTGCTGGAGGAGCAGCATCTAGCTCTAGTCTTGTGGCATCTAGTCACAACAGGTTTCAAATCACAGAATCTGATTTTATGCCCTTAAAGAAACAAAGTTGAGCAGTGAACTGAAATATTAGTGTAGGTTTTTTTTATTTCATTGAAATATGGTGTTGTATCCCCTGAACAGACAGTAATACACTCAGATTTAGTGTTTTACCAAAATCATTTCACCTCTTCTGGATGTTTGCAGACACTAATCAACCAACCAACTGCCTGTGGCATTCTTTAAGCCATAAAAATCAAAAGTAGATTTATTGGGCTTTGTTATAAACTTTGCCAAAGAAAAGCACTGAGTTGCACATGCATTTTTGTATGAATTAAATGATGCAAAGTGATCACTTCTTAAAGATAAAGGTACAGAAAATGAAAAACTGAATATAAAAAATAATTCTGCATGGACCGCATGTTTTGTGACACCACACACAACTTTGACAGCTTTGGGTCTACCATCTGGAAAAATCTAGTAGAAACACTGCACTTGTAGATAATTTATATGGAGATTATTCATATAAAGTGGGACCCTATAATCTTTGTGAATGACACTATATGGAAAATACACCAAAATACAAGCGTCAATTTATTTTCAGACAAAGATTTGTATCCTTAATCCACACCATCCCTCCAACATTATACTCATTATACTGCACATAAAGCACTACACTGAGTCAGATCTACTCAGCAACTTCATATAGAAGTGTGAAGATCTATATCTCTCTATACTCATTGAAGAATGTAAGGATGCACAGGGCATGAACAAATGACTGAAGAAATGAAAGCCAACAATGTGAAAATTGACCCAAATGTGTGATTCACCCCATGAAATTCAATAAGACAAGTTCTACCAGCCATGTGTGACAGAAGAGCTAATGTGTGGCATAATCGTTCAGCTTCACACACAGAGACGCTCAGTATAGGCACTTTGACAGAACTAGGTTCACTTCGACAAACCCTCACTTTTTAGGGCAACCCTCAGCATTGTTCAAATGTGGCTACTCCAACCCCAAGGATGAACTAACACTGAGATTCTCCTGCTCACGAAATCTCTCAATTGATTACACATCTGGGTCATGACTTGGGAGGAGTATTGAAATTCAAATGCTTTTGTGGTACTGACCAAATCAATTCAACAGCACTGACTATCACAACATTCTGTGCTGTTTGACACCAAATTACAATACCTAAGTAGTCAGTCTTATCAGCATCAGTGAGCCAATAATGCTTGTTCCAAAATCAAGAATGCTGATGAACTGATAAGCATCTTATTAACATTAGCGATCTGTTGAACATTTATAAGTACAAACAATGGCACGTTCCCTGAACAGCCCAACTACACAGTCTTCGATAACCAAGACTTCAAGGAAGGCAGGAAGAAAGGAAAGCAGGCAGGAAGGAAGGAAGGCAGGCAGGCAGAAAGGCAGGATGGCAGGAAAGCAGGAAGGAAGGCAGGCAGGCAGGCAGGAAGGAAGGAAGGAAGTCAGGAAGGCAGGCAGGAAGGAAGGAAGGCAGGCAGGAAAGCAAGAAGGCAGGAAGGAAGAAAGGAAAGAAGGGAGGAAGGCAGGTAGGAAGGAAGGAAGGCAGGCAGGCAGGAGGAAAGGAAGGCAGGCAGGAGGAAAGGAAGGCAGGCAGGCAGGCAGAAAGGCAGGATGGCAGGAAAGCAGGAAGGAAGGAAGGCAGAAAGGAAAGAAGGGAGGCAGGCAGGAAGGAAGGCAGGCAGGAGGAAAGGAAGGCAGGCAGGCAGGCAGGCAGGAAGGCAGGCAGGCAGAAAGAAAGAAAGAAAGAAAGAAAGACAGACAGACAGACAGACAGACAGACAGACAGACAGACTGCACATGTTATTTAAATTTCTTTTGGTAAAACTGGACTGTTTTACTACAGATGCAGGGAACTGATATCAAAGTCATGGTATCCGTATTGATATTGAAAACAATAAATAATACCCAGCACTAGTCATGACCCCTAGTTTAACACGTCCCTGTCAAAGCATTCATTGTCCGAACGCAGGTCATGGCAGACATAGAAAGGAGAGATTTTAGAAAAGAAACTCTCTACCTCTACAATGAGCTACACACAAAGCTGTAGCACTGTCATGTGATCGGCTTGACTTTTGGTTTGAGCTCACAAATCCAGAAAAAGACCCCTCATGGCATTTCACACCAAAGAACACCACCACCAGTGGACTCTCACAGATATAGACCAGGCAAGGCTCATATTTAACCACAATACATATATAAAACACTCATACTATTGTATTCCAGCTACTTATTTATAACACAAATTGAAATGAAAAAAATGACTAGGAGCACAACAAAACAGCAAACAACAGATTCATTAGATTAATATGGGAATGCCCCGCTGTGTGAGATGGACAATGGAAAGAAAAAAAAGAAAAAAGTGCTGTTGCATAGTTTTATGTATAATTTCACTAGAGAGGAGAAGTAGCACACTGACCTGTTTATACATAATGCACTGCCTACAAGATACTTTAGGGAACAATACTGATTTGCCATTTTTTCTGACTGATATTGTGACTGCTGTTTAAATTACAATTATAGTCAGATGCAACATCGTGAACATGCCCAGGAAAATTACATGTTTTGTTGATTCTCCAAATTAACACATCCTCTACAGAGAACAAACCTTAATATGGTATTTTAAGGCAATTTTAGTGCATAATTTCTATTTATTTGCTGAGGTCTTTGCAATGGAAAAAATAAAACATAAAATATAAAATAACTTTTGCACAGGCCACATTTAATGTGTTTTTCCCACATATGTTAAATTCAGCAAATTAACAGCAATTGTGTATTACATGCAAAAAACACACTTAAACAATGTGGTTAGGTGCATAGGACTTTTGTACCTTAAATGCAAATGTGTTGGTTTTGTGACATCAAAAAAACAATGAATTATAAAGAGTCTGTTTATGCAGCTCAGTTTCCATACTAGGATTGTATGAATTGGGGAGGAACGATATGTTTAGAAATGTTAACAGCGTTTATATGCTACACCAAACTCTTAAAAAAGGGATGAAAATGCAGATTTCTGAGGCCCTTTAACGCTAGATATGGGCTGTGCATTCTAACGGATTCAGGTAAAGAAATTCAAGGTCAGAAAAGAGAACGCGTACACACACACACACACACACACACACACACACACACACACACACTTGTCAAACTAATAAGAAGTGATCATACTGACCTCACTGTGTCCCCACAGAACCCTAATGTACGATGACGGTCTCTCTCTCTCTCTCTCTCTCACACACACACACCACACACACACACCTTTGTGAAAGCACATTCACACACTCTTGAGATGAAATATTTACACTCCATTTCTCTCGTCTCAGTCCTACTCTTGCTCTTTCCTCTTTTCACTCTATTGCTCAATAAATAAAGCAGTAAGGCTGAGCAAGCGAGCACCTATCTGTGAGGACAGATCAGCATGATCCTGATCCCCTGGCGCACTTGGCTGGACTGTACCAATAGATCAGCACCCTGCAGAGCGTAAGTAACACCGGGAAGGGTTAATGGAGAGAGAGTGAGGGGGGAGAGAAAGAGAGAGAGAGAGAGAGAGAGAGAGAGGTAAAGCACTTGAGTTCAGACAGACAAAGTGCTGGGGCTTGTGTGTGGTTTATGCTCGTCATGCAGAGAGCGATAAGCTCTATAATTAATCACAGAAACTCAGATTTACAAAAAAAACATCAAAGCTACTCTAAAGAAACTCCTCTGCCAAATGCAGTGTGTGAGGAACAGGTAGCTGATAAGTGAGGCTCCTGTCTGCACTCTCTGCTATTTACAGAATCTCTCCAGCGTCTCTCAGCCCATCTCCGTCTACCACATCTGTAGCGCACAGTCGATTACCATGCACAATAATTTTGATGCATTTTCTTAACCATGGGAAAGAACTGAAAACTTCTTTACATAAAACTTAGCAAGAGTTAGAACCTTCAAACTGTCAAATAGTCATGAAAGTGTAAATAATCAAATGCAAAATAATAAACTGAAGTGTTTGATAAGCAGTTTGGCTTCTCTCTAATGCCATGTTCTCATGTTTTAAAACCATAAGATATCTACACTGCACCTGTGGAGACAAAGAGCCTACGTCTTACGATTAGTCAAGGTTTCTTATCTGTTTAGTCCAAAGAGAGGAAGCGTAGAAAAACAACTGCAGTTCTCAGTATTTATTGTCTACACTCTTTTTCTTTGTTATAGCTTCCATTCTTTATAGGAGACTTGCTTTCAGTTTTTCAAAGAAATCTGCAGGGATATTTTTCCACAATTCCAAAGTTCAGTCTTAGAAGTTGGTTTCCATTCTTTTTTGATATAGAATTTCAGCTGCTCAACAGTCCGAGGTCTCCTTTGTCGTAATTTTTATTTCATAAATGTGCCAAATGTTATCAGTGGGTGACAGGTGTGGACTGCAGGCAGGTCAGTTTAGCACCTGGACTCTTAATACGGAGCAATGCTGTTGTAATACAGGATGCCGTTTGATATTGTCTTGCTGAAATAAGCCTTCCCTGAAAAAGACGTCGTCTGTATGGCAGCATATGTTGCCAAAACATGTATATATCATACAGCATTAATGGTGCCTTTACAGATGTGCAAGTCACCCATGCCACGTGCACTAATGCACCCCTATACCATCATGAATACTGGCTTTTGAACTGTGCACTGATAACAAGCAGAGTGGTCTTTAGCCTAGAGGACACATTTTTTTGATTTCCAAAAAGAATTTCAAATGTTGATTTGTCGGACCACAGCACACTTTTCCACTTCCCCTCAGTCTATTTTAAATGTGCTTGGGCCCAGAGAAGGTGGCAGCGTTTCTGGATCCTGTTTATATGTGGTTTCTTCTTTGCGTTTTAACTTGCATTTGTGGTTGCAGTGACAAACTGTTTTCACAGACAGTGGTTTTCAGAAGTGTGTCTGAGCCCATGCAGTGATTTTCTCTACAGAATCATGTCTGATTATAATGCAGTGCCACCTGAGGGCCCAAAGATCACGGCCAGCAGTTTTTTGGCCTTGTCTCTTGCATACAGAGATTTCTCCAGGTTCTCTGAATCTTTTAATGTTATTATGTACCGTAGATGATGATGTAGTTCTGCTATTTTACATTGAGAAACGTTATTCTTGAACTGTTGCACTATTTGCTTGTGCATTCTTTTACAGATTGGTGAACCTCTCCTCATCTTTACTTCTGAAAGACTCAGCCTCTCTGGGATGCTGTTTTATACCCAATCATGTTACTGACCTGTTGCCTATTAACCACCAGGTGTTTTTTTAGCATTACACAACTTTACCAGCTTTTTGTTGCCCTCATCCTAACTTTTTTGGAACATGTTGTTGGCTCAAATTCAAAATGGGCAAATATTTTTCACAAAACAATACGATTTCTCTGTTTCAACATTTGATATGTTGTGTTTGTACTATTTTCAATTACATGTAGGGTTTGAATGATTTGCACATCATTGCATTTCATTTTTATTTATATTTTGCCCAGTGTCCCAACTTTTTTGGAAATGAGGTTCCATTTGTGACTTAAGTGGTAAACTTGTATAATTATAATCTCTGTGCTCTTTTCTAATTACAGGAAAATGTGCTAAAATGACTGCCTGTGAGACTTGGCAGTACGCTGGAGTATTTCTTAATGGGGCTATGAAAACGAGAGACAAGACAGAAAGAAAGCAAAACAGTCAGTTACAATGAGAGAGAGAAGGAGAGACAGAGAGAGAGAGAGAGAGACAGAGAGAGAGAGAGAGAAAGAGACAGAGACAGAGAGAGAGACAGAGAGAGAGACAGAGACAGAGAGAGAGACAGAGAGAGAGAGAGACAGAGAGAGAGAGAGAGAGAAGGAGAAAGAGACAGAGACAGAGACAGAGACAGAGACAGAGAGAGACAGAGAGAGAGAGAGAGAGAGAGAGATGATGGAATGGAGGACTGCTGACACTGTCAGTAAATGGGCTGCTCCACTTTGCAGCATCGGAGAGTATATCCCTGTACGGTTGCAGTACTGTGCCACGCAAGATACTTCATCCATTTCTTCAGATAAAAGACAAATAAAACAACAAGACAGCCTTTACACTTCAATTTTGAGTTATCAGTAAAATTGTGGCAGTTGTATATTATCAGGGCAGTCTGTAGATCAATTTATGTTCAGTTTTACTGGACTGCTGATGACTCGAGGTATCTGTGATTGGCTAGTGAAACACTCGCGCATTTAAGGGTTAATTCATACACTGGTGTGTATGTGTGTGCACCACCAAAGCTGGACTGAACTGAGACAGGGATGAAAAAGAAAATGTGCCGCCCTCACTAAGAAGAGCATCACCATGGAAACGACACCAAGGAAAAACCCACCCTGCAAGAGCAGTGGTCGAGAGTCGAATGTGGAAATGGACAGACAGACATACAGACATACATACAGACATACATACATAGATACATACACAGAAAGAAACCGTGCAAACTGCAAAACACCCCATACATTTCAATCAATCATACACTGCGACAACCAAGCAGCATTCTTTTCTCTCCCTCTCTCTCACACACTCACACACACACACACACACACACACACACACCCTAAGCTAAATCCCTTTTCTGTTTGATCAGTGCACTAGTGAGGGAGCCTCTATAATGAAGCTAGAATTCATAATGCTGAGCACAGTGTACCGTGGTACATGCTTGCTGTTATTGATGCACTGATGCCAAAATCCAATATTTTTCATATACATATGTGCTGGTGGTAATTTTGATGCCAATAATTCAACATTTATAAAACAGAAATTGGGACTAGACCACCTGAATTAGCATTACAGAGAAATATCACATTTACTTCTGTAGGGTTACAGATGGCATACAATGAACAAAATGCAGATGTTTAGCACAGCAGATCAGCATCTCCTAAACATGGTGTGCATAAAATACAGCCTCTACTGTATTTGCTTTGTAATAAAAAAAAACAACACTGCACAAACCCCATTCATTCCTATGCAAAACGCAAAAGAAAAATAATCTAATGCTAGCTTCTGTAGTTACTTATTTTACAAGTGCAAAATAAGATTAAAAAAAAATAAGATTGTTTGCGCATTTTAAGGTTATTAGGTTAAAGCATTAACCATTCCCAAACAACTTTATCTGTTATTTTTTTCTTTCTTAAAAAATATACATTTTATATAGTTATTTTTATTTAATTCATTAAAAAACTCCTTATAGTGAGGCAGGTTTGTTGTGACAGTAGCCATTACTGCCTCACGCTTATTACACACAACACCAGGAGTGAGAATAATCATCACATTTTTACACACTACTAATGATTCTAAGGATAAGTGTGTAGTTTGTAAATGGATCTGTAGCAGAATGGTTAAGTCACTCACTCTGTACATAAGAGACCTGTCAGTGAAGCACAGCAGTGCTTGAATACCTAACACAACATTCTCCTCAGTCCAACTACCTCAGTCTTGCGTTGCATGTGTATAAAATGAACTGTCGCTGCACAAACAAACAAACAAACAAAAAAATAAATAGATATTGCAATTCATTTTTCTACATCACCCGAGTACAGCTGCTGCCCTTCACATTCTGTTATCTAGAATTGCTTGGAATAAAATCTCTTTGCATTAGCTTACATTAAAAGTAAAACATGCTTTTGCCCTCTCCTGCAAGTTCTGAGTTCAGAGATGCCTATTAAAGCAGAGAAAATAATCATGCGTGCTTCTTGTTAGAAACTGCTAATTTGCTAAGCTAACTGTGGTATGTGGTTTGGCCCTTTACGTCTTAAACCTGTGGGCCGTGAGTTTTCTGATATTAAATCTAGATGTAAACGGCTCAAGCCTATTCTCTTGCTGGACGAATTTTATGCAAATGGTATGAGCGTTGACCAACCAGATTGTTGCTATGAGAAATCGAAACTGCTTGTGCCACACCCATAATCAAGCTACATGCATACATCTAGCAGTGCATGAACTGTTTAGGAATTACAACCATTTTTACACAATCCCTCCATCACAGGCTCGAAAGTAATAGGACAGTTGACTGGTAAGCAGTTTCATTGCCAGGTGTGGCCTGTTCCCTTTTTATTTCATGACAAATTAAGAATTAAGTAGATAAAAGGTCTGGAGTTGACTCCAAGTGTTAAATATGCAGTTGTTAGCTGTTAATGGGAACTCTGCAAGTGAAGGGGCCATCCTTAGGCTAAGAAAAACAAATCAAACCTACCAAAGAGATAGCAGAAACTTTAGGAGTGGCCAAATTAACAAGTTAGTACATTCTTTAAAAAAGGAATACACTTGCTAGCTCAGCAACACCAAAAGGCCTGGAAGACCATGGAAGACCATGGAAGCAAGCCACATCATCTGTTAAACATGGTGGAGGCAGTGTTATGTTATGGGCTGCTAATAGAACTGGGTGACTGGTGTATATTGTTGTTGTGGCTGCTGACAGAAGTAGCAGGATGAATTCTGAAGTGTGTATCGCTATACTTTCTGCTCAGATTCAGTCAAATGCTGCAAAACTGACATGACAGCACTTCACAGTACAGATGGATAATGACCCAAAACATACCGTGAAAGCAAACCAAGAGCTTCTTCAGGCAAAGAAACGTAATGTTCTTAAATGGCCGAGCCAGTCACCTGACCCCAACCCAGTTAAGCATGCTTTTCAACTACTGAAAACTAAACTGAGAGCAGAAAGACCCACAAACAAGCAGAAACTGAAGGCAGTAATGGCCTAGCAAAGCAGGTCAAGGAAGGAAACTCAGCCTTTGGTGATGTCCATGGGTTCCAGACTTCAGGATTTGCATCTAAGTATTAAAAATTATCACTGAATTTATAATTATCTTAGTTTGTTCAATTACTTTTGAGCCTGTAAAAATGGAGGGACTACGTAAATAATGGCTGTAATTCCTAAAATGTTTATGCAATATTTTTGTAAACCCCTTGAATTAAAGCTGAATGTCTATACTTAAATCACACACTGACTGCTTCATTTCAAATCCACTATAGTGGTGTACAGAGGCAAAAATACCCAAATTATCGCTATCCAAACACTTATGGACCTGACTGTATTTGTTTATTTGTATTTTCAATTTACTCTGCTAAACCTGCTAAAGCACATCTGTTAGCTTTTCCTTTGGGATGACAGGTTTATGGTTTTTGGCAATTCATTACAGTTTCAAAAGCAGGAAAAGTCATAAATGTGGATAGTGCTTCAACCTAAGTGCTTAATGTGAAAGAGTGTACAAGTGTGTGTATCCATATAAATGATCGCCCTCTCTCTGTCTAAAAGACTGTGAGACTCTAATGCTCTTAACCTCCCACTGAGAACCAAGATCCAATCTGTTCACCTTTCATTTACAGACCACATGCAGTCCTAATAAAAACACATGTGGGTAAGTAACACTATTTACATTGACCCCTTGGTTGATATGGTTACTTATGACCATATATGTTATAACATTAATTCTTTACAGTTTACAGTTTCCACCAACTAAGTAACAGACTGCTGTAAATACTGTCAACCCACACTGATCCTAAATTCTAAAAAGACTGTAGACTAAAATCCTATCATTTATGAGTTCACAGTGTGTTTAAAGGTGAGCAATATATATTAAACATAATGATAGTATAACTGACACATTAAAAAATTAATTCCACATTTACAAAAACAAACTATTTAGGCAGGAACAGGGGTAGAAAAAAAATCAAACAATAATATACACATTAAAATAAGATAATGATTTAAGATTATATCAAATCAGCTACTCGTTACTACAGTTACTGTACACTGGTTAAAGCGTACAGGCTCTCTATAACTGGCCTATCCATTTTACCGCCCACAAACGTGTTAATTCTCAGGAATTACTGCGAGACTGAACAAGCAGACAACAAACAGCTACAACTGGAATACTACAACGTTTATTTAGAATTGCTACATAACAATTTAACTGAGACTGACTACATAGCAGCAAATAGGCATGTTGGTAACACCAACACAAATCTTTCCACCATACTAATGTTACTGTGATTAAAAAAGTCAAAAATTACACAAGGTTTATCCCACTTTCACATGCACACAAAATAATAAATCACACAAATTTTAGGTAAAGTTTGTCAAACCTAGCAACAGTTAGGACAGGCAGGTCAATTGGTGTAAATATTTTGCTTTTTTATGATATATGCAGCTGTTTGGTGTTCTAGAAGTACTAACAACAATATTTTTTATGGTGCAAAATAGTTAAAAACAACTGAACAATAGGTAGTAATAATATTATAATGTATAATATACTATTGTGTACGCAGCAACTTTTTTGGCTTGGCTAAATGGTGTTAAATGGTATTTCACATCAAATTTCAAATGTCATTTGTCTCATATGTGCGTCTTGTTCACTTGGGCTTACATCTCTGAAGAATCTGGGAGAGTTCAGTAGATACTACAATCATTCAGGATGATAGTAGCAAGGGTTGCGCCGTAGAATTATCAGACTGACTAAAGTAACAGGCTGCGAGGCCACATTGTCGTTTGATGCAGCTGACCGTCAGAGGAGCACTGCCAGCAGGACTAGCAGACACACTAGCCCAGCTAGTGGGCTGCTATTCTAAACGCTAAACCAAGACTAAAGGCTTTCACTACCCCAAGAGACTGGAGGTTCCTTTCATATGTCTCTCTGATATTCACTCCCTCAGTAACAACCTGGACTAACATTAACTCAGACACAGCGGGAGATGTGTGTTAACTAAAAGAGGACTGACTCAGCCATTGAGGTAAGCTGCTCCCGTTAGTGTTTCACGCTGTCTGTACAATGTTAACTGGCTTGTGTGTGGGGTGCTGGTAAAACGAATACCTTAGGAAGAATTATAACTGGTATAATCATTCTCTACTACTGTCTTCCCAAGAAATACTGGTGTTACACATTTTTCCCTGAGCATTTTTACTGTTGCTTGTCAACCCACGCTGCTGTCGTGTTGTTAAATTCCGTATACTAGGGTGCACACGCGTCAGTATCGGTTATAGGTATCAGTATTCCCATTGCCAACACAATACTGTGCGTAAGTGCCAGCATCAGCAACCTTAACAATAATGTAGCACATTGCCCACCTCTATTAGAAACACTACTCACACTACCCATCTTCCAGCTGTCGTAAAGAACCAGCAGTCATATGTTTAAGTGGTCTTTCATGAAGCTGCTTTTAAATGGCTGATGCTGTGTATGGAGGACAGGAGAGTAGGACAGGCATGTGTTTGGATGGCACCACTCCCAAAATCCTCCCCCACCTCCCCCCAATCCCCATTTTCCACGGGCCTGGCAGAGGCCCTTTGATGTGTGTATCTGGGCTGCGCTCTCTCTCTGGAAGCTCCTCTGGCCCAGCTGAAATGAGCAACCCCCACCAAAACGAGAATGGAAATGTGATTGCTTTTTCCGGCCCCTAATCCAACACGCGCAGAACTGCCCCGAATCCGCAGAACAGAAAACAAGAGAGTCATTTAAACAGGCAGAGAGAAAGTGTTGCCATGGTTTCCTTTCATGTCTTCCAATTTTTTGCTTCATCAAAAAAGGGAGGAAAATCACTGAGAGATAGATGAAGCTAGAATATGAAAGAGGGTGAAGAGAAAGAAGGACAGGGGTGGTCAGACAGAGCAACACAGACACTGACACCATCATGTATATATAACAGATACATATTTTATATATATATATATATATATATATACACATATATATGTATATATGTAGGTATATAGATATATAGATAGATAGATAGATAGATAGAGAGAGAGAGAGAGAGAGAGGGGGGAAAAAGATGGGAGAGAAGGAGAAGGCAGAAATGGAAAAAGATGGAAAGAAACAGAAAAAACAGAAAAAAGAGATGGAGAGGGAGTTTAACAGAGAGAGGGAAACAGATCTGGAGAGAGAGATAGAGAGGAAGAGAGTGAAAGACAGATGGAGAAAAAGAGAGACAAAGAGAAATACAGAGAGAGTGAAAGCGAGAAAGATCTGGGGAGAGAGAGAGAGTGAAAGAAAGAGCGAGAGCAAAGAAGAAAGATGAAAAAGGCGAGAGATTATGAAACAATGTGAATAAAACATGTGGTGCAGCAGACAGCCTCATAAAGCAGAAAAACACAGATCCATTATCTCACACACACACACACACACACACACACAGAGGCATGAAGAACTTGTGCAACCACAACCTGCCTGCAAATGGGTGAATGTGCAGAATCAGATTTTTCAAGGTCAAGGTTATTAGATAGAGGAAAGACTCTCCATCCCACTAATTCTGTTTCTTTCTGAGTCCATTAGAGTTTCACTCTCATATACAAGCTTCATGAAGTGTCTTCAGAGGTCCTGGAGTTCAGACCTACACTGTGTCAGTCTTTGGCAAAGTCCATACGGCTTCTTCCCTGCTCAGCTTCTGTGGAGAAGGATTATTCATTACATTTACACTATTCAGCTTTTTTTGAGCCAAGTTCAGTGGTTTTTAGTTTTAAAGCCTCTAATTTTGGATCAGTTCTCTCACTGCAAGTACGGTTCTTCATGTTTCTTGTGGAGGTCTGAGTGACGGAGGAGTAAATCTTGATTTGTTTAGACAGAACATATTTTACAGCAGTCATTATTCAGAGGAGTTGGGACAGGAAGGACACGCATTTGGATCGTCCTCAGTGCTGGAGCACTTGACTGAAGGATCAAACGAGTTCTGGAATATCTGTTTAGGGAAGCTACTCAGGTTTCTATGTCAACATTTCTCCAGCTGTGAAGAAGGATTTCAGTTCAAGGAAATGGGTCAGTCCATGTAAAACAGCCAGGGCCTAATGATTCAGAATTTCTTAAACCTTCAGGAAAAAATGGCATTGCCTGAGAGAATGTGCTGTGTAACAATTCTAGATATGGTTTAACCTAATAAAAGTCTATATTAGATTTGTTTTTGATTAGTAAGACTTGAAAAAGGCTTTAGGAAGCTCATGGTTTATATCTGCAAACATCTAGAAAAGGGAGTTCTCACTGGTTTTCTCATAAACAGTGAAATGACAAAGTGGAAACGCTGTGATTTGCTGTTATCCCCTTTGTAGCGACATGTCATTTCAATTAAAGCCGGTCTACTCATTTTCATGATCTTCTTCTATTATCTGTAGTTTTTGTGGTTGTTTTTATATAGAACTGAGAGAAAATGCTGATGGTCTTTTCTGTTGAGAGATTTTTTAAAATGCGTTTTTCTGCAGTTTTCTTTTGTTTGAGTCAGGTGAGACTAAATTTGGCACAGGTGAAGTCAGATCTCCTGAAGTACCAATCAGAGTTAGCAATGTAAAGAGCTACTCATGCTCGAGCCATAAAGTGACGGCTCTCCTGTTGCTCCAAGTACCAGACAAAACTCCCAGCAAGCAGCTTATTTAAGCTTTTCTAAACGTGATAATGGTGCATTATACGCAGGTTTACACTGTTGTTCGTAGCACAGCTAGACGTTGCTTGCTATTTGCATTAGCCACCTGCTGCAGGACCTACTATACGCAATTAAATTCATGCAGAGCATGATAGCTAACAGTCAACCTTAACTGTAGGAATAAAATGATACATTGGATGATTCCACCCCAGCATCAAGGCTTTCCACAATTGTACTCTACAGGAGTGGTGCACAATAAGGCACGCAAGAAATTCCTACAGTGTCCGCAAATACGACGATAATGGGAGCTGCGTTTCCGGAGCAGCTAGCTAACTAACTAAGTCCTTGATCTACCTGTCACAAGACGAAGGCTGGAGTTGTCAAACATTAGCCTCAAAATGTCATTAGATCTCTAAAATGACCATTAGACAGCTTGTTCTCCATTTTGCACTTTTTTCCATTCACCATTCAGCGACTGGTTGAGAAAAGTGAAGTGGTATTTTTCTACTACTAAATTTCATTTATTTATACATTTCTTAAATATAACACTAGTTAACATGTTTTCCATGGCATATCTTATATTATATATATTAAAACAACAATGAAACATCTGAAACCCTGTTGACAGGGATCTTTAAAAATATTAAGGTGATTAAGATCAACTGTGACTGGATGACTATGGAGGCGCTCAGATGACACATTTTCATCCTCTCTCAAGCTTGGTTCTTTTCATTGCTGTCTATGGAGCACCACAAATGAAAAGAACTGCTTTACCCTGCGCAACTCGTTTCATGTTTTTAAACTGCATGTCTAAGTTGAAACACCATTAATTTTTTTTGCTGAGAGCAATGAAAGAGCACCATAAGTCAACACAGCTAACCAATCAATATCAAGGATGCCTCTTCTCCGTTTTACTCATTGAACCTGGACGAACAGCTTGTTTTGGCTGTTTTCAAACACCCAGAGATGTACAACACTTGACACAAATAGCCTGTTTACACCTTGCACAAACATGTGTTTCACATCTAGATCATATGTAGATAAACATGGACTTTTTTATCCACTTATTCAGTTGATTTTTATTTGGACCATTCTACCAAACTGGTTTAAGGCTTATTTTATAAACTATTTTTTAAACTTAAGGCATTAGCATCAAGTATAAATAAATATTACATGTATTATACATATTATACATAATATATAATAATAATAATTATAAATAAGTATTTATAACATTTTTGTTGGGTACTTCCTATTGGGAGGTCTCTGACTCAAACATTTCAACTTGAGAAAACAATGCTAACATTTAAACTTTCGTGTGTTTTAATTAAAAAAAATGTAGCTAAAATTGTCACTACCGAAACACTCGCTACTGAAATTGATTTAGTAAAGATTCTGTAGATGTATGACTGTTTTGGTAGTGACAAAATGGAATGTTCAATCATTTAATTTAATAAAATGCACATATTTAAGGTATAGGGTCTAAGCAAAATCTTTTTTCTGTCTAAAGTCAAAGTCAAAAGTCCAAAATATGTGTTAAACTCTTGACTTTGAACCAATTCCGTTGAGTGATCCATTTAAAAAAATAACCTCTTATCTATGTTTCCTATTGATCTAATATTTTGTACACTATTTATTCAGCCCAGTGACATTATTAGACAAACCTGGTGGTTAGTCAGGAACTGACTAATCACTGAAATAGTGATTTTTAGGTAGGTTTACCCAACTGCTAATGTAAGTCAGCAGCACACTTTGTTCAACATCATTCACCACCTTGTTGACATTCATTTTGAGCTACAGTAGCATTCTGATTAAACTTTAAGATGACACAAGCTAATTGCAAGACAACAGCCCAACACCTTATGAACATGGCAGTTTCTGAATGCAAAATTCCCCTCACTCTTGCTCTCCCTCTCTTTCGTGCACTGCTGTCACCCTGTCACACACAATTAAATGTGGTGCCCTCAGCACAATTGCAACAAGTGAAGCGAAGGCCCACGTGAGCTGCAGTGTCCCCATTCCCCTCTGCGTACGCTCCTGTCTGGGTTAGGGGCTAATGCGGAGTGGGTCAGGCCCCGGAGCTCTGCTCAGGCCTGCAGTGAAGACTCCTGGCAGAAATCATTCTGATCTCAGAGCAGGTTAGTTTTGCTTATAGTCATTCAAAGCAGCTGTGGTTCACAAACGAAGATTTCTTGATTTAGCAGAATAACTTCAGCCAAAAGTGATTCCTTATTCCTTATCATACCTCTTATAGGAAGAGTTCAGCAAAAATGTAACTCACACATTTTTCATGTTACCCCAAATACAGATGATTAGCCAAAACACGTTTGGTACCCAAACGCTAACAAAATAGACCTTTTATATTAACAGGGAAATTTTCTGGGTGATATAAATGTCTGTTTATTTTTAGCTATATTAGCAGCAAGCAACCTTCAGAATCAAACATGTACTAGCTGGTTAACTATGTTTGGGGTAAAGGAGAAACTGTGACTTTGATTTTTCACTGAACCATTCCTGACTGTCTGGACAGTTCTAGTCTCAGAAGGCAGACAAATGCCTGTTGTCAGAGAGTCTGGTGTGTTGTCACTTAACATGGCCAAGAACTGCCAACTTCGACAGGAACGTTCCGTTTTACTGACATGCAGAATAACCAACTACAGACCACTGGTTTAACTTGTAAGGCTGGTGATTTTTCAAAATAAACAAATGTGTCTGCAAACTCACAAGAATATCTCGCTTAGAAACTACTAAAACTCCTAAAAACAGCTTTTAAAGATGTAATGCTGCAACTTCACTAATGTTTTTCAATCCTGAGACTCTCAATCCCAAAAGCTCAGACACTGTGCACAGAACAGACTGTTAAAATGCATGCACACAGACATGTGCACAGCCAATCAGAGGTTTAAGTCTCGAAAGCAGAAATAACACTTTATCGAAGAAGGCATGACGATAATAGTAGATAATTCACTTAAATCCTCTGAAAATGTGTCGTTCACCTAGTTTTGATTTCTCTTTGTATACCCTTTCTACGTGTCCGCAAACATTACATTTGTTTGCTCAGGGAATCGTTCCGAATTGTAACATCAACCGATGTTGGGCTGGGCCTACAGTACACGATTTTTTGGCCGATTTTAACCCTCGGTTGTCCCTTGCGACAAATTTTCACAATCCAAAGCTGTTTTTCCACGTCGGGAGCTCGATCGGAAGCGAGTGGCGGTGCAGAGGATCTGGTAATGTGAAAGCAGAAACAAGTAAATCATTAGGCCTCTGATCGAGCTCTGAAGTGATCGGAGACCCTCCGATATTATCAAAAATGTTTGATATTTACAACTCAAAAGTTCACAAGTCCTGTAGTGCGAGACGGTCAGGGATGCTCTCTGTGAGTGATTCAAACAACGGCCAATCAGAGAGTTAGAAAAGCAGAGGAAAAGGTAAAGAGACACACATACACATTGCCTGAACAGTGGAGCACAGAGACAGAGGAGCTGGGTGTAACACACAGGGAAATAAGAGCTGGTATCATGTTATAATGTGTGGATCTAGACGTCAAGACACTCTCTCTACAATTTCAAGTCAGCTGCCAGTTTGCAGTGAAATATTTCTCCAGCTCTCACTGTGATATCAAAGATTCTCAACCCCATTTTAATCCCCAGTTTGCGCTTTCAGTACGCATCAAAGCACAAACAGTACTTTTAGCTTTTTTGTGTCATGTGACCTGGGCAATCTGGGATTTGCAGTTCTTATTCATAGGCCAACCTTGTTATGTGCGCTATACTCTCTCTGCCTCGTCGTCTAGTGCCAGCGCCCTCACGATAAAAAGACAGGAAATTCTGTGACAAACTGACGTTCAGTTTGTGAAGCTCTGCGTTTTAGAAATCTGTTAAGATTTTAAAAGTTGTGTAGTGTACGCCCAGCCATAGGTGTGTTAGAGCAGGGAAAAAAAAACAAAACAAAAAAAAACTAAATGTGCAGTATAAGATGTGCTCCAGTACCAGGGTTGGGAAGCAATGGAGTTTTCAGTGATGTCACCAAGCTGTTGTTCACAATTTTCAGTCTATTGATTAGGACTAATCAGGCTGGGATCAAACATGATCTGACAGGGCACAGAATGTGCAGTAAATTCAGTGAATTTGGTAAAGCTGGCCCCAGATCAGGCTAAAAGAGTGTTCGATGTGAGTGAATAAGAGTTAACTGAGCACATCGTTCTGAGGCTAGTTATAATCTGGAGTGGGAGAAAACACATGTAAAGAGAGAACACTGATAGGACATGGAGAACGCTAGAGTAAAAAAAATCCTCAAATTGCTTTGGTTCCTCAAGCAATCTTTCATCATCAAGGAGTATTTCACAAGAGCAAGGGCAGGACAGACAGCAGGAGGGAAGAAGGATGTGATAAGTGTGGAGCAGGCAGAGAAAAGAGGACATGACAGAGGACGCAGAGGGGTACACTGAAAGGAGGTGAAGAGCAGTGAGGGACAGATGCATTGTCTCTTGTCCTGACATCAGTTCTGCACAGATACACTCCAATAACACCAAACAATGCTTTGACTGTACTTTGAATGAAGATGAAGATGCTCAAATAAGATTTGCTTTTTTTATTACCAGATCAGATTTGTAGGTTTATCTGTAGGACATTATCAGCATAAACAGCCCAAAACAGAAAAGATCTTAAAGATTTGATGCAAAGTCTTCATCTTTTGACTGCATTGTAAAAAATAAAAAATAAATAATCTGATTTAATAATTCATAACAGTTACTGAATTGTAAATCTTAACAAAAAGACAAAAAGATTTGATAAAATGGCTGCAGCTTGAGGGGTTAAAGGCATACTCCAGCAATTGAACCTAATATCTGCGTGTATCTGTGGTATACAGTCAATTACCAAACATATTTGCCTGTGACCTGTGTGGGGAAAAAAAAACCAGAACCTCATTCACTTAAAACATACTTGTTACAAAAGCCGAAGCTTAACGCTTATGCAAAACCCTTATTTTTGTCAAAGATATTTTTAAATTAGCCAGTAAATCTGTATAATTTGTTAATTAAAAAGTCACTTATTTCCAATGTTTATTCATGGAATTAAGCAGGTTGCTGCATCTATTTTAAGCATGTTTACTATGAAATAGTTGTTTTGCTCATTTCTAAGTACATGGAATCTGTGATGTCTCCATTGTTTTAACATCACTGGAGCAGAGCTGTTACCCCTTATATTGTGTGAAAAATTCATAACAGAAATGCTCCAAAATTGCTCAGAATAAAATATCTTTATATTAACTTGCATTAAAAATGAAGATGGTTTTTGCCCTCTCCTGTAAAGTTACCACTTTGGAGATACTTTTTTGGAAAGAAAAGAAAATTTCCCTCTAATAAAGGTGGTAATAATCATAATATAGGACTGATATTTCTTGGATATGTAAAGTCCAATTACAACAATGCACATTGAGGAAAAAAAAACTCCTGAAAGTGGGCTATAACACATTTCGGAACAAAACACTTCATTTCTTTAAGGTGTTATTTCCAAACAGTAGCAGCAGTAAACAGGGGCAGCAGTAAACAGTGCTCAGTGATGTAAACGAAAGCACAAAAAGTGTAGCTCATATTAGTTGGAACACTTATTTAAGAGCAGTACAGGTGTGGTCTTCGGTCAAGCCTGTATCAGCCAGTCCGTCTGGTTCCCAGCATCCACAGCCCCCCAGCAACTCAAACATGTGACCACTTTTCAAAGCAACTATGTCAATGGTGTGAAAGTTCCATGGGTATGCAGAGATCACATGGCTCGGTATAGAGCAGAATCTAGCCAGCATTCTTTGAATGGCTTTACACATTGCTGCTGCAGTTCATTATCCCAACAATGTGATAATTCCCCCACCATCTCTTATTGGTGGCTGAAGCAACAGGACACGAGTCACCATTCCAACTGAACTAGACCCCCATGAGTTCTGTGACACACAGAACATAGACGGAATCATAGAATTGGGACACAACGAATTTCAGACCTAAACACAGAAAGGAGTGGAATTTGGAGGCTGAGGGAGATTTTTATAAAATCTCACATTTTAAACATTTTGTTTCATTTGTCCTTTTTACACTCTCTTATAACTAAATGAATAAAAAATAAAAAAATAAAAATCGGTATACAAACAGAATAAATCAGACAGATTTCATCAGACCTCTTCTTCACCACTCAGACAGAAATGGAATTCTAATGCACTCTAAGCTGAGATTTATGACACCAGACAACAGTCAATCGATCGACATCATCAATGATCACCATGTAGTCACCTGTGTGATGGCTATCATGTGACAGCACTCACTGCCCCAGCAACAGGACATCGATCATGTGCTGCTGCCCAATACTGCTGACTCAGCATGCCAGCCTCGGGGCAAAACGTGGGGCCAGGGCTGTGTGTGTCCGAGTGTACTAATGGTACATTCCTAACATTGGGATGAACCGACCTATCCATGCTCCATTCCTAAATGTGTTATTTCATAGCAACCGTTGTGAGGTTGGACAAGCCTTAACAGAACACTAGCAGAAACTCTATTCAAAACAGACGAGGGACTGCAGCATACGGTTTCATACATAAAGTTAAGCTTGAAGTTTAAAATATTATATTACCAAGTCGGACTTGTACCTGACTGAAACTAGGCAACAGCAACAGATCTGCCACCATGCTAATGTCGGCTTGGAGATCACTTTTCATTCATTTAATTTCCAGCCGAAACGGCCAATAAGTACAAGTTATACATTCTCAGCATCAGAAAAAAAGCAGAAAACATATATTTAACAGAAAATTACACAGAAGCTTCAACAACTGAATATAACACAATATTATCAATATTTAGTGGGTCCATGCTTTTCCTTATTACAGCTTGACTTGCGCTCAGTTTTTCATAGAAATCTGTAGGGAAACCTCTGTACACCTCTGAAGTTCAGTCTTAAAAGTTTGCTACATTTTCTGCTTCTCACAATGCAAGTAATCCCAAACATTTAGGCTACTGATGTTGAAGTCTGGACTCTGGGGTGCAGAGTCCAATGTTCTGACAACACCAGCAGCTTCTTTGTGTCATTTGCAATTTTTCTTCTGTTTTACCTAATTCCTCTTCTTAGTAACAGCTTCTTAACAGCTACACATACTTTCAGACCCATTTTGTCTCCCAAGTTGTTTTCTCACAGTGGAAGGATTAACAGAAACAGGAGTCCCATTTTCTCTGTATATTTTAAGTAATTATTTAATTTGTTGAGCTCCAGTTTTGGAAACTCCACTTACTTCTAAGTTGACCTTCCCCTTCCTTATGCAAGTGGACTATGTCAAGTCTATCAATGTCTGAAACAATCCCTGAAAATTGAATAACTTGTGCTTAATGGTTGTTTTAACTGGAAATTAAGTAAATGAAGGGCGGTCTCTGACTTTGGCACTGTACTGTATCTTTTCAGTGTTTTTCGGCCTGATGTAATTTTGTGAACACACAATGTAACATAGCAAACACACATATCGAGACTTCAGTTTTCTGAATAATGGAACAGTTGGAACAGTTAACCAAATACTTGACTACGTGTGCACATCCCTAGTGAGACTGTGTTTGTGTGTCTGTCAGAGTGTGCCATGTGAAGTACAGTGATGGGGTACCCCTGTTACGTACTCTGCTGCTGATGTACCGTGTCGCTCGATCGTCCCAATTTTGCTGCTTTCAAAAGAGCCGCCACGCTTGCATTTTGCTTTTTGGGTGGCTCACAAAAGACCTTAAAGCTAAAATACAAAGCTTTCCCCGCACGCACAGAAAGGAGCAGAGAATGACCAATGGCTGCTGCACTTATGGGTACATACAAACAAAACGGTGGCAGAGGTAGCCAAATCCACATGGGCTCACTGTTGGAAAACGTAAGCTAACTTATTACAGAGGAGAGGAAACTCACGACCTGCTTAGTGACCCCAGTGTGCTTTCTTTCTCGTGGGCTGGAGGAGGAAGGCTTCTATGTTTACATGTGTCAAACATAGCTGAACCAGTGAACATGGCTCAGAAAGAAAAGCATGTCCCAGTTCTAAAACATGGAACTCTCTCAGGTTCTGGAATTCTCATTAAGAAGGTTCGCTCAGAGCACAGAAGCCAAGAACGAGCCTACATTCAGCAGCGTTCCTGGAGCAAACAACTCACTGCAGGCTCTACCTCTGCCTGTCATAAAATGACTGCTGTAACTCTTTTCCCCCTTTTATTCAGTGGAGTCGGCCTAGAACAGCTCTGTGGAAAAAGAAACCTCTGAACATTGGCACAGCAACATCAGAACGTCTAGAGTTAGCTATCTGATAATGTGAGGCCTGGGCGCATATTCATAAAGCTTCTCAGAATAACAGCGCTGATCTCAGAGACCATCACTCCTACACTGAGAAGCTTTATGAATATAAGCCCTAGTCAAACGTAACATATTTCTGCTGTAGCTCTTTTTTTGTCTATTTAAACTGGTGAGATGGCCTGAAAGAAACACAATAATAATTCAGTTGCATCAGAATGTCTGGAGCTATTTGGCTATACAAGGTGAGGTCAAATGTTACAGGGTCATAGTCCAAAATCAAGGTGTGGACAAGATAAAATGTGTTCACTGCTCTGTACCAGCAATTACAGACCATAATACATTTCTGCAATTAGTGGTTAAAAGGCAATGCCTGCTGTTTTTCAAAATGTCTGCATAATTCAAACATGAAGCTGTAAACAAAGTCATTCAGAGTGATCTGATATGACATGCGCCGTTCCTGAGAACTTAACAAGCCCAAAATGATCACACAGATGGTGATATGAACCAAATATCTGACAAGGTTAGAGCCTCTAAGGTTCCTCACAGAAAGTTATTCCACAAAATGGATATAGATATGCTGCCTGACGCCTGAGACACTGTTTTACGATCTTTTAGAGATAAGCTTTTGGCCTAAAATGTATGTTGCCAAATATACTGATAGCAGAGAGGCAAATGCAGAGCACTATAAGAAATAACTGTGGGTTTTTTGGATTTACTACCGTTATACTTTTACAGACATTACATACAAAAAGTCAGAGGTTACCTGTAGGCCCATTCTTCATTCTGGATATCAAATAAAATGGCTATATTTGAGTTGTTGACATCACGACATCTGGTTCCTATTACTACCACTGTAAAAAGAGTCAGTAAGTTCCTCTACAATTAACTATTTCACAGTCTGTCACACTGAATGACCTTGTTTATGTCTCAACGACTAACCCACACAGAAAATTCGAAAAGTCGGTGTTATTCCCCTTTAACTGAATGTGGTAGACAGCATAATGAGGAGAAGTGTCCAAACAGCACAAATGGAGAAGCAGCTTTGTAAAGTAGTAAAGGGGCCAACTGTACGTCACACTGACACTCATAATCTCCATAAGAGGACCTTTTCTCAGACATTAAGAACATTTGCCTGCGTATTATACGATTAACCAAAATCTCCAAAGCTAATTTGCTCCTAGGCCACACGCTGATTTGATTCAAATAGCTCTTTTAACTAGTTCTGAATTAAGCAGTGCGCCACAGACGCTTTAAATGTGATTTAAATGCAAAACTACTGCAAACATCCAAATACTGTATACTGTTAACGTTACTAAAGGCAACGACCAGCTAACGTTACAGACAAACGAGTTGAGCTTCTTATTCGAACGTTCCGTTCCACCTTAAATTATACAGCCGCCAGAATGTAACTGAGGCACCATTTAAGGTGGAACGGAACATTCGAATAAGAAGAAACCAACTCGTCCCTCGCACCGCGGTCAGAGGGCAAATAACGGTGACCATGTTTCAAACAAAAGGTGGCGTTCAATAACTACGAGCCACGGACCTTAGTTAGCTGTTAGCAGTCTCTTAAAGAGCGTTAACGTTATTTCAGACAGTATTACACATTCTTACATTTCACATTTCAAAATCCCTATTTTTAAATAAACAACAGTCTCCCCACCTCAGCAGACACGCGAGCATTAAAGAATACGAGGTTAGCTTTAGCTGCTTAGCTTCGCTGAATCCCCAAAGACTGTAAAACCGATTAACTGTGCATTTGGTTACCTGTGCAGGGGCAGACAGACAGACAGAAAGGCAGGCAGACGATGCTGTGCCTCGCAGATTCGTCCCTCTCTTCGTTCTCGCCCTTTGTTTTGGTTTTACATCGCCTCCTGCGCTCCACGGCTCTCGCACTAACAGATGAAGACAGCAGAGAGGGTCTGGTTTTGGGGTGTGTGTGAATCTCTGACTGATGCTCGCTGCCTCTCGCGTGTGTGTGTTTGTGTGTACGCGCACAATCAGTGTGTGTTTCCCTGGCAGCAGCAGCAGCAGCGGCTACTCTTCTGCGACGCTGCGCATGCGCCAATGTCCCAGCCCACCGCCTACCAACAACACGGAGCGATGCGCCACCAGTCCACACATTAGAGGCCGTTTGCTTGTGCATTGCATGTTCTCAATGATGGATTAGGGTACTTTATATTACCACAGTCTTTTCTAAAAAAAAATAAACCAGTAAATAAGATTTAGAATTAAACAAGACAAAACAGCTCATTGCACCGCGGCCAGATTTAAGTCGTGGTCATGCCTTGGTTCCGTCGCTAGGTGGCGGTATTGTTCTAACTTTGATATAGATTTTAACGGGCTGAGAAACCCTGGTCCTGGAGGCCCACTGCCCTGCACATTTTAGTGCTTTTTTCTGCTTTAACCCACCCACTTTAACACAATAATGGGCTGTGAATGAAATGATTAGTTGGATCAGGTGTGTTGGGAGCAGGGAAAAAAGAAAAAAGTGCAGGGCAGCCGGCCTTCTGGAACAGGGTTGAGAAACACATATAGATCACTGGTCACCCACTCTTCTCCTGGAAATCTACTTTCCTGTTTTGTTCTTAACTGTATCTAACGTGTTGCCCCCTCTAACACTACTGCATCTGATCCATCCAATCAATCACCTCTGAAGATGTTAATTAGCTGGAGCAGGTGGGGAAGATTGTGGTTGGAACGAGAATCTGCAGGCAGGTAGCTCTCCAGGACCAAGGCTAGCGACCCCTGATGTAGATAAAGGGTCACCAAACTTGTATGGCTGCAGGTTTTCATTCCAACCAAGGATAATTAATGAGTTGTTTGATGGTTGAGACTAACTTATTAATCACATTGAATCAGGTGTGCTTCTGCAGCCACACTAGTCCTTGCTGAATAAGACTTGTGACCTCTGTTGTATTACATGTCCAAAAGTATCCGGACAAAGTATCATCTAAGGAGTGATTTCAGTTGCACAGATTGCTGACACAGGCATTCAGCTGTGCTCACACAACTTATACCTGCCTGGGCGATAATGCAAAAAATGTAATATTGTGATACTTCCAGAAATTTTCATGAAACATGATGTCATGATGATAATTTCTTCAGACATCTGATCAGTTGGAACTAAGAAAAAAGAACCAGTAGTGCTACATTGTAAAAAATACTATCAATAACTGGGAATACAAGGATTTTTATTCAGTATGTGGCACTAAATCCAGCTAAACAGAACTAATGTTGTTTTCTTTTTAAAGAAACATGCAGTAGGTCAGTGTTCTACAAGAACTGATGATATCCACAAAATGTTGTGGATAAGAGCATATTGTATTGTATTGCAACATAATTTATCATGATAATGATATATATATATATATATATATATATATATATATATATATATGTCATATTGCTCAGCCCTAGTTCCAACCTGCATCTAATAAGCTGCCTTGCCCCCTTACTTAACACTACTGCATCTGATTCAGCCAATCAGGGACTTGGAAATCTGGGACCATGGTAATTAGCTGGAGCAGGTGTGAAAGACATCTAAAGAGTTCAATGCCTTAAAAAGCTACCTCACAAAAGGTTATTCCATAAAATGGTGTAACTAGGGGTGACCACTGAAATCTCCATTGAAAAGCACTGCCAATAGAATAGGAAGATCTGGAGCAGCAGCACATGAGCCTAAGGTCACCATGCCCAATGCTGAGTGTCAGCTAGAGGAAATCCCCCAGCACTGGGGGTTGAAAGGTGGAACTGTGTTCTCTGGAGTGATGGAGCCCCATCCAATACCTTTGGGATGAGATTTGTGATCCAGAACTGATCATCCAACATTAGTACCTGATCTCACTAAAGCTCTTGTAGCTGAATACAGTCAATTTCTCATTGCCATGTTCAACATCCAGTGTAAAGCCTTCCCAGCAGAGTAGAGACTGTTACTGCAGCAAAGAACTGACTAATACCCTTGATTGCAGAGGAAACACTGCAACATCATATCAAAGTTTGATACATCAAATCAAACCAATATCATGTAGCGAAGCTGGAACATTCTTAAAATATTTATCTCTGTAACCTGTGTATATGTTTTATGCTTGGGCATGACATTTGATCAAAACGCTCCATGCCGTAACAGTCTGTAGGCCTCTCTCTGCGATATGCTGTAAGTAGCCTAGAAAATAAAAATTGGCAAAAAGTGAACCTGTACTACTGTATTGCGTACTGACCTAAAGGGACACTCTGGACAATTTACCATCACTACATCTGTACATGCATACATGCTTACTTAACTCTCAGAAATAGTGCCGCAATAGTCTACAGCAGTGTTTCTTAACCCTGGTCCTGGAGGCCCGCTGCCCTGCAAAGTTTTGTGTTTTTCTTGCTTTAACGCACCCAGTAAGTCAATAATGCTAATGAGCTGATTCGGTGGACCAAGTGTGTTGGGAGCAGAGAAAACCCTAAAAAAGCAGTGGACCTCCAGAACCAGGGTTGAGAAACACTGGTCTACAGAGTAAGATCTTAAGTACGAAAACCTGCTTCTGATGATGTATCTTGAGGGTGGAAGGAAGTTTTGAAAAACTATAACTGCTTTGACATGATTTTTCTGTGTGGGCTAAAATGCTAACATAAGTTTTTCAGTTTTTGGAATAATTTAAAAATGCCTGTTGCCCTTTACATTGTGTGTAAATTTCATGAAGAATGGACCGATAGAAATGGCCCACAATAACTTGGAAAAAAGTCTGGTTCCATCGACATACATTGAAAGTAAACTAGGTTTTTTCCTTTTCCTGTAAAGTTACCATTTTGGAGATACAAGATTTTCTTCTATTGTATATATATATATATATATATATATATATATATATATATATATATAATATATATATTATTTGTGGGTGTATATGTGTGCGTGCATACATAGGTAGCTTGGCTAGCAGTTAGGACTGTTTGCTATTTGAGCACTGCATAGATTACCAGTGGTTGTATGATGTATTCGCATTATGCAGGTAATAGTGAGAGAAGACTGATAAGTAGAAACATGAAAACGATACAAAATTGCAAATTCTGTCAAAACAGAAGCTGAGGCTGAGGGGTGCAATACTGCACTAGAGAATACTCCATAATACCCTTTCCTCAGTTAAATTATGTTAGGTCAAACTGGAACCGAGATCTGGGGTTATTTGGAATTTCTTCTGTGTTCATACGTGTTCAATTCCAGACCAAACCACACAGCCTTCCTTTAATTTCACCACTGACCAGTACAAACTGGAATTAATAATGATCAGTTCCAGTTACACAAACCACATCTTTGCACAGTGTAGTAGTTTCCCTGCTCATCTGCTTCAACTTAGGAAAGATTTGACACTGAAGTGCATTCAGAGGTAGCTTTTAAAAATGGACTAGTAGGGCTGAGGGCTAAGCTCTTCCTCTCTCAATAAAAAAGGCATCAAAATGAGGTGTCATTCTTCTGGCATCCACATTGTTTGACTTGCTGTTAACAAATGACTAGAAGCAAATTAATTTTGCTTCTAGCAAACTTTTGTGGACCTAAGAACACTAGCACCACCAAAAGGTTGTAAGTAAAATTTGAATAGGCTAAGATGGGTCTGATTTACATTAGCCCACACTGTAGACTCTCACAGCTTATCTGTGATTCCATGTCAAGTACATTGTGACGTATTACATAGAGTGAAAAGCCCCCTAGATTTGTTATCCATATGGGCTCATTTCTGAGCCCATGATGTCCGGCTCCTCCCTCCTGCAGTCTGCAGTTAGTACTCAGGAAAGGTCTAGTTCTGAAATCTGAACGGCAGAAACAAGCTTGAAGCCATTGTACAATAGTTTTGTTTACACAGATACAGCTAACTGTGAGCATGTCATTCCATGGCAACATTTAATCCAGAAATCTGAAAAGCCTGTATTTTCACCGATGCAATAATACTAATTTCTAGCACCTTTATGGGATTCACATTGTTATGCTAGCACCATGCAAAGGTGCTGTAGTTGCTGTACACACATTTGGAGCTTATAACTCATGTATTTGTCATTCAGCTAAGATACGTTTATTTTGTTTATTTCTGAGTCCTTTAATAATGATCTGAAATCTTGTCACGTTCTGCTCATGCTGTAGTTGAGCACAGGTTCAGTGCTGCTGTGGAATATAGTGAGATTGTTCTGTTAGTTTGCTATATTCATCAAGTAATGGTACAGATCAACATTTAAACATTTAATAGCAGGCTACACAGCTCATTTCATTGTTTAATTGCTTTAGTTTTGAAGGGGCTCTCAAATGTGGTGTTTCAGGGTGAGCTATTGATAGCCCTTCTGAAAAAATACAGCTCAGACCAACATGAATTTGATGCTGGTCTAAGCTGGTCTATCCTGGTTTATGCTGGTCTGCCACTGGTTTAGCTGGTCTTCGAGCAGGGTCATGCTCCATACCAGCATCCAAAACACAACATAGGTAGTTTGGTGGAGATCAGCTTGACTGCTTCCATTGCTGCTGACCATCCAAAACATAACAGATGGATTTTCATTTTTTTATTGTTTGAGCACAGCAGCTCACGTTGTGTCAAAATGTCATAATGAATTGGTCGACAGAAATGCTCCAAAAGTGCTTGGAATAAAATCTATTTACATAGATTTTACATTAAAAGTGAAAAATGCTTTCCCCACTCCTGTGAAGTTACCATTTTGGAGATACTTGTTTTTCTTTGGACAGCAATAATTTGCTGGTTTGCTGGTGTTTTTTTTCTAGTCCTCCCATGCAACATAATGACCAGTCATCACTGAGCACATTTAAGCAGTAAACATGTTAAATTGCACTGATTTGGCCTGCAGAACCATAATAATACCATACACCAGCAACAATGATAATGGTAATGTTTATTAAATAAATAGCAGCAACATCCGCACAAAAAAAAAGATAATGCAAAAGGATTTGAACAGGAGGCATGATCTGAACAGACATTCACAGATTCTGGTATAAAATGGCAGTTTGAATGAGGGAGATGTGTTAATACATAGTGAATACTAAAATTCTACACACTCACAAAACAGCAAGCATTTACAGCTTTTTACACAACAACACGTTCCTATAGCTCCTCAGAATACACGTTTTGGATCTGACAGACTGGCTTTCGCTGTCCTAGATGTGGCTTGTCCTAACCATTTCTTTCATGTTGTCTAGGCTTTCTGTGCAGTGTTGTGCTGTGCCTCTCCATTTAGTCTCAACACTGCTAGATAACTGACCTCTACATTCACTGGAGTTACTCCTTCAAAGCTAGTGGCACAAAGAGCACGCCACAAGAGAGAGAAAATCCTTGAGAAAGTAACTTCTAGAACCTCTCAGCAGAATCTGGATAAATCAGCCCGTGAACCAAAGGCAAACCTTTTTCAACCTCGTAGTCCATACGCTAAGATTTAAAGCACGGCTCTAGTGCACCATATCTTTGATTGCCCACACACGGCATGCTTTGATCAGAAATGTGCATTACAATTTGAATTGCATTCCATTCTACAAATTTGTCAAGGATGTACGGTTATAGGTGAGTGGCAGTTCTGGGATGGACGGAGGACTTCTTTCAGGCCTTTTCTGTTCTTAACCAACAGGTCATATGAACTAAGAATAAAATACCCCAAACACCGCATGGACAATTATGCATAGATAAGTCCTATTATCTACCAGTGATGTAAATGTATTGAAGCAAACGTATGCAATGTCAGTGTAATTTCATCAAAGCTTCAATGTATCTGGTGTGGTTCTTTTAATACCTGACATTTTTGTCTTCAAATGTAGTTCAGCCTCTTTTTGCTCTTTTATCTCACAAGCCACCTGCAACTCCTGCAATGAACCACATGAGGGTGCTGTAAACTCTCTGATTGGAAGCCTCGCTGCATATTCAGCAAGTCGCACTGTTTGATTCTGTTTTGCTAAGAAACTGGAATAAGCCATGCAACATAGTTATTATTTGGCATTCAGACATCTGAACTTGTTCAAACACAGTTCCATCAAGGAACTATGTTCTTACTAATAGCGCCAATTTCTCAGACCCAGATTAAGCTTGATCCTAGACTAAAATGACTTTGATTCACCATTGATGATACAATTAAGTCCAAGACTAGGCTCAATCCATGCCCAGGAAGTTGGTTTATAGATTATTTACTCGTATTTCATTCCTGCACAGTGCTGAGTGTCCTGGAAGTGCCCCGACGCGCCCGACCCAGGGTCAGTCTATGGTGCTTTGAGTCATTCCTCACCCAGCATACATTCTAGAATGGCCGAGTCACAGCCAGAGGCAGTGACGATAGCCAATCACAGTGCTGGCATGAGTTCCATTGGTGTGTGGGCAGTTCCTTCCTTGAGAAGGATGCAGACACACCCCAAGGGAATACATAAAACACAAGTTAGTCCCTTTGGGTTGACGTTGCACCATTTCGTAGGTTTTTTTTCAGAAGCTGGAGCCAATCAGACACTGCTGGTGTGTTCTGGGAGTGTTTGGCAGCTGTTGACGGACAGCGCTGACATCCCGGGTCGTAGCTCCAGTCCTGCTTCTGTGTCCGTGTCTGGGGGCTCCAGGTTTCCAAGCCCGTTCCCATCTCCATTCCGGCAGTTACTGTTCCGGTCCACTCCCACCTTGCCACAGATCAGGAGGGGTGTGACTGCAGCGTGAGACGGGCAGGGCTGGGCATAGATGGGAATGGGCTTGAGCCGCACTCCGCTGTAGCGGCAGCGCATGTAACTGGAGAAAGCCCGTCTGTAGGTCTTATTAAAGAGCGTGTAGACCAGAGGGTTGACCCCCGAGGATATGTAACCCACCCAAACAAAGACGTTGAGCAGTTCAGAGAGCAAGGGCTCATTGCATGCCCCACGGCACAAAACGAACAGCACATTGGTGATGAAGAACGGGCACCACATGAGCAGGAAGAGGAAGAAGACCACACCAAGAACTTTAGAGGCCCGCCGCTCGTTCTTGATGGCCTGCATCATGCCGCGGCGGCCATGGGCCCCGCCCGGGTCCCGTCCTACGGGTGAGTTGAGCTGGGACGGGGCCTCTGAACTGCCTACGATGGAAATGCTGTCCGAAAGTGTGGCAGGGCTCAGAGAGTTCCCATCGCCTCCCCCTAACCTAAGGCAGTTCAGGCTGCTGCGGCGAGAAGGGGCAGGGGGAGGAGCCAGATGGGAAGCAGACGGAGCTGGGGGCTGCAAGGGCTGCTGGGAAGAGGCCTTAGACTCATAGAGGAAGACAGATGCCTGGCGTTGGAGGGCCTGCACCGTGAGGCAGTAGGTGACGACCATGATGACCAAAGGGATGAAGAAGGCCACAAAGGAGCCGACCAGCATGAAACGCTCCTCATTCAGGACGCAGCTGCCGTTCACAAAGACTTTGTCCTTATTGCTAAGACCAATGACCGGGATGGGCATGGAGACACCTGAGAGAGAGAGAGAGAGAGAGAGAGAGAGAGAGAGAGAGAGAGAGAGTAATAGAGGGAAAGAAAAAAGAGGGAGAGGTTTGAGTGGGAACATTTGATAACTTATAATCAATAAGCAACATGCTTATGGGACCAGGGCCTAACTTGTAGCAGAACAAGCATGGTGTTTTAGTTGATCCAGAACCTTGTTCATATATATAAAATACATTCATGCGCTGATCTGAAAAGCAAAGTAATAAAACCACTTGTTTTTGACGTCAGGGGCCAGATTCACGAAAGTGTCTTAACAAAGAAAATCGTATTAAATGTGTTTTTTCTTAACTTCCTTCTTAGGAAAAACGTTATGAGAAATTGTTATTCTTCAAATAACGTCTTAAGAATTATCTTATTTTCTTTTCTTAACTACTTCCTTGAGATTAATTCTAAGAACAAGTGGTATTCTTGAAAATACATTTTATCCCTCAGACACATTATCAAAGCTGGGGGGGTGTTGCTCGAGCTTATCCAAGCAGTCACTGGGCAGAAGGCAGGAAACATCCTGGACAGGTTGCCAGTCCATTCCAGGGCTGACAGACAAACAGACAGAGACATACACATTCACACCTAGGGGCAATTTAGCATGTCCAATTGACCTGACCACGTCTTTGGACTGTGGGAGAAAACCGGAGCACCCAGATGAAACCCACACAGACACGGGGAGAACATGCATACTCCACACAGAAAGGACTTATAATAACCTCACACTTGTCTGAGGCCATAAGAGTTCACAATGTAAGCATCTAAATTTATGACAAATGCTGCCTCTGTTGCTCCTCCTGCCCATCCTCATCTGTCACCCCCCAATTATCATATTTTCCAACAAGGATTTTTTTCCTGCCGGCTATTTCTTCCACCATTACCTCCAGTTCTTGTTTGCTGTATTGTTTCAAACGCTTGTTTTGATGTTTTTCCTCTATTTTGCTGTCCTCTGAGTGGATTTAACTAAATAATGGAAATAACAGTTAATACAAATTTAAACTGTATTTCGTTTCATTTATGGTACATGGTAAAATGCAACGAAAGAAAACAATGGAGATTTTCTTAAGAATAATTAATTAAGATTATCTTAAGAGAATATATGAGAACTTTTCAAGTTTTTTTCAGGAACTGCATTTAAGAACAATCTTATGAACTTCTTAGTGTTAGTCTTCTTTTTCTTAAGAAAGCTTTCGTGAATCCAGCCCCAGTTTATTAACTACTCATGCAGTAGAAGCTTTGATAACACACTCAGTAGTTGTAAAGTACAATGTTATGGGCAAAGCTCCCTCCTCCAGGTCCTCCCCCGCCCCATGGACCTGCCGGATCCACTGCTATTCAGTGATCCAGGACATCATCATTTATTAATTAAGCCCTGCTAATCACTATTCTAAGAAATTTTGTGTCGGGCCACAAGAACTTAGCATATCTTTGACATGGGTTGTCCGCAGTGAAGACTTGAGTTTGACCTCTGGTCCAGGCAAGTACACAAGCTTGGACAGACTCCTAATGCTACATTTGCCTACCTCCATAATGATGATAATGATAAAATTATATGTCACTCTGGATAAGAATATCTGACAAATGCATAAATGCAAATCCATCTTCAACCTACAAATGCGTTCTTACAAAGCGACTGTTGCAAACTGATAAAAACCTCATTCAACTTACTGAGAAATTGTAGTGCAATTTTTTTATCAAAATACCTAGATTTTGAGTGCATTTTTCATTTCAAAATTACATTTCTTTGCAGGTGTTCCCTCTTTTCTCCTCTACAGAGCGTTCAGAATGCATTCAGAATGCTCCAGCTCGGCTGGTCCGAAGCCTTCTGAAACTCTCCCATGTGAGTCCTCTGCTGAGATCACTTCACTGGCTCCCTGTTGCAGCACAAATTACACACAAAGCTCTGGTTCTCACATTCCAGGCTTCAAAGAGCTCAGCCTCTCACCATCTCAGTTCAAAACCACATACCCACACAACAATTTAGGTCTTCGAATGTGCTCACAATGCAGTGTCTCACTGCTTCAGTGTCCCTCTGTGGTAGAATGAACTTCCCCTGCCATGGTCTGAAGATCTGTCTCCTCAAAAAATACATACGTAGAGTAACAACTTTCTGTACTCACTTGCTCTTCACATTTCACTGGTCCAATTTTTTCAACAATCCTCTGCACTGAAAATCTGTGTTTATTTTTATTTATTGACAAAAAAACCTGCATGTAAATGTGTTCTTATTTATTTAGTCATTTAACTAGTATCAAGCTATGATGGAGCTCTTGCGTATAAGGTCATATATTCTTGCAGATTCACTGGGTAATTTCTGTTGATTTGGCTTCCACTGTTTGACACATTTTGTAAGTCACTCTGAATAGGAGTGTCTGCTAACTGAATAAATGGAAATGTAGTCTGCCTTAGAGCAATAGTAAACATCCCTGATTGAACCATCTCCCAACTTCATACAGACTTTGTATGGCTTATCGTTTTTTTCACTGAGAACTATAAATTTCAGTTTCTATATCTACCCACTACTGGCTTGCACTGCCATGGGTGAAAAAGAGGAATGGCCATGCAGATAAGCTACAAGCAGAGGCTCTTGGGAAGCACCATGTTAATGGTAAGAGAACCTTTTACTGTAAATAAGGTGTTGTTGTTAGGTTAAAGGTGTGCACATGTGTTATTTGTGCTAATCTGTGCTGTACTGCGGGTAGTTGGTGCAGTGTAAGTGCCTACCGTCAGGAGAAAGTGACCTGCCTGCTATCTTGGCCAGTTCCACAGTACTGAGTGGCAGTTGTTCACTACTACTGTGTTTAATAAAAAAGCATTCACTGATAGTACCATGTTTCCTACATCTTTTTTGTTGATGCCACAATGTTATATGGAGATAATGCTGTCTGTATTTCATAACTTCAGTCATGCTACAACAAGTAGTGGTGTGAAATATAACAGTGTACAGTAAAAAATTATCTTGCCAGCTCGTAACCTTAAATCAGCTAAAGCCAATAAAATTGCGGCATAGCCTGTCAATCAAATGTCTATTCTTAAAAATGTTTTTTACACCTCCCAGTGAAAGTGTATTTATGTGTGCATCCCACATTGGGCAAATTCAGAGGACATCATCCTCCGCTTACTCTGCCAATATTACACTTTGGGCTTTATTTTCTACTGTGTATAATTTCAAAAGTTTGTTATCCAGCAGAATAAAGCCGGGTTCAAACTGATCAGGCTGATTTGCAAAAACACTTTCACTTTTCTGTTTTTGTCTGTCAGTGGTTTGTTAAGACCATGAAATAGGAAAGTGAAATATGAACATTTTTGACACTTTCATCTTGCTAACCCACAGGCTTGCCATTGAACAACTGATGGTAGAAAAAAACAGGATTGTAAAACATTTCAAATCAGGCTGCTTGATTTGAGTTTGCTTTCAGCCCTCTTACGGGTCAGCTTTTGAAGTTATGTGCATTGATGTGTCAGTGCTTGGTCCCCTAACTGCATCACATGCCAGTGGAATAGAGCTGTATGAAGCAATGCCTATATTTTACTTTCCCAGCTCACAGCTTTATGAACCACTGGTTAATTTGAACCAGGTTTGATTCCTCTGGGTTGTTAAACTTTGAAGTCAAGCTTTTGAAAATACAGCCCTGGAGTGTAATACTGGTGTATTTCAGGACTAACAAAATGCACTGTTACAGGCAAGTGTAAGCTATTCCACCACAAATTTATAGCTAAAAGAACCCTGAATCTGTAACTGCAAGATATCTCAGTGGGATATTCAAAAAATATTGATTGCACAATCAGAATAAATTTATGTATTTTGACACTACAATTTCTCATTAGTTTGAATGAGACCTGTCAACACTGTGGGATGCTTGTCCCACCTGGCAATAGCATGAAAGAACAAATTTGAACATGGATACGTTCATTACAAACAAGTTCATTTTCCCATTCATCAACATGAATCTTCCATAGTAACAAGTCATTGACACTACATGACTTCTCAGAACTCATTAGTTGTAGTGTAATCGAGGAAATAGGTGTAGTCTACTTCAGATGGATTTTTATCAATCAACTCATGACATTTGCAAAGTTCTGGCTGGAATGTGATTAAAACAAACCCTGGTCCCATTGCTCTGTTAGTGCAGGAGCAAGTGAGAACGCTGCCTTCTGAACTGTGGTGTGCACCAGATAAGCAAGCCAAGACCTCCTGAGTGGGTTGGTTTCAGTTTGCTTCAAAATGAACTCTGATGAGGTTTGTTTGATGTATGAACACAATAACAAAGATGTCTAAACAGACCAAAGACAGAATGAGCCATTCTCTCCTCTCTGCATAACCTCTCTAATCTCTTCATAACCTCCAAATTGATAATTATAGAACGGATAGTTTCACTTTCAAAACGAAGCTGAGGCACATTTGAAGTCATTATAAAACCCCTCATATGCACATTTAATGGCCCTGCTAGAAAAAAACAGCATTGGCCAGTATGGCTGGTCACCAGCAAAACCAGCATGTGTTGTGTTCGGATGTTGGTATGCTGGTCAGCAGCACCCATGACAATGTATATTATATTATGTATTACATAAATTATTATACATGAAAGCAGTAAGCCACTCAAGGCTGTTACAGGGATTTCACCCTGCTTTGCATCATGCAAAACCACACTGACAGTGGGAGTCCCGTGGCTTGTTGCTCTGATTTCACAAGATGGATAATGAACCCAGACAGATCGGAGAAAAGCATGATTTAGAAAGTTCAGTGGACATCATCACAGTTATTGTATGTCATAAAATCTGACCAATGAGTTGTGACTTTTTACTTTTTTTTGTTATTTTTTCTTACGGTTCAATGCTCAATATGTCAGTGTGAACTCTAACACCACATTAAAACATAACAGTATCATTTTCTGCTTTGGTCCTGACCAAGAGAACCGAACCACAAGTATAAATGCACCCTTGGTTACTGTTGCCATGTCCATCAAATTTTCACCTGGTAGCATCTGTGACACTCATGCTGAAAGATTAAAATGCTCAGTAGCACAAAGGAAAGCGTAGGGTGACTATTTTGAGTGGTCCTTTTTAGATAAAACAAACACTCCACAGACTCTCAGTAACATATCAACAACATATCAGTGATGTAGCAGCAGTGAATACATTCAGTAGATTATCAAGGTACTTTTAATTAACTTTGTGAATAAAATTAGTTTATAATTTGCTGAATTCAGTTGTTTTTCCACTTTACTTGGAGTGTCCAAGTTCATATCTGTAAATATTGTTGACCTGAGAGGTCACTGAACATATAACAGGTGTAAAACAGACCATCTCAACATCCTCAACAAGCTGTTACAGACATGCTGCTGACACCATTCTAAGAGGAGTTTAACTGGATTAGGTTTCGGTTAAAGTTAGGGTTAGGATTAGGGCCAGAGTGAGGGTTAGGATTAGGTTTTGGGTTGAGGTTAAGGTCAGGTTAGGATTAGGGCTGGGATTAAGAGTAGGTTTTGGGTAAGGTTGGGTAAGATTAGGTTTTGTTTAATGGAAGTAGAATATGAAGTCTACTTCATGTAACACATCAAGTTCAGTAGTTCACTACTGGTACTTCACTGGTATGTTGTTGATGTGTTACTAATACCTCGTTAAGAGTTTATTAATCATCTACAAAGGACCACTGAGAATAAAGTGTTACCAAGCTTGGAAGCACACTGAAAACATTTTATTGTTGAGGTTTAAGTGGAGACATACATGTTTGAGATCTAACAAAATATGAATGTAGGCCAATTTAAAGCAAAGAAGGATTCTGGACACTACATTTAGATATATAAAAAAGATGAATATTTTAGCCACTTTTTCATGTTTAATAAGGTGGAAGTTTAGCTAATGCTATGGATAACACTAGAGTTAGTCAGAGCAGCGTTCGAATCCGAACTTTAATGAAACATCAGAAATGTTAAAGTTTGTACAATTGTCTAGATATTTATCTTTATGCAGAATGTTTTAATTGCAAATGTGAGTGTGCTGTACTGTGCTGTTTAATCTGACACATTTAACACGCCACAGCTCAAGAACAAGTAACTCAGTTAACAAACTGGTCTTAACATTGCTCTCTAACATTGTCTTTAAACATCATACTAAAATTGTCATAAACACAAACTTAGATATTTAACTTATTGTAGAGCTGTCTAATAGTAGTTTTGATACTGAACTGAGAGTGTGGTCTTTCACATAGATCTGGATTAAACTGTCTTCAGCTTCAGGAATGAACTAAAAGCAGTACTACAGGTGATAACAATAGCATGAGTTTAAATGAAACCTTTCTCAGTAACACATTTTTCAAACATTCAATTAGAATATATTGTCTGCGTTAAATAAGATAATATATGGGTTGGTTTTATGTGTTGATGTGTTGCTCTAAACTGGAAATAAGAGGAAATAACACTTTCTTTCAACACATTTCTTTACATGTCTTTAACCGATCTGTTCTGGGACTGTAGTAGCATTTAACATTAAATAATGCTAAAACATCTAACTTGTTAGAACAGCAGCTCAGAAACTGCCACTTCAATCAGCATACACTTATCTCTGCACATCTCGCTTCCTAGTGGCTGAATAAGTGTATATTCTATTCAATTAGAGACGATGAATCAGAGCCTCAGCAGATGGAGGTTTAATTCTGTATTTGATTGCAGTTAGGAATCAAATAAAGGAAGGGCTCGAGTTCAAATAATGGGTGGAAATTCAGCCAGTTCTCTCAAATCAAATGTTTTTGATGAGAGCAGTACTTAAGGTATATGTTTAGGCATCAGAATGCTGATGAAGGCTTAGCCATTAATGCATTCATGAGGAGATTAAAAACAATGTTGCTGAATTATTGAAAGCAAAATGCATCTTGATGAAGCTTATTTGGTCGACTCATTAAACTACAACAAAATGCATTGCTTTTTAAATAATCTTTAACCTTTTCACTACCAGTCTTTTATAAAGTCAAGGGTAAGATTTGATCAAATAAATGCTATTAATCTTGATTAATTACACAAATGAATATGATTAAGTATAACTAATTATTTATCTAAGCCATAATTTATTCTATTGTTGTCCTTTCCATACAATTTTCTTAGAAGGTCCATGACTTTTGCACAGAGATGCACCATGTATGCAGGTTAGGGTGTGAATGTATAACATTTTGAATGTGGATGTTTGGAAAATTGTTATGCATCTGCACATTTCTTATTTCTGGGAGGAGACAGCGAATTAAGCAAGGAGGGGGAGGTTTTCTGATGATACTTCTGATGATAACCAGATCATTAAAGGTCTATAAGTAAGTGCCGTACTGGCAAGCCTTTTTTTGCTGCTCATGCATTCATAGATGGTGGTGGTTATTTCCTTGACGTGTACTAGCTGGACTGAAGATTAGTTGTTAATGTTTAGATAACAGATTCATCATAAGGGACAACAGCAACCCCACAACACCAGACCTTTCTACATCTACGTGGTACAAATAATAGATCATAAAAAACCTTGGAAAACTGGACTGGAGGTAAGGGCAGGGCACAATGTACAGCTGCCTTCTAGCACTTCTTATTATAGCCTCGATCCAGGTGGACACGCCATGACTCATCTTTCTTAGTGTGTACTAAATATATGTATGTGTGTGTGTTGCAGTGAAGGTATATCTCTGTATCTTTGTGAAGGCTGTAATAGGAGACATATAAAGGTGGTTCATATATGTTATATACTCTATATGGCCAAAATTATGTGGACAACTGACCATCACATCTACATGAGGTTGTCGGACTTCCCATTCCAAAACCATGGCATTAAAATGGAGTTGGCCCCTTTGTGACTATACCAGAGTTTACTATTCTAGGAAAGTTTCCGCAAAAGTTTGGAGCGTGTCTGCGGGAATTTCTGCCCATTCAGTTAAAAGAGCATTTATGTGGTCAGGCACTAATGTTGGAAGAGAAGGCTTACATTCCAGTTCATCCCAAAGGTGTTTTCATAAGGTTGAGGTAAGGGCTCTGTGCAGTCTGAGTTCCTTCACACCAAATTCATCAGGGATGCACAGGGATACAGTCATGCTGGAACAGGAAAGAGCCTTCCCCAAACAAAGTTGGAAGCTTATAATTGTCTAAAATGTCTTTGTTTGCTGTAACATTAACATTACTCTTCACTGGAAGTAAGCGGCCGAGCCCAAACCATGAAAAACAGCCCCAGACTATTATCCCCACTTCACCAAACTTTACTGTTGGCACTGTGCATTCCAGTAGATAATGTCCTCCTGGCATCTGCTAAACCCAGATTCATCCATCAGACTTCCAGAGAATAAAGTGTGAGTCATCACTCCAGAGAACACAGTTCCACTGCTCCAGAGTCCAGTGGCAGTGCGCTTTGCACTACTCTAGCCGACACTTTGCATAGTGTATAATGACCTCACATTTGTGTGCAGCTGCTCAGCCATGGAAACCCATTTCATGAAGCATCTGACGCACAGTTCTTGTACTGATGTTGCTTTCAGAGGCAGTTTGGAACTTATGCTATGCGCTTCTGCACTTGGCGGCCCTACTGTGTGAGTTTGCATGGTTTGCTGCATTGTGGCAGTACACCTGAACTCAATAATTAAGTCCACATACTTTTGGTCATATAGTGTATATCGTCAAAAAAGTTAACATTTTGGAGGTACACAGTTTTGGAAAGCTACAGTTCCCCTCAAGATTCTTCACTGTAAGAAGAATTCACAAGCTGCACGAACAAGAGCCGAAGGATGTTGGGAGAATGGACTGTAATATGATATGTATCTTTTCTAGGGTTAAATTTGAATGAGACAAAAGCAATCAATCATGATTAACTACATAAATTAATGTGATTAAGCATGATTAATTATTTATTACAGCCATAATATATACTCTCATTATACTGTACATATCATTTTCCCATGACTTTTGCACAGGAATGCGACATGTTTATGTGTACGCAGGTGAGAGTGTATGCGCACGGCATTTTGATAGTGGATGTCTTGTTCAAACTGTATGATATGCATTTCTAATTTCTGAGATTAGACTGTGAATGCAGCAGAAAGGAGGGAGAGTCAGAGAGAGAGAGATGGCGGGGGAGGTTCTCTGATGAACATGATAACAAGATCATTAAAGGTCCATAAGTAAGCCCCCCACTGGCAAGCCTTTTTTGCCACTCATGCGTTCAAAGATGGCCTAAGACACTTTGATGTACTCCTGCTTCCAACTTGTCAGTTGGGGACCCTTGTGGTTTGACCTTACAATGTCTAAGTCGTTGTTGCCTAATTGTAATAAACATTTTTGGACACTAGGGGGCCATCTTTGCATTTGAAAAGTAGAAGAACACATTTAGAGTGCAGGGAGGTACTCCTTCTGCTGCAGTGCTGCCCTTCTTAAACAGAGGAGCTCAAGCAGAACCCCTGAGAAACTCCAGCATCTCTACAAGTGTCAGACGGCCTCTCTCCAAGTCTCCTCTCAGGTCCTGAGGAGTGCTATGGGACTCTTGAGGTACGGTAGTGGAATCAAGGGGACATTTGCAATCTGTAGTGCACTTAAACCACAAATCAGGAATTGCTGCAACTGGGACACTTGGAGTACTGTGACAACATAGCCATTTGAATAACATTAACCAGACCAACCAAAACATACAACAGGTTCATTTACACTCAACACTAAGAGAGTAGCCATGGAGCCGCTTCAGCATTTCCTGAATAAGGCTTTAACTGGCCCTCTACAAACAACAGCAGTCAAACTGATCTGAAGAATAATATGGAGGGCAGCCATGAAGACCAACAGAGTACATTTATTTCTCTGCACTTAAGCATCTTCGTTAAGGACAATTACTTCTCATTGCTAGCAACTTGTTCTTCATTGATAGAGATAACATCTGTCTTTTCCCTGCTACATACAGCAACTCAGAAACACTGAAATGCATACGTCAGCAGTATACCTATAGAGATGGTCCAGACGGCGGCTATTTTCAGCATGGCTTTGGTGCGTGAGTTAAAGCGGCTGTGCTGTATGGGGTTGCAGATGGCCACATAGCGGTCCAAAGAGATAGCACACAGGTGCATGATGGAGGCCGTGGAGAAAAGCACGTCCAGGTAGATCCAGATTGGACACAGGGCATTAGGCAGCGGCCAGGCATAGTCTAGAGAGAAGACACAAAGAGTATGTAACTGTTAGTAATATTATAACTACAGGCTTAATTAAGACTATAACTATATTGTTAACTAATAACTATAGTTTAGACTATAATGATATGTGTTTTGATAGTTTTGACTAATGTTATAATTATAGTCGTAAATAGAACCAAAAATACAGTCTTAATTACAATTAATATTATAACTACAGCCAAACTGTGCAGAAGTCAGAGACCACTCCTCATTTACCCAATTTCCAGTGAATACTGCAATTTGTTTATTTTTCAGGAGATATTGCTGAGGAGATTAGATAATCTACTTGCATAAGGGGCATAGGAAAAGACAAAGGAAAAAGTGAAAAAACAGTGGGTTCTAAAACTGAAGTTAAAAAATATAAAAACATATAGACAAAATTCCTAACAACAGTGCAAGACATCTTTTTCATCTCTAGGACAAAGTCAAGCTCCACTCTTGCTTCAAAATCAGATAAAATCCATGTGTTTCTGTCCGTCCTTCCACTGTGAGAAGACATCTCTGAATGTGCTTTAGATTCAGAAGCAGAAAATACCACCAACTTCTAAGATATTCCTGCAGATTTCTTCAAACAACTGAAAGCAAGTCCTCTGAAAAGAATGGAATAAAGGAAAAGGGTGGACAAAATTATGGTATTATATTGTTTTGAGGTGTAATTTTCTGTTAAATATATGCTTCCTGGAAATTAAATAAATGAAGGGGGTGTCTGACTTTTGCATGATAGTTACGATAGTGTTAAGTACAACTAACACTGTAACTTTAGTCTTAAATGGGGCATTGCTAGGCCAGTTTTAGTCTCCCTTAAATATTATTTAGCTCCCTCAAATGAAAGTAGATTACTAGTTCAAATTATGACCAGTATTGTGCTTTTTTTCATTATCATTCAACCATGTTGTTGTGTCTCCAAATTCACAATATACTATCATAGCAGGGCACACTGGGGGAGGTGCTGCTGCTGCTCTAATCCACTCCTGCATCAGTGGTGCTACCAGAGATATTCCACCATAACAACAGGAGACGGCAATCCTCTGCTCTTCAGCTTTGGTGTAACACCACCTCAGCTGATCAAATCAGACCTTGTAAGTTGTAAACCAATCACATCAGACCTCATAAGTTGTAAGCCAATCATCAGACCTGGGAGAGGGTCTCTGTTACTATTCACTCTGCAAAGTAACATCAATCAGCGACTGCTGAAGCTGTGATGAGACTTTAGCTAGAAGCACACTAAAATAAAGATTAGGCCAAAATATAGAATATACAGTCTGAATTAGTAAGTAGTCAAAGAGTGAACAGAACCACAATTTGCACAAATCCATATTGTAGGTGTCTATATTAAAAATACATAATATACGGTCTGAATCAGTAAATAGTTAGAGGGTGAAGATACCCACCTACAACATGAATTTGTGCAAACTGTGGTCATTTCAGCTGGCTATCGCGATTTTAGCTGGTTGCTCTTTAGCTAGATAACTTTAAGTTCATGTGAGGTACAGAAAAGGGCATAGGGGGATATTTGTTTTAACATTTCTGATAAGTATTCAATCACACCAGTATTAGCTCTATTTATTGTTTTACTGTAGATATTGTCATTGTAACAGTTTTATATTAGCTCTATTTATTGTTTTATTGTAGATATTGCCATTGTAACACAGTTTTATATCCCTGAATTCCTCAGTCTGTAATGTTAGATGGTGATTAAGAGGTGGCAGCTACATACACAGCCAGTCAGATGAGAGGATTCAAAAATAAAATAATAATAATAATAATTACCAACCATACTTAACAAGAAATTTCTTAAAACGCACTTACACAGTTTTCACAAAGATTCTGGCATTCAACTGCATTTTCTTATTTTGGGCAAAGGTGTGAACAGTTCTGCAGTTTAGGAACGTGTCATGAATCTGATGTAGACTCTTTCTTAGGATCTTTCTCAAGTACTAATTGAACAAAAAACTTAGGAAGATATTAACGAATGAGGTCCAATGATCCTTAAGGTCTTGTAAATCTAACACACTACTAACCACAGGCAAGGAGAGGGAGAGAAAGAAGCTGAAGGAGACTGACAGAGCTGAAGAAGCAGGTCTGATGCAGGTAGTGATCAAGAAGAAAGTGAGTGAATGTTGTTTAAGCTTTCAGTTAAAATTAATATTGATTTTGTAGAAATGTTATTCCCATAATATATCCTCATCTGTGAGACTAAATGAAAAAATAACTGAGAAAACATAATTTCTGCGCTAGACTACCAAGAGTACAAAACAAAATCACACTCTATTTGTACAAACTGAGACTGTACTTATCTTACATAAGCTGCATATATGAATAACATATTGCTGCTGTCAGAAGAGGGCGGCACGGTGGTGCAGTGGGAAGTGCTGTTCCCTCACAGCAAGAAGAGCCAGGGTTTGATTCCCGGGCCTGGCGGGTCCTTTCTGTGTGCATGTTCTCCCCGTGTCTGTGGGGGGGATTTCCTCCCACAGTCCAAACACATGCCGTCAGGACAACTGGACATGCTGAATTGCCTCTAAGTGTGTGTGTGTAAATGTATATGTCTGTATGCCCTGCAATGGACTGGTGACCTGTCCAGGGTGTATCCAGCCAAATGACTGCTAGGATGGGCTCCAGCCCCCCTGCGACCCAGAGGGATAAGTGGCTTAGAGTGTGTGTGCATGTGCTGTCAGAACAAAACATTTTATCTCCAAAATGATAACTTTACAGGAGAAGGAAAAAACATACATTACTTTTAATGTAAGTCAGTGGAACCAGAAATTTTTCCCAAGTCTTTTTGGGCCGTTTCTTTTGGTCCATTCATCATGAAATTGACACACAATGTAAAGAGCAACAGGCTTTTTCAAATTATGTCAAAAACTGAAAAATGGAGATAAAAGGTTTTGTTCAGTGATAAGTAGTTATATTTAGGAGCTGCAGCTTATCTAAGAGAGGAGATAACAATACTTTACTAATACCTTTGTTTGATCTGTAGTCTGCGTAGGTGGACAGACATAGTATTTAAGTAGTAAACAATTTGTGCTTCATACACTGCGAAGAAATAGATTTGTGCTTCATACACTGCGGAGAAGTAGTGCCAACTTGACCAGCTATTCTTGATACATTTTCTGCCCATTGCTACTTTAAAAGTTCATGACAAACAGACCATTAAAACATCCTTCTAGAGGAGCATGTGCCCAGACCCCCTTTGTAAAGGCTTAGCCCCCTATCCATGAATCTCTCGTGACATCCCTGGTCTCAAACAAAACTATAGTCTGAATAAAGTATTGTTGAAATCCTTCTTAACAAAGACAACAGGTGTGAAATGAACTGGCGAGAGAGAAAGAACAGAAAGATCACGGTAGATCTACTCCATGTAATCTGGATTTACTCATGGCATTAAAAAAGGTTTAAACCACTTTGATAAAGCTGAAAGGGTCAGTTTGCACTAAAGCTGACCTGTATTAATAGAGGATCTGGGGAAAAGGAGGGTCATATTGAGGGGAAAGTGCTGGAGACGTGAAGCGCAGGGTAATACCACGGTAACAGACTGCTTATCAGCATGGGAAAAGACTCTGGAGCCCAGCGCTCATTCCAGCTGATCAGAGCTAAGCTTTGCTGTGACAGACCAGGGAATGAGCGTGTGAACAAAGGGGACTGTAAAAGTGTGTTTGGACGAGGAAAGTACAGCAGATACATTAGATCAGCACTCTTCCTCTGAGAGTCAACGCATAATCGTCCTGATCTGCACTCAGGCGTAGAGCGCAGCTCCGCTTGTTCCCAAAAACTCTGACTCCAGGTCAGTGAGACAAACCCTCTCAATGCCAGCGCTCGCATTAGCGTGGGCTGTTTCTTGAGACAGACGGAAAGAGAGTGAGAGAGTGAGAGAGAGAGAGAGAGAGGGAGAGATACAGGGATTGTCTCTTCCTGATCCAGTTTCTCATCCCTCCATTCATGTTTTTTTTTTTTTCAGTGTTCCAGGACGGTCCCTGCTGCGCGTGATTACAGTTCTCCAAAATAAGGAAAAAAACAAGACGCACCAGAGCACAAAGGCATGGATGGATTATAGGGGTCAAATAAGGAGCGATAGAAAGAAAGAGAGAGAGAGAAAGAGACAGATAGAGAGAGAGAGAGAGAGAGAGAGAGAGAGAGAGAGAGAGAGAGAGAGAGAGAGAGAGAGAACGAGATAGACAGACAGGGAGGGGGAGAGAGAGAAAGAGAGAGAGAGACAAATAGATGAGGGAGAGAGAAAGAAAGAGACAGACAGACAAGGGGGAGAGAGAGAGAAAGAGAGAGACAGATAGATGGGGAGGGGGGGAGAGAGAGAAAGAGAGAGATAGAGATAGACAGGGAGAGAGAGAAAGACAGGGAGAGAGAGAGAGACAGACAGAGAGGGGGGAGAGACAGAAAGAAAGAGAGAGAGAGAAAGAGACAGACAGACAAGGGGGGAGAGAGAGATAGACAGGGAGAGAGAGAGAAAGAGAGAAAGAGACAGACACAAAAGAGGGAGAAAGAGCGAGAGAAAGAGACAGACAGACAGACAGGGGGAGGGGAGAGGGAGAGAGAGAGGGGGAGGCAGAAAGAGGACTGAAACAGCAAGGATAAAGAGAGAAAGAGTGGGGGAGAGAGGAAAAGAGAAAGAAAGACAAACAAAGAGAAAAAGCTAGACATAGAGAGAAAGAACCAGTGAAAGTTAAAGGGAATGGCAAAAAGAAAGAGAAAATTAGAGAGGAGCGATAGAGAGAAGTAGGAGAGAGGAAAGACAGAACTAGAGAGTAAGCTGAGAGGGAGACACAAGAGTGGATTAAAAGTGAACCAGCAAGAGGTAGTGAGAGAGAGAGAGAATGAGATCATAATGATCTTTTAAATTATTGTGTGGATTAAGTGTGATTTCTTTGTGTGTGTGTGTGTGTGTGTGTGTGTGTGTGTGTGTGTAGGATGAGTGCTGCACTCTGAAGTGACGTACACATGATTGGAGCATGACTGTGAGTGGGATTCTGTATGTACACAGGTAATTGATTAAGCCCTGCTGGTCATGTGAAGTAGCTGCAAGCCTCTTCTCTCTAAACTCTGCCTGTGCCATAACAAGCTGTGCACAGTGCACAGAATCATTATACACAAGACCCAGTGAAAAAAAGCTTGAGGAAAAAGGCCATTTAACTCTTTTTACACTTTACTTGTTACTGCATGTGGTCATAAACTGGGCCAAGAATGAGCTAACGGGGCTCTTACTGATGGGAGAATTCAGATTTTTTCTGTTTTAGTGAGGCTTGGCAGAAACTTCAGTGTGGCTTTGGTCTCTGGCACACGGTCGATAGATGCACACACACAATCTGTTGGCAGATTTCAAACTCCACTGATCGGTGACAGAAGAAAACCACCATTTGCAGGACTCGCTGAGGTGTGTAGTTTGTTTCAAATCCTCAGCACACTGGCTTGTGTTCCAGTCATTAACCCAACAATGTCCATTTCAGAAATGATGTATTTTCTGAGGTCCATATGCTTCTGAACAAATCTAAAGAAATGCTTCACTGATCAAACCATATGACATTCATCACCTTACATTTTAGCTTTTGGTCAATTGGACTAAACATTTTTAGCAAAATAATAATAAAAAAAAAACATACATTTAGTTGTGAATAAAAGTATGAATATTACATGCAATCAACAAAATTATAAAGGGGTACTATTATGGCACTGGTTTCCTGGGCAGTAAAGTATGATTACAAATCCATGACCACTCATTTCATCATCATTTCCACTGCCATGTGAACTGTACCATACCTGATTACCTGTGCTGAATTTGATTACTCTATTTGCCAAACCAGAGCTGGTAATGTTGCCAGCCATTGAGTGCGTTTACATGCACACAATAATCTGATCATAATCGGATTTCTGCAGTTATCCAATTATTCAAATGGTCATGTAAACAACATACTCCAATCTAGAAATCCAATTAAGAGAGAGAGCTGGATTTTAGCTCAGTAATCAGATTTCTCTGTGCATGTAAACTCGTACTCCGATTTCTTTCAGATTTCTCAGTCTGCACATGCGTGAGAACTGAGAAACCTGAGAGACTGTGGTACCAAAATAAGCCAGCAAAACACTTTTGGAACAGCGCTGAAACTAAAGACGAAATAAAGGATTTAAATATTCTTTGTCTTCTAGATGATGTTCATATTTACAAGTGGCGCGATATTTTAAAAAATAGCTGCTGCATGAAGTTTGAGTTTTACATTACGTTTACGTTTATTAATTATTATTATTAATTATTAAGTCTATTAGCTGGTTGCAAAGCAGAAATCTGATTATTGTCTGACTCATGTAGGCTCGGAATCTTCTTATTATCTGATTACTCAAGTGTATGTAAATGTGTTGATCGGATTACTGACAAAATCTGATTTTCTGTAGTTATCGGATTATTAAGTGTATGTAAACGCACTCATTGATTGGCCAAAACACACTTATTACAGAATCATTGTGTGGTGTCACTGGAGTCAGATGACCACACAAAGTAAAGAGACCTCTGCCTACTGTTTATGATTCTGTTGTGCGATGGGAACTGGACCCAGGTACTCAACTTCAGCTTCTTCTGGGTTCAGATTTGTAACCGTAGTGTGCTGTACCGTACTGCCCGGTGGAAAAACACCATTAGATGCCCTCAGCTAGGTTAGCCTCAGTGTACTAATCAGCCAGCCATTCAAACTTTGCAATGCAAAATGTTCTGAGAGATCTGAATATAACATGTATACATTTTGTGAATAGTTTGTTTGGCTATAAATGTGTTGGAATTATTATTGGCATTGTTAGCTGTGCATTTAGCTTGCTAACTTGCAAGCTAGCAGAGTAAAGTGATGAAGGTGATTCAGTATGTATAAAAGATGGAGTAGTTTGCAACCTGAAGGCCAGCAAATTAAATGTTTTGGTATTGAAATCTAAAGCATTTTAAAGTAGTTTATTGCTATAGCTTATAAACAGCTCAAATCATTCCATTCCCAATGATTTCTGGCCACTAAAGTTGACACTTATGTTCACTTGATCCTTTGCCTCTTGAAAGGGTCATCTAATACACTTCACTTGAGCTAATACAGTAATGGAATGGCCCTTAAGATGACAGAGGAATAGTCAGCATGGTGTCATAGTCAAGCAATTACAAAAAGAATACTTTAGCATTACCCAACATTGTCTCTTTCAGCTACATCTGTAGACAATTATTTCAATGCATTTCTCTGTTCTTAAGTAGCAACAGCCCACTGACTTCTATTATAATGTTTTGAGTCAATGTGTTTTCTGTTATTTTCTACATACAGGGAAATACATCCAAATTACTGTCAATGCTAACTGACCATATGCTACAGATGAGATAGATGAAGACTAGGTTGGAAAATGCTGGAGTATTCCTTTAAATTTGGGGCCAGGGAAAAGGCTATAAGCACCAAATAAACTGTAAATCAATGGTACAAGGCTTTTTGTGGTGTGAATTTTTATAACTTAATACATTTCTATTTTCAGCTCCCTCATAACACATTTTAAACACAGCCCATAGCTCATTGGATAAACATCAGGATAAATGGCACACCCCTAAAAACATCCATCACTAATCAAGTCAGAGTGGAAATTCCAGCAAGAAGACAGGGACATTGGCACTGCAACAAAGTGCCAGTGCATTAAAAGCAATGACTCAGCATGGTCATTTACCAATGTTCTCAAATGAAAAATGCTGTACATAAGAAGTCTTTAACATTTTCACCCCTTTTCTGGCAGCATGGAGTCCCATGGCTCTTTACTCACGCTGACTCATTTGAAAACAGCTAAGTCACCGATATTTACATCTCTTTTACTCTCTCTCACTGTTGTCTTTTCTCTCTCCCTTTCACTTAGTAGTGGCCTAGGGCTCCAAATGAGGCTGTGAGCTGAATATTAGGTACAAGAGGAGGCAGTTCCCTCCTGTTTACTTGTGTATGATTGTTGAAACTGACTAAAATGACCGAGGATAAGCAGATCTGCACAATTTCTCAGCTTTGTGTGGGTATGAGAGAGACAAATAACTGGAGGATATTTTACTCCAGGGAATATCTATGTGTATTAGGTCCACACTAAGTTATTGGTTGACCACTGGTTAGTGCATATGTATATATTTGTGTGTGTGTATATATATATATAAAATATATCAAATATATTTTGCCCCATTTTAACAATTTCCACAATATTTTAGATTGTATGTTTTTTATATATATATATATTTTGTTTTTTTATTCTAAACCATACTTGCCTTATTTGAATACCCTATTCATAAAACAAATCCAGAAATGATTCTCAGTACCCACAAGCCGCACCTCAAGCTCCCCCCAGATTTACTCAGACCTGTATTCTCATGCATGCTGGCTGTGCTTTTGTTAGTATGAGTGATTTCTTCAATAGTACCCGTATTGCATCTGGAAAAATTGCTTATTGGCAAGTCACCCCATGGTTACCCCCAAGAAAAATCTGCTGCACCTGTAGCCCCACATCAATATGTGGTTTAAAAGAGGGCAGTTGGTCCTCCAATACGTATATGTGAGCAGTGACCCTCTAAATGTTGATGCCACCCACTGTGGTAGCACATGCTTTGCTCTCTGCACAGAGTATAAAAACTCGTCAGAGAGATGTCTCTTTCCATTGTTTGGGGATTCATTTGATTTGATGATGTTGCTTTGCTAATTGCTAATGTTGATTTGCTAATAAGAGCGGATACAGCCTTTAAGCAACACTACACTGAACAAGTCAGAATTCTATAAAGCTTCACAGATGGGTAAACTGATTCAGTTTAAAGTAGTTCTGAATTTTATCACAAAGAAACTTGGCAATCTAGCCAATGCCACCAGATTTCTGAGTTATTAAATTGCTGTGATGTAAACAAAGTCATTCAGAGTGGTTTGATGTGAAACAGGTTATTGTATAGAAACTTATTGACTCAGATTTCTTTACAGAGGTGGTAGTATTGCACATCAAACCATTCTGAATGACTTTGTTTACATCTCTATCATTTAAATACGCAAAAAATACAAAACATGTGGCATCAACATGTTTGTAATATATCGTCCACCCAGGCCTAAAGTTATGCTTGCCACATAAACTGAGCTATGTAATGAGCAGGAAAAAAACAATAAAATTAACACTGTCTAACAAATATCAGAGAATAATACTAACAGGGTTCAGACTGTTTGTTGACATTAGATGTTAGATGTAAGGTAAAATTGGTCTTTATCATAGCATTAGCATTGTCTGTTAGCTTAGTTTGTTTACTTTATGCAAACAGCAAAGATAGCAGCTGTGTCCCAGTTCAGGGGCTGCATCCTTTGGAGGCTGCATTTGAAGGCCCACTGCGTCACAGTGGTGCGATTAGGCTGTCCCATTTCAAAGGCTCCTTCACATGCTGGCCGAGAAATGTGTCCTTCTTTTCTATGGCAACATAGAATCCAACAGGTGGATCCTTCGCCTGCCAACATATCCCGAGGTTCATTGCGTATGAGGATTCAAGAACATGGCGTAATCAGCAGAGAAGTGAACGGCAGCTGAGGAGACACTTTTAAATAGAAGTATTGGGTTTAAACTGAGGCGAATAGCGAATGATACAAAAGTAAATCGTCAGGAGCCGGCAGTGAAGCATCTCCAGCTCTAATAAATGAAAAAAAAAATCTAAGTTTCTGGCTTTGAAGAACTTTAAAAGAACTTGACAGGAGCTGCGTTTGGTGATGCAACAGTAAGGTTGGGAACAGCAGGACTGTGACGCAAACAGAAAACGTGTCGTAGAGCAGACTGTCTCATTTTGGTTCAGCCTTCACGGCTCTAAGCAGCCTTCAAAGGACACTTGTAGACCACGTCCTTCGAAGGATCCAGCCCCTGAATAGGGACACACTGTATGATAGAGAGAGGAACCCGAGATATTTCAGTGTTACAACAGGCATATGCATTGATGCACATGACACCCGTAAAACAGCTTTCCGTGATCCAAATGATTTTTTCCATGGGGGTGTCTGATATTTAGAAGAGGGCTTTTTCTAGCAGTCAGCTGTGCTAGGTTATAATAGACTCTCAAGCACTGTTTAGCACAAAGGCAGATACGTCAGGAATGGATGGAAAATTGGATTACACACTGGCATGGCAAAGCGTAAGGAAAAGTAGCCTGCCTGATGAGTCTCTCAGTCTTGTGTGTATAAGAAGCTACTCCTTGTTTTCACTGAAAAATATCATAAGCATGGTAAACACAGTCATTTTGTAATGTTTGTTCCTTGCAATAATTCACTAATTCATGTTTTTGATTGAAACTGAAGACAAGTGTTTTGTAGAGCTGTGTTTTTGGAGATGTTTTGAGCACAGGGCATACAGCCAAGAGTGTATAATTAATTTCAGACTGATGACTGAAAACATTGGTGGAAACATTGGTAATCAATTCTTCATTCCAGCATCAGCTCTAAAAGTGTCATATTAGCCACGCAGGATGTGACGCGAATGCTTGAAAGGGCTGCAGTGGTTTAAGCTGGAGGATTGCTCACTGCAGGGAAGATCTATATAGTGTGTGCGTGCTTGAATGAGCGGCAGAGGGCATGTAAGTGATGGATTATGTGTATGTGTTTGTTTTTGGACATTTTATTGGACACAAATGTTATGATTTCATAGGAAAACTAAAGAAAAGCAGGGGACAAATGACTTTGTAAAACGCTTTTCACAAAAGCTATGCACTTCATTGTTTAACCTTTAGAGCCCCTAGAGCCCTAAGTCATTCCTGGGCATATCGTGCTACCTTATTTTTAGGCTTACGGTGGATCCATTTCTTGCTGCACTCTGTAAATGTTGTATGTCTAGAGAATCTGCAAATCTAAACTAAATGTAGGGACCATGTACATCTCTCTTGGATGCAGTATAACACATTTTTTAATGATATGAATGAAAAAAAAATCCAAAAACAGAAAATATTTGTGCACTATGGTTTCTTTTGCATATGACTGTGTAATATACATATGGAACACATTATTATTATACATATGTACTTACACATATAATAAATATGAGCCCTGTGACTTCATGCCCTGACACTGCATAACTACGGACGTCCTACAAATACAGTAACCGCATATACATTAAAAGAATACTGAAGAGTTTTTCAACCTATTCTCTGTTCACTGCATCTGTAGCCTACGGTCGATTAGACAATAATTTCAACACATTTCTCTGTACTCAGTAAAGGGACAGCCACTTGAAACACATTTAGAACAGACGCCAATGGGCAGGTGCTGAAGTACTTTTAAAGTGCTTTATTGTCCATTGTAAGCGACCATACACTACAGTGATCTTTGAACCCCTTAAATGGCCAGAGTCTGCCGACGGGCCCAAACTTTCATTACAAACTTCTATAACCTAAGAGTAGCTTAACCAGTTAGCATTGAAGGCCCTGTAGTTACTGAATAATAAGCCTTAGTATGTAACAAGCCTCAGATTTTAAGGGGTAATGAGAATACAAGTCTGGGGACAACTTGTTAAACTTTTGGCTCTGGATTGCAAAATCTGTCACAAATAAGGGTACAAACCCTCTAAAATCAGTCGCCAAATTCCTCTAGTCTGTGCTTTTTTAATGTTCAGAATAATCATAACACAAGCGAGAGAAGTTACCTAGCAAAACACTATCTTTAATGCCAGTTGTGTTAATGGAGTATTGTTTCTTTTCACCTCATGTAAAGCTTTCTGTGCACACACATCTATATGCTTAACTGGATGGACTTCTCAGCCGTGCTAACTTACGTTACATCCACGGGCTAATGACAGGCTCGTTGACCGCTGGGCAATATTGGCATACACACCATCACCTCCTACTTTGAGCTCTGCCATAACAAGGCATTGGATTGGTTTAGAAACTTCACATTCAGTTTTTACCACCCAAAAAAGTTCACAGTTCCACCCTTCCACAGTTAGCCCAGAATTTCTCATGGTCGTCCCAAGATGTTCTTGTTACGAGATCACATCTGTCCCTGTGAGACTACAGGCCTAGCACCTCAGAGCTGTCTCATTAGTTTGTTAGATTGCTATCAGTGGCATTGATTCAGTGTGTGTAAATGGCTCTTACGAACTCTGCCCACGTGCAGTCTCTCATCACTTTTGTATATATTCCAGACAAAAATGAATTTAGTCAGGCTATAAGTCTTTGTCATTTACCACCCGCTTCCACTTTCATTTGAGACTAGCAGAGACGATACAATGAAGCGCGACACACACATACTCACTCACAGATTGTCAGTGATAAAGTTGATTGGATCGACCTCCAAGGTCACCCAGCCATGGCGCTAGAAAGTTAGCCGCGTGTCACACTTAGGCGCTCTACGGCTTCCTTTCAAGCACACGCTCGTGAGCACTGCCGGAAAAAAGAATGGGTAGGTGCACAAAATCTATCGTTGACTGTCAGAGGCACAAACTGCATGTCTGTGTGTGTGTGTGTGTGTGTGTGTGTGTGTGTGTGTATGTGTGTGTGTGTGTGTGTGTGTGTGTGTGTGTGTGTGTGAATCTGAAGGATCATAACAGCAGATGATATTTTCCCCTGACAGCTTGCTGGCCATGATCATCGCAAACTGCCTGCTCATTTTAATGACCAGTCAGCAGATGATTCACGTCCTAGTAGCCATGTGCCCTGCTGATTATACTGTTATACATGCTACTGCACAAATAGCATTCGTTTTTAAAACCTCTACATCTGTCTGCGTGTCTGTTTTGTGCATAAGTGCCCCTCTGTGTGTTCATTAAGGCCTGAGTGATTTAAAAATGTTGTGACCAATATTGATTTTAAGAAGCTAAAAATTCCTGTAGTTAATAATACTGGCTTAAAAGCCATCTCAGCCTAAAACTAGAGTTTATTATGTCATATGTTGTGTTATGAAGTATTCTGTAGCATAGTATCCCCCAGCCTCATCAGTTTGACAGAATTCACAGTTTTTGTTGCTTTTATATTTTCATTCATCAGTGTTCTCTCACTACAGCACCCAGCATGCATTACACAAATACATCAAATGACTGCTAGCCTAGCCACTGATCTATAGGGTAAAAAATGCAACCAAACTAGTATTATGTAAAAATGACCATTTTGGCTGGACTTTTGGACAGTACTGCATTTTAAACTTCTACATCTGTCTCTGTGTGTCTGTTTTGCGTGTAAGTGCATGTTCTTCATTACATCCATTATAGAGGAAGGTGTGTGTGCTAATCAGTGTGCGGATAATGTCTCCTCTTCTTAGTCTTGTGGTGATCTGTTTGCATTGACAGTCCGAATGGTGCTCTAGTGATCAATATCTCTTTAAGGGCTACACTGCTGTGCACACAGATCAATAAGCACCTCTTCTTCTGCATCCACGTCCTGCTTTATCTTGTAGGACTAAACTACAGTGGATGTAGTTGTGCTGGGTTAACTGAATGTAAATACATCTTCAGTGATCAATAGGGCGACAGAGGATGACGGCACTATTCACTCTGAGTGGATGCGGATGAGGAGGATCAGCGAAGCATCCCAAAAACATACACCCTTGACTGGGGCGAGATGGACAGGGACGGCCCCGCTCTGGATAACAAGAGCCAGGGATAGTCTTTGATAGACAGCTCAGCTGTCCCGAGACGGCCACAAAGGGGAACAATTTAGTTTCAGCCACAGGCGATGTTACTACAGACTTCTAGACAAAAGTAATGAAACGTAATGCAAACTTTGCCAGTTTTCCCTCTCTTGTCTACTGTGAAGTGGGGATTACATAAAGCTGCTCCATTGTACTGTCTATCTTCACCAGTGTGTTACACAGTGTGACAAGAACATTTTACATTTTTCAGCTATCTCTGTCTATCTGCATTAAAGGGGCCATGTCATGGAACAGTGAGCTTTCTCCACTTTTTTGAAATGAATAAGGGTACCATTCACTTCCCTTTTCACACAGTCCATTTATGGCAGTTATGCTGCAAAAACAGGCTTATGTGAATTCATTTTTGTGATACCACATGAAACAACTCATTTACCTATATCCCCTTCTTAAGCCTGCCGTACTTTATCTGTCCTGCTCTCTTTGGGTTCAGTAGGGTGAAGGAGTTTGCCCTCCATCCAACAGAACTTTAGTTGTCCCTCCTATGGCTGGTCACTCTGCTTCTCCCTCCATTTCTTTGTCTGACCCTATTATGGTTCTTACTCAACCACTTTTGATATTGGTAAAGCAAACACCTTTAGTGCCTTAGTTTTTGGGAAAGTGAAGTGAGCATCTATTTCAGTTGTAGCATGAAAACAGTTGGAGTATGAAACAGGCCAATTTGGTCACCTGACATTTGCTCGTAGGGTCCTTCATGTGGGGTCCTGATTCTGTCAGATGACGCTTGTTTTGTAGGACCTGCTTTCATGTGAAGGATCAGATTCAGTCAGATGACATTTATTTTGTAGGATCTGCTTTTGTATGAAGGAGATCTGATTTGGTCATTTGACATTATTTCGTAGGGTCTCACATGAAAGACCTGATTCAGTCACTTTTCATCTGTGTGAACACTGAGTTTTTTAGGGTCAAAATCCACTTCATCCACGCAGTAGTTCTAATTTTTCTAACATGAGACCTTTAGTCTTCCCCCATGTTTTTTTAATGTGTTCCCACTTTCTACGCTCACACTAACAACCAAAGTTCCTCATCTCAAATACACCAGCTCATTAAAATGCCTAAATACAAGGGACTACAACATCCACAGATTATAGTTATAAAGAAGTTATAAAGAGTGTTTCAGTCTGGACTGCCTTGTGAGTGAGACAATACAGAGCAGCCTGTCAGAATGTTGCCATTTACATATTTAAGACTGTATTCTTACAGATACAGTAAAAAAACAACCTGTTGACTACTAAGAGACAAGGAGAGTTTGGAAAATGGTCATGTAAAAATAAATTAGACTGTTTTTGGTACGTGGATTCCAAGGAAATAAAGAAAATAAAATAAAAATGCCCTTTAATACTCACCCCCCACACACACCACACACAGACCCACACACAGATCTATTGATAGTTATACTGAAAAATTCCAGTGGTGTCGGTTGTGACCTCATAGCCTGCAATCAAAGCAGTCATGCCATGTCTTGACACCCACAGTCTTGTCTCCAAACTGAGCTCACAGTATCTTGTCTAAAATAACCCATTTCATTAGTCATGGGGGCTTTGCAATTTGCAATTTGTATAGTGGAACCTGTTCTGATTAAATTATTTTGACTGGATTTTTTATTTTTTTTTTTGTGGCAAATTGCAAAGGAGGATTATTTTGAATTAATGCGAAATGGCGAAGACCAGGAGAGCGGGGACTGCAGGAATTCAGTGTTTGAAATCCCCAGGGGAAGGCTGATGATCTGACCGTGGACATGGCTTAAGATGTTTCAGTTAGAATGGGCTCATAAGCATAATTATCTGACACACAGAACAATTTGCCCAACAATAAGACAATAAAACCTGTACAGAGGAACAAAAAACATTTACTGTGTCATACAGAATAGTAAAAGAACAAACCTCAACTTCAAAACGATGGGAAATGCTAATAAAAGAGAAAGTGGTGATTAGTAAATTCTGTTTGACCAATATGAAATAGTTTTTTTCTGCAAAAATATGCTAATTCCAAATTTGATGCCTGCAACACCTTCCAAAAACAGGAACTTCACTGTGTTAGATCATCTTTCCTTTTCCCAGCTTCTTACTTATTTAGGGAAGACATCAACTGATACAGTCGTTAATTATTTTGCCATTGTTTGTTATAAAAGTCCTCAGCTGCACAATTGTATGGATCCTTTGTGGTGACATTTTGCACTTCATAATGTTTCACATGTTTTCAACGGGAGTCTAGAGGGAGCACCTGCACTCTCTGATTACGCAGCCATGCTGCTGTAACACCTGCAAAATGTCACTTGGCATTGTCATGTTGGAATAAACACAGACGTTCCTGGAAACAGACGTCATCTAGAAGGGAATGCACGTTGCTTCAAAATGTGTGTATATCTTCTAACATTAATGTTGCCTCAAAAAATTCCAGGCTTATTACACACCAAGGCTTATAATTTAGTAACTACAGGGACTTAAATGTCAATTGGTTATAGAAGTGTGTAATAAACCTGTAAGGGGTAAAGAGATGTGCAAGTTACCCATGACATGGGCACTAACACAGCTCCATACCATGACTGACCTTGGCTTTTGAACTTGACACTGGTAACAATGTGTAATGGTCCTTTGCTTCTTTGACCTGGAGACTGCGATGTCCTTAAGCCTGGAGCTTTAACTTGCATTTGTGGATGTAGCAAGGAATAGCGTTTATTACCAGTTGTTTGTCAGGTATCCTGAACCGTGTGGTGATATCCATCACAGAAGCATGCTGGTTTTTAACGCAGTGCTGTCTAAGAGATCGAAGGTCACAGGCATTCAGTTGTGGTTTTCAGCCTTGCCCTTTACGCACAGATATTTCTCTGGATTCCCTGATGATGATACAATTCACTGTTGAGGGTGAACTACCTAAAATTCTTGTTCTTCTTGCTAAGGAACATTGTTGAATTATTCAAAAGTCTCACTCAGTGTGGAAAGCATCAGCCTTGCTCAGGCCACTTGTTCAGACCTTTCCTGGATGCTCATTTACAAGCAAACAAGATTGCATTACCTGTATAAGATGTCTTTTGAACATTTCACAACATTCCTAAAAATAAATTGCCCTTGTCTTAACTTTTTTGGAGTGTGTTGCAAGCAACAATTTCAGAAAGACAAAAAACAACGAAGTTGAAGGTTCAAGAACATTAGACACCTTTTTACTGTCGTAACGGGCTTAATCACTGCTTTCTGTTTTTTATTTGCATTTCACATACTGTTCAAGCATTTTTGGAACTTAGGTTTGTAGTAGAAATGTAAGTAGAAGGGCAGGGCACCACCTGACAAGGAGTAAATTGTTTTTCACCTGTACATTTTCACAGTTTTCTGACAGACATTTTTCACAATTCACAGAAAGAGTGATTAAAGTAATATTTTTTTTTTATCATAGATGTTTTTCAATTACAGAGTTGTGTGTGACTCTAGAATGACACAATTATGAAGCACCTCACCGACTCACAGCAAGAGCTAGGCAGGCTAAAGTACAGCCTCCAAATGGAAGGGTTACAACTAAGCTGTCTACGAGAGAAGTCCATTTCCCCCATTCAATTTAACCTTTTTTGTAACGTCTTACTCACAGAATGAGAAACTGAAAAAGTAATTTTGATGTTGTTGGAAAAACATATTTTATCTTTATTATGCTGATTTTGTAAAATGTTCCTCATCATGGGTATTGATGGGGAGTTTGTCCCTCCTTTGCTGCAGTAACAGCCTCTACTCTTCTGGGAAGGCTTTGCACTAGATGTCGGAACACTGCTATGAGGATTTGATTGCATTCAGCCACAAGAGCATTAGTTAGATCAGGTACCGATATTGGATGATTAGTTCTGTAGTACAAACTCTTCAACTCATCTCAAAGGTATCAAACAGCTCTCCATCACTCCAAAGAACACAGTTCCACTGCTCCACTGTACAGTGATGGTGGGCTTTATATCCCTCCAGCTGTGTACACGATGGAACCCCTGTATTTAATGGGCACATCTTAATAGTGTATGTGCTCTTCTATTTTGTGGTCATCTGTCAGTCACTTTTCTAGTGAAACTAGCCCCTCAGTCTCTTAATTGCAGAAATACACATAGCAGAGATAAATACATTACTTATGTAGGAAGAAATATTAATTCAAATTACTTTGGTGGTACTCACCATACAGGATATTAATTAGTGAGATGGGCATGACCAGGATGCCCACCAACATGTCTGCCACAGCCAGAGAGCGCAGGAAGAAGTTTGTAGCATTCTGCAGCTTCTTCTCCAGCGACACAGCCAGAATGACCAGAATGTTCCCACCTATTGTCAGCAGGATAATTACTAGTATAAGCAGCGCTGGCCAGTTCTTCTCTTTGATCACCTCTTTGGCTACAGCCTGAGTGGAGGGTGAGAAGGAAGAGAGGTTGGTGCCTAGGTCGGTCCAGAACAGGCTCTGGTTCAGGCTTATGGTGGTGTTCCCAGGCCAGATCATCCATCCACCGATGTCCAAAGGGGCAGTGGTGGACCCGAAGCCACCCAGAACTGGCCCTCCAGGAGCCCCCATCATTAGAAAACAAAAGCTGCAGTTGCACCTCCAGGCCAGTAGTGGGAAAATAATGAGCTTAGTGGTGATCCCACTAGAATGAGAGGTTTGAAGGTGATGGAATGATGAACGGATTCCTGATGAGATTCAAACAGTCCACTGGCTATGCTAGGTGAAGGTGAAGTATAGAGAATTAAGGATATCCATTGTGTTTCGTGCTCTTGTCCTTGCAATCTTGTCCTTGGAGGCAATATCTGCAAAACACAAACAAACATAATGAGAAGTGGATTGAGAGTAAACAGATAAATAAAACCAATCTGGTTTCAATTTTACTGTTTTGTGATCTTACTGTTTAGCGTTCTGCTCTGCAAGTACAATGAAAAAGAACCATGACTTCTGACTCTCCGAGTTCTACTCACTTTCTGTGGAAGTACATTGAAGTCTACTGCTGTCCGCAGAGGAGGTTCAAATAGGGAGACCATGAAATCACACCTATTGCGCAAATGAGCCCATTTACACCAGACTAGTGAAGGCTAATTGAGTTCGGCAGGTTAAAATGATACAAAATCGTCTACCACCCAACTGGCCAGCCTCACCTCAGGCGTGCGACTTATAGGGGGCGCTAATTCCTGGAACGGATGAGAGTCGCATTCCATTTAATTAGCAGACAGTCATTCAGGAGGACTGTCAAAGGTAATTTCCACACTGAAATGATGGACAAGTTGCTAATTGCCCTTATGCCCAGTTGGTCATTATGCTGCCATACAGCACAGTCTAATAAGCTTCCCAAAAACACTGTCATTATATTAGCGGTTAGCCTATTCTTCAAGACATGAAGTATAGTGTTACAGCTAATGCCTTATTACCGTTCATAAGTGCATTAGATACCATACATATATTGAGCCAGGAATACTAGCTTTAAACACCCACCACTGTTTCCATTGGTTATGTCCTCTGATAGACATGTAAATATTGTGGAAGCTTGCTAAATGGGTCTTAAGTGAGCCTATTTTTTTTATTTTTTTTTACAAAGAATGTCCGTGACTGACATCTTACAGTTGACTGCCTCTTGTTTTTCTTTGTTTCTTTGTCTTTCTTTCATGCATCTTTGCTCTATCCAGAGAATGAATCTCCATCTCTTGCACAAAGCAGACACGTACAGAAGAGCTCGGAGAACACAAGGGAGACAAGAGAGTAAAAAATCTATTTTGCGGTGTCACACAGGCCAGTTTGACTGTTAAACACTGGTGCATAAAACTTACTCTTTAGACAAGATATATGACTGCTATTTAGGAAACATAAACTTTGGAAATTCTCTGCATTCTGCTTGCCTAAGCCAAAATGTATAGTTTTAGACTACGGAGGGTGATATAAAGCCTTTGCAAGTGTTTTTCTACATCCTCCACCTGACAAGTCGTCGCAGCGTTCTTCCGATACAATATTGTTCCAGTTCCCCACTTATCCTTTTGCCAAAGTCACTGTACTGTAGGGGCGAGATAAAGCAAAAACAACAGCGGTCTAGAATAAATAAATCACTACATAATAACTTCTCTTTTGGCCCGTGGAATAACCCCCAAGTTTCAGGCCGTGCGAGTGGGAGAACACATAAAAATCACAGAGAGCCTGTTCAAAGGTGGCCATTAATCTCTCTGGTGGCAGTTTCAAGTCCCATTATAAAGAAAGATAACATCTCATAGGAGACCAAGCACTATGTGTTGCTGCTGTAACCAGTACCCAATAAGAAACACTAGACTTTTTCTAAATGCCTCAGAAATGGCCTGGGGTAAAATTGAGACTAAGTGTATGTCTGAGTGAGTGTGCAAAGGTTGGAACTACAGTTATAGTTGTCTCAGCCAATGAGTGTGAGAGAGTTCCAGAGAATTTGAGCTGAGAATGTGCTCTCCCAGCTAAGGGAAACGTCTTTAGAATGTTGAAGGTTACAGTAGGTTAAATCATCTAGATGTGTATGTATCCAACCTGGCTTATTCTCAAATGTCACAGGCTCCACTCGGTGTAAGTGTATCTGTGTGTGTGCGTGTGTGTGTGTGTTTGTGTGTGTGTAAATTACAATATGGAAAATATATATACAAGAGTATAGATTTCAGCATGAATACTAAGGTGCAGTTCATACTCAATAAATAGGGGAGGGGGGGAACAACCTAATCTCCTGGGGGCAGACATGATCTTGTAATGAGAATGCTGGGGACAACCATGAGAAATTTTCAGCTGACTGTGGGTGGGAATAATGCATTATTGTGGTAAGAACAAACTAAGTATGTCATTTCTAATCCAGTTCAATACCTTGTGAAGGCAGAACTCAAAGTAGGGGTCAACGGTTTACTCGTCAACATTGTCTCATGGACAAAAAGCCAGTCATTAACCCACAGATGTAATATAAGCAAGTATGGCTACGTGGCTGTGTAGCTGAGTGTTGTGTGTGCAGAGAACACATGACATACCTTTTGTAAGGGAAAAACAGCTAATGATAGTGTTTTGTTAGCTAGCTTGATTTGATTGTACTCTGAACATTAAAAGAGTACACCGTGTTGGGGTGGGATTTAGAAGGGACATACCCTTGTTTGCAGCAGATTTCACTACAATCCAGCACCAAAGGTTTATGGGGTGACCAGTACCCTAGTGGTAGGAGAGGTGAGCCAGCAACTCTAAGGTTGTGGGTTTACATCCCCAGACTGAATGAGTATTGCTTGTTGTGCCCTTAGGCAGAGCACTTGACCTCCCTCCCCACTGCACCAGGTGGCATTGCTCTGCTGACAATGCTGTGCTGCTCCCAGGCTGGGCATAGTTATCCTTGTCCAACCCTGGTAAGGTCAGAAAAGGATAACATAAAAGCAAGAGGTCCCCAGACACATGTTCTTGTTACAAGATAGTGTTTGGCCATGTGAAACTAGACACAGGCTAAAGCATATCACAGAATTTTTATGAAGTTAAGCAGGTTCAAATAAATGTACTTTAAGTTATCTCTATGTATTCACAGAGCAACACCATCTGTGAATTTTGACAGCAATGAGACACGTCTCTAGACTCACTCTGAAGACTTTTGTACTATGTTTTTTATTAACAATGCAAGCAATTTTGTTTCAATAATTACTTAGAGTCACAGAATTCATAGCTTGTTCATGTTTTAATCACCACTATGGTGTCTGTAATGTAGCACCACTTTGAAGCATATGACTAATCACAGTAAGAGCTCGGAAAGCTAAAGTAGAGCCTCCACGTGGTGGGGTTAGTTGTAAGACCCCCAGGTGAACAATATCCCTCCCAAATCAAAATACTTCATTTTTGTCAAGCTTGTCATTCACAGATTCAACAATCTTGCTGTTCTACTTTGTGGTCAAAATAAAAAAGCCAAAGTCTCTTTTCACTAATCATATATATTTTGATGCATATATATTTATGTATTGAGGTTGGAAAGCCCACTTGGTTTGAACAACATAGAATTTTGTTGAATGAATTGTGTTTCATAAATGGTGGGAGGTCAAAACAAAGTTTCCATTTTCATTTGTAGTAGAGATGTGTTACTTTATAAATGATTAATCTCACTCAAAAATTTTAAAATGATCTAGAATGTGCTAAGACCAGAATGTGCTAGTTTATTCCCCGCTCTCCTCTAAGTATGTGCATACTTAGAGTTAGCATGGTTGATTAAGACTCCTACTCAATATGTGATATGAATCACAATCTCTTTTGCTCTCTTTCCCTCTCTCTCTCTCTCTCTCTCTCTATCTCTTCTTCTCCCCCCTTAGACTCTCTCTTTATCTCTTTGCTATTAATAAAGGGAACAAAAGTGCACTTCCACATTTATAAATTCAAGCCTGAATTCTATTGGAAGGTAATTAGCTTCTTCAGCAAACACCAATCAAGTAACTGCCATTTGGAACCAGTCTCTGGTCTAATTAGCATGAAATAGAAGAGCCAGAAAAGCCTGAGAACATTTGGAATGTCTGGGAGGGTGAAAAGTTTATTTGTAGCTTTAGGCACACATGTGTGGAGGAGAAAATAATCAGAACATTTTTAAAAACTTGTATTATGACTAGAAAAAAAAAGCTGTTTTGCATTGCATGCTGCATTTCTGTGGTAGGTATTTCAGATGGATCAATCAATCTATATTAACTGCATTGATTTTTTTCTCTATCTAAAGGTATTGAGAGTGAAATTCTCCATTCATTCTGCTGCCTGTCTTCACACTGAATGTGAGGTTAATGAGGTGCTGGCCTCAGCACTCTCATTGCAGAAAAAAAAACATTGAACACAACGTGAGGTATTTTGACAGCGGGGCAGGGTCAGCCGGAGCCGGCAGTACAATCACATGAAGAGATGAGCTGTGGGCATACCAGACAAAATGGTATGCATGCAAACACATACACACATGCACCATTCAGGGACACATACAAAACCACACATTTGCATGCATGCACAAATTGTTTTGAAAAGCCTTCATCATAGAAGAGCGACAGATAACACATCTGACTACAGATCGTTTTGCCTCCTAGCTGGTTTATCACAGAGTGACACAATTCAAAAATCAACAAGAATTTTTCCCAGCTGAAAGTAACTCAAAAATGCACAACCCTTAGAGTTACATGCAAACGTTTGGGCACCCCAGTCATTACATATTTTGGTGATTTTCTAAATGAAAAGATTCTAAAACCATCTTTGCATAGAGCTTCTATATGACATTTCTGCAAATTAAAATGCACAATTATTTATTAATAGCTTTATTTTAACATATTGGAGAAAAGTGGCACATGCATAAATTTGGGCACCCTTTTAATCAGTACTGGCTGAAATCTAAGGCCTCCAAATGTTCAACCCACAAGTTTTCAGTGATGTTTAAGTCAGGGCATTGTGAGGGCCATTCTAAAAACACTTTTTTAATGAAGTACTTTAAGGTTGATTTTTAAGCATGTTTTGGATCATTGTCTTGTTGTAAGATCCAACTTCATTTCTTTTTCAGTTTCTTCACTGACTGTGCAACATCAGCTTCCAGGATTTGTTAAATAGTAGAATGCTTTCTTCTCTCTGTCCCCACACCATTTCCTGTTCCACTGACTACTTAACGGGCTGGCGATTGTAGCCAAAGAGTTACATTTTTATTGCATCAGATCACAGCACATGATTCTAAATGCCTCTGGTTTATCTTGTTGCTATAGAAAGTTGATTTTTTAAGTCTGCAAACCTACAGAAGGGTGAGCTCTTGCTGGTTTAAAATGGCAAATAAATGACAAACATGAAACACCATGCTGGAGTCTCATGTCCTTTATTATCCTACACTGTATTTCAAAAAAACATCCTAAACTAATATTTCAGAAAACAAAGCTGTCTTCTTTATTTAGATCTAGAAATGCTGTGATTAAAGCCAACTATGTCTAGACCCTAAAAGACTAGAGCTCAACACTGCCCCTCCGGCACAAGCCAGCTTGCCTCTTCCACACAGCGCTATATGAATGATGAGCTCCGTGCTTGACTTGGGAGCCAAATTTAGTGCATCTTTCCTTTTGAAAATACATGTATACCCAAAAACAAACAAACTACAACAAAATGATAGGAAGCGAATGTTAGCCTGTCGGTTATTGGAGATTTCAATGGTAGGGGAAACGCTGGTTTTTAGCAATGTCACTACTGGTAATAGTAATCAAGTAATAAAGTCATCTTTCAATTGTTTTGAGTTTCAAAAAAGGCCAAACGATAAAAATGTGACAGAGCAGGAACAAACCATGCATAGCCTTTCAAAATACAATATGTATTTGAAAAGTAGATGAATGTAGAAGCTTTTAAAAATCCTTACTTTGATATATACATCTTTCTTAAAAACAGAAAACAACTGTAATTTCACCACATGCTTTTGCAGTCAGTAGCTCTGGTTTTCGTATCAGACAGCGTGGGTAGAGCATTCACTTCGGAAAAAGGTCCAACTCCAAAAGGTTCAACTTGAGTGAAACAGGCAGAAGCAAGAGACTAAAGAAAGTCTAAGGAAAAGAGCCGTGAACTAATGCACATAGACACAAGAACTGAAATAAAAACTCTTCATACAGCAACCCTGCAGAAGTATTTCACATCTACAGCACATTCAGAGAGCAGCTGAATGGCTCATAAATGACCTTGCACCTGAAATAGCAACTCTCCAGCTTTCCCCACAGCGGCCCATAAAGGGATAATCACGAAGAGGGCACATTAGAAGACGAGTAATGCTTCCTCCTGTAATGGTAGAGGGTACAATTTGGGTAGAGGTAACTGGTCCTGGATCAGCATATAAAAAGGCCAAAGTGCAGGAGTTATAACTATGAGGCCTTTAATTTAGGTTGCCCTGAATGTTCTCCAGATCAAGGAGGTGTTGGATGTTAACACCATCACATTGTTAGCACTATCTCAGTGCCCTCTTACACTCACATTATCCTTTCAGCTAGCCGTGTAGAATAATAGGACTTCTAGTGGAGATAAAGCATGTACCACAAAGTTAATGGGACCTACTCTGGCTTTGGACACGGCCTTTTTAAAGTAACGTCAGGGCTGTTTCTTGCTATAAGTGGAAAAAACATTTGCTAATGGGCCCCTGAGCCACCAGCGGTGATGATGTGATGATGAAGACAACTTAAAAACACATTGTAATTCTTTGGAACTATTTTTCCAGTGTTGTACTGATCTTTGTGTGCATTTTTGTAACTGAAATACAAAGTGCTTTTTAAATAAACTTTTTCATCATATCCTTGTTTATAGTTTTCTGCTCAAATGAATGACAAGTTTATTCATTTTTATTCTTGCGTACAAAACATGATTGTGGTGAGTGAAGAACCCTCAGGCAGAATGTTGCTTAATGTCCACAAATGTGCATGTACAGACTGATGTGATCTAAAAACATATGAATCATGTCATCAGTTTGATTCTAACTAACTCTGGAGACAGAAAGGAGTGGGAGGCGAAGCCTAACTTGAATTGCTTAACGTATTGCTGAATGTATTGCTGGAGACAGATGGTGGCTGGGTGGAAGGCACATTGCGCAATCTGTGTTTTAGTTTACAGATTCTATAAACCAAGATAACTGGGGTCACATATACTGTATAAACTCTGTCCTGAATAGAGGCCAACCATTTATGATGATCTGAGACTCCTTTTGGTGTTTTTTCTCTGGGTTGGTCGAGATTCAGGTATAGACTGAGAAAGGTCAAGCTAAACCCTGGACATTAAAAGTGCATGGGGGCAGGTTTCAGATGGAAAGTATCTTATAACAATGTCAGAAAAAAGGGTACTGTACAGGTACATTTTTGTTCACTAAGATACAAGCAATGTAAATGTACCTTTCAAGGTACAATAGTGGTCCTAAGGTCCAATTGTGTAGCTTAAGGTTTTAAAGGTACACTACATTCACTATCCCAGAAGAAAAGAGCATATTTTGAATGTTTTAAATTGAAAAATAAAATAAAAATTGTGGAGTCCAGTCAGGGAGTGTGGAGTCAAAGTATGTTTAAAAAATACAACTGCAATGGAATATTGTACAATTATGTTCCCTAACTAAAAGTCCTTTGAGGGTACCACCCCAGTGATGTGAGGAATACCACTCCAGTGACTGTTCAGTATCTTTTTTTCTGACAGTGCACCTTTCGTTATCGCCATCATCCATTACCTCCAAAATCCAATGCCAAAATTTAAATTATTCATCTCCAGGTGCGCATTCTTATAATAAGATCATATCTGGCCCCGCAAGACTGTAGAATCGGTAAACATTTATCTGGAGTTCAGTGCTGTCACAATCGCTCTAGCTAGCCTTCAAACTCAATACTGTTCAGTGACTCTGCTCTGACCTTTATCTTCTCTCAACTGCTCATTCAACACACAGAACAATAAACAAGCCAAAAATATATTTATTTATAAGCCTGAGCTTCTGAACTCCACCATTAAAACGTACTGTGAAACAGGTTTAGGAATGATGCTCAGAAAACCAAGGAGTTTATCAGGAGAAAAAAAAGAACACAATCTCTTAGTTTAATGGAAGCTTTTTGAAGTGGGGGTAAAAAGATGCCTTTTAAGATGACTTGTTACAGGCTTGTCTAATCCACATCTTTCTTCCTAGTGATTATAAAAGAAACTGAAAACCCGTCGCAGATTAGTGTGAAAGGGCACCTGCAGCCAATCGTTTTCGGAGCGTAGGACCACCCTAATATGAACCGCACTTTGTTTTTAAGCGTCTAACAAAGCTAATTTCACAGTTTATTAAAAATACAAAATGGCCTTAAAAAGCATGACAGCATGACACAAGTGCTAGAGCAACTTTCAACACTTCTGCCACTTAGCGCTGCCTTGGGAAAGCCTTTCAGCATTTCCAATTATATAAGCAGCATGTGTTTGTGTTACCAGCAAATAAAAATACAACAGATAATGATGAGAAATAAACATAAAACAAATAACACGGGCAAATAACAGCAACAAATTCTTAGTCTGAGGCTAAACAGATGCCTGAGCCATGTGCGCCTGCCTGCACATTTGAGCAGTCTCAGTGTGGCATAGTGTTTTGTGTACTCAATATGTACACGCTCTTTCAGCCTCCCAGTGTGTGAGTGCATGTGAGGGGGTCTTTTGTGTTGTTTTGGCAGAGTCTGAGAAGCACTTTGATAGGAGATTTGGCCTCGTTTTGGCTTTGGATGGATTACAGGACTTCTGTCATTTAGAACTGTGCTGCCAAGCAAAGCTGCGCTGAGTACATTCCCACTGCTCGCTGCTCCAACTCATGCTCTGATTCACCTTCTGCCAGGACTCTTCTCTGGACCCTTTCACTCATGCAATTATACCTGCAAACCTTTTGGCAACTTCCAACGACAAATTTACATGCAGGGGTAGAAAGAGCACTGAAACGTCTTCCTTAACCTTTACTAACACTTTCCTTAACATACTAATACAGAAAATGACTCAAGCAGAAGTAAACTGTAGTACATTGTCTACTGAAAAGCTATTCAAGTAATTATTTTGAGTCACTGGAATTACCTTTAGTTAATATTCGCTTTACAGAAAGATGCTCAAGGATTCACTAGAGTTTGGTTATCAAAGCTAGCACATTAGTTGGCCTACATTAGCCTAGCATTAGCTAACATTTGTTAATTTAGCTAGCTAACAATTAGCTAAGTAAGCTAAAACTAGGTGAGCTAGCTTTAGGTTTGATAAACAGCTGTCATTTGTGTTATTCTAAAATGACAAAATAAACAGAAAATAGCTCAAGAACATAGTAGATATTTAGCTACACTCAAAAAAGATGGTTCTTCAAAGGTTCTTTAGTAAAGACAGTGGATCTATATAGAACAATGAACATGCAAAAAATCATTAATATGGTAAAATGTTTCTTCATATTCATGGAGAATGTGTTTTATATTGTTCTATATAGAATTTTTTTGAAATGGGTTCTATATAGCACCAAAAAGAGTGCTATTGTAATGATGTCAAGCTTGTAACAATAGCAGAACTCTTTTTGATGCCATATAGAAGCACACACAACACATTCTCCATCAATCTGAAGAACCATTTCACTATGCAAAGAAACATCATGCTGGACTGTGCTGTAGTTAAATAAATGTTAAAAATGACAGTGACAAATTTGCCACTATGCTAACTTTAGCTTGATTACTTAAAATCAAGCTAAAGTTAAAAAAAAAAACAACTACACCTGAGCTATCATAACATTGTGACCATTCATACTCATACAAATTAAATATCATTAGAAACTGATAATGTGCTCTAAATGCAGGTAATTTTAAAAGTTCTCATTTAGGTGAAAGACATTTTTGCCCATGTCTTGCAAAGCTTGTCCAACCCAGCAACAGTTGTTATGGAAAAAGACTGTATTTGGGAGAAGAGCATGAATAAGCCAGTATTATGGGTCTCAGCCATTTGTCTCCTTCTCTCTTATTTTCTATATCTTTTCAGGTTTCTACCTTTCATCCTTTCTCACGCGCACTGACTCCCTATGTACATCCCTCTCTCTTTTACTACCTTCATTAAGTTTTATTCTTTATTGATTTTTAGGTTTTTCCTCCTCATATAACACTGTCTCGGTGTCTCTCAGCTAGTTATGGGGCATCGAGTGGAATCAAGCTCAGTCGCATTTCTTCATCCTCTCTCTTGACGTTGTGGTTGTTGTTGCTGTTGTTTTTACTGCTCTTACAGGATGTGTTCTAGCTAATCTCCAGGGACAGAGATGCTGTTGTGGGCTTGGACTCCTGCTTGCTTTCTCCTTTTCTCTCTCTCTCTGGCTTCAGGAGCAGCTGGTAAAGAGGTTGGGGACATGACCTTTGCCTTCGACTGGGCACCGCTGCCAATCATTTCCAGCCTCCTCCAGCACTGTATCAGTCTGACCTACGGTTTTCCTCTTTCTTATTATTCTCTCATTCCACCATCCTGCTATGCATTCACTCTTTCAGCTGTGACAGATATGACCCTGAAATCAGCACATATACTCACAAACACAGTCACAACCAGTTTTAAGGTAACTACAGACTGTTCAGCTCTCTCCCCATTAGCCACTGCAGGATCGGTCGAGAGAGTGAATGCTCATTAAGGTCTTTTGAAATAACTCCTCCACTTGAGTTCTCATTAACACCTTCTGCCTGTGCAGCCACATCTCTGCTCTTCATGTTTTGAGTGCAGAGTCCGAAACGTCATCTGAAACTTCCCTTAACAAGTACTTTTAGTTCCACCAAAGCAACTGTTTATTTAGGCACTTCTCTTGCAGAGTAAATATGTTGCACCAATAGTTCTTGTTGTGATAGTTTTGCAGCTTGTTTCCTTCGCTGTATGAATTTAGACAGGGCAGAAGTTGAAGTTCATGTAAACTATAACTTTTGTTTATTTGAACTACTTGTTTTGCTTTGCAATTATTTGTTTCCACTTTATATTTATGTTGAACTGAAACCATTTATTGCAGTGACCTTCCATGAATTTTGCATTTTCATGAATATCAGTTATAAGTATAGGTGGGATTGTATGAATATGTGCAATAGGGAACCCTCAGGGCCTTCTAGGCCTTCAGAGAAGGCCAATGATTTCTGTGAACTAATTAAAATGCATGTGTGAAACTTTAGTTTATATTTATTTTATAGAATCATTACATTTTTTGTATGTATCTCTGCAGAACTAATCTTATTTCATTGTTTTGGTTGGAAATAAGTTTTGGTTGGGTTAAAAATTTGAGATCTTAAAAAGGAAAATCTTCCAATTAGGATTCTTCCCCATGGTATCTAGGTAGATAAGAGCAAACCTGATTGCTCTCATCATTGGTTAGGCCTTCAGGAGCCACACAGAAGGCCTAAAACATCTGCATAGTAAGGGAGTGACAGTAGAATCAGACACATTTTTGTTTCCAATGGATGGGACCAATTTTGTCAGGAAAAACATCACTCCAGATACGGAGACATATTACTGACCGCAAATGCCAGCTGAAGCCTACCCAGCAGGTTTCTGTGAGCTATTAGAAATAAAAAATGGCAGCAGCTGTTCAGGGTCTTTACTATCACTACAAAACTGCAACATACAAGGTAAAATATATACTACTGGAATGTCTGTTACAATGTTCATGTGCAGTTGGTGGTAAGTGGTGAAACAAAGGCTGCTTCTAAAGCAAATTACAAGGTTTTGGCATTAAACACTGCCACGTTTTCTGTGTCTGACATGTTCAAAATGTTACAATTGTATCTGGCTCTCAGGTAATGAAATATGCTTTTTAATGTTATGACAGTTTTTATGTTATGACAGTTATAACTCTTATTAGTCCTGCGAGCCAGATTTCTGACCAAGTTTGATCAACATTCCCACTCACTCCTACACAACCTTGTTAAGAGAGACATGCTTTAATTCATCTTAATAACATTAAGCCCAAATGCTTCATGTTTGACATGCACAATTTCTGAGCTGCTTTAATGATGCTCTATGCTGAATTTTGACATTCATATAAATATCTAAACACAGCATTACCAGCCTTAGGCTCTTAGTACTTATTTACTTAACTGGGTATTAATCGGATATTTGTTTTTGAGTGAGCATGAAATGTAGATCAATTTTTAGAACATAAGCAGCCGATATCGTGTCTCATGTTTAACACGGGACCAACAGAAATGGTTCAAAACACTCAGAATAAAATCTCATTACATTAACTTCCATACAAAGTTTAGAATGTTTGTTCCATCTCCTGAAAAGTTACTATTTAGGAAGTACAAGGTTTTACTCTGACAGTGACGATATCACTCCGTTTACACCCAGTCACTTTATATGACTAGTATCTGGATTGTACACTGATAAGAGTTTAACCACATGCATTTACACTTGGAAGTCAAATGCATATCCAGTTAGTCTGACTGAAATCTGATTGCTGTGTGGGACGGATTATGCAAATCTACTCGTTACGTGGCAGCCAATTACCAACTGTTTATCTGTTTGTCCGTATTGCTATTAAGAATTTTGTTTCGTCCGGTCCCCAACCATGTGCATCCTCCATGATTATCTTCCTTGCAGACACAGATCACGTGCGCAGTGATGTACTGCATGGGGAGCAGTTTCTGGGAGGGGTTTCAGTTGTACTGGGAGGGGTTTCGGTTGTACTGGGAGGGGTTTCGGTTGTCGAATGTGTTTTAGAGAAATAGATGAGTTTACATTGTATAACGTGGCTCAAATGCGTCTCAGACCACCTTCGTATTTGTGTCTCGGGTTTAATGTGGCTTGGTCTTATCCAGATATAATCCTGATACTCAAGATGCATGAAGTGACCAGGTGTAAAAGGGATCCATATGTATTAAATGAAAAACCAATTGGTAGCATGTTAAATCACATGCATCCAAAACACAATCACACAATGAACAAGGCAAATCACCTCTTGTGCCAGCTGCCCGCAATAGATAAATAAACCTTATATTTTGGGCAAAATTGGTTAAAATGCTCATCCCTAATGGATAATCAACCAGTTTGTAATCGCTCACTTCTAATTCCTTTCAAAGTGTTCAGAAATGAACATCACTCACTGTCGCCTGCCTAACAGTGATAGATGATTGCCCTCTAATTTATTCACAAATGATTTAAGACTTAATTGATTCTTGATAATATTTCTCCTTGTTTGCTTTTTAGCATGCTGTTTCTGACAGTGCGATGCTGGTGCTTCATGAAAGAGTGAAAGATGTGTGGCTTACGTGCAGATGGAATTAATGGAAGATGGAGGGCAGGTGAACAATAGGTCATTCTTTAAACAGGCACTTGAGTCTCTCTCTTTCTCTCTCTCTCTCTCTGGCTCATGGCCCAGAGATTGAGTGACATTAAGGCTGTGTTGCTCTCTTCACACTCATCATGCTCTCAGCCCATCTTCTTGCTGCTGATTGAATGACACTTGACCTCCAGTCATGGACAATCAACACAGCATTACCAGCCTTAGCCCTGTATAGAGGTCTGCACTCTGTGGAATATTATCCACCCTTGTCTCTGTGTATACATCTACCATCCAGCACTCAAGTGTCCTCAAGCTTACAGTTGATGATTCTAAAGTCATGGGAACACAACTCTGCTTAAATGCATACACTCCAATCCATGAATGAATGAATTAATGAACAGGGCCATGGGTCAGCAACCATACTACCAATGGGAAGCTATGAGCAATGTTCCAGAGTGATATTTTAAAAGAATTTTACATATTTTATTCCAAGACTCTGACTAAACTTCCTAGTGATGGAGTAGGTTTGGGGAAGCCTTCTACACTGGTGAGTCTCAGAGACAAAAAATGCATGCATATTATCTCCAAAACTGGTATGTAAACCTAAAAACGTAGCTATATATAACATTTACATATGCATTTAAAGGAAGATGAATATCTAAGATACGTTTTTGGCACAGTCTTCCAACATTTTAATGACTGGGAATGTGACTTTGGAAATTGGAAATTACATATTCTGCCTGTATCACTAAAGTTTCAGTGGGCATGGTGTAAATTAGTAATACAAAAGATTTGTAATTTCCAATTAAAAAAGTAATTAACCTTTAAAGTTCAACTCAAAATTGTAAGGCCGCCAGGTCACTGTTTACAATGTAGTGTCTCAGTGGCATGTTGTTCAAACTTCCTTTAACAATGGCAGCTGTCATAGTGGATAGAGGGAGGCACAGCCTGTGAATATGGACTGAAAGAATATTCACTAATCAGCCATAACATTAAAATCACTTCCTAATTTCTACACTCATTGTCCATTTTATCGGCTCCACTTACCATATAGATGAACTTTGTAGTTCTACAATTACAGACTGTAGTCCATCTTCTTCTCTGCATACTTTGTTAGCCCCCTTTCACCCTGTTCTTCAGTGGTCAGGACCACCACAGAGCAGGTATGATATGCACTTACACACATAATCAGTACTGCAGTGACACTGATGTGGTGGTGGTGTCTTAGTGTGTTGTGCTGGCATGAGTGGATCAGACACAGCAGTGTTGCTGGAGTTTTTATACATCTTAGTGTCACTGCTGGACTGAGAATAGTCCACCAACCAAAAACATCCAGCCAACAGCGTCCTGTGGGCAGCATCCTGTGAAAACTGATGAGGGACTAGAGAATTATTAACACAAACTGTGCAGCAACAGATGAGCTACTGTCCCTGATTTTAAATATATATGGGGGAACAACAAGGTAGGAGTGTCTAATAGAGTGGACAGTAAGTGTTTAAAAACTTCAGCAGCACTGCTGTCTGATCAACTTGAACCAGCACAACACACACTAGCACACCACCACCACCACATCAGTGTCACTGCACTGCTGAGAATGATCCACCACCCAAATAATACCTTCTCTGTGGTGGTCCTGTGGGGGTCCTGACCACTGAAGAACAGGGTAAAAGGGGGCTAATAAAGTATGCAGAGAAATAGATGGACTAAAGTCTGTAACTGCAGAACTACAGAGTTCACCTATATGGTAAGTGGAGCTGATAAAATGAAGAATGAGTGTAGAAACAAGGAGGTGGTCTTATCACACTATCACACTAACACTTTTCAACTCTCAGAACTGTTCCAGAGTTCACCAAGTGACTTTTATGGCTTTAACTTCCCACATTATTATTTCCCAAATTCAATTTTTTTGAGCTGCAGTAAAGTTACTCACTGTAGAACGTTTCAGTGGAAAGAACTTCATTTAATAACACCATCTCTTTATCTTTAGCTTGCGTTTTCCATTTTGACTCCAGCCTTTTGACTACTTTACTGTGCCTTTTAACCCTGACTATAAGCATACACTGAAAAACAAGTTGTAGAAATTGCTTTAAAGTGTCTATATTGGCTCAACATGAATGAAATGTTACATCAGCATAATTATAATGTGTAAGTACCTAATTTAACTTACTAAACTTAAGGTGATGTTTGTTTGTGTCGAACCGATGTACACATTTGAATCATGTAAATTCAACAACCTTTTTTCCCTAGTGTAGCCGGTGCACTGTTTATGTGTTACAGCCTTAGAAATGTGTTTGGTAATAACATAATATTGATGTGTTGTGTGCGTATATTGCAGCCACATCAAGGAGCATTTCGTGCTGTGCTTTCTGACAAATGTAAATCTGACCCTCTAGCCAGGTTTCCATCTTGCTGTCAAATTAAATTCAAGCAAATAACTGAAATGCTGCAAAATAAGCTTGAGAATGAGTTTCCATCACCTCTACAATAGAAGAAAACTATCTATATAGTATCTATATAGTGTCTGTAAAAACACTTCTGAGAAATATAGTTCAAGTTTACAGAGAAATATGTAATGGTGCAACTTTGATGCAACTTCTTGTCTGTTTACCATCTAATATCAGTTTATCTTTGATTTCTCTTAATTACATAAGTAAGCAAGTGCTACCTGCTGCCTTTGGTCTGGTTTCAAGACACAGCCACTATTTTATTTGCATTTACATATTTATTTGTCCAACACGTTTCCATCATAATTAATGAAATTTCTTTTGTCAGCAAAAATGTTTATTCACCTCAAACTTTTATTCAATAATTCTGCACTCAAAAAACTCTTGCATGAACTTAACTCAATTATGCCACACATTTCCAAACAAATATATAGAGCAGAGTTAGCATAGACAGATTTTGTTACCTCAGCGTGAAGTTCACTTGCTAACGGAATAAAATTTAAACATTTTTGTGCAATTTATTTGAGTTTATTTGGAATGGACTTCTCATTGCATCCGTTTTCATTAATTGAAATATACTTTCATTATTTTTTGTCTATTTTACATAAACAAAATTAATTTATTTAACATTAACATTAACAACCCCGCAGCTTCATTGTTTTCAAAGTATTTGTTGTCTCCACAAAGCCTTTTTTATTCAGAATGTCCAAATATGCATAAAAATACACAAATCTAGCCTCTTTCTTAATACTGAGGAGCATGCACAGTTTTTGTATTTTTCCCAAAAATACAGTGTGCCATATCCAGGGTCTCCAAGATTACAGCACCCACTGGCCTTTTGTCAGGTGCCCCTTACAAATATCTTTTGAGAACCTTGGTGAATAAATAAAGAGCTTACAAAAAATAAAACAATATAAAAAAATAAAAGATCAGTGGCTTGAGGCAAAGAACATCCAAGGGCATATTCAGGGATGACTGTTCTCGGTAAGAAAGCAAATGCCCACTGGCTGCTCTGGGACTGACAGCATCAACAGGTGCAGTATTGTCTCAGGCAGGTGAACAACAACAAGGTATCTGCCAATGTTGTATCTCAGGGCACCAACGCACTCAGCTCACTCTCAGTAATTCAGAGATGTTGATGAACTCACTCGATGTAGACACTCTGCCTACTGTGGCACAGGTAGAAAAAATCCAAAGAAAAAATGGCCATTTTCACACTAAACTGGTTCCAGACTGCACTGACCATCAACCATGAGCTCGAGCTTAACAGATTTCTTTGAGGCGTGTAAGTCGGTGAAGCAGGTTGACAGCTTCTGCACTTTTTTCGTTTGGGGAAGGACAACAAGGACAGTAATGATGAACAAAAACATCTGGAACCTCACACTGACTGATTTTTCTCACATGTCAAAGTAGAGGTGTAAATCTCTGGCCTTGCAATGTTGAGCTTGATTCTAATTCTTCAGGAATCGATGTGCATCATGAATTCACAAATTTGACCAAGATTTGATCACATTATTTTAACTCCAAATTTGTTTTTAAAAAATGTGACTGGAAGAACTATTTACAGAACAGTGGAATATAGACATTAAAGATAATCTCTTCTGAGACACCTCTTCTGAATAATGAATCCAGCTACTTTAAGGTGCATCTAAGGCTGTGAAGCAGTGCAACTGTGCTGTCTGGAGTGATGGAGCTCCATCCAATATCTTTGGGATAAGTTAAAGTGATGTTTGTGATTCATCCAACAGCAGTACCTGACCTCACCAATGCAGTGTTCCAATATGTGCGTATGGCCCTCCAGAAGAACAGAGGCTTTTACTGCAGTAAAGGAGGGACAAACTCCTATTAATACCCTCAGTTTAAGGACAAATATTGAATGAGCAGGTGTCTAAAAATCTTTGGACACAATGTACCTTGAAGATTTTATTTTGGCTCAAAAAATGAAAGGACTTTATGTGGTATTATTACAATTGATTTCAACTGAATCTAACATTCCAAAATTGATACATCTGAATTCCTACTTTTAGATTGATGTGTCACGAAGCATCAGCGCATTTTTGCACCCTTATGTCGAGTGGCCTAGTGGTAGGAGTCAGCCAGATCGAGGGTTCAGCTCCTAAGACTGACTTGATATACCTTCTGCCCTTATGCAAGGCACTCAACCCTCCACTCAAATGACCAATTTCCCCTGCAGGAAAAATAATAATGTCCAATCTACCAGGCATCAGTAAAGGTCAGTAGGCTTAGACAACAGCTCATACTTTCCAAATGAACAATCCTCAATGATCTCCTTACTGGCTCGTCAACTACATTCCCAAAATAAAGATTCTGAAATGGTGGTTGCAAGGCTGCAGAAAAGTATTTTAACCCCTTAAATGGCCAGGGCCCACCAGCAGGCCCAAAGTTTTATTACACACTATAACTACAGCTATTACTATACTTTTCTATAACCTAAGAATAGTTCAGCCAGTTTGCATTGAAGTCCTTTCAGTTACTGAATAATAAGCCGTAGCCGTAGTATGTAATAGGTCTGGGATTTTAGGGGGTTAAGTTGGGGTTGCTGAAATTTTAAGCAGCACACGTGACACAGTGAGGTCATGTACAATCGTTACCCTCTTTTTTCCATTTGAATTTTTGGGATAATATGTATCTAACAGTACAAACTCAAAATAACTTGCTATAATGTGGTGAGAGTGGCGGTCAATCACTGAAATGTGGCATGGTGACCAATTGTGTCTCATTCATAGTCAAGTTGAACACTGAGATTTAACACTCAGACTGAGTGGGAGATATAATGGATGAAAACCAGTAAGTGTGATAATGTTGCAGTAGATCAATTATTTAAAAATTAAAACAATACAGAAGCACAGAACTGGCTACAACTCTGCATACACTTTTCCTCAGGGCAAATGAAGTTGTGTGTTAGTGATGCCCCAAAGCGGTCAACAGCAAGTTGGCTCGCTGTAATGCAGCACTAACTTAAACAGTGCATGTTTACTGCAGCTTTGGAAAATATATAAATAAAGCATAAAAAAAAATAAACTCCACCTTAAAACAAGCGCAAGTAGGTCTATTTTAAATATTCAGTTATTTATTTATTTTTAAACAATTGCAGTAAAACAATCCTAAAAATCTGGGGAAGCCCCCTCAGCACCCCTACTTTCCACATCCCTTGGTTGTGGGCTTGGATGTATGATTCTAGGAAAAACCTTGGTATTGAACCCTTACGTTATGGCCGTTTCTTTAAACATACTCACACATCTCATATTCACTATAATCCAGTGATAGGTCGTTCAGGGAACCTAAGGTGGTTCTTCTGGGGCATCACTCCATTTCTGAACCCTTTCTGACACCTTTATTTTTAAGAGTGTATGATTTCAGTTGGTTTGTGTCCACTTGGTCTTCCATGAGTCAACAGGTCTGTGTGTGCCCTGTAGAATTCTATTCTTAAAGTGGATGCCAGATGTCCGCTGTGTCCAGTGGCGGTGCAATGATTTGTCCAGAACTGACAAACATTCACCAATCATTCTAGAACTCCCGGGCAGATGATATCAGATGAGCTAGTCCGTAAGTGTCTGCTTTAAGATTGATTGCTGGAGATGAACCACTGCTCCGCAGCACTGGGGGAAGTGGACTGGGCCGATTTATCTTGCATCAATCACAGGGGCATGGGAGAAAAAATGAGCCGGGAGGGGCAGCCTAGATCTTTATCTATCATGATAGGGGGCATTTCAGAGGACAAAGCGTCATTCATCCACTTATGAGATGACTGTCCAAGCTGCTGAAACACTCAGACGAATTTCCACAAAAAACACAGCATCAATAGAGCAAAATACAATATGATTAAGTGTACCAATGTCGAATAAATAATTGCATGTATTATTAATTTACAGCATTGTCATAATTTGTGGTAGAATTCTAAGCAACATAATGGTCAAAGATGATTCCATAATACATTTTTTTTTACAGTAATAATAGTAGTAGTTTAATAACTTGCATTAATATAGAATATAGTTGAAGTGTGCCATCATATGTGCATGCATTGTACAATGGCTTGGAACATGGCTCATCCAATCAGATTTTAGAACTGGAACTATCTCTTCTACATCTTTACATTTACAAAAGATCAATGCAGGTGCCGGACTGTCCTTGTACTGTGGCCTTGTAATGGGCCTGCATAAGTGTTTCTGTCCTTGCATTGATCTTTCATTATAGTAACCTTCAAGTGACCTGGTAAAGAGTGGATGGAACATAGCACGGCATGTCCTTAATGCCCCAATTAGTGAAGGGCCTATTTTTCAAAGTGTGCTTGTGTTCACTCCCTTAACTGAAGAAACGCTCTTCCGCTCACTCCTCAGAATGATACAATGGCACTTGGGCAAGGTCACTTCAAACCAGCAAGAACACAACCTGGCAATGGTTATTCTCTTGCAACATATATGAGCACTGATGTAGATGCTTGTGCCTTGATGTTGCTCCCTGTAGCTGAACACTGTATTTTTATGCTCTGATTAGTCATTGATACTATCTAGTCTGCAATTTCAAGTCATAATAACACCTGGATGTGTCATGCAACCAAAATGTGCATTTCAGAATTGTCAGTTGACTGTAATTGCTTCAAACGTCATTCATGTCGTCATATGATGCCGTCATGTGGCACTTTAACTAGTTTGCGTTTAGGGGACACTATTATCGAATAAGGCTTGTAAAACTAGGGCCAGTTTCCAAATGTTGGACTAAATCGCACTGTAAAAAATAAAGGCACCAAAAGGGGTTCCTTACAGCGATACTACAGAATTCCCCAAAAGGTTCCCTAAAGAAGCTTTAAAGGATTTTTTCTTTTGCAAAAATGGAAACTGAAAACATTCAATTGAAAACTTTGTTAGGGAACCAGTGTTGATTTTTTCACAATTTCTGCATAATTCAATCATTAGGATATGAACAAAATCACTCAGAATGGTTTGATGTGAAATGTGCTGTTCTATACAAACTCACAGAGTCAGAATCATTCACAGACGTGATGAACGGAGGCAGACATCTAAAATTTAATGTCTCTTAAGGTACATTACTGGAAGCTATTACATGAAACAGTTATGAATACAATGTCTGAAACCTGAGAACTTGTTTTCTGATAGTTGAGAAGGTTTTGGCCTAAAGCATACTTTTTGACATATAATAACGGTGAGGAGGCACATGCAGGGCATTGTAGGGCAAAACAGTACCCAAGAAAAACATATTTTAAAAATATTTTTACATTTTTAATTTGCTACTCTTTTATCCTTATCAATATTATTCAACCCAATTTTTTAAAAAGTTAATAAAAACAAAAACAGAATGCAATGATGTGTAAATCATTTAATCCCTATATTTAATTGAAAATAGTACAAAGACAACATATCAAATGTTGAAACTGTGACATTTTATTTTGGGGCATGTTTATCACTGTGTTGCATAACCTCTTCTTTTAACAACACTCTGTAAGTGTTTGGGAACTGAGGAAACCAAGTGCTGTGGTTTTCAAAGTGAAATGTTTTCTCACTCTTGCTTGAAATAGGATTTCAGCTGCTCAGCAGCTCAGAGTCTCCTTTGTCATATTTTCTTTGTCATATAGTTGAACAGTGGTCTCTTTTACTGCAGAGCCATGCTGTTGTAAAACATGCAGAGCGTGGTTTGGCATCATCTTGATGAAATAAACAAGGACTTCCCTGAAACAGACGTTGTCTGAATGGCAGCGTATGTTGTTTAAAAACCTGTACATATCATTCTGCATTAATGGTGCTTTCACAAATGTGCAAATCTCTGGATTCTCTGAATCGTTTAAATGATGTAATATACTGTTGATGATTAAATACCCAAGACCCAAGAGTGGTGAACCCCTCCCCATCTCTACTTCTGAAAGACCCAGCCTCTCTGTGATGCTCTTTTTATACCCAATCATGTTACTGACCTGTTGCCAATTCACCTAATTACTTGTGAGATGCTCCACCAGGTGATTTTTATAGTATTACACAACTTTACCAGTATTTGTTGACCCTGTTCCAACTTTTTGGAACGTGTTGTTGGCATCAAACTCAAAATTGACAAATATTTTTTCAAAAAACAATACAATTTATCAGTTTCAGCAGTTGATACGTTGTCTTTGTACTATTTTCAATTAAATATTTAAATGATTTGCATATCACTGCATTCTATTTTTATTTACATTTTGCATACTGTCCCAACGTTTTTGGGAATGATGTTGTATATAAAAAGATATAGAAGATACCTATCAATTCTTTTTTAGTCATTTTAGATAAACAAAATTGCTATATTTGTGTTGTAGTCACTGTGACCCTTGGTTCTTATCACCCCAACTGTAAAGAAACCATAGCTGGTTTCTCGGGGATGCACAATCGGAAACAGGCCAAGATGAGAATCAGCAGATTTTTGCTTAAAACACGAAATTCGCAAATGAGCAATTTATTGATTTTATTTTGGCAGATCTGGGTTCTAATTTTATGATTTAAATAATGTAAGGCAGGTGAAGGCACTCACGCTGGATTTGAATGCTGCTGCTACACTTGTACTAAAATGTAGTAACATAATTATGCATGACTCATTCTGCTAAACAGCCAGTTGCCTCTTACTTTCAGTGCTTTTTAAATAGGCGACTGATTTCTCATCAAACCAGTCTGAATGACTTTGCTCTCAATCTCAACCATGGAATTATTCAGAAATTTAGAAAAATTGGTTATATTTCCCTTCACAAGTGTAGGCTTAATCAGGGTCTGGGAATCTGGCCCAAGGTGTGCTTCTCATCACTATGACTTTGTTGAATAAGCCACTCTGAATGACAGTAAATGAAAATGTGTTTATGTGACCTGCCAGCTGATTTACATTAAAATAATATGCAATTTTCTTTAGATTACTCTTCAGAATATTACTCTTATATCTAGACAGGCAGAATTGCTTTTTTATATGGACAGAGAGAATGACATAAATAATGTAATGGTGTTAAAGCTGGGAGCAGGACAGTAGACCCCCAGGGAGAAGAGACTACATTACAGGTAGCACAGGAGGGCAGGCATCAAATAAGTGAGTCACGGTGGATCCTTCTTCCATAAATGCGTGCTTTATATTTCACTCTATCAATGGTGCAGTGAAATAACGCAGGACAATTATTTTGGACCTACCCTGAAAGCAAAATCAATGACATCTACTGATATACATCAGCCAAGAAAGAATAAAGAGGGCTAGAGAGAGAAAGAGAGAGAGGCAAAAAGCAAATGTCTGTCATTCATGCATCACTGATCATGACAGAAAGCTGCATGCTATCCATCTCTCGTGCTCTCTGTCTTCCTCTCACTCTCCTTCTGATTTATTGCTCGGGTAATTGCTGTAATAATGGCAAAAGCCAGGTGAATGAGAAGAAAGAGCGAATGAGCGAGAGATTTATATCGAGCTGACAGCCATAAATATTTAACTAACAACGAAACACCTTTATTTATGACTCCTGAATTAACAGAGGAGCCAGTTAGAAGTTTGCTGCGTTTGACCTGATGATGTGTAGGTCAAGGTAACACTACTGTTCTGCTAATCACGTAGTTCATTTTTCTATCAATCCACTGATCAAGTGAAAACATTTCTGCACGGAGGATGGCGAAAGCTTTGATTGATTCTAAACTGCCTTAAAGGTCATTTACAGCCAATTGTCAGCCCTCTGTAATTTCAATTCATTTCTCAGCATTAGGTCAAAATAACAACACTGATTTCATGTCACGCCTTTTAGATGGTGACCACTAAATCAATAACTAACCTATTTTGGGCTGCAGGAAAAAAGGGCCATCGCTCCAGCTGTAGAATCTGCTCATAGGATAGTACTTGTGCTTCCCAACTGACGAATGCACCTCTGAAGGCTATGCTTGGATTTCTTTAGCTATCCTAAAACTCTTACGCAAAGTAAAAGAAGATACAGAGGTCACTAATAAGCGGACTGCGGTCCAAGGCCGGACCCAGACGCTGTCCTATGCGGACCTGGACCTATAAGCGATAAACTATAGAGCATTCTTTAATTTTGACGGGGTGGTCCTATTTTAATCAGCGTAACTTTTCTAGCCTTTACGGTAGCTTTAGCGGTCCGGGAGACTCACACACCAATCGCATGCGTTGTAAATATCACACGTGACACTACTCAGCCAATCAGATCTGTGCATTACGATGAGCACTGAGACTCAAGTGAGTGACGCACACACAGGGGAGGGATGAGGCGAGACACAGCAGTTAGAGAAGAAAGAGAGCCAGATTATTTCACATTGTGTGCTCTAAAAAGAGAAAACTGACAATAAATGTTGTTGAAATATTACTGAATTGTACTTTATTTGATTTGACATTCAGTTACTGACTACATAAGATGTTGATATAACTACTAGGCTAATTCAGTTTACAGTATATGGCACTGAGTCATGATGCAAGTTAGACATTATGATGTTCCGGACCTTTGCAAATTTTCTTTAACTGGACTTTACTGAATTTTAATTAAAGATCCCTGATTTATAATATTTTAAACAAAGTCACTCAGAGTGGTTTGATGTGAAATGCTTCATTCTGGAAACTTACACAGTGGTGGTGATAGGACCCAGACGTCCAAAGTGTTTAGCGCCTCTAAAAGCTCCCCCACAGTAAGTTATTTAATTAAATGGTTACAGTAATTTTAAGATAAGGTTTTGGTCTGAAACATATTTCTTAAAATCCATTCATGGTGGAGAGGTACAAAAGAAACCCAAAGAAACCTCACCACTAGTTTACTATTATCACTATGACATGTAAAAGGTTTAGTTGTCATTTTGGACAATAAATAAAATGACTATTTGTGTTGTTGACATGGTGACCCTGGTTCCTATTACCACCACTGTAAGAAAAGTCTGTAAGTTTCTCTTTCTATGCACAATCTTGCATCAAATAACCCTGAATGACTTTGTTAAAAAATCTTAAAGATTGAATTATGCATACATTTTGAAAAAAAGTGCATTTCCCCACGTATATGTTGCATTTCTAACACTGAAAGGATTCTCTGGCCATGGATGAACCACTATTGTTTCCCTAAAGTATGGATGGTTCATCAAAGAACTATTTTTGTGAACATGATGTGCAAGTATGAAGAACCTTTTTTAAACTTTAAAGAGCTTCTACATTGTATAACTCAGGGGTGCCCAAGTCTGGTCCTTGTGAACTACCACCCTGGAGAATTGAATTCCAACACACCTGACTTTAACATGCAGATGTTCCTTAAGGCTTTGAATAATTGGATCAGGCGTGTTAGGTGGGTGGTAGATGACCAGGACTTGGGCATCCCTGATGTACAGGTTCTGTATCAACTAAAGCTTTGGTCACACTTTATTTGGATGGCCCCCTATAGATGCTCTACAGACGCCTAAATCACTAACAAACTTTCTGGTGATGTGGGTTAGGAGTAGGTGTAGGTTTTGCCTTGAGGTTAAGGTTAGGGTTAGGTTTAGGGTTAGGAACAGATTTAATAAAATCTTTCATACTGAACTTGAAGTTCAGTTACATTTAATAGATATTTAGTTGAATGTTACATAAAGATATACTGAGCATTTTTACGTATCTACAGTGGACCATCCAAATAAAGTGTTACCAAAGCGTTCTCTAGAACTGCACATCCAAGCCAAGGACTGCTTAGGAACTTTTATTTTTAAAGGTGTTTATGATTTATCTGACTCTGCTGGTGAAGAGACTTTTTGTGAAGTGTTGAAATTGCTCACAGAGTTTCAAAACAACACATAACACGGTAATCTTGTCCAGTCTAGCCATCGCTTAGCTAAAGTGGCCTTGAAAGCTTTTCAACCGAGCATGTGAGGCTTTGCTGTCACATACAAACAAAGTATAGCTATTGCTAGGCTAATAATAAAGTCACGAAGCAATAGCTAACCTTGGGTCGAGATTCAGCATAGGTTTCTATTCGTCATGCGGTACCAAAGCAGAGTGAAATGCTCTCTTTTCTTTCTCACCTCCCTTTTTGTGTGTTCTTTTGTGTCTCCAAACAGCCAGAAGGAGCAGACGATTCACTGGAAACTTTCTGTCACAAGTTGTCGTTGCAAGGCCATGGTGAGACTTAACGGCTTTGGATCCTCCTACGTGGAGTCAAGGCCATTTTTACCGCTCTCCTCACACCTCTCGACTTTTCTGATCTTTATTGCTCAGCTCGAAGCTCACTAGCAGCCTGCAGGGTCTTTGTGAGGCGGAACAACTCGTCTGGGTCGAACTTTTCTTCTCCCCGTTATTTCTACCCAGTGACAATGAAGACCCAGCGGGGGAGCAGCTGAAGAGGTGCTGGACTTAAAATGGAAGGAGAAAAGAATAAGAAGGAGGGACGAAGAGGACAAGGGGAAGAGAGATTTATGAAAAAATCAATCTGGGCTGCTCTTATTTGTCATCATTTTGGTAGCTGCAAAAAATAGATCATCTCTTCACTCCCAGATCGCTCTGTCTAAACCATATCCTTGGATCATCCACTCCAGTTTGCAGATAAATTATGTATCCATATCTATCCATCCTTCCATACTTCCTATCCATCCATTCATCCATCCACTCTCCTCTTCAGTCAGCCTGCCTTCAGATGCACTCATCCACTAAGTGTTCTGCTAAATGTTCAGGCTGTCAAAGTTAGCTTGTTAATAATGCATTAATAATGTGTTAATAATGCGCTAATAATAAATCCATAATGCATTAACTGTGCATTAAGGCAATAAATAATTAATGACAGTAACTTTTGTAAAGTCTTCAACGCATTTTCCTAGTTTGCTCTATCAAACCATCTGGAGCACTACAGTGTGAAGCCGGGCTGCTTCTGTGCTGTATGCTGTCCTGATAGAACCCACAACTGTAGCCCTCTCATTCAGATATATCATTTCAATGGCTTTTAAAGAGATGCCTTCAGCACCTTTGACAGGCTTTGCAGAAGACCTATGGACAAATCAAACAAAGCAATGGCAAAGCAGAAAGTTACAGTTCCCCTCGAGAGCTTCCACAGTATCAGTAATCTATGAGACGTATGAACGAGAAGGAGCGTAAGAAATATATCCCGATGTTCAAACGTGTGGCTGAGTCAATGGAACAATAACTCAAGCAGACATAAAAGTAGACACCAAAAACAATTGGAGTAAGAGTAAAAAAAAAAGTGGCAAGTCGAAAATCTCTGAGTTCGAGTACTGAGTTCTAATATCAACTATCAACATAAGACAGAAGTTTGTTAAGCTCTATTCTTCTCTTTTTGCAATCATTTTGGTCTGTAAAATTATGCAGCTTGAAAGTAAGAGGTGTGTTGTGAGCGACAGTAAAGCATAACAGAATGAAAGTAATCACAAAAATAGAATTAGAAACTAAATGTGACTTAGAACTGAGTAAAGAGTAGATTTCATTACTCATATAGGACAAATCAGCATTACGTCACAACAACATAAAGCTACCAAAAAGGTTTTTTGGAGGGATGAACAGGGTGTCCAGTCTTATCCACAAAGGGCCGGTGTGGCCGCAGGTTTTCACTCCAACAAAGCAGGAGGTCACCTGATGAAAAGTTTGAAGACTAAGACAGACTGATTAAACAGGTAGAGTCAGGTGTGCTTCAGCTTGTTTGGAGTTCGTGTTGTGTTCTGAAGTATTTTGTAGCACAGCCTTATCAGTTTGACAGGAATCAAGTTGATTTTATATGTTTTCATGTTAGTTTATCAGTGTTCTCTCACTACAATCCCCAGTATGCATTACACAAATACGTCATATAACCAATGGGAATTTCTGCAGTGTCAACAGATTGTGACTGCTAGCCTAGCCACTGATCTATAGGCAACTAAACACAACCAGGCTAGCAACCACTGGTGTGATGCTAACCTCGGTCCAAAAAAAAAAAAGAATTATTCAGCACACTTTTTTTCAGAGGTAAGTTGTTTACTCTTTCATTCAGATAAAAGCAGCTAAACTGAGGTAAAGTATCAAGATGGAATCTAGATAGAATTTAACTTTGCCAAATGTAGCCTTTAGTTTGTTTTGCTGCTCATCTGATGAGTCATTTTTATGGTTTGAGTAATCCACTCTCTCTTTTGAAACAATGATTATGAAGATACTTACTATAGGTATGATTGTAGTAACAGCAGTAACATTAGCTATCTGCCTTCTTACTGCATTAGTTTTAAAAAGTTACTCTTACCTATAATATACATCATCAGAAGGGGGTTTTCTTATTCTTTAAATCTGAAATTCCAACTCTTGAAACTACTGCGGAATCGCTGTGAGAGGCAAGTAGGCATGTAGACAACACATGTAGTGATGGCTAAATGTTTTATTTTCAACTACTAAAGGGGCCATATAATAAAAATTTCAACAAATCCGTGGGCCAGAGAATTTTTTTTATTTCATTTTTAATTGTTGTGCTACAACCCATATTTAAACTATGCATAAACTTCAGCAGTAAAATGTAGGCACTTATAGTAGACCTTGAAATATTACATGAATACTTACATGAATATTCAAATGTAAATGTTCCCAGGAGCTCAGTCTTTTAAACCTACCTATTTGCTTGAACTAGACACCTGGCATCCTTAAGAATTGTCTAGAATTGAGGTGTAACCGCTGTCCCATAGACTGTTGTTGTGCTGTGCACATTACATTGCAGTGCATGCTGGGGACTGTAGTGCAGCGCACTGTGAAACAGACTAATATTAACAGAAAATTAAAATACTTTTGCGGGCTGGATAAGATTGTGTTGCGGGCCTGATCTGTGTTTGCCACATGAGCTTTAAGGGAATATTTCAGCAGTTTTCTCTTATGAAAGAGAAAATATTTAAGGGAATATTTCATCAGTTTTCTCTTATCAGAAAACCCACTGACTCAAAACACATTTACAGTAGAAAGCAGAAGTTTGAGTTCGTAAGTTTTCTGAAAACAGGGAAAAGGATCTAAATAGTGTTGTCAATTATAACGCTCGGTACGCTACAGATGTGGCAGATAGAGATTATCTTAAAAACTGCTAAAGTACTCCTGAACCACTGAAGGTGGTTCTTCAATGACGCCGCTCCAAAGAACTCTTTTGGCACCTTTACTTTTAAAAGAACAGTTAGCTTAAGTAACTTTGAGTACTGCAGAACTCCAGAACTCCTTTATCTCTCTCTTGTCTTCACGAGCAGGCAGTGTGTGCAAGGCGAACAGCCAGCAGAGCTCCTGTCAGCTGTCAATCAGACGCGTCTATGAATCGAAATGTGACGGCAGTCCACGGCGTGAGAGAGAGAAGCTGTACAGGAGGCTTTTCTCTCATTGAACAGCACTTCAGCGCCTGCTACGGCAGGAATGCCAAGCAATGACCCTCATCTCAGCCAGTATATTCATCAGATATTATAATGACATGCAAATTGAGTGTTGAGCAGAATAATGAAAGACAAGCAATTAAAGGCAAACGAGAAACTTAGCATGACTTTTTGCTCTTGTGCTTGACACCCAGGAGTGATTTGCTTTGTCAGCCTCCTTTTTTAATGCATCTCTTTTTGAAATGGCTATTAAGAAAGATGTAAAAACACAACAAAACACTGCCAGAGAGAGTTTTCCTTTTGATAATCTGCTTTCACTTGCCTGTCAGAGACCCAGGACAAGGCTCAGGAGAGAAAAGCAATTTGTATATTCATGTAAATTAACATGAATATGTAAAAGCATATGAGGTTCTAATTGCTGGATTGTTAGAATTGTTTTTTTAATATCAATTAAAATTTTGCTTGAAATTGTCCGCATAGGTCAGAAGACCTCCTGCAACTCAGATCGAGAGTGAGGTGCATACAGATTCATATGGAACGAAGGTTGCTTTCAGATTAATTCTTTTGGATTACCGAGGAGATGAAAGTCTGGGCTACCATTCATCTTCCACATTTTTGTGCGCCTGTCTGAAAATGAATATTTCACAAAAATTGATTCTGTGAGAGTTTAACTGTTCTCCTCCCTCAGCCATCCCCCGTCTCTCTCTCTACCCATTGTACTCGCCAGGCAAGGCTGTGAGTATTTTGCTTTCTGGCTGTTCTAGGCTCACTACAGCCGGAGATCTACCTTCCTATGCCCAAAAAATGTGGAAATATATCAGCATGACTGCAACACAACTTGAATACTGGATCAACCATCATACAAACATTCACACACAAACATCTACTGCACACATTCAAAAATAAAAGGTCCTGGTCATGGTTCTGGAGTTCTGCTGCACTGCACATTTTAGAGTTTCTCCTGCCTCCAGCACACCTGATCCAACTAAAGAACTAATTATCAAGCCCTTCCTGAGGTGAACTGGGATGGTAGAGCAGGGAAAACACAGTACACAGAGAGAACCACTGCCATACATAAACTACTTTTGGTTACCTTAAGAGCCTTTCATGAGTTCTTTAAAACTGAACTAAATCTACTCAGTGGAACTCAACTGTTATTTAATACACTGAATTCAGGTTGGAGCTTATATTTGCTTATATTTGCTACATATTGTTTGCAGTTACCAATCTAAAATGCTGTGATACTGAGCTGAACTTTGTGGCTACCTAAAACTAGAAGCCTGCCACCCAACCTAGGCATGCTTGGGTCCTGACAAAACATAGGCTTTTGGGCTGAGTTTGGGTAAATATTTCACATACAACATCAGGCTCAGGTCAGGTTTGTTATCTAATGAATGATTTTTCATACAGTAGATTTGTTTTTATTTAAAGAAATATGCCAGAAACCAAGCTGGACTATGTAGCTAACTGAAACTAGAGGTCTGCTACTGGACCCCAGCCCAATAGTGGCTGATAAAACATAGGGTTTCAGGCTGAGTTTGGGCCAATTTTTCATGCGCAGCTCATGAATGGTTCACATGCAACATTCCGTACAGAATCATAAGTGATTCTTCTATGGCACTGCTCTAAAGAACCCTACTTGGCAACTTTATTTATAACAGCACAGGACGGTAACGACATGAGAGAGCTCATAACTTGCCAAGAAAGATATGGCCCTGTTGTAGATTAGTGAAAGAAGAGTACAATGGTCTCCAGCTCTCTGACTTTGCCTCATAATTAGAGTGTCTAAAAGCCTCATGGCTATAGCACTGCACAGATGAGTGTTTTCCCATCTCTAAAACACCTGGTTCAACTCATGAAGAGTGTGGCACTTAGCTGCTGAGGAGAATCAGGTGTTTGAAACCAGTCCAGCTCAAGGTTACCTTCGGACAGCCCTGTTTTGTAATGAATTTGATAGCTGAGCTAACAGTTCCCCTGGTCTTGGATATTGAGATAGTGGTGTGTATTTGGGCATTTATATGTATTTGTGAGAGCGTTTTTAAAAATGTGTTTCTGTGTGGAACCCTGAGCATACAGTTCTTTCAAGCGATTCAGCACAGTGTCCCAAAGGGTAGTTTACAAACACTTTCCGAGCTGCTTGTACATCACCCAAGTTGTTCCTTATAAGTTAATTGGATTCTACATCAAAAGTTCTTTAACAGGCTACAACTGCAAGGCTTTCGGTCAAATGAAAAAACTCTTGGATCCTTAGGATAAAAAAGTCTCAGACCCTCATCTACAACCATAAAGACAGTTTAGCCTGTGCTTTAAAAAACTGAGACTATCACCATTTTAAATGATTATTACCTTTTTGACTTTCTACAAAGAATTACATGTATCTGTGGAATGTATTTAACCCTTACAGATTAACCCTTGATATGGAAAACCACGATAAATGCCTGATTTAAACATCCTGTGAGGTCTGAGTTTTGAAAACATAAAATATTACTACATTTTGTACATTTTGGCTGAATAAAAGATAACAAACTGCTGCTGAGGAGCAGGACACCCCCTTCCTAAAATAAAACTTCAAAAATCTGACTACTGCTTTTTTTCCTGTAACTGTAACAAAATACAGTTACCATTTTCTTTTGTATCCTGATTACATGAACACCATTACATGTATTCTCTTACTATGGTAGTCACTGAAAACTTCAGCCATAGCAAAGCTTCAGGTGGCAAACCCAAAGTGGGAAGTTTCTGTGACATAAAGATAAATTGGCAGCACAGAAGCCGGCAAAGCAATTAAATGGAGCCAACATTTTAGTAATGAGGACTACCCAGAAGCTGTGTGCCAGAAAAGGAAAGAATTTCTAGCAGCTAGGAGGATGACAAGAGGTCACGTTGCCTACATGGAATTCAATATAACAAGCCCACTGCCAACTTCAAACTACATAGAAAGAAACAGAATGATATAACATATTAGTAAGCTTCCTCATATGTGCAAAAATCCTCATCCTAATCAAAAACTATTGATCTATGTATCTTCAAAATCCATAAAAAGAATCCAGAAAAACGAAGGTTCCAAATGCAAGCAGTGATTTAAAGCACTTCGTCAGATGCCCCATAAGCTACAGAGAATGCAACCAAGATATGTGGGTCTGGTGTACTTAATGTGAGACCCTATGATACTGCCTTTTTTAAAACATGTCTGATGTCAAATATGAATCAATTAAATTAACTGTACTTCCTACTAAAGCCTCTTGAAATAATAAATCATAACTGCCTGGGCCGGCGGTGTTCGGCTGCATGAGCAGCGCTACGCTGAGGCTTCAAGGCCTCTCGGGCCGGCCGCTTGGGTGACGCTGCATTGCAGCTATGAGGCTTCCTAGACTGGTGGTGTTTGGCTGCAGGAAAATGCTCCCCCTTCGTGGCGAAAGACATCTTCGGGCTTCGAGGCTTCCCAGGCCGGCCGCCTGTGTGATGCACCGTAGTTGCGGTGTGAGATTATCCCCGCCGCTAAGGACTCTTTCCAGGCTAGCGAAGTGACTAGTGTGTGTGTGCGTGCGTGCGTGCGTGCGTGCGTGCGTGCGTGTGTGTGTGTTCTGTGTTATGTATTGTTGATTATGTATTGATTGTAAAGCGTCCTTGAGCATGGGAAAGGTGCTAGATAAATAAAATTGATGATGATGATCATGATGATGATAACTGAAAATGAATATGGAAAAAAGTCAAAGTGCCAACTCTATTGGCAAGAAATTATGTTATCAAAACAGGAATAGCAATAGAATGACATGAAAATAGCTTTGGAGAACACTGAACAACATTAAGAGAAGGAATCATGATTCCATACATTCTTTCATGGAATAATGAGACATTTTGGTTTTGCAAATTACTTCAATGAGTATTTGATAGGAAAATTGCTGTGAGGCAAAGTACCAATAATAGGTTGTGAACCATCATGCTCAAGTGTAGATTTAGAAAGATAAGAACTGTAATTTTACATTTAGTCAAATAATTTTACATGAGTAAAGCATATATATATATATATATATATATATATATATATATATATATATATATATATATATATATATATAATATGCATGGTTTTTTGCTAAAAATATGTCATATCTTTAACCAGATTTTGATGGAAATTATATATCTTCAATAATGGAAAGAAGCAATAGTAACTTGTGTACCAAAAACGGGGCCTGGGTTGGACTGCTTTTCAATAGGTTTGCTGCCAGTGCTTGGTAAGTTGATCATTAAAGAATCAACTGCTTCCTGCTTAGCATACAAACAGAACAAAACACACCAAGTTCACAGCACTAGCTCGAATGACTGATGACTGTCTAAGAGAAAGAGATCGAGGGGGCATAATCTGAGCCATACTTCTCATTTTTATTGCTGCATTTTGATGCCATAGAACAGTTTGCTACTTATAAAAACAACAGTCATGGTCCTGGAGTGTCTGTAAGAGTGTAAGAGTGTTCTTTAATTAGACCGTTTCAATTAGATGTGTTGTACTGCAGAAATACTGTCTTTACCCATTTCTATTTCCTGTTTTCACCAATGATTTACCATTGCTAAACAGAATAACATTTAATTACCATCCACAACTCTCAACAATGTGATAACAGACCCAGTAACAAATACTGTCAAGTTTGTCAATACTGACAAAATTGGTCCTTAGAAAAAGCTTTGAACATTTATGCTGGTGATTCTACCACAGATTCCCTCATAAATAATGATGGATTTGGAAAACAATTAAAATAGTATTAGATACATCAAAAACGGAAAGTACCGAACCTTAAAGAAGTCACACCTTGAAACAAACATACAACATAGTTATATAACTGTGGCTTTGCAACATCAGGATTGAAAATTGAATGAAAATAAGCTTCTTCAAAAGACTTTGGAGAGCAAACTCTTAGGGTCCAGGTATATTGACAAGGAGGCAGCACAAAAAATGAGAAGAGGCTTGGCTATTATTAAAAGACATAAATCATTTTTAACATCAAGATCCATTTTGTCAGCCATTGAGGCATTGGTGCTGTCAGTGCCTGCCTACTGCCCTGCCATTTGGTCTAGTGCAGCTTAGAAAGATGTGAATATATTACAACTACTCCAAACAAAGAAGCACATCTTGTTTTGTAAAGCTCTAACTTTAAAAGGTGGTAATTCCAAACCTTTTTTCAGCTCATAAAGCTAAAACTAACAGAATGAAACACACAGCTATGTATAGAGCAAAAGTCAGAGACCACCCTTTCATTTCTTTTGTTTTCAGTTTCCAACTTATTCACACTCAGTTTTAGAAAACAAAGCAGGAACCATATTTAACAGAAGATTACACAAAAGCTTCCAACACTAGGTGTGATATCAAATCTACTAGTATTTAATTTGTCCACTCTCTACTTTTGTGCGTGCACCCCACTGCCACCTTCTTCCATCCTTCAAATCTTAAAACAGTTGTGTTCTCCTAACAAAAGCTGTTCCCAGAGGAGTCAATGATATTATGTTCCCTTTCAAACAGACACTAATGTTCATGCAAGACACAAGAGAAAAACTGTGGGGCTCCTAATAACTGTGCAAGAACTGGAAGACCACCAAAACTGTCCCCATCAGATAAACAGTACTTTCATCATTAAGAGATAAAGAGCTTCACTCTTGTTTCAGATTTCAAAATTTTATTAAATATTCATTTTTTGTTTTGACACTATATATATATATATAGTGGGAATACCTACCTATATAGTAAGCGAGCACGACAATGAGCGTAGAACCAAGGAGGTGGTCATAATGTTATGCCTTATATATATATATATATAAAGCTTTCATGCATGAATTTACTTACAAAAGGAGAGACTGCAAAAGAGCAGTGAGGCAATTGCTGGTATAATTAAGAAGGACAAAGCTGACAGTGAAATTAAATCTACCAGCAAAGTTTATTTTTCAGGCTTAATTAACGCTCACAAAAATATTACAAAATTCCTCTTCTCCACCACAGACAGCTTGGTTAACTCCAACCCACGAATCTCATTTGAATTTCTAACAACCACTAAATGTAATGAGTTTGCAATATTCTTTAGTAATAAAATACTACTATGGTGACAACACTTAATTCTCAGTGTTGGGTTGGCTACACTGCCACCATACAGCAACACTAAAAGCAGTATGCCAACCTGTGAGACGACTGATGTCAATATACTATCTGAAGTCATTTCACACCCTAAATCTTCAACCTCCTCTCTGGACCCTTGACTAACTTTGTTCTTTAAACAAGTTCTGAGCTAATTATCTGCTAATGTTCAATAATATAATTAATCAGTAACTGCAACAGGGAATCTTATTACAAAGTCTCATAAAACAGCTCGTCACTCTACTGCTCAGGAACAGAAATCTAAACTGTTTTTTGCTGAACAACTACAGACCCATTTCTAACCTTCCTATTCTTGGCAAAGGTATGGATAAGGTAGTGTCCATCCAGCTAAACAAGTATCTTAACACAAACCATCTTAATGAAACCTTTTAATCTGGCTTTAGGGCAGGTCACAGCACTGAAACAGCCCTGCTCAAGGTCTCAAACGATCCTAAAGTTAATAGAAATTTGGGCAACATCTCTGTTCTGGTTCTCCCAGATCTAAGTGCTGCTTTTGATTAAGTTGATCTACTTCACAGCCTGCAAAACCTATTAGGCCTAGCAATGTCTTATATGGTTCAGATCATATCTGAGTGGGCTAGACTACTTTGTTGCATTGGGCAACTGTGCTTCTAAACGTCATGCAGTAATTTGTGGCGTCCCACAGGGACTGATTTTGGGGCCTTTGCTTTTACTTCCTGATGTAATGAAGAAGGACAACATTGCACTCTCAGAAAAAAGGCAATGAACTGTCACTGGGTTGGCACCTCTCTTGTTACTGGGGTGGCACCCTCAAGGGTACATCCTCAGTCCTTTTAGTTAGGAAACATAACTGTACTAAATTTCATTTTCTTAAGTTGTATTAATTCCACACACCCTGTCCTAACTCCAGGCTGTTTATTTCATTTTTCTGTTTTAAAACATTACATTATGATAATTTGTACAAATTTGTACTTTTACCCTGGGAAAAACTCATTTAAGGTGCACAGTTGGGCCTTAAAACTACTGTTGTACCTTTGAGGGTACATTCACATTGTGTAATTAACACATGGATATGGTTTTTAACAACTGAACAAAGAAAATGCAGAGGTTCTTGTTGGAAATGAAGCATAGAGGATGGATATATCAGCATGTCCGCAATCCTCATCTTTGAAAGCCCAAACCTACAAAAGGAATTTAGATAATGAGCTCAGCTTCAAAAACACATTAGCACAATCTGCAAAACATCTCCGTAAGAGAAAGTGTCAGAACATTCTCTCCCGTGCTGACAGTGAGAAGCTTGTACATTCCTTTATGACATCTCAACTGCACTACTATAATGCTCCTGTATCTGGTCGACCCAAGAGCTCTGTGCTGCGAGTGTTGAAGAGTTCAGAATGCAGAGCTCGGGTCCTGATCTGCAAGAGAAACAGGGGTTACATTATACCTGCACTCAGATCTCTCCGCTGGTTACCAGTGTCTTTTAGAACTGATTTGAAAATGATTTTATTGGTTTTTAAATGTATTCACAGTCTTGCACTGCTCTAAGTTAGTGAAATAATCAGATATGTTCCAACTCTGGCACTTAGTCACCTGGTAGCAACATGCTGGAGGTCCCTAAACAGAGCGCAGGAGTATAGAGGCTGAATTGAGTCACTATGACACAAAGCTCTGTAATTCTCTTCCTCAGGAGCTAAGAGCCACTAAATCACTTAATACCTTCAAAAAGAATCTTAAAAGATTTTTTTCAGATACGCTTTTCTCTGTTTTAGGTGGTTAATCTGTTTACAATAACAGATAACAATGTTTACCTGTTTCTCTTGTTATTTTTCTTATTTATTCTGAATGTCACTCTTGCTTTTAATACTCTGTAAAGCACTTTGAACTGCTCTCTTATAGAAAAGGTGCTATATAAATAAAGAATATTATTCTATTGTGCGTTTTCCTCTTTGTTATTCTGTTGTGAATGTAAAGGTTTTCTTCTGTTTTTTTAATCTTTTTACTTGCCTTTTGTAGTTGAAATTTTTTATGTTCTTTTCATCAGCAGATTTTATCTGTCCCTAGTAAAAATAGCTCATTTTGATCCTTTAACAAAAAACAAGAGGAGCAGTGCATTCATGACACTGAGTAATCCCGATATTGTCGCCTTTAACAGGAAGTGCGCTGTCCAGCAGTACACACAGTTACAAAGCTAAGTCAGACATATAGTGCTTACACAAGCTCTGAATACTCCTTCACAGCAGGGTTCTGTGGTGTCTGCCGGTGTGTAAAACGCAGAAAAAATTGTTATGTTTACTTTAAAGTGACAGTACAAAAAAATTATGCCACACAATGTCTAAGCATAAAAAACAAGTCAACTGAACAAAAATTGTAAGCTTTTACAATAATGCAATATTAACCTGATAGTCAGTAAAAGGCAGGATAAATAATGAATTGATTAACAGTGTGAAAATGACCATGCGCAAATAATCACAAAATAATCACGGCACGTACAGCAGTATTAGGCTGTGATATCCTAAAATAACATTAAACATGAACTCGTCATGTGACCATCAACCATCATCTTGTGTAGAGACAGTAAACAGTGCTTATCCATCTGCTTATGCAGTGAGCACATGTCCGCTCCCTTCTGAAGGACATAAATGCAAAGACTGTCCGTGTTTAGTTGGTTAATTTTTGAAAGAAGGTTTTTTTTAGTCTAGACCACAGTGGGGGTTTAATTCTTACTCAGAAAACGTCAGTGTTGCTGGAGGTTTTTATTCCAAACAAGCTGGAGCACAATGGATTCCACTCATTCAATCAGTTGGTCTTAGTCTTCAACAACTGATCATGTGAGCTCCAGCTTATTTGAAATGAAAAGCTGCAGCCACAACAGCCCTTTGCAAATAAGATGGGATCCCCCTCATCTCCACTATTAGCTGTAAACTAAACAAGCGTATGTGTGGGAATGAAATATTCCTATGATAATATGAAAACATGACAGTTTTAACATTGTGGGGACATTTGGCTGCTCCTCATGTTTTTCTTTTAAAGTCAGAGTTAGATCAGTGTTTAGGTAAAGGCATAAGCTATGTTAGAAATCACTATTACAAAAATAATGCACTATACCGTGTGTCAGCCATGTATTAGTGTTGTTTGAAATCTTCACAATAAATCTTTTGGCTGTTTTATGATCATTCTCCTGTTAATTCACTACGTAGTAAACAATGTAGTACATAGTGAACAGAGAATGAGTTATATAGATATACTGTTATTCAGCGACAGTATTATGAGTTAATAGAACCCCCCCCAAAAACATCCTTTAACATGTGTGTGCATGTGTGTTAGGGAGACAAAGAGAAAGCGAGAGGGAGAGTAGTGGGGGGTTTTATGAGATCCCCTCTTTAGCTGTCCTTTGGTAAGAGATTTAGGCAAGTTCATTAAGCAGCAGTGTGTGTGTGGTGTGTGTGTGTGTGTGTCTTGCAGAAGATTGGGCTGGATCCCTCCATTAGCTGAGCTAAAGCAGTTTCACACCTGAGATTTAGAGAGGCAGACGAGCCTCAGGTCAGCATTAAAGAGAGAGAGAGACTTCAAATACAAACTACTGAATGATGAAACATACTGCAACGTTAATGTCATGCAAACACTGCAGCAGGAGTCAATAACAGTATGGATCAGAGAGAGTAAGGTAGAGAGAGAGAGAGAGAAAGAGAGAAAGAGAGAGAGAGAGAAAGAAAGAGAGAGAGAGAGAGAGAGAGAGAGAGAGAGAGAAAGAGAGAGAGAGAGAGAGAGAGAGAGAAAGAGAGCGAGAGAGAGAGAGAGAAAGAGAGAGAGAGAGAGAGAGACTGCACTTAAAGAGTTTATAGATAAAACAACAAAAGACTAGTTATCTCAAATGTAGCTATAGGACATTAGAAAGAACTATCCTTTTTTCCAGTAGAAGAATGAATGTTTCTACAAGCCTACAAGACAAATATCTTTCACACACACACACACATACACATACATATACATATACATACATACACACACACACACACACACACACACAAATGACACAATGACAGAAAGGAGCAAGCACGCCATTTTTAATTACTTTTCTTGTCCACACCTCCTTACTGTACCTTCTCTCTGCAAAGTTCTATAGAACTGCTAGCACTGACAAACTCTAGTGAGAGCCAGAACAGCCCCCCACTTCCCACTCCCCATTACACACACCCAGTATAATAAAAGGCCTCAAACATGCTGATTAGTCAATGAAATACACCAAGCTGTTGTACTGGGGTGACAAAAACAAGTGAAGCCCCTTACTGACACGTTCCTCTGTGCGCACACACTCACCCACACACAGGTCTAACAGACAGAGAGAAGCTGTCTGCCAGGCCATCCCGTTCTTAGCCCTGCGCCCGGCCGGCCTCGCAACATGACAGCAGTGCCACGCTGACACGTTCTCATTTTCACATCATGTCTCTCTCTGATCAGTGCTAGCAGACAGTACCGCACACGCAGACTCCTCCATTTTAACACTGACAATCCTTCAGATGTTGCTGGCCCTCTCATTATCAACCAATCTGCAAAGGTGAAATGACCATGAAAATTAAAGCAACTGCTGAATTTCAATTTAATTTCTGCTCAATTTCCAGCAATAGAGGGCCCTTATCATGGAAAAACACATTCCTTGCTTTGTTAATAAAATATTATGAGGACGAATGTAAACATTGTTCAAGTCTCAAAACATTCCATTCACTCCCCAGTTCATACAGTCCAAACAGTCCATACGAGGAAATTCAGCTACAACAACAGTCTGTATTAAATTTATCATGGCTGTGACACAACAATAAATGCATTTACATAAGACTGTCCATGACGTCTGCAGCAATTTAACACCACTTATTCACACTAAATTTACAAGGAGTGTTTAAAACCGGATTGCTTTCTGAATGAGGAACAATACAGGGCAACCAATCAGAAAAGAGGTAATTTACATATATCAGTCTTAAAGGCACAATAACAAAAAGAACCTGTTTTATTTTAAGAGATAAAAAAATCAAACAAGCTAAGAATGAATTAGCAAGGAAATGACTGGTTTGGTAAAATTCGTATTGACATTAACAAAGAATAAATGAATGAATGAATGAATGAATGAATAAATAAATAAATAAATAAATTTAAAGCAAATGCAGAACATGAACCAATTATTTACTCAGAAAAATAATAAATTACAATAAATACAAAATAATATTAACTTTTTATGTATTAATGTTCTCTGTATCATGTTTTACATATTGTGTGTTGAATAAAAAAATCAGTTGAAAAAAAAATATTGATACAATAAGCAGTGAATTTACATATGTCAATGTTTTTTTAACCATTTCCAAACCTCTGCATCCCTGTCCCCCGTGGCCACATAATGAGCAATTAGATCCAATTGTTTTGAAGTAAATGCATCCCAACGTCTGAAAATCAGTGTGTAACATTAAGAGTTGTCACTACTGAAACACATATTTCCTCCAATTAAGTAAATACAAATATTATGATTTTATGTTTGTGCCTCTGCTCAAAGCTGTGTTCGCTAGTAATGTACTGGCTAGAGTTTTCAAAATTAGCCAAAATTGTCAACAATGGAACAGTCACAACTGATTCATTTAGTGTTATGTTTGTTTTGGTAGTAACAAAATGGAATGTTCAATCATATAATAAAAATATAATTAAAATATAAGGTGATTCAAAGCAAAAGGATTTCAGTCTAAACTGTTTCAACTTTGAAACAATTCAGTAGAATGATCCACATACACATGTAGAAAGAAAAGAAGACAGACAGACAGATAGACAGATAGAGCTTGATGCTCCTGCATGACGGATGGGTGAATAGTGACCACCATCAGCCCTCTCATTATTGAGGACCTCAAATGTCCAGCATGTTCTGAGCACTGAACTACCTCAGCAGCCTCTGTTCAGCTCTTCAGAATGGACATTAGGGTGACCCTTGAGCAACTCTCAGCTTGCTACTCTTTTGCGTGTGTGTGTGTGTGAAAGAGAGAGAGAGGTAGTGTGAGACAGGAATAGAGAGCTTGTCTTGTGTAAGTGTAGCCTGTTGTGAATCACCAGGCATGACTCTGCATGGTCGAGGGCGAGGACTCTCTCTAACACACACACACAAACACACACACACACACACACACACACACACACACACAGGTCCACGCACGCTGTGATATGACTCACTGTTTTGTCTATCTCAGTGAAGATTGTACTCATGTAAACTTGTAAACATGTAAATCTGTGCAAGGCATCTGTGGAGCTGTGCTCTTAGCCATGCTTCATAAACAATCAGTGTGTATAAGTGTGTGTGAGAATGTGTGTATATACAGTACTATGCATAAAGTCAGAGAGAACCCTGCATTTATTCACTTTCCAGTTAAAATGGCCATTAAGTGCAAGTTATTCATTTTTCATACATTTGATAGAAAATTATACAGAAGCCCTGACAAATAAATATCGTTTTCAGTATTTAGTGTGTCCACACTTGACCTTTATTACAGCTTCTATTCTTTTCAAAACACTAGCTTTTAGTTTTTCAAAAAAATCTGCAGGGATATTTTTCCACCTCCAAAGTTCAGTCTTAGAAGTTGACAGCATTTTCTGCTTCTCACGATCCAAATAATCCCAAACACATTCAGTGATGCTGAGGTCTGGACTCTGGGGTGGTCAGTCCATTGTTCTGAGAACACCAGCACCTTTTCTCAGTAACAGCTTCTTAACAGCTACACATCCTTACAGACTCAGCGTTGAGTTGTCCTCTTACAGTGGAAGGATGAACAGAAACACCTGTGGATTCTTTCAGATCTGAAGTAAGAGTGGAGCTTGATTTTCTCCTCTCCCTCAAAGATAAAAGCCTAAATTACTGTTTATCTGATGTTCACAGTTTTGGTCGTCTACCAGCTCTCACATGATAGTTAGGAGTCCTATTTTCTCTTTAATTTTTATCTTTTAGTAAGCATTTGAACTTTTTTGTAAACCTATTTTCCTTTTACTTTCTCCTTCATTATGCAAGTTTACATTATCTCTAATCTCCTCAGAAATATCTCCAGGATAGTGAAAAACTAGTACTCACAGGTAGAGTATTGTACCTCAGAGTGTGTGTTTGTGTGTGTGTGTGTGTGTGAGAGGGACATCCCACAGTGCAGACATGACAGTGAGAAAGTGCTCAGGTCTGAGTAAATGTGTGTATGGAGGGTGTGAGATGATCACAGCAGTGAGTAAAGTCAAAAGCAACACTAACGAGGGCTTTTATAATTAGCCTAATTGATGTGAAATAAATCTGTGGGCTGTTGCATTTCCCTCTTTAATGGAATACTCCTCTGTTCTCCCTCTCTCTTCTCCTCTGCTCTTCATTTAGTAAAGTTCCTGTGTTCATTTTCAGATTTACTCAAAAGAACAGCCAAAATAACTGTGTTTCAGATAAACTGCTCCAGATAGACATAATCTAGGAAATACAGTCTCTGTACCACACTTTACTTCCCTTTACACCAAATACTGTGACCATACAGACAGTACATCATAATATAGAGAAAAGGTTTGGATATAGAATAGATTGGACCTCCTTGTAGAAGGATTTTCTGTATGTATTTTTTCTATTGTCCACATTTGAGAATTATAGTAGACATCAAAACCACGTAATAACACTGCTGTTTAATTGTGAAGGAACGAAAGGTGCTAAACAACATAAAAACGTATATTTAAAACTCATGTTTGCCTTCTATTATAGATTCTTGAAAGTAGGCCTTGATGCAGCTTTGGGCACTCTGCATTCTCTCAAGCAGTTTTATGAGGAGTCACCTACAGGCTTGAAGAAGTTTTATATAAAAGTCTTTTTTTTTTTTAACAATATTTTTACCCAATAGACTTGTTATACCAGTTTCTGTACTGGCCTAAACATGCAGTTTCTGGACTGTGTACATGAAACAATGTACAGTGCACTTGCCTCTCATATGCATATGCATTTAATGGATAATTGTGGAACAATTTGGATGGAGATATCGCCAGTGCGGTTCATATTCTGCTAAATTTGCTGACATTTGGGCAACTATGAATGTGCAATTTTCCCCGCCTTTTAAAACCAGGCGTAAATTGGGAACACTAGGGGCTTGGATTACTGTTAAGCTGCTTTGTGACGTTGTAAAAAGGCGCTATGCAAATAAATCTTAATTAAATTGAATTGCAGCGACAGCCTCTAGTCCTCTGTAAAGGCTTTCCTCTATTGGATCACTGCTGCTGGGGTTTGATGCCATTCAGCTACAAGAACATTAGTGAGGTCAGGTACTGCTGTAGGCCATTTAGGTTTGCAAACAGCTCTCTAATTCATTGCAAAGGGGTTTGATGGTGTTCCGTCACTCCAAAGCACACAGGTCCACTGCTCTACAGCTTAGCATCCCATTCTATTGGCATTGCTTTTCTATGGAAATTGTATAAGCTGTATGTGTAATCGAACAACTGTTCTGCACGGAGTACACTTTAAAGTAGCAGAACTCAGTAATTAGAAGGGGTGCCTGGTTACTTTTGGACATATAGTGTATTTCAAAGCACTTAAGAACAAACTTTCAGATCAGAACGTCTTAAAGATTATGGAAAAAAAATATACATTGAGTCAGATGTGTCCACCTTTTGACAGGTACTGTATGAGAAGCACTACGTTCTTCTTTCCTCCATATGAGAAGAAGCGGGAAAAAAATCCATAAAGCTGAATCCCTGCTGTAGGCCACGGCTCTGAGCTGCTAAACAATGTGATACCTGCAACGTCCTGGGGAGAAGACTCTCTCTCACCCTGTCTTCCTTACACCTTTCTCTTTCTTCTTGACTATCAGTGAAATTCTGTTCATCCCTCTCCCTTTGTCACTGCTGTCCTCTTTTCATCCCCTGGGTGATCTCTTCATCTCACCGTTCTAATGTCCCTGGAGCAGTTCTATCTCTCTAACCTCACGCCCTCCATCTCCTCACCCTCCATCTGTCTGTCTCTAAGTTCCTGTGTTAGAGAGGGCAAGAAAATGTGAGTGTGTGTACATGTTTGTGTGTGTGACTGTGTTGTTTTGGCAGGTGTAGCCTCCAGGGTAACGCTGAGATGGAGGGAGTAGTGTGTCCCGAGAGAGAAAGACGGAGGCAGGTGTTCTATCACCCTGTCCATCACTGCTTCACCGTTTCAACTGTCATTTCTCACCGTTTTACCTACCGCTCCCAGAGCAGGCATTATTATCACCATCATCGTCGTCATCATCATCATAGCAGCGACAGCTGCAGGATTGCAATCATACTCATAATTTTCTCTTTTGCCGTGTCCTTTCTTTAACCTTGCTGTTCTGTATATCAGTTTACAGACACATTTCCTGCTTCATCTAATTCAGTGGTTCACAAGAACTTGCATGCAGGCACTTTAGTGCCAACTACATTTGACCTTCATACCTTTGGCAAAAATGTATCGATTAACTGTACATAATTGTATTTTTAACAAAATGCACACATGTTCAGTTAAATCATTCAGACAACTTTAAATAAAAAAAGATAAAGACAACGGATAAAACCCATAAATGAATTTGCCTTGACAACACACTTAAGTAAGATGTCCTTACAGCTGTCCTTATAGTTGCCAAGACAGCCTTATCAAAGTGTTGTCAGCACTAAATAAAAGCAGCACATCATTTGGCCAGCCTCAAACGACCAGCTTTACTGTGCAGTGTAACGTTTTCTCTATAGCAGAATAGAGAATGAAGAACTCACAGACGTTCACACTGTAGGCTCTTAAAAATGCCTGGCAAAATGCTTATGGCAGACCACTATAAACATTCAAAATGCCATGTAAGATAAAACTAAGGTCTACGTTATCTTTTTTCTGCCTGACATCAACTATTCTGTCAATCTCTCAGCATTAAAAGAAAAGCACAAGCTGCAGTGAAGAACACCCACAGCAAGACCACAACCATTATCACCAACTCCCAGATCTACAGCAAGACCACAACCATCATCACCAACCCCCAAATCCACAGCAAGACCACAGCCATCATCACTGACTCCCAGATCCACAGCAAGACCACAACCATCATCACTGACTCCCAGATCCACAGCAAAACCACAACCATCATCACCGACTCCCAGATCTACAGCAAGACCACAACCATCATCACCAACTCCCAGATCCACAGCAAGACCACAACCATTATCACCAACTCCCAGATCCACAGCAAGACCACAACCATCATCACCAACTCCCAGATCTACAGCAAGACCACAACCATCATCATCAACACCCAAATCCACAGCAAGACCACAACCATCATCATCAACTCCCAGATCCACAGCAAGACCACAACCATCATCATCAACTCCCAGATCCACAACAAGACCACAACCATCATCATCAACTCCCAGATCCACAACAAGACCACAACCATCATCATCAACTCCCAGATCCACAGCAACACCACAACCATCATCATCAACTCCCAAATCCACAGCAAGACCACAACCATCATCATCAACTCCCAGACCCACAACAAGACCACAACCATCATCAACTCCCAGATCCACAGCAAGACCACAACCATTGTCACTAACTCCCAGATCCACAGCAAGACCACAACCATCATCACCAACTCTCAAATAATACCAAGACAACAACCATCATTACCAACTCCCAGATCCACAGCAAGACCACAATCATCATCACAAACTCCCAGATCCACAGAAAGACCACAATCATCACCACAAACTCCCAGATCCACAGCAAGACCATGGGCACCAACACCAGCAGCTACACCCACAGCAAAACCACAACCTGCCAACCAACACACTGCTAAATACAAGCTAAATACATGTTAACATGTCTATCACTAGCTTAAAAACCACAGAATATCTTTTATAAGCCTTTACTCTAGCATGGCCAAAACACACTCATGTAAGCTAATCACTAGCTTAGCATTACCACACTACTACAGATCTATAGGAGTGCTAGTAGACATTAGCAAATTTTCCCTTTTAATAGGCTTTAACAGGCATGGTTCGCCACTGCATGGAATATTGCAATATCAGTGTGAATACTGTGGTCCCGCAGCTTTGAGTTCATAATTTGTCCTGCAAGGTAGCCTACCCATCAAACTGCATTCACGTGATTTATATGAATTTCCAAGCTGAGCAGAGCATTCAGGCCTTTCAGTCTGCCTGACATGAGCTTATACGATGTTGCTGTTTTCAGTTTGGCTGATCTGACGTTATGAAAGCTCATCCCAAATCAGCGTTTAATGGATCTGGTTGAGACCAAATTTTTGAGACTAGCCAATGTTAACACTGTTTTTTGAGGTAGTTTCAGTTACTACTGCATGTGTAATTAATTCTGCCACTGGGCCTGCAAAGCAGGGGTACTCCAGGATTGGAAAAGACCACAACCTTCAAACCTAAGAATCAAGCTGTGACCACAAGCCTCAACATTAAAAACCTAAACCTGACAGCTTTTTAATGAACTTGATTGGTCTTAACACCAAGCGCGTGAGATCAAGACTCTACATCCACTCATATTCATCACTTTGGTCAATGAGAGTCATTCTCCCTCCACATCTGCACATCTTTCTTTGATTATAGCAAAGAGCGACACTCCTCTTTCATCTTCTGCCGTCCTCTAACTCTTTGAGCAAAATAGCGAATGGTTTCCATCAGTGAGGTATTCAGCCTAGGTATGTGTGTGTCCATGTTTTTGCATGTATTCACGCACGCTCCAGGGTAGGCGTTTGTAATTCTTGAATATCTGTAGACTAGCAGATGCATTTGCGTGTGTTTGTGTGTGCTTGCATATGAGTCAGTGCTGGTGTCTGAGGGAACTTGTGTGATTTGTGGGGAAGCATATTCTTTCTACTTTCCTGCATTTGTCCATACAAACGCCTCAGAGAAGAAGCATGCATGTTTATTTGTTTGTAAATGTCTGCCTGTGTGCGTTTGTGTGTAAGCGTCTTGCCTTTAACTAAATGCCTTTCCCCTGCCTCGCACACATAAACCTCGCTGTGCTCTGCGTGTTCACTGAATGAGCAGGTGGAGGAGAGGCCGCAGCTCAATACCAATCACTCTTTTACAGCTTACAGCAGCAGTGTCGAAAAATCAAAAACAAAGAACCTGCCCCCACCCTCCCAAAAAACATTGGTTTTTCACATTGTCTTATCTATCCAAAGAGTCAATATGAGAAAGGACACGCCATGAGAAGTAGAAGTGTTTACAAATGTCACACTGTCACACAGCCACACATAAACGAACAATCAAAGAAACAAAGCATAAAAAAGAGGAAAAACGCAAAGCACAAACGAACAGGTGGCGAGGCTTCGCCATGCAGAAAATGGTAGGTGAAATAAATCAACAGGAGGCACCGCAACCACTCCAGATAAGGTGCTTGCTATTGATTTCTTGCATGACTTTCAATTCAGTTAGCGAAACAGACAGAGAGCAGAGAGTTCGAGAAGCATATACAGTGTACAGTATACCACATTTAACGTTTAACTACAAAAAGAAGCAGCACATTTCTGACAGCATCCATAATTCACGCAGCTTTCAGGAGCTCAATTATTTATCATCTAGACTATCTTTTCCTGACATCTGCTATAAGGTCCAGCTCCAGTAAACAGTTGCTTTGAAGACAGCTATATGCTTTCCAGGCATTCCATAAGCTGTGTTTGACCACAAAGCACCACTGTCGGCATCTGCTGGGAGAAAGAGCAAACAGTGCGTCCGAAAGGTCATGGCCCAGACTCCAAGCACTGCAGCGCTGGACGTCAACCTCAATAAGATCACTGGTTCACCATAGTTTTCTCAAGACTGTCAATTAGGGCAGATATTGGCTGGAAAACTTTTTGTTTACAGTGGTTCCCCCAAGCTCAGCCGCAAATATACAAGACACTACACAGCTATGAGACAACCTGATTCTGACCTGCACTGCAGTATCTGCTGTATCAGTGATAATAATCTTGCACTTCTTCCGACAGGAAGCATGGCATATTGTGCCAGTTGGAACACTTTAATGTAGGTGTTGCTTGACTTGCAAATTAAGCAGCCACTACCTACTTGTTCCTCGTGGGTTAGGATCAACAAAAATTGTCAACTTACCCCAACTCATCAAACTTTAATTGTCATCCACCAAAATAATCATTCTTGCAGAAGAAAAACTTGGTCTCTGGCCATGGAGCCACTGTTCTAAGACACAGAACATAATCCTGGAGTTGGATGTTTAATAGCATATAATCTATTAACTTTATCTAAGACTGTTTTCTAGCAATGTTAGCGATACAGCTTCTCAAGAACTCAAGGGTGCTGTATGTAAATGGGTGTGTTACCTTGTCATGGCAAAATTGTTTAAATTTTGGGTTGAAGAATTGGTTTTGTTTCAAATATTAACTGGATTTTTGGCTTTCGATTCAGCTGTTTTATTAAAAGTTCTTATAATTAAAAGCATTATACTCCTGAGTGGTGCAACCATCTAAGCATTAGCCCTGTCATTCTCTTGGTGGCTATGCCCACCGCAGCCAGCCATCCATGGCTGAAAGTTCAAGAGAGCATAACTGGAATAAATGGCTCTCCCTCTCTCTGATCACTGGTGTCTGTTAGCTGGAGTGACAGCATTGGCGATTAGTGCTCTCCTGCAAGCATGGTGAGCTACCCACTGATGTTCCATTAGTAGCAATGAGAAAAGATTCACATGGCTTGGAGTTGGTTTGTGCTAGCTTTCACTCTCTCATCTTGGTAGTGTCGTGTGATAAGGGGAGAATTGGCCATGACTAAACTGGAGAAAAATTGCATGAAAATTCAAAAAGAAATTATGGTCATGGTAAATACTGTGTCCCCTTGACATAGACATAGACAGTAAAAGCAATAATAAAAGTGTACCCCACGACTTCACTAAAGAAACCATTGCATATTCTTCAGAAAACTTAATTTGCCACATTTTCATTTACAGATATTTTCCCATGATGAATGAGGGCATATTTCTTTTATTCTGACAGCATAGTCTTCTTACTTTAACAGTAAATAATGACAGTATGCTTGGTTGAAAAAGGCTGATTGACAGCTGTATTCTTCCAATTAAGCACACTCTTTCCAAACTGCGGTAGCAGTGGTGGTAGGGAAACCTAGTCAGTGTGCTACTACTGAGGCAGCACGAAGCTTTCATCTGAAACGGCTTTTCCAAAGCTGTAAGTACCCTTTAAGACTGAACAAATTACATCGCTGAAACGTTTTAGTGCTGTCATAAATTGCTCTGTTAATCGTGTGTGTGTGTGTGTGTGTGTGTGTGTGTATATAAATATATATATATATATATATATAGATAGATAGATAGATAGATAGATATAGATATATATAGATTGAGTGAGAGACTCTGGTCAACATCAGTAAAAGAAATAAAAAAAGGTTTGTGTAATTGTGTGTGTCTGCAGGCAAGTGTGTTGGTGTTAGCTGCCATGCCCTCAGCTAGTTTCTGACGACGATGAAGAAATTTGCCTGAGGTTGTTCTCATCAGCTCTATTCTCCTCTCCCCTCCTCTTTCCTTCTACCCTGTGCTGGTCTAGCCAAGCCTGCTTTGGCCATTCAGGGAGATTAAGCTAACAGCCCACTGCTATGTACTATTTATGCAAGTGGTGTGTGTGTGTGTGTTAGTATGCCAGGGAAACTCTGGGTACTGGGCACCAGGCTACTGCTGAACAGAAAAGCCCTGGATGCTTCACCACACAGACCTGCTGACAACAGCTCTCAGTTTCTCTTTCTCTTGCTGCAATGTGCTTTCTGCTATTCTACACTGAGACAGACAGAGACTAATGGAAAGAGAAGAACACAGAGAGAAAAGAATGGAAAAGTAAGGCATAGAAAAGAAGGATGGCCTCGTGTATCTAGTACTTCAAATGAAAAGAACCGTGGAGGTATCTGCTTGACAAATAAGCCCAGTCACAAAGCCAGCACCAGTTACTGATCTATAGCCCTCACCTTTGCCAGCCCAGTCAGGAGCTACAGACCTCAAAATTTCCAGTGCAGGAGCTCTGAAGCTATATAACTCTACCATATTAATCAGCATGCTATGGACGGCAATTCTACCAAACCAATCAAGCAAGAGTCCAATTCCATTAAACCAATCAGTGAGCTACAGATTAAAGCTATACCAAATCAATCAGGGAGCTACAGACTCCAACTCTACCAAACCCATCAGTAAGCTATGAACTCCAATTCTACCAAACCAACCAGTGAGCTTTAGACTACAACTCTACCAAGCCAGTCAGTAAACTATGGACTCCAATTCTACCAAACCACAAACTAACTAGTGAACTTTAGACTTCAACTCTACCAAACTAATCAAGTTTTAGAGTCCAATTCCACTAAAACCAATCAGTGAGCTACAGATTAAAACTATACCGAACCAGTCAGTAAGCTATGAACTCCAATTCTACCAAACCAACCGGTGAGCTTCAGACTCCAAATCTACCAAACCAATCAAGCTTTAGAGTGTAATCTACCAATCCAATCCACTATAGACTAAAACCATTCCAAACTAATCAGTGAGCTTTAGACTCCCTCTACCAAATCACTCAGTGAGCTTATAATTCCAAAACTAACAAACCAGTCAATGACCTGTAGACAAGACAACTTTTATTTTAAAGCTGTAGAGTTCAACTCTGTAAACCAATCAATGAGCTATGGACACCAACTCTACCAAACTGACCAGTGAGCTTTAGAGTCCAAAACTACCGAAACAGTCAGTGAGCAACTGACTCCAACTCTACCAAACCAAGCAATGAGATATAGACTCCACTTCTTCCAAACCAATCAGTAGGATATGGGCTCCAACTCTACCAAACCTATCAGTGAGCTATACACTCCAACTCTACCAAACTGGTCAGTGAGATATGGACTCTACCTCTACCAAACCCATCAGTGAGCTTTTGAGTTTATCTCTACCAAACCAGTCAGTGAGCTGTAGACTCCAACTGAGACTAGCCAATGACCAGCATTTCCTTAGGCAACCATGGAAGAAGTCAAACTTCTACAGATTCTACAACACTTCATCTGTCAAGAACACCAGTTCTCTCCCTTAAATCCCCTCATTGCCTTTAGCTAAAACGGTTCACTATTTTTTATCGCTGTTAAGCTCTGTCCTTGCAGCATACCCTGCTTCTACCGTTAAAGGGCTTTCAGACTTTTTTCATCAAATCACACCTAATTCTGCACTAAACACGCAGAGCTTAGGCTGTCTCCACAGGTCCATCACACCTTTGCTGAAATGTTTTTTTAAATGAGACAATGACAAATTCTGATGCATTTCATTCAAACAGGCAGAAAAAAGTAAACAGAACACTTATACTGTCATGTTGTAAGAGTGTAACACATTAATGAAATCCCAGTGGTAACTCAGCTTGCTAATTCACACTCTTGTTGTGAACATACACTGTAGGCTCAGTTCATTCACTTAAGGGATCACGAAAGCTGCTCAGCTCCTATAATCCTATAATGTATTTAACAGCTTAAACCGAGCTGGTAATATTAAATGCGACACTCATATATGCAGAGTAACACAAATATCCACATTTGGACTTAAAATATTTCCAGTGTTCTCTGCTCTGGTGCATTTTTATATATATATATATATATATCAGGCATAACATTATGACCACCTCCTTGTTTCTACGCTCATTGTCCATTTTATCAGTTCCACTTACTGTATAGGTGCACTTTGTAGTTCTACAATTACAGACTGTAGTCCATCTGTTTCTCTGTATACTTTGTTGGCCCCCTTTTACCCTGTTCTTCAGTGGTCAGGACCCCCATGGACCCTTACAGAGCAGGTACTAATTGGGTGGTGGATCATTCTCAGCACTGCAGTAACACTGATGTGGGGGTGGTGTGTTAGTGTGTGTTGTGCTGGTGTGAGTGGATCAGACACAGCAGTGCTGCTGGAGTTTTTAAACACCTCAGTGTCACTGCTGGACTGAGAATAGTCCACCAACCAAAAATATCCAGCCAACAGCGTCCTGTGGGCAGCGTCCTGTGACCGCTGATGAAGGACTACTAGATGATTAACACAAACTGTGCAGCAGCAGATGAGCTATCGTTTCTGACTTCACATCTACAAGGTGGACTGACAAGGTAGGAGTGTCAGTAAGTGGACACAGTGTTTAAAAACTCCAGCAGCACTGCTGTGTCTGATCCACTCGTACCAGCACAACACACACTAACACACCACCACCACGTCAGTGTTACTGCAGCGCTGAGAATGATCCACCACCCAAATAATACCTGCTCTTTGAGGGTCCATGGGGGTGTGTATATATATATATATATATATATATATATATATATATATATATATACACACACACACACACACACACACACACACACACACACACACACACACACAATCCTAGTCCCTGTCCAGGAAACTGACCCTGTGCATTTTGCAGATATTTACAGATATGCAAATTTACAGATTTTTTGAGATTCCTGACTTTTACTTACCCTGTGTATTGACACTTTATGTTAAAAGGTATGTGCCATGAAATGTGCTTGCTAAAACAAGCTTTCACAATAAAAATGGCCACTTCCATGTAGTCTTTTTGAACATGAGTAGTTTCAAGCAGTCTTTTTGAATAAGGGATGTATGTTAAGCATAAGGGAAAGCATGAGAAGGGTACTGCTTCTACTTAAAGAAAAGGTCAGCAGTTCTGTTTAAAGAAAAGGAAAAAAGTAATAAAGCGAGCAAGCAGAGATGGCTCAGTAAAACAGTAATTCTCTGTGCCAGTTCCAGGGACCTCCCTGCTCATTTTTTCCCTGCTCATTCAGCTCAGGGCTAATTAACTAACCTTTCATGAGCTAAGCCAGGTGTGTCAGGGCAGGCAAAACACTGAAGCGGTCAGTGGTCGCCAAGGACCAAGACTACCTACAATTCATCTCCAGCAAACTAGTCATTGACCTGTAGCCTCTCTGCTGTCCCTGGCGGACCACCTGAAGAGAAAACAAGAGGACACTGAAATGAAAACAAAAATTCTACCTTCCAAAATCACTACATATGCTGTCATCTCCAAAATACTCACCATTTCCAAACTCCAACTCCCCAATGTCTGTCTGTCTGTCTCTCTTCTGTCTATCTATCTATCTATCTATCTATCTATCTATCTATCATGGTTTCTCAGAGATATTGGCTTTAAGGCATTTTGGGCAGTTTGATAAGAATAAATTAAAGGATAAATTAAAGACTCCCTGTTGTCTCTCCTCCCTGTCACCATCTCATTTACCCCCCATACCCGAATAGCAATTGCCATTGCATAAAACTTTGCAGATTAAAAACTTTTCCCTTTCAGTCCTGCAAATCATTTGAAACTCAGCTGCAACAGTTGCAAGCATCTCAACTTCATGAAACAAGTTTCATGAAATAGCCAACCAAATCACCAATAATGCATCAAGTGATCATATCAAAAAACACAGTCTGAGGTGAACTTGTTGTGCTTCTAGGACAGTAGGAGTGAGACATGAAGTAGGCTATAACTGTGGCTACTGGCTACTTAAACAATAATTTCCAAAGGCTTAAATATATACACAAAAGTGCAAAAACTCAAATACATAGTAAGGAACCCTAGACAGATGGATAAATGACAGGAAAGATGCGGTATATCAAAAAATTTAGCTTGTCAATTTGGCTCACTAGTGGAGTAACTGAATGTGTTGCATACAATATTGATAATTTTTGAATTGCTAGTGTGCAACTCTAAACATGCAACTAGTTGCATGTAAGTTTCACTATGTAAAGCTAGTCTTACAGTTAAAAAATGAGACATGGTGCTTTTGTAAAACAAATAAATAAAAAAATAAATTAATAAAAATAAAAACCATTTTCTTCATCCGGATATTACAGGTTACCCCTGACTTTCTTTACTTTTCCTACAAAGTCAGGACCATTTTCTTCATCCTGATGAGGCAGGTTAGCCCTGATCTTCTGACAGCCGCAAACCCATAACCTGTTATTACAAACAAGCAATGATCCTGTCAAAGACAGCAAATAAACACAGTCTCTGTCTGCATGTCCTGTCTATCTAGTTTTCTCCTACATCAGCAATATGTTAAAATAACCATTGTAATCTCTAAATATCAGGGAGGAGATATTCACCAGTTAGGAACCAGCTGCTGTGTTAAAGGAATCATACTGCCTAGTCAATACTATCCACATATGGAAACATAGCCCATTTTGAATTTATTGTTTTTGTGACATCATGAAAAACCAACACAATTACACATTTCTGCCTATTCATGCTAAAGTTTTAAGGAGAGTTTTAGGTGCAATATAGGACAGCCAATCAGAACAGGGGTCATTTATATATGCACCAGTCTTAAAGGCATAGTGACTACAACAGTCTGTCTAATTCTAATGAATAAAGAGAGAGTGATAAATGGTGTAAACTGTTTTCAGTACATAAACCTACATAAACCCAAACATAACTCATAAAGGAAAAAATAAAATACAAGACAAATGTAGGGCCCTTTAATGCAAGTAGCAGGTATCACAAGGTGTATTGCTGTGGTGCTGTATGAGGGGGGCCTCTAACTGATATCTCTCCACGCTCCGTTGGCTCTCCCTCTGAGGACTGTCTACAAATTGGGCAGCGATGTCATTAAATTACTCCGGCAAAGGCTGCACCCTACCTACCTGTAGTGACCGTAGTACATGAGTGTCTCTTTCTCTCTGTCTCTCTTCCTCTCTCTCAGTCGTCCTGCTGGAATACAGAAAGAGTGGACACGGATCACCTTACTCTTTCGTTTTGTAAAGCAAGTGATGACAGCTCTGACATTAGTGTTCCCTAATCAGGCTGTGAAATAGGGGTGAAAGAAGGCCACTCCGAGATGATGTTTCCTCCCTAAAGAGGATATGAGGTGAAGACTGTGGGCTTGTGACTCAAGACACCAAGGAGTCAACCCTCTTGTCCTCTCCTCTTTTCTGTTCCTTCCTCTGACAGATCTGAAGTTGCATGGGCTGAGCTCCTACCCTGGGAGATATCATACCATATATTATCTTCTCCTGAACCTCTACATGTATGTGTACTCTGAACAATAACAGTGCCAAAAGGGTTCTTTAGAGTGATGCAATAGAAAAGACACTTTTGGGTCTATAATAATAAAATATTATAATAATGAATAAAAATAAGTTTTATCTATAGCACTCTCCATACAAAAATGCAGATCAAAGTGCTTCACAGAGTATTAAAAGACAAATAAATTTAAATTGTGATTAAACCAGTACAGAAATTACAGAAATAAATACTAGTATTGAAACTAAGTAAAAACAATGGAATCATAAACAAGCTTGGTAAAAATATGTTTTCACTTGCTTTTTGAAATAATAAACTGATGCTGCCTGTCTAATCTCTCTTGGTAAATTGCAACATACATAGATAGAATAGAAGGGGTCCAGCAATGGACCCCTGCAGAACTCCATAAGGCATGTCATTTTTTGGAAATACGGCCAACTATAGTGACTTATAGACTTATAGTACTTTCTACCCCTTCTGTTCTCTCTCTATATGTTGCCATTTGGCCATAGCAAATATGGCATCAATTTCCAAAGCTGCGAAGATGACAACCAGCTGAGCCAGACAGCACTACTGCTCTAAATGCTCTGACAAACTGCATAACCAGTTAATTAAAAACTCCAGCAGCACTGCTGTGTCTGATCCACTCATACTAGCACAACACACACTGACACACCACCACGTCAGTGTCACTGCCGTGCTGTGAATGATCCACCACCCAAATAATACCTGCTCTGTGGTTGTTCCGTGGGGGTCTTGACTGCTGAAGAACAAGGTAAAAGGGGGCTAACAAAGTATGCAGAGGGTTTGGTTTTGTGCCTTTGTATCTGTCTTTAGTTTTTTTTTTAGTTTTCACTGTTCAAGAGTATCTCTCTTTTCTTTCCTCCTTTTGTGACGTGACTAAGCATGTCATTTTACTGTCCCTTGTTTTTCACCCCTGTTAAGGATTTGTCCCTTCTCCTGTGGATGACTGAGTTCTGGGACAACCCTCTGTTCTATGCTTCTCTGCCACACACACTATTGTGTTTCGCCATTCTTGTGTTTGTGTTTTATTGTTTAATTAAATTGCTTAATATGTCAAAAGGAAAAACAGTTAAGACCTTTTAGCATCTCTGCCTTTCATCCATATCAGTTGATTTGGCATCACCATGGACTCAGTAACTAGGCTGCTGTGCAATGAATGATTCTAGGATCAAGGGGAGAGATCAATAATCACTGAGGGTGATTATATCTATAGACTGTCTGTATAAACTTTTGACAAATGTACCCAGCTACTTTCTGCTGTCTTGATTTTTTTTGTCTATGGAGCTCAGCAACACCTTGTGTAATGTATTTCAATAAATAACTGCTGTAAGTGAGGCCACAGCTCCCTTATTCAACACATGGTGTGTTACATTCTTGTAAGGTGTCTGCTAACTACATTAAAGATTCATTGTAAGGATGCATGTTCACACATTGCTCTAGCTGCGTTATTGAATGTGTGCCTGCTATTTTAGATTATATCTCATTCTAATAGGATATGCTTATCAAAATGCAATATAAAGTGGAGACAAGCTGCTAGGATGAGTGGACCTTCCAGAGTGAGTACATGCTCTAGTAAATCATCAAGGTACTGTTAGCTAGTTAACATGGTGTGTAGGGATGGAGAAACATTTACTGTGTAATGGGCTGCAAGACTCATGGGTTGCTGCAAATTCTCATCGCTTCAGGGAAACCAGGCTTCAAATCTTTCATTTAAATGACCACCATCCTGCAGGAACACTTCTTCCCAAAACCTCTCATGATTGCTGAGAGATTTCATGTCCAGAAGCAGAAGCAGGAGGAGGGAAGTTTGGCACTTAGAGGATGCCCTCCTCGACAGACTGGATAAAAAAGTTACACAAAAGCAGCTCTTAACAGAGTACCTGAGGTTCAAGAAAGCTGGGAGTGCTGTTTGAGTCGAAATCAAGGCCATTTACTTTCTACTCACAAAGACTTGAAGAAATCCAAACACAGGGGAAAATGAATCATAACAATAATGACTGTAGGTACTGTGGTGGCTAAAGAGTCAGAGTTCCACTGTGCCACACAAAATTGGTTTATTCCAATTAGGAAGCAAGGTGTGCCTACTTTGTGGAGAACTACGGGCATTTTAAAAAAGTGCTCTCCAACCATTTTCTGAGTGCTTGTTCTTGAGACCTTCTTGTTTTTTTTTTCCTGCTGAGTGACAGTCATACTCTGGGCCATCGCTATGGTACAAAGATCCGAACTTCAACTATTGTTGGAAAATGACCATTTAAGGCATCATGTGCTCAGCAAAAAATAATAATAATAATAACGAGAAATGATTGAATGGAACACAAAAAAACATGACAAGAACTAATCAAAACAATCTGCCAAAGCAGACTCAGTGCAGTGTTACAAATATATTGAATTCTTCTCAATGAACCATGCATAATGAAAGGGACTGAGCACATAACCAAGTTCTACCAACTATGAGTCATTCTATATGCCCTGAGAATAAAAGTCGAGGCTGAAGTCACCCATCTCATTGTCCTATTACCAGAGCTGTACAGCGAATTACTGGAGTCCTATTACCAGTGCTGTACTGCAAATGGGCACATTAAGGGTAACTTTACCTCAAAGAACATTTCTTTAAGCAGGATACCTCGATTCCCAAGCTCTAAGAACAAGATTTCGCAGTGACTGCCCATTGTGAAATCTAGATAGCACTGTCATATCTAGACATCTACCTTGTAATGATGTAATTATGGGTCATAAAGGCCTGTAATGACCTGTAATGGCGCTGAACATCTGCAAAATCTTGATGCAGTGCTGGGATGGAGGGAAGAAACACTCACCCAGAACACCTTCACTGATGCAGCTGGTGTACATAAGCTTTCAGAGGAAGTGAATGCTATTGTGAAGGCACAAGTGCCTTCTAACACCATCCAGCTGAGGTTATTCCTGGGTCCCAGTCAATATTACAGCAGATTCATCCCATCTGGCTACATTGTGGTCAGCACAATGTGAATCAGCATTTTAAAAAGTGAAAGCTAAACAGCTAGCGTCACAGCAAGTACTGTCTCAACACAATCCTCAGAATAGCATCTGACCAGCGTGTGATGCCTCACCATATGGTGCAGGTGCTGTGCGTCCCTATTTGATACCCAGTGGTGAAGAAAAGCTGATAGCATTTGCTCCAAGAACTGTAAGCAAGGCTGATCAGAACTATGCACAAACTGAGTGAAAAATACATGCAACTGATGGTCTCTACCACCATAAAGAAAGACATCTGCTTGCAGTAGGCTTGGTAACGTGCAGACGCTACAGCAGACTCAGTGGCTCTGTGATTGCTGGAGATTCTTTGCACAGTTCCTTAAAAGAACCAATTTTTTCTTCATCACACTCACATAGCCCTTTTTAAACATGGTTCCTTAGGCAACCAAAAGTCTATCTAAGTCTATGGCGTCAGTCCAAGAAAGCTGTGGTAGCTTTTTTAAAATGCTATCACACAGTGGATGATGGGGTAACTGCAGACTGCAGGCAGAATGCAGACCACATTACAAACCCCCACAAGCAGAATCAACCTGAAACCTACTTTAACATCTGACCTCTTTACAGTGCCACTTATCACAAAAGAGAACACAATGGCAGAAATTCTATCTTCCACTGCAGAAAACCAGCCAAGCACTTCAGAATCTATCTGCCACTGATACAGAAAGTAGATCATCAGCAGCTACAGTTTAACAGGCACAATTCCCTTATTCAAGGTATGATGGTACCAAGATGCTCGGTATCTTCAGTAGAAATTCAAATCAAAGTTCTACTCTCTGGCTGCATTGCTGAGCTTGTACATGCTATTGCGGGCTATGCTTCAATTTGATGGTTAAGTTCACCAAAACATAACATCTTTCATTATTGAACATTGAAATTGCTATTCAGGGTATTTGTTATACTGCATCACAGAAAGTAAAGTGCAAGAGTTTTGCTCGTATTTGTGATTAAGTAAGTGCATTACACTCTGCTACTACAAAATATAAGTGCTTTAACATGAGTGCATTGCCATTTATAAAGATGTGATAAAAAAGAGGTTGTGCAGCTAGGCTAACTATTCTAATTGGCATTAGCTAGAACCACAAAAATTGTGTATGCTTTCAATGTTACCTTGAAAAACTAACATTAGTTCATTCCACGGAGAGAAAAACCCATGTTGAAGCCATCACCATGTACTGCTGCACAGGTTAGGTGTTAGCATTAGCTAGTTTGCTTGTTTAAGGCAGCCTACACAAGCCTTACTCAGAAACAGTGACCAAAAGATTTTTCCTATTTTTGAATAATACTTTTTTCAAAACTTTAAATTTTTGTTCACACTACTCGGTTTTATTCAGTGTAGCAGTTTACCACATTTATGTCTGATGATATGTTAATATAAATATTTTTTTTCTTTACTTTACTTAACTGGATATCCACTGGTTAACTCTTACAGATACCAGAATCTCAATATTAGTCAAAATGTATGTACGTTTTATATGTAAACAAGTAAATTACCGTAATGATGGACACAAAACATCACAACATGCACTCAAAAAAATTCTAAGAAGTTGCAACATATTATAATATCTATCACTGAAGTGTCACCAAAGTCTTCATGGTCACCATCCTCATCACAGATCTTACAACTAGCAAGGACCCCAGTCTGGACTGTAAATTGTTGTTTAATGTGAATAATAAAAATCTTGTGTTTCTGAGAACCCTTTAAGCACTTCTTGGTACTTTACAAATGAGGAGTTTGTTAATTAGAATTTCATTTGACCTGAAGGTGTGATTAATCATGATGAGTCACAGCAAACTTGGTGATTAGCTGGTTAATGTTTTAATTATCTGACAGACCCTTTTTTGTATAATGATTAATTTCGTTGCCTTTCTGTGACATTTTCCAGCCCCCGTTTTCCATATTCCTCTTTGACTGGTTGTTTGTTATAGGAATTTAGTATAATAATAAATGTCAAGTGGAATGTTGACAGGATTTATGTTCAAAGCAGGTAGCTTAGAGCTGTCAGAATGATAATCATCTGCCCAATCTGTGTGGCTGGCTTTGATAGATAAAAAAGCCATATAGATATATGTTAGTGCTGTCATATCAAACTATTTTTTTCCATTTTTTAATTTTTTTTACACCATTTGAAGAAGCAGCTGCCATTTACATTGTCTGAACATTTCATGATGAATGGAACAATAGAAATAGCTCAGAATAAAATCCTGTATTATGAATGTACACTGAAGCTAAGAACACATTTTCCTTCTCTTATAAAGTTACTGTTTCAGAGATACAAGGTTTAGCTACAACTGTAATGATAAACAAAACCATGAAGAAAGGAAACCTCTCTGTAATCCCTACTCTACAGCATGAAGAACGTAATTCAGCCTTTTCCCCATCTAAACATAACAAGCCTATCAAACATGCATTCCACAAACTAAGCATAACCAAATATACAACAGACTAAATATAGTGAGCTTGTTCCAGCAGGGCTGAGAGGAGAGGCGGTAAACTCTGAAGCTTGCCTTTGGGGATAGAGCAACCATGGATGTTTAAAGCTCAGAGAGAGCGCGAGCGGTGGCACTCAGATATCTATGGCTGCCAGGTTGGGCGGGACGGCGTGTGGGCAGCGAGCGTCTGCTAAAGAGTATCAGGGGAGCTTAAATCCGCCTCGGCAGAAAGAGGGACGCCGCGCTTCGGTTATCAACACTTCATTTAAGCTGAGCCCAAACCTCATGCCTGCTGTCTAAGCAAAGACTACTTCATCTGTCTTCATCCACAGTGAGGGAGAGTCCTGAGAGAACCTAAAACACACTGTACTCAGTACACAAGACCAAACCCACACCTTATGGAGTTTACAGCTGTAAAACACACATCACAGCCATTTCTGTTCAAATCTTTGCAAAGATTCCCTCCTGTTCTAATTCAAGACCATTTCAGACCATTTGCTTACAGTGCTAAATGTGGGTTGGGGTAGATCAGGGGTCAGCAACATGCGGCTTTGCTGTAATGTAAAGCTCTGCTGATCATTCCTACACATTTTTAACAATAAATGGTCTTAAATAACTGCTAATTCACCCTTTAACCCTGAAGGCTAGAGCACAGACCGCTGATCACCACAGCAACACAGACAGTCTCGCTTAGCTAGTAGCTAACGGAAAGGCAAAGAGAGAGATTTCAGATGAACATCGATGATTTGGAGACTAACTGACTTTTATTTGCATTTATAATCACTCCAGCTGGTTTCCTGATACGTTTAATCTGCAACGAGAAACTGTCAAAGACTAAAAAGTCAAAGCTGAAGTCAGCTTCTCGTTTGAATTTTCCCATTCCACCTTAAATGGTGCAGCAGTTGCATTCTGGCACCTCAGGCACCATTTAAGGTGGAATGGGAAAATTCAAACAAGACGCTGGTGAATGAGAAGTTGACTTAAGCCTTGTGAAAAGTCAAACGTTGAGAGACATTTTACAAGAAACTATTCTACTTTAGTGGAAAAGTTTCCTTCTGGAGATGTGAGAAAAGTGGCTACAGCTGAGCTAAAGCTTAAAGCAGAGTAAAGTAAGTCTGTGTTTTTGTTTATATTATATTTTTTTGCCTATACTAGTACATCAGCACATACTGAGACAAATTTACAGCCAAGATGGTAAAATGGACATAAAATATTGTGGCTCCCAAGGTGGTTTGATTTTTGTTAAAAGGACAAAATGGCTCTTCCTAACACATAAATCTTGCCCCCCGCAGATGCCCCCAAACTAAACCCCCTTACCCCCAGTTTCCAAATCACTCCTTCACCCTTATGCACGAAGGTCCAGAATAAAACATGACAGTTTATAAGTCATGTGTGTTCAGGGCAGCTTCTTCTCTGGTGGCTTTAAATGAATTGAAAGAAACACACAGCTGATATTGCTCTTTTCAATCACCACACGTACAGAAGAAGAGAGAGACCATTTGTCAGGCCTTTTTTTGATTAAAGTTGTAGGGCAGCATGCTTCTTTATGTTATCTGGTAGCTTAATCAAAATAACATGCTGTAGGTTCATTCACCAAATGAATTTGCAGAAATAGTTGTCATCACTTTCCAGCTTCAGGAGGAAAACGCATAAATAATGCAAAATCCATAAAAGCAAAATAAATCTTCAATAAAAAAAGACTGTTAGAAAAGGTACTCGCAACCAAACCTTAACCCTCAGAAGTCAAGACTCATTACTCTTATTTTTCTACCCTTCAGATGTAATTAACTACATAACTGCATATTTAATTATAGTGACTAAGAACAATTCATTGCATTTAAAATTGACATTTTTCCATTTCCTTTTTGTCTTGAAGTCAAGCACTGACAAAAACCTGATAAATGTGAAAAATGAAACTTGAGACATATAAATGATGTTTTTTTTTCCACAAAATAAGATGGCATGCACAATGACAACTAATTCTAACGATAAAAATTCAAATAAAAAAATCTCTTCTTTTCTGTGCAAATACAAATGTGGGTTATTTTAAGGTCTGCTTTTTAACAGTTTATTAACTATTAGATTAATTATTAACTATTATTCACTCTAGTTATGGTCTTGCAAATTTATTAATAAAGATGTTTTATATGTAACTCGTTCCTTGGAAGCTATTTTGAGGTTATCTGTAAGCATTTACAAAGTAAGTAAGGGACTGCTAATAAAGAATGAGTATGTTCCACTTTATTAATGAATTTGCAAGACCAAAACTGAACATATTTTAAATGTATTTTTCATTTGAAAAGGATTTTATAAATATTTCTAAGCTCCTCCTTAACCCTTTAAAATCCCAGGCTTATTACATACTAAGGTTTATTATTGAGTAACTACAAGGACTTTGACTCAAACTCCCTGAACTATTCTTAGGTTATAGAAGTGCATAATAAGTGGGACCTGGCCATTTAAGGGGTTTTAACCATCACACGGATCAAACAGATGGCTGTAGGCCATTTCTATGCTTGCAACTGAAACGTGACCATTTTACTAGCTTTTGCTTCCATGTTTGGTCATTGTGAATTCAGATAATTATTATCTGTTCTATTCCTGTTTCTGTTCCTCACAAAGACATTCCAAGTATGCTTACAACTGAAACATGACGATTAATTAACATTGAACTTATTACTCAACAAACAGTTACTAATAATAACTAACAAAAGACTTCATTAACACATCATATAAACACATTTATAACACTTCTCTAAGCTTGTTTACAGAATTTCTCCACGGTTCAATAGGAAGTAATCCTCATAACTGCACCAAGCTTTTGTAATCTCCAGTAATAACTGCAGTTTCTATGAGTTACCCATTTTAAACATTTATATGAAGCTTCTTTTTTTACAAACTCAAGGCCAAATGGTTGTTTGTGAGCAGACCCCTAATGACCTCTGCCCTGAGGTTACCTCATTCTCTTCTTATGGCATTTCATACTCAAGGCCTTAACACACAGCCATGCCAAGAAATCCTTTAAATGGATTTTTGTAATGGAGTTACTATAGACCTCTGCAAGTGTGCACGGCCCAATCTTTCAGCTCCACTGCTTCAATTATTGCTGAGGAACTGATTGTTACTGGCCTCTTTCCAACCACCTCCACCTTAGGGGGTGCATGTAGGCTACTGTATGTTTCTCTGTGTGTGCATGTGTGTTCGTCTTCCTACAGTTTCAGAAAACCACAGAAAATGGGGCTAACCTACAATGTCAGGACCAACAAATCATCCTCACCTTGTGAAGCAGTTATTAACAAAAGCTACATGCTTACTTTTTTACAACTAAAAAGTAAAACCATTTCTTTTTGGTTACTGAGGCTAAGAGTAGGCTAAGATTAGGGTAAAGTTTAGGGTGGGGCTTAGAAAATCCCTTTTACATATATACAACAGTACTGTGCAAAAGTCAGTGAGTACCCTTCATTTATTTCATTCCTAGTCCTAGCCATTAATATTTCTGAGGAGGTTAGATATTACAAAAAAAACAAAAAAACAAGGAAGAGGATGTCAAATGACAGTTAAAAAGGAAAAAAAAACTGCAGTTTCCAAAACCTTTCCCAAAAAAGAATTAAAAGATACAAAGGAAATGGAACAACCATACAAGACCTGGTAGACCACCAAAACTGTCACCTCTAGATGAACAGCATTTGAAGCTTTCATCTTTGAGAGATAGCAGAAAAATCCACAGGTGTTTCTGGCCATCCCTAGACTGTGAGAAGACAACTGAACATTATGAGTTTAAAGGATGTGTAGTTGACAAGACACTGTTACAAACAGACAAATAAGGAAATATGTAAGTCAAACAAAGAAGCTGCTGGTGTTCTCAGAACAATAGCCTGTCCAACCAAAAGTCCAGACTTCAACATCACTGAATGTGTTTGGGAATCCTTGGATGATGAGAAAATGCAACCAACTTCTAAGACTGAACTTTATAGGAAAAATATCCCTGCAGATTTCTTTGAAAAACTGAAAGCAAGTCTCTTGAAAAGAATGGAAACTGTAATATAGGCAAAGAGTGGACACACTAAATACTGAAATAATTTGATATTATATTTCGTTGTTGAGGCTTCTCTGTAATGTTTTGTTAAATATACAGTTTATGCTTTTCCCCTATGCTTAAACAAATTATCATTTGTACTTAATGGCCTTTTTGGCTGGAAATTAAATACATGAAAGGTAGTCTCTGGCTTTTGCACAGTACTGGACATACATAACATATTACTGCACACAAATCTGTGTATATGCTTTTGTGAAGAGGCCGTTAAAAAAAAGACAACCTAAATAAAAGCACAAATTTCTTGCTATTCAAACAGAAGTGCATTTAGAACGTATCTAAAACATGATTGTGGCTCTTTTCTCTCAGTAATACGTGTGTAGGCTGATGAGCTTTAAGGGTTTATAGTGAACAGACAGACAGGCAGATACGGAAAAATAAACACAGAGCCTTTTTGAACTTCACATACAGCACAAAACTTAATCACAGCCGTGACTGCCACCTCTAAAACCAACCACGATGTCTTTTCAAGCACACTGGGGTCTTGCGCATTTCCGCTGCAAACTATGATTACATAAAACACCCACTGACATGACGTTTCAGTGCTGTGGACTGGGGACGCTGGGAGTGGATAGGACTGACAGTGCTGAGATGGTTATTTAAAGAAGACTCACATAAAATAGAATTAAGTCTCTTTCTTTCACACACACACGCAGGCATCCACACCCATGCGCCCACACATCAACACCCACACACACCCACAACCACCAACACACTTTCCTGCCACTCCAGTGGGTAGACAGGGGGTCCCTGGGAACTTGTCATGCAGTGGCAGCTCTAGCACACTTGTTCTTATCCTCTCTGGCCCGTGACACACACACACACACAGAAGTGGTGTTGCTAAGCCTCGTGTAGACAGGCAGCCTGTTGCTGCCGAGAAGCAGGAAGAAGAGTTTTAGAATCTGGCCAAGCCAGACAAACAGCACTACTGCAACGCCGATTCATGACCTCTTTCATGCTTCTTTCTTTCTTTAGGCTCAAATGGCTCTTCCTTTAGTAGCACTGACAGTTTTTTGTTCCCCAAATTAGTCAACTTAGCAATATAACATTCAATTTTCAAAGAAACTTTGATCTAATTTCTAATTAACTATATAAACAAATTAGTAGATTGATTAGTGGTTTCACTGGATGAATTTCAAAAGACAGGAATAAGAGCAGATGGCAAAATGCAGACATGGAAAACATGGCTAGGAATCACACGAAGACCACCAAGAACAAAACCAGACAAAAGCAGCGGGTAATGATGGGGGTGGAGCCAGAATGTTCCAAGGAGGGGGGGTCATCAGAGGGGGTGTTATCAGATCTAACTATTTTTTACAAGCTTAATAACTATTAATAGTTTAATCTACAAAATTAAAATTGCTATTTTTCTTTCTTTCTTTCATGCTTTCTTTCTTTCTAGCTTCTTTCCCTTTCTCTTTCTTTCATCACAAAGGTTCACCCTTATAATAATATAATATATTTTATAATATATAATATAATGCATATATTAAGCCTTTACAAACCAGTAGTTAAAAATGAACTGCTGCTTATTGCTACATTATTAAGCAGGTTATTCACTTGGTTGCATGAAGCATTTTCCAGAGCTCTTGTAATGCTCTGATTAACCCAGTAGTTAAACATTAGTAACAAGTCATTATTTGCTTTCAAACAATGAAATGCACAGTTGACTCAAATATCAGACATGGTAATATTATTTATTCGTTTATTATTATGACATCTACCATGTATAATACATATAAATTGTACTACAAAGAAATTTCAATTTTCTTCAATATCAAGACATTATGATGTCTTCTTATGCAGCATTCTGGAATGTCCTACATTCTCTAAAAAGCTACACTACTGAACTGGAGTATGTATGAAAGTGGCTATAACAACATAGTCCAACTCAATATTTTAGTGACAATGAATAACAACAAAAAACTGCATTCAATACCTCAAATTTCTGTAATTTGCACTACAATTTCTCATTAGGTTGAATCCAATTTTTTCAGCATTCTCTAAAGTTGGTCCAACATAGCAACTAAAATGTTGCTAGTTGCTATCAAAGAGCTCATTTGTGGGTGGAGCATGGACAGGTCAGTTCGTTCTTAAAGAGCCTATATCTGGAAAAATGCATTTTTCTTGCTTTTTTGACACAAAGGAGTTTGATGTGATATAAACAGTGTTTCACAATGTACCATTCACTCCACATCCCATACAATCTGTATAGAGAGATTAACCTGCAAAAACAGCCTATTTTGCATTAATTGTTTACATATTGGCATTTTTATCTATATCCATTTATTCAGTCTACAACAACTAATTGTGGCTCTTGTAGGATACATGCCCTTTAAAGCTTTACTATTTTTTTCTTTTTTCTTTCTTTCCTCCCTCTTCCCTTCTTCTCCTTTTCTTCATCACAGAGGTCCACAGTCTCCCTCACTTCAATAGACATAGCCAAGTCATTCCACTAAATAAAAACTCAAATTCATTTCAAAACAGCAAAGCAGCTTTAATTCCTTCTTAAACCTCAGTGATCTTTGATGAGCTTACTGTGCTCTTTCTAAAGGAAGAGAGAATGAAAGGCCTGCATCACCAACACTCTCACACAGAGGACATATTTGATCCAATGGTTCAAACACAACACCAATTAATTTTCTTTTTTCCCACCTGGACCATTTCAAGAGTCACGACTCAGTGTGGTCATTCTGTTCCCATTGTAGAGAAATGTGACCCTGAATAAAAAGCGAGGCACAAGCAAGAGAAAACAAATTAAAGAGACAGAAAGAGAGAAAGTTTGTGCCTCATTTCACTTTGAAGCTGAGACGTGGAGAAGACGGCGTGTTAAAACGGTTTGTCTTGGATTTACAGCAGGTTGGCGAACATGGCAACCATTTTCTGACTTCGAGAAAAAGAAATCAATACGACCTTCGTGACCTCTAAGAGAATACACCTCATGTGCCTCAAAACTTCCCTCAGCCGACATGGAATAAAATAAATGTGTTTTTGTATGAATGAGGTTGAAGATTGGAAGTTAGAATAAAAGCCACTGAAGCATTATTGCAGACGATGGTGTGCCTTCATGGTGCCTTACTCAGAAGAATGCAATGTTCATCTTAATCTGAATGCAGGCTTTGGATTTGGGTGAAAAGAGGAGAAACTGCTGTGGGAGACAATGGCGAATGCTTTTTCTTGAACTTTCTCTCTTTCAATCTTGCTAATCTAAATTTTATTACAGAACACAGTGCTGAAAAAAAACACTGTTTGATGTTTGAAATAAAAGCTGCCTTTGCTTTTGTATAGTGATAATTAGCTACTTTCTTTGCTGAGGTCTGGCAGTTCACTGTGTTCTTAAGGAAGACCACTGCAAGGCGTAATTACATCAGGGAAGAAAAAACAAAACCCTGAGGATGTTCAAAAACCAATTTAAAGGCTCAGTTTCCATTTACGTATGAAAGATTGTTGTTAAATCTCCTTTACCGGTGTTGCAATGCTTCTTCATTTCATAAATTAATTACGATGGCATTGAGGAAACAGCTGATGGTGCAGTGCAAACTGCTGATAGGTCTGATGGTAGTTGTACTTGTTGTTTCTGGGTCTCCTGGCCTCCACATTGCAGGCGCTGTGAGAACTACATTGAAGACACACAGCATGCACAATGAGGAGGCTGGAAAACCCAACCATCACTTAAGTGACTCATTAAGGTGATTTTAGTGAAACAAAATCAATGATTTCAACTGCCATTGGTTGGTCTACTGGTAATTAAAAGGAACTGATTGATTGTAACTGATTGATCAGCCCGGCATGAGTGGTTAACAGATGTAGATGTAGGAATCTAATAGTTTTCTAAGTGATTTTGTTCAATGGATAGAAAACAGCAGCTCAGTTGTTGTTTTGTAATGGTCAGCTGGCTATTGATACTGGAAGTATAGGTATTCAATAGGCAACAATAGCAAAATCCCTTTCCTATTCCATTTCATTCATGGCTAACAATCAATATGAAAGGTTTTCATTTAAATTGAAAAGGTCAGAACTGCATAAACAACCACATTGACCAAAGCTTTCAACAGTGATTAAAGCTAAGCACAAAACTCTTAATCTTTTCATGTCATTTGGCCATAATCGTTGTAAGCATGTACATAGCTTTGTCAAAAAAGCGCAGTGAAAATGCAACATCTCAGATAATGAAATGGTCATTTAATGAACACGGTTCTCAATTAACCTTAAAATACTGTAATGGTCTGTTTAAAGGCTGTGGTATACGTTTAACTACTGCATATGTATGTGGGCACACAGCTGCTGCTTGAGCACCACTGTTCGCATACTCACCCACGTACTGCTTGTCTATGTAAAGGATTAAAAGCAAGTGGGTAGGTCAAAACATTCATGGCCAACAAGAGAGTAGCTTCCTCCACTATTTCTTTTGATTTCACACAATAAGGTCAAAAATGAATGTGACAATCGACAGCAAAAGTGGTTGTTATGTTCTGTTCAGTCTGCTGCTGACATCAGGGCTGTAACTATCGATTACAATAGTAATCAAATAATCTGGTGATTATGTTTACAATAACACATCAAATTTATAACAGCATTTAATTTTGCTTCATATGCATTAAATTTGTGACTACAGAAATGCATGCCGTCATGAGATCCTGCTGGTGTGGGTTTCCTCTCTTTTAGTGATGCATACACATATAATTTGAGTACTAATAGCTCCCCCTTGGGGAGAATGGTAATAGATTTCACTCAAACTTCAAAGTAGTCACTACAGCATTTCATTGAAATATGTTATATTTTAGCAAACTTTTTTTTAATTGAGTGATCTTGCAGATGTATTGTGTTCATTTTTGTGGAAGTGCACAACCAGTGCATAAAATGAATGCAGAACATGTAAGACAGTCATCTCTTATACATGTACAAGTATACCATGGCCCTGACAGTGACATAAGGCCATCACAAACTAAACATGAGTTACAACTGAACATGAGCCCATACTACCCAAGTTCAACAAAGACAGCAGTGTCTGAATTATGAAATCCTTAAATAACTCCTGTGCAGTGAAATGACTGTATCAAAGGTCACTGCTTTTTATGAAGGTGCTTATAATTAGGCTGAACAGCAAATTAAATCCATGATTTCACCCAACAGCTGAGGGTATATGTCAAAAAATGGGTTACAAATAGTACAAATAGTGCAATTTTTTGTATTTCCATAGTATACCTGCTTAAAATCCTAATACAGGAAGTTAAATTAGAAGACTCCATACTTCTCTCGGTATGTCACAGCCACTGCTTGGAAATATGGAACTTAATTGCAAGCCAATGCCTTTCTCTAGTCATGCATGACTATTGCTATGAAAGGTAAGAGGAATTAATGAATATGAATAGCTCTTAAAAGAAACATGAATTCCCCTCAGTTTTCCCGAGGAAGGAATACAAGTAATGGAATGAGAGAAAGCCATTCAGATGTTGGCCGGAAGTTCGGAAGCGTCTCTGGGCAGAAACATTCTATCTCACTCCTGGCTGACTCACTTCGCTGGCCCACAAAAGCGAGCGGTGGATGCTTGGCTCTGACTTGCTATGTGAGTGAAGGAAAAACCTATTATTCATCCAATTTGGAATCTACAGAATGAAAGAAGTAATACTTTGGCTGGTAAGGTCAGTAAACAAACCAGCGGCTATCTCTGTCATGATCTACCTTATTGCTTTGAACAAATGGTTTAAATCTAAAGACATTCTTCAAAGACTTGCACTCCTTGGAACTATATGATAGTGAGGTAACATGTGGGCAAGGTCGACCTAAGGTGACCAAATGTCCAGGCTAATTGAGGCAGCCTCTCATGAGTCAGCCCTGATGCCTCAGCTTCTGGCACCTTCCAGGACCTCCTAGAACTTTCTGACACTTGGCAGAACTTCCCAGGAGCCTTCAGACATGGATCAAGACAATTGGGTGCCTGTGATCTCGCCCTAAAAAAGAGCCTGTCAGCGGTGTCAACAATCATCCCTCGAGACAGCAGAAAAAATCAACAATCATGTATTTAAAAAAAAAATTCTGAGCCTTGAGTTTGACTACCTATCCACCTCCTGTCTGTGCTTTCCTACTGTAAAGCTCTTCATGCTAAAGACAAAGTGAACCCACCCACACAAGTCATGGTTGACTCCCTTCTGCTCATCAGACGTTCAGTCAGTGACAGAAGAGTGATAGCATGAGTGAGGAAAGGAGAAGACGAAGGAGAGAGGAGTTATTAGCGGGTGATATGGTAAAACGATAACACCACGACAACTAAAGACATTTTCACAATACATAATGTGTACTGTGTATTAAATGTTTTATGAAAAATATCATGTATTTAAGAAGAAACACAAAAGGAAAAATCATACAAATGACATATTCATCCTCTGCTCACCACTATGTGTTTTTTTTAAGTAATTGTATCTAGGATGGACAAGATTTACAGCCCTTCGGCAAAAATCTCATTTTATCTAATGATAAATTGTAGCATACTTAACTCAGGCTCTCTCTAAACACGTAAATTATTCAAATTATGACTTGCTTTTCTAGTTTAAAATGCTACACTGCATAGATGTGTTGTTGTAACTAATCAAAACTACTTATACTGGAAATGAGGATAGATTTTTGCCAACATGCTAATGTTAGCACAATAATGCAAAATCTTGTACAAGCTGACAAAAATACAAAATTTATTAGCATTTGAAATTTATAACACACTAAAATGTTGGTGATTTCTTAAAAACTGAGTTATATGCAACAATTGGATGATATAACATAATGGGTGACCCCGCTGCCCTTGGCAGAAAAAGGTTCGATTTCCCTGCCTGGGCAAGCACACCACACTATACCAATTAGAGTCCTTGGGCAAGACTCTTAACTCTTCCTTCTCCTACCTCTGTAATATGAATAAAGCTGTAGGGGATTGTTGCAAACACTCTGTAAAGCTTATCCAGCATAGCAAACGTTGCAATAGAGGAACACATTTGTGGACGGAGCACAGACAGATCAACTGATCGAAACAAATCAAATAGATGATGCCATAAAAGACTGACTTCCAATCAGCTACTTGTTACTATGCTGTTTATGCATAGCAGTTGTTAGTTGTTGTTTACAGGCTCTGTATAATTAGTCTGACATTGTCTTTATGAAAAATGCAGCTCTATGCAGTTCTGATGACACTCATACTTAGTAAAGCATATTGTGACATAATGTATTAATGATAATATACTAAAGCAACAAGCCACAAGAGGCTGTGCGTTACTGTGATTTTATCACGGGGAAGGGTGTTCTTAGTTCTAAAACTCCTTTTCCCTGTAATAAAATCTCACAGCCTCAAGTGGCTTATTGCTTTTTTTAAAATAGCAGCCAACATAAAAAAATGATAAAATACATAATTTTTTAGAAAATAATTTATTATTAATAATAATCAACATAAACAAGTATTCCACCAGGAAATGTAGTTCCTTTAGAGTATGGTATCGTTGCCAAGCAACCATGGACCACTGAATGAGGAGAACATTTGGTCACCCATCGCTGTACACTGCAGTCATTTCATGATTTTGTTTTTTACCTTTTGTCGTATAACAATGAACATATCATAAAATAGCACCGTTTAATCATCACTTCTTCAATAATCATCATTACTTCATCAATATACTCGGTGGCCCATGCGAGCAGCATGAGAGTCAAAGATTATTTCATTAACAGCACAAGGATTTTTCATGACATGGTACAGAAATACAGAGTTCAGTTGCTGTCAGAGAGTCATAGGTGTGCGTATGCTGTGGATTTTACAATGGCTTCGAATGCCGCTCAGTCAATCAGATTTCAAGACGGGAACTCTCTGTTTTATAATGTCATTTTGCCCACCCTTAAGCATAGTCAAAGTTTGTGCATGAGTTATTTTTTTTTCTTTGCCTCAGTCTCATGCCCATGAATGCAAATCTAAAGAGTTTTCAAGTTCTCAAAATATGGTTTGTTTCGAAAAAATTCTGGCGCTACCCAGCATCACTGCAGTAACAGCCCAAATTAGACTCATCTCTGCATTTGGATTACATTGCCCAGCATTACTGACCACCTCATATTAAACACCACAGTACGGATTCTGTCGCTGTACGTGTGCAATAGAAAATTCCCCTGAATGCATCGTTGAAGTCTGATATCATGAAGTCAAATTTAGGGGAACAATATGAATTTTGTAAAGTGTTGACATGCTGCACTGCAGGACTGATGGTGTTTGACATACAAAATGCTTTAATGCAAGCTGCATGCTCATACAACACACAGCAGCATTTGTGGCAAATTCATATACATGCACAGATTTCTAATCATTCCTGAGATTATAAATCAATATAAATATCTACATCTGTATCAGCTGACAAATAAATAAATAAAATAAATAAATCATGGGTAGATATATTTTTAAACAGTGACAGTAATAAAAAGAAAATGTAGCCGCAAGCGGCAATGAGTGGGTTCAAGCACGCAACAGCGGCATGGGCCCTTCTGCAGGTTTAGCCCATTAGGCCTTAAAGGCCTCAAGCTGTGGGTCTTATTTATAGGCAGAGTGAATAGAACTGAAAGGATGTCAGTTCATCAAAAGGCCTTCAGTTGCCATAAACAACGATCAGAGGTCTTTAAACACATTATAGGTTTATATTCATATGTACTGATCTACACTGGTTTGTAGAACATCCAAGAGGTTGTCAACATACATGTCAAAACTACATGACTAATGGCCGCATTTCTCACATAGTAGCACTTGCACAGTGGATTGGTTCTATATTTAAGCCACTCATTTGATGTAGGCCATAATGAGGCCCAATGCACTCATAAGAGGCCATATTGGTGTGAGGAGCTCAGTGAAAGTGGGTCAGAATTAGTGAAAAGGCCACAATATGGTTTCATTCTTGATCAGGGACCATATCCAAAGAGGTTCACCAAGTTTTGGTCAGAATGACCTTTTGACCTTTGTATAATAAGCCTTTGTATAGTAAAATCTTTGAATGAATAAGCCAAAATAAAAGACAAGCAGTGCAATTTTTGACTTAACATGTAATAAGAAAGTTGTTCATGAGAGTGAACTGAGTCACATGGCTCCATTTGTTTATCTGTCGACCGTGTAATAACATTGTAATAGCATTTTAGTTGATTTTAAAGTTTTTTTGAGTGCTAAAGCACCCCCTAAAGGTCAATCTAGACCAAAATTGGGCAAGACCATTAGAGTCTTAATTTGTAAAATTATTGCAAGTTTGGAGATGATCCGACCAATGACTGTTGAATTATAGCAAATCAAGCGAGCAATGCCACGGTTGAAGTAATTAATTGATTGATTTTCAATACACTGAGTGGAACAGTCAAAATGTTTTTGATAATTATTGAGGATCAGTGTCTTCTGAATCTTATGATACTAAATTGATGATAATTGGCAAAAAATCCAGAGACTAGTTCGCAAGAATAGGTTTTTCACATTTTGCAAATTAGCTCAAAAACTAAGCAGGTGGGGCTAAAAGTGATGCACTTGTTCAGCAAGTCCCAAGGAATCAGCAGAAAAAAGAATTTTGTCTCTATCTCACTCTGATCAAAAGTTACAGGCAAAAATATGAGTAAAGTTGAAAAAGATGAAAAGTTGAAACACAGGACTAAAGTAAAGTATGAGCTCAGTGAAAGTGGGTCAGAATTAGTGAAAAGGCCTCAATATGGTATGATTCTTGATCAGGGACCATATCCTAAGATGTTTACAAAGTTTTGGTCAGATTGACCTTTTGACCTTTGTATAAAAAGCCTTTGTGTAATGTAGTCTTTGAATGAATAAGCCAAAATACCAGACAAACAGTACAATTTTTTGAGATGATCTGACCAATGGCCATTGAGTTATTGCAAATCAAGCTAGCAATGAAATGGCCGCAGCAATTAATTGATTATTGCATACCACGGTGAGTAAAACGTTTTTGATAATTATTTACCTACAGATGCCAAAGAGTGATGCTAGACCAATTTCGTAAAGTTTGGATCAAAATCCAGAGACTAGTTCGAAAAGTATGGTTTTTGAACAGTTGATGATTACAAAAAAACTGTGTAGTTTTTTAATAAACATACATTTGCAAAATTGTTTGGGATAACGTACCACAATGCATTCATATGGGTTTTGAGTCAAAACTGTGATAATATAGTAATGACATGTAATACAACTTTATTTTTATGAATAGCGCCCCCCAGTGGTCAAATCTTTTAAAACTTGATTATTTGTTAGGAGGTGGGTACATGTAGACATCAATCAAGTTTCATGATGATTGGTCAATGTTAAGCCTGTGAAAAGCCTGCTAAATGCTGATTGGCCGATGGCGACCACAAATTTCGATGTACCAAATTGTCCTTATAGGATCACTTATAGTATGGCCAGTAGATGCTGAATGCAAAGTTTAGCTTAATCGGATGTACAGATGCTGGCAAACAGCCATGTAGCATTAACTCCGCCCCCTAATTATATATGTAAATAAAAATCGAAAGGCAACCTCAGAATCTTCTACCGAATATGTGTGTCAAGTTTGAATTTTTTTGGCTAAAGGATTGTCGAGTTACAGAATTTTAAATTAATTCTGAATTAATTAGAATTTATCCAGAAGTGTTCATTTGCATATGGCAGCCATATTGTTTGTAAAACTTAAAAAGTTTTGGATAATCATTGACCTTCAGGCTCTTCTGAATTTTTTGACACCAAATAGATGAGGATCGGGTGAAAACTGTAGGACTAGTTCGCAAAAGTAGGTTTCGCATATTTTGCAAATTAGCTCAAAATCTAAGGGGGCGGAGCTAAATGGTCCCAATTGCAAAGTTGTTTGTTTGGACCCATAGAACCAGGAAAAAAATGTGTCTTGTCTGGCAAAAATCTAGTTTAGGAGTTATTAGGCAAAACTGATTTTTCTGCGCTATAGCGCCCCTTGTGGCCGACTGGGCTGATTCCGTGCGCCTGAGTAGCGGGAGGGACTACAACCTATTGACCAAGTTTCATGTCTCTAGGACCTACGGTTTGGGCTGCGCGTTCCGTTTCAGGGTGGAAAAATAATAAGAAAAATCTTTACAATTCCAATAGGGTTCAATGCACTGCATGCTCGAACCCTAAAAAGACTATAGTTGTATTTATATGGCACCTTAAAAATGAAATTTGGCTGGGTGGGATGGGGGGATGGTTTGGTTCATGGTTTTTATTAATTTCTACAGGTTTTCTATCATCCACCTCCATATTTCTTTTAGGATTAAGTTGACAGGTATGCTTAAGAAGAAAGGAAATAAAAGAATAGTAGAAAGACTAAAAGAATATGAGGTGGTAAAGTAAAGAAAGAGTGAAGACAGATTGCATGGCACACTGTACGCTTCAGCTGCTCAATCATAAAAACAAATGAACATATGAAGCTAACCCCTAGATATCACTTCTGTGACTCTGTGTGTGTGTATGCATGTGTGTGTTTATCTGCGAAACAAAACAAAAAGCCTCTTAGCAGAGAACTATTAAATCAGGTGAGAAAATGAGAATGTAGTTTTTTTCCCCTGTCTCTCAACAAACAAAAAAGGGCAAATAAATAAATAAATAATCACTGCTTGCAGCTTTGCTGCTATGTGAGAGAACAATTATGATGATTAGAGACATTCTGCTGGTGCACCTGTAATTAAAATCACACTGTGCAACTAACACAGCCTCATTTACACAAAGCATCTGTTGCACTGGGTCATCAGTGCAGGACCACCTCCAAATCTCACACACACTCACAGACAGATACACACACACAGATTTTAATTTCATTATTGAATCATGTTTCGTGGAGGCAGAAACACAGGCAGAGGGAATAGACCGATATTGCTGTGAAGGCAAGCGCACTATCTGGGTGGAGCCTCCTATGCAGTCATCCTTCACTTCTAAACCCCTACAGACATGGGCACACATACACGTTTTATCCTGGCCCATATGGACAGCCCCCTAGCACGGTTATTAATTAAGTTTCGGCTGTACTGCATACGCGCAGACAGATGCTGTGCTTAGACACTGCTCTTCTCTACTGTTCTTCAGACTGAGTTTGCTCTTTCTGAAGATTATTCAACTAAAACCAGCAAAGTGTCCAAAAAAACACACTGGTAACCTTAAAACACTGCTTGAAAGAATAGTGAAGAGAAAATTCACAGACACCTCTAAGCTGATCAACTGATCAATCATTTGCTTGGTGTTTGAAATTTGCTTCTTCAGTTTTGAACTGGAGCTACAAGGCTAATGTAGCTAATAATGGTAGGTAATGGAAGTATATTCTCTATCATTAGCGTTGCACAAACTGCATACCTATCTCCTCACACACTTACCTCAAACCCTGTTGTTAAGTAATGTAGCCTTGTCAACAAGCTGCACAAGAGACAGTATATGCACATCATTGCTTTATTCTAGCCCTGCAATGGACTGGCAATCCGTCCAGGGTGTTTCCTGCCTTCCATCCAATGACCGCTGGGATAGGCTCCAGCAACCACCCAGATGGATAGATAATGTGTGCGTGTGTGTGCTTTATTCTATATTAGCTACAGCTAACTGCAGGGCCGCCAGAACCATAGGACGACGACAAACCACTTTCAGATTGAGTTAAGAATGCTTACACTTCTGGAGCGCTGACACACAGACAAGAAACTAAAATCCTCATTAGCAGAACCAATGAAAATCTCCATTTCAGCTGGGAGGCTGGACATTTCTCAAACAGTAAAGCCTTTGTAAGTTCATGTTCAGTGAGAGAAGCAGCAGCTCACTAATCAAGCAAAACTGTTTACCTGTTTTTACTATGATACATGAACTAATGCACTTGATCACAGGTTATGAAATGTCTGTGTAAATATCTATTAACTGAGGGCGCTTTCACACCTACATAGTTTGGTGCGGATCTATCAAACTTTTTCTTTAAGTCAGTCCGTTTTGACAAGTGAACGCTCCATCCCTATTCAGAACCGCACCAAACAACTGAATGTAGACTGGCATAAATCGCAGGTCTTGTTCTGCTTGTAGTGACCCCTGGCTGAGTTCACTGCCGGTGGGAACGCATTTCTCAAACGGTCCAAATCAAAAAAGAGAATTCAACACCAGAGACTGCTTTTCTCAGTGCACATCAGCACCATAGAATCTGCACAGTTCAACATTTTGCTCTTCACAGGTATCATATAATTTCCACTTAGTATCACAAGACACATAATTAAGTCTCTTATACTTAAAACAGGATATATTCCACATTACTTGTCTATGTTGAATTAGGAAACTTTGATGATTCAGTGTATTCAAATGGGTAAAAATGATCTTTGAGTTGGACTTGAACTTGTTGAAATTTAGTTTGATCTGATGCCATTAGCAGCTGGAGAGACTGGAACAGGAGACCTGATTTTATTGGCTCCTGGCTATTTGCATATTGGGCATGTCGGTCCTTGTTTTACTTAGCGTCTCTGTGTTGTCTTTCCTCCCACGCTGTCACAGGTGTTTGCTCATGTTCGGTATTTTGGTTCATCACATCACTGTTGGCATTGATGACTTTCTAACCAGCTCTACAGGGATGCAGGAGGGTGTTTTAGGTCCTGAACTTTTAGTAGAATACAGGTGATGTAAAGTGCGATGTTACGCTAAATACTATGTTTTTCTGTTTTTTGTTTATTTTTTCATTTTAATTATTTGGGTAATTTATATGAAACACAACATTTCATAACAGGGTAGACTGCAGTGAGAGATGACAGTGCAGATAAGCACATATGACCAACACAGCAACCACTGACGCAATCTGTTGTCTCTGCTCTCTCCTGCTGGGCAAACTGTATGCAAATGAACTGAGCGTTGAACAATCAGATTGTTGATATGAGGAGGGAAACTGCTTGTGTCACGGCCATAGTCAAACCATACATGCACATCTAGCTGGAGATTATGACAGTGGCTGAAGAAAAATGGATGAGAGAGGGAGATGAAATTGAGCTGGAAATGATATAGCAGGTTATACTCAGCCAATTTTGGTAAATGATATGGATCAACGATCTTATTTTGAAAGAAAGCCCTTTAATTGTGCGGGATTATTTTCATAATTTAATTAAAGTGAAGTAAAGAATGATTTGAGTTTATGCTTCCTGTTATCTATATACATGGACAAACGTATGGTGGATAGCTAAAATACTAGTAGCACCCACCTAGAAGCTTCTTTTGTCCATAACATTGTGCAGATAACAGTAGTGTCAGAAAAACACATAAGCAAGTCTGTTTTAGATTAGGTAACTTGATGCTTGTGGGTGCTAATTGATAGAGTATTATCTTACATTATGTATTAGATACAGTAGCCTTATAGCTTATGTGTAAAAATAGAGAAACACATTTAGTATTTGAGTAATTACATGATTAAAATAATATATATTATGATATTATTCAGTTTGTTTGGGGGATGTGGATGGGTAAAAATGTGTACAATTGATTTTTGGCCAAACTATCACCTTAATAATGACATTGAGTATAGTATCTAGGCGTGCCCCCACGACCCAGCTCCTATGACTAAGCGCCTGTTCGGGTCAGGACAAGAGTGATGAGAGAAAGAACGGAAAGAAGGCAGGGGGGACAGTGACGAGAGGAATAAAGGTCAAAGGTAAAACGAAGCAGACAGGCTCGGAGAGAAAAGCAGACAATCATTTCTTAGCCAGGCATCTGTTTCACAGCACAGTGCCCAAGGAGGGTGAGCGAGCCATTCGGCTCCTCTACAGAGACCCAAAAATCATTAATTGTGGAATCTGTCCTGCTCGTTTAAGTGAAACATTTAATCACAGTGTGGAACTGGAGGCAGGCAGAATTAATGGATTGATGTGAAACTGACTGATCTCAGCCTCAGAGGGCTGCTTGTGAGTCTGCAGGCAATTGTGCAATTGTGCCAGTGAAATTCCTCCAGGCAGTAACAATTTAATAAATCAGTTTATGCAACAAAATAGCACATTTAGGCAGAAAGAGAGAGCAAGGGAGAGTGAGATATGAGCAAAGAATAACACAAACAAGAATTGCTATGGTAAGAAAGTCTTATATCTCCTGAACCATAACGGTCTGGATAACATTAACAGCTGTTAATATAGCTTTGTACTAAGTTCATGTAACTTAAAACTGCCTTTTGAAATTGATATCGGTCTATTTGTCAAGAAATGTTCACAGAATCTAAAGGGCATCATACCAATCAAATGGTTTAAATATTAAAAAAACTAAACAGTGAAATATCAAGAGTTTCTTATACCACTTTTTCTGGCTCTGTGCTATTTTGGATGCACCTTGAGCTGCTCATTCTCTCCTCTTCCTAAACACCCTCATCACTGCCTCAGCAGGACGTCCTCTAATCCATCCATAACCCGCTCTCTGTGGGCCTCGGGAAGGGACCGCCACCTCCCTCCCTGCTGGGCCTTTCACGTCTGCACCTACGAGACCAGAACACCACTCTCTAATTTCCATTTAACAATAATGAATAAACAGCAAGGGGCTTGCGGGTTTTCCGTTCTTCTGCTTCCTCCACGCTTTGTTCCCTCCAGCTGTTGCTTAGCCTTGTGGTGCCTTGTCATTCTATCCAGTTATTTATCAGCACAGCATTTAAGCACAGGAAAAATCTGCAGAAAGGCTGCATTCAAGCCCATCTGAGACACGGCCGAGTGCTGACTGTTATCACAGAGCCAATACAGTGGTGCCATGTAGGAATAGGCTGCTATGGAGATAATGCCTAGTGGACAGAGATAATGGAAATAAATTTTTAAAGAGAGAAAAGGGAATGGAGACAGGCGGAGAGCGAGAGACAGAGAGAGAGAGAGACAGTGAGCAGGAGAGTAGGAAGTGGTGGAACAAAATAAACATTCCATTTCAGCCAATTTCTGCTGTCCCAAAGATACCTATTCCATTAATAGACACAGAGGGATACAGTATTTGCTTAATAGGTCTGTGTTTGCTCACAGTTAACACCCACATACACACCCACATACAGCCACAATGTAAGCACAGCTCTAGAACAGATGAAAAAGATCCCCTTTTTGTGTCATCCAGGAGTCGTAATACTCCACCTTCTCCTGTGACATCACTGGAGGAGAAAGACACCTTCAGTAGCAGTTGTTGAGGCTAATGCAGCGTACACTAAAAACATCAGCACAAAGGGAGACTTTAAAACACCCTGTGGGAGCAGATGGCTTGGCATATTCAGGAATCATTTCTGGATAAGTAAGTATAAGGAAGATGTAATCATTGAAGACACACTGCTGGGGTGACAGGAAGGCAAACAGTAGCTCTAAAGATACAGAGGATCCCTTTAGCCAATCTTTTTGGGTAGCAATTTGGTCTTTTTCATATTGGAGGCCATGGAAAGTTAAGTTAAGCCCAAAAAGAAATAAACGATGATAATATAACAAAACAATATTAAAGAATCTTAACTTAGTTGTAGCTGGCAATATTCTGTCTGAACACAACTGCAGTCCACCAAGATTCTGTCAGAAACTGACTGTAGCCCAACAAATTTGTCTGAGCCCAACTGTGGCCCAACAAAATCCTGTGTAAAACTGACTCTAGTCCAACAAAATTCTGTGTAAAACTGACTCTAGTCCAACAAAATTCTGTCTAAAACCGACTCTAGTCCAACAAAATTCTGTCTAAAACCGACTCTAGTCCAACAAAACTCTGTCTGAAACTGACTGCAGCCCAACAAAATTCTATCTGAACTTGATCTGAATCCACTGTTAAAGCTATTACTACTACAGCTCACCTCCATTTTTACATGCAGCTTGGCCTTGCAGACTTCAGTGCCAACAACATGAGTCAGGCCAGATTAAAAACTGTTTTAGATAGTAGGAATAGGAAGAAAAAGCTGGCATAAATGCAGGCCAAAATATGTTTAAAGTAGGAAATGGTCTGTAAGAAACCCAAATATGAAATTTGAACCCAAAAGGAGCCTGAGAAATAATCGAGAAATAGTTTCCAATATTTAAAGCTCTACTACGCGCTTTCATTCAGAGTGCGCCCGTAACTAGTAATGAAGCCAGCCCTGTGACTGGGGGTCAATGCGCTGATTTCCACCTGAACAGATCTACACATTAAGCATGTTGATGGGGCAGGAATGACTCATTTGAAGCGCGCTGGGTTAAATGGATCCTGAATGATTGTGTGCGGTGGTGTGCTAACAGAGGGGCAGGGGGAAGGAGGTGCATGCTGAAAGCCCTGGTGAGATGTGATTCATACACACACACATCCACACACACACACACACACACAAGGTTTTTATACCTTCTTTGTACATAGGGTCATATGTCTCATGTGTTATATATGTTTAAGCACACATGTTGTTACTTTAAGGGAAAACTAAAAGTTTTTTATGTAATGAAAATACCAGATGTCTCTTACATTGAGTGAAATGCACATGATATATGGACCAATAAAAATACTCTAAATACTTGGAATAAAATCTTTTTATCCTGATTTCCATTAAAAGTAAAGTATGCTCTTTCCTTCTCCTATAAAGTCACCTTTTTGGAGATACAAGGTTCTGTTTAGTTAATGATAAAAAGAGTAATATGTATCATATATGTTATATGTATGTATATATATATATATACACACACACACACACACACACACATATACACCAGGTCAGGCCATTCTTCACCTGAAAATACATGTAAACAAATATGCATGCACACACACACACACAACACACACACACACACACAAACACAGCCAAGAGGACATGATGAGTAAAACCCCTGCCAGGCTACCTACCTGTTTACTGCACCAAGAGAATGTCTGTGTGTGTGTGTGTGTGGGGGGGGGTGTCAGAAGAGAAAGGGAGACTGTTCAAGGAGAGTGGCTACATCGAGACCAAGCAGAAAGAGGGAGAAAAAGAGGGAATAAGAAGAGGTATTTTTATCCTCCTGTCCATTTTCCTCCACTCTCTTGCACTCCCAGTGGACAGACTGGAGAGTCCATACAGTCCTGCTTCCTCCACTCTCTGCTCTTGCTGTCCATTGATGAAAGCAGAACATTGAAAACCGTTTGATGTCTGTGTGTATGTGTGTGTGTGTGTTTGTTTGTGTGTGTGTGTGTGTGTGTGTGTGTGTGTGTGTGTTATACAGGATGAAAATTCTCTCAAGTCTCACCCCGTCACACTCGGGTGTGCAGTGATGTGCCTTTGTGGCCACTCACACGTTCACACACTCACGCACTCCTGCGCTCACTTCACACAGACCTATGACACGTCACTGAAGCCATCCATCTCCTCTCTGACGGACAGGGGTCAAGGAGTGTGTGTGAGTGTGTGTGGCTATGGTCCGCCAGACTCTATATCTCTCCACCAGCATATAAAAAGAGGTTCTGCCCACACAGGGACGAGGAAGGTCAGAAAATGACATATCAAAGTGACAGCTCATGTTGAATTGCAGGGCGTGTTTGTGCGCGTTCTGGTGTTTGGTGATCTGTGGGTGGAGGTTAGTGTGCAGTGTTTGCTGCATGTGTGCACAGAGGGGATGGAAAAGTCACAACAGTTCTATTATGATTCTTCAAGGAAACCTGCAATGCATCACAAAATCTCCAGCTTCACCACTGTTGAATTCAATCATTTTGGTACAATTCAGATTCTTTCAAAAAACTGAATTCACAAATTGGAAGAACAATTTTCACAATAGTAGAATATAGTCTGCAAACACTCCTTATTAAATTACATGTTTTGTTAAATTTCAGTGTAAAAATATCACATGCTCTTCAGGGAACAAACTTAAATATGGTATTTTTCTACAAATTTTAATGCAAAATTTCTGTTTTGTTTTGGTGAGTTTAACATATTGGAAAAGCGTAATACATTATATATAAATGTGCAATAACTTTTGCACAGGCCACATGTTATGTGGACTAGAAGATGACCAACACAAACTGTGCCTCAACAAATGAGCTACTGCCTCTGACTTTACATCTACAAGGTAGACCAACAAGGTAGATGCGTCCAACAGTGTGGACAGTGAGTGGACACAATGTTTAAAAACTCCAGCAGCACCGCTGTGTCTGATCCACTCACACCAGCGCAACACATACCATCACGCCACCACCATGTCAGCATCACTGCGGTGTTGAGAATGATCCACCACCCAAATTAGACCTGCTCTGTGTGGGTCCTGACCATTAACAAACAAGTATGCAGAGAAACAGATGGACTACAGTCTGTAATTGCAGAACTACAAAGTGCTCCTATATGGTAAGTGGAGCTGATAAAATGGGCAATAAATGCAGATACAAGGTGGACGTACCTAATAAAACACTCAGTGAGTGTATTTTCTCTTAGAAAATTATCAAAACATGACCACTTGACTGTACAGACAATATAAACAATAAACCAAACTGTTTTCCCCCAGATATTTATGTTTGAGAATTGCCCAAGAACTTAGATTTTTCCAAAAAACACACACACTAATTGGATACTATACACTGTACATAATGCTGTAACTGTACAGCCGAGACACCGCATTCCTTAAACACAGCAGTAACATTGTGCATTCTGGGAAAAGCAGGTTAAGCTTCATGTCTAGAAGTTAGAATGTTGTGTTTTACAGTAATTAGTTGATATTTGCAAAGCATATTGGTAAAGTGAGCGGTCTCTGAATACTATAGTGATAGTGTCGGAGCTTCCCAGCATTCCTTGTGGTTTTGTTAGTAATTTGCTTTTATTCTTTTATCTACAGTTCATTTCACATGAGGCTTTTGTCTGTTTTAACATTTAATTCCTGTCACAAAGATAAGTTTGAATGTATTTTACGTTTCGTTATTCTAATCATGTTTTGTGTTTTAGTTAACTAGTTCATCCTGAAATGCTAAGTTAATAGATATTCAGTCCTTCATATGTTTGTCATCCAATTACTGTAGAAATTGGTGCCAGTAAAGTACAGTAACTTTACACTATTTTGAATTTTTCAGTGTATTATAATCAATAATATACAAATCTAACATTCCTAAATAAATGCAGTTGAGTCTCCAAATTCAGACTGATACAACATGATCCATCAAAGCACATCTACTCCCTAATTGTACTTAAATAACTAAGCTATAATGTCTTAATTTCTCACAATTAGGTGTTATCTTTCAATCAAGTTATTTGTACTATCTGGTCAACAAACAAACACAAACAAACAAACAAACAAACAACAAAGTGTACATATTTTTGTGAGCAGAACAACACGGATTAAAAGAGAGTGTGGGTTGGGGATTCCCAGAGTTCTCAGCTGTTCAGCTGATTTCTGTTTATTATTCCATTTTTCTTTCAGAAACGTGTGTAAAACGTCAGTTAAATTATTTTAACTTAAGAGCTCCAGTTACTGCAACCCTATTATTTAAGTGATAACTAGTTACACTTTGTCTGTTAAATTTAACTGTTTGTATTCAATGCAATATATAATTACAAACAACTGAAAAAACAGTTTCAAGATTTATTTGAGGTAATGAATGTCCTCAAATGGTCTGAGTAATTCAGTATTCAGGGTTTATACTCCATTTCTTACCAGTACATTATGAACGCACCCATTTCTTAGTATCATACCTCAGTAGCTCTGTGTACTGATGGAGAGTAATTTTCCACAATAATAACCTGCTTCTGGCAAAAAGCACGTCATTTGCTTGGTTATGATGAAAAACAGCACAGGTATAAAACATGCATGAATCTTTTAAATAAACGTACATACACAGTTTGTATCAGTGTTCTTTAACATGCCTGTGAACTCCGAGGTGGTGTGACGGCTGAGAGGAGAAAATGAGACCTTAACGGCAGTTTGTCTGTGTTAGTCTGCAGGTACTGGAGTGTGAAATTAGGTGAGACTTCCAAAATAGAGGACAAGAACAAAATCAGGCAACATGCACCAACCTTGAAGACTCTGAGAAGTTCAGCCACACAGCTTAGGAGGATACAGGAGAGGGAGAGAGAGAGAGAGAGAGAGAGAGAGAGAGAGAGAGAGAGATAGATAAAGATAATGAGAGAGAAAGAAAAAGTGTGATGGCAAGAAAGGGAGAGAAAGACAGAGAGAGAGAGAGTGAGAGAGAGTGGAAGAAAGAGAGACTGCCATTGATAGAAATAGAAAGAGACAGAGAGAGGGAGAGAGAGAGAAAAAGAAAGTGATATAAAGGGAAAGCGATTGAAAAAAAGAGTGTAAAAACAAACGAGAGACAGACAAAAAGAGACAGACAGTGGGAGACAGAGCAAGAGACACAGTGCATGAGAGAGAGAGAAAAAAATGATAGAAAGCAGAAAGAAAGTGAAAGAATGATTGAGAAAGTGAAAGAGAAAGAGAGAGAGAGACAGAGATAAAGAAAAAGACAGTGATAGAAAGGGAAGAGTGAGAGAATAAGAGTGAGACAAAGACAGAGGCACAGACAGACCCAAAGAGAGAGACAGACAGTATAAAACTGACTCTGTGCTCTGGTACACAGAACATTCTGTTAATTCACTTTTTTGTCACTTTGTTCAGAGGCTGCTCTTTCATGTTTGGCTCCTGTGGACAAATGCGCACCTCCTCGCTCCTGTATTGTCATCCAAATTTAAGATTTCACATCAAAGAAGAAGTACTTGGAAGAGACAAAGTACACAGTGCTGTTCAGATTTCACATTCAGATATGCACACACAGAAAAACACACATGCAGAAAAACAAGCGCGCTGCTCTCCAAAAGCAAACATTTTCTTTGGGAAGCTGCTCACACCTGTTTAAATATTCATATCCCATTTAGCACTCCTTTACTGAATCACTTCCATTCAGCTGCAGTGCTGGAGCAGAAAACCAGCCGCCAATGCACGCATACACACACCCACACACAAACACCCACACACACTCCACATACACAACTCCTCTGTCCACAGTACTGCACCTTTCGCATCTAACTCTCCCACACAGCAACAACAACAGATTACCGCACTGATACACCCGGCTCACATGCAGAACACTTTTAAAAACTAACTCAAGAGGATCTTTGTCTGGATCTTTTTGCATTGGCTTAAGTTGCAAAAACAAAAAAAAACACCTTATCATTCTATCAAAACCTTATCACCTTATCAAAGGCAAAAGTTTGCATGAACCTCTCTGCATTGGTTGCAGTATGAGCTACTGCCTTTGACTTTACATATACAAGACAGACCCACAAGGGAGGTGTGTCCCACAGTGAGTGGACACAGTCTTTAAAAACTCCAGAAGCCCTGCTGTGTCTGATCCACTCGCATTTCTCAACCACAAAATATTTATTTAATGGCTTGTAATACATTGCCATAATCAGCCTATTAATTATTTAATGGGTTTTTCCCAAGGGGAATTCCACTGATTTCTCAAAATTTCTGCATAATTCAATCTTTGAGACAGAAACAAAGTCATTCAGAGTGATTTGATGTGAAATAGTTGATTGTAGAGAAACTCTCAGACTCAAATTTCTGGTGCTGGTGATGTGAGCCAGAGGTCACAATGTCTACAACTCAAATATAGCCGTTTCATTTGCTAGTCAAAATGACCAGTGTCTTCTGAGGTTCTGTATGTGACGTTGAACATCCTGCATATACCTCTCCACATAAATGGATTTTTAAAAAATACATTTCAAGCCAAAATCTATTCAAGCCAATACTACCAAAAAACAATACCTTAGACATCATTCAAAGTATTTGTACCCATTCCCTTTAATAACTTTTTGTGATTTAGCTTTTAGAGGAACTAAAAGCTTCAGATATCTGGTTGCTATCACCACCACTGTGAAGAATTCTGACTCAGTACGTTTCTCTAGAAGAGTGCATTTCACACCAAACCACTCTGAATGACTGTGTTTTATCTGAAACATTTTATTTTTGCAGAAATGTTGAAAAATCTTTGGAATTCCCCTTTAATACAGCAATATGAGCTGAACCAGGAAACTTAATGGCTAAAATTAAAACAACATGTACATTGTACCCAAATCTAGGGATCACAGTTAAACCACACAAAAAAGAACATTTGAAGAGAACTGATAAAAATCAAGAAAAATAAGAGCTAATTAACTGAAATCAACAGAACCACTAAGAATGATGGGAAAATTAAACATTTAACTAGGTTACATTGATTTGCACTCAATTAAAACTAATTAAACAGTAATCAATGTAGTGTGTAGTTTAGAGAACTCTAAAGTATTTGGAAACATGTCATCTTATGAACACAAGATAAGAAATGGTTCCTTGAATATTAATTTGTTAAAATAGAAATGGATTTATGTGACTTGGTTTCTTTAACTGAATAACTCTTCTACAGTTTACTTTTGATTAATCGATTTTACATTATAGAATTAATTCCATCATAAAATTCACTGGGAACAAAGACTGAGACATCATTCATCTAAGCAGGGTACGATGATTCTAAATTCTTGACCTGAACACATCTCACACTGAATTACAACAAAAAGCTATTGGATTTCAGTGGTGAGTACTAGAATATGGTCAATGTGCTCAAACAGATTTAAATAGCTATTCAAACCACTCACTGAACAATTGTGCTCAAAATTCACAGAAAATCACACATTAATATTTTGTTAACTGATAACACTGACTCTGAGCAGAGAATGCACAATTTAACATCATCTGCACGTTTTCCTCTTGACAAATACGCCTAGATATTAAACCAAACGACCAGCTGCTCACATTGCTCAGACAAATGAACCCGCTGCTGGTGTGATGTGCTGATTGTGGCCTGATCTTGATTATAAATCTGGTTAATTAATCTTCTTCTATGGTAATCTTCATTCATTATCCAGACTGCTCCACGGCTGGGGGGGGTTGATGACTAGGCGTTGGCCTGTGGGGTCAATTTTGGGTAGCTGTGTTTCTGGCTGTTTCCCAGACCCAGTCCTGAAATAGACTTCTGAAGAATGTTGTATTTTGCCACTTGCATCTGGATGAGCTCTGGGTCTGAGTTTTTTCTGTCTATGGGAATAACGAAAATGGACCCTACTGCACTCTGTAGTTAACCCAGATGTTTTTACATGGGCACAGTTCAGTTTCCCTAATCTAAGGCTGGCTTTAAATGGTGAAAAATGTACGTAAAATGAAATACCGCTTGAGTTGCATATTCTAAAGCATCCTGAGAGATACAACCAAGAAATACAACCATCTCAAGAATGTGAAACAGACCCCATTAAGTCAAATGACTGATTTCACCAGATCAATGGACAAGAAAATAAAACAGAAGCTAGTTTATCGGTAGAATGAACAGACTTCTTGTTTTTTCCAGCACAGTTCCGAATTTCAATCTGTGTCCTGACTTACTTTTAAAAGATATCCATTTGTCTTATAGTTCAAAGACAATAGCAAATTGATAATGAAGACCAGCACAGAACCCTGTGTTCACGTGGAAGGAATTATCAGTAATTATCAGCCACTATGTGGTTTACCAAACATGGAGCCATAATTTCAGTTTCTCACAGAGATGGCTGGTTCACATGAAGAGCAATCATCCAGCTAACTGTGAGTCATAAACAAGCTAATGTATTTTTACAGCTGCAGTGTATGTTGTGTAAAATGCCGAAAACCTGGTCACCCTATTTGTTGGCCAGTTGAAAAGGAGATCCTCCTGATGCAAGTTATACAAGGTTAGTAGTTTTTTATTTTATCAGTTACCAGAGTAATGAGCGAGGCATCAAGTACAACAATAACAACTACCTAAAACAGGCTTAACAAAGACAGAACAGATTAAAACACTTAAACAAAGAATCATAGATAGATAGATAGACAGACAGACAGACAGATAGACAGACAGACAGACATTATATAGCACCTTTCTCAGACCCAAGGTTGCTTTACATAGGCAAAAAAATGTACATTTAAATAATACATTACAGATGACTTTATATTGCAAATCAATTAGACGTATCTAAAAATAAGAGCTGCTACTTTGGGAAACTAGTTGTGTAACCAACTGTGTTGTGTGCAACTTTGTTTTTTATTGTTTGTTGTAACTGTCAAGCTGCACAGAAATGTGGGTATGTGGGTAAATGCAAGTCACAACATGCAAACAGTTGCATGAGTTTGACTGTGTCAAGTCAGCCGAGCACTGATGATTTAGTTTAAGAATGGCTTAGTAATTAGCTGAGGAATTTAATCATGTGTGCTGGCCCAACAGACAAAACACAGTGGTGCAGCAGGACTTGGACTGGGTACTAAGTGAACGGTTCATGATTTGATATTCTGATCCCAAATGGTGATTACAGCTTCAGGCCAGTGTTAAATAATACAGGAAGATAGCCCTCGTTTCCCAGGCCCTGAGATTTTAGCAGAAGACCTGTCAGATTTGGTTCTTCAAAGTGCTTGAGAATAAGAGGCAAGCGCCTGGTGAATAGACAATAACTGACAGCTGGATTAGCCATTCCCATGATCTCATTAGACCAGATTTACAGATTTAGTCAGTGTCAGGGCTTCAAAGGGCCAATACTGACATGTCTGGAGTAACATTAAGACCCAGCCAAAAAGACCTGTTTACCCCATCGTCCACAATAACTGTTCTACCTCTTGTCTTTCATCTTATCTGTGTATCTCACTGTCCTCCCTCATGATTAGCCCGTCTCTGCTGTAATCCAGGGGTTTCATACCGTTCAAGAAGGTTGCTATACCCTTCAATATATCTTAGTGCGAGATCAATGTCAATATCACTGTTTCCACATAAGAGACCACAGTTATCAAAAGCAATGACAAAAGCATGCTGGAACTTACATCAGTTATTTTCACTCATCGCTTTTACAAATTAGCTAAAAACCTGTTAAAATTTAACTTTTGACTGATACAACTTCAGTGCTTGGGTGTAGAAGATGAGACATTTTATCATGACTTGAATTTGATAAAAAGCTACTGTTGTGTGTTCAGTCTTTGTGGAAATAAAAACAGTCATATAGGCAGTTTTGCAGAAAGAAGAAAGCATTCTTTACAATACACTTTTTTACATGTATTTTAAAAAACTGCAATCGCAAATTTACACTAGAATAGTACAGCAAAACAAACATAACTACACTTGCATTAGCTGATGTAATAATGAATATTAATAAAATAAATATATAAAATAAAAATAATAAATATAAATAATAAAATAATAAAATAGGGAGAAAGAAAGAAAGAAAGAATGTAAGGAAGGAAGAAAAGATGAAAAAAATGAAGAAAGAGAAAGAAAAAAGAAAATGAAAGAAAAGAAAGATGAAAAGACAACAAAGGAAAAAAGAAGATAAAGACAGAGAAGGAGAGAAAAGTAGAAAGAAAAAGAAAGAAAGTAAGAGAAAGAGAAAAGAAAGTACAGAAGAAAAAGAAAAGGAAAGAAAAGCAGAAAAGAAAGATGAACAGACAACAAAGGAAGAAAGACAGAGGAAAAAGAGAAAAGAAGCTAGAAAGAAAGAAAGAAAGAGTGTAAGGGTGGAAGAAGGGACAGAAGAAAACAGAAAGGAAGAAACAGAGAAAAAAAATTAAAAGAAAAGAAAAAAACAACAAAGAAAGAAAAAGAACAGTAAGAAACAGGAAAAAGAAAAGAAGCAAGAAAAAAGGAAGGAAGGAAGGAAGAAAGAAAGAAAAAGAAAGAAAGAAAGAAAGGAAGGAAGAAAGAAAGAAAGAATGTAAGGAAGGAAGAAAAGATTAAAAAAAATGAAGAAAGAGAAAGAAAAAAGAAAATGAAAGAAAAGAAAGATGAAAAGACAACAAAGGAAAAAAGAAGATAAAGACAGAGAAGGAGAGAAAAGTAGAAAGAAAAAGAACAGTAAGAAACAGGAAAAAGAAAAGAAGCAAGAAAGAAAGAAATGAAGGAAGGAAGGAAGGAAGAAAGAAAGAAAAGAAGAAAGAAAGAAAGAAAGAAGAATGAAAGGAACGAGTGAAGAAAGAAAAGAACCTCGTCTACCTCTTGTCTGATAAAACAGATGAAACTCATCAGCTTGCAGCAGGAGGTTTAGAAAGCTTTAGATTAGTCACAGGTCAATAAATATGTATATATTTTGCAAGCACTGTAATAATTTTGATTCTCAGGGTTTGAACTGAGCTGAAATTAAAAGCTCATAAATGTACCAGATTTAAAAGGCATTTTCTCAAGGTAAGTTGTTGTCATAATTAGATGACACAGCAACTCATATCAGTGATATTTTAAACACTGCAACATAGCAGTATGAAACACTGGAACACATTCCACTGCTTAATATTTTCCGTAAATGTTTTCCTAAAATAAAGTTTAGGTTCCTGTAAGTGTTGGTCATAAATATAGTGAGCTTCTGACATTCCTGGGTATTGTTGGATTGTCCACAAACTACTGTCAGTGTCCACATGCTGAGAAACCACAGACAGCCACTGGTGTAAATGATGTGCTTCAGGCTTTTAACTATGCAGCAGACGTGTTTCCTCAGACGCGTGAACGGCAGCACATTCATCACACGGACAGCTCTAATCCCTGTTGGTCACATTACAGGAATATTTGGGAGGTGATGGTAGCTTAAAGCAAGGGCTGTTAGAGGAAGCGATTTACTGCTGCTTCTATTTGTGGGTGGGTTCCAGTCACATAGTAGATTAAGTTTAATTGTGGACTAAACTGTGGAATCCTTGCCGATTTTTCCACTGATACTCCCTCCTGGATCAGGACTGGCTATAATCTCAGCCTGGGAAAACAGACCATCCAGGATCTGAACTACAGCAGAATTAATAGTCTGATGTATAAGACATCTGGGTGTGTGAGTCAGATCCCATTGTCAAGTTTTTGGAAAATGATAACGTCAACACATTCTTTCCTGAAATTTCTGAAAATGTTTTAATGTCCCATGAACAGGAAATCACCCATACATTCTCTACTGCTCTCCACATACAACAGAGCCTTCACTGAACCACCGAGTAATGTGATTCAAAAACAAGTCTATTAAAGTCAGAACCGTAAGATGACTTTTTCAGCATATCCACAAAAACACTGATTCATTTCTTAGGCCCTTTCACATTTATGCTGCTCCAATCAGTTTTGAAGTCTAATCAAATCAAACTTTATTGGTAGTATATGTTTTACTATACTGTAATAGATACTTTATTACATTGTTATTATTACAGTGTATTTCTAACAAAAGTAAAACACTGAATGCATAACACTTAAAAATACATACTTATCATGGAATAATAATGTAATTACCTATAATAACAATGTAATAACATAATACCATATTATAGCAAATCGAATATTTGATGCTTGTATATGTTGGCAGTTACTCAGACAAAATCAATCAAAGCAATATGTCTTGACAGATTAAAAGTTACTGGTATTATGACTGTCTAATTTCAGCCTCTCACAATTATTACATAATCACCTGATTGCAACTATTTGAACGGATCACAATTATTTTAGCTGACCACAACTACTTTAACTGACCATAAATATTTTCTACGGTTGTTAGCTTTTACATGTATTTATATCAAAGGTGCCTTTTCATCCGTTGGGTCAAGGTGAGAAAAAAACAGATAACACTTTTGACTTGGCTTTAACGCCTCTAAAGGACAGTGGTGAGTAATGTTTGATTATCTGAGCTCAAGCTGTTTTTGTCTTCAGTTGGAAACTACTAAGAACTGACAGCTAATAAGATGGCTAATCAACTACTTTGGTCATTTTATGTTTGTACTTCAAAAAATAATTTAATTAGTAAAATTGTTTAATTATTTGTATGGCAGTTAATTATCTGCTAAAAATTCATGACTGTGATAGACCTACCCTCTCAGAAAAAAGGCACTAAACTGTCACTGGGGCAGTACCCCTCTTGTCTCTGGGGTAGTACCCTCAAGAGTACATCTCAGTACCTTTACTCAGGGAACATAACTGTACCATAATCCACTAAAATTATATTAAGTTGTACTGACTCCACACACCCCGTCTCGTCTCCAGGCTTTTTATTTTATTGTTCTGTTTTAAAACATTAGGTTATGAAAAAGTACAAATACATATTTTTCACCGGGAAAAACGTATTTAAATTACACAACTGGACCTTAAAACCACTGTTGTACTTTGAGGGAACATTTACATTGTTTGTACCATGATGAATGGAAAATGTACCTGCACAGAACCTTTATTTCTAACAGTGTAGTCGAAGTTTATAATGCAAGTATAAAAATATTTAAACACGCTCACCCATTTCAAACAGTGCTCCACACTGGAAAGTCTTAGGAATGCATTCAAATGACAAATGAAAAGTCACTGGTTAAAGCTTGGCTTTGGTTTGGTGTTAATGTTATTTTTAACCCTATAGAATCCAGCCTCTCACTGGTGATCCGTTCTGAGAATTTGCCGACGGCCATTTAACTGCCAGAGGAGTTAAAGCACATGCAAGCTCACATTATTCAGAGTGAAATGTGTTGGCGTGTAGAATAACAGCTTTCTGTGTGCTACTGTATAAAAGTATATCACTGTATAAAAGATGCATGAGGCTTCGTTTATTACTGGATGTACTGTGATTTTTTTCAGAGCACATTTCAGAGGAGTAGGGGTTATTATTCATTTGTTTAATCAGAATAATAACCGAACATGACTGATGTGCGATTCCTATTTATGTGGTTTCTTGTTCATAAAGGTAGTTTGTGACATAAAATAAAAATCTATGTTTTTTTGGCTTTATTTGATTGTACTTTTACATTTCAAATAAAAGCAACAACAGCACTGAGAAACCACAGAAAAGAGCAGAGTAAATGACATAACTAGACACATTTCTGCACCTGCCCTAAAGAATTAAAATCATTTTTCATTTTTTTAATATTATTTTGCACAGTTTCTCATTTCGTACCTCTCATATCAGGATATTAGAGCTGAGTATATCAACCCAATACACTCCTCAACACAAGACGTGTGTGATGAGAGTGGCATGTCTCAGAGAGAACCACAAAGTTGGACTTCTTCTTCTTTTCCACTTTCGCTCCATTACAGTCTCGTAGCTTCAGAGGCCCAGTAACGCTCATCTGCAGCTCAACAAGCAAATGACGGATCATCACAGAACTACATGTTCCACAGTTCTCTGAGGGGATGTGATGGCACTGCACAATGACAGAGAGATGTACGGTGGGTATTATCACAGGGTTGGCAAGGTGGAAGGTTGTGTGTGTGTGAGCAGGGGGAGAAACAGGAAAAAAGACAAAGACAGACAAAGCAGAGTGAAATGGGTGATTAGCTCAGTTAACCATTTAAAGCCAAGGCAAAATGTGCCTCTCTCTGCCTTTTAATCTACTCTTCTCTTTTAATAACATGATTTCTCAATGCTGCTGTAGTCATTTTGACACGTGAAGAACATGATCAAACCAGGCTGAAATTTTGCAGATCTTATTTTGCTTGTGTTAGAAATTACTATGCTGAGCAATGAAACATACAGATAAGAACACACCTCAATAATGAGTCACTCAATTATAATTTCAACAGTAAATTACATGATTTTCTATTAACAATGAATATACAAAAAATTTGTCGCCTTGCATGGTTGAGATGGTAGTAAAGTCAGGCTCCTGCAGATGGCATTGCATGAGGATGATTGGGCTATAAATAGCAGCGGGGTGTGTGACAGGATTTATAGACTGAGAGAAGATGGTATAGTGCACTGAATATCTCGTTTAATGTGTAGAAAATGGGTCGCAAGGTAGTTGCTAATGATTGGCAAAACAGAGTGATTTCATTTGGGCGTGCTAAAGACCATAATGTAAAGGAAGTAGATGAATTTGCAGGTGTATCGAAGCATACGGTCATATGGGTCTAACAGTAGGTTCTTTGTAACCAATTTCTGAAAGAACAGCCACGAGTCGCCAGTTGTGCTCCATCTTTCCTCCCAACTTACAACCTTAATAGCAATACTACTTACTCCAAGTGCCATACGAAGGGCCAAATTAAGTAGACTTCTTTTCTGCCTTGGCTAAAATCCTCAAAGCCTAATGCCCTATCCCTGACTCAGAAACCCAGGTGCTAGACCATCTGAACAACCCCTTACTCTGACTCCAGCTCCTCCATATCCACTAGCATACACTCCAACCAAGTTCTCTCCCCAAGCTGCTGCAGTTCTGCTCCACTTCAGAATCTGCTCTTGCAGGACAGGGATAACTGAACCACTGTCTTTCTTATCATGTGAAGGTCCCTCAAGCACACTATTCATACACCTCACTCAGTCTTAGACCTGAACAATTTCTGAATTCATCCTGGAGTTCTTTTGTGGGTCCAGCCTTCTAGCTTCAGGCTCCAGAACTCCACCCCAAGGTTTCAGGATTCTCTCCACTCCCTCAATGAATCTTCCCTCATGCTACTACTACACGTTGAAGGCACAGTCTGATCTCGCAAACTCTCTTTAAAGGCTTGGCTCACTTAGTATTTAACATGTCAATTAACGTGATAATATATTATTTTTGTGGCTGAATAAGTTGGTGTGATGTGTTGGAAAGCAAATGTAAATATTACATTTTTTTCATAAATTTAAGTTTATTTTCAATGAATATATATTGTGTTAATGTGGAAGCAAATATCAGCATAAGCTTGGCAACGGTTTGACATTATAATATTTTAAACACAATCAAAATAGATATGTAAAGATGCCTGTATTCTTAATGTAATTCTAGATAAAAACAAAATCGTTTTCACTTGCATTAAACATTTTCCACACACTATGTTAATTATGAACTTTGAATTAATATATTTAAGCTTAAAAAAAGTTTCTCTTCTGACTTCACTTTCTGCAGATTTTTGTCGCCTTATACACTGCATCTGAAATGGGACTCCAAAACTACAACTGTGATTCTTTTAAAACAGGCCTAAGTGACTGTAGCACACAGAAAGCTCTAATTCCGCATGCTGAGTTAAAGGGGGTCAGTGTGGAATAAGGTTAACACAGCCCTTTACAAGTCATGCTCTTAATGCACCAGACTTCACTGAAGACCATTTGACAGCAGCTACACTGATGCAGTGATGCAGTGAGCTCTGCGGAGAGAGAGCACCACCTCTCATTGCAATATACACCTCAACCCCCACCTGATCACTCCTGCAGAGAGTGTGAGAGAGAGAGCAAGAGAGAGAGCAAAAATAGATAAATATCCCTCTCTCTCATATATATATATATATATATATATATATACACACATACACACATACATACATAACTATATCTAATATATATATATATATATATATATATAGTAACGTAAAAAATGAAAGTGATTTTGGGCTATTTGAATTATATTATATATAATTATATATCATCTGGATCAGCTGTATTGTTTCAATGAAATACAGTAAGCTGTCAGATGTTGCTGGACATGATCAGTCCAGTTAATTCAACTGTAATCAAATCACTCTTAATTCATTTACTTGAATTTGAATTTACTTGAGTTTTTTTTCTTTCATTTTCAGTATTTAGTGTGTCCACCATTTGCCAGCTTCCATTCTTTTCAGGAGACTTTCAGTTTTTCAGAGAAATCTGCAGGGATATTTTTCCACACCTCCAAAGTTCAATTGTAGAAGTTGGTTGCATTTTGCCTCATGATTCAAGTAATCTCACACATTCAGCGATGTTCACATCTGGACTCTGGGGTGGACAGTCCATTGATCTGAGAACACCAGCAGCTTCTTTGTTTCCTTTTCTCAGTAACAGCTTCCTGACAGCTCCACATCCTTACAGACTCATGGTGTTGAGTGGAAGGATGGACAGAAACACCTCTGGCTTTTTTCAAATCTGAAGAGTGGAGCTTGATTTTATCTTCTCTCTCGAAGAGGAAAGTTCTGTTCATCTGATAATTTGTGGTCTACACTCTTAAAAATGATTTTTTAAGGGTTCTTTAGTAAAGGAAAATGGTTTTATCTAGAACCATGAACACTTAAAGAACCCTTTGTATGATTAAAGGGTTCTTTGCATTGTGAAATGGTTTGTCAGATTGATGGAGAATGTTTGGTAAATGATTCTATTTACAGTCAAACCTTTTTGAAAAGGGTTCTATATTGCGCCAAAAAGAGTTCTGCTATTATTACAATACAAGCTTAATTCAAAATTTTTTGTCTTTCTTCTTCAGCATTATCACTATTGATTTTGAGCATATTAAGCACTATTAATATTGCTTTGGCAACAGTTGCTAATTACAATTCATTCAGCTATTTGAATATAAATCAGAGAGAAAAAGGGAGAGCAGGGTAGAGACAAAGTAAAGTGAGAGAAAGAGAATAGAGAATGTGAATGAGGGTAGACAATATTGTGACATCAAACTGAGTGTGTGTGGCCAGATGCTCCCATTTTCACACTTCTTCACTCCAAAGGGAAGAATACACACACACACACACACACACACACACACACAGTTCACAGAATTATGCCTCTAAATATTACAAGGGAGGCCGAATGTACAGAGTAGATGGAAATCAGGGAGATAAGGCAAGGTTTTATTTCAGACATGTACGAGCCAGAATGACATTACGATCATGGGACACAAACACCGCCAGCACAAGCTTTTTCAAATATTTGAGAGAGATCGGGATGTAAATGTTTAAAAATAAAAAGCGTTCTGCTGAGTGAATGGATCATTAAGATTTAGCCTGCATTCCTCCATTTCTCCCAGCCTGAGCAGTCACGCCGTCATTACAATGGCAACAATAACATGATGAATTTGGAAGGCACAGGTGTGAGATGGCAGCAACATGCTGGTAGGGTGAAGCACAGCCATTACCGTGTCATGAGGTTCAAACACCCACATGGTGCAGCATAGAAATGAGATTAAACGTCAGAAACCCGCAGGTTCTAATATTGCTGCCCGTAACCTGTACTATATCACGGAGCTCTTCAATAAGCCACTAATCCTTTGGGGGTTGGGTGTTATGTCATATTGCACACCACTGGTTCACTATTTCATACTTTTATATATAGCCAATTATAGTGGTTCCAGCCTTAGATCTGGAGTACCCTGTCCTGCACATTTCAGTGTTCTTCTTGCTGCAACACACGTACTACAGCTCAGGGATGTACCTGATTCAAATGTGTGCCTTATTTCTACATGAATAAAATGTAGGCACTTCAACACAGTTGTGCCTTTCAGTTTACTTATTTTCATAATAACAGAACTGATGTAACCTCAGGGTCTTCTAGGCCTTACAATTTCTGGGAAATAAAAAATGCATGATGGAAACAAAAGGAATAAATTCTTAAAATGCCCAGTGGAAAACTGGCCAATCAGGAATTGTTTTGCTCTGTGCTATCTAGGTACATACAACTTCGTGAGCTCTTCTATTGGTTCAGACTTTAAGAATTGAAGAGAAGACCCATTAACCACAAGCATAACTACAAAGTTACATCAACCAATAACATTTTCATTTCCAATAGGTGAGAACATTTTTGAGGGAAACACCATCACTCTAGGCCTTCTAGAGTCATTGTCTGTGAACACGAGCAGCAGTCTAATCAGTGGGTTGTTAGAAATGGAAAACAGCTAAAGCAACTCTAAACCAGAGCTCACTACTGAAAGAGTCACTGTAAAACTGATACAAGGTAAAATATGATATCTCAGTCACAGGTTTGAAATAAAACATGTACTGTCTTTAAGAAGCTTCAAATGTCGGTGTTTAATGTAGAACTGCCAAAAATGTGTATGTAAACTACCGTTAGCGCTAACAAACTACTAAGATTCCATAGTAATGCTATCAGCAGTTAGCATTAACATAGAGGTGTGTTTTTTTTCCTCATGTTTTGACCATATTTTGACATTTACAGCCCAAACTGAGGGCCTAGCCTAAGGTTTGCCACAGAATTCAATGCATCTTTTTTTCAGTGTACACTTTTTTTTGTTGGATCAGATGTCAGAGCGGGGAAAATACCAACATATGGAGGACAGGAGTGCTCCAGTAGGTAGCGTAGGTAACAGTAATGTGAATCCCAAAGCATAATTATCTGACAGCTGTAGTTGTATTCTCTCTTAAACATTAAGGTTCCTAAATGGTTATTGGACTGAATGTACAGTTCTATGAAAGAAAAAAAAAACTGCCTTTGCATTATGCAAAGGTTTTATAAACTTTAAAAAGGTTCTTCGCACTCACACATTTATGCTTTAAGAAACGTGATGCACTGAGATTTTGAGTTTTTCTCAAAAATTTTAAAAGTGGAAATAGCCACCATTACATTTACATCTGTTGTAACACAGCATCATCCAGAATGACTTACAGTCTAACCATGTTTCTGAGGTCACTAACTTAGCATTAGGAATCTTATCCAAGGACTCTTGGTTCTGCCCCCAGCAGAAAACCGAACCTCAATCTGCTGAGTTGAGGGCAGTTGCAGTGGGTGTTACCCACTGCAACTGTTAGCTAACAACAAGAATTTATTCATGAAATACTTGCTGAGATGAGGTACGTGTGACAATAAAAACATCACCATCTGGTATTTTGTGTGCAGTTTGTATAGCACAGCTGGTAACACCTCTGCCCTCCACCCTGCAGACTGGGGTTTGATTTCCTGCCCAGGCAAACACATTATGCTGTACCAATAAGCATCCCTAAAAAGAGTTAGCTTACCCTCTAACATGATTAGACTGGAAGCCATTCTTGATAAGAGTGGCTGAAAAATGCTGTAATTTAGGCTTTTTTTTTTTGTTTGTTTGAAAAAATTTGGATTTTATTGCCAGCTTAATGTTGGAGTAAGTTGACTAAACAAATTAACATTAGTAAAGATGACTACTAAAGCAGCTAATGAGAAAACTAAAAAATCATAATGAATCATGTTGCCTTAAAATTTTGAGTTCCCTCATTTTTTTGCTGTTTTTTTTTTTTTTTGTAAAACATTAGTTCTGTAGCCTTTTTAGCCTTTTCTGCTGGACCATAGTTGCCATTCTGTGGGTGCAATGGAAACTGCTTCAATTATCTTTAATAAATATACATAAAAAACATCAGAATATTTTTCCATGTAGTTAGATTAACAAGGACACTACTGGCTCTCTGCATTGTGATGAGCTTCTAGCAAGCAGTGAATTCATATCTCTCCATAAAGATAATCATGCTCAAATAAAAAGGACAGCTCTGCAGATTTTTTATATGAAAAACCTGTATAACTAGCACAATGAAAAATAGTGTTTAAACACAACAAGAACATTTTAAAAATATTGACTTGTTCACCCATAAAGATAGAATTCAGTTCACTTACAGTTTTGTAAATCATACACATTTCCATCAAAATCAATTTCATCAATATTATTGAAGATAAAAATTGCAAAAACCAAGGGACCTTCGAAACAGGTAGAAATTGCATATTATTGCTACTGTGAAAAGGGGTTACTGGCTTGTTCAAGTGTAGTTTTTGAATAATTAATCCTAGTTGTTACTGAATATAAGTCTAATAAGATTAATCACTGAACCATAAACAATGAGTTCAATGGGGTTGAAGAACTGTCTACTGAAAGGTTCTTTCAGGAAACAAAAGTGATTCTTCAATGGCATCAATGCAAGTGAACTCCTAAAGATCAAATATGTTTAGATCCGGCCTCAAACCACCAGCAGACTTTACATGGAGAAAGAGCAAATAAGAAAAGATGCGGAGAAAAAGGAGATGATGGGAAGACGGAGGGCTATAGCACTGACCCAGCCCCAGCAAACAACTGAAATATTATTCAAATTACATCTAGAGCAGAACAGAAAAATCCCACAAAGGCCTCGGGTTAAAGGTACATGGTAAACAACCCTGAAATGGCTCTACCTGCAGTTCAGGAGCCATTATGAATGAGCATCTGAAGGGGAAGGATAGTAATGGGTGTGCTGATTTACAGTACTGACAGAAAGAAATGAAAAGAATGACCTTTTACATTCAATATTTCTACCAAAAGCCTTGTAGACCTTCCAATCCTTCATTCTCTCTCTCTCTCTAATTCTCTCCCTCTCTCTCTCACATGAATTTAGCTTGAGTCACACCCTCGTGTCCTATTCAGAAGCCTGGAGGAAGAGACGTGAGGACAATGTTGCCCTTCACAATGTTAATTCCAGCATTCCACAATGTTTCAGGCTCAATGTCATGCTCGGCAATGCCAAAGCACATAATGCGGGCCGCTTAATTCCAGGCGATGCCGTGGGTGAAGTGATAGAGGGCACGCGGGGGGGAGGCATAACGGATCACTCCGTTTGTCTCCTGCTGATACCACCCTGGAGAAAACAGCAGTCCGACCACCAGCATCAAACAACGACCTGACACTATAATGCCTACTTATACTGAAAGAGAGATAGAGAGAGCAAGAACGAGAGCGAGAGAGAGACGGAAAGGAATGAGATCGTAATGGAAATTAGAGTCTTTGCGGTAAATAAAGGATGTCTATGTTTGTGCTGCAGCACCTGTAACAGTGAGAGATCCCCACCGTGCAGTGGAAGAATTACACTAGCCGTCTGCAGAATATGTCACCAGCCAGGCTCACAGGGTTTCTCCTGCAAAGTGCCAGGGGCTGTGAGCGCACTTAGTCCACCCCGCTGTTAGTCCCGGTACCAGACACCGAGCTCCTCAAGGACGTCTAGTGACAGGAAAATATAACTTTGGAATGGAATGGAGTGGATCAGATTGGGTATGATGGCTCCCATCAGTTCCAATCACATTCCACTCGAAAGAAGTCCCACCTATACGACCATTCCGAGAGTCCGTCCCTCAAATAAGCCTCTGCAGTGAGAGGCCTTAGCTTTAGTGCAGAAGTAGGCTTTGTTTGCTTTAAATTTGTAACTGTCCTTTCAGATGTGTGCCAGATTCATTTAATTGACCTGAGTGAGATTCACGGTCTTTGCTTACAATTACTGATTTCCAAATGGAATGTACTTGCATATGTACTTTTGAATTCCCACCTCAAATTTTTGCAAAATAAATGAGCCGTAATTTGCTAGAAAAATGATGAACATTCATCTGAGGAATGGCTGATTCCACCTCTCTCCCTTTCTGTCCCTCTTTCTCTCTCTCACACACACACTTTTTCTTCCTCATCCCTTCTCCGCTTTTATTACAAGTTGAAGCGAAAGCAGCCGAATGAATAGGGAATGCAGAAAGGTGCAGTAAAATTAGCATAACTGGTGTCAGATTTGCCTGTGTGAGAATGCATGTGGCAATGTGCAGTTGTGTAGGGACGTGGGAAGGTATTTTAAGTTGCTGAAATTTTAAGTAGCATATATGTGACATACATAATGACCACGCAAAATGATATGCCAGTTGTTTTTTTTTTTATTGATTGGATAATGTACTTCAAACAGAATGTGTCATAATGTTCTATAATGTGGCGAGAGAAGACAAATATACACACACAACAGACACATCAAACCACTGATGCACATGCTGCCCTTTATACAAATAGGCTGAGCAGCGATCAATCAGATTGCTGGTACAACCAATTGCGTGAGGCTTATGGTCAATCTACATACTTAAATTCAACACTTAAACATTCCCAGAATATGAGATATAATGGTTGCAAAAAAAAGTAATGTATTCAAAACATAGGTCATTATTGCAATACCTGAACTTTTTTTTCGTTTAAAATACAGAATTAGGCTTTTAGGATAAGCCTAACCCTAGATATAGCCCCATATGCTTTTACACTAGACACCTAAATCTGCTTGTGAGCATGCCCTAAAAGCTGCCAATAGTCAGCGAATGAACTAATACTGCGTTCAGCGATTACCGAAGATTTTCTACATATATAAACAGAATATAAAATAAAAACACTAACTCCCCCACTAAAACAAGCACACATAGGTCTTTACTGAATAGAGATTATATTTATGTTTATTTTTTCATTTATTTTTTTAATTTTTATCCTTTACAATTTACTCGTTAAAAGGCCAGGCCCCACCAGCAGGCCCAAAGTTTTCTTTCACAGTTCTATAACCTAAGAATAGCTCAGCCAGTTTGCACTGAAGTCCCTGTAGTTACTGAATAATAAGCCTTAGCATGTAATAAGCCTGGAGGTAAACAAACCTAGTGTGCTGCAGCCCCCTCAGCACCTCCACTTCCCACTTTTTTTTATTACAGTTTAAAAAACAGTGTTAATTTTGCCTCATGTCTCAATCAATGATCTAATTTAATTGAATATTATCTAACAATGCAATGCAAACCTTAGGGGCCCTTCTCTTAAAAACAGGGTTTGATGACAGCAACGTTTAAATTAGCATATCTCATCGCTACTTGGTGAACAAAGATAACATTAGTATCATCACCAGAATGCAAATCACTACAGAAATCACTCTTCTCTTTACAGTAATGTATAAAACTCTGAATGTCACAATTACACTCTCCGTGACTTAAAACAGCTAATTATGTTTTATCTATCATAGGAAGTACGTCTCAGGTCACATGCTTGGCCTGACATCCTGGTTTAAACAGGGCATAATTGACCCTCTTCTCTTGAGCTTATCTGAGGAATTTCTAATATGTTCTTCAATGACCTCCATACGCAGTACAGCTGGTCCAAGACCAGAACAATCTCTAGTCATTTGACTGCTACTCCACTCTACAGTAAACACAGCTGATCCAGAAACAGTAGCATGCTCTGAAGTCTTCTGTCCACTCTCCAAGAGCTAATAGCTTCAGTCAGATCCCATAAATACGATGACACTTCCTGGCTCACCTCCATACTCCAGTGCTTTATGGTTATTACGCATTTAGGACTTCATAAATGAACACGGTTTGTGTTTTTATTACTGAATCAAATATCTCACAGGTGTAGCCTTTTAGTAAGACCAACTGCATGGTGTGTTACTGAAAAACTGAGAACATACTATGTTACTGTGATAGTTTTAACTCTTAGAAGTTGAATTATTACCAACATCCTTGTAGGAAACTCTTCCCACTCATCGGCCAGCTTGGATATGTCCCTGGGCAATTATTTCCAGTCACACAAAACCACACTCTTATCTCTTTGAATGGGAAGAAACCAATAAATCTGACACTAAAAGAACATTACAGTTTCAAAAATGTATTTGTAATCACTGAGAAATCTGACAAAAATCATATGAATAGTTTTCAGCATTTGGCACAAATACCTCACGAAAATGTGCTTTTAAAAGCATGTTCGCTACTCTGTGTACGCACATCTCCACAACATGGAGAGATTTCCCTGCTTGTGCCTTTACTTACAAGCCAATTGGCTCTTTTTATTGAAGGACAGGACTTTAAACAGATGCCATGTTGAGTGTTACAAGCTTACCATTCATTTTTCAACCAGTGAACTGTCTAGTACTACTTACAACGTCTTCATTTATAATGATTATCACTGCCTCTTTGTTATACTGTTATACTATAATAATGTAATTACATGTTAAAACGAAGAGTTTGATTTCAAAATGCAACATATCCATTTGTAATAATTCTGGATTCAATCTAATAAAGGTGTTATTAAATATAACATAACACTGATATTTCTTGTATGTGTAAAGCTCACTCACAACAACATGTATCATGAAAAAAAGAGAATTCTTGAAAGTGATTTATATTTGCAACAAAACTTTTCAGTTACATAGTTACATAAGGAACCGCATGTACATTTAATTAACATTCTGTATAGACAGCTTCAAGTTTGCTTCCACAACTTTTTTTTTACATTTGTTTTAATGTCAAGAAATGACAAAAATATTAATCTATAATGAATGAAATATACATAAATATTGAATGGAATATAAATAATGAATGAAATATGGAATACATGAAATAATTAATATGTAATAATAAAACATAAAACATAATTTCCTCTTTTAATTAAAACACAAATGTGGTATTGATTTAAGACTCTGAAGTGCCCACATCACTGAAAATTAGTTTTTCCCTTTTTTAAAAAAGTTGAATGGTTCAAAATGTGCTGTTCATCTCCCAATACACGAATCATGTATATTGACACTAAGCTGAGAAAACAGCCTGTTTCAAACCCATTGTTTTTGTCATATCATGAAAATCACTGCATTTATATGTCATCATTTATTCAGCCTACAGCAGTTTAGCCCTGCCCATTCATGCTGAGGTTATAAGGAGTGTTTCAGTCTGGACTGCTTTTATGAGCAAAGAACAATACAGGGCAGCCTATCAGAACAAAGGTAATTTCTGAGAGAGAGAGAGAGAGAGAGAGAGAGAGAGAGAACGAACACAGAAGGTCTTTAGCACTACTCTGGATCAAACACACATCTATCATAATAAGACTAGAGGAGGGTGACAGCCTTGGCGAGTGGGTCAGCACTGGGAGAATAAAAAAAGACACCTTTCAGTATGAAGGTTCCAGTGAGCTGCGTAAGATGTAGATGTTAATTGGGCGACTAAGAAACGTGCACCCACCCACCCACCTTCCTTTCCTGCTCATCAATCAATATTCCAACCTTTTCTATGCTTTAAACCCTTGTCACACAAAGTGAACTGACGAAATCCCACCAAACCCCCATCTGTATTGATGAAACATGCCCTCCATTTGTCCAATACACTTACAACCAACCTATAAATCCATTAAGTTATAAGCTTAACAGTAAACAGAGAGAACGGCTACTGTGATTAAGCATTGCTGGAGCACAAAATAACAGATGACGCAAATGTCTTAGAGGTGACGAGACAGTGATTTACAGTGTATTCCATGTTCGGTCACAAGAATGTAGCCTCCACACACTATATTTATACTATACAACTCAGGGTCAAGTGTTTTCCAAGCCTTTCCATCAGAACATCTCTACATCTGTACTCCTGCGATGGATGGACAGAAAGCATGTGTGTGCGGTATGATAGGTCAGCGACCTACAGTGCCATCCAGTGGATTTCCAGGATGTTCTATGGAAACGTTTTTACGGAACATTTCAAAGAGCGAAGCTGGAATGTTCAAGGTTAGAAATGGAACAATATGGCAAACAGAAAGAGGAACATGCACTGACTAGAGGGCGCCACAGTTGGAACTGATGTTCCATTACACATACTCTTAAAAATAAAGGTGCCAAAAGGGTTCTTTACAGTGACGCCATGGCTCCCTAAACAACCACTCAATGAATGGTTCTTTATACAACCATTCTTTTGTGAGCTATATGTCAACTAAATATTTTTCCTTAAACTGGTCAAGCAAGCCAAGAGCCTTTTAGGGACATATATTTTAAAGAACGGACCATATATTTTTCTAAAATCATTATAAATTAGATATAAAATTGGGCTGCCAAAGGTAACATATTAACAGCACAGTAAATTATTAACACTATACTTTTTTAACGCTGTTGCTGCATTTTTCTTTGTTTAATCCTTAAAAAACTGTCCATAGTGCAGGGTGAAGCCTTTTGCTGTGATGGAATCCATGACTGTAGCCCTCTCATTCAAATACAGCTTTTAAATGGCATTTAGAGAAATACCTTCAGCTCTATGGAGATCTATGGATAAATCAACAAGCAACACACTAACAAAAGAGCCAGCAAAATGGAACACTCCAGTTACCCTCAAGAGCCTACACTGTTACAAAATTCACAAGGACCATTGTGCCATAACTTCTGCACAGGCCACATTTTATGTTTTGTTTGTTTTCCCCAATATGTTAAACTCAGCAAATAAACAGCAATTGTAGAGAAATGTGTTCTCTGTAGAGGATGTGTCAGACACTGTGCAGACACTGTTGCTCTCACTGGATATCAGTGATGAAAATGGGAAACTGTTCAAATTATAGAAATCACATTATTTTCATGTTCAGGTTCATGTGAATCTTATACGATAAATATATTTACTAAATTATTAATAGTAATAAAACATTGTTTGAAGCTTCCATAATGTCCATGATTATAGCTATAATTAAATGCACTGCTTTTTAAATGAAAAATCAGACAAACAGGACAAATTGTGGTTTAATCATTAGATATAACATAAATACAGGAGTTTTGTTTTTGTTTTTCTTCTTCTTCTTGTGTAAACAGGGGTTTGAATACTTATGTCGGCATATGTCTGTTTCTTTAACATATCTGAAAGCAAATGTCCAAATGTCCAAAAACATGCACAAATATAATTTGTAATCCAGAGACTACTGTTAACTTTCAAGTGGGCTGAATACTTTCACAAGGCAAAAGATTCATACACAAACCACAAGGAAGGGCAGTGTGGACTGCTGCCCCATTCTGTATTATTATACATACTAAAATCGTTATACAATGAATATACTGTGGTACCATTTCCATTTTCTGATGGCCCAGGTGGTCTCTAACAATTCTTTGCTGAAGCAGAATTAAAGCCTTCAGCAAATGTTTGCGTTTCTTTAATGGGGAGCGGTTTGGGACAGAAAAGCAGGAAAACAGTAGCATCTGTCTTTGTGTGCAAGACAGAAAATAAATGAGAGGTAGACATAGAAAGAGAGAGGAAGAGGGAGACAGAGAGTGAGAGAGAGAGAGAGAGAGAGGGACAGGGAGACAGAGAGAGAGAGAGAGAGAGAGAGAGAGAGAGACAGAAAAAGAGAGCGTAAGAGAGACAGAGAGTAAGCTTAGGTCAAAGGGATGGAGGCCAGCAGTGCAGTATGCCATCAGATTAAGCAGTGTTTAAACCCGGCACGCTAGTTACTGCACGCTGTTATCTAATTTTCTAATGGACTAAATCCGTTCATCATAGCTGTGAACACATTCGGCGTGCAGGAATAATCACACCATGTTCAGGGATGCGGAAGCAAGAGGGTGGCACAAATCCTACACGCACATTTACAGACAAAGGCCCAGACACACTTGCAGGGGCTGACTTTGGTAATCTTCCACAGGCTAGTTCTAACATGGTCACAGTCACGCACGCTCCCTCTCTCTATCTGTCGCTTTTTATGTGCAAGAGTGTTTGTGTGTGTGTGTGTGTCTAACAGGTTTGCAATTTTCTCCCGGTGGCAGCGAGTCTGCATCCGCTCCGGCACTTGCCCTGGACCATGTTAGCGGAGCTGTCACAGGCCGCAGCAAAGCAGCCAGCATCAGGCCCTGGCGGCTCCCCAGAAAAGCTCTGGCATATGGGGCCACATCTGCACTCGTGCACCCGCAGGTGAGAGAGCAGCCGAGCGAGAGGAGCAGAGGGACTTCCCCAAGCATTGACAACTGAGGGGCACTAGCTGCCCTTTATTTTACTCAACACTTTTGTTAAAGAGACAGTTCGGCAAAAAAAAATGAAATATACTCAATTCCCCCTCTAAATATAGTTGATCAGCTCAGACGTGTTTGGTGTCGTAAGCTTGCTCCTTTTGTTCTGTGCTGCAGCTATGAAGCTAATGTAGCTAATAAGTGATGGAAGCTTATGCCCAAATAATTAGCATAATTGTCCTGTAAGCTGCTTAAATAATTCCTCAAGTCATTATGAGTTGTTTAAAAATCTCAAATCGTGTCTTTATGTCGTTTCTGACTGTGTTTGACTGTTTTCAATGGAAAAAGTACATTGCATGGCTATGAATAGTATCATCACCTTGAATTCTGGATTTTGTCTGCACCTTATCTATTTTTATAGACAGCAGAATGGCATAATAAAGTCTCAATAATCATATTAGTGTGAGATTACTTAATAACTGAACATGATTTGAGGCAGAGCCAGAATTTCATTAAGGCCTAGAGACATCAAGAGAGGATGACAACAACCAACTAGCCTACCTCATTATACAGCATTATAGCTAAATCATAAGAAAATTACGCATTCATTTTTCAGAGAGAAAAATGTTTTTGAATATTAAACTCAACAAATGATTGCTGTACTCATTTAACAATCTAGTTAGGCTTCAATAACAACTGACAACATATAATGGCAGGTAAAGGCTAATTAATTAGTCCTACCATTTACAACACTAGGTGCAGATGTCTAAGACAAATGGTTGAAGATTGCAATGTTCTCGTCACTTTTCCACAGACTGAACTTGGTTTCTTTCACCACAGTCAATTACAACTATTTGCTAGCTTGGTAAGCACCAACGGTTCTCACACCAGTCCTCAAAACCCCCTAGACGATCCCTATCCTTAGGGCTGGAGCAAAGATGTGGATCATTTGGGGGGACCTGAGGATCAGTTTGAGAACTACTGGTCTACAGAAACTAACACAGCTCAGCTTAGTTCTCAAAATGAGAAGAAACAGTAGAGCAACATAATGCTGTGTTTACATGTTGTTGTTCAAAACACAAACATCATTTCATGCCTTTTTGCATGATGGAAGTTATGCAAAAGTCGTAAGGCTAGGCCCTCCCAGGCCCCGCTGCAGCTATGCCATTACTTGTTGGCAACATCAACATATTAGCTCCAGTGCTGTAACTAAATAAGACATCAAAGATGTCTTGGTTGATCCATTACTTTTGTGGTAAGAAAAAAACTGTGATTTTTTTTTGATGAACTATGGCTTTAAAGGAAGGACAGAGCTGATGGGCGAAAGAGAAAGCTCCCCAGTGCACACTGAGCAAATGTTTGCCCACATCAACAGAGTCAGTTTGTGCACCAGTGCTGGTGTTTGTGTGTGAGTGTGTGTTTGAGTAAGAAGTACAGATAATTAAGACCGTATACCTTACTCAAAAACAGATGATGAGCTGCTACCTTGCAGAAGTTGATGAGCTGTCTTTGTAGATGCTATTTCTTAGACTAATGACAGAATGCAGTCTGGAGAGGCCCAGGTCAGTGTTAGCTTATTGACTATCTAATCCCATCCTGACTGCAGACTCATCCTGCACGTAATTCCGTCGCTCTGTATCGATTGCCCCATGCTTACAGTCTGCATAGCGCAGAATTGCTTCCTTAAAGAAATAAATTAGGCAGTTAATATCTAATATCACAGAGCCTCTGGCTAAACCCATTTATGTCTGAGAGCATAAACTGAATGGCAAAAGCATGTTTATGATTCTGCAGGATGAAAGAAAAGAAAGTAAAGATGCAACACTGGTAAAAAAAAAAAATAGGTTCCTAAATAGTTCTTGGTTTATAGAAAATGGCTTTCATTATTATAGAACCTTTACATTAAGTAAAAGGTTAATTAAACTTTTTAAAAGTTCTTCACACTTGCACATTTCATTTACAAAAATGGCTCATTCAAAGAATCATCTATTGAAAGGTTCTTCAATGAACCAGAATTGATGGTACATTCGAAGTTCCATTGGTTAACAATGTACTCTTAAAAACAGAACTGCCTAAAAGGATTCTTTGGAGAGATGCTACAGAAGAATCATTCAGCATATGGTTCTTTAAATGACTCTAGAATTTTCCACTTCATATCTGTCTGTCACATCTGTAGTGCACAATTACACTCTTAAAAATAAAAAAATAAAGGTGCCAAAAGAGTTTTGGTGTCACAGATGAACCAAGATCTGTACTTCTTACTTAATTCTTCCTAAAGAATCTTTCAATTGATAGATCTTTGGAGAACCAATTTAAAAACGACATGTGTAAGTATGAAGAATGTTTAAAGAACCCTTAAATTCATGTAGAACTTGGTGGCTGTTGGCAATCTTTTTTTATAATTTTACATTTTTTACCACAAAAAAATGGTTACAATATAGACAATTAAACAAACCTAATTTCAAATGTAACAAATATTTGATTACTTGCAAAAGTAACAAGTCAACAACGTCACTGATTGTTCTGGCAAAATGCTAGCTAGTCATCCACTCATCCATCATGGATAAATAATTAAACGAGTGTTTTCTAAATGAAATATCCTGAGGCTGGACTATCTACAAGTGAAACAGCCACCCTATCTCTGACTGAGTAAACCAAGAAAAACAATCATGAACCAAAACAAAGAAAATAGTGAGCAGCATCCGCTGGGCTTAACATGCATGAAAACTACCACTCTATGCTGTTTCAAATGAAGCCTTGAAACTCAACAATTTACACCATCACCTGTAGACTAAATATAGTGAATATGTATCTAAACCTGTCTTGAGCACACTTGCAGCTTTCCTCTCTTCAGCCTGATACCCTGCACTTGGTAGCTGTCAAACATAACAGCTATCTTATCAGATTAATCAGAAAAAACTTCACAGAAGCTTTTGTGGTCATTTATGTGGTCTGCAAGTTGCAAAAGGCTGGGAACCCCTGCTTTAGAAGGCTCTTCACAAACTTCTTTTTCAAACCATAAGTGGTTCTTCTACGGCGTCACCCAAAGAACATTTTGTGACACCACAGATGCAGCACATAGAGCTTAAGTTGAAAAACTCTGAATTATTAGTGAATACACATGGCAAAGCAATGCACAACACTCCTGTTATCTGATGGTATACTATTCTTCTTCTTCTTGGTTCATTTCTTTCTTTGTCTGCTAACTCACCCCACAGTTTTCGAGATATCGACACCACTCCTACTCTGGAATGCTCAGTCTGATCAGGACATTCCTGAGTGGTGTGCTTTAATGGGTGTTTGTGTACAGCATTTTTATCAGATGTACAGTTTTGTACAGTCACCATTAAAAGACAATTTATTTCCATAGGAATTAATGGGGTGCAAAAATGTGTGCACCCAACTTGTGTCATGTTGATCCAAGTCCATTAGTAACACCCTATTAACCATACAGGGAACCATAGCAACCACCAAGCAACACCCTAGCAACCACCTGGGATACCGTAGCGACTGCCGAGCAACCAACCAGCAAAATCCTAGCAACCACCTGGGATGCCATAGCAACCACTTATCAACAACTTTGCAACCAATTAAAATACCATAGCATCCGTTCAGCAACACCCTAGCAACCGCTTACAATTCAGCAACACCCTAGCAACTGCCTAGGAACAAGCTTAAGCTGTGCAATCACTCCGCATTTTACTCAAAAAATGCACTTTTTTTTTAGATCTTTTAAAGACCTATCCATCGAATGGTACAATAGGCAACCAAAGATGGTTCTTCTATGACACTGTGCAAAGAACCTTTTTGGTACCTTTATTTGTTGGGTTTCAAAACCGACAATGTTTAAGGTGAGTGTGAAACAGCAGGGCCACTTAAGGGAACTTACAAGGGAACAAAAAAGTGGTTCTTCGATGGTATCGCTCGAAAGAACCTCATTTGGTTACATATCACTCCAACAAGAATAGCTTTGCAAAGAACAATTCATTGAAAGGTTCTTTAAGGGTCTAAAGGTGGTTCTTCTGTGATATCGATCCAAAGAACGCTTTTTTTGACGCCTTTATTTTTAAAAGAGTACCAGTGTGAGATGGAGAAGTGTCTATCTTCAGCATCTCCTTTTATTGTCAACAAGCATATGCACACATGATCCCACACACACATAGGAAGCTCCAAAACCAAACAGGCAGTGACAAGCTTAAGAAAGGTATTTTGAAGGCCCCCATTCATTCTCAGCAGCAAGTCGTTCCCAGTGGGTAAAATCAGCCCTGACAGACACTGAGTGTGCTTCCTCCTGAGCTGTACTGACAAGCTTTAATGCCTCCAACAAGCGGCCCATTAATATTCATGAAAGAGACCCAACCGAGAGTCAGGACTTCGAATATACAGTACACTTCCCCTGCTCCGTTTATGGAGCCAAATGAGAAGAGGCACGTTATGAGAGTCAAACGTTTTGCTTGATGAAGCTCCAGGAATAAAGCGCTACGATAAATGAGAGTTTGATAATGGCAGCGTGTGGAACTTCCACTTTGCATTCACAGGGTCTAATATTCACAACATGTTTGAACGTGTAGTTCTGGGAGTGGCCCTGCTGTTTCAGCTTTCGCTTTAACCATCATCAGTTTTGGTTTAATACGCTGAAGAAATGTGATATGAGAATTCCTGCTTACACATGAAGGAATGAGATTATGAAGTCAAGCCAGAAGAGACGCAATGAAGTACTGTGAGCTCTACGTCAGAGCTGCAGCAGGCTGGGCTTTCTGTATGCATGCGTGTGCGTCTGTTGTCAAATATTGGATTGTGGAAATTACACCTGAGTGATGAAAGCCTGGATTAACATGGGATTTCAGGCTGACCTTATAACCTTAATTGCCGGATGGAACCAGCAAAGAATTCAATAACCAAAATATAGCAGGACCAGACACACACACAGGGACACACAAGTGATTCAGGCCCACGATAAAACAGGATAAGGTTTTCCTTTGGTTTCATCTTTCCAAATGAGATTTAAAAGCATGTTTAAATGGGGTCGGTGAGGTTTTTGCTGGGGAATATAATTTAATAGCAGGACACGGAGATGAACGCTGTGACTCGGCTCCGCTAATTCCCCTTTAACCCATTCACCAGAACATAGAAAAAACGGGTTAATCCAGGATCCATTCCCAAGGAGAATAACACCATCAGCCCACCTATATACCACTCAGCGCTGCCTTATAACCACCATCCACCATTTATATTCATACAATCACCACATCACCTCCATTTCCATTCATTTTCCTCTCTCTCTCTCACACTCTCGTTTTTTTGTCTCCTCTCTCTCTTACATTGTCCCTTTTTTCTCTTTATGTCTCTTTCTCTATCACTTTTTTCTTTCCCCCTCTCTCATTCTCCCTTTCTCTCATAAGCTCTCTCCCTCCTTCCCTCACTCTCTCCCTTTCCCTCATCCCCCTCTCTCTCATTCTCCCCCCTGATTATCCCTTTTTCTGTCCTCTGTCTAGTGTGTGTGTGTGTGTGTATATATATATATATATATATATATATATATATAAAAAGATAGATAGATTGATAGATATCGCTATGTCTCTTCTTTCTCGTCCCCAACCCCCACCTCCCCCCCTCTCTCATTGTCCCTTTCTATCTCTCCTCACCATAAATGATGCACCTTTATGGACTCGTTCCAACGACAACCTTCAAAATGTCACCACACTCACACACACGTGCGCGCGCACACACTGGCACGCAGCAAACCTGCAACTTTAAACCCTTTCATTTCATTAACTGACCCGAGGAAAGCTCATCCGTTTCTCCAGCCTCGAGCGCCGTTTGCAGTAACAAGTGGCAGCAGCAGTCTGCGCTCTGTCCGAGGACATCGTGCTGGTGCCTCCGGTCAGCTTTAGGCTACACACACACAAACACACACACACACCTAGGGGTGACCATGAGCAACACCGCTTTCTTTCAACCCCACGGAGCCTACCTCACTGCAGATGCCCTGTTTAACGAAGCACTGTGAGTCCGCTAATCAGACGCGCGCGTAATTGGCGCGGCGTAATTAATGACGGTGGCGCGCGGGAGGAAAAAAAGAAGTGTCCGATTTCGCACCGGGGAAAACAGAGACGCGAAAATAGAGATACTGAAGCGGCTGCAATCACAATCACCCAGTCTGATGTTAAGGACAGGACGCAGAAGTGAAGGAGCAGACAATCCAACACATCTCCAAACAGCGCCTCGAACCACAGAGCCCAGCTGATCACTGTGTTATAAACATGACTAATGGAACTAAGAAAAAAGAAGTGGTCCCTTTGCCCGCTGCCAGCCCCCTGATTAGAGCAGTGATCTGTTAACGAGCCTGCTGATCACACCGCCTCCACGTGCCCTTCTTCTTTACGTGACTTTCTCCACATTGAGCGCGAGGAGCGCATGAAATACACTAACGTACGATATGAAAGACCAGAAAACAGAATCATATTGTAGAAATCTGCGATAAAAGAGGTGAAAAAGAGAAGAACACACATCTCTCAAACTCTTCTGTCCGGACAGTCTCGCGCGCTGATGCTGAACTGAGTGCTGGATATAAAACGAACTAAATGAACTCACCCATTAGGACCGCTGCTCTCGCGCACCCCAGAAGCCCTCCTCACATCGTCTTCACCTTCGCGTCCTCCGTCTTTCTGTCCGTCAGTCCTTTTTTTCCTCCCTCTCGGATTCCTCCACAGCGGCGGCTCTGAAAGCGTCCTGTCCGCGAGACTCTCAACGAGCGCAGCGCAGCCGAGAGCGCGCGACGTCACTCTCCCCGTGAGCCAGCGGCGGCGTGCTGATCGCTTTTGTGGCGCGCGGCCAAGGGCGGTGAGTTGTTGGTGGTGCTGGAAGGGGAGGAGGAGGGGGGAGGGTCGGGTAAGCGGAGTCTGTCAACAGTCTCTCAGTACCGCATTGATACACACACCACGTTGGAGCTCGCGCAATAAATCACGCAGCCCATTAGCCCGTTATGGCCCGCGTGCTAGTTCTCTTACGTGGAGAAGAGGCGCCTCGCCAGGCCGCCCGGACTGAAGAGTGAAGAGTGAGGAGTGAAGAGTGTAGCACTCTCCTGGTGAGAGTGCGGTAGCTGCTGAGCTCTCTACGTAGGCAGCGCTTTAAGTCATTAAATGCACGTCCCAGACTCGAAGGCTGCCACAGCTCTTACGTGGCTTGAATGTTGTCTGCTGAGGTGTCTTATTTTTTTGGCCAAATTTTCAGCCAGTATTATATCTGCTGAAAATCATGCAAAGAAATACCTAGAAAAAAATCATTCAAGGTAGTGGGCGGAGGCACGTGTGGAAAGCAGAGGTGGGGATCCTTAAATGATGGACTGGATTGTGAACTTTCAGCCGTGAATACATGGATTTAGTTTTTCAGTTTTACCAGTGCGACTTCTGCCACTGCAGTCATCAGCGCTGTTCTCCTGCAGCTCTCAGGGGCTGTTTACCCCTTGCATCAACGCGCGTTTCACTTAACCGCAAGAAAAGCCAGGTGCAAACACCCCTAGGACGCAGTGAGTTCGGATTACGATCAAATCACCCAAACTACATGTGGAGCTGGGCAGTGACAGATCTTGATCACATTTAACACAAGCATAAATGGAACGCATTTTCGTTCTCCGTATATAATGACGTGAGCGGAAATGTGTCTACCGAACACTGACTAACATGTGAGAGGATAAACAACAAAACGAAAGATGGAGGATATGTGAGGGCTCCCTAAACCAAAAGCCTTCGTGCACGCCAGGCTGAGAAGTGTTGTCCAGTCATGTCGTAATGTGAAAAAAGTACCCAAAAGTAAAATGGAAACAAAGCAGGTGTTGATGTGCTGCTCATGTGTGAATAGTACAGATCAGATATCATCTGGACTCTCTGGGGACACATTTTAGTGAAAGGTGTAAATGGAATCTGGCCAAAGTTTATCCAGTCAAACCAGACACAAAACACAAGGTGTAAACAGACTCTCAGCGGCTTCAGGTGTAGTACAGCATCAAATAACAAGCCTTACATTCTAGCAAAACCTTCTGTCTGAAGGACAGAACTGAAGCACCACCTACAGTAAAGGTAGTAAAGGTGGCTTACTTTACTGGTTTTGGTACATTGACAGTATTAATGAATTAGCATAATGAGGGGTTGCACAGACTAGACAACTAGTTCACTTTACTCCTTGGTAATGATGCTTTAAGCTTGTTGTGGACTAGTTGCTGATCACGTCATTATGACAGTGATAACATGGGAACCTCAGAGAAGACAACAGGTAGGGAGCCCGGTGATTTCATGGTCTGCACATTTCCTGAGGGCTAACAATGCGATCCATTGGTTAATTGGAAAGGGCACGTCTCTACTGACCTGTGGAGTTGGGCTTTTTTCTATCATTTCTCGACCGACCTACAGTGCTTAAAGGATCAGATTTTGAACGTTGTTATCTCCAGTTTCTCCCGAAGACTGCAATAAAAGGCATTTGTCATTGCATCACCTCTGGCTGCTGTTTTTAATAGCTTGCACAATTACACATGAGCACTTGATGGTTATGAACTGTACAGGACAGTATTAGCTGGGTAACATTAGTGGGAACAACTAGTGATTTAATTGTTATGTAACTGCTGTGTCTCAGTAAGCCAACAATATCTATTTGTGAGAAGAGAAGAAAACATGCCCCCTAGAAGACACACTCAACACAAGACATGGGCTTTGCCTGAAACCATGCTTTATTCACTATATGGTGCACTACTTTGAGAGTCTGCCCATTTTGTAATGATGTCCCAAAACACAGTAAGGTGCATCCAGTGCACTCTTGCAATCGTAAAGTGCACCAAAATAGGTCCGCAGTAGAGAACTCATGTAAATTTACAGCAGAAACGCTAGTAATCAATTGTATTCTTTAAATACAGCATACTGCGGCAAAAATTATGCATTCTGGGAGAAACAAATCAACCTTCCTGTCAAAGTTAAAATGTTAAAAGTTAAATGTTGGATTTTACAGTAATTAGTTGTTCTCTGCAAGCCATACTGAAAAAGTGACCGTACTTTGTGCAGTCTTGAGCAGCCTGTCTCTGAATATTGCTGTGAGAGGGAGGGCACTTCCCAGCATTCTTTGTGATTTTGTTTGTTTTGTTTGTTTTTTTTGCTTTTATTTTTTCACCTACAGTTCATTTTACAGAAGCTTTTTTCTTTTAATACATGTCTGAACGCATTTAACATGCTTTGTTACTCTAATCATGATGCACTACAAGAAACACTCACTATGAGAAGCAACCACAAGACATGCCTACTACAAGACACTCAAGGCATGCCCACTACAAGAACTAACCACCACAAGACACCCTCACTAGAAACACCCTCTATACAAGACGTCCACATACATCACATTACTATGTTAACATATGAACTGATAGCGTATACTTCCAAAGGGTTAAGAACATACAGATATTGTGCTCTCTATCATTTCTAAATGACATGCATTCAAGAAGAAAATGAGTATGGCTATAGTCCAAAGTGATGCGGAATATGATAAGCATTTAGGTGGACAGAGATTTTCAGCCATCTGGGCATCGACCCAGTGCTGAGTGCTCTGTTAAATTATACAGAATCAGTCAAGCGCTGAATTCTGGGGCTCTTCTCACTGGTGACATATAATTTGTGACAACAGCTCAGACCCTTTCCTTCACCTGGAGCAGAGGTTAAAGAGGGGTGAGTCCACACATACATCTAGACTGAGTAGAGCTCTAAAAGAATAATGTATTTCACAGTACACACCAACATCCTCAGAGCTGAATTCACAATCACTTTGTTCTTTTATGTCCTGCTGGATTTAAATGAAGACTGTAGGTGTTAACTCATCACTTGAGGATTCTGCTGTATAAAAACACTTAAAGTAAACAATACTGCTAAACAAACATTAATGTATCAGTAAAACTCCCTTATTTTATTCATAAGCTCAGTAAAAAGGGTACTGTATGGTACAAAAGGGTTCTATGACTCGTAACAATAGTGGAACCCTTTTTGGTGTTAAATACAAGATGTTAGTCATAGATTAGCATACAGTCTTTAAAAAATGCTGCAGAGTGTTCTTTGAACAATGCCATAGAAGACCCACCTTTGGTTTCCTAAAGAAGCATGTTTCAAAAGTGGTTCTTCTATAAGCCCTTTTCAGCACCTTTAATTTTAAGAGTGTAGTTAGCTGTGTCACCTCAGGCTGTTTTAAACAGCCTGCACACTTACTTATTAGCACTTCGCTGTTACAGACAGTGTGCAAAATACCCCCTGGCATTCAGGGGGTCCCATGTTGGCTGGCTAAATGGCTGCTAACTCGCTCACCACAGAGGCACTGATGCTAGGTTTAATGGCAGCAAAATGTTTGCTTTTACAAATGTTCTTTTGGAAATGGTCTTTTCTAGTTTGGTCATGCGCTCCTTCACACACTAACGGAGATCTTACGCATCTCCTCTTTTGTCATTGGTTTGACAAATGAGTAACAATTCACTCAAGTCTCTTGGGAAATTAGGCAGGTTGTCGGATTTATAAATATGCTACAGCACACTGTAAAGTTTTCAGAGGTATCCCGAGCATATGGCTATGAAGGACCAACCAGGTGAACCAATTTGCTACAGCGCCACCCTGAGGCAGACCAGTGCTCCATGTCTAGTTAGTTAAGAACACCAAAGACTGAAACTCGCTGATTGTGGGTGAAGCAGCTAAATAACGACCTTTCCCTGAATTTGTATTTGTCTATTTTACAGACAGCATAATGTCATAAGTTCATTTTTGGGGCACCCCAGAATTTTGATTTTCAGACATTCAGGGGGTCAGAGGGTTAAATGGGGGGTCCCAGTCCCTGCAGGACTGCCTGTATTTTACACCTTGGTTACGGACTGTATGGAACAGTATTAACTGGGTTAATAATTATTAACTAACTACAGTGTCTCTTCCGTCTCTGTCCATTCTGCTACATTGATTTTTAAAACCTTGTAATCTATTACGTTCAATGAAAAGAAAAAAAAAGTGTTTTGATATTCTTGTCTATATTCCACAACTGTTACATTTGTGTTTCTATTTTTAAACATGATTTTGAAATAATTCTGAATTATACCAAAATAGCTGAACAGAGGTAGGTAAATGCTGTAAAAGTAAATGAGTTTACTCAACACCAGATTCAGCCTGATGGACTGAATCGTATTTTATTATTTCCTGAAGAGCTGGAATTGAATCAAATCATTGTGAGCTCAGAGATCAATATCTGCTTCCATATCAGATGATGTAATAATGTCCACTAAAGCACCAGTTCCTATGTCGGTGTTTTCCAGTCCTGGTTCTGGAATAGCCCTGCACAATGTGTTTGAATGTTTTCTCTGCCGTGCTGCACTCTCTCTAGGGTTTCTTTATTAACTAAGGGGGTTGTTGAGGAGCGTTTGGAGACACTGGAGCAGGCACTGAAATGTGCAGTGCATGGACTGCAGGAAACACTGTGATTGTACAGGGTTTGGAAGCAGCGCTTATTAATTACTCCTTAAGAATGAGATGTCCAAACTGATCTGCACGCTGGCGGCTGCAGGTTTTCATTTCAACTGAACAGGGACACACCAATTTAATCAACTGCTTTTAGATCGTCCTCAAATTATTGATCAGGTGTTGAGCTCCTGCTGGATTAGAATGAAAACCTGAAGTGACACTGGCTGTTTGCTGATAAAACTGGATTGCACTTAAGTTGAAAGAAACAGTTCCATGTAATGTTCCTTCTAGCTGTTCTTGAACTGTAACCGCTACCACCTCCTGACACACACATGCATACACCTGCAAACACGGCAGATGCGTCTCAAAGTCAAGGCTGCAGCTGAGGGGGGAGAAACCTTGCTTGCACTGGAGGAGGGGGGGTCCTCCTCAATGCTCATTCACAATGTCCAAGATGTACAGTAAAACAGTTTGCATCGCCTTGTGAAATGTGTGTGACCAAGACCGGACTAAAAGATTAGCGACAAAAAACATCCTCCATGTTGGTACAGTTAGCAAGCTTGCTAACTCTCTGATCATAAACAATAACAGCAAAAAGTGAACAGATTCATATACATACATGAGTTTGGTATATATAACTGGCATGGTTGGTAGCAGTGGGGTCGCAGTTAGCAAGATAACCTGTCTATCACCACACCAACAGTCAAACTACTAAAGTAAAGATAATAATACAGTCTGCTGACTGTATGCATATCATACGGTCTCACTTTCATGTGTTTATTTATAGCCAGTGGGGTAGAAAGCTTAACAGGTTTATGCTAAAATGAGCCTTTTCTTCCATTTTGGAGGTCCAGTGTTATGAAGGGCCGCAGTCAACGCAGCCAAAGCAGCAGCTCTATTGGTAGAAGACACGCATACCAAAGATCACCAAAGTTGAGCTTAACATTAAATTTTGTAGGAAAAATGTACTGTAAAACTTAGTGAAAACATGAGGGAAAAATACCTTAATGGCAATTCTAATTTCTGCTAGCATCTCAATCGGATTCTAGTAGTTTTTTAGTGTTAAGCTAACGGCAATTCACATTTTTTGGCAGTTCTGGATTAAACACAGACTTTTGAAGCTTGTGAAAGACATGTCATGTCCTTAACAAACATATTAGCATGTTTTACCTTGTAGCAGTTTCACAGTGACTATTTTAGTAGCGAGCTCTTGTATAGAGCTGCTGCTGCTGTTTTCTGTTTCTAACAACCCACTGATTAAGCTGCCTCTTGTACTGTCAGACAGTAATGTATCTGGGGCCTCCAGAAGACCTAGAGTGATTTTATTTCTCACAAAATTGGTCCCACCTATTAAAAATCAAAAATGATTTGTTGATGTTGTTTGATTCATCTGTCACTTTGTATTTATGTTGATGGTTAATCCCACACGTTAGGCCTTCTCTTTGGCTCCTGAAGTCCTAACCAAAAGGAGAGCTTTCTTAGCTATATCTACCTAATACCACAGAGAAAAAAATCCTGATTGGCCAAGTGTTTCAAGAATTTAACCCTTTTGTTTCCATCCAGAGAGTTTATGCACGATTGTACCAAATAGAAATGAACTAAAATTACAGACATACATTTTTTAGTTCCTGGAAATCATTATACCATTATGCCTCCCCTCTGAGGTTCACACAATACAGGACAACAACAAACTGAGCTTTATAAAATAATGTAATAACATCAAACAAAAAAAAAACTATTTATAACTGCAACAGTAAGTACTTGCAACATACACAAACGTAGTAAAGGCTGAATGTCTAATTTAGCCTGTCCATGTTTAGCCATGCCTGGCTGCCTATGCTAGTCCACAATTTCTACTCTGCTTGTTCTGTGCACACAGCTATGCGTGTTACCTGAATGGTGAATGCATGCATGAAAGAAAGATTGAAGAGCAGCCATGGTTTGTGTTTGATCCTAGTCCTCTGCATGGCTAATAAGATGTATTGACAGAGAGTCTAAATGGAATAGCTTTCTGTTTCTATCAATGGAAAAGATCAATGTAAAAGGGCAGGCTGTAAAAGAGTGGCAGCTTCTGTAAAACACTTCAGCGCTTCCAGCTTGGATTTATATCTCTGGGCACAAAATACTAGCTAACTACGCATATACAGACATACAGAGACGGACACAATCAAAATGGCTGATAGAAAGACCTTCTTTTTTCTTTCTCCTTCTCCGCCACCAGACAAGATCATTACAGCATTCAGGAATAATGGGGGGAAGATGTTAAAGGCAAATTTCATCCATTTTGAGCGAAGGAACATCCCGAGAATATCAAATGATCTCCCTGTCGCAGTTCACACGCACACACTCGCACACTCCCCCTCCTCCCCCACCCCCTCAGATGTGCACAGACCTATCACATAAAGCCTTTTGTGGGAAAATATGGCCCATCTGAGAAATTATGATGAATATGAATTTTCCCATTTTCCCTGTTCTTTTCTTGTCCCCATTGCTGGCTCTGTTTTTATAAATTGTGTTTGGCCTGATGGACCGCCTGAAATCAATTACTGTCATAAGTATATGATGTTTCGTGTACTGTTTCACTGTACTCCTGCTGCCCAGAGGAATCGTGGATGAGATTAGTGAGCAAGGATGAGCTGTAACCTGATCTCCCGAAATGGATGAACTTATACTCACTCAAGCTATATAAAAAGGGTTTTGCTTTGGTTCCCTAAAGAACCTCTCAGTGGTTCTTAAAAGGAATATGCTAGCATTTTAACTTAAAAAGAAGTTACACTGATTTGTCAATGTTTCTGCATAATTCAATCATTAATGTAAACAAAGTGACTCAGAGTGGTTGATGTGAAATGGTCCACTGTACAAACTCAGATTTCTTTGCAGTGGTGGTGACAGGAACCAGGGGTCACAATCTGTACAACACAAACATAGCATTTTATTTGCTGTCCAAAACTATAATGTAATGTAAAATAGTGGTATGAATGAAATAAAAATGTTTTAGGCAAAAATCTCAAAAGTATCATAAAATAATGTCTCAACCATTTCATGCAATAGAACATCTGGTTCCTATCACCACTGTGAACAATTCTGACTAAGATTCTTTACATGCACAGTTTCAAATCAAACCTCTCTAAATAGTAGTTCTTTAACGCTTCTCTAGGGAATCAAAGGAGGTTCTTCTACACAATCGTTCCAAAGGAGCCATTTTTGGCACATTTATGTTTTAAAGTGTATTGTTAACCCATGGAACTAACAGTACGCAATCAGCTTTATCTCACAAAGTATTTAAAAGAATGATTACTTACTATGTACAAAGGCAGATTTATTGGATTAAAAAAAAATTCACAGAACATTTATAGGAACTGTAACAAGCAAGAGCAATTTAAAATGAAGTCACAAGAAAAGCCTACATCATTACCCCTAACTGTTTTTTTTCTATATCATGTAATTACAGAATTAATTACATAGGTAATAAGTTACATTAGATTTCCATTTTTCCTTTTGTTTCAATGTCAAAAAATGACAAAAACATGAAATTTTCAAATCATAATTAAATATCCCTTTTCTATTTAAGACAAATATGGTATTGGTTGAAAGTTTAGACTTTCAGTTTTTACAGAATATATGCTTTAATGAGATATGTGAGCAATCATTAATATAAAATTACACCATGTTTTTCTTAATTCTGTCAATATCTGCAGCTTCTAAAAGGTAAATATTCCTTTATCCTTATCCTTCACCTCTCTTATGAGCTGGCTTGTATGAATAACAATTAATCTGCTGTCGTGAGAGAGTGTGTTGAGTTTGCAAGAAAAAAAGAGATTAGCTAAAATTACCCATAACCCCAACCCTAACAATCTGTATCTTTTTATGCTAATTTGTTCATCTGAATGCCTACAGATTAGCATTTATAAGAGACTGTTGATACAGTGGAGAGCAGCCAAATAGATGCTTTTTCAATCTTGCTGATTTTGCTGAATAAAAAAGGTGTGAATATGCGCTTTATTGAACATATGAAGCTATGAACCAAGTCCAGGTCTGCCAGAAGCACTGCGCAACTTAACTATTCAAAACATACTTAAAGTAATTTTGTGCTGTGGTGCTTTTGGTAAATCACATTTAGAGTGACACTGACTTAAAACGCCTCGAGACATACGCCTTCGAAGGCACCTCAAGATGCTTTGCAGGCTTGTTTTGAATAGCCTGAATTAAGCAACTTGCCTAATGGGCTGTGCTCACTACGTTTTATTTCCAGAAAAATCCAAGCTGCCTACTCTGAGGATCAGATTGTTTTATGAATACATTTTATTTTCTGTGTAAAACCCTGGATATTTCTCCCCCGCTCGCTCATGCTGGTGGAGCGCTCATGCATTCAGAATTACACCAGGCAGAGAGAAGTAATGGCAGTGACTGCTCTAGTGGCCCCTTTTTTCACTCTCACTTTTCACTTTGAGATCCGTTTTACAGTTTTCCTCATAAGAATGACACTCTGGGAGCACCTCTGGGGGAAGCCCAGTGTCAAGGAGCCGTTTAAACACATGCTGCAGCCGGTCCTTAAAGCTCCTGCTGTGTACCAGCGAGATATGCAAGAAACTACCGGTTCCATTCTGGAAAGTGAGTATACACTGCAAAATGTATTACTAGATTAAAATAAATAATACAAAAAAATGTTGCAGTCTAGTAAATATGTTTCTATTTTGACAAAATGATTGTATATAAATCTCATTTTTTCTTTATTATTCTTAACACAGCAAAAAATACACTTACGTTTTAAGAGTTTCCTTCCAAAATGCTGTACATCCATCCAGCAAATTTCTCAAAAGACTAATACATGACATATAAGTGTAGTGGGCAGTATGGCCAAAAATTTGTATCACCATATAATTCACTGCAGCATAAATAAATTCCATTTGCAGCATAAATAAAACTATGGGCTCCTGAAATGACTGGAATTGCCATGCTTATTTAACATCCTGTTACATTCATGCTATCATATTGGCAGTTTCACTTTCACCCAGACTCTGCACTGCACAGGCTCAAACACATCCAGCATAGACTCATGTATGCTGAAAAGTTCTCTGCTGCTGTAGACCAAAGCGGAGAAAATCTCCCACTCTACTGTAACTGTGGCTTTCTTCATTTCTACATGTGTTGGCTATTTCTCCAGGTTTTAGGACACTGTCCACTTCATGAGTTCAGAATAACAAATATTACTCGTCATGTCACGCTGCGTTGCATGTAAGCTGCATAACCGTATCCATTCAAACAATGTCATACCTTATTCAAGTATTTGCTGCTGGAGTGCATATTTAACTCAGGGAGTAATGCTGAGTTCACAAGAGGTGTAGAATGATGAAAAAAATAACGTTGTTCCGCACCTCATAGTGGTCTGCAGACATGAAGCCACACAACTGTCAGCATGGTGAATTTGATGCCGACAAAAATGGGTTTTTGTGGAGAGCTTTATTAGTCTAGATTGTTTATTTAAGGTGGAGAAAGTCAGGAGGACACTCTGTACTCTAATTCTGTGTTGTATAACACTGGCTTTGTCTGAAATTCAACAACAAGACGTTTGGCGTCCAGGCTCCCACAGAAATCAACATCTGGTTTATTCCACCACTGCAGTCAACAGCAAAAGTTGGGAAGATTGAACTCTTGATGGAGTGTTCTGCTCACCACTGCGATCTCACAAAAATTGCAGTGGCAGAGTTTTCTGTCATGGCCGTGTTGAAAATAATGGAACATATGTTTTGCTATCATCCATCTACCGCAAACATGTAAACGCAGCATAAGAAATGGAAGCCTGAATCTGCTGATGGCTCCTGGCCTTCTCTTGAGCTTTAAATTTTTTGTGTATGCAAATGGTAAATAAAGCCTGCTTTCTTCTTCCAAGTCGTCCCATTTAAAATAGGCACACCTTCACTGCTTTTCTCTTCACGCACAATTGAACATTCTGCATTAGGCAAAGCTTGGAGCTGCGGGACAACCCTGCCTGGCACTCGTCATTGATTTTCCTCCCAGCTCAGATAACCACCCAGAGCCTGCGGAATGAAATCAGCTGCGGAGAGGGGGACACCAAAGCTGGAAGCGGAGAGTCTTTGGGGCTTCCTAATTGGCAAACTAAATATGCGGAGAGCTCTGTGCTGTGTGCGAAAGAGAGCGGACGAGCGAGTGAATAGCAGAATGGAGTGTTAAATTAACACCTATATCTTTAAACGGGTCTCCCGCGTACCCTGATAGCTCTGCCGGTCCTCCATGTATGCTGTTAATTTAACACCAGTAATTTTACTGTAAAAGTAGCTGGGGAAGAGAGGAAGAATGGAGAAAAAGAAGAAGAGAGAAGGATGCAGTGAGGAGGAATAGATCTTATCGATGGATATGCAAATCATCCTGTCCACACACACTCACCCTCTGTCTCAGTATTTCTCGCTGTTATCTTTCCAAGAGGAATGGAATTAGAATTGGACATTTCATGCAATCCCAGTCTGTTGGTCAGTCTGCATGTGTAGGGGGGCTCACCAAGCATGTCCTTCAACCAGCACCTTGCAGTGTCGGGATTCACAACACCAAGCATACCATGCATGCCTGTTCACCTCTGTAAGGGTTCGTAAGCCTGGGGGAGTGATGTTGAATGGTGAATATGAGTGACTCCTGAACGCTTCTGGGGGTCGGTGACATTTAAAGCAGTTCATTGTAAACAGAATGTGATGACTGAGATGCAAATGGTATTCAAAAAAAACCTGCTAACTCGATAAGACATTGGCGTTCTAATGAAACATCTGAGGCCTGCTATGACGCATAGGAAAATATTTGGAAGGCCTTTGATGCTCTGTTTAAAATCTGTCTCAGCCCATAAAGATTTTCTTGACAGTCTCCACAACTGGGGTCTGGCTCAATTTGCATGATTTCTTTAACACCTGAGGTGGTCCTTGAGAATATATATGAGTGGAAAATTGTGACTTAACAACAGTCGAGTAAATGCCAGAGCCAAGGTTGCAACCATAGTTCTGGTACAAACATCAGCATAAGAAACATTAACGTTAAGGGCTGAAATGGGTCTGAAGTTTGAATATTTCTTTGTTATTTCTCTGTCCAAAGAAAAACCTCCAAAATAGTACCTTTACAGTAGAGAGCAAAAACACTCTTACCTTTCACTGTACGTTAATGTAAAGAGATTTTATTCTGGTGATTTTGGAGCATTTCAAATGGTCCATTCATCATGAAATTTTCACACGACGTCAAAGACAGCTGGTGTGTTGAAATAATGTAGAAAAATTTAAAGACAAAAATGGAGACGCATGGTTTTCTTTGGACAGTGATGATATACATACTGTTTTGCTATATTCTCAATTCACATTACATAACTATCTTTTGTAGTTACATAATTAATTACAGTAAGTTAAATAATGGACTGTATCTACTCTGAATTTACATTCTGTATCAACAGGTTCAGTCAGAGTCAACAAATTAAATCATAATAAAAATAACTCCTATTTTATGGACCTAAATGTGGTGCTGTGATGCAAACTGATTATTGATAACTAGTTTAGCACTTTCTTTGCTTTTCTTTATTTGTTTATTTAAAAGGGCCAATACACATTACAGTTTTTAGGTCCTTGAACACTTTTGTCCATTCAGAAGTCATATTCTCAAAGCAGTTAACACACAATACTAAACAGAGGCTTGTGGGCCAAAATAACACACAACACAAAAGCGAACTTTCCCATTAAACACTACAACTTATAATCAGTAGAGTAATTTCCTTCAATCACTCACTTAACAACAACCAACAAAACACAAAATGCAGGTTTTGGCCTTCATCAGTGCGACTTTTCGACTTTTCTATCTGCTGACACTCTACTGTAAACAGATTTAGAATGTGCCAGATTGTAAGAATATCACAATGTGTAGCCTATTTTTTACCAGAGACACATTTCAGTACAACGTACTGTATATGACCTGCAAAAAACACACACACCCACACACACACACGCACACTCACACCCACACACTTACCAAAATAAATAAATAAAAAGATTTCACCCAAAATTTTCAGAAACTAATATATTTGCTCTCTTTTCCTTTGTTTCTATACTCTTGAACCACAGGTGTGAGTGTTGAGGGGCAACATTGTCCCAAAAGATGCCAAACCCTCGGCCTGAGTATATCAGTAAAGGGAGAGGCTGTCAGAGGAGCTCAGACAGGACGTCTTATACACAGATCATGCTGAACATAAATTTACAGAAATTTAGACAAAACAATGATAAAATATGTCATCAATCATGGCATGTCCATCACAGAAGGCAGAAAAATGATGAAACCTAAATCCGATTCAGCACACAGTGGCTTTAATTGTACATATTTTTTAAAACCTCACTAAGTACGTCTGACATTGTATAAATCTATTACACATTCCTCTACTGACAAACATTGTATCGGGCTTCCTGTTTGTCCTCATGTGGAACACTGATGCTTTCCGCTATTCTCAACTTTTTTAAATGAATATGGAAAAAAAAGCAAAAAGCAGAAACAAATGTTTGTGAATATCTCAGGTGAAAGCCTTGAAATGCATGGTTAGTTTCTCTTGTAGAATCGATTGTCTGAATGTGACAATCTCAGTAGGTGTTTTTGTTCTTTTCTATATCAGTTTTCATCAATGACAGTCTTACCTGAAAAACCCTTATCGATAATTATATCAGCAACTGATGATGACTGATTGCTGAGTTAACAGTTGTGCACTATGTAGTTCACACAGGTGCTGACAATAAATGTAAGTATAAGAGTATTCCAATGTTATCCAATAAACATTTGTGTGTTTGTGATCTGGGTTACTTGTTCTGTAAAAATATGTGAAAATGACTGAAAGCAGTGAGAATGTGTTAAAACATTCATAAAAAGGACACTTCTGCTTTGCTAACAAAGCGACAATGAAGATTACATTGAGCCCCGTTTCATTAAATGTGGTTTAGTGATTAAGAAAAACTGTAATCAACATCATTATTTCATAGTGTAAATATGTCAGATACCAAAGGGCTAATTTTCATTTTCCCTGGGCAGGTTAGTGTTAACATTAAAAGTAAATAATGCTTCTCACATAGACAAAAACAAAAATCATAAGGAGACATTAAAAAGTGCTTCACTGCAAAACACAAACTAAACCCATAGAACATAAACACACACAAGACACTAAACAAATAAACAACAAGTTTACAAGGATACAAAACATATCACATAATTAAACACTAATAAATGAGAAGACTGCTCAATTTAAAAAGTTAACCTGGGAACACTTGAGTTTTCCCAACTCAAACGTCTTAGTTTAGTCAAACGTTTTCCCCAACTCCCTTTTCTAGTTCTGCAGCTGTTAGGTAAACAATATAGAATGACTTTTTTTTTTTAACTCAATTTCTCCACCAGCTGTGATTCCTTCCATCACACAAACCCATTTTCTCCTCTTGGACTTCCAGATTTGGACAGCTGTGGCATTCCTGAGCTTTGAACTCCCAATTATTAGACATCTGCACCATGTGTTAGCATCAGAGACGGTCCTGACCTCCCTGGGGTCCTAAGCAAAATTCTGCAAAGGGGCCCTCCTACCTGACCTGTAAACCATGTAAACCATTTGTAATTCCCACACAGTCACACCTGACACACCAGTGCTCCCACTAGAGTCCTCTCTCCTTTAAAACAGTTTGCTCCATCTGTCAGTCTAAGAATAAGCAGACCTATAATACTATTATTAGTTTTATCAGCTGCATCAGGCCCATTTAAACGGACTCCCCCAGATTTCCTTTTATACATTTTCAAATATAAAGTACTGTTTATACTATGGCTTGGCTGAACACATGACGGTTATTATTACTGACAGATGTGAATCCATATTGCCCAGTAAGTCCAGCTAATCAACACTTTAAATTCAATATATTTAATCAATAGTTAATGTGAATCCATTGCTCCCCATTTTGCATTAGTTTAGATTTGTAACTAAACCCTGACTGAGAGACCAGGTAATCACTGTCTTGGTTTAAAATAGCATGTCTGCCATCACACCCATATACTTTCTGGACTGGACTGGTCTCCACAAAGGTGTGTGTTTCATTTCATGCATTGACAGACCAGGAGACGCCAGCTAGGTTAGCAAGACAGACAGAGAGAGACGCACTGCCCAGCTATCTTAGAGAGACAGACAGACTAGAGAGAGACACTGCCCAGCTAGATTAGAGAGACAGACAGACTAGAGAGACGCACTGCCCAGCTAGATTAGAGAGACAGACAGACTAGAGAGACGCACTGCCCAGCTATCTTAGAGAGACAGACAGACTAGAGAGAGACACTGCCCAGCTATCTTAGAGAGACAGACAGACTAGAGAGAGACACTGCCCAGCTAGGTTAGAGAGACAGACAGACTAGAGAGACGTACTGCCCAGCTAGATTAGAAACAGACAGACTAGAGACAGACACTGCCCATCTTAAAAAAACATACTTACATAAAATATTACAATGATGATGTGAATTTGGCTTTTTATCAAAGTCTTTTGAGGCTTGTTTTTATACAGCAGCTTAAGAATAGTCTTGTTTGTGTCCAGCTTGCTTGACAGCAAGTAACATAAGGATAAATCATGATATTCATGAACAATTTTGCTGCCTGTGTTGTCAGACTCTCTCTTAAATCCAAAACTCGCAACTTTCTTTTCTAGCCTCTAGTGATTAAACCTCTACATTAAAATACGGAACATATCTTACTGCATTCATGACTTAATAAACCTTAATTAGCTCTAAAGCAACTCCAGAAGTCACTTGACACTATCGAGAACTTGCAGGAAGAAAATGGTACCAATTATACAGTAATAAAATGAGAATTTAGGTGATTAATGCTTGCTAAATACTGTGCATAACAAGTTTAGCAAAGTGTTTACGGTATTAATTCTTTTTCTCGTGGAGGTTATGGAGCAGTGCAGTGATGTTCTCTTTAAAAGAGGTCTGTATGTTCTCCAGCTGAAGCTGCTGCAGAGCTCAGGCTCGTGTGTGTGGCTGGGTGAGGGTGAGAATGGCCCTGTAAATTCCAGCAGGGTTTGGGAGCATCCGTAACAGCCATAAGAGATGACACCCAAATGGGTTTAAAATGGGTAATTAAAATGGGTTGCCACTGCATTTTTTTCTTAAGTGTAATACTAAAAACTGAATTTTTATTTCTAGTTGAGTCAGAATAATGTACATTAAATGTGTAACTGTATTTTTTTTTCAAGCCATAATTCCAGTGTCTATGCAGATGCCAGGGATTAGATTATAGCAAAGCAACAGCTCAGTGCGAACCACTCGACCTACGTTTTAATAGAAGAGTGTTTTAGAGATGTCCTTAACCTTAAAGACCCTAAAGCAGACTGCACTACTGTGTATGTGTGTTATACAATGAGTGTGAGTTATACAATACTATCACTTAATCTAATAGATAGATTTAATATCGCATCTGAGTGGATTATATCTCACCTTGTTTAACTTAACCAAAGTCCTTCTCGGAACTATCCTTTTCCACAGCACCTTGTATGTGTATATATATATATATATATATATATATATATATATATCTGTTGGTCCATTCATCACAAAGTTTTGACACAATGTAAGTTGCAGGTGGAATTTTCAAATTATGTACAAATATGAAAAACAACAAAAATGTTTGTTCCGACAGTTGCTACACACACACGCACAATATAATAATGTCTCCTGCCACTTACATTTATGTCAAAACTTAGAAGTAAACTGTCTGCTTCTCAGCTGTGTCAGCTGAGTGGTGCAGGGGTGGTGCCACACCTCAAAGTGGTGGGGGCAAATCATTGTTTCCACAAAATGCATGATGCCTTTCAAGTCATGCTAATGACTTTTTATAAACCTATACAGAGGTGGGTAGTAACTACTTACATTTGCTCAAGTAAAGGCACTTAACTAAAATATAGATGGATTTTTACTCTCTTTAGTATTTTCAAATCATTATATTTTTACTTCTACTGATGTATATTTGAGAGTAAAGGAATCTTTTTACTCTGTTACATTTTAGCCATTTGTATTTAGATGCTAATTCCTTTTTTTGTGTTTAATTTCAGTTTGTTTTGATGGTGGCAATATTTGTACTGCTCTGTGACTGGTTACATCTCTGACTTTGGAGCTTTGTATTTTAGACCAAAAACATCCCAAAAAATGAAGAACAGAGTCGCACAATCTACAGTTTCTATGCTGATAAATGCTGGATGTACTAAGAAGTTCTACTGCTGTACTCAGTACTTAAGTAGATTTTCGACCTGCTTCTTTTGTATTTTGCTGATGCTCAGACAAAAAGACACACACACACATACATGCACACACATCTCTAATCCTAACATCGATCTTGACTGCACTAATATAAAAGAAATGCTTTTAATCATTCAGTGTTAAACAATGAAACATGGAGTTTTTGTAAAAGCCATTTGACAAATTCAGAATCATTTTGTTGGCCTGATATTATATGTAAACCTGCTTTTTTCTGTTTTTCTTTCAAAGTCAGGACATTTTTCACTTAAAATATAAAAAGACACACATGTACTACGCACACAAACTTTATTTCCTCCCATGCACCCATACATCGTTTACTACAATATCTCTCATTTCCCACTGCAAATATTTTGATGGTATGCTGCCCTAGTTTTCCTTCAATGGAGTAAGTAAAAGAAAAAGAAACACCTTAGACCTTTCTGAGTACTGGCCACATACTTGCCACTTTGCAAAGGTTTCTGGGACAGAAACTACAATAGAGAGTCCTGAAATACCACCTATTTTAGCCAACAGGGCCCATTTACACTTTCTATGAATGGGAGGAAAGTGCTTATGCCAGGAGAGAGCGAGAGAGAGCAAGAGAGAGAGAGAGCGAGAGAGAGAGACAGACAGACAGACAGACTGTAAATAACAAATCCTCTCCAGACAAATTGTGTTGTAATTTGGTTTGCTCCCCTGGGGCAGATGCACCGGTACAGGGAGAGAAAATAAGATTAAATGACATGTATTATTAAATGGGACGGAGCAGGAGCTTATTCAGCTCACACAGCAAACGCTGCTTTTCTTCATGCTAGGCTTCAGGCTTTGTCACAAGCAAAGGGTGGCAAAAGTAAACCAATGAGAAGTGAGCCTGCATAGCCCGCTGGCCTGCAATTCCAGCATGTTTAATCTGCAGAAACAAACACACACTTAAGGAGACACATATGTTCATTTTAACACCCGTCAAGACATGGACATACAATAAAATGTGTGTGTGTGTGTATATATATATATATAAAAAATCACACACAAACTGCTCCTGGTGGAAAGAGCGTGTTTGCATAACATACACATGCCAGAGATCCAGTCAGTAAGGCTGACACGCATAGGTGAGAAAGAAAAACAAATTCCAGCCGGGAAGAGAGAACTCTCCGAACAAAAACACAGGCTGCCTAGAATTAGTGTTGTGTGTGGTCAATTTTACCCCATTCAATGTTTAACATCTCTAAATAAATGATTGACATTATTTTTTTGCATCATATTTAATGACTTTTCTTAATTTTTTGGGACAACTGGGTAAACATAAAATTAACATGGCGATATGTTTTCAGTGTCCTGTCCACATTTTGTGTGCATTAATATCCTCTGGGGTTGATCTGGGGTTGTTTTAGCTGTATAAAACATAAGAAATGTCAACATTTACACAAATTTATTCTGGTTGTTTTGGATGATACTGAAGTCACTATAACGTAATTTTATAATCTTTAAAAAACTTCTCTCTTCTTTAGGACTCTAACCTAACATTACCGTACCTGTAGTCATGCGAGAAAACTGATCACACCCCATGGAGGAGGGAAAAGCATAATTCCCAGGAGAACATTTGATATTTCCTAGAGGTTTAAATTGCTGGAGTCAAATCGACCCAAAGTATAAAAGGTGTTGGTAATTGTGAGGCTAAAAGGAGGAATATATACTAGGGTTGCAACAAACGACTAATTTGATAGTCAAACAATCCATCGATCACTGAAACGAATAATCAATTATTCGAATTATGAATAACTACATTAACATATAACGTTTATATAGCTATAGGCTTTTAAATTTAGCTTAAGGTTGTTTTATGCATTTGCTAACTAACAATGAAGACAATAAAGATGAATACCTTTCATGAATTCACTGTTTTAATTAACTTTCCTGCTAATACAAAAGATAAAAAAATAAAACTCCAATATATTTTTCCTGTCAAAATTTATAACCAAGGATGTGCAAAGTAGCAGCACTAAAATAAAACTAAACCAGGTTTTCTTTAATCAAGTACATAAAAAAATCAATCTAAATTGAAATGTTAAATTTAAACAGTGCAGTAAATGTTAAATGTAAACAGTGCAGTACCGTTGACATTTCATTTCAACGGTAACCCTTTATCCAGCTACCTAAACTGTTAGCGACTGGTGCCAAGCGTTCGTGGAAAACAGAAGACTGTTTGTAATCGCTCTCCTGTGTTCGCTGAATTTGAACGCACCAGTGGCCTCGACCTTATGACAACGATGCAGTGTTTAAAGGTGTAAACGTTATCTGGAAAGTGAACAGAGTTGCTGTGAATAATAGTTCTAGCTTCTCTGTTCCAGCTCCACTAACGGTACCAGAGAACAGCATTTCAAAATGCAAATGTTACAGCTCGGCTCACAACATGAAGTAGGACTTTTAGCATTAACAGTAACTAGCTAGCTAACTAGCTCGCTAGCACAACTATCGCCGTGTCCCAAACCACACACTTCTGTACTTCACATACTACACTAAGTAGTGCACTTCTAATGGTACATGCGCAATTTTTACACACTATTTAGGTTGCTAGCATGCGATTTGTGATGCAGCGTATCTTACCGAGATGAATCATCTTCACACAGTGAGCCTGACGCGTTTCCTCTTCAGACGCTCCATTATGGAGGACGTGCTCCCATGTCAGCTAAGGTCGGCTTTACAAGTAGCACAACTGACAACCTTTTTTTTTTTTAGTTTAGCTCCAATACTTTGAAGGATTTTGTTCTTGAGGCTGCCATCGCGCTGTTGTTAACTCTTCAGTAAGCGGTAATGTCAAAACCTTCCTAGAGAGCGCGAGAAAGGCGCATAATGACGTCACCAAGAAATCGACTATTAAATTAGTTGTCAACTAATTTGGTCGTTGATTTTAGTCAATCGCTGCACCCCTAATATACACTGATTGGCCCCTTCGTTAAGTATACCTCCTTGTATCTACACTCATTGTCCACTTTATCAGCTCCACTTACCATAGAGGTGAACTTTGTAGTTCTACAATTACAGACTGTAGTCCATCTGCTTCTCTGCACACTTTGTTAGCCCCCTTTTATACTTTTCATCAATGTTCAGGACCCCACAGGACCACCACAGAGCAGGTATTACTTAGGTGGTGGATCATTCTCAACACTGCAGGGACACTGTGTTAGTGTGTGTTGTGCTGGTCAGAGTGGATCAGACACAGCAGTGCTGCTGGAGCTTTTAACCCTTTAGAACCCATTTCAGTGGAGTAAGTTCTTAGATTAATTATGCAGCCTTTAGCTATGTGATGGTGATTTTTTTTTTGTGTGTGTGTGTCATATTCATCTCTAAGAAATAATAATGAACTTCATTACTTAAACAGCTAGTTTCATATCCTTGGTTTTTTATTTCTATACAGTCTCATTTTTATTACGTATATGCAACACTACATGTACAATGCCAACTATTCAGTTTCAATTTCAGTACTCAACTGCCCTTTAGTCCTAAACTGAGAGCTCTGCGTTGATTTCTATCCCCTGGTTTTGTTTTCCTCTTAAAGAGGCAAGACTCAGCTTTAAAATGAGCTCAGCTTTAAATTTTCATTTTTACCTGTTTTTAACAATAAAATGTTTTGTTTAAAACAGAGATGAATGAGCCCCTAACTGAAAAGTGTCAGGAATCCACAAGTCTTCTAGAATTCTGTTGGGGTGTCCACTCACTGTCCACTCTATTAGACACTCCTACCTTGTTGGTCCACCTTGTAGATGCAGTCATGCAGTAGCTCATCTGTTGCTGCACAGTTTGTGTTGGTCATCCTCTAGTCCTTCCTCACTGGTCACAGGACGCTGTTGGCTGGATATTTTTGGTTGGTGAACTATTCTCAGTCCAGCAGTGACACTGAGGTTTTAAAAACTCCAGCAGCACCGTTGTGTCTGATCCACTCATACTAGAGCAACACACACTAACACACCACCACCATGTCAATATCACTGCAGTGCTGAGAATGTTCAACCCAACAATTAATACAAAAAAGGTTATGAACTTGTAGCTCAATTAAATTTATATAAGTTACATGAAAAGGTTTCTCCCACAGTCCAAAGCCATGCAGTCAGGCCAACTGGACATGCTAAATTGCCTCTAGGTCTGCCCTGTGATGGACTGGCGATCTGTCCAGGGTGTATCCTGCCTTCCACTCAATGACTACTGGGATAGGCTCCAGCCGCCCCACCATGACCCAGAAGGATAAGCGGTTTAGAAAATGTGTGCATGAGTATATACTCGGTTTTGCTACAGTCATGCAGTCATTACTGCAACACCATTCTCCTGCAGCTTACAGCAGCCTACGTATGATATGCCCTCTAATAACAAGCATTTCATCATACAAAAACTTTCAGTCTGATACACTGTAAAACATAACAATTACACTATTTTTTTTGGTTTACTTTATTCATCTGTTAAACCTACAGACCGAAGGGACTTTTGCCCAAAACCCTCTCAGCAATCTTACCATTCTTTTTCATCATCATCATCATCATCATCATCATTAACTGCTTAGTCCAGATAGGGTCGCGGTAGCAGTTGGGAGAGCAGAGAATCCCAGGTGACCCTGTCCCCCGCAACTTCCTCCAGCTCATTCCCGGGGACCCCAAGCTGCTCCCAGGCCAACTTGGAGATATAATCCCTCCAGCGGGTCCTAGGACGACCCCGGGGTCTTTTTCCGGTAGGCCGTGCCTGGTACACCCCCACCGGGAGGCGTCCCGGGGGCATCCGGATCAGATGCCCGAACCACCTCAGCTGGCTCCTCTCAATGCGGAGGAGTAGCGGCTCTACTCCGAGCTCCTCCCGGATGGCCGAGCTCCTCACCCTATCAAATAGAGTGTAGCCCGCCACCCTGCGAAGAAAGCTCATTTCTGCTGCTTGTATTCGCGATCTCATTCTTTCGGTCATTACCCACAGCTCATGACCATAGGTGAGGGTCGGGATGTAGACCGATCGGTAAACAGAGAGCTTCACCTTACGGCTCAGCTCCCTCTTCACCACTACAGTCCGGTACAGCGACCGCATTACTGCTGCCGCTTGTCCCAGCCTGCGGTCGATCTCACGATCCTTCTTCCCATCACTCGTGAACAAGACCCCGAGATACTTAAACTCCTCCACCTGGGGCAAGTCCTTTCCCCCTACCTGGAGTGGGCATACCATCCTTTTCCGGGCTAAGACCATGGACTCAGACTTGGAGGTGCTGATCCGCATACCAACCGCTTCACACTCAGCTGCAAACCGCTCCAGTGTGCGCTGGAGGCATCCATGTGATCCAGCCAAAAGAACAACATCATCTGCAAATAGCAGAGACGCCACCCTCCGGCCTCCACAGATAATGCCCTCCTGACCCCGGCTGCGCCTTGACACCCTGTCCATGAATATCACAAACAGGAGTGGAGACAGGGCACAACCCTGGCGGAGTCCAACGCTAACACTGAAAGAGTCCGACTTAATGCCGAGTATACGAACACAGCTCTCACTCCGGGCGTACAGAGATTGAATGGCCCGGAGTAGTAACCCCGGCACCCCATACTCCCGGAGGACCTCCCACAAGTTATCTCGGGGAACACAGTCGTAAGCCTTCTCCAAATCCACAAAACACATGTAGACTGGGTTGGCAAACTCCCATGCCCCCTCAACAATCCGTGAGAGGATGAAAAGCTGGTCCATTGTTCCACGGCCAGGACGGAATCCGCATTGTTCCTCCTCAATCTGAGGTTCAACTATCGGTCGAAGTCTCCTTTCCAGCACCTTGGCATAGACTTTCCCAGGGAGGCTGAGCAGTGTGATACCCTGATAGTTGGCACACACCCTCCGGTCCCCTTTCTTAAAAATAGGGACCACCACCCCGGTCTGCCAGTCCAAGGGTACTGTTCCCGAGGTCCATGCACTATTGCAGAGGCATGTCAGCCACGACAGCCCCACAATATCCAGAGCCTTAAGCATCTCCGGACGAATCTCATCCACCCCCGGTGCCTTGCCACTGAAGAGCTTGCCAACAACCTCAGTGACCTCCACCAGGGAAATGGAGCTTGACACACCAGAGGCCTCTGGCCCTGACTCCCATGAGGGAGGCATGTCACCCGGATTAAGGAGTTCCTCAAAGTGCTCTTTCCACTGACCGACAATATCCTCATTTGAAGTCAGAGTTTCTCCACCCCTGCTGAATACAGCCTGGGCGCAGCCACCCCGACCACTCCTGAGTCGCCGGACAGTTGTCCAGAACCTCCTCGAGGCCGACCGAAAGTCTTTTTCCATGGCCTCACCAAACTCCTCCCACCATTCTTTTTATTATTAAGAAAATATGCAACTATTTCTCAATACTTCAATATTGTGTGAATCAATCTATTTAAATTAATGGAGTTGATTCACAGCTGATGCTGTGCATTACACACAGATGAACTTTTACAGCAAAGCACCATTAAATTAGAGCTAGGCTGACTTAAGTTAACCTAACAAAATCAAGAGAAAAAAGCACTCAAAAAAGTAGAGTACTGCTAGCTCAACTGAAACTATTTAAAATTGTATTAACCTTACTTGCTGAAAGATGAATAACCGAAAACTAGAAAGTACCTGTAACTAAAATATAAAGTTATTTAAGCTTGAACCTTCTAACTTTTTTTCAAGTTTGCATGATTTTTTAAAATAAATTAACTTTACAGTGTAGACAGTGTAGAGCTAAGAAATGCATGAAGTAAAAGCTGCGTCGGAAGGAAAAAGACAAACCACTTGAAACACTAGGCTAACATATAGTTTGGATAGCAAGTGTGCTAGCTAGTGCAGTAGCTCATCTATCTGAAGCTGTCAGCTGACCGAGCGAAAGTTTTAGTCCACACAGGCTAACTGTCAACTTCCAGATTCGCCCTCCATCTTTAATGACTCCCTTGACTCCACTTCCCATAATCCCCCTGACCAACATATCATCGATACATCCCCCCATCACCCAATCCCGGACAGTTTCATAGAAGCACCTCACTGGAGTACAGATTTCACTCACCTGTGTTTGATTATCCATGTTTGACTTTGGTTATTTGACTTCAAAAAGCCCGTTCCCTATTTTATATCTGCGAGCATCTGGTTTGTCGCTGCCGCATTACAAAATACTTTGCCAACATGCATACGGCAGATTATAAGGATCTTTGTACTGTTATCTCCATATGCTGTTAGTAATCAGGGACAAATGCTTGGACAACACCACCATCTGGTTGATTCTCTGACAACATCAAGGTTAGCAACAGCAGCAATTAACCCAAATTGCCAACAATATGAAAGATCATCGCTCAACTTCAGCAACTTAGTTCCCCTAGTCCTTTAGCTACTGTTTCTGTTGCTTTCCCCCATTGCCTCTGATGAAACCAGCACACTTGCTGTGAGTAAGCTGGATAAATTTGATGGAATGCCTAATCAGTGCAGAAGTTTTTGTTACAATGCTCCACATTTTTGCTGATTTGCCTCCTAGCTCTGATGAGGCACGTATTTCATTTTTGATATTTCATTTAACCAGCAAGACTTTAGGTTGGGCTACAGCTACTTGGCCATTTGGCCATCGTATACTTACGATCTGTTTTTTGATGAGTTCAAAATAGTTTTTGATCATCCTAATGAGGGTTGCCCCCAGGGAGAATAACCCGTCTTCGTCAGGGTATTCGCTCAGTTTCTGAATACTCCTTAGAATTTCATACACTTGCGGCTGGTAGTGGTTGGAATGAGCCCGCTTTATAGGTGACTTTTTGTAATGGACTGAACTCTGACATCCTTTCCAAACTGGCTAGTAAGGATGATGGACTGTCACTAGAAAAAGTTAATAGCAGTAGCTGTCCAGTTGGATCAAGGCATGGGAGAGGACCATGTGAACTGCCAGTTCCAGCTTTGGCTATTCATTCCTCATGTCGGCCCAGTCCACAAGCTAAAGCTCTCAATTCTCGCTCCAGAGGAGTAACCAATGACCCCGAATCAGCAGAGCCTATGCAGTGTGATGCTTTCCATCTGTCCCAGGAGGAGAGGCTTCGACACTTACGTTGAGGCCTGTGCATGTACTGTGGTGTTGCTGGACATTTTTACATGACTGTTAGGCTCAGCTGCATGGACCTCTGTCGCTGACCTCAGGAAGTCCACACGCTAATGTGGCGAGTACACCCACATCAGGGTTAGTATGAAAGTCATTTTTCCTCTCTGTGACCTTTAACTGCCCCAAGTCTGTCTCTGTGTTTTCAGCTTTGATTGACTCTGGAGCCAGGGGAAACCTAATTCATGCCTAGCTTGTGGATCAACTCCAACTTCCTGTGGAACCTTTGAAAGCCCCATTGAAGTTGTCAGCAGCAGATGAAGATCCAGTAGGAGAGGGAATTGTTCCCCATCTCACTAAACCTGCCCGTATGACTGTCAGTGCCTTCATTCAGAAGAGATGAGATTCTTTTATTGGGATTCTTCAGAATATGATATCATTTTAGGTCACCTTGGCTAAGAAAACATGACCTATTCATTTTATGGTCAGATAAGGAATTACTCCCTTGGCCTAAATTTTGCCATGATAACTGTTTTAACATTTCCCACCTTAACTGTACAGTCAACCACCACTAAAAGGCCAGATTCTACTACCACCCCAAAGGGAGTATAACTGTGCTATTGAATTGTTAAATGGTAGCATTCAACTCAAATCTAGTGTTTATCTCCTGACCCAAGCTGAAGGGAAAGCTATGGAGGAGTATGTTCAGGAGGCATTAGAACAAGGGTTCATCTGTCCCTTTACATCCTCTGCAGCAGCTGGTTTGTTCTTTGTAAAAAAGAAGGATGGGGAGCTCAGCCTCTGCATTGACTATTGTGGTCTTAATTAGATTACTAAACCCTATGCATACTCCTTGCCACTAGTTCCAGTAGCGCTAGAACAACTCCATGTGTCATTATTTTCACCAGATTAGACATTAGAAGCCCTTACAATCTTGTCAGAGTAAAGGAAGGGGATGAATGGAAAACAGCATTTCTCACCGGCACTATGAGCATGTGGTGATGCCCTTCGGCCTTCACAATGCCCCGCCAGTGTTTCAAGCCTTTGTGAATGATGTCTTGAGAAATATGTTTGGGCAATATGTCATTGCGTATTTTAACAATATCCTGATCTATTCTCCTAATCTAGAAACTGACATGTCAACATGTCAGTTCTGTTGTCACCCATCTACTTGAAAATCAGTTGTATGTAAAAGGTGAGAAATGTGTATTTCAAATGTCTTCTGTCTCTTTCCTGGGCTATATCATAAGTCCTGGGGGTGGCATTATGGATGACAAAGATCCCCTCGAGCCCCTCCTCCGGTTAGTGTTGAGGGCACTCCTGTTTATGCTGTCCATCGATTGCTGGACTGCAGAAAGAAAGGAAGGCACCCTATAGCACCTCGAGGATTGGGAGGGTTATGGTCCTGAAGAACGATGCTGGGTTTCAGCAAAGGATATCCTGGATCTGGGGTTGGTGGAGGACTTCCGTCAGCATCATCCAGAAAAGCCCGACCCCGGGCCGAGGGGCCATCCCAGGTGTCATTCGTCCAGTCCTCCTACTGGTCAGCACAGCCGTCATCCCAGTGGTCTTCTAAAATGAGGATCTTCGGTGGTCCGGCAGCTGGGTGACAGTCATTGTACTCATCCTCGGCCTTCGGCCATCCTGGACTCCTCTGGGGGTTTACTGTCACGCTTCCGGATTCACCCTCCATCTCTAATGACTCTCTGGACTCCACTTCCTATAATCTCCTTGACTAACACATCATAGACACATACCCTCCATCACCCAATCCCAGACAGTTTCACCGAAGCACCCCACCTGAGTACTGATTTCATCCACCTGTGTTTGAATATCCACGTTCATATAAATAACCCTTTGTTTGTCGTGTATGTTGCAAAGTATTGGCAAAATTTCCATGCGTGTACCGAGTGTTTTCTTGTTTTTAACCTTAACATGCTTGACCTGTTTTGTGATTATCGGTTTTCCCCTTTTGCCTTGACCTTCTGTTTAGTCTGCCTGATTCTCTGTATTTTGTTTTTTGACCTTAGCCTGTATATTGACTATGTTTTTGTGTCGTCCATGTATCTGCTAATCCTACTCAAGGTGGCCTGACTCTGGTTATTTAACTTCGAACGGTCCTTTCAACATTAGAGCCCTTTCTCTATTTTATATCCACGAGCATGAAGTTTGTCACAGCCGTGTTACACTAACAGTGTTTTTAAGTTGTCTTGCCACTTTCCTTTACACATTTACATTTACTGCATGAAACACCTCAGTTCTGCCCTTCAGACTGAAGGTTTTTCTAGAATGAAAGGCTCATTATTTGAAGCCTGATATTTTTTATACCTTGCTAATCTATCATAATTTACACTTATTCTAAATTATTCTGGATTATTGCTATTCATCTGTATACCGAAAAATGTTCACACAATGTAAACTGCAGTTTCTAACTATAAAAGTAAAAAAAAACCCTAAAAAACAAACAAGGTTATTATTTGACAGTAATGATATGTAAATGTGTGAATGCACCTGTGCACATGTGTGATAATTTCATTTTTACAGCTCTTCAGCCAGTGTTCCCAATCCGAATCCTAACCCATAGCCAGAACCACACAACTGAACCCAGCTTTCAATAGGATGTGGTAAATGCAGCACTTCTGCAGGAGATCTCTTATCACAGCAGCAGCATGCCTGAGCTTCAGCCAAGCTGAGCCAGACACTACCGCACCAGACTATGGCTGGGCAAAGTGATATGTTATCATTATCATAATAAACTAGTATATCGTGGCTATTGTCAGTACATCAAGACTACCGAACAGCCGCATGCACCATACAGACCAATTATATGCAATGCCAAGCAGGAGCACACCTCATATAACTCATCTGTTTAAAGATGATTGAACAAGTGGAATCAGGTGTGCTTCTGCTCGACTGAAATGAAAACCTGCAGCCACATCTGCCCTGAATGGTTTAGACTGATGACCAAAGCCATAGAAGAGCCATTGCTCATTCCCTAAAGAACGTTTCAATGGAACATCTCGTTTATGAAAGGAAACTGAAGATGTTTTTCCTACTATTGCACATCAAAGCCAATGAATTTTTCATTTTATCACTGTCGAGAGCCTGTTATCAACAGACAGTGTACAGTAGCTGGTTAAACCACTTAGTAAGTAGCTGATTGGATGGCAACCCATTATGTTGTCATCTAGATAATTAATAGTGTTTCTAATTGCTGTTTAATTTTGCAAGTGTTGAATTAAAATGAGTCTTTGTGCTCAGTTTTCATAGCTCAGAAAACTAAATAGTAAAAATGTCTTAATGTTATATTTTCGTCTTATTGCCCACCCTTACGCCAGCCTAAATTCTCCATCATACTCCTCATCCGGAAGAGCATTACTAGAGGCAGCTGTGAATCTGAACTCCTCAGAGCCTCAGAGCCACGGCCCCCTGGCCCATGTGGCCAACGGCGTCCCTGAAGACCAGCACCGGACGCTTCTGCCCCAGTCCAGATAAGAGCGACGACAAGCCTGACTGAGCCCGGACCCTACGGACAGACGCTTCACACCAAAACAAAAGATTACACAGAGAGAGAGAGAGAGAGAGAGAGAGAGAGAGAGAAAAAAGAGAGAGCAAGGAAAGGAAAGAAAGAGAGAAAAAAATGAGGGAGAAAAAAGAGAAAAGGGAAGAGGGGAGGAGAGAATGAAACAGAGAGAGAAAGAGAGAAAGAGGGGAAGAGAGAGAGGGCAAAAATAGAAAAGGAATTGGACATAGAAAAGGAAAAAGAGAAAAAAGAAACAGAAAGAAAGGGTGGAAGAAAGGAGACAGACAGAATAAGAAAGAAAGGAAGAGAGAGAGAGAGACCAGGGAGAATAGAGAGAAAAACGATAGAGAAAGACAGAAGGCAAAAGAGACAGAGAGGGAAGAGAGAGGGAAGAAAATAGACAGAGATTGGGAGAAAAGGAAGGAGGAGAATAGAAAAGAGAGGACAAACAAAAAAGATACTGAACTATAAACAGAGGGGGGAGAGTGAGAGAGAGAGAGAGGAAGCGAGAGAGCTCTGTGTTTATCATCACATTCACACACGACTGCATTTCAGCACCAAAGCCCCCCCAGCCATCCCCACATATCTCAGCGTTGCTATTGGAAGATGCTATTGTTTTACGCTTTGTCTCCTTGTCTTTGTTGTCATCTGTCCATGTCATTTTTTTTGGTATGCTTTCCTTTCTTTAGAACAGCCCTTTTATTACGTTCTCTCTGTCTCTCTATCTGTTTATATTTCAATCTCTTTTTCGTTTCTCTCCTCTCCGCTCCCCGTAGAGATGTGGCAGGCCTATGAAAGGTGTGATGAGATTTTGGAAAGGCTTTTTTCCTTTTTCCAGTCAATCCCTACTGAAATCCTGAAGATAAAACCCTACCACAGAAAGTACACTACTTGACTGTCTCTGTTTTGATGTAGGGCCTTTTTACAAATGGCAAGAAAGGAGAAGTTATTACATTTCTGAGATTAAATCAGCTCTCCTGAGCCTGCAAACACTTTCCTTGTAATAGCACCATTTCCTTTGGAGTTTAAGAGCGACTTTGGTAAAGGTTCCTGCGATCTGTCTTACAATACTTCTGCATGAGGCTTCCCCCCAGTCTTTGATCACTTTCTACAATTATGGCGAACAAAGCTGTGGTGAAAAGGAGGAGAAATCATTGCAGAGGTTTGTCTGTGTTCTATAGAAACCTCGCAGATTTTAGTTTTTCTATCACTTGGAAGCTCTTCTGTGTAGAGATATGCAATTGAAGCTACTTATGCAAAGTGAAATTCAAATCTTCTATTAAGGCAAGCCTGTGTCTCTCTGAACTGACTTAAAACCTCTCAATATCAAAGTCTAATTTATGCGTACACTATATACTTTTAATTACCTCGCTTGCTTTCATACATTCGGCTAGGCTACAATGATGAAAACAGCACATGAAAAATGGCTTTAACTTTGAATTAACTAAATCACAAAGGCAGCTAGACAGATGAGTCATATTAAATGCCAATTAGCAGCATGTGTGAACTATAAAAGATGTCTGACAATCAACACTTCGATATGTGAGGGTTCAAAGCAAAAGAAGGCTACTAACAGAGTTCCAAACAAGCAAAAAAGTGTGTGAATTTCAGATGGATTGGTCAAAAAAGGTGTAATGTACATTTTGCAGTGAAGAAAAGTAGTAAATTGGGTTACCCTCAGGTTCTAGAGAAGACCTAATGACTTCTGTAAAGAGAAAAGAAAAAAAGTCTGTCATTTCAGTTCTTTTTTATTTTACATAATCATCATGCTGGCTGTATTCACTACTCTCTAAGTATTGTAGTAATACTCTTATTTCATTATGGTTTGGTTGCAAACAAAAGGGTTAAATTCTTGAAATGCCTAATGGAAAACTATCCAATCTGGATTTCATTTTGTCCATGGTATCTATGTAGATACAGTCAATACAGTCATCGTTTAGGGCTTCAGGAGCTGAACTGAAGGCCTAACCAGTCAGATTAACCAGCACAATTAGTAAGTTCCATCAGAATCAATTGCTCAGGTTTTGATTTCCAGTGGTGGGACCATTTCTGGAAGAAAAAAAAAAAACACATCACTAGACCTTCTGGATGTCCTAGATATGGAACTGCTGCATACAAAGTTAAATCTATGTGAATATGTTTCTAGCTTCAAATAAAGCATGGAATGTCTTTCACAAGCTATGAATGTCCATGTTTAATCAAGAACTACCAAAATATGTTCATGTGAATCGCTGTTAACTCATTGCTAACATACTAGCATCCCATAGAGGTGCTAACAGATGTGAGCATTATGATCATTTTTTTCTCGTTTTTGACATAGTTTTTGCATTTATGGCCTAAACATATGGGCAGGACCAGAAGTGTTGAAGGTCATTGATTGCTCAAATGCAATCGTCATAGAAACAACACTTTATTCAAAAAACACTACAGAGCCAGAGTCCAGTCTGTGACTCTCAAAACCAAATGCTGAGTAAAAGCTAAATCAGAACTAAGAGCTCCTGCATTGCTGCTTAGAGTAACCAAACATCCTCTTTTTACAGGACATGTCCTCTTTTTGGAACCTAAAAACATACCCAGCTGGGATTTCTGAATTGCCTACAACATCTGGGATTTGGCTTTGCTTTCATGGTGACACTTGCTTTCTACAGTCTGCCACCTGCGTCCTCTTTTTTGCAAACCAAAATATAGTCACCCTATTGTTGCTACTGTAGTTTATGTTTACTGTTAATAGTAGCATCACATGAGAATCACATATGATCATGTGACTACCACACCAGCTCCAGAAAACCCCACTCGCTTTCACAGTTCTGCTGTTCATTGGGAAACAGACATGAGTATTCAACCACGACACAGATAGTATTGCACTGCTGGTTGAAAAATGCTTTTCTGAAAAATTATTTTTTTATGAATACATCATGTCAAATGAGAAAATAAAACCTTTGTCCTGAAAAGTTTTGGAAATATAAACTTCCTGAACCCCACCAGCAACCTCCATTTTTGAAGAGCCTTCATCAAGACGACGCCTGTACCTCACCGTTTCCTCACTGAAACTTATTTTAGAGTGCTATTTCTGATCTTTTGTTTTCATTGGACTCTATTGGAAAATGACTGTGTGGTCTGTAACGAGGCCATCGCCACCGTGTGTAAAATTCCATTACAAAAATTGCAACCTGCTTCATCGACTGATCTCTATGAGATCATATTGGAACAATGAGTGAATCACTGTTCTGAATGGGCTTTTAAAGAGGCTAGCGTTGGTCTCAGACTATACATTTTTATGAGCTGATTATAGAGCCAAAAGACTTTTTGCAATTGTGACAGAGAAAAAAATAATCTTACAAAACCTGGCTTTAATAAGCTCCTAAATATCACAACAGAAGAATGGATATACAATCTTCTAAAACGTCTAATGTGCTGGGGATCCTGACAGACTTTACAAGGAGATGCATCAGTAGCAGGCATAAATTATAAAAGGAAAACTTCCCTTTTCTATAATTTACAACCTGACAATGCCAGTCAAATACTATCAATGTTACAACCAGATCAAAGTGTGCTGAAGTAGATGAATCCTTCATTTAATATTTCACCTTCAGCAGCTTCCTCGCTACTTATGACAGCCCTGGGTGACTGTAAGCTAATGAGTTTACATAAAAAGTCACACTGTATTTTAGACAGAGACAAATTAATGTGGAAAAAAACATACCCTAGCTAGGTCTTTCCCCATGCTAAACACTGGTTAAGTCCAGATTCTCTGCATGCAAGACCAATATTTGTGGGTCTGCATTAGCATAGCCTATTTTTAACTTCTGCTTAGCAAAGGAAAAAACAAATAATAAATGAAGACACTCCAGACAGTCATAAATGCACTTGCTCTCTCTCTCCGTCTTCCTCTCCTTCTTTCTCTCGCCCCTGCTCAAGAATTCATGGGCGTCCATCTGGATGGTGTCCCATAAGCCCCCTTCCTTCACATCGCCTGTGGCAACTAACGGTAATGAGGGAAGGCTTGACCAAGGGCCGCAGAGAGGGCAAGGAACGGAAAAAGAGAATGAGAAGAAGAAAGAGTAAGAAGCTACCTCTAGCTCCATTAGGAGCAGCTGGGGATCCAGGGCGCAGCCGTTAAACATGTGTTTTCCAAGCTGACGCTGTTGAAAAGCACAAAAATAGCACTCTGTGTAAGCAATATAAGGCAGAAGATAGAGAAGTTTGTTCTTCAGAGATCACACAAAGTGAACGGCTGATTTCCCTTAAGGCAAATTTCCAGCAGAGAAGAGGAAGCTTACAGTTTGTTAGAAAGTGTTGGAAACAGTGGTAGATTGTGACATATGGCTGTGGAAAGTGTGCAAACCTGGCTGCACTGGATTTCCCTCCGGCCTATTTGTGGTGCCACGTGGCAAGGCAGCTAGCAGCTCCATAAGCGCTGCCTCCATCTAGAGTCTCTGTGCTGGCGGCAAACGCAATAATCACTATCTAACACAGCTGAGTCAAATTCAGCACGCCGCATAAACCCACCATCACCAAGAGATGTCTCAGAAGTGCTGGGAAATGTCAGGACAAAAATGCTTTCAGCAGAAACACTGTGCTATCCTGTAAGTCATTCAGCATACAAATTTTTGCTGGTAGACTGCACCAACTGGGGAAAAGGATGATCAATGTTTCTAAGGTGTGACTATATTGGGCAAGGGACAAAAGCTGCATTTTATGCAGATTTCAGATTGCTTTGCTGATTTTATTATATAATAGATAGATACACCCAATTTCAGCCAGGTGTATAATATCAAACACACAGACATACAGTGTCCATAGACAAACACTGGCACTAGAATGGGGTGCACTGAACAGCTCAGTGACTTTAAACATGGTACTGTCATAGGATGCCATCTTTCTCACAAGCCATTTCCTGAAATTTCTGCCAGGTTAGATCTGCCCCAGCCAATTGTAAGGGCTATTCTAGTGATAGGGAAGTGCCTAGGAGCAACAACAACAAACCATGAAGCGGGAGACCACGCAAACTCACAGAGCAGGGCTGCAGAGTGCTGAAGCATGTGGCACATTAAAAAAGCCTATCCTCTGTTGCATCACTCACTACGGAGATTCAAAATGCCTTAGCACATGAACTGTGTGTTGGAAAATGGGTTTCCATGGCTGATCATCTGCACACAGGCCTAAGGTCACATTGCCACCACTAATTCCCAAAGACATACAAAGACATAATAAAAGCCCAATATTATTTGGAGCAAAATCTTCACAGTCTTACACAAGGACACACTTTGCATAGACTTTGCTTTTTTCTTTCTCCTATAAATCTCCTATAAAGATGTGTGAGGTTTTGTAATGACAGTAACAAAATATTAGGAAAAAAAATATTTACAACATATACACTGGACTTCACACTGTATGTTTACAGTGTGCTTAAATGCATGTGAACATTTACAAATAATATACCCTCAGAATGTCCTTAAGGAAATTTAAAAACGTGCACAAACTCAAACAAACAAACAAAAACAAATTAATAACTTTAGTTTTACAGATCCTCAACATAATGTAAAGGTTCAAAGGTTCTCCTAGAATAGGACATCCAAACCAAGAGCCATTTCACTTTGTTTGTACACATTGTTCCAGTAGAGATAATAGAAGAAATAATGACACTAGCTCAACTAAAGAAGTTATATAACGGTTGAGAGTAGGATATGAGTAATACGAATAAAGGCACTTCCAAGATCGGCATAAGGCAGCAGAGTTTGTGTGGTGTAGTGTGTTTACAGTGTGGGTGAGTTGAAGGATGAAGAGGAGGTGCAAGAGAAACACAAGCCAAAAGGAAACGAGCCAAAAACAATGACATGATCGCTGGGTTGTAGTAGCAGACCCTATCATTACAGTAACAGCACTCTGATTTATAATTCTACGCTCACTGGCCCACATTTACATTACAATGATTCGAAGACACGGCTAAATATGCTCGCAAGTAACACACATCCAGACAGGCACAGTCACACGTAAGGCTGTGACGCCAACAGTGCCAGGAGCCCAAAGGTCCTTCTCAAAAGGCTGACCGCACCAGTCATAAAGCAGCTAAACGAGGCCACAAGAAAAAGCACACTGAAAAGAATGAGGAGCAGAAAGAGGTGCCAAGTCAGCATCTCCTTCACACTCTCTCCTACTTTTTGCTTTCAGCTCCACTGAGCTTTCAGAGACTAGGGCCCAGGAGTGACGCTTAGCCTTGCCAGATGTTCCAAGCAGCTGCATTAGAGGCCCTGAAAGTTCTAGAAAGCTGATTTTTTAGTTCATTTAAGATTCAAGTGCCGTTTTCAGTTTGCCAATCAAAGGACCCAATCAGGAACTGCTGAAACAGCACCATGGCCACCTCAGGACCTTGAGAGCTTTCTCCTTCATAACCAGAGAGGCAAGGGCATAGTTTTCACTTTAGATATGGGGGATACTAGGAAGAATATTTCAAACCATTTCATTTGCATGTGCATCTTCACCATAATAGCAACAAGCCAGGGATGCTGGAGTAACCACTGAATGGAGTGAAGATGAATTTTTATTAGATTTTTATCAGCACCTCTCATGTTATAATTCTATTTCTATTATCCAGATTATAGATGATATAAACTGGACTTTCTGGAAAAGTATGGGGGATCAAATACTGAATTTTGGATTTTGAAAAGTTCTGGGGACCAAAATATTCCAGAATTCTGGAAAGAGGAAAGTCAAATACAGAATTTTAAATAATCTGGGGTGTGTTAAAATAGGATTTTAAATGTGTGAAGGGGCAAAAATTGGGTTTTGTAAAGTGTGTGTGGGAAGCAAAATACTGCATTTTGTGAGGGGGGTAAAACTAGAATTTGAGAAGTGTGGGGGGGGGTTGAATTTTGTAAAATTGAAAGAGCTGAAACAGATTTTGAAAAGAAAAAACTTAAGTCCTCAGTGGAAACTATGATACAGAGACATCACAGAAAGCATATATTTTGCTTAGTGGGTGTGGTGTTCTCACAGCATGGTTATCATATTTGTTACTGTCCAAATACCAAAAACTGGCCTTCCGCTGTGCTCATCTGAGATTGAGGATGAACATGGAGTGTACACATGGCTAACATTTACTGCTACATAAGGTTCAGCAGAAAAAGAGGCAACAGAGAGAGCGTGTTATTGAGATGTTGCAGGCTGTCCTTTAGGGATCTCACCGGCCCTTTACAGTTGCAATAAGGTGAGCAAATTGCACCCGTGTGCTGAAGTCTCCATAACATAAAGAGCATCCTCACCTGTCAGTAAGCCAGTAGCAAAAAGTAGCCTTCAAAAGAGCAGCTCTCTTTGAAGTGAGGGCTGCCGTATAGCTGACCGACTCTAATTATGATGCAAGCTAAAGAGATATTCCACTGGCTATTTGAGACTGACCGCAGAGATCACACACACCCTTCAGCCCTGCGCAGAATCCTGAACAGGTGAGAGGGGAAAGTATGAGATGATTGGAGAGTGAGAATGAGGGAGATGGAGGGAGAGCAAGAAAGAGAGAAAGAAATAAAGCAGTTGCAAAAATAACGCATGGAGGTCCAGAAGGTGGATGGGTTATGTGTATGTGTGTGAGTGTGAGTGTGTCAAGGTGAAAGAGAGAGAGAGAGAGAGAGACACACACACACACACACACACAAACGTAAAGAATGTAACATGAAGTCGGAAAAAAACTGGGCCAGATGTTCATACATGAGAAGACTGAGCACAAAATGTGCCTTGATACGGTCACAGTATGCGCTCACTATGCGTCTGCAATTAACATGCAATTAACTAAGGCTGTAGCTGATCACACAAACTGCGAGTTCGACCGCCTACTAATTGTGCTGTGCTTGTGATGCACAGAGTGGAAATTGTCAAGCATGGTGTCATCACTCAGCCTAGGACAAAAGAGACAAGGCAAGATCTGTGACAAAGAGACAGCGGTGCTAATAAAAATCAAAACATTCAACAGGGGTGTAAAGGCACACCAGACACGTCACACAGCATTGCACAGCATTCATACATGCCATGAAACTCCCGGGGAACAGGAGGTCTTCTTTTGCTAGTAAAAACTGAAAACTCACCAATAAATACACAAATATTTTTCTTTGTTAGTTGCATTGCTTTTGCACAGAAGCGGAAGAGCACACTCTCAGGTAGATTTTTGCTACTTCGCTCTAGAATCATGTACAAAATACTGTAAAAAAATCTAAACTTAGCCCTAACCTTAAGTTCAACCCAAAACCTAAACCTAGCTCTAATCCTACCCAACCCAAAACCTAAACCTAGCCCTGAGCTTAACTTCAATCTAAAATCTAAACCTAGCCCTGATCCTAACTTCAACCCAAAACCTAAACCTAGCCCTTATCCTAACTTCAACCCAAAACCTGAACCTAGTCCTAACCTTAAGTTCAACCCAAAACCTAAACCTAGCTCTAACCTTAACTTCACCCCAAAACCTAAACCTAGCCCTAACCCTAACTTCCATCCAAAACCTAAACCTAGCCCTGACCTTAACTTTAATCTAAAACCTATACCTAGCCCTAACCCTAAATTCAACCCAAAACCTAAACCTAGCCCTAACCCTAACTTCAATCCAAAACCTAAACCTAGCCCTAACCCTAACTTCAACCCAAAACCTAAACCTAGCCCTGACCTTAACATCAATTGTTGATAATCACTAGTTTTCATCAGACAGCTTGTTAACAATTTAAACATGAATTAATCTGAAGGGAACTTTGAAACTGTGGTCATTTAAATATGATGTTTTTGTAAATATTCTTCTATCATGCCTTTATGGCTCTGACCTCCGTCTACCCACTATAAATGCTGCCATTGTTAAAGTCAGTTTCCTGACAACACATGCTAATTCAAGACATGCTAATTTATGCCTGGTTTCAAAAGATTTATGCAAATTTGTCCACAGAAACTTTAGCGAATGGAATGGATTATGTAATCAGCCATACTTACAATGAGTCTCCCATTTTTTATGCAATCCTTTTTGAGATTTTCTGTGTGCACTGCACATATCATGCCTGCTTTTTCAGATAAAATGAGTCCTATTTGTACTTCAAACCTGATGCAGAAAGCTTGTCTGGCTCATAACATGTGTCTGATTTCCATGGAGCAACAGCAGTCATGGGTGAAGTCTCAAAGGGGAACTTCACTATTTTTTAAAATTTCTAAATAATTAAACAGTTAAGATGTAAACAAAGTCATTCAGAGTGGTTTGGTGTGAAATGATCCATCCTAGAGAAACCTAGAGTCAGAACTGTTCAGAGTGGTGATGTCTGAAGAGTTTAATGTCTCTAAAAGTTCCCTCACAAAATAGTTATGAATACGCTGCCTGTTGCCTGAGACACTGCTTTACGACAGTTCTATAATAAGGTTTTGGCCAAAAATGTCTCGTTAATCCATTTATTTTAATGCATTCATGGCAGAGGGCCACACGCAGGGTGTTGTAAAGCAAAACAGTCCACAAAAAAACAAACTTATTTTTTTGCACTTTTTTACCATCATCAACACTGCATTTAAAAACTCAGAAGACGTGCAGGTTCACTGGTCATTTTGGATATCAAATAAAATGGATGTATTTGTGTTGTAGACATCAGGACCTCTGCTTTCTGTCACCACCACCGTAAGGAAATTTCAGTCTGTAACTTTCTCTACAATTAACCACTTTACATCAAACCAACCTGAATGGCTTTGCATCACAACGACGGAATTATGCAAACGTTTGAAGGAAAAATCGGTGGAATTCCCCTTTAAGTGCCTTCTTAACTCATTACATCACACAAAGCCCATAATTCTCTATGATCCACAACCATGTCAATGATCTTCTGATTATGAAGATGAGATGAGAAAGCCATTATCAGTGTGCTCAGAAAGCCATAATGATGTAGTAAGTCAAGCTGTCTTCACTGATTTCCTTTATTTCAGCTGGGAGTGGCATTGAAATGGACATGATTGACAGTTGAGTCAAGCTCAGTGATTTGTTGAATGGGATCTCTGAAATGTGACTGACAGCCAAACTAATCCTGCAGACTGGCTCAGTGGTTCTTCTGAAACAGCTCCAGCAAACCTCAAAGGGACCTGGATCGTTTTGAGTGCTTTAACACAAAGCTACAGCCATTAACCTGTTAAAGGATTTGGTGATTTTATGCATCTTCTAATCGCTTTCTACTTTTCTGAGTGTTTTGTAGGTAAAGAACATGAAAGGAGTGCACCCCCCCACCCTCCTTCCCCAGGATCTAAAAGTCTCGAGACGAAGCACTACAAACTAGGGCAGTCTGGCATTCTTGCAGCGAAAAATGCCCATTTAAAAACTAGAGACACAACATAGAAAGCGATTGAGAGAGAGTTTTTCTCTTCTTATTTTTTTCCTCAGAAAACTCACTTTCGATTTGTGCAAAGCTATGACATCAGGGAAAAAAGAGCGCCATGGAGAGAAGCAGAGTGAGCTATTAAGAATCCCATACTGTTTCTAAATGAACATTTATTAACTCCAAACGCTGTCTGTCTGAACTGCACACTTACTGGAAGGAGTTTAAAATTGCTCACCATATTGCAGGCAAACGTTCCTTGCATTTTATACATTTGGAGGCACAGAAAGCCATACAAACTTTGTGAAGAAGGCCAAATACCTGAAAGGTGTTTCAGCCAGGCACGAATGGAAAGCCAATGTAAAGCAAGGCCCGACTGAATGGAATCACAACAACTAGAGCCTGTGTGGAGGTGTCTGTTGAACAGGTTCTATTTGCACATACAGCATGAGAACTGGATAGTGAAAGGTGAGTTATAGAGAGATCTGTCCAAACCCACAGTCACACCTTACATCTGTGGTTTGCATTGAAATAGGCAAGACCAAGGCTGGGCCAGGAGATTGGCACCAAAAAATTTTGGTGCACTCAGCAACTCGTTAACATACAATATAAACACAAATGTGAATATATTTGCACCAGGTAATCATGTCATGAAAGCAAAATCTGCACACAGTTGGAGCAAAAAATGAGTAGATAACTGTTTTTTGTTTTTAGCACTAATGGCATGACTGGTGTGAATGCTGTCCTTAGCCAATGTGCTAGCATGGCAGTGAGCAAGCTGGCTAACTACCATAAACAGTAAAATCACATAAGTAAAAGTACTGATACAGAATGACAATGTATCTTGCCATCTCTCTTGTATGTGTTTATTTGTAGCCAGTGGGGAAGAAACGTTTAAATGGTCATGCTTAGATGATGCTAAATTTATTTGGGTCTTCAGTGCTGATATGAAAAAGCCCCATGTCTTCAGAGGTCAACACAGCCAAAGTTGTAGATCTATTGGTCAAGGACGACACAAAGTTTCACATGCAAAATTTATTCACTGATCTAAATTGCAATGCCTAATGCCTATGGTATTTCACCATTATGAATCCTAGGCTTAGACTTTATTTTTATTTGAGTCTGAGAAACTGGCCAGTAATGTTCAGCTATTTATCAGAGGGACAACCTTGAAAATTCGTTTTTTTTTCATTTTCTAGTTTGTTAGCCATTGTGATTATCTTCTTATATTTTAAACAGAGGCTCCCAATTCTAGTCCTGGAGCACCAACATATTGTAGTGTTTTCCCTGCTCTGAGAAAATTATTTTGAACCACATACTCTTTAAACGATGCACTGTACAACAGTAGTCGCCAACTGTGCTCCTGGAGATCAACTCTCCTGCAGAGTTTAGTTCCACCCACATTCTGCCACACCTGATCAATGCTGATTCAACCAGCAGTTTCTGAAGAAAGCAGTTTCTGCACATGCTCAGATCAATTCAAATCATTAGCAGCTGATCTGAGTTTAGATCAGAGTCAATCAGAGTAAAAATGAGAGTCTGATGAATGTGATCATGGATTCATTTGCTTACTCAAAGTAGTACTTCACAACAAAAATCTACTTAGTTTTTAGACATGAAGCATCTAATTGAATGAACTAATGAGCAAACAAATGAACAAACAAACTCACTAACCTACCAACTCATGAACTCACTCACTCATGTTTAGCAGGCTAAACATTTTCCACAAGGGGCGCCAAATAGCAGTCAAATAGCCTTTGATGCTTCATAAGAGCAGTGCTTTGCATGAGACACTGTTATTAATTTAAAAAAAACAAAAAAACAAACAAAAAAAAACACATGATGCCAGCATTAAGAGACTGCATTATTTAATATGAAGCGCTAATTAAAAGGCAGAATTAACCATTATTCTCTCTACGCAAAGGAGTTAACGAGCCCTTCCTAAGTGGAAGTAGATGTGTCAGAGCAGGACAAGGGTACTCAGACAGAAGGGTTGGGAACCACTGTGTTGGAGTGTGAGCGCTGTGGCCAATGAGTGTATGTTAACCAAAACAAGAGATCAAGTGTCTCACTCAAAGTGACAGAGACAAGCACAGTCCTGATGAAGTACGCAGTGCAGTCAGTGTGAAGTCAAGAGACAGATGACACGCAAATTGAATCGTGGCAGACACATCTGCCTCTTCAACATCAGCACACAGTCCTCTTACAGCAACAAAGACAAGGACACAAGCAGGAGCAGCATGCAGTGCATACATAAACTAGTAGACACCTGCCAATCCAATGTTTCTGAAATCAAGGGCATTTACTTCACTGAAGAAAAACTGGTGAAAGATCAAGCATATGTCAGCATGACATCCAGCAGGAAATCCAGGCTTGAGTTTGCATTTGAAGTTCTTAGATAAAGTCTTATGGACAGATGAGACTAAGATTAACCTGTAGCAGAGTGATGGAACTTGTGGAATTGGCTTGCTTGTCTTTACTGGCAATGTTACTGTGGATGGCAATTACTTATGGTCCCCTAAAATACAGGGACTATGCAAAGGAAGGCAGTGATTCCCATATAGTTCTACCAATGTAAATGTAAATACCCTCAAATTAAGGGTGGCATTTAGCTTTTTAACCTCACACTAATTGTTTGTCATATCCAATGTGTTGCAGTAAAGAGCCATAATAAATTGTGTCACTTTCACTGTCCAGTTACTTATGGGCTGCACTGTAGCTAAAGCCATAATTAATCGCTTTTATTAAACAGTAATCTCCAGATGGAGGGTTTCCCAGTTCTCACTATTTATAGTATACATGATACAAGTCTCTGTACAATAGAACTGAAGGTGATGTGGATCGCCATATTGCTGGCCAAGACTCAGCTATTTAGGCATAGCTCTCCATCTCAAGTGTCCCCACTCCAGATGAAAGCAATGTCTCAAAGGGATCTAGTCGTCCTTCGATGAGCAATTCCATGGAGTGACACTTGTCAGCACCCATGAGCTCAGACCACCTGGTAGCCTTCACCGAAAATGACTCCAGATCAGGTCTGTGCAACACTGAATCACGGAACCCATCTATCTCTGAAAGCTATCGCCTCTTGGGCATCTTGTCCAATGCCTCATGGTGACAGTAATTCTTTCCATCAACTAGGTAGCATTTCGATGCTGTAATAGCAAAACCCTGTAACTTTATTGGAGAAGGAAAAACAATACATTGCCTGTAAAGGAGACATAAAACTGCAATTTCTTTGTCTGTTCACACAGTTCACATATACAACCCCATAGAGCTGGGCGATATGGCCAAAAATGTTATCACGATAAACAAAATTTATATCGTTCGATATCGATACATATCACGATAAATGTCACATCATTATTTCTTTCAAGTTTGAAGGCTGATTTTTGCTCCTGGGTGCTTAATTGCTGTTTTAAACCATCCTTTATGGTCGGAACACGACACTCACCAAACAGTGGAACATTTCACAAATCTGTCATGGGAGAGTGGGAGATCGTTTAATCGCCCAGCCCTACAACCCCATTTCCAAAAAAAGTTGGACCGCTGTGCAAAATGTAAATAAAAACAAAATACAATGATGTGCAAATCATTTAAACCCTATATTTCATTGTAAATCGTACAAAGACAACATATCAAATGATGAAACTGAGAAATTTTATTGTTTTTTGAAAAAACTTATGCCCATTTTGAATGGAATTTTGAATTTGAGTGGAAATCACTGCATGGGCTCAGAAACACTTCTGAAAAACACCATCTCTGTCTGTGAAAACAGTTTGTCGCTTCATCCACAAATGCTAATTAAAACTTAAACACAAAGAAGAAACCACATATAAACAGGATCCAGAAACGCTGCCACCTTCTCTGGGCCCGAGCTCATTTAAAATGGACTGAGGGGAAGTGGAGAAGTGCCCTGTGGTCCGACGAATCAACATTTGAAATTCTTTTTGGAAATTATGGACACTGTGTCCTCTAGGCTGAAGACCACTCAGCCTGTTATCAGCACACAGTTCAAAAGCTAGTTTTCATGATGGTATAGTGGGGCATTAGTGCACATGGCATAGATGACACGCACATCTGTAAAGGCACCATTAATGCTGAATGATATATACGTTTTGGCAATATATGCTGCCCTGTAGACAAAGTCTTTTTCAGGGAAGGCTTTGATTATTTCAGCAACACAATGTCAAACCACATTCTGCATATACTACAACAGCACTGCTCCGTATTAAGAGTCCTAAACTGACCTGCCTGCAGTCCAGACCTGACACCCACTGAGAACATTTGGTGCATTAGGAAATTAAAAATACGACAAAGGAGACTCTGAACTGTTGAGCAGCTGAAATCCTATGTCAACAAGAATGGGAAAACATGTCACTTTCAAAACTACAGCAGTTGGTCTCCTCAGTTTCCAGACGCTTACAGTGTGTTGTTAAAAGAAGAGGTGATGAAACACAGTGGTAAACATGTTTAAACATCATTTCACATAAGGACATCTTTGATGGCCACAACAGTGTAAAACAGTAATGAAAAGTTTGCAAACTTTAAATGTCTGTGGTAGCGGTTAATTCAGCAGACTCTGGTCGTTGTTAACAGGCGGTCTGTATGCTGACTGAACCACATTCTTTCCTCTCTAGGATAAGCTGGACATAAAGCCAACATAACATTCAGAGACTTGAGAATTTTTACTGAACGAGTCAACATCCAAAATAAAGAATATTGTTTACCACTATTAAAGAAGGCACAGCTGCACAAGTCATTGTGCCTTATTACAGGGCTGTAGTTGGCCACAGCCACTTTGTACACAAAAGTGTTGTCTAAGCCTTGCTACACCTCGTTTCCTCTGCCATCAGTGCTAGACTAACAGGTACTACCTGAACTAACAGAAGTTAGCTAGCCCTGCCTTCACAATAAGAGTCCTTACAGAATAACAGCAAATGAATGCAGCACATTTTGAACATACTGCGCTGTGTTACTTGACTGTTTTCCATAGGCTTCAAATATTTGTGTTTAATCTAAAAATGTGCTATAAAATGTAAATACCAGTGCAAATTTGATGCCCACAAAACATTGAAACCCCCATTACCAGGCTAACAGAAATTAGCATTATTTTAGTAAAGGCAAATAGATAAAAATAAGCTACTTACAAAGTGGATTACAAGGCTTCATCATCTAACATTGGTGTGTATGACATGCTTGGCTGCCACATGCTCAACATTTTGTGATTATCTGGCTCTCAGTGCAAATAAGTTTAAAAAGTTGCATATATGTGGTCTCTCCATACTGTTGACCCAACCACTACAATGACCACACCCTCTACCCACCCACCTCCACTGAGACAGCTAATGACAGCACTGGTTATTAGCATACAAAATCAAGTTTAAGGTGTTTCTAAACTCTTCACATTTATCTTTTAAAGAACATACAGAAATGTGTTAAAGGGTCCATGTATACTTTTTTCTTTCATTTTCGTTTTATGGCTTATTTTCCATATATGGACTGGGAAATGAATAGTATAATTTGATACTTGTAACAATTTTTAGATATTACTTCAAACTCCTTTATTTAAAAAAGCAAGGGAAAATTAGTTTTCCATGATATGGGCCCTTTGAATTGGAAAAGGGGTGAAATGTGTCTCATTTTACAAATATTAATGCAATAGTTTATTACAATCAGAACTAGACCATTTCTATTGGTCAACTGATCGTAAAAAAGTTCACACAATGCACAGAACAACCATGTTTTTAAAATGGCATAAATAAATTATATTAAAAAATGGAACTGCAATGTTTTGACAACAATAAAGATATTTCTGTACCCAACAGCTTCCAATATACTGAGTGTGCAGCTTGTCAGTGATTTGTGTCATCTACCTGAATCCTGAGTAATGGTATCAGAGGCAGAATGGAGCCTAAAGAGATGGATTTCATTTAAGAACATGTTTATTTTTACATCCTTGCTCAAAGGATGACAAGATTCTCTCTGACAGCTTGTCAAAATAAAGTTACCAAATACACCTGCTTCATTTCAAAAAATGACAGCAAAAGTCGAAAAACAACAACCAAAATGAAGCAAAGGGTACACAGTTCCCGTCTTGGGCATCTGGACCGTCCTCAGAGTCCTTCAGAGTGGCTCCAGCACCTGCAGGGTTTCTGGCTTTTCCCTACAGCACAGCTTCCACTCATCTCTCACTTTTCCACACTGCTGATCATCTTTCTAGCAGCCCCTGACATTTCTTCTATTAGAAAAGAGTTTGGGGCACAGAAATGTGAATGTCATTGTCACCCCTTATGCCTGGCTGCAGGCAAATGGAGGTTCAGAATACTTCTAGTCAAATCATCAAAATCCCAAAAAGGCACTTGAGCTTATTTATGAGAATTTTGTCATTGTCATAATAAAACCTTGTATGAGAATCAGAATCAGTCATTTTATTTCACCAAGTATGTTACACAAATATGTCTTGTTGAGTGCACACATATAAGACATTTAACATACTAAACAGACCAGACGAGCAGAGACTATTAACAAGTATTTCACTAAAGGAACAAATAATAAAAAAGCAGAATAAACAGAATAAAAAAAGAATAAAAGAGCCAAAGAGATATGACAATATCTATACATACGTAAGTCTAAGGAGACATAAAATATAATAACTGTTATGTACAGAATGATATGAACATTTGTAAAATACTTACATTTGTACAGCCATGCAAATAAGCATCATGTTACAGAGGAGTTAGACTGTAATACAGTAAGTGTGGTTTGTTAGTTTCAGTTCACATTTACAGTGCAAGATTTTCACCGTGGTTAATGAGTGTTACAGCTCTGGGGAAAAAGCTGTTAGCATGTCTGGTTTGTGCTGGCTTTGATGGCCCTGAATCTTCTACCAGAGGGAGATGTCCGATTATGCCCTGGAGTTGGGCTCATTCTTGTGAGGTAGAGGAACTAAACCAGGCGGTTATGAATGATGTGAGGATGGACTCGATCATTATTACAATGGGATCATCCCGCTCTGCTGCAGGTTAAATTTCTTCAGCTGTCTGAGGAAGAACATTCTCTACTGTGCTCTCTTGGCGATGGAGACCATGTTTCTCTCCTACTTCAAGTCCCTGAATATAGCAGTGCCAGGTAGGGAAGGGGGGTTGTACCTGAAGTGCACCACCATTCACAGTTTTTTGCATGTTCAGCAGTAGGTGGTTACTGCTGCACCAGGACACCAGGACAGTTGAGATGCTGTAGCATGAAGTGCAGGACCAAGTTAACCACATCCTCAACAGACCTGTTAGCTCTACACCAGAACTGGAGGGGATCCAGCAGAGGATTTGTAATGGCAGTCAGGTGGGCTAAGACCAGGCGTTAAAAGACCTTCATGACTACAGAGGACAGGGCTACTGGGTTGTAGTCATTTCGTCCAGTATTGTTCATTTTTTTAGGGGCTGGAATGATGGTTAAGGGTTTTAAAGCATGTAGAAACAGAGCAAAATTCCAGCGACTTGTTCAAGATATTTCTGAAAATCAGTGCTAGTTGCCCACAGCAGTGCTTTAGGGTGGATGGAGAGATTCCATCTGGCCCGTAGAGCTTTTCTCAGCTTCTGTCTGCTGAAAAGACTGTTAATGTCCTGCTCATTGATGGTGAGACGAGCAGGGGCAGAAGTGAGAGAGCCAGAGCAGGGGGCTGGGTGAGAAAGGCTGAAGATTGTTATTTGCTTATACGAATCTGTAGTTGAAGCCATTCAGGTCTTTGGTGAGTTGGTGGTCATTCAGGAGAAGTTTTTCTCACCTTGTAGTTGGTGAGGTCTTTCCAAACTGAATTTGGGTCGTTAGCAGCAATGCGGCTTTTTGAGCAATTCTTCTTTGCTGCTTTAATCCATTTCTCCAGCCAATATTTGGCCTCTTTATAGAGAATTCTGTCCCCACTCCTGAATCCTGCCTCCTTATCCATCTGAAGCTGTCTGAGTTCAGCAGAAAATCATGGTTCATCGCTGCTGTATTTTACCTGATCTTGGTTGAAAGGCATCTGTCCTTGCAGAAACTGATGTATGATCCATGTATTTGTCTAGTGCATCTGCCACCTCTTCAAAAACAGTCCAGTTTATGGACTGAAGCAGCCCTGTTGCTTTTCAATGTCTCCACATTTCCACCTCTTCATTGTTGTGATGACAGGCATGTTTTAAGTTTTTGCCTGTATGTTGGAGGTAAATGAGAAAGGGTATCTAAAAAAGTTTAAATTTATAGAAGGAAAAAGACATCTTTGGCTTTAACATACATTGATATGAAAAGATTTTATTCCAAGTCATTCTGGGGCATTTCTTTTGGCCCATTTGAATGTTTACACAATGTTAATGTTACATCTTCTGCCTTTTTGTTTTTTTTCCTGTCTTATGGACAGTGGCACGGTGGCACAGTGGGTAGTGCTGTTGCCTCACAGCAAAAAGGGCCTGCGTTCGATTCCCGGCTGGGCGACCAGGGTCCTTTCTGTGTGGAAGTTTGCATGTTCTCCCCGTGTCTGTGTCGGTTTCCTCCCACAGTCCAAAGACATGCAGTCAGGCTGACTGGACATGCTAAATTGCCCCTAGGTGTGAATGTATATGTCTGTCTGTCTTCCCTGTGATGGCCTGGTGACCTGTCCAGGGTGTATCCTGCCTTCCGCCCAATGACAGCTAGGACAGGCTCCAGCACCCCACCACAACCCAGAAGGATAAGCGGTTTAGATTATGTGTATGTGTCTTAGGGACCACAATGGAAATAAGCTTTTGTTTTTTTGTTTTATCCCTGACTGATTCTGTGTCATTATATTATAGCATAACCCCTTTAAGGCACGAATAATGCTATTAATTTTAAAATTAATTTAAATATTTTAAATTAAACATTAAATTCAAACAATAAATCAAGCAGCTGGTGTTTTCAAATGGTAAAAACAAACAAAGTTACAAGGAATACTGTGAAGATCTGGAGGAGTAGGCTCATCTATAGCTACTTTCCAAGATATTGTAAGGTCAAACCTTGGAGGAGGCTTCCCACTGCATTTTTGTACTGTTCATTTGATATTAACTAGCAAGCAAGCAAGCAGGATGCTGGAACAAGCTAAGAAAAAACTGCTTTTGCTAATTGTGATCTTTGAAATCATTCAGTTCAGAGCACTCAGCGACTGTAACTGCCACTGAAGGTCCACTTGCCTACTTTGAATAGAACATCTTTCGACTCAAGTCGCCTGGAGTGCTTTGCAAAGATGTGTGACTCATTATGTTTCTCCAATCAGAATTTAGTAGGAGTTTCACCTATGTTTTGCCTAAATTTGTAAGTGTATGGCCTTTTCCAACTACAGTCTTGGCCATTTTCGTTTTTGTTAAAAGAATTTCACTCATCACTTTTCTAAATAAACATCTGAAAGCGTCCCACTCTGACGATATAAAAAAAATCTGGTTGCTGCACTTTTCTGACCACCTTCTAATTAACTTGGCTCAGTCCATTCTATAGAAATGCTTTAACTGTTTTGTTATTGGACTTTCTTGAATGAATCTATAATCTATATCTATAAAAAGGAATCATTTAATGGAGTTATGATTTCTGGACTGTTTCAAGAAATTCTACAAAAACACAGACAATGACCCTAAAACAATAGTTAGTCTACAAAGAATGGTAGAAACAGAAGAAGCCCAGACATTAACCCAACAGAAATGTAACACATTCAAGACATTACGGCTTCCTATATCTTTTGGTAGAACTCCTTAATGCAATCCAGAAATCATAGCTTCACCAAATGATAGTAAGCTGTCCTAAGTAAGCAGCAAAACAGCCCCAAAACAGTGATACTGCCACTACCATGTTTCAAAGTTGGGATGAGATTCTTATGCTGGAATGAAGCATTCCGTTTTGCCAAACACTAATTTCTCATTTCAGCCATAAAGATCTATTCTGACTATCTGTCCATATAACATTACTTCAGTAATCTTCTGGCTCTTCCAGGTGGCCTTTAGGAAGCTTTAAAGAGACAGAATTATTATTTCTGGAGAGCAGTGGCTTCCTCTATGCCATCATTCCAAAAACATACTTTTGTTGTTTAATGTTTGTCTGGGTAAGCACAGCCCTGAGGCCCATGCATGGCTCACGGCCCTGGCTCACACAATGCAAAATGCTTCTCTCTCATTGAAAACAACAGAAAAAAGGCACGTCGGTCCTCAAAAAATAACATACAATGTGACCCCCCCACTTACCACTGAGTGTTCCCAAGAGGCTGCTATCCAGACCTAGCTTAGATGCCAGCACTTGTATAAATACTGAGTTGTCACCACTGTCATTGGACTGCCATTATAATTGTGGAACAGACTTCTGCTTTTGGCTAAAAGTTCGATAAAATTATGCTTTCCACCCATTTTATTCATAAACGGTACAGGAGTACTGCCATCTGTGTCGGTAGATTTTGGCAGTGTCGCAAGGTTCCAACTCAGAAACTGGCACGCAGCACAATAGGCTAATTAGTATAATTATGAATGCCAAATGTGATTGGCGAGTAGGTGTGACATGACAAAACCAACAAAAATACGCACACATAAACCTGATTCATTTGATAGGAGTGCCTGCCACTGAAAGAATTTTGACCCTGAAGAAGACTTTCTAGTGAACAGAATGGAGAGTTTCATATGTTTCCATGACAATCTGTCAGTGGGTGCTGCTGCCTATGCGCTTCTTTGAAAGCTGTTCAGGCTGAAGGTCTCAACTGCGAACGTTGTGAGAGGTATTCAGGAAAAACAGACAGCATTCCTCATTACCAAGAGAAAAGGCTCATACAGATTAGCAGCCAGGAATCTTGTCATGAGAGAATGAAGCGATGTCCTTTCTGAGGTATGCATTCTGTTTCTTGATGGTGGGAGTCACCTGTTCCAGCATCTGTTATCTTCACAGACATTCATGCAGGCTATCAAAAGGCGTCTACGGCCTAGGGTGAAAGTTCAGCAAAAGAATGGACATGCATATCAAGCATTTCCTTAACTTTCATGTATGAATGTAATATAGAATGTGGATCATTCTATCAAAATGGCTCAAAGTCAGAGTTGAAAACACATTTTGGACTTTGAGAGCAAGAGAATTTATAATGAACATTCAGGAAAATGTAACAAAATCTGGCTCTTTGAAAGTTTAAAAACATCACTGTATTGGTTCATAAGCTTAACAATATGGACTAACTTAAAGCACCACATAAAAACATCTCCTCAAAGTAAATGGTGCTTTCACTGAAACTACCATTAACTAGTCACAAAACACGTAGGAGTCCAAACTAGAGATGTGTACGGGTACTCAAGTACTCTTAACTGTTTGAGGTGTCAGTAATCAAACACTGACATCATTATTCAGGTATATACACACACCAGCAATCAGGTCAAACAACAATTTTATTGGCAATTTTATTGGACTGTTTTAACAGTATAATGTGGCGAGTTGGCTCATATTTGTAAGTAAGTGTATTATATTACACTTTACTACTATGAAACACAAGTGTCTTATCGGGGGCTCGTTGCCAACAACGCACTGTGAAGGATGTGACTGAGAAGGCAGAGACAGTGCAGCTTGTAATAGCACTAATTTGATAACTACTCTAGTTGATATTACCTAGGTCCTGAAACACACTTCATTTCATTCAGACTAATTTTAGAACTGCATACAATTTCAGTATAAATAGTTACATAGATGTTTAGAGATTGGAGTAAGAACACTGTTCTGTCTGAACTTTTAGGGTTCCGGCCCATTTCTATCCTTGGTCACACAATTAATTACATTTACTGTTGATTTACATATCGATTTGTAATTCTGAGTGTAGACACACCAATAACTTTGAATTCAATTCAAATCGTAACAAAATTTGTCCTCTTCCATGTATGAATGCAAGTGTGGTACTGAAGGTTTATAAGCCACTCCTTAAATAGGATTTCCCTTCATGTTTCAATAAGATACAAGTGAGAAATAATTCATAAAAAGATTACATGGTTTTGTTATGCCCAGTGATAACTGTAACTTCTTTTTTTCTTTTGGATTTTTATCCAGTGTTCTCCCCAATTAGTCATGTCCAATTCCCACTCATTCATTAGGTCTCTCCTATTACTCAGTGCCACCAAGCTGTAAGTCTGAGGACTAGCTAGTGTTACTTCCAAGTCAAATGAAGTCAGTCACCATATATTTTGAAATTGCTATTAGTTACATACTAGTTACTAGGGGTGCGGGAAAAAATCGATTCTTAGACACATCGCGATGCAGACGTGGACGATTCTGAATTAATTCATAAAATGTCAAAAACAGATTTTCTTAATATTTAATTTATAACATTATGCTGACGGAACGCAAAGGGCGGAACTTGGAAGTGCGGAAGTGCAGCGCCTGGACAGTCTGTGGCAGCACATAACAAAAACACAACTGGACGAGTGAGAAATCCGACCGGCTCCCTCTGCGTTAAAAGCCAGGTTAGATCAGGAGTCACAACACAAATGATAAGAAGAGCCATTTTGTCCTTTCAACAAAAATCAAACCACCTTGGGAGCCACAACATTTTATGTCCAGTATGTCTCAGTATGTGTTAATGTCCTAGTATAGACTATAAAATATAAACGAAAACGCAGACTCACTTTGCTCTGCTTTAAGCTTTAGCTCAGCTACAGCCGCTTTTCTTCCATCTCCGCCAGAAAACGTTTCCTCAGAAGTTGAATAGTTTCTTGTAAAATGTCTTTCAGCTTTCGGCTGTTTTACGAGGCTGAAGACGCTTCTCATTCTCCAGCTTCTTGCTGAACTTTCCCGTTCCACCTTAAATTCTGACTGAGGTGCCGAAGGTAAATGCGGCACCATTTAATGTGTAACGGGGAAATTAGAAAGAGAAGCGACTTCATCTTAGCAACTTTTTAGTCTCTCGTTGCAGATTTAACGTATCTGGAAACCAACTACGTTGCTTTGTCTCCAAGTGTTCGTCTGTCTTTCTCTTTTCCTTTTTCATTCGCTACTAGCCAGGCGACACCTTGTTGCTAGGTGACCTGCAGTCTGCACGTCAATTCTCAGTCGTTGCAAACCCGGGCTTTCGCGCTATGTTGCTCACGCCCGTCTCGAAGATATTTTACTGACACAGCGACCCCTCCGTCTCTACCATGAGACCAAAACCGAAGTTATAAAATCACTAACGAAAACAGGGTAGGACAGCTATAATGTGCTGCGTGGTCATCCATTACCACTGGATCTTATTTCACCATAACAGCGCATTTTATCACAGATGAGTAGGAGCAGCGTCTCATGTGCTCCAAACAAGAGCAGTGAATGAGAGCCTTCCAGTTCACTTGCCACATCACTTCCATTTGTTTTATTAATAAAAGATATTGGACATAAATGCATTATGGATCATTACAAATACTTAGCTTTAAAAGTACGAAGTCCGCAGACAGTAAAAAATTAGAAATCCTGTATAGAAAAAAAAAAAAAGATGCATCGATAATCGTTTTATAATCGCATCGCAGCTCTCTGATTTGTAATCGAATCGAATTGTGAGGTGCCTAGAGATTCCCACCCCTATTAGTTAATAATTATATTTTGTTTAGATGTTATATTAAAAGGAATATTTTGATTAATATACTAAGCGGAGGTTCCTTCAACTAAAAGGTCAAAAGGCTCTTCTCATCTTATTCACAAAAAGGGTTCCATAAAGAACTAGCCATTAAAAGGTTAACAAAGATGGTTCTCCTATGGTTCTGCACCAAAGAACCCTTCTTGGTACCTTTATTTTCTGAAGAGTGTGGTTCAGGTCATGTCGAGAAGGTGGGGGTTGTGAACCTAAACCTCCATTTTTGGGGAGGTCACAACTCAAAAATGCTGAGTACCTGTGGTGGCTCTCTGAAGCAGTCTGCTAGAGAAGGACTTTGTAAAGATCTGTGGAGCGTGACCACCCATCGCATCTCAAACCCTGAAAGATTTAAAAATCTTGTAGTGTCAGAGCCTTTCTGACATAAAGCCTTTCTTATTGTCTTTTGGGAATTCCTGGTCTCGAGAGAGAGAGAGAGAGAGAGAGAGAGAGAGAGAGAGAGAGAGAGAGAGAGAGAGAGAGAGAGAGCAGTATTTTTTCTCTCTCACACACACGTAAAATGGACATATACACAGGACGTTCATTTTATTTGTGCCATGCCTAATTGGCTCGGCAGCATGAGTGCTTGGTCAATACAAACATCCATATTCAAATCAGCAGATCAATAGCATTCATGCCTGTGCACACAGAGCTGTGTGAGGAATGCAATTGAAAGAGTTACACAGCCAAAAGACTTAAACACCGTGACTTACCTGATATGATTACTGATACAATTACTGAATCACTCTGCTTACAATTACAGCTCTACATTCGTTATAGTACTCATTTAAAAATCCTGATGGTCTCCCAGTCCAATCCTTAAATGCTTACTTTGGGTCACTAGTGACCTTTTACCTCATTTTCTCTCCTTTTTCTGTCCATTGTTTGTCCAGATAAGCAACAAACAAAATATCAAAACATATCAAAATACATATTTTCATGTTTAGCTATTGTCAATAACATGTATTGACTATGGCAGTTTGTGGATCAATTTGTGTTAGATACAAGCAAGCTGGATTAACTGTTTAGGCTGTATAGACTAGCCTGTGAGCACAGGGAGCCTCACATCAGTGGGTTAAAATAAACAAGTTTGAATCGCTTTCATGCAAAAGTTTTGGCCAGTTGCTTTACCCGTTTTGCAAGATGGTTTTGCATATACTGCTATATAAATACACTATTTTTTTTTTGTCTGTGCAGGGTTGCCAACTCATGCTTTTGGGTTTTTACTTAAGTTCAGCACTGTGTGCAAATAAATCTCAAGCCAGTGAATGGTCACCCTATGCACTCTGAACAAACACTGATATGGTCAACTGTTGTGAAGGATTATTTTTCACTAGCAAAAGAATTCCTCTATCATTCACCACAGTTGTTTTCCAGGGCCCTTCGGGCCTGTTGGTGTTTCAGAGCTCAACAGTGTTCTTTCTTTTAAAGAATGTACCAAAATAGTTGATTTAGCCATACCTAATGTTTTGCTGTGTCTCTGATGAATTTATTTTGATTACTTGAGTGACCTCACAACAGTTGACAACAGGGGTGTCATGCAAGCCTAAATTCTGGGGGGGGGGCACAATTACAGTGGGAGGCATGGAGGTCCTTCTCCAGAAAAAAGAGAAAATAGTGACAAATTTCTGCAATTTAATTTAGAGAACATAGATAATAAGGCCACAGATGAAAGGAACCTGCTAACACAACGCACAGGAAGCAGCCTGAGTACAGATGAGACTGCTGACTGCCATAAGATTCACACAGCTCTCTTTCACCAATATTTAATAGGATGCTATACTATCTCAAGTCATGATATGCTTGTGAACCAGAAGGCTAAATAACTGGACTGTGGGATGGCTACGATCTTAAGTTGCTATTAGCCATAGCCAACCATCTTGCAAATCATACTATGCCTATATTTCTTAAATGCACTAAAATGTGTATATATATATATATATATATATATATATATATATATATATATATATATATGTATGTATGTATGTATGTATGTACGTACGTACGTATGTATGTTTTGGGCACTCATGTCCCCAGGTATTTAGAAACAGCTGGCGAAACACCCATGCATTTAGGGGTAAAATGAGACGGACCACCTTCGGAATATGGTTCAGGGGCCAAACTGGAAAGCAGAAACTAAGATGAGGAAAAAGAAAATCTTCATCACCTACTTTTACTGCATGTTCAGTTCAAGAGCTGTGGACTTCACCTGAGGTCAGCATTATGAGGGTGGTTTAACGATGAAATAGAGAAATTGTCTTTTCATTCACTCCTGGCCCTAGAGAGACAGAGAAAGAGAAAAAGAAAATGATGGAGACAGAGAGAAACAAGACAGGCAATGAATTAATGGACAAACACGCTCAGAAAACATTTGGAAAAGACAATAAAAAGGTGCCCACTAGCCATTCTGTTCCTGTTTATTCATGAACAGAGTCAGAGGTGTGTTTCCTTATCGGACAATCACCTGTGCCTTTTTTATTACCCAGAACCCACCAGTGACTAAATATCTATAAAGTAGGGTTGACCTGCAGTCAGTAGACAAGCTCATTGCCCATCAGTTGGTGTCTCTAGGGCCAACGCCATGGAAATGTGTTTACAGTGAGGCAAATGCCGGTGTGCATAGGCCAGAGAGCAGAATCGGTACAGCTGATAAGCATGAACATTAAAGCCTTTATCATGCTAATACATCTGAATATAATAGCACATCTTTTTCCTGGAGAGAAACAGATCATTATCGTAAACAAACAGAAGAGAAAAGCAGAACTTTCCCACTTCACTCCTTTTATGTTGAAGTAAATATATTTTGGCTCTTGCTTTCTAATAATAACTTTCACATTACTGTTAAGGATTATTATTGTTGTTTATGAACACAGAAGCATGTTCAAATTGTCAAATTATTCACAGTAACAAGACAATGTACTCCTAAAATAAACAAGTCTTACTGATTAGTTGGTTTAATTTAGCAGGAATAAATACAGCCTTGAGACTGTGTGTGTGCCGTTTTATGTATGTAAGTATTTGTGTTATGTTTTATTAGGTAGTGGTGTTGTTATTTAGCCACTCCAGGACTGTAGTGCAGTCTCAGCTGGTTTGCAAGGCTGCTGCCATTGGGGAAATGCTGGTGGTGACAGGCCACAGCACTCCAGAAAGCAATTCAAAGTAAGGAGGTCTGCTCAGGGACACAACATCAGTGGTCAGAGGAAATGCTGGCAGAACAGGACCTGCAGCCCTCAACTACTGATGCATACACGTTAAAGCATCAACAGAGCAGGCCCTGCATACTTAAAACGAGTTATAAAGAGGCCACTACTATTTTAAAAGGGGAATTCCACTGATTTTTTAAAAATGTCTGCATAATGAAATGGTTAAGATGTAAACAAAGTCATTCAGAGTGGTTTGATGCAAAATGTCTGTTCCAGAGAAACTTACCAAGTCAGAATTTTTCACAGTGGTGGTGGTGATTAGATTTATACGTCTGAAGAGTTTAATGCCTCTAAAAGTTCTTCCACAAAAAGTTAATGCCTAAGACTTTTATGATAAATTTGAGCAGGTTTCGGTGGAGATACACATGCAGGTCATTGTAAGGCAAAACAGTTCCCAAAGAAACATTTTTTCAGATTTATCACTATTTTACAGTAACATACACTGATCAGGCATAACATTGTGACCACCTCCTTGTTTCTACACTCATTGTCCATTTTATCAGCTCCACTTACTGTATAGGTGTGCGTTGTAGTTCTACAATTACAGACTGTAGTCCATCTGTTTCTCTGCATACTTTTACCCTGTTCTTCAGTGGTCAGGACCCCCATGGACCCTGACAGAGCAGGTACTATTTGGGTGGTGGATCGTTCTCAGCACTGCAGGAACACTGACGTGGTGGTGGTGTTAGTGTGTGTTGTGCTGGTCTGAATGGATCAGACACAGCAGTGCTGCTGGAGTTTGTAATTGTAGAACTACAAAGTACACCTATGTAGTAAGTGGAGCTGATAAAATGGACAATGAGCATAGAAACAAGGACATAATGGTCATAATGTTATGCCTGATCGGCGTATATAATGAACATTACATATAAAAACTCAGAAGACATGTGTGGGTTCATTGGTGCTTTTGGACAGTAAATAAAATGTCTATACTTGCGTTGCAGACATGGCAAGTCGACAAAGTTTCTCCAAAATAAACCATTTCACAATGAATCAGTTTATATCTCAACAACTAAATTATAAAAAAACTACAAATTTTGAAAAACAGTGGATTAAAATTCCTCTTTTAACGTAACTTGTGTGTATTTAATAGAAGTTTTATTAACTAATATTGTTTTTTATTTACTGTGAATATACTCTTATAACAGGAAATCATAACACACACACACACACACACACACACACACACACACACACACACACAGAGAGAGAGAACAGAGTGAATAACTAATAACCCAGGGCCCCATATGGAGGGCCTTCAATGAGTTCTGGACAAAATATCTAAATTTCAGAGTAATTACGATGATTACTAATTAATCATTGTAAATAAATAATTCAATTCAGATGACATACAGCTGAGAGGTTCAACTGCACTCAGAGTCGAAGTGAAGCCTTCCAATTGCAAAAAGGTTCAGACTGAATGCATTCATAAAAAAATCTCCTTGCTCTTCCCTTGTTGAAGCACAAATGGTCTAATCTTTCACTATATTTGAAATACAGGTTATACAGCAAGCCTACATCTATTTTATGTACTTGATTCCATCACTTTCAAGAGATGGAATGGGGGCCCGATGAGATAACATTTGCACAGAGCATAGAAAATTGACCGACTGCAAAATCTTGAGGAAGTTTTGCCTCTGGTAGTTTCTGTTATGTCCATCAAATTTTCGGCTTAGGCTACCTCGTAGAATCCATAAAACCAACAGACCAAAAAGATCAGTAGCACAAAGGAATATTTAGTAGCACATAGATGATTTTTCATTCAAAAATAAACTCACTGCTAGAAACCCTAGCATATGTTGTGCTTTGGTTGCTGATATGCACCAGACCAGCACCAGACCGGCATAAACTAGCATAAATCAGCATAAACCAGCCTGGACCAGCATAGATTTCATGCTGGTTTGTACTGTATTTGCAGCAGGGCTGCCTTTACAATATGTTCAGTGCAGACACAGGTATTTGAGACAAAACATGCAGGTAGGCCAATTCCAAACACAAGAAAATGGCATAGTGGGTAATACCACTGCCCAACGTTATCAAAGCTAGAAACCGTTTAATCACTCGATGTTTGAGCAGTAGGTTTTCATGTCTAATAAGTAGGAGGTTTTAGAGATGGTAAAAAAAAAAACCTTCAAAGGTGCAAATGCTAAAGCTAACATGAGTTCAGAATAACATCAAATGCTGAGGAGGACTTGTCTTTTACATAAGGTTTTTCAGCAGACTTGAAACAACACAACAAATGGAATGTGGACAAGTGCATTAAGATTTATCTTTACACACAAGGTTTCAGCTTCAGGTAGGAAACAAAAACAGCACCACCCTCCAGATGATCAGGAGAGTAGGTGTCTGGCATTATTTCTCAGTAACAACTTTTCATACCTCTTAGCTTAATAGTCCTGCCTAATTTACTACTACAGCCATTCTCACTGCAGGTTAGTTTTGAGCACTTCTGTGAAAGTTTCTTTCACTTGATGGAGAAAGGAAAATTTGGATTGATTGTGATTGGCTCAGTTGCGTTGTGTAAATCATAAGTCGGAAAACTGTGAATTTGTGTAATATCCACCACGCACACAGAGGCCTGATATATGGTCAGTAACACCAACACTAGGTTTGCCATTGTAACACTATGTTGGCTCACATAGTGTTACAATGGCAAACCTAGTTAGCCAACAGTAACATTAGCCAACAGTAACATTAGCAACAGCAGCCAGATCTGGCCCATAATGGCCAGCACTATGCCAACACCTCTCCTGCTGTTAACCGGAACAACCATGACTGGGCCATTTGCGACCAGTCAGAAATTTATTCCAGGATGGCATATTCCAGCTATGTTTAACCAATTCGGTCACTGCTATTAGTACTACCTACTAATTACTACTACTGCTACTACTGGTTACTAGTAACACTAGGTTTGCTAATAGAAAAAATTAGGTTTGCTAACCATAAATGCCAAAGGAAGACATGATTGTGTAGAGAGGTGGGAAGATTTTACACAGGCTGTGGTAAACATGCATCTAAACATGCTAAAAGTGTGTACGTGTGTGTGTGTGTGTGTGTGTGTGTGTGTGTGTGTATGGTGCGTGTGTGAAAAGGAAAGCAGCAATATGCCATCATCAGAATCAATACTGTCTCAGTGGAACAGGCTTATTCCATGCTCATCATTTAGACTGATGTGATGAGACTGAATCAGTGAAAACAGCCTGGTACTGTAGCTCGCTGAGCCGACTGGCTGTGCACACAAACGGCTAAGCTCCAAACTGTTGCCTGGTAGGCTCAGAGAAAATGTGTTTGTTTGCTTTCTTGTTTGCCAAAGGGACTTTTGGGAAATGTTTGCATATCGACTTACAAATGTCTCTCCATCACTCCTTTCCCAACACTGAACATGTGAAACGCACACACACACACACACACACACACACACACACACACACACACACACACACACACATGCACGCACACACACACGCAGACACGCACACACACACACAGAGAAGAGTGAGTTTAAAGACGAGGTGCCATCTATCGTATTCATGAGACAGCTTGCACCACTGCGCCTGCCAAAATGCAGTGAAACAAATATTTGATTACACTGTGTGTGACACTAAGCTTTCAGACTGCAGGCTTGGGCGAGGGAGTGACAGAATGAACTCCGCAGCACTGACATTGTCACAAGCATCATTTCATCTCAGCTTTTCTTTACACACTTTGCCTTTGCCAACTGCCCTGCTACACTGCAGAGACCTACAGGGAACTTCCTTAGGCCAAATCCATACCATCACAGCCAGCAGTGCAGTTCTGTGACTTAATAAACATTTTATTCAATAACTGATTCTTTAGGAAATGATTAAATTAAACATCATAAAGTCTCAGATTTCCCTACAATTTCACTCTATTATTTTGTTGTGCTTTAGGATTATTTGTAAAAATACAATGAATGCATAAACAACAATTTACAAAAAAAAAATTGTGAGGGCTTTTTGGGGACTTGAGAATTTTTACCACGATCAAAAAATAAGTGCATATTTAATTTAGAATTACTGTAAATACCTATAAGAGATTGTAACATTCCAAAATTGTACACCGGAACATTTATACCAGAGGTCTCCTACCCAACCTGAGCTTGACAGGACCCAACGAATATGTGGTTTCAGGCCAGATTTGGGCCAATTTTTCCACATATGACAGAGCAAGGTGCAAGATTTACATGATTAGTGAAAAGAGTGCATCAAACGTGGCAATTTATTTTTGACTACAAAGAACAGTAAATGTTAGCATGAGAGCATGAAATATATTATTTACATGACATCTATGCTACTTTTTCGATGAATGGGCGTAAAAACTTGAAAACCTGACTGTTCAAATCATGTGAGTGGGTTATGGATGTCTTCATCATGTACCTTAGGAGGCTTAGTTGCAACACTGGGTTTAAGCTAACCCCACCATGTGGAGGCTGCACTGTAGCCTGAGTAGATCTTACTTTGAGTGGTTTACATGCTTCAAAATGGTATTACATTACAGACATTACATTATAGTGCGAGTTCTGTGACTTGCATACACAATTCAGTAATCGAAAAATACTTAAATCTCAAGAAATAGCTGTCTGCTTGCTGTCAAAATATACAGATGATGTTGCTATGGAGATAAGAGAAGATGACTAAAGCACTTCTACTTGAACCTGTTTAACTACATAAGTAAGTTTAAGTTTTTTAAGCTACCCTTTATTAATCCCACAATGGGGAAATTCGCCATTAACCAAAACCATAAACTAGCAATGTTATATTTTACTCATGTTTAGTTTGTGCCCCACTCTCTCCTGCAACATCAGGCTTGGGCTGGGCTAGGCTTCTTTCTAATGAGAGGTTTTTTATGGAGCAGATCTGTTTTTATTTGAAGGGATATGCCTCTGTAAAATGAACACACTTTCACCCATTTACTCTCGCGATTAGATCTGATAAAAAGCACAGTGAGCACATACAGTGCAGAGCATCAGAACACTTCCTCGCACCAGTCACAGCAAAAGCTCAGCTTTCAGATAAGAGTGTAGTTTTTTAGTTCTCTGTGCAGATTGTCTGCTATAATCCAACCACTGTTAGGGGGTGCAAGCGGGTTCAGGTCAGGTTCTGATTTCACATTTAGCAGTTCCATTCAGGCCTGGTCAGGTTGGGTCTCAAATAGCTTGTTTACACCTTGCATTAGCATGTGTTTCATGTCTGGATTGTATCTGGATATACTTTAGTCAGATTCCATTTACACGTCTCACTAAAATAAATTCCCAGTGTGACCAGATGAAATCTGATTTTACTTTACTCTGCATAAAAATCTCAACACATGCATCGTTTCCATCTTGCTTTTGTTTACTTTTTCCTGTTATGAGTCAACAAGCTTGGCTTGGATACATCAGCCAAAAGTACATGAAGGCTCTTGCTTTCAGAATAACTCCAGCCTCACACATCCTCCATCTTTTGTTTCATTATTTATCCTTTCACCTGCTAGTCGCACTCAGCAGATGCATTTCTGCTCACCTACAACCCAATTCCAAAAAAGTTAGGACAGTATGTGAACACGGTATTGTGTTTGACATGTATTTAAGTGAAAATGATACAAAAACACTATTTTATGTTTTACTTTATGAATTGTTTTTTTATAAATATACACTCATTCTAAACTTGATGCCTGCAACATGTTCCACAAAAGGTGGGACAGAAGCATGTTTATCCCTGTGTTTCATCAGATTTCCTTTAAACAGTATTTTAGGGAACTGAAGACACAAACTAATCCAGTTTTGACAGCATATTATTTGCCATTTTTCAGTTATAAAGTCTTCAGCTGTGCAACTATACAGAGCCTTTGTTTTCATATTTTGAGCTTAATAAAACATTTTCAACGGCAAACAGTACTGGACTGCAGACAGACCAGTCTAGCATCCACACTCTCTGATTATGCAGCCATGCTGTTGTAACATGTAGAATATTGTGGCTTGTTGTCGTAATATTAAAATAAAAGACGGCATCTAGACAGCAGCATATGTTGCTCCAAAATGTGTTCAGCATTAATGGTGCTTTCACAGATGTGCAGGTTACCCACTAATACCCCCCCATACCATGACAGACTCCAGCTTTTGAACTTTATGCTGGTAACAATCTCAATGATGCTTTACTTCTTTGGCCCAGAGAACATAAATGTCCATTACATCCCTAAACCATTTGAAATGTTGACTTGTCTGACCACAGGACATTTCCACTATGCATCAGACCATGCTCAAGCATGGGCCATTTATGGGACTTCCACAGTGCATAGTACAGTTTTATATTGCGTTTGTGGATGCAGCAATGAACAGTGTTATTGACAATGGTTTTTCAATGTATTCCCTGGCCAATGTGGCGATATCCATCACAAAAACATGCTAGTTTATAATGCAGAGGCTTTGAAGGTTATGAGCATTTATTTGTGGGTTTCGACCTTTTTCTTTATGCATAGAGATTTCTCTGGATTTGCTAAATCTGTTTATTGAGTTATTTTTATAAAGTTTATTTTTCCTTTTAAAGTTATTTTTAAACTGCTGTTTTTTTTGCTGATGCGTTTTTGGCAAAGTAGCGAGCCTCAACCCATTCTTGATCACAAAGAACTCGGCCTTTCCTGGATGCTAATTCTGAGTATAATAGCTTGTTTAAGATGTTTTAACATTTCACAATGTTCCTAGTTTTTGCTGACCCAACTTGTTTGGAACATGTTGCAGGCTTCAATTTCAGCAAGAACATATATTTACAAGTTCATAAGAAAAAACACTACATATTTAGTATCGTTTCTGATCAAATACAGGTCAAAGCAGATTTATGAATCACTGTTTTCTGTTTTTGTGTGTATTTTAAACAACTCGACAACTTTTTGAAAATTGAGCTTCCAATTGCGTACAGATAATGAAAACACATCCGTATACAACTGTTAAATGGGTTGCATGTGGTCAAGATCTGTCTCTGACCATCTCCAACTGTGATCTGAGAGATGAAAGAGAGATGATCTCCTGGGGATGTTTACATCTGGCTTTTCATGCACTCAAATGAAATCTGAATATGATGCAATCACCAAAAATGCATGTTGACGCAAGGTGTAAACAGGCCAAACGTCGAGGGCACAGTCTGGGTTCGGCCTTCAATTTCATGCCCGTGCAGACCTCCAACCTATGTATCTCTAATTACAGCCGAAACAACTAAACTGATTATCTGAAAAGGGTGTATCTTCTTTGAATAGCTCAAGCTCTCTCTTGCATTTTTTTCTTTCCTTTATACACTTATGAAGTGGATCATTTTAATCAATACAAACTCATCATCACCTGCTTTTCCACTGAGGAGCTTTATGGGTCGATACTAATGTGTGTAATAGGAATATAAGTTATGGAGCAGTAAACACTGAGAAAAAAAATAACTGTGTACAGTGGGTCTCAGAGGTGAGTTTTATAAGAATATAGTGGCTGGTTTTAGTACTGTTCCTTCTCTCAGCTCCCATCTCTCTGTGTGGATGAAAGAGCAGCCTTTAATGTAATTGCAATGCAGCAGTGTATACAGCCAGGGCAATATAAAGGAAAGATATATGTCTTTCTGCACGAGAGGAACATACAGTGATTCTTGGTCGATCCACAAATTGAGAGCTATTCCCACTGGTGCAGTGTTTGAATTGGAGGGGCAATTGTGCAATGATTATGGCCAAGCTTATGGTTGTCACACAGCACACTGTAAAAAAAAACAAAAAAAAACAAAAGGCAGTTTAACTTACAAACATGTAAGTAACCCAGCTGTCTTAAAATTTTGAGTTTATTAAACCTCAAATATTAAAGGAATAGTTCAGAGAAAAATGTACAGAATTTTCCACTTAACCTAGATGTAGTAGATGAAAAATTTTGCTTCTTTAGTTTAGCAGTGAAGCAACAAGACTAACATCACTAACAAACACTAGAAGTCAAGTCACCCAAATCTTTTCTATAAATACATTCTCAAAACTACTCTCAACCTGCTCAAACCGCTTCCAAGTCTTCATAAAGGTCACTTATGCAGACTTTACGATGTGGTTTAGGACACAGTATGACTCACTGTGCACTAAAAAAAATGAACAAATTTTCACAGCGTAGCTGAACGTTGCTGGCAGCCTCATTAGAAAACAGGTGTTGTGGCAAATTCATAGCCAAAAGCATAAACAGATGTTAATCTGTTTAAGCTTTTAGCTATGAGGTCCTGCATAATGTACTATTGACTGTCAAGTAATGAACAATACCAGTCATTTGAATTGAGAAATTCTTGCACTTGGATTGGAGTTGTGCAGGACTGTTTCTTCAATCAGAATTAGGGCAGGTTTGTCATCAGCTGTCCCTTACAGACTACCAGTTTTTTGTAGCAAGCTTGCAACCAGCCCTTAACTGTGGTGAAATGGCTGTAACTTGTAGTTTTAATAAAGAAAAAAAATGTTTGTGGTGCCTGCTCAGAAAAATCAGGACAAAATTAAAAGAAACTGAGCATATGAAAACTGAGCTTTGGAGAGCAGTTTGTTTATATTGCTGCTCTCTCTCTCTAACTCTCTCTCTCTGTCTCTACTGTGACTGCATCTCAGCTGCCAGACAGGGTGTGCAATTAAATTAAGTTCTTTCTGCATAATTTATAGTCAAACTTAGCCAACAAGTGCTAACAATGGACACAGTGTTTAAAAACTCCAGCAGCACTGCTGTGTCTGATCCACTAAGACCAGCACAACACACTAACACACCACCTCCAGGTCAGTGTTACTGCAGTGCTGAGAATGATCCACCACTCAAATAGTACCTGCTCTGTCAGGGTCCATGGGGGTCCTGACCAATGAAGAACAGGGTAAAAGGGTAACAAAGTATGCAGAGAAACAGATGGACTACAGTCTGTAATTGTAGAACTACAACGCACACCTATACAGTAAGTGGAGCTGATAAAATGGACAATGATTGAAGAAACAAGGAGGTGGTCACAATGTTATGCCTGATCGGTGTATACGCTATACAATAGACATCCTTTCCTTAACATACTATGTCATGAATTTAGGACATGAATGAGTTAACAGATCAATATCTGGTGTGTAGTACATTGTGTCAGCTTATTATTTGAGGTTCAATTTCATCTAAATTTCAAGGCAGCCAGTTTAAGTTATTTCTCTAAGTTAAAATATCTAATAGTTTAACAGTATAGGTTTGCAGGCTGTGACTGCTGTCTGCAGGCACTGCTTGCTTTTAGCCGTGGCTGGCTGCAGCTCGGTTTGATGTGGCTGAAGGAGCCGTTGACTGATTGCATCAGCAGCAGCACCGTCTTACCAAGACTCAAACTTGGGTGAGATTTAATCTGCGCTCCACTCAAATGGACCTGCAGCTCTCAGTCTGGATATTTAAACAGCTATTTAAAGCCGTGCTGGCAGGCACACCAGGGCAGCTGTGAAAACTCCTGCTATTCTGAGTTCCTGTCACATGTGAAAAACAACCGTGATTGCGGACTGTCAAATGGGCTGCTGCGTCCAGGTGAAAGGTTTAAGACTGATGAATGGAGGACAGGAGGTATGCTTTATTAATTCATTCGTCAATATCTTTGATCAGGACAGTGGCTAACATCCTAGGCCCTGGGGGAGGAAATATGCCAAACTGGCATTTGATCTTTCATTAAATCCCCACAGGGCATACAGCCTGTTTTTACAGAATCATCATTTAGTTAGTGAAAGCGGAATTGGCTGGCAATGCTGCCAAGATCATTAAAGCCATCAAATTAAATATTTGACTCTTCTTTTTCCGAGCTAAATAAGAGACACGAGCACTGCTGGCAGCTGCCCGCCTTCAAAACAGGACTGACAATAGACTGAGGCTGGATGAGGTTCAAGGTGGCAACTCAGGAGTCTTGGAGTGTGACAGTGAGCAATTGTTCAGAGATCAAATTTAATATCTAAACAAATAATCTGATTAGGAATAGTGGGACAATAATAAATGAGGTACATCTATCTTGTCATGTATCGTTTTATTGGCTTGAATTTCATTCAGCTGTGTGTGAACTAGGGCTGCACACTGTGTCATTTATTAAACATTGTTGCAAAATTGGCCTCTGCAATCCTGATGCCGTACAAGGCTTCAATATGCAAATGCGTCCTCCAACCAATCACAATGGTTTTTACTGTGTGCTGTGAGCATCCCTTGCAGATGAGCATCTCTGACAGTGTTCTGATCAAAATCAGAATCAGAATCAGAATCAGCTTTGGTCTCTGTGGAACTGGCACATACATTTTAATGGACAATATAGAAAACAAATCACAAACAAATAACAACAACAATGGTGTAACCATAAAAGGTACTACAGAATGCTTTGTCTCTTTTTCGATCTGCCAAAAAGACAGCAGTCCAAGCTACAACAAATTTCATCAACAAAGGCCTTGAGACAGAAGTAAGTGTTAGTATATATAAAGTGTTAAAAAAAAAAAAACCCACAAATTATACTTTGTTTAGTTGACTACGTTATAAACTCATGCCAGGCATACTAGTGAACTAGCGAACAATAAGGAAAAATGCTCAGTGCAACATTTGCAAGAAGAGGCTGGAATACCATGGAGAAACAACAAGTTTGAACACAGGGTAGCTCAGAGCCTCAAACCTGTTTTATGTGGTGAGATCTGTGGATGAGGATGGGAACACCAGCACTGCTGCCATTGTGGGTGCTCCCAGGCAGAAGTGTCTGGTGCGGGGCTGAAGTTCATCTCTAGCCTGCGACCATTTAGGCCACAGACAAAGAACAGCAAGTGGTTTGGCGGGTCCCCACTTGGCTGGGGCTGAAATCGTGATCACTTCCACCAAGCCTATATATAGATATATAGACAGACAGACAGACAGACAGACAGACAGACAGAGAGTGAGAGCGAGCCACAAATCTGTCGCAATATGATCACAATACTTCAGTTGTGATATTCTGTACATATTCTACAGTCTTGTTGGGACCTCATAAGCTCAAACTAATGATTATTGTTTTTTGCTGATGTTTTCTGCAAAGCTGTCATTTTCAGTATCAAGATTTTATATAATCAATGCTTAGAAGCCAAGCATGCAATCAATTCCACTACATTATTGCAATCAAATGACAAGGTTGCACTTTGGCAGTGACCCTTGAGAACATAATTGGCAAACAGAATGTGCAGTGTCAACCACCACCTCATACACATTTGCTCTGTGAGTATATTGAACGATCAGTTTGTCAGTATGAAGAGGTAAACTTTCAAACAGCTTTCAGCGTTCCACCCACAAATGGGTTCTTTCGTATTAATGTTGTTAAATTGGATAAGCTCTACAGCTTTCCTATATAACATAATGAGAAATGTTTTTTGTCAAAACACCTAAATTTGGATTTCATGTCATGTCAAAAGATATTTAATTTGTACGCGTATGAACGGTCACACTGTTAGAACAGCTCAGTAGCACAGCATTTACAACTGAGATGCTTTAGTATTAGATTGATTTCTGTAAACATCCTGTAAAAGCAACAGCTGCTACAAAAAAGTGGGTGGAGCATAGATGAGTCAATTCTGTTCCTTTTTGCTCTAAATCGATAAACACAATAAAAAAAAATCCAACTTAATGACTCCGGTTCAATTCTGCCTATCTTTATCATAGAGTCCTCAATTGAGTTACAGAGTGGTATCTCTGTTATTCTTGATCGAAGTAAACAGCTTATCAAAGTGTGTATAGAACTGAGGGGCAGGACTGAATGAGAATCAGAAGACATACCACACAAAAATGTTCTTCAGTTGCTCTGAAGAGGGGCATTTCTAGGATTTGAAAACATCTGGGGCTTTGGACAAAACACCCAGGCATAGTAAGGAAATCAAAAGGGGTTTTTATATTATTATTTACAAATAATATTTTCACACCAATTTTAAAATTACAATTTAAAAGCTTTATCAACCTAGATCAAGCCTTGTTTATTAGCAAATCATATTACCCAGTACTATGGACAGCAGAGGCAAAAATATTTTCTCACGGTTTATGTTGTAAAGACTGCAATGCACATGAGCTTCATAAACAGTGTCTTGATGCATCTTTTATTTATATATTATATATATATATATATATATATATATATATATATATATATATATATATATATATATATATATTATATATATATACACAATAATCGTTTTATAATCACATCAGAGCCTCTGAACTGTTATCGAATCGAATCGTGAGGTGCCTAGAGATTCCCACCCCTTTTATATAAGGATGTCCACAAGGCACATGTTCGGTTTTGGTCTCATTGTAGAGAGTGGGGAGGTCGCTGTGTCAGTAAAGTATCTTTGAGATGAGACGCTGTATCTCGGACCAAAGTGTCCAACATAGCGCAAAAGCCCTTGTTCTCAACGACTGAGAACAGACGCAAATGCTTGGCAATAAAAGTTGCAACAGAACTTGTAATTCGCCTCCGAGTTGGCTGGAAGCTTTGACATTGCTTGCTTGATGGTCCTCTGGTTGGCAGCAAGTACAACTGGTAGGAAAACGGGTGGAAACATATAATATGGTTTCTCATGTTTGTCGTTTCCAAAATATTTTAGTTTAATGTGACACAACTTGCATATAGTATGGCTCCTATCCAGGTCCCTTTTCCCCTGGCATGCAGTTAGTCTACCTCAGACTAACTGAAATGTGTACAACAGTACATTTGATAGTTTTATTACATAACTTATTACTGTACAACTGTACACTGGAATAGTGCACTACTAGTGTACATTGTGTATATGTGTAAATTCAGAGTCGGTGTACATATATTTCTTCATATATATATATATATATATATATATATATATATATATATTTTTTGTATTTAAATTCTATAAGGGGGGTACACACCTAAGATTTTCACTCACTTCCCACCTGTGTAAATGTGATGTGACAAACGTGATTTTATTTGATTTGATTTTCATTTGACTGCAGGTCACTTAGCAACGCAGTCTCACCTAGCTAGTAGCGAACGAAAAGGCAAAGAGACCGATTTAAGATGAACATTTGGAGATGAATGGACTTACTCGCATTCATAAGCAACACAGTTGGTTTCCTGGTATGTTAAATCTGCAATGAGAGACAAACACTAAAAAGTTGCTAAGATGAAGTCGGCCTCTCTTTCAAATTTTCCCGGTCCACCTTAAATGGTGCCGCATTTACATTCTGGCCCCTCAGGCAGAATTTAAGGTGGAATGGGAAAATTCGAACGAGAAGCTAGAAAATAAGAAGTAACTTCAACCTTGTAAAACAGTCGAATTTCTTGCTCATCCAGTAGTGTTTTTATTATGTTGCTGCCACAGACTGCCCAGGCGCTGCACTTCCGCATTTCCAAGTTCCGTCTTTTCAACATTACGTTACAAAGAAAAATTTAGAAAATCGATTTTTGACATTTGTGAATTTGATTCAGAATCGTCCATGTCTGCATCACGATGCATCTAAGAATCGATTTTTCCCCCCACCCCTAATATGGGTCGCAGGGGGTGCTGAAGCCTCAGCACTCATTGGGTGAAAGGCAAGAAACACCCTGGACAGGTTGCTAGTCCATCACAGAGCAGACACACAGACATATACATTGATACACACATACTTAGAGGCAAGTGTCTCCAATTGGCCTGACTGTATGTCTTTAGACTGTGGGAGGGACCGGAGCACCCAGAGAAGACCCAACGCAGACACGGGGAGAACACGAACTCCACACAGAAAGGACCCTGGTCACCCAGCCGGGGAATCAAACCCAGGCTCATAATGTAACATTCTTAATTCAGTTAAACTGGTTGTATGGTTTCACAATTGTGAAATTCCACAAGAACATAGCTTATTGTTGCCAAAGACCAGCACAATAAATAAAAATCATAAGGGAGAAACATTTGTGTTCAAATGAAAGTTTTAATCGTATTCATATAATCTTACTTTCTTTTTCACTTAACAACCTGTTCTTATCAGAAAGCTACTGAATATCATCAACCAACCTTTCAGTAACTTAGACAGCTAACTGCAGTAGGTTTATCTGCAAATTAATGAAAAAAAGCACCCTTGGATTTTAGATATTATACAGATTAGTTAAAGATTTTTGAAACAGTTACCAACCTTCCCTCTTCTGATTTTTTGCAGTGAATTTAGTTACACTTGTTGGTCAGCTGGGGCCAGTCATTTTACTGATCTTTACTGAAGAAACAGCCCTAATGACACCGCTGGCTCCGAGTGGCTTCAATGCACGTGACATACAGATCTTCAGTAAAGGATTTGGCACTGAGAATGAATTCAAGAGAGTGAGAGCGAAAGAAAAGTGATGAAAGGCGTCAGCCTGATTAATCCTTGTCCTCGCATTGCAAGTCAATGTCACCCCTCATGAAGTTATCAAGCTATCAACAATTACTACATTCTTGGTTCCAGTAGGTTTTAATTAAGATGCTTGTGATTAGTGCGATTAAGTATTTCAGAAACAGCTCTATTTACCCTGTAGCTCCCCCATATGTTGCCTTTTCTTTTCCTGGCACTTCTTACCTGGGGTTGCCAATCCTCACAGAGTTGGTTAAGCCCTCCTGGAATAAAAAAAAAAAGTCAGTCTTTTAGAGGACTTAAAGTACCACTAAAGGTGGCATTTAAACCATGAAAATTTATGTTCTAAACATTTATACGCATTACGAATGCGAATAAGCATGAGTATGCATGATGGAAATATCCCTGTGATGTCATGCCATTCAACACCACCCTTCTTAACACCACCCTGGTTAGGCTATGTTGTTGATTTTGGTGAACAATGCTGTAGCAAAGTGCCAAAACCTAACATATCTTATTTATCCTATACAGAGCCAGACGAGGTGGAGCAACATTAAAATCCACGGTAACATTGTTAAGCACAAAATACCACTGCTAAATCATAAACAGAGCTAGGACAGTATGAATAGCTGTGGGTCAATCACTAGCAGGCTGACAGCTCAATACACCACAGACCATTTAGATTCCGTCTTTGTCACTTCAATGCTAATAACTTGCTAATAACTAACTAATAACTAGCTAATAACTTTTCCCTTCAGGTTTGTTTTTTCTGCACTGTCCAAATATCACAAACATTAGCTACAGACATGTTATTTCATTAGAGGTTTCCTGTTACCACATCATAATTCCCTGTTAGACCATGACGGGTTCAAGCTACAGCTTTTCGTTATGTATAAAAACAAGTTTTCTTTTTTTAAGTACTGAAAAAGTCAAAGGGAAAAAAAATGAAATTTGTGCTGTGGGACCACATTTGACACAAATACCATCAGAGCAGGGTCTCCTTCTTAAAAAGGTACATTTTTGAGAGCAAGTGGTGTTCTTAAGAAATCAAACAAAATCTGAGTAAACACAAAAAACCTCTCCATCTGATGAAGTTGGCAGCCCTATTCCTACCCTATTGAACTCACAGCATCTTTGTATTTCACTAAGTGGTACAGAGCCTTGCTGGAGAGAAGGGGCTAAATTGTGAGCTCAAAGATGCGAAAATCTTCCATCAAGGGAACTGAGCATGGGAAGCAGCGGCTGTGCTCCTAATGGAAACGCAGGCACACCCCTCAAGGGAGCACCTCAAAGCAGATGAAGAAAGGTAGAATGGGATGCAGCAACCACACAGAGATGTTTGCAGCTCATAATTGCACGATACATCTATTTTTGCATTTCCTGCTAAGAGATGTCCGAGCCTGTGTTTCCTAGCCATAATTGTTATGACAGCTGCAGAAAAAGGACGGGCTTTGTGAGGAAGTTCACCTGTCTAATTAAGGTGAGAAGAAGCAGCCTCATCTGCACATTCGTTTCCATGGACGACGGGAAGGTGAAGTACAGCGAGCTGAGTTCATCACATAGGTCGTTTAGAGGAAGACAACAAAGCAAAAAATAGAAACAAAATGAAACAAACTTGCACACAGTCAGCAGCTGAGGTGAACAAGGAGGACAAAGGAGGGGGAGAGGGAAGGGGGCAGCATGAGAAAAGAAAGAAAGAAAGAAAGAAAGAAAGAAAGAAAAAAAAACTGAGAGAATGAAAGAAAGAGAGTGAGACTAAGATTTAGAAAGAAGAAAAAAGAAAAAAAATTTAGAGCAAAATAAAGAAAGAAAAATGAAGAGTGAGACAGAAAGAAAGAAAAAAGAAAGAAAGAAAACAGTGAGAGAATGAAAAAAGAGGGTGAGACTAAGATTTAGAACAAAGAAAAGAAAGAAAGAAAAAAGAAAAAAGAAAGAAAGAAAGAAGAGTGTGAGAAAGAGAAAAAAGAAGGGAAGTAAGGAAACATGGAAAAGTGACAGAGAGGAAAGAAAGAAAGAAAAAGAAAGAAAAGAAAAGAAAGAAAAGCAGAGTGAGAGAAAGAGAAAAAAGAAAATAAGAAAACATGGAAAAGTGACACAATGAGGGAAAAGAAAGAAAGAAAGAAAGTATAGCAAGGGTGAGAAAATAAGAGAAAGAAAAAGGAAAGAAGAAAGAAAAGGAGGGCGAGACAATAAAAGAGAGATAGAAAGAAAAGAAAGGAAGAAAATGAGGTTTTATAATAAGCCCTTGAGAAGCTCCAGAGACTCATCAGCCATAACTGTCCTCGTAAAAGCTGCACCTTTTGAAATCCCCTACTTAAGGCTGGCCTTCTCTCCACCACCAAAACAATTAAGACAGATTTGCCTCTCGGAGCCGCCAATAAGCTGGCCTGGGTGGCAGCAGGCGAGAAGCGTGGGAGCCACATGAATGTACTAACTGAGAGGTTAGACAAGGACCATGTTTCACAATACTACGTTTATTGGTTGTATTAATCTGTTCCGCTCTCCTCTGCCAGCAGATCAAGCTCGCACAGCCTGGAGAATTAAACCAGCTTAGAGTAAATAAAGCAGGAGATAGAAACCTGCCAAAAACTCAATTACTCAACTACTGTGTGTCACAGCAGACTCGCAGGTTCTCTCTCAGTGCTGACTTAAGAACTGCATCTACCACTCAATCCTGACTGTGGGCATTAGAAGATAAGCAGCTAAACTGTGCTCAGATCAGCACAACAGGACACCTTCTATCAGTGCTTTGACATGGGGCTACATTTCCCCACGGTGCTTTGCAAGCTCTCTCATGCTTGGTCATGTGACCTGGGGGGGCAAGTTGCATTACAGACATGTCTAGAACATTACAGAGGTCAGTCTTTGTGTGTGTTTGTGTGTGTGTTTCTTGTCTGTGTCCTACTGCTATTGTCTTTTGTGCCAGCTCGATCGAAGCTGTAGAGGACCTCACAGAGGACCACTGTTTATTTGTTTACTGTTTGCTTTTTGTGTTTCCCCACTGGATGATTGAGAGTCAGTCGCTTTCCTCTTTTGTCTCAGTAAGTGGTAAACAGAGCTGTGACTGGACTGCAAATAAGACAAACAAGGACAAAAAGAGACAGAGGGGGAAAGAGAAGAGAAGAGAAGAGAAGAGAAGAGAAGAGAAGAGAAGAGAGAAAGGGAGCCTGATGAATAAGAGAGAGCCTGAGAAGAGAAGAGAGAAAGGGAGCCTGATGAATAAGAGAGAGCCTGAGAAGAGAAGAGAGAAAGGGAGCCTGATGAATAAGAGAGAGCCTGAGAAGAGACGAGAGAAGAGAAGAGACGAGACGAGACGAGACGAGACGAGACGAGAAGAGAAGAGAAGAGAAGAGAAGAGAGAAAGGGAGCCTGATGAATAAGAGAGAGCCTGAGAAGAGACGAGAAGAGAAGAGAAGAGAAGAGAAGAGAAGAGAGAAAGGGAGCCTGAGGAATAGGAGTCTGTGAAGAGAAGAGAAGAGAAGAGAAGAGAAGAGAAGAGAAGAGAAGTTGGAGCCATGCTTAGTCACTCTGACTCACTCCTGCTCTCCGACTCAATTAGAATTTCTGTGGAGGAGAGTCATGACGCAGCTGGCTAAATGAATCAACAGGAGCTGTGGAGAGAGAGAGAGAGAAGAGTGTGAGAGAGAGAGAGGAGAGAGAGAGAGGGGAGTGAGTGAGTGAGTGAGTGAGCGAGTGAGTGAGTGAGTGAGCGAGTGAGTGAGTGAGCGAGTGAGCGAGTGAGTGGCAGGCAAGTTCTCTCTGTGAAACACATTGACAATGCACCATCCCACTGAGGGACAGAGGGGAACTGGCACAGCCTCCTCTCCTGCCAACCTGCTCACTGCCTGTACACCAAAAAAAGTAACACCGAAAGGTTGAAAGGTACAGCTGGGAAACGGTGACCCGGCTGTACCTCTGAGGCAGCAGTGGAATATCAATGCCCAGGCTGGCGCAGAACCATCCAGACCCTATACTGCATTCAGGGAACAAGAGCACCCAGAGGACAAAGCACATTCAATACAGCCCAACAGCACCAGCGCGCCTACCTATTAGAAGAAGGACGAAGGTCAGATGCTGAACCTAGTGTGAGATGTCTATGTGTCCGTGGAGAATAACAACCTGGAGATAATAACACAAAAGGTTGAACGCTCCTTTCTAGGCTGGTCAAAGGCAGGGTTCCCCTGACCAGATCCAGAGCTGAGCTACTACAAAACGAGCCGGAAGATTGATCAGTACGAAGGCAAACTACTGAGGCTCGAGGTGTGATAGGGAGCAGGACCCCTGTAACCAGACTAGAACAAGGCCGACAAACTCCCATTACTGCACTTCCAGAGAGAGAGAGAGAGAGAGAGAGAGAGAGAGAGAGAGAGAAGAGAGAGAGAGAGAGAGAATTAATACCAAAAGGAAAAGGAACAGAGATGGTGAAGCACTAAAGCCAATCTGCAGAAAGGGCAAACAACTAGAAGACTGACAGAGGAGACAGAGTAAGAGAGAACAACAAGGACAACACAAGCCAGATATACTGCAGTACTGCACACAGTGACACATACTTTAAAACACTGAAAATCAATTGGAATATTCTGTAAAACCAGAGAGCACCGATGTATTTTAAAGCCTGATCAAAACAGCTCAATAAATAAAAGAATAATAAAAAAAAACACCTTGCAGGTGTATTAGAGCCTAAATCTCAGCCTAGATCTGCATTGCTATTCTGAGCAGTTTGATGCATACAACCCCTGCTCCTTTAAATGAGACGCTTATCCAAACAGGCTCGACTCTGTCCCTGAAAGCACATTAATCTGACAGAGACTCCTCCATTTCCACAAAACAGATTAGTGGACACCTTGTTCAAATATGGAAGCATTAATATTCATGCCAATTTTGGAGAATGAAGCCGAACACCTCAGTCATTCCAGAGAGGGAGAAAGAGGGAGAGAGAAGGAGAGAGAGAGGGAGAGAATCAGTAGATTATTTGTCTCCACTTCTCCAGCTGGGTGCACAAAACAATGAATCAACATGAGAGGACTAATAACAGCTAGAAAGAAATCAGCAACGGGCTATTCAGCACATCAAACCTTAGACAAAAATCGTTACAAATAGGGTTTACTTTCATCTTTCTCTTTAACCTTCTTCACAAATAATCACAAGATTACAAAAGCAAAGATTTACACCACTTGAGCCTGTTCGCTGTTGACTAGAATCACAAAGTGAGGATTATGTTTCAAGCTTTCTTCACTTCACAATATAAAATACAATATAATAATACAGTCCCCAGCGCCATCTACACTATATGGCCAAAAGTTTGTGGACACATGCTCATACAAGTTTCTTCCCAAATCAATTTTTATTTGGGAAAAAAAAGGAGTTTGTTCCCCCTTTGCTGGAGTAACAGGCTGCTCTTCTGAAAAGAGACTTCTTGGAGACCAAATGTTGGAACACCGCAGTGAGGATTTGATTGCATTCAGCCACAAGAGATCAGTTCTGCGTAATAAACATCCCTTTAACTCATCTTAGAGGTATTAGATGGAGCTCCATCTAATAACAGAGAACACAGTTCCACTGCTCCACAGCCCTATACTCGGGGGGCTTTATACCCATTTGGCATTGGGCTTGGTGACCTTAGGCTCATGTGTGGCTGTTCCAGAACATTTCATTCTTTTGTCAATGCTTTTTTATGAAGATTATACAAGTTGTATGTGTATTTGAACTCCTGTGTCAGCAATGGATGCACCTTAATGCAAGTGAATTCACTAATAAGAAAGGGTGTCCACAAACTTTTGGAAGTATAGCGTACTAGGAAAGAATGAGTGGGTTCTACTGGTACCTGTTTTGTGATACAGTCAACTGCAATTATTTTGGGAATTTATTTTGTTAAGGTTTCCCTAACATACTGGAAAAACTCACTTCAGTCCAAGATCTCCCCATAGGTGTCCAAATGGGTTGAGATCTGGTGACTTATAAAAGCCATAGCATACGATTTACATAACAGTCATACTCATCAAACTATTCAGAGACCCCTCAGAGCCTGTGGATGGGGTCACTGTCATCCAGGAAGAGACCACTCCCACCATTGTACTGATTTGCAGTGACCCTTCCCTCCTAGGGGACAACTGGAGCCAAACCATGCCAGTAACGGCATAACAGAGCCACTGGACCACCTCACTATAGTAATCAATTATTCAGGCCCTATCCTTCTCTTGGTCTATGCCACACATGCACTTGCCCACTTGTGGATAATATAGTGAAGGATGACTAGTGACCATAGCACGTTTTTCCACATCAATGTGATCAGTGCTGATGGTTCTTGCATCATTGAACATGAATGTATATCTATTTTGTGTTAGGCTGTGGGTGAGATATTGGGGGTTAGTGTATCTACCCTAGAGAGAAAACATATGGCTGGCTCGAAGTGACAAGAGCACCTCTTGTAGCAGAAATGTGGCTTCTCCCGCACTTTCTTCTATGCTGATGTCACAATATCCCTGTCTCTGTGGTTGTGGACTGACTGTTGTTGCTGACACAGTCTGAGCACATTATGCACTGACAATCTCAGTCACCTGATAAATGGCTGCACTTCTGTTTTTACTTACATATTGCATTAATGAGTGAGCACCACAGTCTTTGAATGTGCACTTTACACAACAATTTCTAACTCCTTTTACTGACACCCTTCCCATAGTTTTGAATGCAGATGTCACTTGAGTCACTGGTCCTATTAAAACACTAGCCAGTTAAGTAGACTTTTTGACCACAGTTACCATTCGTGCCCCCAATAATGAACCCTCTTTCAAAGTCACTTAGATCTCTGCCAACTTCATCCAAAATTAAAGACAGCCAGACCTGCTCAGCATTTTTATACATGCAACAGATCATGGTAGAATGTTAATTGCCTAATTGCGTCATGCACTACACCAGCATCTGGACTGGTTTCTTTGTTTATTCAGGTTTTCAAACTCACCAGCTACATTATAAGAAAAATGTTTTGTAATGGATGCTTTTGCAGTTAGCGTTAGTCATTAGTCATAGTGTCAGTACGTTCGTGTCACCCTCCAGATCTTCATTAGTGATTAGTTGATTAAGAACCATGACCGCTCTTGACCAAATCTTATTTTTTTGTCAGGAGACCACTCTAAACCTTGCACTAAAACTGACCTGTGTCAAAAACCCCAGCAATCTTGGTCCACCACCCAAGTTTCATCTAATCAACAGCAGCCCTGCGGTCACTGATGAATGAGGTAGATAGAAGGGGTCTTCATCTCTGGTTATGGTGGACTGCAGACCATTGGACTCAGAGTATTCCTGGGTTAGATAGTTCATGGCTAACAAATTGTGCAGGACAGATGGCTACAGTCGGCTATTGTACATTTATATTTGTAACCTCACTGTAGTAACTGTATACCTCATAAAGTGGCGAGTGAGTGGAAGTACGAAAGGAGTGGAAAGTGAGAGTAAATAAGGTGGCCAAATGTTGTTGTACTATTAATATACTTTTGGGAATAGTTGCATATTTGGGAATTAATTTATCATATCATCCCAAAGGAAGGACCACTGTCCTGCCAATAAATAAGGTAAATGGATCATAAGAGTCAAAATCAAAATTTAGCTTAACGTCCATATGAACATTTGAGAGGATGAGTCATCATATGAGGCCCTTTCTCTATTCCCACCATATCCATACTTTACTATTATCTCCACCGTAAACCTCTCCCTCAGTACAGCTATTTCTTCCCTGCATAATCGCAATCCCTTAACGACCCTAATTGGCATTTAACTAACCTAATTAAAACCAGCCGTGGCAGCGTCTCTGGGCCTATGTGGGTATCAACGATTGTAAGGGCATTTAGAATCATGTCACCATAGCAATGAGGGTTATTATGAGATTCTCAAGGTGCAGGTCAACCACTGTGAAAGACGAGAGTGAGCTACGGTAATGCCCTGGATTTAGAGCTTACTTTTCCCTTCTTTGTCCTCTCTTACTATACATTGTGAAGAACGACAACAAAAGAGATCTTCCTGTATGGCTCATATAGTGGGCACCATAAGTTGACAGTTATAACTAGGCCTCTTTCACACTCCATGATTAGATGCAAGCACAAGTTACTTATATTTTTATAGTCAGGGTTAGTTTAGGAATTTGGTGATATGCTGCATGAAGGTTAGTCCTGCACCTCATGGCACGTCATGTTCTGTGAAAGTGTATGAATCTGCAGACTGTATCATGTGAAAGTAGGATTGACATTTCCTATTAAAATTCGTCTCCTTATAATGAGTACAGAGAGCAAGGAGATCAGCAGGAGCAATAAACTACTCTAAACATGAGGTAAACTAAGGACATCACATTGCTGATCATAACTTTTATTAATTGTCTTCTCCTCTTAGCCACAGCGTCCTCATATTCAGCCCTAAATATGTTGTTCTGTGTTTGCCTTGCTGACACTGAAGCTCCTGAAGCTCTGGATGCTGACAAAATTTCATCTCTGTCAGCTGTTAGGAGTTCGAAGCATTGCAATTTGGTGTGCCAGACAAAACTCTCGTCAGTATGCACACACAGTATAACATCTGCTTCACAAATTCTTCCCCTCTCTGAGGAGCAGTACTCTTGATTTATCTACAAGAATGTCTGAGGTCATCGCTATGGAGAGGCTGAGTCACCACAGACACATATCGTCAACCATTTATGGTCCTGACCGGCTTCTGATTGGCTGGGTTTTTGTGCTCTTCAAGTGCTGGGACAACATACAGGTTAACTCCAGTATTATAGGCACCCCTCAAGATACTGTGCAAAAAAAATCATATATATTACACAACACATACAATGATTCAAATGTTCCTCTGAAATGTTTGGAGATATTGCTTACCATTTAGTATAAACTATTCCTTCAAGAGTGTTTTACTTTTAAAATAGTGCATTCTTTAACAACCATTATGCATTAAAAAAATTGTGTTACTAAAGAAAACTTTTTTTAGTTCCAGAAATAGTGTAAAAATAAAAATATTTTAGCTTACCCATTTCTTTAAGCCCAAAATATCACTCCTTACATGCTCTGTAAAAATAGTCCATTAGTCTAACCTACAAAAATACTTTCTGTGCAAATAAGTAAATCAACTAGTTTTATTCAACCTAAATACTAAATACTAAAAAAATACTTAAATAAATGAGCAATTCTTTCAATTAAAGTAATTTTTTGAGTTGAGTAAAACTACAGTGGGGTTCAAAAGTCTGAGACCACTTTGCAAAGCAAAGTTATTCCTTCCAAAAGACAGTGACAAATGTTCTGAACTAAACAGCAAAGAGAGAGAGATTCCAACTGCTGCCACTTTGAGTCAGTAGGTTTATTCATCAGTTACATTACTAGCTCAGTGCCCATAAGTCTGTATAAACAAAGATTAACTAAAATATTATGACCACTGCCTAACATGCTGCTGTTCCTCCGCATGCCGCCAAAACAGCTCCATCCCGCAGAGGCTATACAAGACCCCTGAAGGTGTGCTGTGACGTCTGGTACCAAGACATTAGTAGCAGATCCTTTAAGTCCTGTAAGCTGTGAGGCTGCCATGGATCTGAATTCCTTGTTCCAGCACCTCCCACAGATGCTCAAACGGATTGAGATGTGGGGAATTTGGTGACTGGAGCAACACCTTAAACTCTTCACCATGTTCCTCAAACCATTCCCAAAGAATATGTGTAGTGTGGCAGGGTGCATTGTGCTGCTGAAAGAAGCTACTGCCATCAGGGAATACCATTGCCATGAAGAGGTCTACCTGGTCTGCAATTAAAATTTAGGCAGCAAACTGATGTCTAAGTAAAAGCTCAGATGGAGGGTTTCCCAGCAGAACATCACTCCAGCTTGTTTCACTCCCACAATGCAGCCTAGTGTCATCACATCCCCAGGTAAACAGAGCACCCATATGGTGTAATGGGGGACTTAGCATACCAGATGACCTCCCATTCCTCAGCGGTCCAGTTCCAACACTCATGTACCCATAGACATTTTTGACAGTGGACAGGGGTTAGCGCGGGCAGTCTGACCGGTCTCCAGCTATGCAGCCCCATATGCAGCAGGGCACGCTGCACTGTGTATTGTGACACAATCCACCCATAACCATCATTAAATTTTTTGTGATTTGTGCCACAGTAGCCCTTCTGTCAGTTTGGACCAGATGGAACGACCTTTGTTGCCTTAGGCATCGTTAAGCCTTGTGCACTCAACACCCTGTTGCCAGATTATGGCTTGTCCTTGTCTGTTCTCATATGGTTTTAGCTCATGGTTGCACAGCCTTAGCATGTGCTCAGCTTGTGAGCGTGTTGCTAAGATGCACCACATTTAGTTTTCCCTACAGGTGGCTGCAGAGGTGAAGGCTAGTCCTGAGTGCTGATGAAACACTCAACCAATGTAATTAGCTACACCTCAGTGTGTGTTCTTAAACTCAAGATTCATACAGAATCTTCTCAACACTGATTTCAGCTTGTAGATTGATCACGGGCATGTACAAATTATATAAAAAACGCTTATTGACTTACCTTTCAAAATTTGCATTGTTGAAATTTGCCACTGCAATAGCCACAGGTATAGCACCCCCTCAAATGTTACACAGCGCCTCTGTCAACAACAACAAAAAAAAAAAACATATCTGGTGCTGCCCCTTGCAGCATGGGTAAGAAGGAAAATGGCAAGACTTTTTTTGTAGCTTGGATTTTTCTTATTTTTCCATAATCTAATTTAGTAGTGTTGGTTTATTTCATGCAGTAAATAACAAATGGCCAAATTTAGTCTCACATAGATGAGGGGGGCCCAAGTTCTCAAAAACTGAGAAAGAGGCCTCACAGGGAAAAAGTTTGAATGTGTCATACAGGCAGAGACGGCGACTTTCAAAGACTTTTTCCAGCCTTCAACTTTAGTGTCTTCATCAATAAAAATGACTAAGACAGTTAAACAAGCTGTCATGCATGGCTACACATAATTACCACTTCCATCATATTTTACAGACTTTGCCTGTAAGATGTGTTAGACGCATCGATCGAGGTTCAGTTCATATTTGTGCCTCTCTAACACAGTAATCTGGACTGTGTGCTTTGTTCATAGCAAACTGGTCATTTAAAGCTGTTAAGTACAAAAGTGTTTGTTTTCTTTTTAAGATATTTTAAAATTGACATTGCTCTTTCTGAGTTATGCCATTGATTACATTTTCTTTCAGCATCTGACTTGCTTGCTTTTCTCTCACAAACAGTTGTGAGGTTGTCATGCTTGATTTATTACTAGCAACTTCAAAGGTAGAAGGCAGAAGCTTGGTGATGGCAGCGGGTTGCAAGCTTGATGTTCTTGTGTCACAAAGGAACAAAATGAAATTCTAGCATACTATAAATAAAGTTTAAAACAAAATTAAGCTATGAAGCACAGAAAGTCCCATTATTACAACAATAATGAGCGTACACAAACCAAACACATATTTGCCTTTCATGTGTTTATTCATCCTTAATTAAACATGCTTGAGTACAGGGTAACTTGGGAGGGAGGAAGTTCCCCAGGGTAATATGTCTCCACCCATTTTCCATCCTGATCAAATGATGGGGCCAAATCTAATCTTGACACATTTACTGAACGGCTATGGCCTAATTTATTCTGCAGTTTCGCCTGGATCAATGTATTTCTGAGATCCATTCCCTCAGAAACATTCTGGGGTCAGTTCATCTAATTTATGTCACTAGATGATAGTGATCTACACATTTATATGAAGTTATAAATTATTAATAATATATCATTTTGGGGGGCTGGGTGGAGAGAGAGCAGTAAGTTTGGTTTTGAGAGAATTTTTCTTTTCCTATGACCTATCAAGGTATAAATTAGATCTTTGGGGTAAGAAGTCCCCCAGACATGGGGATAAAGGCCCTTTTAACATATTACCACAAATATATTTAGTACTTCTATTTAGATTTTCATAATAAAGACACGGTGTTGTTCACTTCAGTTTCACTTAATAGGTAGCATTAACATTACATGTTAACTATAGCAATAATTAACTAGAATTAGGCAATATTTTAGCATTCTTGCTGGACATGAGTTTGTATTTAAATTTTGCAGTTAGGCAGAGTTATATTCACAATCTGATCTACTTGCACTTGCCAGTTAATTGCTGAACACTACTGCTTTGCTTAAATCATAATTCTTGATACATATTTAAAATATTGAACAATGACATTGTGTACTATTACAGCTTTGTCATAGTTTGTTAAAATACAGTCGAATTATTAAGACACAAATCACCATTTTTGGAAAAAAAATAAAAGACCACAAATGCTTTGACGTTTCATTCAACTTGTAAAACTGAGATGAAATTGACGCAAGATCCACAATCGGGGCTTCTTAGCTCAGGTTGGGGGGGCTCTTTGCCTTGACAGCAGGCCAAGATTATTTTATTGCACAATAAAAACAAAACTGCTGCTGTTCCAGTTTATCTCCTCTAACTGTGTGTACGTTGTCTTGCACATGCTAAACCCATGTTCAGATATGGTTAAACTTTACAGTAACTATACATTGTTCTTAAGAGGGCATATTTTCCCTTATGAATTAAAAAGAACTGTACTGTTTTCAATGATCCAGGACTTTTGGAGATCGCCATAACTGCATTATATTTCACTATTAACAACTGTGACAGACTCAGCAGGTCACGCAGGTATCTGGTCAAGCACAATTAAACTGAAAAGTTCTGCAATGTGGAAAACAAAGGAGGTTATTTATCTTCTAACAAAGCGTGAATGTTTTGGTGGGATTAATAATTAAGTGAGCTAATGAAATAGACAGTAGGACATTGTCTGGACACTGGTGTGTAGTTCCAGATTTTCTTCTGTACTGCCATTGTGCTGTTCAGTGACTGAAACTGAAGATATATGAACTCGTGAGCTTGAGAGACACTCTACCTCCACTTTAAAGCTCATTCTCCAGTCACTGTGCTGTACAAGAGATCATTTTTTACAAAGCTTGGGAGCCTTGTTAAGAGTACAGAGTGAGGGTCAATTTACAGTGACAGGCGATTTACAGTTACTGATCTTGTCTTTTTCATCAGTTAGCATTAAACAGTCAGCATCACATATTTATGTTCATCAGATATAACAGCTCACTTTTGCTCTTTTTATTAATGTGTTATAACTGTCTAATGATTAAGGTGTTTATGACCTAATTAATAACCGTCAATAAGCTGATTTTAAACCATTCAGAAACTCTTAATAAGGGTAGTCTTATCCTAAAGTGTTACCTGTTGGACTACTGATTCATTCTTCTCTGTAACTATAACCTTAGTATGCATTGTGAAAATAACCTGATGTATTCTGAACATTTAGTTCAAATTTCCACCATCTGATATGCACTGAGCACTTTATTAGGGATCTCTACCTTGTATCTACATTTACTGCTCGTTTTATCAGTTTCACTTACCATATAGGAGCACTTTGTCATTTTACAATTACAGACTAGTCAATCTCTTTCAATGCATAACTGGTTGTCCAACTTTTACTCTGCCCATCAATGCTCAGGACCCCCACAGGACCACCACAGAGCAGGTATTATTTGGGTGGTGGATCATTCTTAGCACTGCAGTGACACTGACTTGGTGTGTGGATCAGACATGCAGTGCTGCTGGAATTTTTAAACAGTGTGTCCACTCACTGTCCACTCTATTAGACACACCTACCTTGTTGGTCCGCCTTGTAAAATGTAAAGTCAGAGACAGTTTTTTTGATACTTCACCTTCATCAAGCTGTCCTTCATCAATGGTCGCGCACACTGTTGGCTGGATGTTTTTGGTTGGTGGACTATTCTCAGTCCAGCAGTGACACTGAGGTGTTTATGAACTCCAGCAGCACTGCTGTGTCTGATCCACTCGTACCAGAGCCACACACACTAACACACCACCACCACATCAGTGTCACTGCGGTGTTCAGAATGATCCACCACCCAAATAATACCTGCTCTGTGGTGGTCCTGTGGGGGTCCTGACCACTGATAAATGGGTAAAGGTGAGACAATAAGTTATGCAGAGAAAGAGATGGACTACAGTCTGTAATTACAGAACTACAAAATGTATCTATTTGGTAAGTGGTTCTGATCAAATTATTAATGAGTGTAAATACAAGGCAGACGTACCTAATAAAGAAATCACTGAATGTACATTTCTTATATGATAAATGCATGGTATGCCCTATGTGTCTTTAGAGTACCCATCACAGGTCAGTTCTGGTGTTCTGTAACATTGAAGTTCATTATCATAAGAAAACCTTGCACCTCCAAAATGGTAACATTAGAGAAGAAGAAAAATGTTCTTGACTGTAACAGTTTTTTATTCCGAATAATTTTATACAATTAGCAGTGGCCCATTTTGATCCAATTCACACAATGTAAAAGCATAGCTCGTGTCAAATGGTGTAAAAAATAAGAAAGAAAACTAAAGTTACTAGGTTTTGTTATGACAGTTATGACATACATAAAGTTATTAACATCTCATTTGTCGGGAAGATGTCAAGCGTATGGGCCAAGTGCCATCTGAGTAGCATTTGCTTGTGATTTCCTTGTTCACTGTTCAATAGTTTGATTTTGACCTCATCCCCATTGCTTTTGGGTAATTAGTGAATAAAAATGCCAATCCTAGAAAGCATTACATTGTTAGCAGTGAACAAAAGAAATGTTTTGAATAGAATAAATGCATTGAAGTAATGACAAATGTGTTTCTTTTGATTATAATTAATTTATTTAATTTATTTACTTCTTTTTAATTGATGTCATTCATTATGTTCACTTTGTTGTGCTTGATCTGTAGAGCTCTGACTGACAATGGTATGGTATTTATCATAATTGTTGTTCTTAGTAATCAAACTGGATTGTGAATAGTAAATGTGGTCTAAGCTATAGGCTACTGTAGTCACACATATGGAACTTTGTCATTCTTTGCCGTAAGGTATAAACTGTTACACAGACAAAGTAGGTTCCTGTAAGAAGACGGTGAAACTGTAATCTACACTATAGGACCATGTTGAGTAATGCACAGTACTGTGCAAAAATCAGAAAGCACTCGTTTGCTTCTTTCATTTCCAGTCAAAACAGACATTAAGTAAGTTCATTCATGTTTAATTCATGTTTCATTTTGAGAAAAAGCAGGACTTACAATTTCACGACAAATTACATTAATGCCTCAACAATTAAAAATAATATTAAGCCTATCAGTGTTTAAAAGGAGCAATATGTAGGATGACACAACTTGAACTCATACTCCATACAGTCCCTCCTCCTCCTCCCTCTTTACTTACCGGCCTAGAAGAAATGTTGCGGGTTCAGCATCAAACTTCAGTTCACTTGCCACGAGCTGTCTCCAGCGGTGGAAAGCAACACCAATGTTAACCATTATTTTGCTGCTATGTATGTCACCTTTTTCTGTGTGGTTTCTTGCCAGGAGCAGGCAGTACTACTTCTTCACCCTCTCATGCTGGACGGGTGGCAGACTCAACACTGCAGTGACTCAGTTTCGCCTGCTGAGGTACAAAGTGGTATTACGAGCCAGGACGGCTCAGCGCTAGCTGGTTAGAACGTTAACCTTAGTAGTAATATTTCTGCAACGGTAAATATTAGCAATAGTAATATTTCTTTGATATAACAAAACTGTTATATCACATTCTGTTAATAATTTTAGTTAATTTTGGAATGACTGAAACTAAAAATCTTACAAATTGCTCCTTTAATTTTTTTGTGCACCTACTGCATTCTTAAAACCAACCAGTTACAGCTGTGTCCTCCTAACAAAAGCTGTTCCCAAAGGGGTCACTGACATTATGTTCTCCTTCAAACAGACACTAACATTCACACAACTAACTACCCATTGGATTTGTGAGAAGCAGAAAATGCAACCAACCCTGGAGGACTGAACTTTGGAGGTGTGGAAAAATATCCCTGCAGACTTCTTTGAAAAACTGAAAGCAAGTCTCCTAAAAAGTGTAGAAGTCAGAAGCTGGACGCTACCTATATTAGTTATTGGGACTTATATGAAGTTTTCTGTTAATTGTATTGGAGTATCTGCCACAGCCTGTGCTGTTGTGAGGAGCTTAGGAGGTGTGGCTATGCAAAATGACTGTCAGGATGTGCCATGCTCCCAGGTTAAAGAGAACGATTATTGTTGCTGTTGTTGTTAGAATAATTGTGTTTATTACAGTAATTGTGTCTGAGGAGGGTGGGCTTTGCAGTTAACTAGCAGTTAGAAGTGTCTGCCCTCGTCGTATGTCGTGTTCTCCCGCATTACCACCTCCCTGTGCTGTGTTTGGGCAGCACTGGGCTGGCCATTTCTTGCTGCCTGTTCCAAATAAAGAGCATTTGCCCTTTTGTGCAATACTTCCCATGTCTTCTGAGCCAATGCTACAGTATTTTCTGCTTTGTTCTGACACTGAAAATGAAACTTGAATTTAATGGCCGTTTGGTTGAAAATGCAATAAATGGAAAAGTGGTCTCTGACATTTGCACTACTGTATCAAACAAATCATACTCTAATACTACATGTACAAAACATAGTTCAAATAGTTCAGTTTCCCCCAGAAGCTACTCTGTTCAAAGACATTAGGGACATATGTCTCAGGACACATCTGACCAACTGCAACTCCACTTTTATCCTTCATTCATGTTTCTAATCTATCACCAAAAACAGATTGTCCAAAAAAACCTCACTCACTCATTCCACGTTACACTGATGTGTGGCACCAGGCCTTAGTTGCCAATGGCGAGGAAAACGGTTTCTGCTGAAATCAATTCGGGGGGGGGAGAGAGAGAGAGAGAGAAGGGGAGAGAGGAAAGAGAGATGGCGAGTGCTCCTATGTTATTATAGCGAAGAAGAAGAGGTCATCAGTCTTTGGCTGACAGTGTGGAGTTTTTTCTTTTTTCCTCTTTTTTGGAAACACCTGCTTAAATGAAAACTTTCTCATCTCCTACAGGCAGTAAACATCCAGCTCTTTAGGTGGACATAGTGTGGGAGTCTCTTTCTCTCTCTCTGGATGTATTATTAAAGTATTAATGAAAAGTGCTACTTCGAGTTCCCTGCAAAGGAATGCTTTTAATTCAGGAGATGCATATTGAATTTAACAGCGAGCAATGTGAGAACAGTTACTCCCCTACATGAATGAAACCATAATAATAAATCAGGCATACAGCGTGGAAAAGCATAACGTGGTTAGCTATATTGAATTGAGTCGCTCCAGGGGATATACTGGAAGGACAGTGTTGTACCACTTACACTTTTAATTGAATAACCTTCAAACTCAATCCAAGCAAGAGTGTCAACTCAGAGTCTAGCAGATTTCCTTACTCTCACATTTCGTATTGATTACAGGATGGACTATGGGCTGCGCAGAAGCTTTAACATCAGTGGAGAAAGCCAGGACATCATTTATACTTTGTTGTAGCCTATTTTTCCTCTTTTGTCAAGACAGCTTAGACTTACAAATGATGTTAAGGAAACAAATTCTGTTTTGTTAAAAATCAAGTTAGGAAATCATGTAAACACATTGTATTCACATACTATTTGAGTTTCAATTAAGTCAAAGGCAACTGTTCAAATAAATCATTTCTTTAATGCATCTGTTTTTCATTTTATATAGACTTGTTACAGCAAAGCTTAGAAGAACGCTTATGATAATTACGATAATGATTTACAAAAGAAAAGATGATTCCCTCTGGATCAGTAATAATGCTATCAACCACCAGGGAGTGGTTGAAGAGTCGATGGGGGGCATCCCAAGAGACGGGCTCACAAAGATTGCACTTTTTTTTGCGTGTGTTTTATAGGCTTACAGAAAGATTAATTAATCAAAACGCTTCTTTTTTTAGATACAGTGCCGACAACAATGTATTTGCATTCCACAGTTTAGCCCGTGCACGGTCTGTAAACAATTCAAATTAAGATGCAGCCAAAAAACACAAATCAGGCTTTCAAAAACAGCAGGAAAAACAAAACAAGAAAGAACAACAAAAACAGAGGAAGATAGTGCCACTCAGTTTTTCTGAGGTAAAGAGGAGTTAAGAATATATACATTTTAAGTTTAAGTTTAATAGGAACAAAGCTTATGCTGTAGTATCTGGAGTTGTCAAATGGAAATGATGCGACGGAGCTGTCTAAATCACACTCTATGTCCTACTGCAAATTTGAACATTTTTTAGCTTTTCTCTCATAAATCAATAGTGCAACACACTGTCTGTTTATATTAGGTTGTCGTTCTCCTAACCACTGAAATGTGACTGTTTAATTTATAAGAGAAGGCAAAGTAGAAATTCAGTGTAGGAATCTACATTGAAAAATAACTTGTGAGGCAGTCAATAATGTCATCAAAGTGTTCTTTTGATTTGGTACCTCCTACCGATGGAGTGGGGAACTGAGGGCTGGAGTCCAGCACAGTTTGGTGATTTCCCTGCTCTAGTACACCAACTATACCTGCTACTAATCGCCTCCTACAGCTACGCTATATATCCAAAAGTTTGTACAAGTTTGTTAAGGTGCACCCATTTCTGAGACAGGCACTCAATTGCACACACAGCTTGCAAAGCATTGCCAAAAGAATGACAAGTGCCATTTAGAGAGGTACAAAGCCTAGGACTGTGGCCTCTGGAGTGATGGAGCATCATCCAGTACCTTTGAGGTGAGTTGGAGTGACCGTTCAGATCCACAACTAGTCATCCAAATTCAGTATCTGAACACTAATGCTCCTCATAGCAACGTTCCAACATCTACTGTAAAACCTTCCCAGAAGAGTAGAAGCTGTTACTGCAACAAAAGACCCATGTTAACTGCTCTGATTTCAGAAAAAATATGGGGTAAGCAGGCAGATAAACAGGTGTCTACAGATTTTGGACCATCTTTCCAAGCGTTCACTCATTTTAGTTAACAGTAACATTCACTTCACATCTGGCATAATGTCAAAGATGAAAACAACAACTTGCTTATTCTATTTCTACATCTGTGCTGAAGTCATGCTCATCTGTCATTCTAGTGTAATACAATGTGACTGGTCTTATAAACTTTGCAAACCTCTTAAGTCAGATGTGCTTCCTTTGTGGTTTAAAACTGCACCCATTATTCCTCTATTTAAAGAAGCATAGCCTCCAACTTCCCTTTTAATTTAAGTTTTAGTGAGATGGTCAGCTACATTCACATTGACTGGAACAGCAGAGAAACTGTACTGGTACAAACACCTAATGATCTGTTAATGGCAACCAACTCAAGGTCTCCTTCCATTCTAATTCTTCCTGACCTGACCGCTGTCTTTGATACCATTGATCATAGCATGCTGCACATATCCACAGGCAACATAGCACATTATCTTTGGCAGTAGTTTTCTTCCTATCTCTTCAATGAATTGCAATTAATTTTCTTTTCCAGTGAAGCTACATCTAAAACATTGGCAGCCTAATGCAAGGCCCCCTAAAGCTCTGTGCTTGGACATACTTTATTTTTATTTTTTTACTTGGACAGATAATGAGACAACGCGACAGCCAGTCTAATATATACACAAATGGCATATTGCTATTAAGTCCGACTATTGATGGACATTTACTTCCTCACCATAATTATTACAAAGCTTTTTTGACCATTCTAGTAATATCAAGCACCTCATACTTTGGCCACACTTCAAGAGGGAGACCGTACTCATGTAACTGGAATGTTAGAAAATAAATTCATGCAACTGGAATGTTGAAAAATAAATTCATGCCTTGGGTGGTCTGCCAGCTAACTCCCCAACATGAACTCCAGCTCCTACAAAATGGCAGAAGCTTTTTGGCTGGCCGTCAAATGCAAAGTTGATTTTAAATTCATTTGCTAGTTTTAAGGCCCTTCTAATTTGAAAGACCTTTTAAATTTGGCAGCATCCTTTCTGCTCCCTGAGGTTTGGCATCTCAAATTGTCTTTATGTGCCAAAACATGTACAACATAAGAAAACAAGCTTTTTGTTCTTCGTCCCCTCACTAACGGAATTCTCTGCCAGACCATATAAGGAGCACCAAAACCAGTGACAATTTTAAGATCTCCTTAAAGACATTAACTGTTATACTTATATTCACTTACTTTAAGCTTACATTTTTTGATGATTTGAACTTTCTATGTAATGAAAAATGCTACAGAACACCGTTGTGGGACAGATGGGCGTATGGACATTGCAAGGTCACTTTTAGGGGACTTTAGCACCCCCTACATGTTATTTAGCCCCCCCTTCCCAAATAGGTAAACATTGCTAGTTTAAATCATCTACAGTTTATTCTCATTCACTCTTCAGTATTCAACTATGCCTTTGCACCTACAATTCATAATACACTGTGATAGCAGGGCACAACCTGGGCATGTGCTGCTGCTGCTCTAATGCAGCGCTGCCACTGCTTGCTTTCAGATTTACAAGAAAAGTAGAAACCTTGGCTCGGCCAATCATTACAGACCTTGTAACCTGTAAGCAAATCATATCAGACCTGTGGAGTGCTTTTAATCGCTCACTGCTTTTACTCACTGTGCAAATAATGCTGGTCAGCAGCTGCTGAAGCTGAGGATAGCATTTTGGCTAAAACCTCACTAAAATAAACACAATCATTTTATTACTTATAAAATAAAATATTACACTTTATTCAAAATCTATAAGCAAACAGCTACAGAGAAAAGATACCCACCTACAATATGGATTTGTGGGAAATCATGGTCAGTACAGCTGCCTATCGAGTTTTTAATTCAGTTGCTTGTTAGCTGGCTAGCTTCGAGTTTACATGAAGCAAAGAAAAAAGGTTATGCTAACACTAGAATTACCTAGCTAGCTGACAGCCCAACTAGTTTAATCCTTTAATATTCTCAACAAGAAAAAAGTTATGAAATGTATTTTTTATTTGTTTAGTGCAGTAATAAAAACAACGTGTTTAAAATATTTACGTCTACAAAGCGGTCAAGATGGCACTTTATATAATTTATAGTAACTCAAAATGTGATCTACCAAACGGTTGAGCAGAATGTTAAAGAGTTAAGAACTACAGTTTCGGAATTATAGTTTAAGAATTAGTTCAAGAATTTGAAGAAACTTCACTTCATAGTAAGTGTGAACGAGCAACAGAGACAAAAATAACATTACTGGCAGCTCTTTATATTCTTTGTTTTTATATTTCTCGTCAGTATTTGGAAACAATGACCAGTATTTGCCATATATTGTTGTTTACAGTAAGTTAACATCAGTGAAAAGATCATATAGTGTTGGTACTGCAATTTTATATCCCTCAAGTCCTGTAGTTGGAAATTAAGATATGGCAGCTCAACTGAAGGCCAGTCAGGTGAGATTTTTACCAGTTAAAACAAGAAAAAAAACTGAGCTCTCATTATTAGTTTTGTAAATCTACGTTTAATAAAATTAATGTATTAGTAAACGCAAGAAAAGAGAGAGAAAAGCTGATGGAGACTGGGGTAGAAGGAGCAAATCTGACGGAGTTTAGTGATCAAGAAGAAAGTAAGGGAGAGTTGTTTAAGCTTTCATTTAAAATAAATTCTGAGTTAAACAGAACTTAACTGAGAAAATATTTGTCACTAAGATCATAAAATTCTGGCACCTAGCTTATTAAACACGCCTACAGAGCAAATTCACACTCTTTCTGACTGCATCAACTGAGGCTGAACTGATCTATAATCTGTGTATTTGAATAATATTTAGGACTTTGCTGTTTATCTAAGAGAGGTGAGATGGCATTGCTTGCTTGCTTGACTTCAGTACCTTTGCTTGATCTGTGTCTGCTGTAATTGGAAGGATATAGTGTTTGTTATACTGATCTGTGCTCAATACAAACTACAAAGAGACAGATCTACTGTGTGCAGATTTGACCAAACAGCCATTTTTGATATTTTCTGGCTGTTCCTCTTCTACAAGTTCAAGATGAGTAGACCATTGTTTTGTTGTGGCCATTAAAAAAAAATGACCCTGGGAGAGAATGCCCCCAGACCCCCTACGGCTTAGGCTCTGAACTGGGCCTTGTCTCACACAGCATGTTCAGCTTAGTGTTCCTGACCAAGTTCCAGCTTCAGCTGTTAACCTAGGTTTAGACTCTCAAGGTATAATTAATCTTTGTGCATGTGCACATGAAAGCCAGAAATCTATGACAAATGGCCAATGTCATGAAACATAAGGAGTCAAGCAGCTTATTTTTCAAAGAAGGAAAAAATACTACACACATGTAGAAAGTAAGGGATTTTAAATGTAAAAAGCAACAGTTTCCACTGCCACTGCCATTGTGTTAGTGCTAACTGGAGTAATAAATGCTTTACATTCTTGATGTATTTGTGTTATACTGCTAAAAAGCAAAATGATTAACTTCATGGATGTAAGGAAGAAAAAAAAGTGACCTGGAAAGGACCAGAAGGGTGCACCTCCATCAAAAGGCTGTCCTTGATTGGTCAAGAAGCTCAGACCTGAATAGTCAATTATTTATGAGTTCAAAACACATTTTGACCTTTAACTGACTTGGAGTTTAGACTAAAATCCTTTTCCTTCCATATATGTATTAGACTAAAATTCTTTTGTTTTCAATATATCTTATTTATCATTATTAAATCAAATGATTAAACATTCCATTTTGTAACTTTGCCAAATGTTTTGGTATTGACTGTTTCGGTAGTAAGAATTTTAGCTAATTTTGAGCTAAATTCAAAAACACTAGCCAGTACATGAGTAGCAAAACACAGCTTTGAACAGCTGCACACACATAAAATCATAATATTAATTAAAAGGAAAAACATTTACTTAATTGCAGAAAAAATGTTTTGGTATTGACAGTTCTTAATGTTACACACTGATTCAGAATTTGGGACTCATACAATGGGATCTAAGGCCTTCTCAACTCTTCTTTTTTAACTTGCCCTCACTGACTTCCACTCATCATTCGGATATGCGTTACACCTATGTTACACAAGTGACCACTTATGGCAGAAGGGGAGAAGGGGACAGTGAAGAGCGGATTATTCAAACGGAGCGCACTCTCCCTCGGCAGGTTAGCAATGAGCTTTCGTGAGTGCGGCTAGTCGTGCAAACTTTACAATGCAAAACGTTTTTTTTTTTTAAAACATGACGATAACATACATAATGTGTGATGAGTTGCTTTGTCTGACTATTCAAACAGTTCTAAAGAGTAGAACTGTGGTGAAATGCTTTTTTTTTGTGTTTATGTTAACTGTGTAGCCTTTAGCATGCTAACAAGCCTGCCAGCAGAGGAGAGGGAAGCTGCATCAGCAGACATGTATGCAGATGAATAACAGATGGAGTAGTTTGTAATTGTAGCCAATCAAACTAAATGTGATGGTTTTGAAACATTAAGGATTTTAAAGTTGTAAATTGCTATTGCTTATAAACAGCTTTGTCTGCCATTATTTTCAGGTTTGAAAAAGTAAATGCGCCAGGTTGTAATGATTTCTGGGCAAGTTCTGCCACTGAAGTTGGCATTTGCTCAAATTACATTACATTATTTTACTGAGCTAATGATGCAGTGTAACAGGCCTTAAGATGGCACCCCAGGGGAAATGCCATGGCCACGTGGACAAGGGCTTGTTAAAACCAGGGGGTGTAACTATTCCATTATGGGCGATATGGCCAAAAATGTTATTATGATAAGAAATTTCTTATCAGTCGATATTGATACATATTCTGATAAATGTTCAAATCATTATAAATCATAAGTTTGAAGGCTGATTTTGGTTCCTGAGTGGTTAATTGCTGTTTTAAACTATCCTTTATGGTCGGAACATAAACACTTGCCAAACAGTGGAACCCTTGCCGACATTTCACAAACCTGTCATGAGAGAGTGGGAGTTATCTGTTTTTACCAGCGGGAAAAGTATGGTCACAATTTTTGTATTAGTCATAATTTAAGAAAGAAAACATTATTCTTAGATGTCTGGTGACGAGTGCTAAACTGTTTAGTTTCTCAACAACATCAGCTTAATACGAACAGCAAACATTACCTGGTTCGGTACGTCAGTGATGGATCACCCGCCTTACTGCCATCACTACTACCACATCCAGACGTGATTTAACGCTGCAATAGCTTGTTAGGATGTTAGGAGAGAGGCGAGTTCACTCTAGGACAGTATAGTTACGCCACTTATCTCGTCACTCACACAGGGAGTATATAACTCCACATTTCAGACGTTGCTAAAGTATATTTGGTGACTGCTTTCACTCCTTGACCCCCCTCCTCTCTAATCACGTTGAAAAACTCGGAAGTGCACCCTCTTGTGGCGACAGCAGAATGGTGACGCTTTCCTTGCAGGAGAAAACCCCACCCTGGCTGTCGCTAGAACGTGGAAGTGTGAGAATGGTCTATTACATCGAACATTTATCAAACATTTCTTATATTTCTCTCAAGGAAAGTTATATTGCGATAATTGTCGTTAGCATTTTATTATCCATGTTTGGGACAGACACCTCCCAGTAGTAAATACCTTATAAATGATGACTTTGTAAATATTTAGCTTGACTATCTGTCTATGACTACCCCTATTACTGCCTTGGTTTTAAAACACAGATGTTTTTTTTGTTTGTTTGTTTGTTTGTTTTTTACCAAAGGACAACAGTTTGAAGTAATTTGGTAGAATGGTCCTTATATGAATAGGACTACAACAGACATACAAAGTTTGTTTGAGACAGCAAAGACATTTGGCAATGATCTGCTGCTGCTGCTTTACTCCCTCGTTACCCTCGTTTCTAAACAAATGTTCGCTTCCCTGTCCAGTGTCCTTAACTTTGTGCTTTGAATGTTTATTTTCCAAACCAGGCTTGTTATGGAGAGTCTTCAGTGTCTTCTCTGAAGAGCTCAATCACTGACAGCCTTATCACTTAGGAAGACACTGGCGCTAGGCAATTTTTAATTTTCTGACACTGCATTTCATCATCTTCAAAATACTGTGCAAAGGGCACCGACGGAGTCAAACACCTCCTGATCCGTGTTTGGGTATTCACCTCATAACAGTTTTTTTTCCTCTAGAGCTTAACACATTTTTAAACAGGTCAACAGCAGAGCCAGTGTTAATCTTCTGCTTCGTTAAGAATGTTATTTTGCCGGGCAGTTAAAATGCCTAGGCAGTGAATGGACTGTATCAGCCAAAACAACGTGCAAGGACCATAAATGCACTGAAGCGTCTTGTAAACACACAAACACGGTGGGGAGAGAAAGGGTAGGCGCAAGCCTGTTAAAACAGCACAGCTATTTTTGCTGTTTAACAGTTAAAGGCTCAGTATATAATATGTGTACCTAAGGGTCAAATGATTTTGCTGGAGTACAAAATACTGTGAAAATAGCATGAAAACTGCTGTCTGTGAGAAGATGAGAAATAACTAAATACATTTGATTTTGCTTAATTATTTATTTTCTATCATTTTGTATTTGTCCAACCAGGGTCCTTTCTGTGTGGAGTCTGTGTGCTCTCCCCGTTTCCTCTGGGTACTCCATGTTGCACCCACAGTCCAAAGACATGAAGTCAGGCCAACTGGACCAGTTAAACTGTCCCTAGGTGTGAATGTGTGTGGATGTGTATGTCTGTCTGTCTGCCTTGTGATAGACTGGCAAGCTGTCCAGGGTGAATCCTGCCTTTTGCGCAATGACTGCTGGGATAGGCTCCAGCTTCCCCTGTGACCCAGAAGGATAAGCGGCTTAGAAAACGTGTGTTTTTGTCCTCTGACAGATTAGTGACAGCTAGAAACATTACGTCTTCAGTTATTTCGGATGGGGATAGAGAGGTGATGTAAGCTATTTCAGGTCATTTTATAGGAGAGAATCTGAGTTGACTTACCCAGAAGGCTGTGCTCTCTCCATTAGGAGAATAAAATCTCTGAATCTTGGCGGCTCAAGGACAGATGTGATAAAAACATAAAATGGCAAAGAAGGAAAACATTTTTTCTCTGAAGAGAAAATGTTTTACAGGGTGTTAGAGTCAAGATGCCACTTATCCTCATCTCCTTAGGCACACAAATAATTCAAATGCACAGCCACAACAACAGCCACAACAACAGCCACAACAACCGCAACAACAACCGCAACAACAGCCACAAGAACCGCAACAACAGGGGTTATGCATGAAAATAAATTGGCCATTCAATTCATTGTAAAGGCAAAGGTTAAAAATAAAAATAAATCAAGTTCTACATATTAAAACTGCAAAAAAGAAAATGTTCTCATACAAATCGCACCAGGTGACATTTTAATAGTTGTTTCCATTGGTTGGAAAGATTTCATGCAACAATCAGGGTGAAGGTGAAAGCGCTCCGTAAAGTTCTCAGTGACAACATTGTTCAACAACACTCCAATAGAAAATGCTTCTGAACCACAGCAAAGACCCTGAACATTACTTTCAGGACGACTGATTCTATAATTATGTAACTGCAAAGTTCATAAAACACAACTAACTGTCCCCATAGAGGTGTAATGTCACTGACTCCTTTGGGAACAGCTTTTGTTGCAACAACACATCTGTAACTGCTTGGTTTTAAGATTGAAAGGATGAATAAAAGGATGCATAAAAGTAAAGAGCAGATAAACTAAATGCAGATAGATTTTATATATGTAATGTTGCAAAAATGTGTGTTGTGTTTCCTGTTTTTTTTTCTGACAGAAAAAACAATATCTTGTTCTTAATGGCCATTTTGACTGGAAATTAAACAAACAAAAGGGTGGTCCTTGACTTGGGCACAGTACTGTGTCTATCCATCCAACTATCTATCCATCTATCCCCCCACCCAGCCTTGTCATTCACTAAATGATCTAGGAACAATGTGTGAGGGAGATAAAATGAAGCTAATGTTCCCTGTTGCTGTGTGTAAACCATTTCCGGCTGATACGCTGCCGCCTCTGTCATATCTGACTCAGACACCACCTCGAAATAGAGGACAACGAGGACAAGAATAACACTTATGTAATATTTATATTTAGACTGCTTCATCTGACCAGACCCTGAACCAAACAAAATAAACACTCCCTCTGAATGTGTCCAAGAAGACTTGGAGGCTGGTTTTCCTCAGTAAAAACAGCCCTGAGTCATAGATCAGCGCGTGTTAAAGTCATTAATGGCTGCTATTTTGGGTCTTTCGATCTGCGTGTGCTTTTGTCAGGTTATTTTCTCCCCCTGCACCAAGGCTGGATGACAAATGGAAGGTTTGGTGAAGATTGTTGTGGTTAGAGCCATCCCTATAGGGCAACATGACAGCCACACAGAGCGAGACCAGTGTATTCCTCCCTCATCATACACTCACACACGCACGCTGTCACTTCTGCGCTCGCTGAATCCCCCCAGCGAGGGGGAATATTTTCAGCTCTAATGCCATTTTAAAAGCGTTTAGTGTCACTGTCTGTGTGGACAGCTGGTGTGGAGACACATATGTAAGTGAGAAAGAGTGAGAGAGAGCAAGAGAGAGAGAGAGACCACCATACCCCTTGGAGAATGTATGGTGGACTCGCGTCAACACAAAAGACACACAGCTGAGCTTCAGTACTCGCCAAATGAGTGAGTGTCACAGTACATTTTTCACCCAAAATTGTGCTTTTTCAAGCCACATGCTCTGTTCACTCAGACTAAATGAGAATGTCAGGGCTGATCTAGGAACAGATTCTGCCCTGATGCTGACACACTACACAGGTCTCATATAAGTTTCACAGAATCCATTATAACAGTTTATTATAACATCGTTATAGCAACCAAAGTTTCCTTTTCTTTTTTTTTAACACTAGTAAGGCTGAGACCCATTTTGACCACCTTAAATTTTGAGATGTGATTTACTAAATTAGTGCACATCACAATTTTACAGGACAGGAAAAACCTTCTTAACTTGTAATGGAAGTCAATGCAACAACATTTTTCTAAGACATTTTGGACCTTCTGTTTTTCCGTTCATCATGAAATTGACAAAATGCAAAGAGTAATTCAGGTTTTCAAATAAATGTTAAAGTACAAACGCCAAAAATGAGATTTTTGAGCAACACCAACAATATCAGTAAGACAAAGCTCAAAATGGTTCTGAGTATTTCTACCCCATAAGCTCATAAGCAATCATTTTGACCGTATACATTAGACGAGTGGTCACTAACCCTGGTCCTGAAAATCCACCTTGCTGCAGAGTTTCTTACCTTCCTGGCTCAGGTGCAGTAGTGTTAGGTAAGGAGGAGGCAGCATTTTAGATGCAAGTTGGAACTAAAATCTGCAGGAAACTAGATCTTCAGAAGAAGGATTGGTGACCACTACATTAGGCTGCTTCTCGTCTCCATGAGCCAGCTCTTTTTCCCCACTTTTCCAGCATGCTGAACATTATTTTAGTCGCAGTTAGTAACAGTAGTAGTGTGTAAAGCCACTGATGGCTTTGTGTCCGATTGCCATGGCATCAGCAACACTTGACTGTGTGAGCAGACCTTTGTTCACTGCCAGCTTGGGTCATTTGTTCATTAGCGTGGCAGTGTACACTAACTAGGCTTACATTGCATGGTGTCAGGTGGCATCCAGAAGTTGGTATTGGTGTATTTTTATGAGTACCAGTATCAGGTCAATACCTGAAACCAATATCGGTATGGATGCATCTCCAATTTGTACAATGTTATTTCATTACTTTAGGCTGACTGACTGTTCCTCCACCATGATGAAAACAGCATTGATATCACAACTCCGTAAACGCATGCTGTATCGAAAATTTCAAAAAATGTACCCGACTTCATCAGCTGCGTTTGAAGAGTGTTCTGGTGGTGCTCTCTGGTGGTACACGTTTTTCTGATAAATAAAAGACAACTTAAGCTGAAATATACCCTCCTACGCAGCCTATAGCAATTTAGCTCCTCCCATTCATGTTTATAAGGAGTGTTTCAACCTACACTGCTTCTTAAATGAAGAGCAATACAGAGCAGCCAGTTAGAACAGAGCTCATTTACATATTCCAGTCTTAAAAAGGTACAGTAACAAAAACTGTGTTTTTGTGGTACATAAAACGGTGTCGGGGGAAAAAAGTAAAAAAAATGTCAGGGGGAAAAAAGTAAAAATTTTAAAAATATCTAGGACATGACCTCTTTAAAAGGTATGAATTAGGTAGTCTCATCCCCAAGGGCAGCTGAGAGTTGTAATTTCATTCTGGAATTGAAAAGACTGAATTGGATTGGTGACTTTCTCAATGTCATTGTAAAAAAAAAAAAAAGGCTTGACTGACAGTAATAAATCTCATCACACCTCTGCAGTTATTTGAGTGGCTAGTAAAACAAAAGACTGACTTGTGAAACATGCCCATGAGCCCAGAAACCTGGGTTAGGAATACAAAATATTTACAGTGTAAAATTTAAACTTTTCTTCTTTTGCTGTTGACTTTGATCAATCAAACTGTAAAGTGACATTAGTTAACTAGTTTCAGTAACACTATGCAACTCACTGGTCTGATCAAATGAAGCATGAGACAGAGAGGCACTGATATTTGGTGTCGTAATTAGTGGTCTCCAAACATGATGAGCAGGTGAGCATGACATTCAGATGACGCTGGGTTACTGTGCTAAAATCCTTATGCTTTATTAATTTCACTGAATTTGTAACCCTATGCAAATAAATGATATATTGCTCTATAATGCTAATCAGGGTAGATCTACTCCCAATTTCTACATTCTACAGATGTGTACATAAAAAAATACTGGATATCAGCAACGGCCCAGAATTCTCATATCAGTGCATCCATAGTACACGCTTCTAAATTTTGAGTCACCTCAAGAGAAATTGCCTGGATTCTATAAAGGCCATGAGTTTGCAGGTTTTCAAGTAAACTTGATTTTCATGTCGTAGAATGAGTTCCAATACACTGTAAAAAACGTTTTCAAAGTAGTCAGTACACACAGCAACGTATGGCAAAAGTTTCTTCTCTTTCCTACTAAGCAATCGTGATTTGTAGTTTATCTGGTCAACCGAGAAATATGGTCCCAGTTTACTCACAAAACTAATCAAAAACTAAACTTAACCTACTAAACAAAAATACTTTCAAACTAGATCGAGACAGATATGAAATTACAGTGGCAAATCTAAATACGTAGTATACTGTAGCAAACACTCAGGACATTACTTTCCAGTCCTCCAGTATGAATCAGGTCTGAAGACTCATGGAAATCCCATAGTTGATGTAGCAAAGACACAACAGAGTACTAGGCATTTCGACAGCTGCACATCTGTCTAGTCATGCTCCATTTTCAACATCTGTTCCAAACACAAAAGTTGGCAGAAGGTCATAAACATCACAAATGTCCTGGTTAACTAATTCCCACGCAGAGTGCATCTCTGAAGCTTCTTATTTAGAGTAACTACAAACAAAGCTGAAAAAAGTTATTGTTAATATAATATATATTTGTTGAATATTTTGTTTTTAATGTAGTTTTGTAAAAGTAAACTGAAAAATACTTTATTGTGTAAAGTATGTGGCTATACAGTTTTTGGTTGATATTGTGCTAGAATATGAGAACAGCTATTAACCTTCTAAGAAGGAATTTGTATTGAAATGGTCATATTTTAAATTCAGCATTTCGAGTAGTATAAATCCTTACAAGTCCACTTAAACAAGAATGTACTGTTAGCTAGCAGTTATTGTAGGATAATGTCAGCAAGGTACACAAACCTGTCATTATGTTGATCGTGTCATTAGTTAGCTAAGTTTGCTAACAGGACAAACTATCCAACACTCAACTCACTCTTATCTTTGCACTGAGTTACTGTATAATGACAAGAAGTTACAATGAATGTGTTTCAGGCAAACAAACATGCTAGTTAGCTAACTTTCCTGACATTATGGCAAACTACCCAACATCACACAAGCAGGGAATTACTGTACTGAAATTACCAAAGATATGATTTCTAGAACATTATAAACCCTTAAAAGTACACTTTAATAAAAACAACAGGAATGAAATCTGACAGTCGTCCCTACTTTGAGCAGAGCAATGCAGGCTGACAGGTAGTCATCTAGTTTTATAGTTTCCTCAGACATGATAAATTTGCCAACTGCACTGACCTATTGAAAGATCTATCAACGAAACCTTCAAGGCTTTGACCTTGTTAAACAAGAGGATATGTTTTTTTTTAGTTTACCTTAAAATGACAAACCTCTGAGAACAAATGTAACTAGCAGACTAACAAGATATAGTTACAAGCCTTTATGTTTGCAGTCATTGACCACTTTGTGCCAGTCATTTCCTCCTTCCTGCTTAAAAGAGTATTTTGTCTAACTTGATGGGGTAAATGAATTAAAAATACACCAGTTCACACTTTATTTTAAGCAACATTGTAACTTCTGGGTGAAGCACGTTTTATATTTTAGCTAAGAAGCTTCATTAGCACAACTGAGAGCAATATTGGCTCTTATTTCTGTAATTATATTTATACATCAGTGAAACGAGTAATAGATGCTTTATTTTGTTTTGCACTCATTTGAACATGAAATTAAAGTAAACAGTGTAAGACTCTGAGTTTGCTTTTCTAAAGTCATCTTCTTCTCAATGTTATCTATTCCCTTTTTATTTTTTCCCAGATCATCTCCATTGTTGTTTATATTAGGGATAAAGACACAATTAGATATTAATGAAGTTTCCTCACTCTGTTGAGCTACAGCTTAGTCCTACAGATAACAAAGATGTAATGCTACCGTTAGGAAATATTCTGGTGTTTCACTGTTTCCTCAACTGTTCAGTCTTCCAAGTTGCAGCTCATTCTATAAAGAACTGTGACCACGCTGGCCCACCTTACACTGCCACTTTAACAGAAGCACATCTATACCTTTCACTCGCTTTGAAGAACTGAAAACCCTGTGTTATGCCAAGTTATCTTGAAAGTTATTGAGCTAACTACATAAGCCAGGAATGAGAAACTGTGGCCTCAAATAGAGTTCATCTTTGAAGAAACAAATAAATAAATAAATATATAAAAGAAAAAAAACAACAACAACAACAACAACAACAACAACAACAACAACTATCTTCAGTGCAGACTTATTTTCATGGTGGGTTACAGGACTGGAACACAGTGGGATACTACTCTGGAAAACGACTTCTGAGAGCCAACAAGCCATGTTTTTTTATAAGTGCAATATGTGTACACCTTAACTCTTTGTCTGGATAAATAATGCTGGGCTAAGACAGTTACGTCTGGTGAGAGTCTTCTTCTCATGGAATCTTGGAAATCACTGACTGTCTGCCAATGAAAACTGAGCAGATGTTGGTGTAATAGGCCACAGTTACAAAGGCCAAGACATTTCTTGTGCCTTCGGCAATAGAGAAGGCCACAAAAGGTCAAACTCATGACACTGGTAGAAGTTGTCTTTAAAAGCTGATCAGAAATCAGTTTTGCCATTTCCTGATTTGCATTTTGGTAAGGAAAGCTAATCCTACATCAGCATATAAGTTCTCCATTCAAGGTAGTCAATATGGAAGAATATTTTAAGGTGCAGCTCAGTGTTGGTCAGCACCCATGATTATAAACAATTCCCTGAGGGCACACTGTGGGTTAGCAGAGAAATTGGGGGGAGCATGGGTTCAGCACCTTTGCTTTACCTCTCAGACTCAACAATTGTGCTCTTTGATGTTACTTCCCTTCTGCTGCAGTACCAGGTGCCTGTGGATGAAATCACTGCTGCACGCTAACCTCACAGCGTTGAGATGACTCCTTTTCAAACAGGAGGGACACCTTAGGTGTGTTAAACCACCTGACTGACAAGTAGGTGAATATGAGACAGAAATTTGAGATAAGAGACTTTTTGAAACTCACATTTATAAAAATTGTCTTTGTTGTGTAGCTCCAGGTGTTTGAAAACATTTAAAACTAGTTTTTTTCTCCATGGAAGAGTGACTGACTAGAAAGAAGCCTTCCTCGATGTTGACTGGTCAGCTATGATGACGTATGGTGCTTTTTGATGGCACGCAGCAGAAGACTGTCATGCATGCTGGTCTAAGCTGGTCTGGTTGTGCTTTAATTGGTTATCCTACATGGTTATGCTGGGTGACCACAACATATTAGGCTGATCACTACCAAATCCAGCATAACTTTTATTGCTGCTGACCAGCATACCAGCATCTAAAACCACACACATACTGGTTTTGCTGGTGACCAGCCATGCTCGTCTATGCTGTTTTTTCTAGCAGGGAAGTGCACTGGACAGGCTAGAGAAGTGCTTTTCAGTTGTGGTGGGCATTGCTTCATAAACAACAATGAAATGGAGCACGTTTGAGGAACTTTGAAAAGGTGTTGTTTGAATGCCCTTAACTTTGTATTACTTTGATGTAACCATCATCTTGACCTGTAATGAGGGCAGGCATCTCCACAATATTTCAATGAATAATCAAATACTATGTGACATTATGAATTTTTTTTTTTTTCAAATTTTCTCCCCAATATAGTTGTTGTCAATTCCCATCTCCTTGCTACCCAGTTAGCAAAATGTGTCTAGCCTTGTGGGCCACATCCATGGGTTTGTTCTGGCTCAATATACAGCTGGCCCACACACTGTACACAGAGTAGAACTAATGGATTTTACCCAAATCTGGCCCAACTACATTGTTGGTCCGCAACATTCATGCCAAATGTAGACACAAGGCAAAACCTTATGAGGCTGTCTGGCATCGGGCTCTATTCTGGCATATGCCTGGTAGTCAACCAACAATTATGTAGGAAAGGCAGAATCGACCCAAAACTGTCTGCAATCTGTGTAAGTACCCCTCACTACACACAGTGCTACCAAGCTGTGAGGATAAAGCTAGCACAAGTTTCCCTCTAAGACATGTGAAGCTAGCCACTGCATCTTTTCAAATGGTCAGCTAACAGACAGCCACGGTGGCTAGCGTCTTGCTGAGTGGTGCGAAGACAGGGAGGAGCAGCTGAACTTGTGATCTCCCAACAATAGGACCAACACTGAGAAGGCTGTGCCACCGGGGAGCCCACATAATAAAGAATTACAAAATTATTGTTCAAACAATTTTTATTACAGATAATTATCTGCTTGTATAAACTAACACATCAGCAATTAGTAAGTTCACTAATTACGCTAACTTGGTAGCGATTTATGATTAAGGATGGTTAATATTTACCTTCTTTGGTGGGCAGGAAAACTTAGAAATATATTGTTCCTCCAAAGTTGTTCAACCACATGGCCCCATCATCGGGAGGTCACAAGTTCATTCCCCACCAATGCCACAGTCATCCATGGTCTATTACCTTACACAACAGAACTGGTAGTTAGAATTCTCGTCCAAGCACACTGAGCTGTCCTGTGACACTGAATTAGCAGCAGTTCAAAAAGATGTGGTGGCCATCTTCATGTGTCTCAAAGGGAGCCCTTACCCTGCCAGCTTGGTAGCACTGTGTGATATAGGAGTCTTTTTTCATTTCTCATTTCATTTATTTCCTGAAGAAATCACTCATCTCATGTGGCTGAACACAGACTCACTGTATATCTACTGTATATTGCAGTATTGGGGTGGGAATAGTGAGGATGATCTTCGTATGTATGGGATAGTGGGTGATTTTGAAGTGCTGCTTCAGCTTCTGCTTCTTTTCTAAGCACAGGGAATTGCACGGAAATTCTTGCCTGTGATAACTGACTATATGCTATACAGATAGAGCAGATACAGATTAGGTTTAAAAACACCAGAGTATTCCTTTAAACTGCTTGTGCTTGTACATTAAATGGAAGGATACAGTAGAGGAACAGAGAGAGAGAGGAAGGGATAATGTAAAGGAGTAATGTAGGAGTCACCAACAGCAAGAGTTCATTCATGGTTGAGAGATTCTTAGGCCCGAATGCACTGCTTCAGTGAGTCTTCCACTAAAGTGTAAGCCACTCAAATTAATGGCGCTGCACCACTAAGTGAGAATAAGAGAGTCTCTTATTAACTATGACAGTGCAAATATCCTAAGGTAATGAACACAAACAGTCTAGCACAGATTGCCTTGCAATGGCTGTGACATTCACACCCAACCTTGGAGGAGATGAAGATGAAATAGCTAGTGTAGGCCCTAAATGTAATTCACAATCAGAGGATAATTTGATAGTGGTTTATGTTTACAGTGCTGACTTTGTAGTGCGTGGAGGACGCTGGAGAGTGTCAGTTTGCCATGAACCAGTCGGACAGGCAGCTGAAGATTTACAAGCTCACGTACAGTCACCATGTGTGCGCACACACACACACACACACACACACACACACACACACACACACACACACACACGCACAAACAGCCTTGACATAAGCACATCTATTAAGTGTTCATCTTTCTTCTCCTCACTGCAAAGCCTTCATGGGGACTTTGACCTGTTTTTCAAAAGTTCTTTTTAATTAAATCATTAAGATATAACTAAAGTCATTCAGAGTGATTTAAACTGAAATGATCCGTTCTTGACAAAGTTAGTGAGCTAGAATTGTTCACAGTGGTGGTGATAGGAACCAGATGTCTGAAGTGTTTAATGCTTCTGAAAGCTACCTTACAGAATGTTATTCCAAAAATGGTTATGAGTAAGCTGATTGATGCCAGTGTCTTATATTTTTAGAAATGTTTTTGGCCTAGAACATTTTAAAAACTTTTTTTTCAGGCTCACCACCATTTTACCATTATTAACAATAAAATCGACATTATCAACATTAATCAACATTATCAACTAAAACTCAGAAGACATGTAGATCCACTGGTTATTTTGGAAAGTAAAACAAATAGACATATCTGTGTAGACATTTACAAGCCCTGGTTCTTATCACCACAGTTGTAAAGAATAAGAGTTGGTAAAGTTCTCTGGTGCTGCATTTAACATCAAACCAAATCTCAATAAATAAACGGTGTAAAAATGTTGAAAATCCCCCTTTAATAAAGGCTGTATGGTGTGACTCCTTCAAAAAATTCATAGGCTCAACTCTAATAATATTAAGGCCAGACAATTCAACCTTAATTCATACTGCAACACATTACCCGATTGGGTAATCAGGACGGTCAGGTGCATCCTTGGTGGGCTGGTAAAGTTCTGAGTTACACTGAGCTAACATACAAAATCCCACACATATAAACAGAAGAACCCATTCACAAACTGTAAACATCACAATCAAGTCTATATTTTAAGTGGGTAAACCAGCACACCCCCCACCCCACCCAAGCAGTACAGCCAAAGTTTGCCAATTGTAAGTGACCAACTACTAATTCTTGTAACGTGAGTACAGATTATCAAATTCACTAAATCGGAATGAATGTGATGCAGCTTTACAACACATGCAGTATTCTACAGAGTGCATTACTTTTCCGTTGCTAGTTGCTAAACAATGTAGTGGTTTTCATACATGAATTATATTAAATAAAAACAACAGCATCAAAACACAGTCAGGATGGCAGAGTTAAAAAAAAATAAAATAAATAAATAAAAAAAAAAACACACTTGAGGAGGATGTAGTGAAATGCATTAAATATCAGATATATCCAAGCAAGTGGACAGTGAGAAATGCTGACCGGAACCTACTCAGCCACCGTTAGTCTGTAGCATGTTTACTGTCATGACTGTCACGTTCTTTCCCCAGTTTTTAGGATCGCTAGCTGACCAACTTATTTTTCTCCCTACAGCAAATACATACGAGTAGGCAATAACAAATACGAAACTTAACAGGTTTAGGGAAAAGCAGGAACAAAAAACAAAATAGTGAACTAGCCAATATATTTCTCTGCTAATTTATTAGCCAGCATGAAGTTAGCCATAGTGAATGCAGTGCTGTGAGCATTTTTCCCTTCTTTTGTGGTGTCCCTGCTAGAAAAAAAAAACAAAAAAAAAACAACATAATCACCAGTAAAACCAGCATATGTTGTGTTTTGGAGGCTGGTATGCTGGTGAACCAGCATGACCGTGCTGGGTGACTAACTAAACCAGCACCAGACTAGCATAAACCAGCATAAACCAGCTTAGACCAGCTTAGACCAGCTTAGACCAGCATGGAAAGCATGTTTCAGCAGGGTTGTTCTGTTTCGCTTTTGAAGAAGACAGCAATGTCATGTGTGCGGATGACGCAGATGACAGTTGCCCCACTGGAAAATGCTGACTTCAACCTAAAAGGTTAAATCTAAAACTTTGTCTAGATTGAGATAAATTGTGTGTTAAAATCCAAATCTGTGACACTTCATTGGCTTAGATCTGATCACCAACACTGATCAGTGAGTATAGCTTTACACAGATCATTCATTTTTATTGCTGGTCAGCACTACATTCAAAACCCAATTCAGTAAATGAGCTACAAAAGGGTGCTTCTGTCAAGTATCAGTGGGTCTAAATTATAGCCTCTACAAATCCCTGATTGTGGCTTAAAGGTTAAGATTTGGATGAGCTTAAATCAGTGTGCAAGGGCGAACAATGTTCTGGGCTTCTGCATGGTGTCACAGCCTGACAATCCTGGCAGGGTTACTTTCATCTGAATATTTGAATATTTAAATCTGTGGCGACAGATTTGAATAATGAATGTGGTCTGTTCCGACTGATTTGACCTCCCGAACCACCTGTCTGAACTCGCCAGCAAATCAATACAGTCAAAAGAACACATGCTTACCTGTAAGAATTATTTGAAGTCACATGAAATATTAATAAAAGGTTACTTTTTCACAAATTAATGACTAAAAATATAAAACTATGGTCCAAAAAGTCAATATGCTGGTCTAAAAGGAGAATCAGCCACATGCAAGAATTGAATGTCAGTACTAAAGATATCCATTAGGCTTTATTCAAACTTTTCTTTCATCCTGTCAGTTAAAAATACATGAAAAAACAATGTCTGAAGGTAGCCATCACAACACTTCTTGCTTGACCTCCAGGTGTAATATTAGCAGCCTTTCAGTTTCCACAGCTTTTCAAACAGCAAGCTATTGAAGACAGGACCGTAGTGAATGAACATATGAGCTTCACTGTCAGAAACGTGACAACTGCCATTGCTGTGTCCACCATCAGTCCTACTTTTAAGTGCTATTACTGCCTAGATACAGAAACTATGCTTCCATTCGAAGTGAAAGGCTTCAAAAGTATTTCAGAGTTCTACAAGCAAACTAAATTCATGCATAAATGCACAAATTCAGGAAAGCAGCAATCCAGGGCTAATCAGGTCATTTTAAGTGCTTGCTGTCTGAGTGTGTGTCTGTGGCAGACAGAGAGTGAGAGACAGAGAGAAGTGCAAGGTTGATAGGTCTGCTATGCCATATTAAGGCCAGACAAGTAGACCTTGATTCATACTGCAAAAAGCTATCTTTAATTCTCAAACTCCATCCCCATTAACATAAAAGGTGAACGTAAAGAGAGTCGACTTTCTGGCGTTTACCTCATAACTCCATTTTGTTTTACAATTACAGTTTTTACACCATTTCATAATGAATGGGCCATTAGGAACGGTTAAAAAATACTTACATTAAAGTTACGAGTTACTTTCCAGAGATATTAGGTTATACTATCCTTAAGCATAATCAGCTAGATTTACTAAGTTGGAGCAAAGCAAATGGTCTAAAATGACTATAAATAAAATAATGTTACATTACCTAAAGTTAGAGGGACATTTCAGCCAAAATGAACAATTTAACTATCGCTACATTTGCTGTAAACATACCTACTTTACTCCTTCAGTGGTGCCACAATATTCTCTGGAGCAAGATTTTACAGTTCAAAGACTAGGACCACTTCCCTCTTACGATATCTTGAAGGTAGGAGGAACTTTTCAAGAACTACAACTGCTTTAAGGCTGATACTTTTAAGTAAGGTAGAAAACATTACTGCCAGGAGGCGGAATATCACTTCTGTATTTATTAGATATCTTTGTCACTTAGAGGGGTGGGGGGTTGTACGACGTTTGTATAAGTTATGCTGGGCACTGTAGTGAGAAAACATTGATGAACAAAAACATGACAACAGTATAAAATTGTGAAATGTGTTAAACTGATGAGGCCCATTCCTTGTAGCAAGCTAAAATTCTCCTCCAATATCTTCAGGTACATCGCTCCATTCATCTTTCCTTCAATGATGTGTAATGCCCCTGTACCATTTGCAGAGAAACAGCACCATATCATGATGCTCCCACCTTCGTACTTCACTGTGGGTATTGTGTTCTAGGGATCATATGCCCCACCCTTCTTTCTCCAAATATGACGAGCTAAATTATTGCCAAACAGTTCTGTTCATGTTTCAAGTTCCAAAAAGCTGAGATTTGTCTGAATGCTTATGTGCAAATCTTAGACACATATCTCTGCCCTTCTATAGCAGGGGAGTTTTGCCTGAGATGTAAGAACGAACATGATTCTCTGTGTTACCATCATTCCTGCTGATGTCAGGTCGTCCTGCAACTCATTTCAATTGACTGATCCTTCACCTACATCACTGTATGAAATCTTATCAACCAATGGCAACATCTTTTATAATGGCAACAGATGCAGTTTGCACAAGAACATTTTGTTTTTGCAGCATTAATATAAAAAATATTTAAAGTGGATATTGCACTGCAAACATATTAAAAAACTAAAGCAAGAGGGGAGACTTGTTTTCCCCTCACTGAAGAAGATTTTCTCCTGCCAGCAATAAAATGCAGTAAAAATAAAAATCTATGTAAAAATCTGTTTTTTTTTGCAGTTCAGAAGTTAATTGTAGTAATGAAGAGCAACATAAATACTTTGTAGGCTCTCTGGCAGAGACAATATTTGGCATATTTAATATTTTCTGTTTGGAGACAAAGCTAGAGTTCAAAACAAGGTCCCTCCATCTGAAACGCGCGCACACACACACACACACACACACACACACTCTCATACAAAGGGTCCTCCTGTCATGTCCATTCATTTTAGGCAGGCAGTAGTTGGCTCATGCTGACAGGCAAATGCACGTTCCTTTCACCCTGCCACAAAATATGCTAATGACTAAAGAGTTTACGCAGGAACAACTCAACAGCACTGTCCCCTTGATATGTGTGCGCATCCATGTATACGAAAGTGACCGTCCGACCACCTTTCCATCTCTGTTTTACTGTCCATCTCTTTGCACTCTGTGTGCACACATGACTCCATAAACCAAGTTCTTTCAACAAGATGATTTGTCTCTTTCCATTTTTTCATCTTTTTAGATCCATTTACTTCTTATGAGTCATTGTCTGAAATCATTGTGCGCTTTCAAAATAATTTAATTATAATTGTACAATTATAGCAATCATTCTAATTGCTGAAGCCTTTCGTGTTTTTTTTTTTCAATTAGTCAGTTTGGCCCCCCTACGGTGTCCAGACATTACTAAACAATGATTAATCCATTATGTTAAATACTGTGATGGAAATGCGGAGCAAACAAGGCAAAACAACATGATGAAAGCAGAACAACTTCGCAACTTATACTAAGTATGCGAGACAATGGCGGGGGGGGTAAATTAAGTCAGCCATGACTGTGAGGTGCATTGGCCATGAATATAATTAGGCTCTTTTCCCCACTTTTACCTCAATTTTTGTGATTTCCCAGGTGAGGTATACCAGTCATATTGTCGTATATATATGAGAGGGAGAGAGGGAGAGAGAGAGAGAGAGAGAGAGAGAGAGAGAGAGAGAGAGAGAGAGAGAGAGAAAAATTGCCTTGTCATTGTGATGAGTTGGCCCCCATTTGCACGCAGCATGGCTCCTGGAGAGCACTGGGGAGCCGTGGTTTTGGGGTTTTTTTAAGTTTTGTAGCTGCACTCGTAGAGCCACCGGGGGGCTGCTGAATGCTGTGGCTCCCACCATATACACTCTTCACTCCTCAGCTATTACTCTCAATGAGACTAAATCTCTCTCTCTCTGTTTCTGTATTTATGCTTTGTCAGGACATAGGGGGCATATTTAATCCTCATATGTATTCTACGCTGACCAGCCACCATTAAAATCACCTCCTTGTATGTACACTCATTGTCCATTTTATCAGCTGCACTTGCCATATAGGTGCATTTTGTAGTTCTACAGTTACAGACTGTAGTCCATCCGTTTCTCTTCATACTTTGTTAGCCCCCTTTTACCCTGTTCTTCAGTGGTCAGAACCTCCACAGAACCACCATAGAGCAAGTATTATCTGGCTGATCGATCATTCTCAGCACTGCAGTAACACTGACGTGGTGGTGGTTTGTTGGTGTGTTGTGCAAGTGCAAGTGGTTCAGATACAGCAGTGCTGCTGGAGTTTTTAAACACTGTGTCCAGTACTTGTACACTCTAATAGACACTCCTACCTTGTCAGTCCACCTGCTGCTCATCTGCTACTGCACAGTTTGTGTTGGTCATCCTCTAGTCCTTCATCAGCGGTCACATGATGCTGCCCACAGGACACTAATGGCTGGAAACTTTTGAATGGTGGAGTATTCTCAGTCCAGCAGTGACACCAAGGTGTTTAAAAAGACCAGCACAACACACACTAACACGCCACCACCATGTCAGTGTCACTTCAGTGCTGAGAATGACCCACCACCCAAATAATACCTGCTCCATGGTGGTCATGTGAGGGTCCTGACCACTGAAAAACAGGGTAAAGGTCTAACAACGTATGCAGAGAAACAGATGGACTACAGTCTGCACCTGAAGAACTACAAAGCTCCCCTATACGGTGATTGTTTTCAACAATTAAACATGGAGATTTCATGAAAACACCTGTCAAAGTCAAGAGTATTTTGTCGGTTCTGATATTGCAGATTATCCTCTGGTTTTTCTGAAATTTTTGTCCTGGAAATATATGAAAACAAACACTACACTACACACACACACACACACACACACACACACACACACACACACACACACACACACAGCCTTTCTCCCCTCTGACAGGTTAACTCCCTCTCACACAGCGTAGGCTGCCAGAGAAATCACTGAAATCTCTTTGCTGTAGCCACTGACATCAGCAGCCTCTCTCCGCAGAATCACAGCGCTGCATGAGTCCAGGGAGAGATGTGGCTCTGCATGTGTCTGTGTGTTTGCGTGCGTGTCAGTGTGTGCGTGAGAGTGTGTGTTTAAGACAGTGTCAGAAAACCAGCATGGTATATCACTGTCGGCAGACCACAGAGGGAAGAAAGCAAGAGATAAAAGAGATTGATTCAGAAGGAAAAGAATTCGAGGGACGGAAGAAGGGTAAAGAGGTTTAAACAAAAGAAACAGTGAGAAAGCAAAAAGGATGAGTAGCTCCCAGAGAGAGAGGGGAAAGAGAGCCTGTATAGATTTATCCCTGATTGAATATTGAATCCTGAGAGCTATACAAGATTCATCAGTTTATACTAGCACAGAACACAGAAACGCAACAGTTTGTACGTGTCAATGGTCTGTACACCGTGCAAGCAGAAGTAGCCTGTGCAGTTCCAGACACACACAGTCTGAGCTACTAATGATGCTTGATGAGTTCTGACTTGCACACCCACTGAAGCTTCATCTACAGAATCACTCAGACCTCACTAGTGCTCAAACACTCAATCTGTTATCAAGTCTGTCAGTGGGACACCACTGTGCTGCTCCATCTTTTTATGTTATCGGTAGAATTTTGTGTCTTTTCTCCACTGCACTTATACATACACACACACACACACACACACACATTATATATATATATATATATATATAATATATATATATATATATATATATATATATATATATAAACAAAAAATTAGTCACCTGCGACTGAAACATAATTGCGCAGTTCGGACAGATTTCCTGGATGCCTTCCCTGGCGTCTTACTCGTTGTTCTAGGTAGTCCTACAGATTTTCAAGAGGATTCAAATCTGCGAATTTTGCGGGCCCCGTCCACATGTGTGAATGCTCCTCATGCCAATCAGTCACATTTGCAGCCCTGTGAACATGAGAACTGTCATTTTGGAATACAGGGATAGGAATGTTATGTTCGTCTGCAAGATGATGAGCAAAAGGCAAAACATAGTTGTCCAGAAGCTCAATGTAGGCACTGTGGTTCAAATATACTGTAACCTCAAACAAAGGACCCATTTCCACATAATTAAAACACCCCTAGAATATCACAGAGCCTCCTTCAACTTGAACCACACCTTGCACGCAGTCCTCATTGAATGTTTCCTGAGGTCTATGATGAACACAATGCCTAGCATCACTCACATACAAGCAGAAACAAGATTCATCTGACCAGATAACACATTTCCAGTCATGAACAGCCCAGCTTTTGTGTCTCTTCGCCCACTGTAACCGGGCAACTTTGTGAGCAGAAGTGAGCAAAGGCCTCTTGCGTGCCACTCTGCTCCATATGCTCATGGTATACAGTTCCCTGCGGTGTGTTCTTTCAGAAATTGGTTGTGAAGGACCTGCGTTGACTAGTAGAAGCAATTCTTGCCTGAAAAGCAAGAAAAAGCTTTTATTTACAAGCCATGAAACACACCGGCAGTACATGTCCGTCAGTTTCACATGTCAGCCACCATTCTGACAAGAATTTCCTGTACACTGTACAGGACCATTTGACTGTACGCTTCGATGCACCAGCAAATTCAGCTACTTCCTTCAGACTATGGCCTTTGGCACGCCCACATGCAATCACTTCTTTCTGCCAATTACTAACATTTGCTTTGCGATCCATTTTCCACACATCATTTTCCAGACATTCACTCCTCTGTGCCACCTCTTCTCAATCCATGAATCCCATCACACATCCCGCAGGTATTGTTAGTCCGATCATCCTCATGCAACGCCATCTGCAGGAGCCTGAAGCTACTACCACCCTAAACAAGCAAGGAGCTTTATATATTTATAAAAAAAACACATATATACATACAAAATTGTGGTGATGTCGTTGCTGCATTGCACGTTAGTAATCCAGCAGAGACACTGAGTTGTTTAAAAACTCCAGCAGCACTGCTGTTTCTGATCCACTAGTACCAGCACAACACACACCAACACGACACCACGACATAGCGAGAATGATCAATTATATATATTGTAACGTCGGCAGAAGTAGAAACATAGAGGTGGCCATGATTCTACTGCAAGGAGTGCTCTTTATTTGACACACCAGCAGAAAATGCATACACAGAACCGACCTTGAAGAGGAGGACACCATTAACCACAAACTTCACTCAACGATGACCGCTCCCCCACACACAGAGACCAACACCATTCACACACTAAAAAATAACACAATCACATACATTTAACTAACAGACAATGACAAACAGCATGAACAGTCTCTTTCAGGAGGGCACGTGCGTACTATGAGCCTCTCTTGAGTCTCTCATAGCCAGCGTCAACCAGAAGCAGTTTCACTACAATACTTTAAGTTCAAGTTCAAATTTGCTTTATTGACATGACAAATGTACATTTGTATTGTCAAAGCACAACAAAAAATGATCTATATATTAAAAGTTAATAAAGAAAAATATATAAAAAAAAATAATAATAATAATAAAACAAAATACAAACCAAGATTAATATATGATAATGTAATAATTAAGAACAGAAAGTGTTAATCATAAATTAATAATATAAAAGTACATGTAATAATAAAACAAAACCTATTGAATATGTGGGTAGTTTATAATAGAGAAGAGAAAAGAAAATGTTAATAATAAAATATAGGGAAAAGAAAAATATATATATATAAAAAAGGACATCTATATTACATATGTACATATATAACTGTGAGTAAAGGCTGTGGTGTGGTGGTCACTCACTGTCCCGGAGTATATGGCACTCGTATACATATCTGGCTGCAGTGGACGCTGCTGTGCCCTCTCCTAATATAATCGCTAATTTATCTGTGTCCCCCAACGTCCTGAAGTTGTTTATCTGTTTTTCAAATTGGTTAAAATATTTATTTCTAATAGATTCATATTTTGGGCAGTTCAGTAGGAAGTGCACCTCTGTCTCTACCTCACCTGTCCTGCAGTGACCACATATTCTCTCCTCTCTCGCTAGCCAGGACTTTTTAAACCTGCCTCTCTCGATGGCCAGGCTGTGGTCACTGAGTCTGTATTTGGTGAGGATCCATCTCTGCTTCATATCTTGGACAGTAACAAGATATTCAGCCAATCTGTATTCCTGTTTTAGGGCCAGAAAGCAGTTCAGTCTGTTTTGTGAGTGAATTTGGTGTTTCCAATGTTCCAGGTAGGTATTTTTGCGTTGTTTAATAATTTGGTTTATTCTGATTGGTGTTTGGGAAGCAGTGCTGGTCAGACACAGGGGACTCTTTTCAGGGTTCAGCTCCTGGGACCGGAGTGCCTGAAACTGCAGTGTTGTTTTGGGACTCGATTTAAGGTGCATCCAAAATTTAAGTGTTCTTTTTTCAATGTTCATGATTAGAGGGAATCGGCCTAATTCAGCCCTGCATGCATTCGTTGGTGTTTTTCTTTGGACGTTTAGAATCATTCTGCAAAATTCTGCATGCAGGACTTCAGTGGGATGCTTGTCCCATCTAGTGTAGTCACGATGACTGAGTGGACCCCAGACTTCACTACCATACAGCGCGATGGGCAGGACTACACTGTCAAAGATCTTTGTCCAGATTCTGATTGGGATGTTAATCTTGTGGAATTGTTTCCTGATTGAATAGAGGGCCCTGCAGGCCTTTTCTTTCAGTGCATTCACTGCCAGACCGAAGCCTCCTGAAGCACTAATCTTTAGTCCCAGGTAATCGTAGGAAAGCGTTTGATCCAGGGCGGTGTCTCCTAGATTGAACATATATCTGCTTTCCTGAGATCTGGCTTTCTTTTGGAAGATCATGACTTTAGATTTGTTTGGGTTGACTGTCAGGGCCCAGTTCTGACAGTACTGCTCTAGCAGATCCAAGTGCTGCTGTAGCCCCTTTTCAGTGGGCGATAGCAGCACAAGGTCATCTGTGTAGAGGAGAAATTTAACTTCCGTTTGGTTTAGTGTCAGGCCAGGTGTTGCAGATTGCTCCAGTAACACCGCTAAATCATTAATGTACATGTTAAATAGAGTAGGGGACAAGCTGCAACCCTGTCTGACACCACGCCCTTGAGTGAAGAGATCTGTCATTTTATTGCCAATTTTTATTCCACATTTATTATTGACATACATTGATTTAATGATGTCATAGACTTTACCCCCTACACCGTTTTGGAGAATTTTGTAATATAAGCCTTCTTGCCAAATAGAATCAAATGCTTTTTTAAAATCTATAAAACATGCAAAAACTTTTCTCTTATTTTGTTGGTGAATATGTTGGTTGATTAGAGTGTGTAGGGTGTAAATATGGTCGGTAGTGCGATGATTTGGTAGAAAGCCAATTTGTCCTTTACTCAAGACACTGTGTTCGGTAAGGAAGGCCTGTCTTCGGGCGTTAATAATACAGCAGAAAACCTTCCCCAGATTACTGCTCACACAGATGCCTCGGTAGTTATTAGGGTCCAGTTTGTCTCCACTCTTGTAGATTGGGGAAATAAGCCCCCAGCACCAGATCTCAGGAAAGCAGCCGGACTGGAGAACGATGTTGAACAACCTGAGCAGAGCCTGCAGCAGCTTGGGGCTGCTGCTCTTCAGCATCTCTGTCCTGATGCTGTCGTGGCCACACGCTTTTCTAGGTTTAAGCTTTTTGATTTGATGATTTAATTCTTCTAGTGAGATTTGATAATCAAGTGGGTCTTGATAGTTTTTGATACTTAATTCTAGTGTTTTTAATTTGTCTTTAATTTTCTGTTGTTCTAAGTTGAGGCTATCTTGTGGTAATTGGTCGTATAATTTCTTAAAATGATTTTTCCAGATATTTGGATTGTCTATGGCCAGGTTTTGTGGAGTTTTGTTGCTCAGGTTGTTCCACTGTTCCCAGAATTGATTCTGATCAATGGAATTTTCTATTTTCTTCAGATGTTTAACATATGGTTGTGTTTTTTGTGTCTTAAGATCTTTTTATATTCTCTTAGCGTTTCGGCATAGTTTGAGCGAATTTGAGTGTTGTGTGGCTCTCTGTGTTTTTGGTTTGATAGATTTCTTAATTTCTTTCTTATTCTTTTACAGTCTTCATCAAACCATTCTTCCTTCTTTGGTTTTTGGTTGTTTGTGGTATTTGTGAAATTGATGCCTGCTTTCTTAGCTGATTTATAATATATGTCATTGATTTGTGACACAGCCATATTAACACCTGATTGGTTTAATTCAAATGACTCTGATAAAAATGTATTAATAAGGTTATTGATTTCTGGGGAGATAATAGCGGTTTTAAATTTCAGTTCACTGTCATGACTCCATCTGAGTGTGTTGTTTAATTGGATTGTGTTAACTTACAGTTAAAGTTAAGAGGTATTATTCCAAGTGATTCTGAGGCATTTCTGTTGGTCCATTCATCATGAAACTTCACAATGTAAAGGACAGCCACTGTATTCAAATAATTCAGAAAAATTAAAAATCAACAAAAATAGAGAGACATGTTTTTTGGACAGTGACAATATGTGTCACCTTTAAGGCTCATTTATACTCCCTCCTCTTTCTTTACGTTGGCATGGATGTTAAGCAATACATCCACTAAAGGGCAGTCCAGAGTAAAAATTTCTAACAACAAACATGGTGGCGTGGGGGAGGTTGTAAAAACATACCAACTTCAAAAGAGGCACCCGTGTAGACTGTAGTGATCTGCAAGGCCATTAAATACTTTGTGACATGTGGACGGAGAATTCTTTTCACTTCTTTTACCAATGAGACAAACTGGCATAATGTCTCACGTGAACTATTGGCTACACTGCCCCCACAGCTTCCGGTGGTACTGCCCCATTTCATCTGTATCCATAAGCTTCCAGAGAACATCCACAATTACAGTGAAGACAGAAGACAGACAGAAGGCTCAGTCCGTATCAGTATCCGTATTTAACTCTGAGGATAAATGAGAACTTGATATTATCCAAATCATTCCTCGTTATTACAGCACTCCTGATAAACTGTTTACTGTGTTACCCCACTCATGGTATCTTAAAGTGTATTATTCTGCACACGGTATTAAACTTTGCTACACTTAATATTCTACACTGCAATGGGATCCTCATATCCTTGCACCTAGCTTTTTGCACTATTCCTGTTGTTTCTGTCATCTACCTCACTCCGTACTGTCAGCCATCTATGCAGTTTGTTGTCTTTGCTTTTATTTACTGTTACTTGATGTCTGGCATACTTGTCTAGTATGTGCAATACCCCTCTTATATGTGCAATACCCCCTGCTGCCCCCTGTGTACTTCTTTTTATTTTTATATCAGTAGCAGCATGCTGCTGTAGAATAAGAATGTCATTGTATTTTCGAATGCCCTGTATTGAATCTTGAATGGCTCGAGTGGATAATTCTGAATGCTGCTGGCCTACACGAACAAAGTTCAGGTCAGGATTTGTACAGGCACATCATGCTGTTCGCACAAAGCTTGAAATATCTGTTTGAATCTGATGGGCCCAACTGTCCACGTCAGGGTTTGATCAAGTTTGGAAATAATTTCTCAAAAATTTGTCAAGTTTGGGTTGTTTAGAAAACAAGCTTGAAAATCACAAAATCAGCGACAATTTCAGAGTTCCTGCAATATACTTTCTTTTAGTCAGGGTGCATGGGGCACAACATAGCCCATACAGGCTTTGGGTAAATATTTATTAAATATTGAGCAGGATTAATATTTTTGTGCAAGCTACATACACATCTTTTCTACAAACTAGACCTTGTTTCAAGCAACAACTGAGCTGAAAATGGCATGAGTGGAAATCTTTCCCCATAGGCAGTGTTAATTATAACAGACTGAGGAGCCAGGTGTAACATTCGCTAAAAAGCATACATACACAGTTAGTTGTAACCCAGCGTTAAAACTGTAAAGGCTCTACTAGTCAACTGAAAACTACTAAAATGGAATTTGTTTTTAAAAATACGCTTATTTTATGGTCTTAAAAACATCTTTAAAAATGTCATTCAGCTTCTGCTGGCTGCAAAAAGATAAGCAAACTTAAACAACTGTGACTGCTTGCAAAAAACTACACAAATGCTCACTGTGATTTACATTTTTAGCCCGAGATTGCAATTGTTGCATGAAACACTCCAAAAAAAAGAAAAATACTGCACCTTGAAATTAGTTTTATTTTTTCCTCCTTCCTTTACTCTTCCTTCATAATGTTTTTATTTGTTTCTTTTTTAAACCTTAAACAGTTTTTAATCTGGCACAATGGAATCACCTGTATTTTTGTAGTTAGATTCACTGAGGTCCACAAGGCCAGCATGAAAATGATGCATTATGAAAAGTGTATCTGAATCGACCTTGAACAAGCGCTCCTGCACACCTGCCCTCCAGACCACTTTGACCACAATGGAGTCACTGGCATGTGTCACTGACCCTCCTGCTGTGCCAGAAAGCCTCAACTGCATGTGCCACCGTCTAATGAGAGTGAAAGCTTTGGCTGGATGTCATGGAAATAGTAAATAGTTCATCGTCACTTCTGCTAGGAATGGGAAATTCTGCCAGCGTCTGTGTATGGGGGCTGGTGATGGCTGATCACTGCACAGACTCTAAATAAAACTGTTCAGTCCTGGACCGAGTACACCTACCTCATATTATACTGAGGTCCTTACCTGTTCATACCAACACGTCCTCATGGCAATCATAGATTTATTCCTCATTTTCTTTCTTTTTAATGAATCTAATAGATTTCTAGTCATTGCTTAATGTAAATATCTCTGTCTAATCATTTCTTTATTGATTATTGTATTTTCACTAGTCATTTCCTTTTTCTTTACTCTCATAACTCTCATTGCTTTTGTTGTTGTTATCCAGTGTCGATCAGGAGGATGGGTTCCATATTTGTGCCTTGGTTCCTCTCAGTGTTTCTTTCTTGTGCTCTTTGGGAGTTGCTCCTTTTGAGTCACGGTTCTCTTCAATGTTTCTTCCTCATGGTCTTAGGGAGATTTTCCTTTTGATTCTTGTTTCTCAGACTTTCTTCCTTAAGCTATTAGGGAGTATCTTATTGTTTCTCTCAGTGGTTCTTTCTCAAGCTGTTATGGAGTTTTCCTTTTAAATATTGGCTCCTCTGAGTGTTTTGTTAGGGTGGATCTCAAACAGATATTTGCAAAGCTGGTAAGTAGGCTATTCATTTCTTTATTATTTTATTGATCTGACGATGGCTGTCAGTCACTAAGATACCTTAGTATGAGCCATTAGAATTGTGGAGTTTTATCCTGTCTCTGGTTGGTGGTGTTTGAGTCGAGGTTGGTTTTGGGCAGAATTCTGTTGGGATACAGTTGGGTCTGAATTCAAAACTTGATGCTAGTGGTCAAGTTAAGACACAGGCACAATGTTCTGGGCTATATTTGAGTTTGGATCAGAATTTCAGGCCTGTTTAAAGTTCTAGTTTAGACTCTCAAAGCCATTCACAGAGAGACACAGGCAAGAGAGAGACAGAGGGGCCAAAACCTGATAGTGGCAGCCTACTTGTTTTACTGTATTACTCATAAGGCTTGCTGACAGTCTAGTACACAGCCACGGGGTGGACAAGTGAAAGAAGATGAAGGAGAAAGAAAATAAGTAAACAAAGACAGAGGACACACAACAGAGTGATATGAAGGGTCAGGATGTTAGAGAGAGAAAGAGAGACAGAGAGAGAGAGAGAGAGAGAGAGAGAGAGAGAGCGAGACAGACAGACAGACAGACAGAGAGAGACAGACAGAGAGAGAGAGAGAGAGAGAGAGAGAGGTTGAAGAGGAAAATATGGAAAGTAGGGAAGAAAAGTGCAGGAGAGTGGTGGAAGAAAGTGAGTGAGAGATAAGGCAAATGAAAACACAGAAAGGGTAACAAAAGAAGGAACAATTGAGGTAGAGTTCCTCATTAAGGCTGAAACAAATACCTCCTAAGCCCCACTTCCTTGCAGTCACTCATTTGGAGAGAGGTTCAGATGTGACAGTAAGCTTCAGAAGATCATAGAGGAGCTGCAGGGTTCCTCCAGGACCTTGCACTGAAACTCTGCAAAAAAAAGCAAAAAGACTCTCCTAGACAGGCTCTCACGTCATTAAGCCCAAAATAATTACAGACGCTACAGCTTTGATGCCTCTGCTGCTGAAGCCACCAAGTACCACACACACAAACACCTCTAGCACTGATGCAAATCCTGAGCAGTGTGTCCAGCAGAAGCAGTGAGCCCTAATGAGTTTTCACAAGATTTTGCATTGTGTCTGCAGCAATTTGTGCCCATTTAGTCAAAAGAGCATTTGTAAGGTCAGACACTGATGAGAAGGTCTGGCAACGCAACTGATGTTCCAATTCAGCCCAAAAGTGTTCAATGAGGTTGAGGTCAGGGCTCTGTGGAGACCACTGGAGTTCCTCCACATCAAACTCATCAAGCCAAGTCTTTATGGACCTTGCTTTGTGCACAGGGCCACAGTCATGCTGGAATAGGAAAGGGCCTAGGATTGCCCTTCACTGGAACTAAGTGGAACTGAACCCTGAAAAACAGCCCCAGACCATTAACCCTCATCCACCAAACTTTACTGCTGGCACTATGCATTCTGGTAGGTAGTGTTCTCCCAGCATCCGTCAAACCTAGATTCGTCAATCAGACTGCCAGATAGTGAAGCATGATTCATCACTCCAGAGGATACATTTCCAGTGGCTGCATGTTTTACACCACGCCAGCTGATGCTTGGCATTGTACAACGTGTTCTTAGGCTTGTGTGCAGCTGCTCCTTCATGGAAACCCATTTCATGAAACTGACAGCGTCTCCTAGATGCTTCCATTTTGCAATAATAGCACTTACTGCTGACCATGGGAGATCTAGCAGGGCAGAAATTTCACAGACTGACTTGTGGCAAAGGTGGCATTCTATGACCATGCCAAGTTTAAAGTCACTGAGCTCTTCATTCTACTGCCAATGTTTTTCTATGGAGATTGCATGACTATGTTCTTGATTTTATACACCTGTTTGCAACTGGTGCGACAAACACCTGAACTCAGTAATTAATAAGAATTCATTTGCTGTAATTTAAAGAGGAAAAAAATAGAGTAAAGCTGTTAAATAAAAGCTCGTCACAATTCAAACTTTACGCAGCGCTCTCTTAGCCTGAATGCATCACTGCTGACAATCCAGGTCTGCTATAACTGCACATAGATAACACATATGCACACATTCCAGATGACAGCTTGCTTTTATTAAAGCGATCTGCACTGTGTGACTGGAGTACACTCATGGTCACAAAATTAAATAAAAACATCTGTTAAGTGGCTCATCCATTTGTGGTGCTGTTTGAAGCTGGAGCTCGACACTGATTGTGTCAGAGACTAGCCATAAGACTGGTATAATGGAATTGGATTATGAAATCCCAAATCCAGTCTTGATTCATGGGCTTATCCAAATCACCTCACTCCTCGACGGTGACACATCTGCACACCAGGGTGCAGGATAAGATATGAATAGGGTTTTTCAGCGACAGATGAGTGAAAAATCTAATTTACACAGTTTTCTCCTTACCTTAGATGCCAATCAGCCAAGGCATGTTTGGTGTTCGAAATTTGCTTCATTAGTTTTGGAGCTACGAGGCTAAGGCCCATGCACAGATATTTTGGGGGGGTGGGTGCTCAAGGGCAACAATGCATGAAATATGAAATATGAGAGCATGAAAAACTAAAAAGGTCCACTCCAGCCAAACGTAAGAATGTAACCATTGCTTTATGTGTTGTCTCCTCGCCTCCCACAACAATGCCGCAGTAGTCAGTGGAGTGAGATTTTCTGGCTTGAAGACTAAAAAGACCCTTATCTGATGATGTTGGGAGGTGGCAGGAACTCTCCACAGGTTGATGGTACTCCACTAGAGGAGCACTTGAGCTATGAAGCTTGTGGAACCCAAGCCAACCCACCAGTAAATGCAGAGTGTGAAGGACACTGCTATAAAAAAAACAGCACTTTTTTTTTTCCCCTCAGACTCGCATGAAGCGACTTGTGAGCATCAAAGCAATATGTGTAACTTAACAATTCAATGAAGTGAATGATGATTTAGGTATACTTTGCATGAAGCTAACTGCAAATCTATTTTAACTAAACTACCATTATTTCCTAGCTACATTAGCTTCATAGTTCCAGTGTAAAACTAACTCCACAGCCAAAACACAAAAAAAGTGATGTCTGATTGACTACATTTGGGGTGAGGGGACAAACGGTCACTTTAAATGTAGGCGTATGTCCACTCCATTGGGGTCTATTGTCCAGCCTTTAGACACCCCATCTGTGTACCCCATTACCCGGCTTGTACAGAGTTTTTGTCATTAATATGCATCATTGTGAGAATCTGCAGACAAATCTGCTTAAGCTGCCTAGTGGGATGATATGTTTGACAATGCAAGGGAAAAACACGTCCGACTGTGAAACTGTTTTTCAACTTTATTTATAGTAGGGGTAAAAAAGAATTTGGGGGGTTTGTGCTGTCGGCAAGCTCTTATTATCAGCAGCAGGAACAGTTTGGCTGTGGGAGTTCTCTCCGTTCATTCTTTTGCCAAATGGAGGTGCAGAAAGCACTCCAGCCACGGGAAACGACTCATTATGGCCGAGCCTGACTCGCTGCGTCAGTCAAATCAGCCGGCGGCTCTGAAGGACGGCAGCCAGCAATCTCAGTCAATAACTCTCATCTCCAAGCCCCCGGCCATGCCTCAAACAGCTCAAATGAAAGCGCTGTCTTCGCTGCTGATAAGCCACTACAGACCAGAGGAACGTCGTGCAAGCAATTAAAGACCTGATGTAATTTTGCGCTCTGCCTTTGTGTCTGATGAGATGGGAGGAAACTGAGAAGTCGCCAAATGGATTTCGTGTTGCTTATCAGGGGGGCAGAGCACAATGGATGCTGGGAAATTGATCATCGAGTGCCTGTGTCTGAAGTGCCGCCGCTTTCGGCTATTAAACTACTCAGCTGCAAAGGAGACACGTACTTGGTTCGGGGGCTGCCGGGGTGTCCAAAGTCTTTCAGCCCAGCTCATCTTTTCCAAATGAAATAATTTCACATTGCAGGATTGGTTTGTCATATACAGACCCAGGCTGTTCAGTATGGTAGATTTGCACTTCCTTTATGCCTGATTAGGCAAACTGGGGGATTTCTGTTATTAATGTAGTATTCTCTATGAGGCTCTATAATATCTGATTCTATTTACAAAGCGTGATGAAGACAAAGGCAGTTTTACATAAGGTGCTGCTCTTCAAAACACAACACATCATGGAATTTTTTACATGAAGACACATTACACCTAAAGGCTGATTTATAGTTCTGAAAAAGCATATAAACTTGTCTATGATGAAACATAGAAAGCAGTTCATGGGCAAACACAGTTCACAGAGGCCCATCAAGACCTTAACATGCACAAAATCTCAACAATGTGTTCGGTAAATCTGCAGAGCTGTACATCAAGCAACCGGCTATCCAGTAGCAGTCGGGGTAGGACGGCATCCAAACAATACTTGACCTGAACCTAAACTACTACTGACACAAATTCCCTTAACTATCATGTACAAACTAGATTATTTATTATTGCATTCAGCGTTTTGCTTATTCTATAAAATGCAACGTGGGACTTTCTTCTCATTGTTTGTTTTCTGTACATTCTGTAAACGCCTATGCAAATTAATTCAACTAAATTCACTTTTCCAAAAAAAAATAATAATAATAAAATTGCAAATCCACTGAAATTAAGTCATTATTGTATTATGGCTTTGAACACTTAAAAAAAAATCCATCCCATTTTAATGTAGACCTTCATCAGAGATGGTCACTTTTAATCAAGACAATCTTTAATTGACTCATCATCAGTAATTCTGCCCACAAACGCACTCAGCAGCTGTTGCTAGGTTGGACAAGCTTTACAGAACATTGACAAAATCCCATTTAAACAAATGAGAAATCGTAGCACACAATGCAGGTTTGGTCAAAATATGTCAAAAGTCATTTCCATCAGCCAACTACAATATTTTGAGCGGCCACATATCCCAGTTCAAAATGCTGAGTTACAAAGCTGAAATATGAAGTAGCAAATTGAAAATGGTCAGAATCAATGACAAATGTGTCACCATTGCTACCAAAGCTCACTGACATACTAACAATACTCTTTCTTATGCCAAGTATGCTTACAAAGTAAATATAATTTGAAAATGATAACGCATTATAAATTTGGGTGTTGTGAGAAAAGTTATACACTACAGTTTTAAGTTAAGTTGAATGAGATTTTTGTCGTGTAAAGCTTGTCCAACCTCAGAACTGTGGTTTGCTCATCCAAGGGGAATTTAGGAAAAACTGCCAGAGGAAGAAAAACAAGGTAAAGTCATCCTCTGCTGAGCCACAGCAGATAGTGGAAATCCAGTACAATAGACATACATCAACCCATCCATCAGTTTTGTTGTGGATTGTGTGCTGAGTGGAGGGATAATTCAGCTGCTTGTGCTGTGTAATTGATGTTAACTGCGCTGGGCGGGCAGCCAGCATCGTCCACCCAGGGACCCAAAGGTGATTGGTCAGTGTGAGCTGGCAGCCCAGTGCTAACCAATGGGATTGTGGGAGCGACCTAGACGACCTTGGCAGACGGCTGCTGTCAAATCCATCTCAAATGCCTCTTGTGCCTTTCCACGTGCCCTTGATCTTCATGATCTTTCTTACTCTGTCATGTTTGCCTTTTTTCCCCCCTCACAAAAATGGTTTTCCACATTTCCAGCCCTGGGTGTGCAATGTGCCTGTGTGTGTGTATCACAGTATAGATCTGTAAGTTAGCACTTCAAAGAAGATTCTAGGTCCAAAAGAAAAAAAATCAAAGATGTTTTTAAAAATTGGCCCATATTGCACCTTGTGATGAACAAAAATGTTTCAGAATTGCTAAATTTCAAAACTGATGCCGGCGGTTTGTGGGGGCTATTTTTGTGAGGTTTTCACACAGTATTACTCTGCGGGGGGGGGTCATGTGGGATAAAACATACCATTCTGTGCAAAATTAACTCACCGCCGTTTATTTATTTAGCTTCCAGTCAAAACAGGCAATAAGTACAAGAAAATCAAAGAAAAAAATTGTGGAAGTTCAAAAACTTATTAAAATATATAGAGAAAATGGATCTCTTCACAACCATGACAAATCTAGTAGACCACCAAAACTGCCACCATCAGAAAAACAGTACTTAAAGCTTTCATCTTTGAAATGATTAACAGAAACACCTGTGAATTTTTTCAGATCTGAAGCATGAGTGGAGCTTGATTTTGTCCTCACTCTCAAATGTGAGAAGACAACTCAACACTTTGAGTCTGAAAGGATGTGTAGCCGTCAAGAAGCTGTTACAGAAAACAAGAAAATCTGCAAATCAGAGAAGCTGTTGGTGGCCTCAGAACAATGGACTGACCACCCCAGAGTCCAGACCTCAACATCAATGAATGTGCTTGGTATTACTTGGATCATAAGAAGCAAAAAAAAATGCAACCAACTTCTGAGACTGAACTTTAGAGGTGTGGAAAAATATCCCTGTAGATTTCTTTGAAAACTTAATGCAAGTCTCCTCAAAAGAATGGACGCTGAAATAAAGGCAAAGGATGGACACGCTGAACACTGAAAATGTTGTTACCGTATTTAGTTGTTGAGGTTGCAGTATGTTTTTTGCTTTTTTCCCCCGACACTAAAAATTGAATAACTTGTGCTTAAATCACCAGTTTGACTAGAAATTAAATAAATGAAGGGGAGTCTCTGACTTGCACATTACTGTATACTTCAAAACCTGCTAGTAAACCACAGCGTGTGATGGGGAAATTTTCAGAAATGCCCTTCATGTAGAAACAGCTTAAACCAAGAGCTTATCTAGATGATAATGGCAAACTACAAAATGATGACATATTCTCACTGGTGACTCATGCAGTGGTCACTGAATCAGTAATATGCAAACTGGGCCGTTAGACAAAGCATGCACACACCTACTTCACCAATAAACTTCATCAGTTTAATGGCTTTTCACAGAACCAGCAGGTTTTGTGGTGTTCACTGCGCAGCTTTTCAGTCCTTTTCAGAAGACTGATTTTAATGAAGTTATTTTTATTTTATTTTTTCTCTCAAAATGCTAATGACTATTACTCCCACAATCACAATATGGGGTAAGGTAATCGCACAGCTCATCGAAAACAGCAGCTTTTAGTCTCACAGAGAGAGAGAGGTTACAAAAATTAAACCACAGGCTATAGCAGGGATTTTTTTTTATTAAAAGCAACAGGTTTCATACTAATCTCATCTTACTTTTTATGACAAAAAAGCCAATGAACTAAAGCTATCTTAACCAAGACGAAACTTACAAGACATTCTATTCCCCTATGAGAATGAAGAGTACTGTTATACCCTGTTTCAGTATTAAACAAATGTGAAGAATGATAAGAAACCTGAATTTGTAAATTCATTCTCACAGTTATCAAATTAAGGTGGGATTCAATTAACCTGGGGTAACACATCCATATTAAACACTTCATAAATCCCAAAACAACTGATGCTCTGGCAGAGTCTCCCAACCATGTACTTGATCTGAATGGTAGAACTTCATCTCAATCATCTCTATACTGAGACGGGATTAGCAAAGGGAGAAAGAAAAATCAGAAAAGCAAGATTCTGCAGGCTGATTAAATTAGCCATTAAATATTAGCTACAGGAATAAAGCATTGTACATTATATTTACAATATCATCAGCTTTAGGTTTCTATGATCATATGACCACTGGGTTAACAGGCGATACAACCCTTTAGAAACTTGCTCAAACTACAGACATTTTATTGCCTTCTATATGCAAGAGTTATCATTAAAGAGACATATAAAAAGGTTATTACAGACGTCCCCCTAATAAACAAATCCAATCTGAATAGGGCTATACTTTGGCTTCTATTATTGTTTTTTGATTCAGCAGTCAGGCTATCGCTCTTAGACATTTGTCATGAGGAATCTAAAGAATTTTTACTGAGATTAATAGTGTTTGGATATATTTTTCAAATTCTTGTAATATCATATGACAAATGTCCAAGAGCAATAGCCTAACTGCTGAATCAAAAAAGGGAGTGAATACATTTTAGATTTGAAAAGAGAAAGCTTTTACTTGTTTATTAATCTCCAAATAGTTCATTAAATATGTTTAAAATAGCTTTAACTTCTCTTATTTACTTGCTATTCCTATTTTTTAGCTTGTTACCTGTCATGTTCTCAATTCTAGCACACAATTAATTCACCCATTTCTCATTTTTGTCACCGTTTATATGATTCTGAGTGGGGCATGTCTGCCTGGCTGATACATCACTGGCTAAAGGTTTCTGCATTAAACACTAATTTGCTTCTGCTTATGCCTGCTGCTCATATATTTCTCCTGAAAAAAACATCTCCTGTGTCTCCTCTTGAGTTTTAGTAGAGATCTCAGTGTTCTCAGATTTGCCAAGATAACACCACTCATCTTTATCTGTAACTAAACTCATCTTTCCTTTCTCTCTCCTGTGTCTCCCCTTTTTGTCTGATGCAATTTCTCCTAATTAATTCTAAGAGAGTCATCATTAAATATCCTAAATCATCAGCAAAATGAGCAATACATTTTCCTCTGATCCTTGCTTTCTCAAAGTTTATCTCCCTGAGTGTCATGACACAACAGAAGTCAAATAGCGAGCATGTGTACAGAAAGTACTGCAATCTGTCAGAATTAAGGCACATCTGAAAAAGGCAAGGTGCTTTTTAGGTAAACAATGCATTAACAATAAAAACCCACATCAGCTTTTTTTTGGTTTTGTTTCTTTGTCAGCTAATCATTGCAGGCCTAATTAGGACCAGGTTTAGGGCTAGGATTAGGTTTTGGGTTGAGGTTAAGGATAGGGTTGGGGTTAAGGCCAGGGTTAAGGTTAGTGAAAATGAAGGGGAATTTAATAGATAATTAGTTGAATTTAAATTAAGTGCAAGGTAGGCACTTACAAAGCATCTACAATGGGATATCCAAATGAAGTGTTACAGATAATCACAGTGTATGTTTATCATTTAATAACTTCTTTGTATTCTCAAAATACTTAAAATATTGAATACAACATCCAAACCTTGCTTTTTAGTCTCTAGTCTAGGACATTTCAATCTGCACTGTATAATTAATTATTGTTTATAAACAACAAAAAGTACGGCATGTGGACCCAGTTAATGAATTTAGGTGTACTGGCCACATCCATTGCTAACAGCTATGCAATCTCCACAGACAAACACTGGCAGGAGAATGGGTCATACAAAGAGCTTAGTGACTATAAATGTGGCAGTATCATAGGATGCCACCTTCGCTACAAGTCAGTTTGTAAAATATCTGCTCTGCTAGACTGCTGCCCTGGTCAACTGTAAGTTCTATTACTGTGGAAGCGTCTAGGAGCAAGAACAGCTCAGCCACACAGCAGCAGATCGCACAAACTCCGATATGCCAGGAGAACGCTACCTACAGCAATCCACAGTGTCAACAGTAAAGTTTGATGGAGGAGGGATAATGGGCTAGGGCTGTTTTTCAGGGTTTGGGCTCAGCCCCTTAATTTCAGTGAAAGGTAAATGTTAACTCTACAGCTTACACAGACATTTTACACAATATGCTTCCAACTTTGTGGCAAGTTCGGGGAAGGCCCCTTCCTGTTCCAGCATGACTGTGCCCCTGTGCACAAAGCAAGCTCCACAAAAACATGGTTTGACGAATTTGGCGTGGAGGATCTCCATCAGCCCCACTGAACACCTTTGCAATAAATTGGAAAGGTCAATTGTGAGCCAGACCTTCTCGCCCAACCTCAGTGTCTGACCTCACAAATGCTCTTTTAACTGAAGACACACAAATTCCCACAGACACACTCCAAAATCTTGTGGAAAGCCCTCCCAGAAGAGTGGAGGCGGCTATAGCTGCAAAAGGGGGCCAAATGAATATTAATGGCCAAGCTCATATAGGTGTGATGGTCAGGTGTCTACATACGTCTGACCATATAATGTAAACCTACATAAACATTTATGAAGGCTTATTCCAACAAGCCTCAGTTGACTTTAGGGCTGCTTTTGGCAATTGTTGATGTAATATCACTTCATCAATTGTAATGACAACTGACGCTTGTTGAAAGAAGCCTTTATAAAATGTCTTTATAGGTTTAGGTCTGTTAACAGGCTTATATAGTTGTCAAGTGTCCTTTACCAGTCTGCTTTACCTATCAATACCACTAACACTAAAAATCAACACACCAGAACTGATACTCTGCTCAGATGACATATCTCCCAGCGCTGCTTGAGTTATTATTTCACTTAAGTAATTAAACTTTCTTGTGAGCTTGTATTTAGGCTGCTCTACCCACCTCTGCTCTCTGGCTGACTCCACACTGGTGTCTGTATATTCCATATGCCCTTTAAACAGCATTATCCTGCCGCAACATCTCATTGGGCCTCTGCTTCCGGCATATTCCAGAACACTTTTAATTAGTCGGCCCTGCACTTTGCTTAGAGGGACAGAACCTCTGGGAAAGACAAACTGTAAAGCCTTCTGGGTACGGGGGACCACGTAAGACAGAGAAAGAGAGAAACTTATCAGCATACGGAACTAAACACTTAATGAAGTGTGTAAGCGAGTGACTGGCAGTGTGCGTATGTGTGTAAACGCGTGCCAGTCTTGCCTGAGGGTTAACCATTTGTCCTTCACGGCACTAAAAGGACAGCCTTCAGGGAGCACTGAACTGCACCACTTCCACGTCGCAAGGTATCAGTGAGAGAACACCCAGAGCAGACAGCTGATTTCAGAGAGTCAGCTTTGACACAGACAGATCCTGACATGACACAGAAATCCTGACTGCTCTGGCACTTGACTTTGACGGCTGAAAACTTCACATTCTGGACACTGTTTCTAGTTTCTATATCACATGCACACACAAGTTTGTTTTCATACAATGTAAGGAAAAACATGACATATACGTTCCATAATTTTATTATTAGTGTGTATGGGTGTGTTTATATATATATATATATATATATATATATATATATATATATATATATATATATATATATATATATATATATATATATATGCAAACATATATGAAATTTAGTAGCAGCAATCCTAAACAGTGAAGAGACAATTAAACCCCTGGCAAAGCCATGTACAAGCCAAAACAATACTGGTAACCTTATTCAATACTGTTCTACCGATGAAGTTTATTCACTGTTTCACTCTGGAGGGCTGAATGCAGTGAACCTCATCGGCCAGGCACATTTCTTTCCAAATGTGGAAAGAAATATGCCTTCCACCTCACTGGAGCACCCTACAACAATCCCTACCTAAAACCTTCGCCCGTTCACTTTAAAGGCCCCGAGGCTAGCTAGTCCTACCGCAAGACTATGGCATGGGGTAGGATTAGCTTGCCTATATATTACAAACGTAGTTTGGTGCTGAGGGTGAGCATAAAGTTTATTATGTAATTTTACAAGTGCTCAGTATGCCCTCCTCCAGCTGTACAGACAACATCAACGCCATAGTCAAATTCATCCCATACTCGATTGAGAGCGTCAGGTGTCACTGTACTCACGGCTCTTTCAATGCGATTTCGGAGATCATCCAGTGTTGTGGAACCAACTAGGGACGCTCTGAGCTGTTGGAGGTTCACTGCCAACGAAAATCATGCTTTCCGCTTGAAATCAAAGCTTTCTGCTCAGGGGTCACCATCTTCTCGCAGACTGAAGGAAGCCATCTTCTGGTGACAGTCAGAAAATCTATGACCCCCTCTTTCAATTGGTATGTGATTTGTTTCTTGGCGCCTCACAGTTGTAAAAATATGGCGCATATTTTAATACATACATACATTTACTTCATATAAGCACCTACATGCATAAGAATGTTTAAATCTAATCCTAATCTTAATTTCAGTAACCACAAAGGAAGTTTTTTCTGGCTTTCCTGCAATTATTGTCCTGAAAACGTATAAAAATAAACACACCAAAATAAACAGACTTGACTTTGACAGCTGAATGCTGATCAGCCAAGCTCTGGACTGTGTACCAGATACACACATACACAAGCACACACACACACAGTGTTGGGTGGCACTACACTGCCAAACCATGGCTGCTGTCCCCTAAATGATGGCTTAATCAATTAGTCTGTCATTTTCAGTGAGCCTGTGGACCGAGGGAGCAGCGAGGGAGGCAATTAGACATGGGCGGGACTGTCAAACAAACGTCCAAGTCAGACTCAGTGTGTGACAAGTATCAAATATATGCACAGAAACACACACACACACACACACACACACACAGTCACAAAACAAGAATATTAATAGCTGAAAACTTATAAAGTTATAAAGTGTGTGTGGAGACTTTTAAGACCAAATTTTCAGTAATGAAGGGGACACCTATGGCCACAAATCAAAAATATAAATTGAGGATACTAACAATGAGGATAGGGAAATACATGCAAAATGAGCCCAAACTGTTTCCCTTGAGAGGACTGAAGTTCAACTCTTGACATTTTCCAGCACTCCTGCAATGCCTCTGTGTCCCCTTCACTCTGTCCTTCCGAACTGTAATTACATATAAATGGAGTCTCCACCTCAGTGCTCCTCCAATATTGCCCCAGCACCCCAGTTTAGTCTTTACCCTACATTCCTAAAAATAAAGATGAAACCTAAAATAAAGGTTTAACCTTCTGTTTCTACTTTTAGCCAGTTAGCTAGTTTTTTTTAAGCAAGTGTAACAGACAGCATAACCAATAAACTATAACTGGTATAATGGCTTTACATACTGGCATTACATGTGTACAGCTACAATTTTAAAGGCTGAAGTGTGTGATGTTATTTAGTAAGCAGGAAAGTTTACACAAAAGGGAAATGAACCTTAGTTTGTTTGTTTTGACTGCTGAAAGACAATCAACATGAGGAAGCTGAGCGCATCTTCATTCACTCATTTCCTCCACGAAGCAAAGGGATGGAGACTCACTGGAAAGTGGAAAACACAGATATAACAGACCAACTATGCACACTAGCACAGAGCAGTTGTGTTGTGCTTTTGATGCTGGTATTCTAGGACACCAGCACCAGCACCAGCACAGAATGCATGCTGGTCTGTGTTGTTTTTTCAGCAGGTCAGATAGCAGTCACTGAATCCATGTTTAATCATCATTACAGGGTCAATTTACCTTCACTGAATCAACATTCTAACGTTGATTCTTCGTCACTTTTTCACACTAAATTAATACTAAAACAACACTGAAAGTTTAACAAAATTTCAACAAACATCAATGCCATCTCAATCACTTTTCAGCTTTAGAAGATCAAAGCCATCCCGCTTTATTTGCAGCAAGGATCATAAAAAGCCAACTGGCCTAAAATAACACAAAATAATCACAAAACTCTCCCTTATGTTCTTTATTCAAATTCACTGAACAACTACGGAAGCATATCAGTGTCAAAATTAAAACGAAAATGTACAAAATGGCAATGTAATCTTAAGCTGGAATTGAAATTTTCCACTCCTACATTCAAATTCAATAACTCCATTTACATTTGCCATTTGGTGCACGAGTACTGACGTTTCAATTACACAGAGATTTAGACATTACTCTACCGCGTATGTCGACATGGCTCTTTCTCCTCTGTTGTTGTTTGTAGGTGTCGTGCCGAATTCATTTTCCCACCAGAATACAACTCTCAGCCGCGTGCATAAGCATCACGCAGGTATATGGATGCTGCAGATTACACTCACAATTTCAGTCATTTACACAAGGTAACAAGTAAAATTATGAGCGTAATCTGTAGCATCCACATGCCTGCGTGATGCGCATGCACGTGAAGGGGGGTCAGATTCTGTATCCTTCAGCTCCTCAAAAAATACACCTGTACAGCTGTGCATGACGGGGCTCACGGCTTGATTTCTATTTATGACAGTTGAGTAAAAGTGAATTACACTCTGCAACTGCAGGGGGAGCCCAAGAGCAAAAGGTCCATATAATGCTGCTTTAAATAACATGATACTGAGTAACTCACCATGTTTTCAGAACTACTTCACCTGTCATTATAATAAATGTAACCGCGAACGTGCATTCATGAGCTTCTTCTGCTGCAGATTCGCAGCGACTTGCATGCTAATAGCACTACCTGCTGGAGAAACTTCAGATTTGTTTTGAAGTAATTTCCGAAGCCACGCCCACTCGCTTTCCACATTAAAAAATATTTTTCCATCATTACAGAAGCATTTTTTTATAATTCAGCTAGCCACGGGGAAACTCAATCTGTACAGCAAAGTGGGAAGTGGGGTTGTTTACTCTACTGGAGCTTTTAAAGGCCCCATGATCACTTAGTGTTTTAAGAGTAAAAGTGAACAAAACATTGTGCATTTAATATTATTCATCTTTTTCTGAGAATGCTGGCCGAGGATAAGAGGAATTTTCCCTCCAAGTTAGAGTCAACTTTGCTGCTCTAAGTTAACATACTGTCATTTCAGCTTGTTTTTTTTTACTGCAGGTGAGTCACTCTGAGGCAAGCTAAGGTTCCAAAGCACACTGGCATTTATTTTCAATTCCACTCATGTAAAGTAAATTAAGGGGAATCCATGCAGTAAAGCTAGCATTACAGTGCATAACAAGGAGAAATAACAAGCAGTTTAACAAACCACCTTTTCCTCTCTCTCTCTCTCTCTCTCTCTCTCTCTGAAACTGACTACTGACTACTGGTGTGCGAGCCCACACACTTCCTAAATGTGAACTCCAATGTTCCAGCATACTTTGCAAGCTTTTTAATAGTAAACTGATCCTCTCTAATTCTCGCTCAGTCATTTTACCAAAACTGCGATTAGTGCTTTTTACACATCCCCATCGGGTTAAATGTCCATCCGCAATATCCGATTACATTGCTCTATCGCCCAGGCCTAATAAACATAAATGCATTGGCCATTTTGGTCCATTGCTGCAATACATCATCACTTCTGCCATACTAGTCCAGGCAAGAGTGACCTGTAAACAAATACAACTAAATGGGGGAGCTGTGTTTTTTCTGGATAAAAGGCAGCATAATGTTTACATTACTTAACCAATTTCAATGAGTTGTATTCAGATTCAAGGATTTATGGCCAAATAGAGCACAAAAACATTTTGCCTGCAGTTACTTTGAATCTCTATAGTTATAATTACTGCAAGACGCTGAAGAGAAGAATTTGTTTATTTTCCTTGGTTAATACTTGTGAAATGGGGCTCAAGTTGGCTTCTGTTTCAACTTTTCTGTTCCAAATGACGCAGCAGTTACTTAATGGTGCACCAACGCCAGAATGTTACCGCAGCGCCACTTAAGGTGAAACTCCCACTGCCTCAACTCTTTCTGTTTGGGAAACCTTCAAAGTGTAAGAAAAAATAGCTAGTCAGCTAACTACAGCCAGATTCATAACATATCAGTCGCTCAGCTGACACAAAAAGCTTGTCATAAAAATTGGTTTAAAGATGCCAGCATAGATCTAAATTATGGTTTAATATTATTAATATAAATGATTTCTGATAAAGTCTTACAAAGTCTTTCTTATGAAGCCTTAGCTAGCATTAACCACTAGTTATATCTATTTGATAGTCTGACTGATGACCAACTAGTTAGCTCTAAACATAGTGTTATAATGGCCTAATACAACCAAAAACAATCATTCAGTCTTACTCTCTGGGAAAGGTGACTCCCAGAGATCTGGTTTGGATTGTGCTACGGTTTATACAGCCCTAAGATGCACACGACTCTTTTTTCCCAGTTCAGTCTTCTGAGACTTATGACAAGCCTGGAGCAATATGGCGGCAACATTGACAAACGAACCAGGGGCCAATATGTGCAATATGTGTGGTGAGAAGAACTTGAGGAGCAGGAGGTGCGAGAGTGTCCATATGTGCGTCTGTCACATGGTCTCACAGTCTACCATAAATCACCGCCAGCAGTACAAGCCAGTGATTTTCATCTCATGGTCAACTATAAATTAATGTATATTGAACATCATTGTGGCCAACATTAGGAACTGCTGACTTTCATTAGTAGTCTAACGCTGATCCAACACAGTGAAATTTGAACCTTGATTTGAACATCAATAATGGATCAATGTCACCCAGCTATCTGGGTAACCAGTTCAGCTGATTCATTCAGGCTATAAACCCCCCCCTATAAATTGATACAAGCTGGTATCAAACATGGAAAAATCTAGTAATGAGATTTATCTTTGCCTACATAGGCTACTTCACTCACAGTGGAACATGAACATGGCTGTGTTCAGTAAACCAGCTAAATAACTAAGTAAACATGTTGCTTAACAAAGATTTTAAAGAATAATGTCTTATACTTTCTTCCATACTGCTGCTGATCTCAGTCTTAGCAAAAAGGTTCTATATAGCACTGAAAAAAGGTTCCTCGACACAAAAGTAGAACCCTTTTCGGTATATCTAGAACCATTTGTGGCTATACAGAAACATTTTAGAAGGTTCTTTAAAAAATGTATGCAACTGGTTTTCCATCATAGAGAAGAACCATTTGACCATGCAAAAAATCCTTTATGCATTGAATGGTTCTTCGTGTCATCAGACTGTTCTCACTCAACAGCCCTAAAAATCAAACCAATCCACTCTGTTCAATCATTACAACAAGACACTATACCCAGAATCTGAACAAGCGCCCCACAGCAGATGTAACGAGAACAGCTTCACACACAGCGACAGTACAGTCTTAAGCACTAAAGAGAAGCTGTGTTCTAAGCTAACAAATCCGTTCCGAAATCAAACTCAAACGAAACACACCACTGTTTACATTTTTAGTGAGCTGACTGAACTTCAGTGGAAGCCTAGCTACATGTTTCTCTCTCGGCTACCGCCGCAGACACCTCTCAACAAAACACTCATCAAATCACAACATAAACACCACATGCTTTACAAGCCACGTGCTAAACATCACAGACTCAACTAACTTTGCTAGCATGTCATCACTTTTTAGGTACGAGGTACACACAACATGCTCCACTGCAAAAGAAATGAACAGTTTTAGCCCTACCTTTAGTCTTCCTGGGGTCATATTAATCCATAACTACGCCTACAGGACGAGGCGTAGACGTCGGGCCTTTAGTTACTGTTGAAGACAGATATGATTTCATCGTGGTCCAAGGAGTCTGACGGTTTCCGTTCAGAAGACCAAATAGTGGCGTGACATTGAGGCTCTCAGTCTTGTTTTTATCCGATTTGTCGCTAAGAAAAGTGTCTTCACTGTACATGAGGTCATTGGCAGTGCGCTAATACGGGGGAAAATATGCCCGGAGTGACATCTGTCTGTTGTGGAGTTTGACGGCGCTTATTCGTCCGTCCCCGTTAACGTTAACGAATTCAGTAACGTTAGCAGTGGGAGGCGCCGACCCTCCAGCTCTGTGTTTTGAAATAACTTGCAATGGACATTTGTTTTGCCATTGCTAGGCTAACATTGTTGGTAACTAACCTACTCTCAAGCTACAAAAACACTAGCTAACGTTAGCCAGCACTAGAAAAAGCAGCAGCGAGTTCGTTTCTTTAAAACATTCAAATTTGGCGCCGTGTGGTAGATTTTGATTGGCGTTGGCGACGCTATTCGAAACAGCCATTCGCAGCACACGCCGTACCTGAGTTAATTTACGGCGGATTTTTATTGGTTGAAAGAAGTGATGGACTGATTGTTGCCTCCAATCAGTATCAAAATGATACCTGCCCTTCTTTTGTTTTACAACAGTGTGGACTGCAAATGAGTATGAAATCAGTATGAATATCACATAAATAGACAGAGATAAAGAGATAAGGATTGCAATCCACATAGAGTCGTTTTAATAATAGCAGATTTATTCCAAAAATGCAGCTATTTGAATGGATGGGCTTTGGCAAGAAGGGACAGGGCCTAGGCCCCATCAGGCCCACCCATAGCCATGCATTGTAAAAAGGGATGTATAAATCTATACAATTACAAATTATAAATTGCAGCAATCTTTGACATTAATTCAATTTTAGATGTTATAAATCTATAAGCCTATTCCCATTAGATACATCCATAAACACATTCCTTATAAATCTGAAACTGGAATATTTTGATTAAAAAACTAAATATCTAACCACCTAAAATCTAATTAATGTCAAAGATTGCTGTAATTCTTGTGTTTTCTGTTTCATCTCAGTAAATTACAGCCCCATATAGTGAGCCTGGCAGATGCCGCTGCTGGGTCTAGAGGGTTAAAGAAACAATTGTGTAAATGTGTCAGTGTGAATGTTTAAATGTTTAAAGCTTAAAGAACCTCCACATAATGCAAAGGTTTTATATCATCCAAAGATTTTCAATGCAATCAAGTCAAGAACCATTTAGAAACCTTTTAAGAGTGCAATAGAACAGTCTCAACTCGTCAGCTAATTATCAGGCCTTTCAGGATTACATTTTGGAAAAGAGCAACCAGTAATCTAACCCTGTCCCATTCTGAATGCATTTGAATATTGTATTTGACCTTTTTGACCCCAAGGCTTGGCATGTGTACCTAAACAGTCTTACCTGGCCATGAATAACATGTAGAATGGGAGGATAAAAATAACAGAGCATGGGTTGGGGGTGGGGAGTTGGGGGGGTGCTCATTATGCATTCCGTTACCTCGTTTTTCATCTGGAGAGAAATAAGAGGCTCGCATCTTATGCTCAAGACCTCATTTAAATCTACACGCACCACTTAATGCTGCACTTAATTACCCGCCTTTGTCAGAGTGCTTATATCTCCTCATCTTCCCGCGCCTGGTATTCAAATATAGCCTAATTACAACGGCATTCAGAGAAACCCCTGGCACTCTGTGTGCGTGGCAGGCTTTAATAGTGCAGCCAAAGCCCAGAAACGCAACAATTATACAATAATTGGTTCAAATGCTGGGAACCAGGAGATATTCGGTTTCTTTCTCATTTTCATTGCAGGTTTTTGTCTGTCACTGAAGTGATCTGCAATGGCTGTCATTGTAGTGATCCCAGGCTGCTTCACTCTCTCTTCTGTGCTATCGCCATTATACACATGCTCTCTGTGACACTCAGGGAAGATTAATAAGGAGAAGCAAGATGACTGTTCACATATTGACAGTGCGGAGAGGCCGCCATCTGAAGGCATCACAATGTGCCACTGAGCCTACAGGAGGAACTCGAGGAATTTAGTAATTGGATACTCAGAAGTGTGCAGGAGAAATGAGTTTCATGCTAATGAATTCCACAGCACTGCAAAGCTGGCAATGTCTCTGTGCAGAGGGAAGTGACATTAGCATGGAAACACAAGCACGGAGTAAGAAAAAGCCCTCTGTGCATAAACAGTAAACTTCTTTTAGCTTTTATCAGTGAATGCAACATTTTTCTACAGATGTTATGTGATGAACTGACCTGTCTATGCGTTGCCTGTAAGTGTGTTCTGTCCTAGCAATTGTTGCAAGTTTGGACAAGCTATTCAGAACGTCCTTGACCAAATCCTTGACCTAATGAATTTCATTCAGTACCATGCAAACTTCATTTACTTATGTCCTGTCAAAATGGCCATTACCAGTTATTCATCTGAGGAGATACAATGATCCACATGCACAAGGAAAACTAAAGTTTCCAAAAATGGAGTTCAAAAAAATGACCAAAAGATACAGAGAAAATGAGACTCCTCACAATGAACAAAGAGCAGGTAGACCATCCAAACTGTCACCATCAGATAAACAGCACTGAAATCTTTCATCTTTTAGAGAGAGGAGAAAATCAACCTCCACTCTCACTTCAGAGCTGAAAAACTCCACAGGTGTTTCTGTTCATCCTTCCACTGTGAGAAGACACTCAACACTATGAGGAACGTGTAGCTGTTAAGAAGAAAGAAAAACAGATTACTTCTGTTACTAAGAAAAACAGATAGAAAATTACATAATAATACAACTAACTTCCAATACTGAACTTTGGAGGTTTGGAAAAGGTATCTTCATAGATTTTTGTTTACAAAATAAAAGCAAGTCTCCTGATAAAAAATGGAAGCTGTTATAAAAAAAAAAAGTGTAAATATTAAAAAAAAAATTTCATCAATCAATCCTCTGTTTACACTCTAAGTACATTGAGGGAGACCCTCACTTACAATGTAGCTGAGCCAATACAGAAATCAGGGACTGAGAAGTTAAATAGTGAAAACAAATCAAATGCCAAATGCCTCAAAAACCATTAAATTGCAACAACGTAGTAATTTAATAAATAAGATAAAATAAGGATAAATAAAAACTACAAATAATGAAATAAATAAAGAAAAAAAGATGTAAAACAATAGCTTGGCGATGTTAAAATAAATAAAAATAGAATAATAAAAACGAAACAATAACTAAAACATATCAAAAATCACTTTAAAAGGTAACTAAAATAAATTAAAACAATGTGTTTGATCAATTTTTGATGTGGATCATTCTACTACTGAATTGGTTCAAATTCAGAGTTGAAACTTTTAAACTGCCTTGGACTTTAGACTAAATCCTTTTGCTGTGAGTGACTTTATACCTATTAATTTATTAAAATAAATGATTGAGCATTTCATTTTTTCATAACACTACCAAAATTGTACTAAATGTTTCCTTAGCGACCATTTTAGTTATTTTTGAGCAGAACTCAAAACACTAGCCAGTATATGTCTAGCACAGCTTTGAACAGTCACATACATAAATTCATAAGATTTTCATTAAAACACAAGTTCCTCTATTCCCCCGAAAATACGTGAATTCTTAATGTTACACACTGATTTTCAGACTTTGGGACGCATTTACTTCAAAACAATGGGCTCTAACTGCTCACCATGTGGCAATGAGGGAGGGACAGGGACACAGTCTCACTTCCTGCTCTAAATGCGGGGGTGTGGCTAAAATAAGGCTCCGTCTTAAAGACTAAAACTCTGTGTTTCGGTTGTGACATGAAAACATGGAACAGCACTTTTTGAATAAAATGTTATTTAAAAATGAAACCCATGATAAATTGCAATCTTTCAATGTCACTTCAAAAAAATCAAAAAGATTCTTTAAAAAATTTGAAAAATTATTTAAGTATTATTTTCACATTGAAATTTAGGGGTTAGGGTTTAGGACAGACACCTCCCGATAGAAATCACCATATAAATGATGATTTTATATATATGTAGCTTATTACTATCTCAATTCATGCCTTTGGATTAAATAGATCACAACACAATAAATATCACACACACACACACACACACACACACACACACACACACACTTTCTAAACCACTTATCTTTCTGGGTCGCAGGGGGTGCTGGAGCCTATCCAAGCAATCATTGGGCAGAAGGCAGGATTCACCCTAGACAGGTCACCAGTCCATCACAGGGCTGTTTTTCTAATAGTTTTATCTGTTAACTAAATTTAAAGATAATTATGAAAAGCAAATTTATGAACTTGCTATCACACAATGATTTTATGTATTTATGACAAAAAATGAGCTATGTGCTATATTTTTTCATTAGGTTGAATGGGATTATTGCCAACCTACTGTAAAGCATGTCCAACCTCAAAAGGGATACTATGGAAGACTGCTTTTGTGGAGGGAGCATTGCACATTGTAATGTCTTCCTTACTCTACCACTACAGAGTCAACTTGGGTAATTACAAAGACGTTCATTGAATTGGGTGCGACAGAGCAGCGGACAGTGACATGTCTGAGTGGTAGAGTTCTCTGCACTGGCTACTAATGCATTAGTCATCAGTCCAGTTCTGCTCTGGGGTGAGGAGCCTGTGGGGGAGGGAGTGAATAAAAGTGGTAGAAGGAGTGCGACCAGAGAGAGAGAGAGACAGAGAGAGAATATATAATTCTCACATGGTGCACAAAGTCGACACTCTTGGCAAATCTGACATTTCATGGCCATCTTGGCTTAAATCCCTCCATCCCAGGATTCATAGAATAGTCACATGACTCAGCTCAACTGAGCTTTACCAACGATTACAAGTGGATACAGCTGAATTTCAACATGGCTGTGAGATGTCAAAACTCAGTGATTAGATCAGACCCAAAGCTACTAGGAGAAGCTCCAATACAGGCTATTTTTCAATCCCTCAGTGATCCCACAGTTTTTCCACCACACAAACAACACTTATCCCGTTGTTGTGGGCCGTGACTGATATCCCAACAGCAGATGAGTGGAGCAGTAATCCATATGTTTTGAGCTGTTCTCCACATGCAGCTACAGGGACCAGGATGTACCACAGCAGATACGCTGGGCCGTATCAGCAGGCCAGTGGCAGCGGGAACATCAAATCGAGGCCATTAAGGCTACATTACAGCCTGCACAGACAGCAAAATGGTCAGGAAACTCATTTTAGCATTTTGAGGCTATCAAATTAACTGTCCACCCCCGATCGAGAATAACATCAGCAACAAAAACAAGCTTTGGATTACCACCAAATCAAGTTCTACTGGAAAGAGACAAGCTGACAGGAGGGAGCCAAATCCACTGAGACCTTTCTGAACACAGGGATCAGAAATGCAAGGGGTGGTGCAAAGGAATGAGGACTTGATGTCTTGATGTCTCACCACTCCCTTGAGGATACAAACTGAATAAGAGGCATATCATTACTAGAATGGCCATTTTGAACTTGAAGCTGTGTGATGGAGGATAACAAAGAAGGAATAGGGGACAGCAGGGCGCAATCTTATACAGGGTAAAATGTAATGGATACTTTATATAGTTAATCAGGTTAAAGTAGAACATTCCATCTGCATCTAATTTTATAGCAACATCATCTGCAAATTTGGACAGCAATCTGACATATTTGAAGATGGTTTTTGTACTATCAAAGTCCTTTTTTCACCCCCGATGTTTTTTGATTGCTGAGTCGTGTGTATGAGTCACATAACTGACACCTACGTTATTTATTACTCTCTTGGTGGCTGCGCTGCAAAAAAACAGTATCTTGTCAAGTAAAATTAGCTTAAATTTAGTTGATATATCCAATATTTCTTCTATTGAGATTGTTGTCCACTCACTTTAAGATTATTTTCACTTGTTTTAAGTAATTTTATTTAGTTAAATTATCTCACTATGTTGGCAGATAATTTTGCTTGAAACAAGCTAAATTATCTACCAGTATAGTGAGATCATTTTACTTAATAAAATAACTTAAAACATGTCAAAATATTTTTAGAAATAAGCTAAATAATCTTATAATAAGTGCACAACCATCTCAAAAAAAGAAATATTAGATACATCAACTAAAATTAAGATAATTTTACTTGACAAGGTACTAATTTTTGCAGTGTGTAATATTTTGAGCACCATTTTACTCAAACGTAAGGAACTTACAGTGAGAGCTAGCCAGTCTGCACGGGGTCAGTTGAAACATGTAGGTTGCTTGTATTAATGTTGCTTAAATTCTCCTAAAGATTACTAAATGGTTCTTAGCTTGAATGTATGGTTCTAGGAAAAGCCTTTGAAATCTTCACATTATGTGGAGGTTCTTTAAACCTTAAAAAAAGGTCATTCACATCCACATATCTCATTTATTAAGAAAAACAATTGTTCAACAAAACTTTCATTGAAAGGTTATTCAAGCATCGCTGTAAAAGAAATAAAATGTTTAAAATTTTGCGAAGCACGCAACAGACAAACAGCAACCTAACAAGATAAGGGTGCCTAGACACTATACAACGCAAGGACTGAGTGGTAGATACATAGACATGCAGATCTTGTCTGTCTAGAAGGCGTGTACACAGCTGAAGAGGGGCGGAGTTTGTACAGTTCAAAATCTAGCAGGAAACAAATCATTTGGACCAGAAACACAGAAATATGGGCCACTGAAACAAAATTTTGCCGATGGCCATAAACAGAGCCAAGCAGACAACAGCCACAAAGGCAAAGAATTCATATAGATCAGGAAAAGAGTACACTGTGTACTGTCCTCCATCTTGGATTTTCATACATTTTCTGCCTGCACATTTCAAATGGTTGATGTGCCCCCATGTCAGAATCCATCGTAGCAAAAGTTTAAATGGTTTGAACTTTTTCGGCACTCGACGGAGCGTCTTTTCACTGCACACAGGCACATTTCTACTCTGACAGAAGCGGCAGCTTCTAGTATATAAGCAACCTAATACACAAATACAAGCTCCTGATAAAATTGCTCCACAAATTAGGATCACTTACTATATCCTCATCTGAGTCACACCACCACTAAACCGCCACCAAACACAAACCCTTTTTATAAAACCTTTGAGGATTTGTCTCTTAGCCTGTGGTTGGATTTCTTGTATGGTGGGTATCTGTGCTAATTGGTTTTGATTTTCCACAGTGGAGGCTTGACTAATGGCTTCACTTGGGAGACTTTTATATGACGTGTGCTTACTCTTCCCCCTTCACATCCTGTGAGCTTTCATTATTTTTCATCACCATGCTGTCAGAAGGGGTATCTGAATGGTTCCAATGGATCTATTCACTGTTACTTTAGGGATTTCCAACATTATTATTTTACATGTACATCTATACACTTGTGCAGGCTTTTTTCTTTAGATCTTCTCATGAAAAATTGAACTCCACAGGAGTTCCACAGGAGAGAGCGCAAACAGGAAAGACTATGTCTTCTTAGAGTTAAAAATATGACTTTATTAAAGATTTATATTCCAGGTACCAAATGGCAGACTTTTGGTACCCTACTAAAACAATTCATTTTCCTACCAAGGTTTTTATATTTATCAATAACATATTCACGCATATTGAAACTTAATCACTTATCTAGATGATGCAACATACTGGCGTAAGACACTAACCCTTCCACGTCACTCCATACGTAGTCTCCAGTCATCCTGACCTTCTTCAAGATCACTCCACACATTCATCTTGGCTCCACACCAAGGTATGCTTTGGCTTTGTGGCCTGTATCTAAAGCACTCAAACACTTTCAGGGTTCTTCTTGACGCTGGCTTCTTGGCAGAAAGCACTACATACCATAACCCATCAGATATAAACACACAGAATCTTTTGTGAACAGGTTCTATTTTCTGATCCCGGCTAATGGCAAGAATAAGCGAGGTGTGAGGATGAGCAAAGCACAACTGCCTGAATCCACTAAAGTAGTCATTCCGAAGGTCATGCTAGGCAGAGCTTATTCACTGAGATGGCTGTCAGTGACACTAAATCTTTCAGATCAGCACAGCTTGATGGCGCACACAAACGTACAGTCTGCACCGCCTCCCTATTACTCTCTAGTGTCAGATCAATCTCAAGGTGATTCTTTCAACCGCAGAAATAATGCTGTGCTTTCAAAACCACCCCCAGCTTCTTTCTGCATTTGCTCATTGAAATAATGCAGTTCCACCAGCACAAGTGTACGACTTTGTAATGAGAAACTCAGTGAGAGGAATAAAAAGCTTGTGCCGGCTGCCATTTTTATGCTGATCTGAGAACGACAGCGGAATATTTTTTAGAATGGGTAAAGAGAAAGGTTCAGGCAGAGACTGGTCTGAGGTCAGGGTTAAAGGAGCACCTCTATCTGGGCCACTCAACTCTTTCTGTCATTTTCTTTAGGCACTGGGCCAGGTCAGTGGATCATCCATATTCGTTTCCATTATTCAGCTAGCCTTCCTGAGCAGAGTGGGCTGTTTATCATGAGCCAAATTACTTCATAAAAGTCAGAGCCCATATTACAGACAGAGCAATCAGTACTGTCACACTGAACAGCATTTTTAGGCCTGTACATCTGTATAGTGAGATAATTTTACTTAATAAAATTACTTAAAACAGGTAAAAAAAAAGTTCAGAAATAAGCTAAATAATCTTATAATAAGTACACAACCATCTTAAAATAAGAAATATTAGTTGTGTCGACTAGAATTAAGATAATTTTACTTGATATGGTACTATTTTTTGCAGTGTGTAAAATTTTGAGCACCATTTTGCTCAAATGTAGGGAACTCACAGTAAGAGTTAGACGATCTAAAGTACAGCCTCCACACGGCAGGGTTAGTTAAAACATGTAGGTTGCTTGTATTAAAATTGATGTTGCTCCTAAAGATACTCCTAAAGATGAATAAATGGTTCTTAGCTTGGACATACGGTTCTAGGAAAAACCTTTGGTACAGAACCGTTACATTATGTGAAGGTTTTTAAAACCAAAAATTATGTCCTGGAAAGTGTAAAACTCTTAAATCTAGTCCATTTATCTAATATTTCTCATTTTTGTTGAAAGATTATTATCAGACTGTTCACCTTATTTCTGGATGTTTGTTACTTGCTGTAAGTATTGTTATCTAAAGAGTTTTTCTCATTATATTGCCAGATAACATTGGGCCTCATTCACCAACTGTTCTTAAGAAGAAATTTCTTCTTAAAACCCACTTACACAGTTTTTTACACAGAATCTGACATTTTCTTCTGTTTTCTTATTTGGGATTTGTTCTTGGGTAAGAACAGAATCTAGACACACTCAAGATCACAAAGGTGTGAACAGTTTTATGGTTTAAGAGCAAGTCACGACTGACAAAGACTTTTTCTTAGCATCTTTCTCAAGAACTAATTTCAGAACAAACTTAGCAAGACATTGCTGAATGAGGCCCCTTGCTTGTTTCAAAACTAAATGAAAATTGTGCTTGCTTAACTATATGGTGTGTGAATAAAAAACTCAATTTTCATGTGTCCTGTGTTGTAGCTATGACTTTGTCCCATGTGTGTGGGTCTGGGCTGAAATGGGGGTGGTGTTTTTCTTTAAATGAGAAATAATAAAAAATGAATCACAAAGAAAACTTAATTGAGATAATTTAAAAAATTAACACTTGAAACAAGCAAACTTATCTGCTAATAGAACAAGACATTAACATTATTTAAATGAAATAACATTAACACAGATAACATTATTTAAATGAAATAAAATTGCCTAGAAATGTTGTGAAAAAGTCAGACACCACCCTTTCATTTTAAGTCAAAAGCCATTAAGTACAAGTTATTTAAGTTCATTTAAACATATCATCGCTGTCCAAAAAAAAAAAACAAGTATCTCCAAAATAGTAACTTTACAGGAGAAAACAAAAACACTCTGTCAAAGTAAGTTAAAGTAAAGACATTTCATTCCAAGTGTTTTTAGAGCATTTCTATTGGTCCATTTGTCATGAAATTTTCATACAGTGTAAAGGACTGGTGTGTTGAAATGATGTAGAAAATAAAAATAAACATAAAAATGGAGATACATGGTTTTCTTTGGACAGCAACTATATATTTATCAGAAAATTACATAAAAGCTCCCAACACTTAGCATAATATCAAATCTATCAGTATTTCATTTGTCCTCTCTTACTGCTGTCCTAGCTGGGTCCTTCCAACAAAAGCTGTTCCCATAGAAGTCACTGACATTATGTTCCCCTTTAAAGAGACACTAACATTCACACAAGCAACTACACAAAAAAACCCTAACTGCCATGCAAATTTCTTTCTCGTGTGGCTAAAAATTGCTAAAGGAGATTTTTCTGAGGAGTCTATATGTTAGATTATACGTTTCCTTAACAGACTGGAAGCTTCAACAGAGGTAGAGTCACAATCTCATTATGAACAATATTAATGTATAGAACATTTATGATGATTTAAGATATATTTTGCAGTGTATGATTCTGTCTAAACAGTAGAAGAGACACAGGACTGTCCTGTATCACTGACAACCACTGTTTCGGAATGAACATCATTGTGTAAGAACCTGGGGTGGGTAAAACACATATCACATGTCAACGTGCAAGCAACACTGTAGGTAACACTGTTTTAATCTGCTTTCAGCATGTAATCTGATTAGCATTTAATAAGGTGGAATTAATTAGGCAGTTTATTAACGGTGCACAAATAAATGCTACCGGAATATTATCCAGCCATTAGAGGCAGAGATAGAGCAGAACATTAGAAAGGAAAAACAGAGAAAGAGATATAGAGATGTAGTAGAATGAAAGTCTGCACCTATTTACAGTATCTATGTTTTTGTCCTTTGTATGTTTTTGATCTTTTTCTGCAACCAACCTATTGCTCTTTCATGTGGGCATGGCCAGCTTATTGTTTAAAAGGCCATTTGTCCAGTCAAAGGTCAGGGAGACGTGCAGCATACAGAGAGGTTGTTGCTGCAGATTCAGACACAAATTGAGAATATTCGAGAAGGACCATTTGATGATAGTCTTGCATTTACTATAAGTGAACAGATCACAAATGACAGTGATGGCCTTTCACATAAGCCTAGTCACATTTATAATGCATGCTAAAACATTTGTGAACCATGCTCACTAGATGTGTGGTATGTCCTTGTCCTGCATGTACTGCAAATAAGAAGCTATTCCATTTTTTATCCATGAATGTCATAATTCTTTCAATGCAAGCACCACTTTACTTCCCTACCATTACAAAATGTGAAACAGTGAGTACATGAAACCAACCCCAGATCAATGTTTCATGAGGACCGGGGAACAGCTTTCACACTTGCTCCTATATGCTGAACTCTTGCAGCCTTGGGACTGTGAACATACTCTTAGTCTAACTGTTTGAGAATAGAAAACCTCTTCTTAGATCAGCTTAAACAGGCACTTAGCCTGTATGTTTCCAGAGCAGATGTAAATTCAACCAAGAAACAAATCAGATCCCTCAAAACACTTCAGGAGATGCATTTTTGGCAGATGTTATATAAATGTAAGGTTGTGTTCAGATGGCAGGGCCATCAAAAAGCCAGGATGCGGATTTTGCCATTGATGGTATTTTATTCCAACGTGGGTCTTCATGGATAGAGCTGAGAAATGTTTAGCTTAAGATGACAAGCTCCACCTGTCATGTGTCACTTTTCACTAGATAACCATTTAAAAAAGAGGGTGGGCAAAAGACACTTGCTAAGGTTACTGATGTTTAAAACAGCTGAGTAGGAAGACTGAAACCTGCTGGACTTTTTATCCCATCTTTGTTCTCACAAAAGAAGCAGAATAAGTGTTTGTTTCCTTAGTCTACACCAGGGGTCGGCAACCCAAATGTTAAATCAAACCACCTTGGGAGCCACAATATTTTATGTACATTTTACCATCTTGGCTGTACATATGTCTCAGTATGTGCTAATGTCCTAGTACAGGCTAAAAATATAAACAAAAATGCAGACTTACTTTGCTCTGCTTTAAGCTTTAGCTCAGCTATAGCTGCATTTCTCGCATCTCTGACAGGAAACTTTTCCTTTTAAGTAGAATCGTTTCTTGTAAAATGTCTCGTTCAAATGTCAACATTCGATTTTTTTTATTTATTTGAACTCAGGTTGCACTCAGTTTCTCATTCGCCAGCTTCTTGTTCAAATTTTCCCATTCCAACTTAAATGGTGCCTGAGGCGCCAGACCCTAATTGTTGCACCATTTAAGGTGGAACGAGAAAATTTGAATGACTGACTTCAGCCTCGTGACTTTTTAGTGTTTGGTTTGACAGCTTCTCGCTGTAGATTAAATGTATCAGAAAACCACCTTAAATCTTTCTCTTTGCCTTTTCGTTAGCTACTAGCTAGGCAAGATTGTTATCTGCATTGCTGTGACCAGCAGTCTGTATGCCAACCTTCAGGGTTAAAAAGTGAATTAGCAGTTATACATTAACTTCTGTGTTTAAGACCATTTATTCCTAAAACTGTGTTAGAACAATCAGCAGAGCTTTATTTTACTGCAAAGGAGGATTAATTTATTTTTACCTTAAATTCTAATTCTGCTATGGAGCCACAACAGGGCAGTAAAAGAGCTGCATGTTGCCGACTCCTGGTCTATACACTTAGTATGGAGTGTGATGTGGTATTGAGTTTCCCACCCTTAACACCACCCATTAAGATCCACTTTTGGAAAGCTTGTCACAGGTGGATTCCTCATGGTTCAGATGCAGATTGTTTACAGAATATGCTCTGTCTGTCTGAGCACACCTTATGCATCCATTTCTCCAAACCACATTCAACAAACAAAAACACTCCCGGTACTGTGACGCCGCCAACCTCTGCTGTTCTGCATATGGGGAAAGAAAAAGCCCACTTGACTGCCACTATGAAATAGGGTCATCACTGCTTCTATTTCTGTCCAATAACAGACTAGTTTCTTCTTTCTCTTTCTCTACATTCAATATTGTATGTTAATTGTACAATCAGATGCTCTATTTAGATTGCCCTTGTGTTATTGTTTTGCTTTGCATTGTTTAGATGAGGATGGGTTCCCCTTTTGAGTCCTGGTTACCCTTAAGGTTCCTTCCTCTTGCTTTTAGGGAGTTTTTCCTTGGCTTGCTTACTGAGACTTGGACTTGGATTTTCATTAAAGCTGCTTTGCAAGAACACCTGTTGTAAAAAGCACTATATAAATAAACTTTAACTTGACTGGTTCAGAACTGTTGATGTTAGTTTCTCTTCTGAGTTTAATTTTTGATGCCTCCAGGAGCCCAAGCTAGTTAAAATAAAGAACCAGTGGGTTAATCATTCCTTCAACCTGTCTTTATTCACTGACTCGCCACAATATAATACATTTCATGATTGCAATGACTAATACAAGAGGCAGTTATTCTAAACAGCCATCTTCTTGCAAACTTCTTGTAAGGAAACACCATGCAAAATTATGATTTTCAAGATTAAAATGTGTTTAAAATCTTATCAGGTCGTGATCCAGATACAAGTCATATGAAACGACCCGGTGTAAACGGGGTCTCTCAGTTGGTAATCAATAATTGACTTCCTGTTCATCTCGGGACCCACATTATTAGGCTCATAAACGCGTCAGTGTGTGTCTCAGTAATTTGATGTCCGGAGGAGTTCTGCGGAAGTGCCACAGCACTTGGGTTTCCCGCTGAAATGGTAATAAAACAGCTGAAATCAGCACCAGATCTGCACAGCAAGAGATAATGAGTACAAACATACAGACACAAACACAATCTGAATAATGTATGAGCAGGGCTGAGGGTAACACAAACTGACACCCACACCTCTCCAGCATCCTTCAAGATGCTGTAAGACGTAGGTTTATTGAGCGGAATTGAACATCGAATGGAACGCGGGAATTGTCCATTGCCTACTCACTCACTCACACATACACACCTCTGTCAGACACTCCTGCAGTGATTCCATCTGACCGCTAGCCTGTGGTCACTCCACAGCAGCTCCTGACAGAAGTGGTGGAACGTTATCAGCAGGACGGACGTTTCCCACAGTTTCCATCAGCGTCAAGCCGTCAGAGAGAAGCGAGAGAGGAGGTGCAGGCAGAGGGAAGAGACTCGAGCTGCTGCAGGAGGAAGACGAGCAGAAACACCATTACTGGAAGAAGAAGATGTGGGGGTGGGGGAGGGAGGATGAGATGCAGGCTGACAATACTGCTCCAAGAGGAGGCAAAGTTAAGAAAACATGTAGTCTGAAAATGGTGTACGGATTCCTTCATTTTTATTAAGTAAAGTTACATAAATAAAATCGTGGTTATGTTTTTGTTGTTCATGGAAATTCTTGACATGACCTGCCAGGCCGTAGGTGAGTTGGGATGGAACCCGTCTGTCATATCAACTCATGACAGCGTGTGACATCTGCCATGACATGTTTCCACAGGATTCAAGTAAAGCTTTTATCTTAAATGCGATGTAATCGTGAAGCTATGTAAGTTTAGATCAGCATTTTTCACTGCCTCCCTGTTCAGACACTACATCAGTGAAATAGTTAGCTGATGTAGTCAACTGATTAACTGATTACTTAGTTAAAGTGGAACAGGAGATGAGAATAATAAGATAGCTTCAGCTTCATCTAATTTCTATCAACTGTATGAGGCTCAGTGAAAATCAGCAAACTGGGGCTGTAACACTGGTTTAACCCCTGAATTACTACAGATATACACTTAAATGTAACTTTTATAGTTTGTCTGAGCGTTATTGTGCTTCTATGCATGGGTTTATACACTAGCTCACAGTAACTGGCAAAAAATGCTACCAGCCCCCAGGAATTCTCCCTACTCTCTCCACTCTGGCATTGAGTGTTAACAACAATTTTATAGTGGAATTAACTAAAAGTATAAAAGAAGCATCGAAGATGAAATCAAATGTACTAGATATTTTGAAAATATGAAAACGTAATCAACTTGAAGCACACAAGAAACTGAAAACATGATCTCTTATCCTGTGAGATGTCATACAGACCTCTGAAGTCATCCCATCATTCTGTCATTGGTGTCATGCCCATATTAAGAATTACAGGTTTAAGTTGGTTCTTCTTAGCTTTTTTGAAAGTCACCACTGTCATGTCCTGTGGTTAACAAAACTGATCCAAAGACTATATTTGCTGTACAGATATTTTTCCTCTGAACATTACTAGATCTGCTGAATAATGAGGTTATTAAGGAGCCAAAATAAGAATATTGGTACATGCAAGGAAACACTGCTGCACACTAAATTGGTTATTATAGGACCAACAACCTCACCCAAAATATTCCATATAAACCAGTAAGCTTTGTCAAATGTGCTAGTTTCGGGGTGCTGGCACATTTAGTACACACACACACACACACACACACACACACACACACACACACACAAAAAAAAATATCTAAGCTGCTTATCCACTTGGGTCGCTTGAGGTGCTGGAGCCTAAGCCAACATTTATTGGGCGGAAGGCAAGAAACACCCTGGACAGGTCGCCAGTCCATCACATTGCAGCAATTGTAGTAGCTGATGTTATTATAGAATAGTGTTGAAATTTTCATGCAATGTCATTTCAGTATGCCGCAGTGTCAGCTTGCTTGTAGCATACATCTAGTTGTATTTTGACTGATAAACAACCTTTTAATTCAGATGGAGAGGGGAATGTACACAGGCCAAAACATATTGGCTTTGGGGCATTTTTGTATACCACGGGATGTGACCTGCAGTGAGTTTCTAAAACGCCATTCATCTCTGTAATAGAGAAAACCAGCTTAACACCAGAGTTCCTAATATGGGCATGATGCCCACTATAGAATGACTCATGACTGTCAGGGTCGAGGAGGCAGCACTCACCTCAGCACAGCCAAGTTTTACAAAAGGTGAGACTACTGCTCGCCTAAGCTGACATATGTGACACATCTTTGCAGATCAGAGTCAGTATACCAACAAATAACATACAGGAAGTAGCTTTATTATGAGAGTTCCATAATTTATGTACTTCAAATCAGGATTTGGAACAAAATCCAACAATAAACTGACAAATGCTACTCTGTTTCAGTATATGAGGGATGATCGAGGAAAAGTTAGACTGTGTGGAAAAATGAATTGGGTGCCATTATAAATGAAAAGTGGGACAGATCCTTCTCTGGCTCCCCTGGTGAGGGTTTGGCCCACCGTTAGGCGGTGTGTCTGTGCCTAAGGCACGGCCTGAAGGCAACGTCTCAGCCCAATCTCTGTCACATGCACACACACGACACACACAAACATCAGCACTGTGGGTAGACTACTGTTCATGTTATTGAAGGAATAGTTCATGTAAATTGAAGCTAATGTTGCAAACAATAAAAGAAAACAAACTATCATCAGTTATCATTATGCAAGTAGTGTCATGCTAACTGGGGGCTCCTAGGTGTCACTCACTGTTAGTCACATTAGCATGTTTAGCCTTGCTGATAGGCACAATAACCTAAAGGTAAGCGTGTGTGTGTGTGTGTGTGTGTGTGTGTGTAGTGTGTACGAGAGAGAGAGAGAGAGAGAGAGAGAGAGAGAGAGAGAGAGACCAATAGCAGAAAAACAATACTGATACTACAAAACTTTCACCACAAACATCTTCTGACTTCAAGCACAGGGTTGCCAAATTGCTATGGTTTCCAACCAAAAAAATGTTGAAAATCCATCAAAAGTATGAATAAACACCCAAAAAATACAAGTATCAAAAACAGCTGAAACAGTCAGCATTTCAACCATAATATTAACACAGCTTGACATCAATAATAAATCATTGGCTATGTTAACTGCTAATGTCTTGCCTTTGAAAATTTGCAGATAAGTATTTAAGTTGTTAGATGGCACTGTCTGTTGTTTAAATTTATTGTCAGTGTTACAAAGAACCAAAAGCTTTTTAACGGCCTCATCTCTCACACAATTTTCTCGTATTTAATTTTTTTCTGATGTCCACTTATAAAATGTGTGTTGGTTTATGTTTTGAAACGGTTGTAATTCATTTTTACATGACCATTTTCTAAATTCCATCACTTAGAATTAATCAGGTTTCACATTAGTTAAGACTTTAAGACTTCCATGTGTAAATGATCTGATGATTTTGATTGGCTGCACTGTTTTGCGGGTCATTGAAAAAGCACTCCAGCCTGAAACACTCCTTATAACTGCAGTGAGAATGGGTGGAGCTAAACTGCTGCAGGCTAAATAAGTGGATGTACATAAATGTGTTGGTTTCATAACGTCACAAAACAATGACTAGGTTACTATGGAACCTTATTGTAAAGTGTTACCAAACAGGAAATTCAAAACAGGCTGTTTTTACTGCTTAGTTTCCATATGGACTGTATGGAGGTGTAAATGGTACAATTTGAAACTTTATCAGTGTTTATTTACTGTATCAAACTCTTTTATTTAAAAACAAGTAAGGAAAATTTAGTTTTCCATGGTATGGGCCTTTTAAGTAATGTTTGGACCTGTCAAATATCAACTGAGAAACACCTGGCCAAAAAAACTACACATAATTTCAATATTTACTCTCATAACCTGCAGATGTTTCTAAGGCAATTAACAGTTTTAATATAAATGCACTGTATATAATAATAACCATTATCACATGCAATTGTAATTAAGCAATGCAGTTCATTAATTTTATTTACGTTTTAAGTCATGATAAACCAGCCTACATTTTGACAGCCCGCCAAAGCACTTTTTCCCCCGCCCAATCCAAGCAAAATCCGTCCCAGTTTGGCAGGAAACCGCCCAATATGGCAACACTGCACACACCTGTCACTTTTCTGGACCGAAACTAATCTCAGAGCACATCAGAACAATAAAGTTCCCTCCTGTATCTCCCCCACAGACTCCACAGCTTTACACGCATCCTTTAAAGATTTGCCTTGTCTTTACCCCCCGCACTCCCCCTCCCACACACACATACACACCGCTGCAGCCTGTCCACACCGCCTGCCTGTTAAAAGCAGCTCTGACCACACGATATCTGCATCATGCTCTGACAGCGCCCTATTACTCCCTGTGAGCATGACATTTTTTATGTTTCACAGCCATCAAAGCTATGAAGCCTCCAGTTCATTGTTAATTTATAGCAATTAAACTGATTTTTTTTTATTTTCCATCACAGATGCAGTCGTCACTTTCCAACACTAATAATAATGGGCAAGAGGGATTCATTTTTTATTGTCAGAGAGCATAAAATCTTCTAAAATCATACTCGCTGCGCTGTCATCATTGTTAGCCCTTAGAACAGCTTTCAGGAATAATAATATGCTTCTGCACCAACCATTAGCAGCGGGCCTGCAGGCCGTATTGATTGTTGCTGGTGGAAAGACTGTGAAGTAAGACATTCGCACAGTCAATTAGAGAGAGAGAGGGAGAGTCATAATGAGAGAGAGAGAGAGAGAGAGAGATAATTGTATATAATTGTGAACTGAATACAAACACACTGATATGTGTACTTTTGTAACATGAAAGCTCTGACTTAATAATAAAGTCTGATATACACTGTTTCTTCTGAAATCAAGAGTATTAATGGGGAGTTTGTCCCCTGTACTCTTCTGGGAAGACTTTAGGCAAGGAAAGGTGAGTTTATTTATGTAGCACATTTCATACACAAAAGCAATTCGATGTGCATTACATAAATAAAAGAAAAGGAATATCAAAAAGAAAAAAGGCAAATATAGTAAAGTGCTTAAGACTGAATATTAATAAGAATAAAAATAAAGTGCTAATAAGAAAGTTAAATGGAAGTAAAAATTACATAAAGGTAAATAAAAAAACGAAAACTTTTGAGCTGAAAACAAATGGCTCGAGTCTTACTAAAATTAGCTTATTGAAGGTAACGTAAAAATAAAGCACATGAGAAGAGAAATGTTTTAAACCTGGATTTAAAAATCTCATTTAAAAATATCACATTTGGAGCTCATCTAAGATCTTCTGTCAGTTTCAGTTCCAGTTCCAGTTGCAGTATAACAGCTAAATGCTGCTTCATCATGTTTAATTTGGACACCGGGCTCTACTAGCTGTCCTGTATCCATGGATCTGAGAGACCGACTCAGTTTATATTCATTAAACATATCAGAGATGTATTCTGGGCCTAAAGCATGCAGTGATTCATAGCCTAGTAGCAGCACTTTAAAATCTATTCTGTAAGTAACTGGAAGTCATTGTAAAGATTTTAGAACTGGAGTAATGTGTTCTGTTCTCCTAGTCCTGGTTACAACTCTGAATGAGCTGCAGCTGTTTAATGGTCTTTTTGGGAAGTCCAGTTAAGACATCATTACAGCAGTCCACGCTGCTGCTGATTAAAGAATGGATGAGATTCTCTAGGTCTTCTTAGAACTACAAATCTTTGATTCTGGTGATATTTTTAAGATGTTAAAGATGACACTAGATATTGGAACATTGCTGTGAGGATTTGATTACATTAAGTCACAAGAGCATTAGTGATGTTGGATGATCAGTTCAGGATCACAAGCATCACTCCAACTCATAACAAAGGTATTGGATGGAGCCCCATCACTTCAGAGAACGCAGTTCCACGGCTCCACAGCCCAGAGCTTCATCTATGCTTCATTTGCCATTTGTGTCCAGTGGGTACTTGGCCAGTCAAGGTGATTTTACATTGTGTAATAATGTAGCTGTAGTATTTCAGAGGGCCTTAAAGGCACCCTAAGCTCTGCAGTCCACCTTCAGACCTACCCTTTTATGATGTCATCAACATGTGGACCTAGAGTCCTCTAGGGTGCTAAGTTTAAAAGCACGCACCACGGTTGTCAGGTGGCTGTAAGTAAATAAATAAATAAATAAATAAATAACATTTTGATTGGCCTTAGTGTGTATCTTGGTAGCTGCTTTCTAAAAGCTAGTCTGCAGCCAAGAAAGGTGGGACCTCAGTAGGCCTGTCCCATGAAGGCTCTTTGATTGTACTCCATACTGTAAAACAGAATATGTCAGCAGAAATAAGAGGGTACACAAAATCCGAAGGAGAAAATGCTGTTGGTGAAAGGAAAAACAATTTGGTGTTACTTAAATGCTGCCCTGCAGTTAAAAACTGTTCAACTCAGCTCAACTGAAAACAGGTTGACAATTGCATATTGTCAATAATTCAATATTTATATCCTTGTTCTGATGGTATTATGAACTCTATCGGATGTCAGCAGATATTAAATCAAAACCTGACTACCTCAGCCAGGAAGCCTAAACTGGGCAATGATCCAAAGCACACCTCAAAATCAACACAAAAATTGTTCACTGACCACAAAAACAAGGTTTTGCTATGGCCACCCCAGGACCCTGACCTAGACACCATAGAAAACCTGTGTGATGAACTGAAGAAGAGAGTCCACAAGTGTGGATCTCTGAATCTGAAGGATCTGCAGAGATTATATATTGTGGAATGGTCTCAGATCCCTTGCAGTGTGTTCTCCAGTCTCATTAAGCATTACAGGAGAAGACTCAGAGCTGTTATCTTTGCAAAGGGAGGCTGAAGGGGTGCCAAGATCTGGCACATACAGATTTGGGCAAAATATTTATTTAATAATGATCAAAAGAATAAGCAATAAAGAATGTTTTTTACAGCCTGTTTTGCTCATGTCTACCAATATTTTATTATATTTGATAAACTACATTGATACAAGTGATACGCACAGACATCAAACAGGCATCAAAGAACATTCTGCAGACTGGAGTAAATGAAGCTGTTTGTGGTTGGCAAGTTGGCCCTGGGTCAGGGCCTTGCTCACAGTTAGTGTGTTAGCTCACATTTATCGCATTAGCTCACGGTTAGTGTGTCAGCTTGTGGTTAACTTTTATGTCAGTCAGTGGAACTAGATCAGGAGTCACCTGTTGGGTCAGACTATATATGATGATGGACCTAACTAACCAAAAGCCTCTGAAATACTTTGATTTTGTTTCCTAATTTTGATAGTCTCTGTTCTTATGGAAATAAATAATACATGACTGCATCTTTCATGGTAAGTTCTGCTTCTCTGCCTGTTGTGTCCTTTATTAGCAAGTCCCTGACCAAGGCAGTATTCAGAATATAACTTCCTTATACAATGTCAGTAGAACGCTTTCAGAATACTTACTCACCAAAGATATAATATGTTTATATGCACCATTTTTAATGCTTGTTAAAACACAATGTATGTTTATTACCTAATTTAAAATCAGTGCTTGGCAAAGACATACTCTAAAGAACAGGGGTGGATTTAGTGAGTCTCTAGGCAAAACACAGAAATGGGGCCCCCTGAATGTATATTTTTAAAATAGTTGAGTCTCTGGGCTCCCGAATGGCACATTTCTCTACACTGCAAAAAAATCATCTTAAATCTAGTCAATATATCTAACATTTCTCATTCTGAGACTGTTGTAAGAGCATTATGAGATTATTTAACTACTTCTAGACATTTTTTACTCATTTTAAGTAATTTTATTAAATTAAATTAGCTCACTGTATTGGATATATGAAATGCTTGTTTTAGCGAAATATGCTATCTGCCAATATAGTAAGATGATCAAGTACAGAATAATGTAGAAATAAAGTAATGAGTAGTGAGATTATTTTTTCCAATAACTAATAAGTAATGTAATCCATTTACAGTTTGAGAGAAGAAATTAGTAACTTGTGATTACTTTTTTTAATAGTTACACTGGACCTATCTACACCAACATTAATTCTAGTTTTATGTACAGTTGTCTAGTTATCTGCCGGGCCTGTGCAGCACTTTATTCTAGTGGAGCTAGCTCTGGGAGCAAATCGTCAAACTTTTTGCTTTCTTCACTCTTTTTGCTTTTCTCTGCTGCACTTAAAAGAACTTCTTGTTTTTTTCTTCTCAACACTAAACAAAGAAAAACTCCTCTTCAAAATGTAGATTATTGCTTAACTGCCTTGTTCATACCAGTTTGTCTTTACACAGTAACAGCACGGAATAGTCCACTATAACCATGACTTAAAATTAATGTAACTGATTAAATGAAAATAATTTCTACAATCATAAATTACAGCTATTTTTAAAATGTATATATAAGTGCATATATCAATGCAGCAAGTAAACATTTTTTTGAAAATAGCTAAAGTAACAAACCCAACCCGGCAGCTAACCTGTAAAACACATACTGTTCGTTCCAGATGCAGACACAGTCACAGAGGAAAAAAGTGGCATCTCTTGCTGTGCCTGAGGCCCAAAATTAGGTGTGACATCCCTGGTCACCCATTTTACAAAGGACAGGTGTGGCTGCAGGTTTTCTTTCCAATCAAACAGAAAAAAAACATTACATAGATTTAATCAGTTAAGGTCCTTTGCGCTTAAGATTGGTGTCCCTTGAAGTAGATGAAAACTGTTAATTCAGTGCTGTGGTTGTTAATTTGATTTCTCAAACCACATTTTTGTATATTATTTTCTTATAAAGCACAACCTTTGCTAAGTGTTTCTGTCTTTGCACTAGCCAAAAGTAGGCAGCTGCATATGGCTCCCATGAGCCAAAGACCCCACAAAAAGACTAATTAGATGCACTGTTCATGTTGATGTTGAATAAACTATTCCAATATATATGTGTGTATATACATATATATGCCACGACATGACAATACTACTAATAACCATGGCAGTCACTAACATGCTGCTACTAACAGTCTGAATAGATCAGGCCAAACTCCACTGTGCCTTTTTTACAAGGCCAAGAAGCAAAGCTCAAACACAACTGACGACTGATACCTATGTATTAGATTCTTTTTGGGATAGATTCCCACGTCTGATTGAAAGACAAAATCTATTGTTATAGAACCATAATTGTTTCATGAGTATCGATTCATGAGCAGTACAACATCTTTTGGTCCTGGTTTTGGTGATCAATAAATAAGTCATTTATCCAAAATGAACTGTGTTATTTTAAGGTTTGGAATGCACAATTATATAAAACTGAATACTGTGTGCAAAATTATCTAACTAAGTAACTAAACATCAATTTAAATCTGTTCTTAAATGCCCAAATTGTGTCTATGCATGAACAACAAATTTTAATATCACTAAAACAGATGAATGCCACCACCTCAATATCCCTCAAAGCTGCTTTACAAATGCCGATGCATCTCGCTGCCCCCCCACTCCCACCCACTATTCACTTTATTTCTATTTCCTTTTCATTAAGGACAGACATAAGCACCTCTCTGAATCCCATAATGAGAAATGCGACACTTCACAGCCTTGTGTACCTCTCTTGTACACACAAATGAGGACTGCAAGACTGCAAGTGTGCCAGTTGGACAGGCCACAGTGTGTATCTTTATTTATAAGGCACCTGAAACAACCATCCTGTACTCATATAATATAATTAACTAACTAAAATGTGATCTTTCACTATCAGCCAAAATACAAAGCCAAAAGGAATTCCCTGTTTTCAATGCTTCTTCTTTTCTCTCCCTCTTTTTTCTAATTTACTTCTGTTTTCTTTCATCTTTCTTTCCCTTCCCCACCAATCTTACACTCACCTTTGCTCTACTTTCTCTCTCTCACCTTTCTGTGTTATTTTTCTCTTTCTCTCTGACTCCACTTCTTGTGGATGCTGTACTATATCCTGAACTGGCACACTCATTCTTTCATGTTTGCCTCTCCATCGCGCGATTCTTTCAATCCCCTTTCCCATTTATTCTTTCGCTTTTTTGCTGAGCCAGCCCCTTTCTCTCTCTTTCTCTCTGTCTATTTATGCAATCCTCTATCAGTTGTACATGAGTACGTAGCTCAGTCAACATGTATGAAGATACAACCAGAAATCTTTATTCAATGTATGCTCTTTTAAGACACGATCAAATTTGGGTTATCATCAAAACAAGGCCTTTAAAACTGTATAGCACCCATAAGTGCCAGAAATGCAATAAATAGCACAGTGATGCAAACATGGTCGGGGGGGGTCGTGGGCTGGAGGCTAGGGAACCAGCCCTGTGACCGGAAGGCTGCCGGCTCGATCCCCTCAGCTGACAGTCCATGACTGAAGTGCCCTTGAGCAAGGCACCCAACCCCTAATTGCCCCCATGGGCGCCGTGGTTAGTGTGCTCACTGCCCCATAGTGTGTGTGTTCACTAGTGTGCATGTATGTGGGTGTTTCACTGCACGGATGGGTTAAATGCGGAGGTCTAATTCCGCAGTGTGCAAACACAGTTGACAAATGGTTCTGAATTCAATTCAATTCAAACTTGACTTCAGCAGAACAAAGTTTGCTTTTTGTTCTATTTTTATGACATTTATGGCTGCTATTAATTTAAAGATATCATATGACACAGCCTATTTGGTGTTTTTTTACGTATTGTGAGGAACCTTTGTGTTTTTTGCTTGTTTCTTGCTATTGGTAGTCCTGCACACCTGCTGATATATAATTGAGGCCAATAGTTTAGCTAGAAAGACAGTCATTCAAGGAAGAAGCCCCTACTCCAAGACCAGCATGAAAATGCCAGACTAAAGTTTGTAGGTGATCACCAGGACAAGGACCCAGCCTTTTGGAGAAGTGTCCTCTGGTCAGATGAAAAATGTAACTGATTGGCCATAATGATCAGTGCTAAAAAAAAGGGTGGGACTTTCAATCTGAAGCATACCTTCCCAGCTGTGAAGCATGAGGGTGGCAGCATCATACTGTGAAGGTGTTAGAAAAAGGACAGATGCACTTCAGAAAACAGACAACATCAAAAGGAAGAAGGATTATCTACAAATTTTGAAAGAACACCTCAAGACATTGTCCAGAAAGTTAATACTTAGTCATCAGCAGTACAGTGATACTAAGTACTCCTCCAAAGTTGTGACAAAATGGCTTAAAGACAACAAAGTGAAAGTATTGGAGTGGCCATTACAAAGCCCAGACCTGATTGTCATAGACCATTTGTGGACCGAATTGAATAAGCATGTCTGACTTGACTGAGTTATCTCGGGTCTGTCAGGAGGAATGAGCAAAGATTTCAGCAAAGTATTATGAGAAACTTGTGGAAGGCTACCCCAAGCATTTGATTCAAGCTAAGCAATTAAAAGGTAATGCCCCCAAATTCTAACGTAAGTGTATGTAAACTTTTGACCCACTGAAAATCTGATACAGTGAATAAAATCTGAAATAAATCTGTTATGAAAAGTTGTGAAAAATGTTTGAATGTCTTTAGCCCAGGTGTGCGTAAAAATTTGGCCTTAGCTTCACATATGCACACCGGTAGACAATTTGAATACCCATTGAGCCTGATCTTTATCCTTAAAATTGAGAACTTTTACCCAGGGGTAACAATGTATTTTCTTCCTGACCACATCATTCTCTCATTGAGAGTCCTTTCCCCAGAGCACCACTGCCCTGGACTGGTCTGATGACTAATACATCAGGAGTGAAGTGTGTCTCCCTCTCTGCCTGGGCATCTCTTTCTTTCTGTCTGTGCTGCTGATGTAGATGGAGTGGTGAGGCTGAACAGCTCTAATGAGGAGAAATGCAGCACCTTCACAACAAAGAACCACAATAACATCCTGCAGGAGGATTAAAGAAATAGTTCAGCAAACAAATTAAATTTACACAGTTTTCCCCTTACCCCAAATGTAGTCGGTCATCAGTAATGTAGTCAGTGGTGGAGCTATGAGGCTAATGTAGGTAACAATTAGTGGAAATTTACAGTCCACCAATTATCATCATGCAAATAGCATGCCTAACTCATCACCACTTACCTCAACAGTTGAGTTAATTCCCTTCAAATGGACTTGTTTATGTGGTTTCTGAGAGTGTATAGCATACTGGTATTTTTAAAAATGGACACGAGCAAGTCATATAGATAAAAACATAGTATCATTCACCATTAAGGCTGAATTTTCTCCTTTTTTGTACATTTGAGGTACAGAGAAAATTGTATAAATATGACTATTTCTTCAAGTAAAGAGAAAGAGAAGAGTAGAGAAACAGAAAAAGAGATAAAGAGTGAGAGATAGGAAGGTAGTTTTAACTTGATTATGGCCTCATGTTAAAACTGGAGGTGCAGTGAAGAACCAAGTGAGTGCTGCATAGAAAAACATTGTGTTCAAAGTTTAGAGGAATCTTTCATTGGTGAACAAACGGCCTTGGTAAAAATGATCATTCTAAAACATTCTAAAAAACTCCAGACTGTGTTAAATTGCAGCGGGCGGCCTGAAGAAGCTGAACAGAAATGGCTTATAAATGACCCTCTTTTTCCAAGAGTGAAAGTCTGACAGAAATTGACGAGGAACCAGAGCAGCGAGAGAACTGCGGACAGAGAAAATGATTTGGTAATAAACGTAGGTAAGGAGGTGGGAAAGAAGGTCAGCAGGGTGAAAAAGACTGAACAAAGTGAAAGCCGCAGTGTTAAGTTGCCTCTCATGGTGTTCATCAGAGTTCAAATGAGATCCGTGAGAGCTGCACTTGAAGAAGAGAAGAAGAAATAGAGGAAATATTAGATATAAAGGTGTTAAAGAAATAGTTCTGCAAAAAATCGAATGTCTGGGGTGTAAAGTTTGCTTCCTTAGTTTTGCACTACAGCAACAAGGCTAATGGAAACTGTATTAATAGTTTTTTCCTGCACTCCTGTATTTCTAAAGTGCTCGTGTATACTCTTATGTGAAGCCACAGCTGTCTGAAAACCCTCAGCTTTATCACATTATGTAGTACATTAACATAGACAAACAGGCAAATCTCTCTAATGTTCATGCATTTATACATTATGCACTGATAAATAGTTTGTGAGTTCAGACTGTGCCTTCAACATGGTGGTAGTATGAGCAAAGATTGACTGAGGGAGGGAAGAGAACTCTGAGAACTTGGGCTGGGCTTGGGCAGCTTCTGCCTGTAGCTAGAACACCAGACGGTAGCTAGAAGGCCTCATAGCTGTAGTAGGACTGATGTAGGACTGAGGAACAGGGAGGAGATGGGGCGGCAGTGGGGACTGCGAATCCTTCGTCACAGGCAAGTAAGGTGAGGATGTGAATTTATAGGGCAATAGATTGGAAGAAGGGGGGTTTCAGGCATGTTCCTCCCCCCAAACTTCAGTTATAACATAACCACATTTAAGAAAATGATAATACTATTTTTCACAAATGTAGAACTGCTTATCAACAACAACAACTGAACATCATATCACTGCAGTTACTGCACTTATACCGGTCAGTAAGACTACAAAGGTGGCATTAACTAAATATCTATTAATAATTATAACAATTATAACATATTAACCTAAACACAAAACACTATCATGGTTAGAGTAACAAATCTTGTAAAATACATTCAAATGTGTCTTTGCTGTAAGAATAACATGTTAACACATAAACCTTCCTGTGATAATGAACTGTACATGAAAAAATAAAAGCAGATTAACAAAAAAACTAACAAAACTGAAAGGAATGATGTGAAGTTCACTGGGAAGTCATTACGATATTCAGAGACTGGCTGCTCAAGACTGTATAAAGCATCGGCCTATCAGAGTTCCCATATGCTTCGCAAATAACAGCTAATTACACTAAAATCCAACATTCTGACCTTTTTAACAAGACAATTGACCTCTTTCTTCTATACGATGGACTACTGCAAATATACATCAGTTGAACTACATCAGTGTAGGGATAAAGCAAGATGAGCTTTAATTTGTTCTAAATGGTGTTCCAAGTTGCTGGTGCACAACGAAAAAGCTTACCCACTTAAAAAGATGTTTCTATTTAGAATCATGAGTTCTATATAGAACCATTATATGCTTAAATTGTTCCTTGCATGGTGAAATCACTTTTCAGATTCATGAAGAACATGGTGTATATGGTTCTATATAGAAACATTTTCTAAAGAGTTCTATATAATTCGTATAGACCCAAAAAGGGCTCTTCTATTGTTACAGTCTCAACACTGTAACAATAGCACAACCCTTTTTGGTGCTATATAGAAGCAAGCACCATCACATTCATTCGCCAACAATTCAGCATGCAAAGTACCATTCAAGTACGAAGTGATTCTATATAATACTCATGGTTCTAAGTAGAACCACTGCCTTTACTAAAGAAGCCTTGAAGAACCATGTTTTTAAAGTGTGTAGTAAAAACAAGGGGGCATGCTGTACTCCAGTCTGATAAGGACCATTATTAAAAGTCAACACAGATGTGATGTATGGTGGCAAGTGTCTGTTAAGATCTCTCTAAATAAATAAAATCCAGTGTCTATCATGCCTCACAGATAGAGAGGGCCATCCAGCTTTAGCATAAATCTCACAATGGGGAGTATTATAACTGTCACCAGCAGTAAATCTGAGTGCAGAATGATAAACAGAATCCAAGGGCTTGAGTGCAGAAACTGAAGCATGCATGAAGCATCTTTCTACCATCCAAAGAGAATGGTTCCTCTCACAGATGCAGTTTTGTTTTGGCTTCCATTTACCTAAACATTTATTCAGATGTTTTATGGTGTTTCTTCACTGCTCAAAGTACTAGAACTGCTTTTTCCATTGACCAGGTTTTGGTACCTGCTCAAGATTAGTACTTGAGGATGTTTGACACTGCAGTTTGAGCCAAACAGCAACTTATTGAATTCTTTACTCTTCCAGGTGAATATAAAGTCACCAGGCACTATAGCACGACCAATACTTGCACCAGAATCTAAACTACGAGAATATGCGGATGTGTCGATTACTAATTATAGAATTATTAATTTGTAAAGAGTTTGCTTAGGCAAACCAGTTAGGAAGTGAAGACTAACGCTATTATCATATACACTAGCCTCCAACATGTGTTTTTGTTCATAAAAGCAGATGTGAGGAGACTGGTGAAGCTGCAGGTGCTGTGGGGCTTTCCAGGATAACAGAATAGAGGCAACACATTTTCAGACCTGAGCAAACATCAGCATTTCCAGCTCAGTGAGAGTGAAATACTGGCAAACACGTCCAGCCCTCCCTGACAGGTCCGATCTGAGACCTGCTTTGCTGTCTTTCTGCCTCTACATCCACTCACAAGCCAGTGGCATGTTCTTTCTGCTATCTGCTCCTTTCATGTGTCCAGTGCAGACAGGCCCACTGAAATAAGTTCTGATTCAAAGTGACCAGCTCTGGTCATCTGGCATGTGATGAGCACTGGCAGACCCATGTTACCTTTCTATGTTTAATATCTGCTCCACCTAAACACAACAGCACTATAATAGACCACATAGCCTCTCAGATAAGAGAATGAGTTTCATAATGAAAATTAAATTGATGAAAAGAGCAGGAAGAGTTGGTGTGTGTGTGAGTGTGTGTGTGAGTGTGTGTGTGTGTGTGTGTGGAGCGGTAAAAAGGGTTTGCAGTGGTGAAACAAGTCTGTCAATGCAACATGACAAGAGAAGAAACAGATAGAAGGTACCAGGGAGGTGTCAGAGCAGAAATGAATGGCTTCCTTGTAAATGTTGAGTGATGTTTTAGGAAATTCAATAATAGTCTCCCATCAGGGACCTGTCTATTAGATTGCTGAGTGTGTGAATATTGTGTGTTTGTTTTTATACTTTTTCTGGACAAAAATGGAGAAAAAATGTTAACCTATGATGTTAGGACTGACAAAGTAGTCCTGAATTTGCAAAGTGATTTTTACAAAAGCTACGTTTCACTGTTTAAAACCAAAACAGTAACATTTGTTTATGGTTGGTGAGGATAGATTTATACAATTCTTATTACATATAATTACTCACATGTGCTGTCAGAAGAAAACCTCGCATCTCCATTTTTGACATTTTTCAGTTTTTGACATAATTTGAAAATACCTGTTACCCTTTACATTGTATGTAAATTTCATGATGATAAAACAAATGACCTAAAATGACTTGGAAATAAGTCTGGTTCCATTGACTTACATTAGAAGTAAAGTAGTTTTTTTCCTTCTCCTGTAAAGTTACCATTTTGGAGATGCAAGGTTTTCTTCCGACAACAGCAATATATATAATACACATTGGGTAAATATTATTAATACCTACAATACTGTTTAAAAGTCAGAAACTTAAAATGTCATTTAAGTAATTTTTTTAGCAATAGGAAAAGAGAAGAAATCATACTTTACAGAAAATTAAACAGAAGCATTAATAACTAAATACATTATTAAAATGTTCAGTGCTTACTGTGCCCCTTCTTTGACATTAATACAGCTTCCTTTGTTTTCAGGAGACTTGCTGAAAATCTGCAAATAGATTTTTCCACACTTTCAATATTTGGTCTTACAAGTTGGTCACATTTTCTGCTTCTCATGATCCAAGCCAACCCAAACACATTCAGTGATGTTGAGGTCTGGACACTGGGGTGGTCAGTCCATTGTTCTGAGAACACCAGCAGCTTCTTTGTTTGATTTGCAATCTATTTCTTTTTTATTCAAATATTTTCCTTTTCTCAGTAATGGCTTTTTGACATCCTTTCAGACTCATAGTGTTGAGTTGTCTTCTCCCAGCAGAAGTATAGACAAAAACACCTGAGGATCTTTTCAGATCTGAAGCAAAAGTGGGGCTTGAATTTCTCCTCTCTCTCAAAGATGAAAGGTTTAAGTACTGTTGGTAACAGTTTTGGTGGTCTACCAGATGTTGCATAGGTGTTAGGAGTCAAATAATCTCCACAACTTTTAATAATTTTTTGAACTCTAGAACTCCAAATACTTATTTCCTTCAACTTTGACTGCAAAAAAAAATACTTTTGCAGTTTGCACAATACTGTATAGGCACATGCCTATATATAAGACATATTATTATTACTACATATAGGGACTCGGTACCACCACTGAGCAGGTATACATGTGGGTAGTAGATAAATCTCAGCACTGCAGTGACTGACATGATAGTGACTTAAATATAGAATATTGAATAAACAATATAAAACATCTTAAAATACCTTCTAGCATCCAGCTTAGAGTATTTCAGTGTACAGTGGTGAACAGAAGAGCATCTCAGCATGCACAACATGTCAAACTATGAGGCGGATAGGCCTAAACAGCAGAAGACCATGCCAGGTTCCACTTCTGTCAGCCAAGAACAGAAGGCTGAGACTGCAGTCAGCACAGGCTCACCAAAACATACCCATCTTCTTATGGCTACTTCCAGCATGATAGTGCACCCTTGTCAAAAAGCAAAGGTTGTCCCAAACTGGTTTCAGAAGCATGACAGTAAGTTCAATGTTCTTCAGTGGCCTTCCCAGTGACCAGATCTGAATCCAATAGAACACCTTAGGGATGTAGTAGAACTGGAGATTTGCAGCATGAAAGTGCAACTAAAAAATCTGCAGGAATTGCATGAAGCAGTCATGTCAACATGGACCAGAATCTCAAAGGTATTTATTATTTATTGCATGAGTTGAACGTGCCATGACCCTTCACAGAAATTTCCAAACTTTTCTCCAAAAAATCTTGTCACATTAATTTCAGTTAAAAGCTAAGAACATTTGGGTAACACTTTCTATGAATGTCGCATTTGTAAGCATCTATAAACACATTTATAACATGTTATAATATATTCATAAGGCATTATAAATGTGGTTATAAATATTTATAAAAAAGAATTACACTGAATTACACGTTATAGCCATGTTTATTATACATTATGAATTGTTAATATAATGCATTATAAATAGTGTTAATAACATGTTATAATGTCAGTGCCAAAGAAGTCAGTCCCAGCTTGGAGAGCGTAAAGTAAAAACAAATACCAAGCTAACGGTGGTGTACATTAGCTTTCCCACATTGGGTAAAACACTGATGGCAGCACTAGTTTAAACTCTGACATTTGAAGCCTGTAATGTGCTTTATTGTGTATGTTTTAGTGTTTCAGTAAATACTTCAGCTTGAAGCCTCAGTCTTAACACTGGAGGAAGCTTTAGTACAGTATGCTTCACTTTACTTGGAGCGGACAAATACAACTTATGAGCTCTTATAATTTGTTATGAACAGTACTTATAATGTATTATGTTAACAATTCATAATGCATAATGAACATGGCTATAACGTATAATGCATTTTTATAAATATTTATAGCTATGTTTATAATGTCTTATGAATGCATTATAACATGAATGTGTTTATAGATGCTTACAAAGGTGACATTCATAGAAAGTGTTACCAACATTTCTTCCTTCTTACATGTAATTACTATTTTAAAGATACAGGGTTCAGTTCCGACAGTGACGTTATGTAGAAAACGTGGCATGTTTACATAACTCCATGTCCTGACACTGTATAAAACCAAATCTGTGTGTGTGTGTGAGTGAGTGAGTGGAGAGAGAAGTCCTTAACTTAGGAATCCACACACTCTCTCACACTCTGCTCACCCTCTCACACAACATTTGGCTTCCCTGTGATTTTGGCCAGGCAATGAGGCTTGCTGTTGTTAATTCTCCTCGTCCACCCAGAACACCTCAGGACAACACTGTGTGTGGCAGAAGCAGAAGCAGCAGCAGTAAGGGGTGTATGTGTGTGGCCCCCTCCCTCTGTCCTGTCTCTGTGGAGCCCCAACGCTCTGCTGCTCTGTTCCTCCGCAGTACATCCATTAACAATTAACGCATTGTTTACTTGTCATTTGGCCACCCACTCTCCAAAGGAGGGGCTGGGGGGAGCTGATTAACAGTGCAGGCTGCACGCGCCGCCGTCTGCCAAACTAATCACGTCCGCACGAGTGCCAGCACAGCTCCGGCAAGCATGGAAAACGCTCGTTGAAATGAGCAATGAGCTGCACTCCCTGCAAAGTGTTATAAATGCCTTATATTTGTACAGAGATGCCTTGCACTGCTTTAATAACAAAAAGATTTTAATAAGAAAAAAAAACATACATGTGAATGCAAACAGTTAAAGAGGTAAAACTTTCTTAACTCTATTAAGAGTAAATAATATCAGTGTATCACAGCGATAAAAACAATATGTTTACTGTAACCTGCCCCTCAGCAGAGGGGTGACTGCTCCCTGTTTCTGGAATGCAAGACCAGATGTGAAAGTGCAACATGGATAGCCACTTATCCTCATGGGCCGCGTATCCCAGCAGTTAATGGGCAGAAGGCATGAAACACCCTAGACAGGTCGTCAGTCCATCACAGGACAGCAGTTTCAGTAGCTGGTGTTATTATATAATAGTGTTGAAATTTGACAGTAGACTTATTCAGGCAATGTCATTTCAGTATGCAGCAGCTTCAGCTTGCTTGTAGCATCTAGTGACACTTGTGGAGGGGGGAATGTACACAGTCCATCACAGGATGAATCCAAAATACATAAATACAAATTACTAATTGCTTATAATTATATTGGGATTGCTTAAAATTACCGCAAAACAGTAAACTCACTGCGTATTACCTCTACATTCACTCTCAAAAACCCAAACACATCTGTACCAACAGGAAAGTACAAGGGAAAATATAGTAGTCCTTTTCAGTGCTTTATTTACAAAGAAATAGCCGATCACTGTAAACATCATTTAAAAGAAATGTGACTGTCCTTGCCTTGGAAGAAGACCTGACCAGTAATGCTCTGTCAAAATAATGAATGGCTAATTGGCTAATGCTGTTTGGAAATCGAGGAACTGGCAACTAGAAACAGCAGAAACACTTCATAAACAAGAATAACATGTAAACCTTACAGAGCTGTTCCTGAATGAAAATTTTAGTCTGTTCAGGTGATGTTGAGGTTCTCTCTTCTTCCACAGAGGGATCTTCATCCAATGTTTTCATATTAGCGTGATTAGATGCTTCAGCAGATTAATTGTGGAGTTTACAGATCTTCCCACGCTCACACTGCTCACATTCACTATCATTGTTGTGCAGTTACCTAATGCATTTACCATACAGTATGCACGCACATGAATGAGTGTTCATGATATCAGTGAAGGTATCGTTTTCTAGTAGGCCTGTTAGATTGATGGAGCAACCAACACAACCTCATCAGGCTAGACTGCTTGCCTGTAGATGGTAGGTAGAGGAACCTAAAACAATCCTCAAGTAAGAGTTTGTTACTCCAATGTAGAATTAAAAGTAGATCATAAAAACAACTCTGGAAGGTCAAAAGAGTTGTTCCCTATAGAACTGCAACAAAACTTCTTAGTACATCCAGCAACTATCAGCCTGGAATTGATTAGGCTCTGTTCTTCTCTTTTAACATCCTTTTAGTCTAAACAACAATGCTAAAGTACAAATATGAGAAGTGTGAGCAAAAGCAAAGCAAAATAGAATGAAATGAAAGAAGAAAAGAAATTAAGAATTAAATGTCAATGACTAAAGTGGAAGTGAAGGAAAAGCAGGGGCTTAAATACCTAAGTATAAGTACAAGTATTATAATCAAAAAAGACTTAGAAAAGTACAAACCCATCTAAACTGTAAGCACATGGAGCAAAGTAAATGTAACTAGATGTAACTAAGTAAATGTTACTAACCACCTCTGGCTCTGAGAGCATGTAGAACCCACTTCAACAACCTAGCATCAGGTGCATGCCTCATTGCTGTAATTAAAATGACCAGAGCAGATGGCCCACTATAATGAGAAATAATTGGCACTACAACCTATCAATAACCAGAACAACTGGCATGTCCTAAATCTTGGGTAAATTGCCTAAATATAAAGCTCACTTATTTCAGATGTAGTTTCTATGCCTTCGATTCAGCCAACTCATCTATCGTTTCTTTCATGTCCAACTCATTTGTTATAGTACAAGGACAATAACCACATGTTAGTTCAAACTGAACTCCCCAGAAGAAAGAAATGTCTTTCTTAAAATTGTTTCAAAGAAATGAAGCAGATCTCAATATTGTATTAATTAAGGATCACTCATTTCTGAATTCTTTCTCCTAAACCCACCCTTAGGAGAAAGGAGGATTTAACATCAGCATTATATTGTGAGACGTTCTGGTGCTGAATGAGAAAAGCATGAGTTGTCTTTCTACACTGACAGATTGCTGAAAGAGTTCTGTGATATAGAATAGAGCTGTATAAGAAACTGTGAGATCTCACACTTTTCTTATGGAAATATTATTCAGTCAAGACTGGGCTGAGATGAGTCAGACACAAAGAGTTAATCCAGATATGTGACAATATTTTGATCAAAGTGAGAAAATCTGAGGGTTATTTCTCAGGAACCAACTTTCAGAAACAAGAGCTCTGACTCTGATTTCAAACAATCTACAGATCTACACTCACTGAGCATTTTATTAGGAACACCTGTACACCTACTCATTCATGCAATCATCTAATCAGCCAATCATGTGGCAGCAGTGCAGTGCATAAAATCATGCAGATACAGGCCTGCAGCTTCAGGTAATGTTCAGATCAACCATCAGAATGGAGAAAAAAGGGTTTTCAATGCTTTTTACCATGGCATGATTGTTGGTGCCAGACAGGCTGATTTGAGTATTTCTGTAACTGCTGACCTCCTGGGATTATCACTCATGACAGTCTCTAGAGTTCAGTCAGACTGGTACAATAAAGAAAAAAACACCCAGTGAGCGGCAGTTCTCCAGAAACGCCTCATTGATGAGGGAGGTATCACACCAGGGGCCTGTTGGATTACTGAGTGTGTGAGTGTTGTGTGTTTGTTTTCATACATTTTCAGGAAATGCCCTGACAGGAAAACCAGAGAAAAATTCTAACATCCAGTGAGCAGCAGTTTCGTGGACAGAAAAGCCTGGTTGATGAGAGTGGTCAACGGAGAATGTGGTGGGCAGAAGAGCATCTCAGAATGCACAAAACGTCAAGTCTTGAAGCAGCTACAACAGCAAAAGACCACAACAGCTTCCAATTTTGTCACCAGAGAACTAAAAGCTGAGGCTGCAGTGGGCACAGGCTCACCAAAACTAAACGTCAAAGACTAGAAAAACAGAGGCTGGTCTGATGAATCTCGATTTCTGCTGAGGCACATTGATAGTATCAGAATTTGGCACCAACATTATAAATCCATGGACACAACCAGCCTCGTGCCAACAGTCCAGGCTGGTGGAGGTGGAGTAGTGGTGTGGAGAATGTTTTCTTGACACACTTTAGGTCCGCTAACAACAAACATTGCTTGAATGCCACAGCCTTTTCAAGTATTGTTGCTGACCGTGTACATCCTTTCATGGCCAAATTGACCATCTTCTAATGGCTACTTCCAGCATGATAATGCACCATGTCACAAAGCAAAAGTCATCTCAAATTGGTTTCATGAACATGACAATGACTTCAGTGGCCTCCCTAGTCACTGGATCTGAATACAACAGAACACTTTAGGGATGCGGTAGAGCAGGAGATTCACAGCATGAAAGTGCACCTGAAAAATCTGCAGGGTCTGCATTATGCAATCATGTCAACATCAACCAGAATCTCAAAGGAATGTTTTTCAACGTCTTGTGGAACGCATGCCACAAAGAGGCTGAGGCTGTTTTGAGAGCAAAGGGAGGCCCTACCCAGTACTAATATAGTGTTCCTACATACTCGATGAGTGTATATAGGTGTATGAATAGATGTTTGTACACAATATGTCAAAGTATCCAGACTCTACTTTAAGGTGGACCCATTGCTGACACAAGCATTCAGCTGCGCGCACACAACATTTATAAACTCCACAGAATAGTGTTGCCAATAGAATGGGATGCTCTGGAGCAGCCTCACATGAGCCTTAGGTCATCATGGTGTTCAAAGTCAAGTGTCAGCTACAGAGTGCAAAAGCAGTCAGTGCAGTATCCAGTCACCACAGAAGAGTTAGTTTGAATTTTTCAGAAGTGACTCCAACTTCGTGTAGTAAGTTGTACTAACTTACTATTTTATCATTAAGAAGTTAGATTTTAGGCATAAAATCCCCAGCATTGGGCCACAGAGCAGTGTGTGTTCTCTGGAGTGATGGAGGTTGATTCAATACCTCTGGGATGAGTTGGAGTGATGTTTATTATCCAGAAGTAATCATCCAACATCAGTACCTGACCTCACTAATGCTCTTGGGGATGTATGCTATCAGAAAACAGAACTATTAGAAAACAGAAAAGCAATTCAAATAGCTTTACTGTTTCTATTAAAGCACTCACTTCCATGCATCAGTTTTTATCAGTCTGATGGGAAACAAAGTTTTGTTTTTGAAGCTAAATGCTAGCAAGTCACCAGTAGCACATAGTAGCACCACATCTAAAGAGAGCAGCTGTCAAGACTCCACTCTTAACTGCCTGTATTAGAGCTCTAACTTGAGGTCGATAATGTCAGCTTTAATCACCCTGTGCCATCAAAATGCTTTTCCTACAGCTCTAAACTGCTAGTTAGCATGCTCTCCAGTGCATTTATTTCCTAGATTAAATGACAGGCAGGAAAGGCGAGCATGTTGTCCATCCGGAGTGGAAAGAAACTTATTAAAACTACTCCAGGCATCAAGACTAAGAATTTATCACATATTCAAGTATAAAGCGTTTTTTGAGTGGCTTGATAAAAACTCTGTCATATAGACATCTCCGGTCCTGGAGGGCCAGCGTCCGGCACAGTTTGGTAGTTTCCCTACTCAAACATACCCACTAAACTAGGCAATTAACAGATGAGTTGACACAGGTGTGTTTGAGCAGGTAAATCACCAAATTGTGCTGGACATTGGCCCTCCTGGACCAGAGGTGCGCACCACTGATCTAAAATGTGGTTACGCCCTCGGTCACTGACAAGAGCTGACCAAAAAGCTGGTTAAAAAGACGCTGTTTCCTCTGCTGTCCTGTACCGCTCACCACTGGCACACATCAGCCTGGTCGGGGTTGCCAGATTGGACAGAAACCCATGGAATAGCTTTTTATGCTACTTGCTATGACACTAATTGTTTATCAGTGATGTTTTCCATTACCTTTACTATTTCAAGTTTTATTAACAATAGTAATAATAGTAAGAGTGTGGAATGCTCAAGAAATGTTTGAGCTATACTTCTTCTCAAAGAATATTTAAATATTCAAGATAATATGTGAAATTCAAAATATTCAGTAGTTACAGACCTAAATCAAAATCTTACAGTAATGTCCCAACATCTAGTGTGATGCCTTTCCAGAAGAGTAGAGTCTGTAACTGCAGGAAAGGTGGAAACTTCCTATTATCGCCCTTGCTTTCAAAAGAAACTCTGTATAAGCCAGTCTCTACAGACTGTTGGATGGGCAGTGTTTGTATGTATGTATGTTTACATGAATGGATGGATTTTATTAATCCCCAAAAGTAAATTTAAGTGCTACAGCTAGCAAAAAAAACATTTAAACTACATTCACTGGTTAGGACCCCCTTTGCTCTCGGAACAGCCTGAGTTCTTTGTGGCACTGATTTGTTACGAACCCTCACTTCACTTCAATTGTTAGGTTAGTGAAAGCTTTACTAGACTCTGTGAACACCTGGGAAAAGTAGGGAATGAGTGCCTTTTGGTTTATTATCTCTTTTTTCCTGTTTTATGTAGGGAGTTAAGGAAGTTTCTAGTTTTGTATTGTTTCTTTTCAGTTTAGATAGTTTTGTCATCTTTTGTTGTGTTTGTTTGTTATGTTAGGTATATGCTCGTATCTGAAGTCATCCCCCATTCAACTTAGCCTCTTGTCATAACAACACAAGCTGGTTTACCAATTAAAAAGTGTCCAGTATTCGGTCTGGCGACAGGTCAGAGGAGAGGGCCAACTCCCATTTTCTGTTATGGCCTGACCCTAGATCGGATTGAAACAAATTCAACAAGGCTTTGGGAAAATTCCTGTTTTGGTCCACGTTGACATGTTTGCACCCACAGAACTGCTGTTCAGTGGATGTTTTTTGTTTTTCACACCACTATGTGTAAACTCTAGACTGTTGTGGGTGAAAATCCCAGGAGATCAGCAGTTCCTGAAATGCTCAAACCAGCCCGTCTGGCACCAACAGCCAACCAACCAACAAACAAGGCACTTAGATCACATTTTTCCCCCCATTCTGATGTTTGATGTGAACATTAACCTCAGCTCTTGACTTGTGTCTGCATGATTTTATGCACTGCTGCCAAGTGATTGGCTGATTGGATAATTGCATGACTGAGCAGGTGTACGTAATCTATGCACCTGCTCAGTGTGGACGAAAAAAAATAAGTTTGTCCACATGTGATCTTGACCCTGTTCCTACTTCTCTCCTTAATATGGTTTTTGATTATGTTCAAAGTGATGTTTTAACTACTGTAAATTGTTCTCTGTCAACAGGTGCTTTTCCAGATGCTTTTAAAACTGCATTAGTGAAGCCCCTTATAAAAAAGAGTAGAATGGATCCTTCCATACTAAATCATTTTAAACCAATTTCAAACCTTACTTTTTTAAGTAAAGTCCTAGAAAAAGTTGTTTTCAAACAACTAAATGTGTATCTAATATCAAACAAGTTACGTGAGAAGTTTCAATGAGGTTTTTGTTCTAGCCATAGTACAGAGTCAGAATTGGTTCATGTTGTGAATGACTTCAGGCAGCACTAATGGACAAGATCTTTCGATTCTGGTCTTATTATATTTTACTGCAGCTTTAGGTATCATTGATCACAAGATTCTAATCCACCATCTTGAATGCTGAGTCAGCCTCTCACGCACAGTTTTAGACTGGTTTATATCATATTTAGTTAATAGACAGTTCATGGTTTCACTGGGATATCATTCAACAAAAGATTTTTACATTTCTTGTGGAGTCCCACAAGGTTCCGTTTTAGGGGCTTTTCTCTTTGTACATGTTACCTCTAGGTGAAGTCATAAAGAAAACATAATATCAATTTTCATAGCTATGGTGACGACACAGTTATACATTTCCATTCCTTCTGATAATCAAGACTCTGTAGGCAGATTAACCAGCTATGTGTCAGATATTTCTCAGTGGATGTCACAAAAAATTTATAATTTATACAATTATATCATGAAAAACAGAAATACTGATCATTGGTACAAAAACTCAGAAAAAGCTTCTTTATGAGAAGCTTGGTTCTTTAGCTTCATATACCAAACCTGATATACAAAACCTGTGTGTGATCTTAGACTCTGAGACCTGTTTTATCCCACATGTAAACACAGTCACTAAGGTAGCTTTTTATCATTTGAGAAATATCGCTAAAGTTCAGCCTTTTCTATCTCAAACTGACACAGAGAAACTTGTTCATGCATTTCTTACAAGCAGATTGGATTACTGTAATGATCTTCTTACTGGACTTCCTAAGAAAACAATGCATCCTCTACAACTTGTACAAAATGCAGCAGCTCGCATCCTAACAAAGACAAAAAAGATCATATCACTCCCATTTTGAAAGAACTGCACTGACCGATTTTAAAGTTCTGCTACTAGTTTTTAAGGCTCTAAATAACCTAGCACCCACTTACATCACAGAATGTATGTCTATTTATGTCCTAGCACATGATCTTAGATCTGCAGATACTGACCTTCTGCAAATACCTTCCATAAAATTCAGGAAATGTGGAGAGACCTCTTTCAGTTCTTATGCTTCTGAACTCAATTCCACCTTCTATTAGACAGTCAAGCTCAGTGCTCACGTTTAAGAAACGTTCAAAACAAAACAAATCTCTTAAACTTAACTTCAATTAAATAAAACTCTGTCTCTTTGTATTTATCTTTTTAATTTGATCTGTCATTTTTATATGATTTTAATTTGTACTAATAATTTCTAGTATTACTATTAAGCTTTATCACCTGTCTGTAAAGCACTTTGAGCTGCCACCAGCATGAAAAGTGCTATTTAAATATAGATAATTAATAATATTATAATACAGGTGTTCCTGACAGGTATGTATTAATTCAATATGAATGTTCCTTGACTTTTCCCCTTGGTCTTGAAAAAAACTAAATAAAAAAAATTATCATCCCAGAAATAGTTAATTAGCCAAGATTTGCTTGGCATCCAAATTTTACTTCTTTTGTTAAGTGCTGGAGTTACGAGGCTGACGTTGCGACGGACATCTTTTTCGTAAATACATCCCCAAAACTTCTCTCGACCTGCTCAAACTACATCAAATTCTTCATTAACGTCACATGATGTGGTTGATGAGGTTTAGGACATAGTACGACTTACTATGTACTATAAAAATAAACAAAACTTCACTGTGTAGAGAAGCACCGCTGGCAGCCACTTTAGATTACGGGTGTTGTGCCAAATTACACATCTTCTTCAGAATCTGACTCCCCAGCTCATTCAAGTATATATCATGCAGGCTCATGGATATCATGGCTATCAGTTTGCAGTTTATACTGTTTATAGTTTTAAACATATATCTAAAGCCTGAAAACTCATACCAACAGTTATTTATAAAAAGAAACATCAGAAATCACAAATGTAATCTGTAGTGTCTAAACGCCTGTATGAATATTGTCCAGTGCATGCACACAAAGGGAAGTCATAATTTCTGCCCCACTGGTCAGTAATTTTGCTTAACAAATGAGGACCATAGCTGTGTCTGAAACTGCACCCTATTCACCAGTCCACTATTTTGGGTTTCCACCATTTTGTAGTGGTGTCTGAAAACATAGAGCAGAAGATCCAGTGCACTCAAACTATCCCACAATGCACCACGATAAGTCATGTACAACCGATGTACCCTAGCAGATGGGGGATACCCATACTGCACTGTGTTGTTTGAAGATTCACATGCGGTCTCTCTGAGTAGGATTAGTGAGCCCTTCTGACCAGTTACAAATGTAAGTCAGCTCTTCTGATATGAGCAGTCAAACCAGGCGGTTTTAGTGGGCTGGTGGCAAGACGTTTACAGTGTTTATGCACAATAATGAACAAACCCGTATGACGTAATGTTACTGTCAGAAATCATTTAGTACCATCAAAAATTCAGTTGCCTATGAAAGTGTTCTCTGTAGTGATCTAGATTTTCAAATGTAGGCTGTAGTGATTCAGTGGCCATTTTGGACACAACACATGTCTGACCAGAACTGTTTCTTTTTTGCCAGCTTTCTCTACAGCTATTGCTGACCTGGCACTGTGGTGTTCTGTGGATGGCTGTGAATTAAGATTGGCTAGCACATGAATGAAATTTTAATGTCTAATAACATAAACCATTTTTTGACCAAGTATTATTTTTATATGTGGCTGAAAGCAGAAGAAATTTAAGAAATTGACCAAGTTAAAAATAATTACTAATGAGAGATTTTTTTTCTAGCCCGCTTAGTGCCCCCTTTTGACTCGCAAGGACACCATGGCCCCGATCTAAAGAGGCTGCCTGCAGAGTTTAGTTACACAGTGAATTATAGCTCACAGTAAGCTATACTGTACCTTAAACCACATCAACAAGTCTACGAGAAGTTAATGAAGACCTGGATAAGGTTTGTGCAGGTTGAGAGAAGTTTTGGGGATGTATTTACAGAAAGGATTTGGGTGACTATTGACTTCTAGTCCTTGCTTTGTAGCTCCAGTGCTAAACTAACAAAATTAAAGTGCAAACATACCTCGGCCAGTCGACTACATCTAGGATAAATGGATAATTGTGTAAATTTGATTCCCCTCCAAACTATTCATTTAATATTAAGACTTATTACTCAGTCACTTCTGCCCTGTGATGGACTGGTGACCTGTCCAGGGTGTTTCCTGCCTTCTGCCCAAGGAGCGCTGGGATAGGCTCCAGCACCCCCCGCGTCCCAAGAGGATAAGCAGCTTAGGTAATGTGTGTGTGTGTGTGTGTGTGTGTGTGTGTACTCAGTCACTATTTATTATTCTGTAACTACTATCAGACTAATATGTATGTTATCGGAGTGAATCAAAGTGTGCACCCACTTTCAGACATGGGGTTTAAGGGGTTATTTAGCTATCGGTGAAACACCTCAGCTGTTACTGTAAGTGCCTATGACTTTGCCTTAAACGAAGTGTGTCACCTAATGTTCCATATTTAAAAACTGCACACCCTCACTAACCCTGGCACACATAGACCAGTGAAGCGCTTAATCTCCAACTCAATCTATCTCTCTCCCCATCACACAAACATCACACGTACATATACGTATACACGCCGACTCTTCTCTTTATCCTAACGCCTGAAGGAGGGAAAAAGCAGTCAAGCTTAAGAAAACAATTCCCCGCCCCATCCTCAAGGTCAACCCATAGACGATCTACTATGCGAATATGCAGAGAGAGAGAGAGAGAAAGAGAGAGAGAGAGAGAGAGATTTGCTAGATGGAGTGGATGTAACATGCATATAGTGCATTCCACACCATTGCGGTGGTGTGTAAAAGGATTATTGTTGCTTCCACTACAAAGCACACCAAGGTCATTCAAACAGATGTGTGGCATACGCTCTGTTACGCAACAAACACTTATTCAGTCTCAGCTATACAGCACAGATCCATTGGTGCAAAACATGCCAAAACAAGCCAACCTGTCACACTGTCCCAAATTACTAGTCTTTAAATGCCCTCAGCTCCTGCTAGATTCATCCTCTCCTCAAGAGAATGTGTTATCCACCAGGTCTGGAATTTTACTGCTCGATGATGATGATGCCTTTTCAGTCTCTGCTAGATAATGGTTAGCTTGCCTCATCAAGCAATTTGTCATATAAAAGTGTTCTCTCTGTATGTCATTTCTCACAGTGGCTTCATCTTTGGCTTTCTGCTAAAAACTGTGATACAATACACGTTAATTATAAGGAGGATGATTATGGTTATGATTTGTCCCTCAAAGGAATGCTCGAGTAAATAATAGGAAAATAATTTGTACACCGTGCCTGTTTTAGCCGAGATAAGCATGAGAAAATGTTTACGTGGTGGAAATTGGTAAAGCGTAGGAAAACAATCAATTTTAATGCAAGAGGCCAAACAGCTGGAGGACACATGCTGTTAAAATAATAATCACAATTATACATTTTGCAAGACTTGAAACAGGCTAAGATGTAAGGTTGTGGAGCCAGAATGGGCAAACTTCTTTTTCTCAGTGTATTATGGTGGAAATCTTTTGTGAAGCAGGGACCAGTCTCATGAAGTACATTCAGCCAAGACAAGGCTCCTGATTAAGCTGCAGCTACAAGAAATCAAACAAATACCAACCATAAACATCACAAAGAAGATAAAAAGTGACACGAAAAGGACTGGAGGGGTCCATCTCCATCAGAAAGTTGCCAGTGGTTGGTCAGAAGTTTGCCCTGATTGGGACAACAGCTGTTTACAATCAAACAAGATCAAACTTAGAGTTAAGTAAGAATTCTTGCTTTGAGAGACAGGCCTCTTCTGACCCTCATACACACACACAGACACACACACACACACTCAAACATGAATTCACATTAAAGGGGTACTTCAAAAATGCTAACACTGCAAACAATTAGAGGACGCTAGTGGGGTCCTGTCAGCATTATGCAAATTTCATCATGCTAACATGTCCCCAGGTTTTCCTTCATTCCTAGCCAGGTTAGCCACTGCTTAGTATGTCTCATAATTGGAGATGAAAGCTGGATACAACAACTCAGCGGTCTGATACCCAGGGGACATTTCCAGGCTACTGGTTGTACTAGTGCACAGCTCAGCCTCTTTGCTTTCCAGTCCCAGGACAGTTTGTTGAAGGTTGCATAGTTTTTGACTGAATACTCTAACCAGCAAAAGTTGTCTTTCTGTTTTGCTTCTAAATTCTGTTACACCCATGAGAACGTTTATTTATTTATTTTGTGTTGTTGAATTATTTCAACTACTCACTATTCAAAGAAACGCAAGTATCTCTAAAATAGTAGCTTTTCAGCAGAGAAAAACAGTCTTCTCTTTCAATAAGTTTAAGCAAAGAGATTTTATTCCAACTGATTTTTCAACATTTATATTGGTCCATTCGTCAAACATGGAGAACAGTGGCCAGGTTCAAATGATGTAGAAAATCGAGAAAAAAATAGAAATTTGCTTCACATGTAGGCCTGCTAACTAAAACAGCACTGGTTGCACCAAACAGCCACCTGAACACTCAACACACACTAGTGTGGAATTGTGGGGATTAAAACAGGCTGTGAGCTCTGATGGAAGTTAGAAAATCAACTCTTTCTGATCTTACTGATCTACATCCAGCATTCTTAGCCCTAATCCCGAGCTTAGGTAATGTTAAGAATCATCAAACTGACCAGAGCAGAGCACACAGACAAAAGGGGCAAACTGTAGCCACAGCCTTGAGAGTAAAGATGTTGTCTGTTTGTTGGCTGTAATGGATTGGATCAGGCTGGAATTGCTCCCAGCACTCTTGAGCCACATAATCAAGCTGCAGAATGCTGATTACCCAGATACAAGCAGCAGAACAGAATAAAAATGTGCCCAGTGTTGTTGAACACAGGATAAAGCTCAGTCAAACTGAGGTCTAAGGTTACACCATCAGTATTTTCCTTTGAGTATATGCATATGACAGCTATTTGCTGGATTCTGATGAATTTGTCACAAGAATCTAGACTGTCTGTACACCGAGAAAGAACAGATTAAATATCTGAAACCATTTCATGAAAATGTTGAAGTGATCACTGCAAGAAACAGGTCGAATAGATCTTTGTGAGACCTCAAGTATGAGCAAGGATGTAACAGTGAGGGTCATGGGCCAAGAACTTCATTTGCAAACAGGTTGCCCTCTTATGGTTAGTTCATGGAACTGCAATCTAGGAACAGTTGTGTACCTACAAAGCTCTCTTCAAATTCAACCTTTTTGAGAAAATTTTAAATTAGACCAACCACCATAAACTTAAGAAACATTAATATTTTAATCAAATGCCACCAATTAAAAATAGCATTTACACAGCTTTGCAAAAATACATCCAATGCACAACATGGATGGTACAATACTGAGGAGGAAAAAATATATAACTAATATTTACAGACATATGTATACATGGTTTAATAACATGGTTTAATATCAAATTTAAGAACATTATTCAAAGTCTTCTTCAACAACCTCGGAGAAGCTTCTGTAACACGTATTTTAGTCACACTGAGGTCACACGTTTCTTTTTTGGTTCAAAACCTCTCTAAAAAGTCCATTTACAATACTTCACACAAAATCTTAAAACATGCTCGTTTCACATACACAACAGAACAGACTTTTATTTTAAAACAGGAGTGATATACAATATTAAATACAAATATTTACATGGTTTATAGATTAAAGATTATTTCCTCTTCTGCTCACTTCAGAAACATCTCCAGCTTCTCCATGCTCACAGGAGGCATCAGAGCGACTTCAAAGAAAACCCTGCCAGAAAAACAAATTGGATATTTAAAAACAAGCGAAAAAGATCCAAAATGACATGTCAACTGTCATCTGGGGCACTGAAATATGAATGAACTGCTTCACTTGCAAAGAGCTGAAAAATTCCAGACATCTGCAAGGGGCAGAGAAAAGTTAATTATGAATGAAACTCAGTGAGGAAACGTCACTGAGGAACATCAAATCATGGTCACAGCCTTGTCAACTCAGTTTGAGAGGTTTTAAGATTTAAGAGGTTAACATACAAATTCCAAAGTCATTATCGAACATACTGCAAAGAATGATCATTAAAACTTTAAACTTTGTCTGAATAGACAAATAAATGTGCTTGTGGACACAAAACCTAAAGAACATAAGAAGCATAAACATCAAGCCCTAATTTTAGTGATAAACTGGTTGGCCTGCTTGTAGAAACACCCAGAACATTTATACATTTACAGCTGTACTTATGGCAAGTCATTTTATTGTTTAGTCTCCTTTTCCAGCAAGTTTCTAGTTACTTACTAGCTATGTCTTTATGCTCTGCTATGCTCTGTTTTAATCATGTCAAAGACACATGATGCCTAGGCAGGCCCGATCCCCTCTTTTTATATATATATATATATATATATATATATATATATATATATATATATATATATATATATATATATATATATATATATATAAACAAGTCTTTTATTGTGTATTGGTTGATACTTTAATCTGAACTGATATTTGTATTTTCAAAAGATCACAGGCACAAGGTCAATCACTTTAACTCTGCCCATTACTTTAATACTTCACTTTATTTTTAATGTATGCATATTGTGACCGTGATAGTGATTTTTCTTGGCCTATTTTTTTAAATTACCATTTTATAGCATTTAACACTGACCTATGATGCAAAAATCTAACTGATGGATCCTACTTCTAACAAATTCAGCCATTTTCACACATGCACCTTTACACAGAAGTTTGATGATAATTAAACAGGAAAGTGCTTTACCTGCATGAGACCTTGTACAAATACCACAAAATTACTGTGAGGGCTCATGCATGAACAGAAGCCGACATATTACTAGGAAAGACAATGACTTCTTGATTATGGCTGGTGAAATGCCTTGTTTCTGTGATGCTTTTGTTGCCACAGTTGAGTTTTCAGCTTTCGTAAGTGAAAAACATGATGGTGCTGTATTATGTGTATGATTGTGGAGGCATTTGAGATAAACAGCAAAAATCTGCCCCTCAAGTATGCATGGCTGATACAGCACAGAAGTGAAGCAGCATGGCCGGCCAAGTGTAGCATTTCTGTGAAGCTTCTGATTTTATAGTCGCATTTTCAGTTTTTGCATGTGAAAAACTTGGCAGAAACATTTTGTACATGATTCAGGATCAAAGAACCTGTTAGGCATTCATACTGAAGACATCTCATCCTGTTTAACAGGGCCTGCATAGCCAAAGTGAATGTATGCCTCAATGGTAAAATACCATTTAAGGGCTGCAAGTGTGAATGACACAAATCCTCAACATTAATGGTATGCTGGTAACAGACCAGGTTTAAAGTGTAAATATGGGCCACAGCTCTGCAGAGTTTAGTGTTGTACCTTATAAAACACAAGGGATGCACCAATACAGGACATTTTGTTGCTTACACTCAACATTTTTCTGTTCACTTATGTGCTGAGGCTAATACATAAACATTTATTAAATGTAGAAATTGGAGCTACATCTACCTGGATTAGTCACATTTGTTTGTGTTAGGCTACAAAGACTATGAATAAACGGCAAACAGCAGCCCAGTGTCACCTCTTTCATAACACAAACACATCATCAAATATCTGTTTCAATTATCAGTCTGAATTATCAGTCAAATCTTAGTCAAATCTGCCCCAATGCTGTTAATTTTCTATGCAATTATGTGCCAATACCGATGATTCTGATATCACTGTGCATCCATATTAAACAGACCTAATTCAACTCATCAGCTAATTAGCAAGACTTTTGTGAGATTCACAGTGTAAAACGAGGGAAAACACTCATCTTTTCAGTTGTGGCCCTCTAACAACTTTGTTGTATTTTAAGAAAGGTTTTGCAATCTTTAGTGCAGGTTTTTTATTAACAGCTCTGCATTTTATACCAATTTACAGCAGTATTTTGCTGAAATTGCTTTGCGTAGATGGATAGAATTTAGACACGCTTTGAATAAAATGGGCTCAAACATGACAATGTGTTGCATCAGATTTGCATTGTCACATTTCCACCTTATTTCAGCACATAGTGTTGGAAATCACCATGCTAAAAGAGAGCTATAATCAGCATAGCTTTCAGCTACATTCTGCTGTAAGGACTATGACAGACAGTAGTCTACCACAATGATGGAACAGATTATTGATGCTGAGCAGCCTAATGCACATCCACATATAAAGGAAAAAGTGTGCAGTAATTGCATCTCTCATATTCTGGATGGTGGGGTAGTTACGGATAATGACGATTAATAATCGTCTACTAGTCTACTAAATGTTACATTAATGACAATATACACACACACACACACAATGGACTACAACTGGCCTCACTGCTGACAAGTCAAGAACAGAAAAGTAACTTTTGCAGAAATCGGAAATGTTCCCCTCCATCCCTTTTGTTTCTAATGAGATAACTGAGAGGTGAGAGGACACATTCTCTCTCACACAGTGTGTGTTTACGAAAAGATGACAAAAGAAGTAGTGCAAGCTGTAAAGGACAAACAAAACCCACTGACAAGTTTATAATGGGTTTATAAGCATAACCTGGACTGCAGGTATTCCATTTAATTACTTACACACAAGCTATTCAAACAGTTTAGTGTCAACTACTCAGGTCATGTAGATGGTATTTATATAGTCTGAAAAAGTGTTTACTTGTTAACACATACTATTTTAACAGCTTCACGCCCTGACGGCATAAGAACTGCCTCCACAGCCTTACACAATGCCAAAGAATGAGACAGCAAGACAGATTTTAGAAAGACTAATAGGAAACTAACAAAATATTCACTTACAGTTCTGCAATTGTTTCTGTGAAATGGTCTGGTAAAGAACTGGGCACATCTTAAAACTCACCTATTTTATAAGTATAAATAAGCTCATGAGCAAACACTAACCAATTGTCTACAAAGCGAACACACAAATACTTGCAGTATTTAAACAGTGGCACCTCGAATGATCAACCAAGCACTCAAGTACCTGAATGCCTGTGTGCATCTGTAGCTGAAACATATGAAAAACTGAGAACACAATTTCATTCTTCTTAATTTCATTTTAACTCTTTGACCTCAGTGCACAACTAATTAACTAGCTGACACCTCAACTGCCAAGTAGTTAAGTAGTTAAAAAAGTGTTATACAGTTCAGTTCACAGTCCGTATCAACTAGCTGATGTTTACATCCTACTAAATGATGTTTAAATGTTAAGTGTTACTAAAACACAATTACGTTCTGTTTTAGAAACAGTTTATGGGCCCAATCGGTATGAAAAAGCTCCTTTGAGACATTAAGGCCTAGCTGATGAAAACACTGACATCACTGAGCAGGCTTACTTGTGGGAGTACTTGCTCCGGACGGTGGCGAGCTTGCTGTCGGGGGGGCTGCTCAGCATGTGCTGGAGTTTTCGGGCCACGGGCGCCAGATCTTCTGCACTGTAGCCCGAATGGAACTGCAGGCATGGGTTCTGAATGGGAGAGCAAGTTTTGTGATATTACCAAACAATTTTTGTTGCCATCAAACAGTCTTTGCCATTTTGCTACTACACATAACATAAGCTTTGTTCACAAATACTAAGGATGCAGCAATCATGCCTTTTTGGGCCAATTTCGATGGCCTTTTACCTTTATTTTTACATTTTTAATTGACTTTTTTGCAGGCTAAATGAACACACTGATATGAAAATTATATATGAATATGTATGCTCCTCTGAACACTCTGAAGGGCACGTGCATTTGAAATAAGCATTATGCTCGTGGGCACAAAAGCTGCTTTCTACATGAAATACTGCCATTTAATGAAACTCTCACAATATATAAATAAACAAGACACTCAAAAACACAATAGAAAATGTCAGTACAGGCTGTGCTAGGAGGTGGTGGTGATGACTAAAGAGGAATAAAAAACTCAGGACTTCTATATGGAAGAGTGGTGCATTATATGAATTACACACTAAACTATAAATTATATATTGTTAAAATGCCACCTGTAATTTCAAGTTATTTTAGCAGCCAAAGTAGCAACAACAACAACAACAACAATCAATCAATCAATCAATCAATCAATCAATGTGGTCCTGGCTTTATGTACACATTATGTACATTATAAAATCACAACACAGATTGGCAGAATTAATCTGAATAAACTGGCCGATTGCCAATCACAAGCTGGCTGATTCCAAATCCAACAAGGAAAAAAGAGAGAGGTTAGTCTGTGAGCGCTCGTGTATGTATGAGCTAATTATCTTTTGGTGCTGATCTGGTCCTTTCACCTCTACTTCAAATCTGAAAGCTCACAGCACACAAGCAATTTACTAAAGAAAAATACAAACCACACACACACACACACACACACACACACACACACACACACACAACATTTAGCAGTCCACCACTTTCATTCACTAAACTGTCACAGCTGCTGCCGTAAGAAAAGAAGAAGCAGCTAAACAGTCATTGACTGGGTGCCCTGCATGTGTGTCTCAGTGCTAGAGGAATCTGAAATTACCATACATTACAGCTTCATGATAGTTAATATAAACAACTTTTCATTAGGGTCAGACTAATTCAGTTCTACATCAGTACACAGTGCCTCCCAGCAGAGACTGCTGATTAACACCAAACACCACCATTCTGTGGGAATACAACAGCAGCATAAACAGTTTGTATAGCATTAAGGTGCATGCTTTGAGTAAGAGAACTGAGATGTGATAGTCTGAAAGGTGCTGAAAGAGCACAAACAAACTCACCCATCCCCCCAGGTCCTTGGTAACCAGAGCTATGAGCAGGCAAGCAGAGGCCAGCAGAGACGCTCGGACTGGGACGAACTGCATCTCCAGCAGACTGAGCTCACAGATGAACCGGGCCAGAGTCAACGTGTCCATGCCGGCATTAACACACTACACACAGGAGAAGCACGTACACCATTCAGTAACATGGTAATTTCCAACAGCTACTGCAAAGCCAGCTTACAGTCCCAGAGGAAGACAGAAGACTTCCTTCTGAGGACAGAGGACAAACACCAGAGACGTTCAGGAGTCGCTTCATGCGAGTTCCAGTTAAGTTTCTCACATCTGGGGTGTGAACACAAGTCAAAGTCTTCAGAAAAGAATTGTAGTTTAGTCTTGTTATTAGCTGCGGGCACAGCATTATATAAATAAAAATCCTTAGTAAAAGACTTTCAGTCTAGAAAAGGACTGAAGAGGTTTGTTTGTAAAGAGACTATGCAAGCTAGAAAGCATAATAGCTAATCCAGCTCAAGTTTTGCATCATCAGTAACTTAAAAAAACACTGACTAGACTAGTTGACATTAGTTAACTCAGCTGTTGTTTTTTGCTATTAAAATTAGCTACTTCTATAATTAGCTACTGCTGTTCATACTGTGACTGTTACCTATTGTTAACTACTATGTTTGCTATTATGAGTAGCTACTGTTGGCTATTGTTTTAATTAGCCACTGTTGTTTGTACAGCAACTATGCTAGCTAATAATATCTAGCATAATATCTTGTGCAGCTCAAGTTTCAGTTATGCTAAACATACAGTAGAAGACTTTGAATAGACTTTTGAAAGACTAAAGTCTGACACACTCTCACATCTAGAGACAATGTCTCAGGGTTTTTAGTCACAGACTGATTTTGCAAAGACTGGGAATCTTGCAGCGTCACTATTTACAAGACCGCAACTAGATTTTTGAGATTATTTCCCATCATGCACCCGGTGAAACTTGACAAGAAGAGAAACCCTTTCCTTCTCCACTCTGTAGTAGTACAAATGGGAAGATACCTTAGCTTATACCTTGGTGTAAAGATCTGGGATATTGTATATTCTGACAGATCATCACCCAGAATTTTTAAATGAACCTGTAAAATGTGCAGTTACTTTTTTTACTTAACAAAGATTTCACACAACAAAACATGCAGCGATTCAGCACTGTTGACTGGATATTATGAACTAAACCATAAAAAAAAGAAACAAACAAAATAAACAAATGTAACAGAAAGCATCATTTTTAAAAGTCCTTTGAGCATTTCCTTACATTACTTCAGGCACTCACGCATGCGCTCGCTCTCAGCGTCAAGACGAGAAAAAGACTAACAAACACGTACACTACATGATAGAGGTGATGTGAACTCTAGCAAGACTCTCATGATTTTATTCCGATACTGGAAATTTGAAAAGTCGTTTGGTGTAAGGTCGGCATTAGTTTTAAAGCAATGTGATCTGTAAGTTTTTTTTCTGTAAACTTTGGCTAGATTAGCTGACAATTCAGCTAAATTAGCTATTGCGTCAGCCAACATACTTGCTAGCCAAACCCCTTCCAAGTATTTTTTCCTCTTGGTTTTAAATACCTAATTTTTTGCATGTAGCACTTCATTCTGTCCATCAAAATGAAAAACTGTCTACAGTGAAAGCCATTATTTCAGCCCATACTGAATCTGCCATTTGTTGCCGCTGCTAGCAAATGCTACTGCAGTAATGACTGCTTGTCAGTTTTGCTACGGTCATGCACAAAGTCACACAAGTAAGGTTGGGAATGAAAGGTTTTGTGCATTCACAAAGTACCACTATGCAGGAGTTAGGGATTTAGAGAAATATGTAACTGTATGCTTTACAGGAGGACGTGCAGCGGTGCACACACACACCATATTTTAGTGTGTTCTTATTCTCCATACTCAGTAATGCTACTTCTTTCAGTTTTAACAAAATATGTTACATAGCGCTGCCTTAAAGGAGCAGTGTGTAACATTTAGCCCCATCTAGCAGCGAAGTTTCAGGCTGCAACCAACTGAATACCGTGCCCTCACCCCTCCCTTTCCAAGCATGTCGTAGAACCTACCGTGGACGTCATGTTTTCTGCCATCGCCCATCCTGATTTTATTTTGCTTCTTCATGTTTTTGCTTCTTTGACGATGAGGATTGACCCACCATTGTTTTTTTTGTGCTAAATAATAAGTATGATCCTATATTTGTGAATAATTTGGGTTCTCAAACTTATCACAACACAAAATGATTAGTCAGCACCAGTAGCAGCTTCAATTAAAAAACATGAAAGGCACTCTCTACAACCAGTGTTTGGTTTGTTTGTTATGGGCTACTGCAGAAACATGGCAGTGCAACATGTCTGAAGAGGATCCGCTCCAATGTAGATACTCCTTTGATATGAAGGGCTCATTCTAAGCTAACGAAAACACAATGATTCGTAGGTACAGGTGATTATACACTAATGAAAAGAGTTTTGTTGACTATATTCCATTTCTGCCAAAAGATCCCCCTAAATCTAACACTCTGCTCCTTTAACGTTGATGGTCCTAATTTAATCTGCTTTGTTCGTGTTTTTCCTCTGGCTGAACTTTCACAAGTCTTAAGTCAAGTCTGAGTTGAGTAACGAGTCAGTTAAGGGTAAGTGCAAGTCTGTCAACAACTCTTCTCATCCATCATCCCTCCTTATCCGGACACCAAGATCTTTACAAGCACTGCTCTACTCCAACTCTGCTCTCTCTCTCACCTTAGTTTGCATCACTTTTTCAAACAGCTGTTTTGAGCAGCGAGAACGGAGCCTTACTTTTTTGAATGGGAAGTCATCCATATGAAAAAAAAACTGCTTCATATGAAGACATTTGCTTTTCATATTTCCACTCATAGATGAGTAACACATGTCAAAACTGGGAAACGGCTGTATTCAGTCAGAAAAACAGTTTTATTCATTTACTGAATGCATTACCCATTCACTTGCATATTGTCAATGAGGAAGCTGTTGAATCTCATTTCATTAGGAGGATGTGACTGTGTATAGGTTTTAACATACGCCTACATCAACTACATAACTGGGCTCTGTCACCAAGACTCAAATTCGACTCCCAGTGATGCCACAGTCATCTGTGGGTGGGAGTTTGTGAGAGTACAGCTGGCTGTGCTGTTATTGTGTGGGAAGAATGACTTCGTTCCTCTCTCACTGTGAATACGCAGCATTGCTAGTTAATCAAGGGTGTCTGTTAGGTCATGAATGCAAAATGCAGCAGTGTGTTCAGCCTTTCTGTGAGCAATCGCCTACACGTGTCATGGAGAAAGCATGTCAGCCCTTGACCTCACAGAAGAGTGGGCTAGAAATCTGCTTTGACTAAAATTTGGAGAACTCCAAGTAAAATAGTTGAAAAATGTCCAGTGAAGAATGAGACCAATGCTGTAACTGCAGCCATGCAGTGTTAAGAAGCTTTCACATTATTGTGGGTTTTGAGCCTGCCTTGGCAATTTACTTGAATGGAGACATTTCTTTTTGGCCTAGGTTGAGATGTGCAGCACGCAAACCCGCAGAAGCACAAAGAGAAATTTTTATACTGTTGATCCAGCAGTGCACTGACCTTGAAAAGAGCAGTCAATCACAGCCTGTTGCCATTTCAACATAAAGAATATTGCAAAAAACGTAGTCTGTATTTCAGGTTTTCTTGAATCATACAGTCTTTAGTTAAAACATATCAGAACCACACAGTGTTTGGGATGCACACTCACTAGTCATCTTATATCTACTCAGTGTTCATCAGGTCAACTTTACCATGTGGGCACACTTTGTAGTTCTGATACTGAAAATTGTAGCCCTCTGTTTCTCTGCATTATTTGTCAGTGCTCCCTTTACTTTGTTTATCAATGGTATTTGGGTATTGGATCATTCTCAGTGCTAAGCAGACCTGATCAAATGGACAGTGAGCCCATGTAGCAGGTAGGTGTACCTAATATAAACTGTCCAGACAGTGTAAGATCGAGTCTCTTATGGGTCATCTAAAGTGCTGGAACAGTTTAATCTTGCTTCTGTACAAAGTGGCGTGCCCGCAAATTTTCTGAAATAAAGCAAATGCTACTTTACAGGTTTATGCTGTTTACTCAGAGACTGAACCATCTTCAAAACACAGACTCAACAGTCACTGTCTCACAATCCAGCTGACACACAGTACGAGCTACATGCTAATACTACAAATACGCAACTCTAGCTGTGTGTTATAAAAGGCTGAGCCTGCTCCCCATTTATTTTTAGATCTGTTTACTCACCTTGGCGTAGCGCCGTAGAAAGCGATAGGCAACAGGAATGTTGATGTCAAAGTTCAGCGCCTGCAGAATATTTGCTTCCATGGTGATGAGCTGTGAGCGTTTGTATGCATCATCGCAGATATACAGGAAGTCGTCAACACAAGGGGGGAGCCGTTCCTGAAAAAGAAAAAGAAAAAAAAGCCCACATCCAAATTTAATACCCAACAAGCACCAAATGCATGTAGATTTTCCATTAGGTAAGTGCATTTCAGAAGTCTACCATCCACTCTGGTGACCAAAAAGAACAGCCTTAATGTCTCCAAGGGAATCATTGAGATTTAACCTTTTCCCCTCCTACTCTGTCAAAAGATTCTGCTACTGTATTTTCGACTGACCCAAACATTATGATAGAAGCTGGTTGCAATGCAACGCTCTGAAGGCGTGAAGCGATTGGTACCACCATTGGCAGAAAGAAAGGTTACAACCAGTAAAAGAGGTCAGTACTTCTGTTGAAGAAAAGATTTTGGCAAAAGGTAGTGGTTCAACAATATAGGCATTGAAAGACGGTTTGGATGGTTGTTGTAAAAGTGCTGAGTAATGTTAGTTTATTTATTCATTTGTTATGTAACTAATTCTAACATTTGTAGCATGTAAGCTGATAGAATCAGTGTTTATGCTTTTTTTTTTATTTTCACTCGTGAAGAACATGCAGCTTTACTTAACTCGGCATATAAATCTGTGTAACTATAGACACTGTTGTATTGATTTGACATTACAATCAGTGTTACTCACTCAGTAAACATAGCCAGCAAGTAAGATGGCTAATCAGTCAATTAAGCCACTTTAGGCTCACATTTTCATAGCTGCAAAAAAATGAATAAAAAAAAAGCTACATTTAAATCATTAAATCACAATTATGTATAACAATTAATGGTCAGCTAAAATTCCATGGTGACAGCCTTATACATGCCATTGGAACGACTGCCTGTTTAAAAGCAAACAAACAAATTACATTTTAAAAGGTTGGTGAAGGATTTATCACCTACCAGACCACTCTGCAGGTGAGCAAAAAAGTTAATTTCAGATACATGGGCACAATTTTCCAATATTCAACGCATGGGTTTTGGCAAACATGACATGATAATGATATTTAAACATAAAAAAAAAAGACTAAATCTGTTTCAAGAACTCCTACAATCAGAATACTTGAATAATTTAACAGATTGGTAGTATCCAGTATTTGCATCTTCATAGATATATAACTACACAACTCAGGCAAGATGGGCTAGGCTGCCAAAAATTGCTAAAGTGAAATCACTTCATTTTAAGCACGTCTGTAAACCAAACCGATTTTGGTTCTTTTACTGACTTATGAAAAACAGAAATGAATAAAATGCTGCAGTAAAATCACTTGGCACATGTAAACATAATAGATTACAGCATATCTTCTAACATATGTTTATTACTCTATTTTGCTTTTATTGTACTATTTAATTTAAATGTACTATTTTATAGCGTTGTGACTACAACTTGAAATTGCTCCAACATGTTCAGTAGCCAGCTTTTGTTGCTCAGCTTTCAACTGGATGTTACCGGATTTAAGCCAGAAGCCATTTATGCTTGTCCGTGTTTAGATGAAAGCCGGCTAGTTTGAATACAACAAAACGCTGACAATGTGGACAAGTTTTCATTTTCCTTTTTAACATAGTTCCACACTGAGGATATTCAGACCACAATGTTCATCTCTGGAAATGTACCTCAATGCTGAAAGTTATGGATTATGTCAGTTTATGATATCTCTGTGATGGTGACTAAAGTAAGGAGGGACACTAAGGAAAAGGATCTGGCTTAGCATAGCTGATACCAGATCCATTAATCAATCAATAAATAAACATTGTGCATTTGTGCGTCTCTCACCTCAAACTTGCAGGCAAGCAGCATGGCCGTGGAGCCAATGAGCTGTAAAGATTCTCTGCTGGCCTGAACCACAGCCAGGTAATGATCTGTCATCTTCACTGCCAGGTAAAGTGTCTCATGATTCAACTCAAAATTCTCCTGTAGAAAAAGGAAAAAAGAGAAAGAGACAGAAAGAGAGAGACATCAGCAGGATTTCCATTTAAATGTTGCATAAATTTCAAGCAAATTTCAGTCATTAAAAGAACTGTCCCCAGTGTACACATTGGAAGAACATAAACTTTTATTAGCTTTTGGTAGAGCAGTTTTCACAGCCCTCTGTCAATTGTACATAGCTGTAGCCCCAACAGTTCAGAGATGCCAGGTAGACCAGAGAGCGGTCCCTTTGATAAGGGTTGAAGTTACTCTTCCACTTCTCCGTTGCCCACCCCCAGGAATATCACTGCAGCAAACAGTACTCATAGGATACAGAGCCAAACACATGATTTTCATTCACGCTAAATCACTGCTTGCTCACGACTTCCATGACTGTTTCTCCTTTTCTCTTTTATCAATACACCAACTTCTCCATCTCATCAATCTTTTGGAGATTTTCCATACAGGTTTTTAGTGAGCATTTTTGATTTTATGAAGGAAAACAGTGGATGGAAAACCCATAACTAAAGGCAGATCAAACTTTCAGTTTGCACTTCTCTCAAATGTACTACAGTATGTTGGTCTGACTGATTTTCAACAGTTTAATACCCAGCACAGCATCACCCCACTCGAGAACAGATCAACATTATACCCACACATCACAGTAGTACAACATCCAGCACTAACCTGCACCTCTACAAGCCAGTCCACTAGAATAGCCCTCATGCTCTGGTTCAGATTTGGCTGTCTGTCCATGTAGTCATGCAATACAAACTTCTCCTGGAAAAGACAATGATTGGTTAGCTTTCAGACACACAATACATACAAGATAAGCTGATGTTTGTTTTGCACCCCACAAAAAAACCCTTGGGTTCATTTAAAAAACATAAAAACATAAATTTTATTCTAAATTTGTTGTTGAGTTCACTACTTTCATAGGATTAACTTCACAAATCACATACCCAAATGCCTGCAGTGCACTTGGACTTCTCGTACATCAGGTTGGCAAGTTGTGTTCATCTATGCCCACTTACACAAATTCACTTTTTATAAATCACTACTTACACGTAAATTTGCACATACGATTAATTTACGATTAAATGTTTGTGTATGAATGCTTGTTATTTGACATAACAAAAATAATTATTCGACAGCTGTAGCCCTGCATGTAAGAGTACTAACACTACTGACCCCAGTGTCAGCAGTTACTTTCTCAAATGAGAAAATAAGATCAATACAATAACTTACTTCTCTGTTCTTTAGGTAGTCAAAAATGTCTTTGGCATATTCTGGTGTCTGTGTGCAGTCATTTGAAGGATCAGAGTCAATGTCAAACTCTGGGGGTATCTGGAAAAAAAATGTAAATAAGATTCAGATATTCGTAAATCTACAATTTGTAATCCCTCTGAATTTCTCAGACAATTACAAAAGGTCCTTGAAAAGACCTTGTCCCTGGCCTTACCTGTGGAGGTAGCAAATGTGGGGGAAGGGGGGCTTTGGGAAAGGGCTCCTCCGGTTTCTCTGCCGGGGATGCTTCCTTCTGCGCCTCCTCAGACTGACCCTCAGAAGTGACCGAGGCCAACCTGGAGACAAAGTCAAAGATTAGGCCCCAGACTCTCTGGGAGGAACACAGTAAATGAAGTAAATCACTGCTACACAGGACACATAGAAAAAAAAATAAAAAGGTGTCCATGTAATTTAATAAACTAAAGAGGAAGTCAGACAATTACTTATTTAGGTTGGCCTCATTCTTGGCAGCCACTGAGGTGGTCTTCTGTACCTTCTTGACTGGACCTTTCTTCTTGATAGGATTGCTAATCTCAATCTTGTGAGCCTTAAGTGCAAAGACAACTTTGGGTTACAATGTTCACATTAACACAGTTTTTCCAAAGGCAAGTTGATTATAACCAAGACCCTTGCTTAAAACACTGCTTCATCTATAGGCAGCACAACACAAAGAAAACAGGCAACAACAAACAAGTGTTCAAATGGTGTTAGACCACAGTTAATGCGCCCATCATGATGATTAACATATGAATGCACCTCTGCAGGAAACCCAGGTTCACCAGGATCCACCTCAAGACAGTGCTTATGTACAATGGGTACTTGTGTCAGTGATTAAAAGAGAAAAAGGAAAACAGATACCAAACCACCCACAAATTGTGATATTTCCCCTTGTACTAGCTGAAACTGCTGTGTTAGAGTCCATATGAGCAACCTTGTACAAATTATATAGTTCATTATTGTAAAAATGATTGAAGAGGTTCAAATGTCTGTAAAACTCAAAGACACCCTTGGTTTTAACCCCTTAACAATCCAGGTTTACTTTATACAAAGGCATATTATTCAGTAACTACAGGGACTTCAATGAAAACTAATGGATTCCTAGGTAATAAAACTTTGGGCCCGTCGGTCAGCCCATGGCTTGTTAAGGGGTTAAACAAACAAGTATTATAGTGAACTGGCACACAATCGGCACTTACGCTCCTTACACTGTCCTCATCAGCATCAAACTGAAGAGTCAAAAAACACTGAGACACAGCCTAGTCAAGCAGATGAAGACAAGTGAGGCATGCATACAGTGCACACTGGCAAAGGGTTTACATTAGACTATCAGACTTACATTGGTGATGTCGATAAACGCAGTCCTCTTCCTAGGAGCCCCTTGAGGAGGAGATGTAGATCGCTTGACCTGAGAGCCATCCTCCTGGAACACAGGCAGGTTTTAGGGTGTTTAAATGTGTTTTATCATCGCTGGAGAAAATGATGTTTCTACTGTAATAAAGAATGCTTGCTTACCTGATTCTCTGAGCTCTTAACATGCAGCTTTGGGATCTTGCTGACCGTTGGTTTCTTTCCTCTCGAAAATGGCATTTTCTTTCTTTACGTCTTCCTCCTGATAATGAAATGACAGACCTTAGTTAACAATCAACTTGATTTATTATGCCAGTTCTCTGGATTTTTGGAGAAAGATTAGCATATTTTAACTTAAAAGTTAAGACATCTGCAGCCATGGACATGCAGGCAACATCTTGGCAGCAGACAAAAAGCCAGAGAAAAATATATTAGAAATATATTTGAATATTTTATCAACTTTGACTCACATATAGTATAACTATTCTGTGTGACTCATCTCAACCCAATCCTAGTTGCATAACATTTAACTACGTTAGTAAAACGCAAGACCTTTATTGCACGCCTCAGAAACATTTCAGTGACCATGAGTAAGAGACATGGTGCTTTTCTGATTCGTCTCCGGAACTTATTACAGTTATTGCTTATGTTAAGCTTTTCCTTTCTCTTAAGGGGGACCTGTGAGAATAAAAATCATTAAATAAAAAAAAAAGGTCATTCTGTAATACAATACTGAGACATGCTTTAACGTTATTTCCTCTGAAACAAAGAAAAGCTGATCTTAAGAAAGTCAGTTTTCCTACAGCAGGAATGTCTCACCAGCTGATAGCCTGCCTGAGTTAAACAACCAACCTGGCCATGCTTCCTCAACTAGGGCCACTCATAACAAGCGACTCAAAACAAACGTTGGTAGCTAACGAACTCAAACCATTCGCTACAAATCAGCACCCGGTTAACTTATATCCAGCGCAGAGCTAAACACAGGCTGCATTAAACGGCACATATTTACACACAAAACAAAGAACAGCGTCTTGTTCGCCAGCTTCTTATTCGAACTCTCTCGTTCCACCTTAAATGGTGCAGCAGCTACGTTCTGCTGCAGGCGCCAGAAGTAACTGCCGCACCATTTAAGGTGGAACGGGAGAATTCAAACAAGAAGCTGGCGAATAAGAAGCCAACTTCAGCCTCGTGAATTAAGACTTACATCCACCCAAACTCAGTCAGTAACGCTGGCCTGGCTAACAGCGGCGAGCTAAGTTAGCTAAGTTAGCTCCACTACAGAGGAAGGAAGAAAGTTCAGCCGTGTCGTTGTTGTAAACGGAAAAGCTAAGACAACACAAAGAGTCGAAGACTTACCGCCGACCAATGAAAACACACTCGATATATGACTTCTGTACTTAAAGAGCTCTAACAGTCCGTGAACATGAACACAGATCCCAAACTAAGTATTTATATCCACAAAAACGTTGTTAGAAGCCTCCTCGCTGTAACGCAGTACACACTCACCAGCGTGCATCCAAAAACCGCACACATCCGCTGATTGGACGAGAGCTGCAACCAGTGAACCAATCAGTGCCAGGCTAGGATGCCGTTGCTAGGGGCGGGGTTAATGGAATTTTCAAAAGCCCTAGTAACCAATAGAAAAAAACGCCGTGTCTGTCACTCACCGCTTTCCTACTGGAGGCCCTGTGTGTTATTATTATTATCATCAGACACAAAATGTGCTTTACAAAATGATTGATTACACAACTGTGCGTCATTTGTGTTCCACTGATATTACATTTATAAAATATGTATGTAAAGCAAATTAAAATTCATTTGCATTTTTAAAACCTTTGTGCATGTTTCAGGTAAATAACTTAAATTAACTATATACATAAAACTCTTAGAAAACAGTATTTTTGCATGTCCCAGTCCACTATAACTGCAGTTTACCTTGAAAGTCACATGTTCAACATGTAGTTGTTCATCCAAATTTCCCAAAGATCATGGGAAGAAGAAAAGTTTGTTCTCTCATTCTCACATTTCTTTAATTTACATGATATCGCGATGCTGACTGATGAGGTCACTTTAACAGTACAAGCCTGTTATCCAAATTATACACTAACAGTAAATAAAATACTTGAAAACATGCAAGAAAATGATTAGAGTGTCCTTAATGTACTAATAACATTAGCACGGATGACAGTTAACCATATTTTGTGCATTTGGTGATTTGATGCAAAAAAATTCAACCCTGTTCCTTTTAACCTTGTTAATCATATAAGCCACTGTCAGTAAACGCATAAAAAAGAAAGGAGGGTGTTTTTGAAACAAACAAAAAAGTAAAAACATGAATAACAGAAAAGAAAAGACACTACACACAAAAGACAACATAAAAACTGAGAAAATTAGAACTTTGAGACAGTGTGAAAAAAAAAGAAAAACATGGAGCCCAACTAATAAATACAATCTATATATCTAACAAACAGTGTTATAGTGTGTTAAGTGGAGTTTAATAATAACCAATAATAAATCAATAATCACTTTCATGTTCAGAGGACACTGTGTTACAAACTACACTTATAGAACATAGTTACAGAGACTTCAGATGCACAAATGGTGTAAACTGATTTAAAAGGTAAATTGTTTTAATTTTCGTTGTTTCATAACGAATTTGTTAATTTATTTAGGCTGTAAAAACAGCTACATCCAGGCAATGTTAGAACATTATTTCTAGAAATTAGCTGGTCTATGGTGACACTTGGGATATTAAAAATATATGCAAATATAGCCTTTTAATGCCCTTTAATATGGAAGGCCAGCATTCCCCAGGTTGCCACTTACCAAAAATCATAAATATCACATCATATTCTGAACTTGCTTTACCTCAAGAGAATCAGACTTTCTGGACAGAATTTTTAATAAGTGAGTCATTGTCACTACTTACTTGGCCTCAATAGAAAGCTGTTAGAGAAACTTATCTTCTGTTTTCTAATCAATTGTAAATGTGTAATGTGATGATATTAAGGAACTGCTTGGAAGATTGTATTGACTGGAAATTTTAAGGGGGGGTTTCGGAATGCTGTGTAAAGATGAAGCTAAAACTGGTCACATTTAGGCTGTCTTAGACTCCTTCATATTGTCACAGGAAAACTTACTTATTTCAGGTTTACCACTAATTTACCATCATCAACATTACATATAAAATCTCAGAAGACACATGTAGATTCACCGGTCATTTTGGACCATAAATAAAATGGCCATTATTACGTTGTAGGCATCATGATCTCTGGTTCCTATCACCAAAGAAACCAGAGTCGGTAAGTTTCTTTACACATCAAACCACTCTGACCATTCATGCATCAATGATTGAATTATGCAGAATTTTTGAAAAAGCATTGAAATGCTCCTGTAAGTTAATATTCATTTACTACTTGTTTTGATGTCCAGATTCCTCTCCTGATCTCTCTTTCAGTTCTCACTCCTTTATCCTCAAGATCCCTCTATAAGGTACTGGAGTGCTGTAACTCCAATTCTGAGTCAGTATATGTAACTTTATTATCCCAAATATCTGACCTGTGTCTTTCCTGCCTAACCAATAATCATTCCTTTCTCTCTCTCTCTCTCTCTCTCTCTCTCTCTCTCTCTCTCTTTCTTTCTTTCTGTCTCTCTCTCTCTCTCTCTCTCTCTCTCTCTCTCTCTCTCTCTTTCTTTCTCTCTCTATCTCTCTCTCTCTCTCTCTCTCTCTCTCTCTCTCTCTCGTATTTCCTCTCTTCATTCTTTCTTGCCCTGAAGCCTGAGCTCAGTTATTCTCTGTACTTATTCTCTTTTGGACTAGAACACTCACACAGGGTAGAGCACTCAGAAAGTGTTTGTGAGAAATTAGGTTTTGTTTGTTTGTTTTCAGGCAAAAGATACACAACCTTCTATTTTTGCATTCTAGATTAATCTTCTCTCCAGCTGTCTCACACTCTCTGTTTACATATGAACAGAGCATGCACTGAAATACACACACACACACACACACACAGAGGAAGTAAATTCTGGCTCATAAACCCACTGTAGCCCCATCATTTTCACTTCCGCTCAGCCTTACTGCAGCACCAAACTCAACTTTTCGGACTCGGTGAAGGTATGAAACAGTTTTATTACTCGTCTTTTTCACTTTCTCCTTCTACAAACTCTTTCTACTAATCAGCTTTTTTAATCATCACTCCCAACATCTGTCTTTCTCCTTTTATTTCTTGATTCTAAGCCTCTGAACTGCAGTAGGCCCTGACTCTCTATATCTGTTCCACTCGCATTTTCAAAGAGGGAACTTTTTTTTATCTCAAACTGTCTTCTAAACTTCTAAACTTCATTATGTCCGTGGATTAGATCAGACAGTCTGCATTCAAAGCCAGTTATTGTGACGTTTCACAGATCCTTTAGGGAACGTTCACACGTCAAACATCCCTCCACTCCCCCTTCCACAGCCGTTTAGATCAGTAATCTCTGCATCTCAGCGTCTTTATTACATAAAATCCTTCAAGCTGTCCTCGCAATATATCTTTTCTGAAGACAAAAACACTTTCTTCTGTCTCGGATCCACTCCACATTCTTTGACCATTCCATCTCTTATTTCTCCCAATCATTTTTCTTTATTTTGACACAAGAGGAAAGGGCGAATATGATTCAAGTTTTGCCCCCACCCTTATAAACTTTATATGTGTGCCTCGAGACAACATTAGTGTTAAAGAACAAAGAAAAACAGAGAGAGAAGGCAACACAAGAACGCACTGCCACATCCCTGATATCATCATTTTTGGCGATCAGGAGCGTTATATTGCTTTGGTAGAACACAGTGACATGTGTATTTTGTTACTCCTTGGAACATCTGAATCGCACAGGGCTTATTCAGGATCTTTTTCACATTTTTCATGCCACTTCTGCCAAATAAATCCACCCGTAATAATTTGTACAAGCAAACAACTGAATATCTACCGCTCACATTTTCTGGGCGAAGCCTCTGCTGTCCATCAGAACTTGTTATGCTGTTTTGCCTACACCAGATTTCAAAATGAGGTCACATCAGCTGTAAGGTCCATCTGAGTGTACACAATCAGCCATTACATTAAAACCACATCCCTCTTTCTACACTCATTGTCCATTTTGACTGCTCCAGACTGTAGTCCATTCATTGTATTGCATACCTTGTTAGCTTCCTTTTATCCTGTTCCTCAATGGTCAGAACCTTCACAGGACCACCACAGAGCAGGTATCATTTGTGTGGCAGACCATCATTGACTCATCACTGACACTGACGTGGTGGTGCGTTGTTAGTTTGTGTTGTGCTGGTCTGAGTGGATCAGACAAAGCAGTGCTGCTGGAGCTCTCAAATACCTCACTGTCACTGCTGAACTGAGAATAGTCCACCAACCAAAAACATCCAGCCAACAGCGTCCTGTAGCAACAGATGAGCTACTGTCTCTGACTTTACATCTACAAGGGGAACCAACACGTTAGGAGTGTCTAACAGAATGGACAGTGAGTGGACAGTGTTTAAAAAATCCAGCAGCACTGCTGTGTCTGATCTACTTGTACAAGCGCAACACAGACTAACACACCACCACCACGTCAGTGTTACTGCAGTGCTGAGAATGACCCACCACCCAAATAGTACCTGCTCTGTGGTGGTCCTTTGGGGGGTCCTGACCATGGAAGAACAGGGTAAAAAGGGGCTAACAAAGTATGTAGAGAAACAGATGGACTACAGTCTGTAATTGTAGAACTACAAAGTGCACCTATATAGTAAGTGGAGCTGATAAAATGGACACTGAGTGTAGAAACAAGGATTTGTTTTTAATGGTTTTAATATTATGGCTGATCAGTGTTCTACATGCTAGAAGAAAAGAAAACTTCAATCTAGGGCCTCTTCTTGAAACCACTCAACCAGGCCATGCAGGAGTTACATATCATATTATCATGTTTCTGGTTTACTGCACTTTCCATTCACCCCCTCCACCTCCCACCAAGTTTATCTGTAACCTGTAAACATTCCACTGGAACTACAACACCGTAAACAACGTAACACATCTCTGGAATCCCAAATAAAAAGGTAATATTGAAACTAGTTTCTAGATTTTAAAGTGTGTCATCAAATTCCGTTTTTACCAGCTTCCCCTTCACAGTCCCTATTAAAAGAACGCTAGCTTAGATGATCTCAAATCAGCAACAAAAGGAAACGTCTGTTGCCATTAAAACCCACGTTCTTTCCTGTCAGTCACATGACCAAGATCTCGCAACTACGCCAACTCATCCGGTTATGAATTGTGGTTTTGCGTGCTGCTAATAGCTTCCCTGCTGTGCTGATCTATAATCAGTTTTGCAGTGTTTTTTAATGATTAAGAATGAGGTTAAGGCAAAAACTTCAGAGTCTGTTTATGTTGAACTGTCATTCACAGTGTGACACAATACAGTGTACTGTGCAAAATTTTTAGGCAGCCAAGAAAGTTTGTTTAAAAATATTTCTCGTGGCAGTAAATGTGCTGTTGCCAGTAAAACACTAAATAACATTAGAATACATTCAAATAAACACAAGTAAGATTTTTTTGCTTCTAAAGTTATTATTATCATTATTATTATTATTATTTGTTTTTAAATTTATCAACATCTTGGTTATTAGAAGACACTAGCCAGGGACAAGTTTGGCTCTGGACTTCTTGGTACACTCCAGCCATTGCATGCATTTGTTTAATTCCATCACTAGCTCATGTGATTTAAAGGGAATTTAATTTTTCAAAAGTTTTTGAATAATCAAATTGCTAAGATGTAAACAAAGTTGTTCAGGGTGGTCTGATGTGTGATGCTGCATTCTAGAGAAAATTACAGAAGAATTGAACACGTCAATAGTCATAGGAACCAGCAGTCTAAGGCATTAAACCCCCTAAAATCCCAGTCTTATTACATACTAAGGCTTATTACTCAGTATTTACAGGGACTAGAATGCAAACTGGCTGAACTATTCTTAGGTTATAGAATGTGTAATAAAACTTTGACCATGTAAAGGTAAAGGCCTCTAAAAGCCACATCACAGAACATTATTATGCAAAATGATTATAAATATGCAGCCTAATGCCTGAAACATTGTTTTACAATAGCTTTGAGAAAAGCTTTTGGCCTAAAGCTTATTTTTTTAAGAGTACGTTCATAGTGGAGAGGTACATGCAGGGTGTTGTAAGGAAAAATTCTTATTTTGTTCAGAATTACCTTTATTTTACCTTTATAAATATTCTGATTGTTTTGGATAACAAATCAAATGCCTGTATTAGAGCTGTACACATCATGACCCCTAAATTCTGCCACTACCACATATAATAACAAATCAGTAAGATACTGTAGTATGGCGCATTTCACTTCAAACTACTCTGAATAATTTTGTATACATCTCAATTAATTATCCTGAAATTAAAAATTGGATGGTAACTGTAAATGCTGGACTTCCTCAAGGAGAAGTTTGGAAATGTCAGATCAAATCATAATGCCTTGTTTATTTGTTTGTTTGTATTTATTGTAATATTAGGGATGTTTTGAACTATTGAATGCTTCTTGCACAGATAATTGGCCTTACATATTATGAAATTACTGTACAGTACTACACGAGACACAAATATCAGACTAATTTCTTATTAATAAAAATTATAACAGCCCTTTATGCTAATAAGGATGAATAATCGATATCTTTAATCATAAGTCAATAAAATGATTCTATTTTCCCTGGGGTGTGAGTTTATTTGTTGGTTTATCCAAAACTCCAGACCTCGAGTTTAAAATAACATTAAAATATTATTAGCAACATGTTTTAATCTGTATTATTGTTCTAATAGATGACTGATGAGTGGTTGACCAGCAGACTGAAACTATGCCAGCTGACCACTGACCCAAAGACTGACACATCTAATGTATGGGTAAGGGTCAAGATTTTTAAATACCAAATAGCCTGCACATTTTATGAGAAAAAATTCAAGAATATACAGTCATTTGCAAAAGTTAGGGCACCCTGGACATGTTTTGTAGATTTTCTAAGTAAAAAAAGTTTACACATCCTCTACAAAGAACACACTTCAGCACAGTTTAATGCACAATTGCTGTTCATTTGTTGAATTTAACATGCTGGAAACATAAAACATAAAATATGGCCTGCACAAAAGTTATAGCACTTTATGTTTTTTTGTCCAATATGTTTAACTCAGAAAATAAAAAGGTGCCCTAAAATGAGCAGAAAATGCCATATTTAACTTTGTTCTCTTTAAAGGATGTGTTAGAACATCAACAAAACATGTCATTTGATTAGGGATGTTCTTCTGCTTATGACTGTATAGCGTCACTATCAGCGCAAAACCTTTGTGTTTTTGGTGTTTTTTTTTCTACATGATTTAAAATTACCAGCTGCCTTTTTCACAGTGTGAACTTTTCATAATGAATGTACCAACAGAAATAGTCCAGACTTACTTGGAATTAAATCTTGTAACATTAACTTATATAAAAATTAAGAACATATTTTCTTCCTCCTATAAAGTCAAAATTTAGAGATAGAAGGTGTTCCAACAGTGACTGATCATGATTGTTTTCCTATTCCTGGTTTCAGTTTCTTTACAGCCAAAATGGTTGATGGGTGATCACTTCGGTTGATTTTTTAGCCCCGTTTTCATCTGAAGCTTATATTTTGTGGTCTAATTGAACACATAAAACAGACATAGCATAGTCTAGTACTTTCTGTTAGCTTAGGTTCTGTAAGTTTCAATATAAATCACATTATTTGATGGAGTTATGACATAACTGAAGTTTGAGGAGAGACCACGCCTAAACTCCTCCTTCCCAATTTCAGCTTCCTATAAATACCAGTTCTTCACTCCTCCTACTCGTGACGAAATTTCGCACGAAATCCACAGAAGCCTTACTGAACTCCAGCCCAAAATTTCCTCTCCTCTCATTATCTCACTTACCAAGGCGTGGTCTGCATTCGCAAACTCTTTATTAGGCCAAATTGATAGATTAGATTTGTAAATGAAAAATCAGTTGCCTAATTCAATAACTTGAATAAAATAAAGTGTTACATTGAAACCAAGAGGCAACAGGCTATTTAACACAATAAGTCATGCATAATTATACTATGTAGGAGGTGTAGCTGCTGCATTCAAATTCAGTGTGAGTGTACTTACCTGCCTCACTGTCGATTGCCGACCATGCTTGGATTTTGGAAAGCAACTGAATAATTTATTAATTAACAAGCGCCTTATTCTTCTAGGATCCGGTGGAAGTGGAGCTTAATACCCAGTCATACCCTCAACCCGATTATGACCAGTCATCTATTTTCTTCACACTGGAGGCATATAGTAGTGGCTTGGATGAGTTGCGGCATGGGAGATGTGATCTGAAGATGGAATCCAGGTGTCAACATCTAGAATCCAAGCCAGTACAGACTGTACAGGCACATAACATTCAAGAATTTGCTGAGATGTTATCAAGAGACATACTGGATACAACGGTGAGGAGAAGAGACAATCAATCCAATAAAGATGGAATGATGATCCACCCTGATAAAATATGTAACGTTACTGACCACTCTGAAGTGACCAAGTGGACAATTAGCAACCAGGAAAAGCTAGCTAAGAGGTTAGCATTTGAGATCTATGGCAATGCATTGGAAGAGGTAGCCAGGCATAGTGGCCTCGCAGGTGGCAAGTCTGAAGAATTGTCAGATGTTCAAACAGATGAAAAAGATGGCATTAGTGATCTCCACAGTGAACCATGTTCTTCCATGTACTGCTGTGACCAGGAACAGCCTGATATGGAAGTAGATCCTAAGCCGGAGAGAAATGAAAGCACACACAACCATGAAAGACCTTTTCATGAGCCATGTTCTACAGTCCGCCAGTCTGATTTTACTACATACTCTAGCACACTGAATAATATGGCTAATATGGGCTCCCTCGACTACCCTGATGCCCCTCCAACCACTCCATTACTCCCTGAGATGATGAAGAGTCGTGCTAGCTTCTCCAGGAAGCTGAAAGGAGGACTAGCAAAGGAGTTCCTGCCCTCAACCCCTCCTCCAACCCCTAAAGATCAACAGTCCCTATCAGGGGACAAAATGACAGAAACTGCAGCAGACAAATCAGAGTTTATGGTCCGCTTGATGCGATCCCTGTCACTAGCATGCTCACAGCACGGAGACTTGGATGAGGAACAGGATGGAATTGGACCAGATGATGGAGGCAGGTTTCAAAATGGGATTTCCAAATTGTCAGACTATGCAGCCCAGCTGTCTGCAGATATCATCAACTGCATCGCCACGGCCCAACCAAGCACCACCAACATAAATCGAGAAACACCTGTCAGAGATGTGCAGCACCTGGCCAACCATTTGGCAGAGGAGATCATTATAATTTCTGTAGCAGAGATGATGGAGAGCAAGAGAGTGGGCAGAAAAGGGGAGCAAAACAGTCACCTGTCATACTCAGTTGACGAAATGGAATCATGTTTGGAGACCAGCACAGAGAAGACAACCCAAGCGTTAGGTGACACTTTATTGGCAAGGTCAAGTCCAGATGTCTCTGATATGGAGGCGCTGAGAGCCTTGGCTGGCAGGCTAATTGCAAGCACTCTGGCTCAGGCTTTCTCTGAGCTGGGAAGAGGTGCATTACAGCATGCCACAAGTCAACAGTTTCTGGGAGAAACATCAGAACCAAAACCATCTGAAGAACGAAAAGTTCAGGACCATAATTTGTGTCTGAACACCACAAAGTCCAAACAAACCACATCCATTGAATGCTCTAATGGGGAATCAGTGCATGACTGCAGCATGCTTGATTCCAGAACTGAGACTGCAATAGATGAATACTGTTTAGCTGAGAAGATCGCCCATGAAGTGCTTGAGTGCTCCATAAAAGAAGCCTCCAACTATCTCTTAAGCTGCAGTCAATTGGCTGTTGATTCAGAGAGGCTCCATTCACCAGTAGCCTCTCTGGAAAGCACAGAACAAGCTGTTCTGAGGGGCTTAATTTCTGATGAATTGTGTCAAGATATGAAAGAGTTACAATGTGTCCTGATCTGGGCTGCAGCATCCCATGCTGGAATCTCAGTGTTACAGCTTGTTGTGCCTGACAACCATGTTCGACAACAGGTATGGAAGATTTCAGCCTTTTTAGCCTCTTGAACCCTAGACTCTAAAAATGAAGATTTTCTTTGGAGTAATGCCATAGAAGAACCACTTTTAGTTCCCTAGAGAACCTTTCATTGGATGATTCTGTAGTGAGATATGTAAGTGTGAGGTTTTATAAATGTTCAAAGCACCTCTGCGTTATGTGAAGGCTCTAAGGTTTTTCTTTGAACTGTGCATCCAAGCTAAGAACCATTTAAGAGTGTTTGTTTATTATTCAGTTATTAATCTAAAGATTTATTATTCAGTGACTATTATAAATTATTTGGTAAGTTAAAGGTGATTATGAGAGTGAAGAGCCCACATACATGTCTTTAGAGTTTAAGAACAGGGAAGCACCAATGTGGGAATTCTGGGTTGATCTGGATATCTGATATTTTCATGTACATGGCTGTCAATGCTGAACATAAACATTTATAAATGTGGATATTAGGACTTAAATCCACCTGGATTACCATTACATAAAAATGTAACATTGATTTCTAAAGAATAATTCATCCTTGCATATACTGATACATTTGTAGAAGCTTCTCTAATAGAGACAATACACAAAAAATAAAAACAACCTCTGGAGTACTAGCCTTGTTCTTGTCAAGATATTAACAAAACATGTGTTTCATCACAGCTTGGCAGCCTCTCTCTGAAAGCTCAGTTTCATGGCTGGACGGTGGGGAACCTGATGACATCTCTCCTCCAGTACTGTGAAGATCTGCAGACTGCCAGCAGAGGGCACCGCAAGAGCGACAGGTCTCTCCTTGGGCACCTACTGTTCTGAGTGGGTTAACTTTAGCCTGCTACAGACAGACTTTGGACTACAACAAAAAGTGTGGAACAGTTTGTGTTACATTTTGTAGTAGAAGAGATGCTCAGAACATCAATCACAAATACTTACAAATGCCCATCAGATGTCAAACGCTTACAGCTGAACGTCATTCAAGGCTGAGATGGTCACGGATTATTGTGTGATGTTGTAATAGAGATGACTGACCCATAGACCAGCTAATACGCATCTGAAATCTGCACATGAGAACTTAGGGCTATGGTGCCAAACAGGGTTCTTAGGAGCAATGCCATATGAGAACCACTTTTGGTTTCCTAAACAATCTTTCAGTAGATGTTTTTCTGTAAATTAGGCGTACAAGTGCGAAAGTTTAAAGAACGTCCACATGATGTAAACATTTTACAACAAATAAAGTTTTCCCTAGAACCTACAACTAAGCCAAGAACCATTCTTTTTAAGAGTTTACAACTAAATAAATCAAGCAGTATGCTTGTTGGTGGGGAATGAGATCCAGAAACAGTCTTCTTAACCTGGCTATAACTTTGACCATTATAGCAAGATAGTTGCAGAGCCAGGCTCAGCTTAGCGCAACACCCATCTGGACACAACTGGGAGGAAACAAGAGTCAAGCTCCAATAGCATGATGAACATCTGCTCAAACTTGTGGCCGCCCACATAACCCTCACCTTACATTAATAAAGAGTGACAGAACAAGGATACGATGCAGATGGTTGTTCAGCTCCGAGTGATTTGAATTTCACACATTTATTATGGATTGAGGACACATGAGGAAGCAGTCTGACTGTTTAAGATCAGCCTCTTCTAAACCAAACTGTAATCGCGACCATAACAATCAAAACTGATCTCAGATCAGGGTGTTAAGGGTAGCCCCATTAACACATACTTGGCTATAAGGCCTTTGCATTGTTTGAGCGAATGTTGTTTCACACATCAGTAATAATAAAGAAACGCTGTTAAGACAAGCATTAAAAAACCGCAATGCCGAAATGCTGTTTGACGCCATCATGTTCGCCGTCGTGATTGAAAGGGCTGTTATGAAGAGCAGCGCTTTGGAGACTGTAAAAGCAGACTTTTTACAGCATCCCATTAATACTCCCTGAGCACAGATACCTAACATGGCAGGAATGTGCTTTAGTGAACTCTTGCCTCCCACTCTCTCCCACTCTTGGCGACCATGGCCTAAGCGTAACAGCAACTACACACACACATACTCAGAGGTGCTGACATCGCAGCTGTGGTCCAGAGAAGACACAATGGGTTTCAGTCCAGCCCTGTTACAGCATCTGGAGAAGTATTCGTTTCCAGTGTCTAAGGGAGTTCCACTGCCACAAAAGAGAGAAGGAGCAAAAAAAGAGCGAGAAACAAGGGCTGCAATAAGACCGCAGAGGGACAGGAGGAGAGGAGGAGAGCAAGGGAGAGGGATAGGGTGATTACAACAGAGCTAAGACGTATGGAGCTGAATGGATCGCAGGGGTTCTGGAAAATCTCCCAGCTCCAATCCCTCCGCTTCTCCTCAGGGCTGAAACACATGCATTTATTTTTCTCCTGCAAGAGCCAGAAATATGCACAGAGTTCCCTAAACCGGTGCAGGCCTCGTGGCACGGACCTTCGTATAATGCATACATTCACTCACAGCGGCGATTAATCAGGGCTTTTAGTATACTGCCACACTTCATTCGGGTCAGTGATGATGGAGAACAAGCTATTGTATTTATGTAATTATACAGGTGCTGGAAAAGAGCCCAAAAGAACATATAAGGTGAAAATAAATATTAGCAAATGAGAGAAAATGCTTTCAGTATGTGCACTGGTGAACATGGGGAGTTCTGTATGTTAGCCTGCTTTTAGATGCAAAGCACCTCATGGACCTATAGTCATGTAAAGAAGTATGGAAAGTTTAGGCTTTTTCAATATATTTGAAGGTACACATTTCAAGTCTTCATTTAAACAGTGTTGATAAAAGTGATAGAATTTAACAAGTGGCACTTAGAATTAACATTTTTGTCACTCCATATATAATTGAAATAAACAGTATAGCAATTGCCTTGTGTGGAAAAAATAAGCACACCCTTACATATATCACTACTTTAAAGGCGTTAAATCAGGTGATCCTGATCAGGTGCTGATGATTATCACTCTGCTATGGAAGGAAAGTCTGGAGAAAGCTCAGATATCTGGTCTGGTTTGCTCTTTGTTACTTTTTTATTGGACTGTGTGGTATCAACATGCCTAAATCAAAAGAGCTCTCTGTGGCCTTCAGAATAAAAATTGTAGATGCCTGAGAGTCTGGGAAGGGAAAGAAGATATGCAAAAAATGATTGGAAGTCAATCATTCCACTGTCTGGAAGATCATCATACAAATGGAGAAGATTTAAAACCACCACCAACTTGTCCAGGCCAAGCTGTCCCAGCAAATTTAACCAGAGAGCAGACCGTAAGATTCTTTTAAAAAAGTCTCTAAGAACTCACAAATTTCATCTCAGGATCTGCAGGTAGCTCTTGAAACTGTTAATGTAAAAGTGTTTGTATCTACTATTAGAAAAAGACTGCACAAATTTGTCCTACATTGGAGATGCGCCTGGAAGAAGCCTTTGCTGTCTAATAAGAACATCGGGCCAAGACTGAGATTTGCTAATAAATACCTAGGCAAGGACCAGGATTTCTGAAACAACATTCTATGGACAGACGAGTCAAAGATAGAGCTGTTTGGCCACAGTACCAGGAACCATGTTTGGTGATTTTCTGCCAAAGGGGGCAGTATAGTTACTGAAGTCAGGGTGTACTTACTTTTTCAAAAATAACATCTCAGTTTTTTAAATAAATGAATGCAAAATCAAATTTCTATTGTGTTTTGTTCTAATATTACATAACGTTTGATGTGACAACATCCCTGATATAAAAGTGTTTATGGGCCTTTGAGTTACGTATCATGAGCTGTTTTCTTACTGACAGGTTAAGTAACTTTAATGTTTGCTTTCAGGCTCCAAAGATTTGGAAATCATTGTCTACTCATACTCATAAAAAGCTAATAAAAATGGCTCTGAAAACACAGCTAAAAACTTTCTCAAACAAGCCACTCCCATTGTAATCCCACTGTTATAGGCTGTATTCACAGATTTGCATTTTTCACTTTAGCTTTGAATGAGACTTTTCCATTAATGCTTGTTTTATTTGCATATTCATAAGAAGCACCTTCACCTTCATTTATATGTATTAAATGTGCTTATTATTAGTATTTGTAAGATTATTACTATTAATAATATAAAAACCATTTGCTGTTGTACTTTCAGTACAGTTTTAATTATTTATTTATCCAAGTCATTCTTAAAAATAAAGGTGACCAAAAGCATCCTTAAAGCTGCATTACGTTTTATGTGTGTTGTGCTGGTACGAGTGGATCAGACACAGCAGTGCTGATGGAGTTTTTAAACACTGTGTCCACTCACTGTCCACGCTATTAGACACTCCTATCTTGTCAGTCCACCTGCTGCTCATCTGCTGCTGCACAGTTTGTGTTGGTCATCCTCTAGTCCTTCATCAGTGGTCAAAGGACACTGCCCACAGGACGCTGTGGACTGGATATTTTTGGTTGGTGGACTATTCTCAGTCCAGCAGTGATACTGAGGTGTTTAAAAACTCCAGCAGCACTGCTGTGTCTGATCCACTCAGACCAGCACAACACACACTAACACACCACCCCCACATCAGTGTTACTGCAGTGCTGAGAATGATCCACTTTTGATCCATTTTTGTTTTTTTTTTAGTACTGTTCAGTGTCAAGTATCAAAATCAATCTTCTAGTATCGAGGTGACCCTAGTAGGCTTACCACATTGTGACTTTCATACATAAGAAAAAACTCAGCAGAAATCAAAGTTACTGGCCCCGTCCCCCTTAGGTTTGAAAACCTCAAGTTTTTGAGCTCTTGGAGTTAGTCAGAGTGTCCACTGGTCTGGTTACACAGAGGAGATTGAGAGGGTGTTACCAGTCCCATTCAGCCTGCATGTCCCAACATCTGTCTCCTATCTCCACCAAACCCATTTAAGACAAACACCCACACTCACTCACTCGACTCTCCCATCATACTCCTCTCCAGCTGTTTACCTCAGAGGGGAGACGCAGCCACCACTGCCAGATTCTGAGAAAGTTTTATCCGCTTCATTTAGTGGACAGTCTGTATCTCGAGTGTGGAGGAATGTCTACTCTTTATGTTCTCTTTAGGTTAGCCTGTCATTGGGCCGCTCAGGAGGGAACTTACACAAGTTAAGACTTCTGAGTTGTTGTTGTTTCGTCTTTTTCTTCTTCTACTTGGCAAACACAGCCAACTACCAATCACTTTATCACACAAACGACTATCTCTCCCAAACAAGGTGAAGGAAGAGTATTTCATCTGACCTGTTATTTATTTGTTTGTTTGTTTGTTGAAAGTTGCATCTGTGTGATACAATGATCAAATATATAAATATTTGTATCACACAGATGCACAATTTCTTATTCTTTCTGGCTTCTTCTTTCTTTTCTCCTCTCTCTCTATTTCTCTCTGTATTCTTCTACCTACTTCATACAGTTTACTCTTTTTATCCTATATCATATTGTGGTTAATGCACAATAAAAAACTCCTGATCTCTCCCACTATACTAGCATTTATGAATAGAATCCTTTTTTTACTTTCTACTCTCATAATATACTGTGTACATAAGCTGCCTGTTGTGTTTTAGTTCAGAGTGCGTCTGGAAAGCCTTTAAAACAGCGTAAAACAGCGGGCAACAAGGGTCAATACATCTCCATCACTTACCATAAACCTCCTGGAAGAATCAGTTTCTTTCCCACCCGTATTCTGGAGAGCCCCGCCCTTCTGCGCTCCGATTGGCTAGTAGTTTGTAGTGGTTTACAAGCTGTCCGGGCTACTTGTTGGTTAACCAGTAGCCAATCCCAGCGCAGATGAAGGCATGAAATCAGCCAATCATAGCGCAGGGAGGCGGGGCTTGTCTGAAAACAGGTGGAAAATACCCAGCCCTGCGCCTGCCTGTTGCTCGTCCAGACTTCCCTCCTCCCACGCCACGCTCAATGAATACGGAGTTTACTCACACTCCCTGATTTCACTTCTTCGTTCCCGCTCCGCCGTTGTTTTTGTCTTTGTGTGAGTTTTTTTTTCCTGCTCCACTCACGACCTAGGAATGCCATGGCCACTCAGAATAACCAGGATTACTTCAGGTCGGTCAGCAGCGAGTCCACCACTTACATGATGGTGCCGGCGAACACCCGAAAAGAGTCGCCGTCCAAACTGTGGATTGCCATGGTGGTGATCGTGGTGGTGGTCCTGCAGATAGCCTCCACCACAGGGCTCTTCGTCTACTTAAACATGTCCTTATCCCACGTGAGTTGATTCTGGCTTATTATTCTACTGATTATTCTTTAGTGTTACTTACGCACAGATTCAGCACAACTAACTATGCACAACAGCTGTGCGCAAGCCAACAGCAACAAGCATGGACTCTCCTGCCATGATGGCCAACTGTTTGCAAAGATTTCTCATTGATTTCTTAATTATGTTATGATCAATAGTTATGATGCCTTTTTTACAGATTCTACATTACAGCATACATCAATTCCTACAAGTCAGGTATCAGTTAACACCTGGGTTAGGGCTGATTTTTGTATGTCTGTAATTAAAATGTTTTAGTTTGAACTATTCCCATATGCAAATGAAATATATTACCATTTTTTTTCTAGAATATGTCTCAAATTTGTAATATATGTACATATATTTATTCTACACGTGTACAATATATATTTGCAATATATGTACATATATTTAGTTTACATACATTTCAGTACATTGACGTGTATATATTAACATATATTTACATGTTCACATTCAAATAAGTCACATTTAAATATATTTAGCACATATATTTTAAAACATGCAAGCATGCATATATATATATATATATACACACATACATACATACATACATACATATATGAAATAGTGAAACTAGATTTTCAAGTTTTTTTATGGGATCTTTTCGTGGTGGTGCCAGTTCACAGCAGGCAACCTGTTTTGAGAGATTAACTTTACATTTATTCCATTCACTTGCATTTCCTGTAAACCTGTTGTGACTTATCTGACATAACTAGGTCACCTAAGTACTCCCTTGTATGCCTAACTCTTCAGTAACTCTCCAGCAGAACAGATAAAAAGTGGTGGCTTCTGTTTTTTTGCGAACCCGCCAAAAAACTTCAGGCACTTTCGACATAAATCCTTGAGGAACGCTGTAAATTTCTCAGTTGGAGGGATTCCAGCAGATCCATGCAGGCCCACATGCATCTCTGTCACCGTTTGACATTTGTGGAGGCTCAAACCTGTAACTTGTTTTCCATCTGAAAAGCTTACCCATCCACTACAGCACACACACTGGTGCTGGTTAAGTGTGGTCTACATTGTTCGTCTGTCTCATCTCTGGATGCTGGATCTATTCAGCTATTCTTGAATGTTTGAAAGGGACTTTTCCCATTTGTGAGGAGGTAGCCATAAATAGGTCTAAAATAGACATTGTGGTTAGGGTTAGGGAGTCGACTGCTGTAAGCCACTGAGGGTAGGCCAAGGACAGTTTGGGTTTAGACCACTTAGTGATGTGTAATGTTTCATTGTTGTCCTCATTTTTGTTTGATGAGGTAATGTGGTTTCACTGTTACCTGCGTTGTCATCCTTTACCATTGTCAGTATGTTATTCAATTAAGGAAACCAGTCTGATTGTTTATAAATTGTATTATAAAGGGGTTGTATGTAGTACCAACACATCAAATGTCTGAAAGGGCAACTTTATCCTTAAAAGGCCCATATCCTATACTTTTCTCCTAATATTTATGTGGTTTTCTGATCATAATTCTTTTGTAAATGATCATTTTGCAACTTCTCTTCATTGATTTGCCTTTAATGCTGATATTTGTAAATGAGCTCTGTTCTTATTGGCAGTCTGGTATTATATTGTTCAAAAAGCAGTCCAGGCTGAAACACTTCTTATAACTTCAGCGTTAATGTGTGGGGCTAAACTGATGTAGGCTGAATAGATGGATATTTGTAAATGTCTTTGTTTTCGTGAGATCAGAAAAACAGTTCAAAACTGGTTATTTATGCGTCTTAGTTTCTACGTATGGACTGTGTGGACTGAGGATTGAAAGGTACTTTTTGAAACTTTAGCAAACTACATCAAACTGTTTGAAACTTCAGTTTTCAGTGATACAGGTGCTTTAATTCTGACTGTTTCTGTTGGTCCATTCATAATGAAATGTTCACATAGTTTAAAGGACAGTTGATATTTTTAAAGGGTGTAAAAAACTTTAAAAAGACGAAAAATTGGTTTTGATGTGACAGTGACGATATTCCTTAACTTCTTTCCACAGTTATTTTAGGAATTTGAAAAGGCATAAACAGTGTTCGCAGAAATGACTGCCAAGACCATATCACACAATCTGAGGAGATTCTGCTCTTTAGCCCATATAATCAGTGCATCGTTAAATGAGATCATGCACAGTAAACGCTGTATGTCTCTGAGGAGAAAGAAAATAAGGTCAGCTCCTGGTCACATCAAGAACTGTAAACAGTTGAGAAGACCAAAAGGAGAAACTCTCACGTAAGAGGATTGCGCTGATATTGCACTGGTGTTGAGATTGACCTATTTCTGTCTATGTACGCCTGACAAAAGCAAAGGCGGTTGCCAGATTTGAATCAGCCTTTCTTTGTTTAAGGTCAGGTCATTAGATTCTGGGCCTGTGACTAAGCCATTCTGGTGCTGAGTCTTAGCGAGGCTGCTTTTCAGTGGTGTTGCTTGTTCCGTCTGCGTGCCCACTCGAGGCGCTCCATCTCCCTCTCCCACCCAGCTCGACTCCACAGGGTCCTCTGAAGAGGCCTTCATCAACAATAACAAAATTTGGTGTAAAGTTATACCCTGCAAGCAAATGTTTGGCTTTCTCTCTCCAACTCCCTCATGTAAACCTCCTGTGACATTTTCGTTTGCCAAGATCTACAAAAAAGCCTTACTTGCACACCCCCTTTTCTCAACTTCTCTGTCTCTTTCTTTTATTCTTTCTTTATTTATCTCCTTCCTTCTTCCTTTTCTCTTTACGTTCTGTCATTTTTTGCCTCTTGCCTGCCTCCTCTCTTGGACTAAACTTTAGGTTTTATGCAGAACAGCCTTTATGCGGCTAAATTTGGCTGCCTTTCCTTGTGGATTCATAGCCCAAAGGAGGGCATGGATCTTTTCCAGTGGGACACAAACTATTTTACAAGGTTTAAACTTAAACGCAGCGCTGGCATAAGCACAAAGATATAGATGAGTATCTTTGACTCAGATTGATGTGGAGCTATTTAGTCTTTTTTATTGCCCCCAGAGCGGACAGAGCACACGTTAGAATCCATACAAAGACACACAGAAAGTCATTTCTAGTTAACACTGCCAATGTCCTTCATCCGCACAATCTGTCAATTCATCCTCCTGCTATGGTCTTGTGAAATGCTTTTTGATAAAACTGACTAAAATAATGTCTTCTGGATTGTTTGAAGGCTCTACTGTTGATAGTATTTCTATTATGGACACAGTACACAGTCTTAAGAAAATGTTTTCAGAGATTAAACACGGGCAGTTTATTTGGAGAGAATATAAAGTGCACTTGGTCACCAAAAGGAGAGCCATTAATTCCAAAGAGGCAAGATGAAAAAAAGAGCAGAGAATCGTGATAGACTGTGCTTGAAACGTTTGCACACACAGCTGCAGCCTAATGAAGGTTCTTCAGGGCTAACGTAAATATCCTGCGCTCACACACAGCGCAGCGGCCAGATGGGACAGACTAGCAGCAATGTTGTCCTCAGGCATGTAAACATCTCTGTTTAGGCCCACGTTATCAAGGATTGCAAGACCAATATTGCCATAATAACGAAACACGGCTGTAAACTGGAGCTCCAGTTTGCTCAACCAGTGCGGCTAGTAAAAACACGCTATCTCTCCATTAAGGCCCATTAGTGAGCCCTGTCACACAGGAACACAGCACAGCAGGTTCTTCAGGCTCCTCAGGCTCTGCCTTGTCCTGGAAATGATACTTCAGGAAGAGAGCGTTTTAATCAGCTGCATTTTGCCAGCAGATCAGATGTGCTTTCTTGTTTTAATTTAATCAAAACCTCTGCAGGGAGGTTGGATGAGCTCCATTCTTCCAGACCCATCAAGCGTCCCAAGCTTTAAACGTGTTCGGTAATTAGTCCAAGCTGTCTGTGTCAAGTCTGATTTTTGTATTAATTAAAAAACCAAAAGAGGAATTCCTGTCTCTCGAGAGAACTTGACTTCCTTAATAGGAATTTTCGGCGGTTTTGGCTGCAGGAGATCGGCCCGATTCCACTGTCAAGCCCATAGTTAGTATGCTCGGAGCGCTCTGTTTGGTGAGTCAGAGCCGAAGCCAAGCAGAACAGAAGGGAGCAGGACCGAGTGCTGTTAGACTGACCACAGCTCCTTTGAAAATGCCTCACAATGACTTCTCAATGGGGCCCGTCTCCACTGGTCATTTACGAAAGATTTACGAGCCAGTGAGGATAGCCAAAACAAAGGAGATTATGAGTAAAAAGACGGTTTCCCGTAGCAACTTGGAGTAGGTGATTTTTGTCATTGGTATCCTCTGATCCGTGATTGGCTGTGTGTTTGTGTATTCAGGTGTGAGCTCCTGGGTTATTGAACTGCTGAGATTGCATAGTGAGTTTCTCTTGAGGAACTGGAAACTTAACTCATACAGGGAAGTGAAACTATAACACTTTGTGTACCTTTAAGCCTTATCACCCACTCCCATTTAAGCATTGATTTCTCAGAAAGGTATTGATGACAGGAAAAGTCTCGATGGTGAAATCTCCCTGGTTTGCATTGCCTTTCTTTGAATTAAAGGGCCCATATCTTACAGTTTCACCCCCCTGAGGTCTGCTTATAACATTTGTGTGGTTTGATAAACCAAAAAAAGTCAGTAATTCACTTTTACATGACTATTGTACAGCCTGGTTTTTGTTACTGTGCCTTTAAGACTGACATATGTAAATCAGCTCTGTTCTGATTGGCTGCCCTGTACTATGCCTCCCTTATAAAAGCAGCCTGGGCCAAAACACTTCTTATAACTTCAGCATGAACTGCTGTAGGCTGAAGAGGTAGATGTAGGTAAAAGCATAGATTTTTATGACATCACAAAAAAAAATTCTAAATGGGCTGTTTTTGCAGCTTAGTTGCCATATATGGACTATATGGACTTTAACAATGTTCACATACTACATCAAACTCTTTCATTAAAAAAAGGGAAAAGTCAGTCTTCCTTGACATGGGCCCTGTAATTCATAACACCTCTCAGAGTCAGAGTGAGAGAGCACTCACCTTGTGGGTTCAGGACAAATGTAAAGAAAGAAAGAATTTTTTTTAAACAGCTGTCCTCCAAGGCTTGCCCAGACAACCTGCTCCTCCAGGGCTCTGTTTCTCAATACCGAGGCTGAGGAGCAAAGTGAGACATCCCACATAAACATTTCGGAGCGCTGATGAACCTTACTCTGTTTTCCTTTTTTGACACAGGGGGAATTAGGAAAAACAAAACATCACGGGGGGGGGCAGTTAAGACAGAGGAAGATGAGACGGAGAAGACAGACAGAGTCAGACTGAGATAGAGAGAGAGAAAAACATAGAATGAGAAAGAGAGAAATGGAGCCAAGCAGAGGGGGAGAGCTGGCATGGATTTGAGTTACACGCCTGATTTCTCTTTTTAATCCTTCCTCCAAAAAAGCAGCGAATGTTGAGTGAAGCAGAAAGTTCAGCAGTGGCGGCTCTGCTCCGCTCTTCCCCCTGGCTCCAGAAAGCATGGGGTAACACTAGAGCATTGTTCCCCATTTCCTGCTACCCTCTCTGGGATTAGAAAACCCTCTCTCACCCCTTCTGGACCCCACACTTGCATCCCTACCACCAGCGAGTTAATGCCGCACTTTGTGTCGATTTTATGCTGCTTCGCTGTATATTTTATTGCTAAGCCATGTTATACATTACATGCAGCTGAGGGGGCCTACTGCAGGGTTTCTGTGAAGGATCACGCTTAGATGCATAGTGGAGGTACAGTTTACATGGCTAAGTGTTGATGTTATGGCTTGTTCGAGTATAGTAGCATTGCGTCAGGTATTGTTTCAGTCACATGGTTTTAAAGTTTTGGCATGGAAGCAATTACTGGCACATTGTAGTAAACCACACATTGGATGCGAGTCAACATATAACAATCCAACTTTTCCTTCAAAAGGATCACTGTCTGGCTACTTCTTTTCATTTTCTCTGGTTTGAACTTAAGCAAGTACAAACGATGGGATTCGTAATTCAAGTGTATGGTAGAGGGGCTCTTCGCTCCAGTACTTAGGACAAGCCTACCAGACCTTAACAACCATGACGAAAACCACAAATCCTAACCTTAAGAACCTTAAGAAAACCACAAAGCTAGACTCTTAAAGCAGGAACATCATTGTGCTCTCCAGATGTTATGATTTTGTGCTAGTTTGAATTGTCCAAATCATATCCTTAACCACCACACAAGTATCTGCAAAGGTTGGAATTAAATGAGTGCCTCATTTCCCGTGACTGTGCCTTGCACAATGCAGGGCTCCAGTGCTTTTATCAAAGGTCAGCCGCCCTCTCCCAAGTACAACCCACCATGACGGCACCCATAAAACTGGCCCTGGATCAGTCCGGCCTGCTTTATGTACATGTGCCCCGCATGTCGGAGGGGAAAAGCCCCTCATTAACTGCCTGATTCCTGCTGCACACGTTAACATCATGGCGAGAGGGGGAAAAAACCTACACCCTGCATGCCCTCTCTGTCACGCTCTGGAGGCAACTGTTAAAGAATCATTAAGAGCAAACACCAACCGTGACGCTAAGCAATTTCTGACTCAAGGCTTCAAATTGCATGCAGAGCTCCTTAACTCAAGACCTAGATCGTTTGCAAAGATTCAGGATTAGCGAACGTTGGTCTGGGAGGAAAAGGGGGTAGAGGGAGAGAGAAAAAGAAATGGGGAAAATGTAGAGGAGGCCTTGCTTCACAGCAAGGTCACTTAAACTTGCCCCATGAGAGTGTACTTCTCCAGCTGGCTCAGAAAACTTTGAACTGAACATGTTCTGACGGGATTTGCTACAGCAAGCCCCACAGCGAATGTCCTTCTCCAATCCCCATTGAAAGGGTCAAGGATGGCCTGTGTCCTGGTTTTGACATTCGGCCCCAAGCGAATTGTTTCCTCATTAACCTTCCCTCTGGTCCTGCTCCCGATTGTTATTTGGGATTTCCACATTTTTTCTTGAGTGATTTCCCCATTGTTCTTGAGCATTAACCAGTTCAGTAAGTTCAACAAAGCAGTGGGATTGGTGAATACTTTGCCTTTGTAGTACCTCTATTTCTATAGCAAGTGAAGTAAGTGAAGAGCAAGGCATTCAGGGTGGGTAAGAGGACAATATGTTATTGTCTTATTATTAGCGTAAAATAGGTATTAGTAGCTAAAGTTGCACAATGTAAATTTTTTTGTTAAAGTTGAAAGAAGTTGCATTACTGACTCAGGAGGAAAAAAAAACAGACCACATCGTCCATAAGAAAAGGTCTAAAAAGAAGGTATGTTTAGTTCTCAAATGCAAAATCTACATTATACTGACAAAGATCATTCACTCCATCCTCAGAAGACACGTTCTTCACCAAGTTTTGACTGAGTTCTCTCTGAATATGCTTTCACCGTACTCATAGTCATCAGGTTCATCCACTCAAGAAAGAGGTCAGAAGCACAACCGTCGTTACAAAATGTTCATCCACATGTTGCATGCAATTACACATTACCACCAGAGAGGCCTCCAAATCTCCAAAACGTACATAGTGCAGCTTTAAAGAACAATGAACACTGATGTTTCATTAAAAAGAGATTTAGACGGACTCCCCAGAGGCATAGCCGACTAAAGTTTCACCCTGTTGACAGGAGATCAAAGTTCAAATCTCAAGGAAGCACTAAGAGGCCAAGTGGGAATAATTGTTCATGTTTTATTGAATGTAGTAATGAACAGTGCAAGAAACACTGAATTAACATAGAAAAACATTGTACTCAAAAACTATTCCAACTTATCAAACTTTAAAAAAAGTACAATCACATGATCCACATTTCATATCATGCAAATGTCTTTAAGTATCATTTTATTGTTATATTTTTTTGCATTAATTTCCTTCTCTAGTCAGTAAGATAATTTAATCTTTACTGTGATTGGCCCATTGATAGGTGAAGAGCCAGGGAGTAACAGAGGAACTACGATGCCTGGGATTGCTCAACGCCCTGGACAAAAACAGGGATATCCCCGAGGATCTGGCCCAGCTGTTTGGAGAACCCTGCATTAAACTGGCTGAAGGCATCAAGGCCTACATCTCAAAGGTGAGTCTGCATCATGGAAATAGTGAAAATAAAACAGGCTTCTATGATGCAACAACTGAAGTCAACACATGCTTCCCCCAGAAGGTCCTTCATGAGGTGGCCTAGCTACTAAAGTGACCAATGTCTGAATCATGGTTTTTAAAAAGCTGATTGTTGCACTCTACTCTTAGATAGAATCAGCAGACAGTTTCGAATGAAGTATGCTGTTGCATGAGATAGCTTGTTGTTAGCAGTCATGTGTTCAGGCATGTCATACAGATCTCCAAGCTCTGGAAAAGTGGCTAAGTGACTCACGAGGTGCTTTAAGGCATATCATGCCTGAGTCTGCGCTACTCAGCACTTTACTGAGTGAGTCACCTGCTTGTCCTACTAATGAACCACTCGGTTAGCCAGAATCAGAAACTTTAAGGAAACTGCTTGGACTTCCCCTGCCACGTCTGGTTAGCCATATGTTTCCAGCTGTTAGCTCCACACAAATGAATAAACTTTACCCTTCTGCTTGGGCATGTGTTTTCTTATGTGAATGGAGTGAATTAAAGGGCTTTGCTGAAATGCCAAGGCACACAGTATTACTATAAACAGGATTTTATGTGGTTTGTGCTGTTTTTCTGCTAAAGGTTTCTCCGTTAGCATCACAGGTCACAAGGTGGCAGAGGAAAGTTCTGAACAAGGCTGCCCCCCAATCTTAACTCACAAATGGCCAGGATCCCCTGTCTAAATGTTAATTACACACTTCTATTATCCATTAATAACACTTTAAATGTGAATGTTTACTGTGTAATAGCATTAGGATGTAAGGTGCCTGTGATTTTAAGGTATTACTTATCATATATGGACCATTGTACCAAATTAGTTCAAACAACAATTTAAACTAAACAACATTTTTTTTTTCAAACACCAATTATTAAAAACAATTACATTTACAGACCCGAGGAGTTTACAGGGATCATGTTTATGATCTGTTTAAACCCAGGGCATAAATGAAGATAGCTAATTATGTAGAAAATCATAACTTATAGGGTACTTTCTATTTCTATAACCTCCAAAATTCAACTTGTGAAAATAATTTTTAATGACATTTTTTTCTTGTATTTAAAAAAAAAGTACGATTTTTTATTTTTTTCAAGTGAAGTTGGAAGATTTTCATTCGTCAGAGTTTAATTTTTCAATTAAAAAACATTCTGCCCTACGTTTTCATGTCACTAGTGAAACACAAAGGGTCCTCAGGCAGAGCCTTATTTTAGCCACACCCCTGCATTTTAGAGCAGGAGGTGAGGCTGCATCCTTGGGCCTCATGGCCACATGGTGAGCAGTTAGATCTCGTTATTTTGAAGTAAATGTGTCCCAAAGTCTAAAAATCAGTGTGTAACATTAAGAATTGTCACTACCGAAACACGTATTTTCTGCAATTGAGTAATTTTTTGGGTGTTTTAATGAAAATATGATTTTATTTGTGTAAACATGTTCAAAGCTGTGTTTATTAGTGACGTACTGGCTAGTGTTTTTGAGTTCTGCTCAAAATTAGCTCAAACTGTGACTACCGAAAAAGTCATAACTGAAACATTAGGTAAAGTTTCAGTAGAGTTATGATTGTTTTGGTAGTGTTATGATTGTTTTGGTAGTGTTATGATTGTTTTGGTAGTGTTATGATTGTTTTCAATGTTGAATCATGTAAATAAAATAAACATAATTTAAAACAAAAGGATTTTAGTTTTAAGTCCAAGTCAGTTAAAGTCTGAAACGTGTTTTCAACTCTGACTTGGAACCAGTCCAGTAGAATGATCCACATACATTCTTTAAATAAATTAAAATCACTAAATTAATCAATAAAAATAAATAGAAATGAGGTAAATCAATGTGATGAGCCAATCATTAACCTCAGTGTTATTAAACCTTTTTGAAGGCATGATGAAACTGTACACTGTGCTCAGTAGTGGACATATTTGTGTGATAAGCTTTGCGTTGCTGTAGGACTGGACGAGTGTGTGCATTTCATGTCATGAAGTTATATACATGCCACTAACTGTAAATCACATATACTTGTATGCAAAAGTTTGAACACCCCTAGTCAAATGACATGTTTTGTTGATTTTCTGAATGACAATAACGCATCCTCTACAAGCAACAAACATGGAAAGATATTTTACTGCAATTTTTGTTATGGATGTGTTAGAAAATCAACAAAACATGCATTTCATTTACCAAGGGCACTCAAACCTTTGCATACAACCACTTTATATTTGCAAGATTTTGGTATTGGATTATGGTTAATTGTTGGCTGAGTTCATTAGACAGGTGGCTGTCCTGCTTGTGGGATTGTGAGAGCTGCAGAGGACTAAAGCAAAAGATGAGGGAAGAAAATCATAACTTAATTCAAATAATAAGCAAATCTTTCATGAAAAGTATTAACAGAAGAATTACATGAAGAAAACTGCCAACCAGTAACAACGAGGAACAGTGTGAAAAAAAAAAAAAACTTACAAAGCAGAGTGTTTTCCCATGTGTTTTATGAAGATGTAATCTATATGTATAGAAAATATAATAGGTTTTATGTATTTTAATGTAATACATTACTGAATAACTTTAGGACAGTGCACGTTTTAGATCTGCTCTGTTCTAGGGTATGAAGAGTACATAGTTATAAATAATGATTTGATATAAGTATTTTATATTAGGATTTCCAAACTATTGTTAAAAGCATATGTTGTTTTACTATCCTTGTAAAGAAAAGTGGTGAGAGCGAAACGTTTTGTCTGTTTACCATTGTAAGCTGTAAGCCATCAAGGTTTTTGTGACTGACGCTGTGCATACATACATGTATATAGCATGAGCTCTTTCAGACGCATGCCATAACAAGTACCGAGCATGAGGGGAAAAATGTTTAGAGTCAATTTGCGTGGCACCCTGCTGTTTACTTCAGCCCAACAGCTCCATTTCAGCATACTCGGGAAGTCTAGAAGCATGTCACCCCTCCCAATCCGCTTTTCACTGATATACGCAACCGGCAGCGCAGAGCGTCAAATCTTTCACTACTAATTGGGTGAGGCTGCAAACAATTTATTGGGACTGGGAGTCAGAGGCATTTGGCTGTTAATTCAAAACACATGTGCCACTTCTGAGAGACATGGATGCAATTATGGGCCCCTTAGGAATGCCTGGATCGAGTTAGGGGTCAGTCATTGGGAAGAAGGAAAAAAAACTATGAGGACACAGATCTGTCGTTGTCCCAGCATGGAAAACTAGCAGAGCAGCAGAGAGAGAGAGAGAGAGAGAGAGAGAGAGGGAGAGAGATGGGTTGGATCATATATATAGGTTTAGACGCACAGTTCATAGTGGGGATAACAGAAAAAGCTCTAAGCTCTGTGTGAATGTGTGCTCTGTGCGTGTGCCTGTGTGAATCAGTGAGTGAGATCCAGAGTCAGATTGAGAAAAGCAGATATACTTTACAGTACACATGAAGTGAGAAACAGGTCCAACCAGCAGGAGGAATTAGAGCAGCAGAGAGAGAGAGAGAGAGAGCGCAAGTGAGGAGTGAGATAAGTGAAAGAGAAATATAAAGAGAGAGAAGAAACGGTGGGAAGAGAGAGATGAAGAAGAGAAAGAGAATAAGTAGGGGAAAGAGAAAGAAAAATCGAATGAGTGTGAGAGAGAGAGAAAGAAAAGAATGAGAGAGAGGAGGGGAGAGACAAGGAGAACATGTGAAAGAAACCGAATGAGAGAGAGAGAGAGAGGCGAGAGAAAGCCAACAAGTGAGGGAGAAAGAGAGGAGGGAGAGAAAGGGGGAACAAGCAACAGAGAGTAAGAGAAAGAGAAGAGTTAGAGAGAGAGAAAACAAGTAAGGGACAAAGAGTGAGTGAGAGAATGAGAGAACAAGTGGGGGGAGATAGAGAACTTGAGGGAGGTAGAAATAGAGAAAGAACAAGTGAGGGAGAGAGGGAGAGTGAGAGACAGAGAGAAGGAGAGAAAAAAGAGTGAAAGGGAAAGAAAACAAGTAAGGGACAAAGAGGGAGATAGTGAGAGAAAGAGAGAAACAAGTGAGGGACAAAGAGAGATAGAGACAAAGAGAGAGAGAGTAGTTTATTAAGCGTAAGCATTCAGAATGTTGAGAATGCCAGTACACCTGGTAGTTATTACTGAAGAATGACTGAAAAAAAAAGCTATCTCGCTCTTACATATTGCTAACTATAGCTGGCTGGAGACTGTACAGGGGTCTGGGGGCAGCATGGAGATGTTGTTCTAACGTCCCTTGGACCCAGCACACACAAGTACGCACACACAGACACACACACATAAACACACCGTGGCCTGGTCCATTGTTACTCTGTTGCTTACCGTGGCCTTCAGTGGGCTTTGATGTAAGGCCAAGGCAGAGAGAGAGAGATCAGATTTGGTCAGCCAAAGTCATATCCAGAGAGAGTTTGGTTCACAGTTTATTCGTTTAACAGACGCCTCTGTCTGTGGAGACTTACACAAGCAGGGGCAGTGATAGGCCAGTGGAAGTGAGCAGTCTTAGATACAGGACAGCAAGGAGCGAGGCAAATTGCAGCGCGGCTGGACCCGAGATAACATCAGCATTCCTGCGCCAGTAAATATCATATGCAATAACTCCACCTGAAAGAGAGCGGGGGCAGAGGAGGAGCTGCCAAAGCCCTCCGAAAATCCCTAAATCCAGGCTCAATTTCCCTCCCCACTCAATGGGACTTTTTGTCCCCCCGTCGCAGTCCCACGTCCATCTCGGATTCACCTAATGACTCATTAAATCAGAGTGCAAGCATTCCGTCCTCAGGCGTAACCAACTCAGAAGCAGCACTGCAGCACCACCAAAGATATAAAACCAAAATACCACAAATGATCTCTTATTTATGATACAATTAAGAGTTGGGAAAAATTAAAATCATGATACTTGCAGATGTTATTGTGATATTTAGTTTGTATGAGGTTTATAAGTAAAATTATTTTCTTTAAATTCAGCAAATCTAAAAATAAAACAGGTTTATTTACAGGCTCTTTATAATTGGTATAAATTTCTTTTTTATGGTATAAATTTTTTTTTACTTAGGCCGGTCACAATTATTACATAATCACTTGATTGCAATTATTTGAGATGATTGCAGTCATTTTTCACAGTTTTTAGCTTTCATATGTTGTTGTAACAAACAGAAAGTCAATTAAGTACATTTTTATCAGATGAGTTGAGGCAAATGCATGTGAATAAAAATAAATGCATTTGTTGAGACACAACAAAACTTACAAAAAGCTAAAAAAGATTTGATGCTATAATACCTTTTGAGGGCAATGGTGAGGAATTTTTGTTTATTTGAGCTCGGGCTGTTTCTGTTCTCAGTTGGAAGCTAGTAAGTCCCAGCTAGGTTGCAAAAAAGCTAATCAGCCAATTTGGCCTTTTTAGGCTTTTACTCACATACAATATCTGCATACTTGCATTGCAATAGTTAAATATAATGAACAAAAGAAGAACAATTCAATTGTGAGTCACAATTGTATATATAGTGATGGTCGCGACAGGCCTAGCATTACTGACAATACCCATGATATAACTGTAAAAGCATATTGTGTCATACTCTATCACGATAACAATAGCATATCATCACCGTTAGATCTAAGTAATGCTCAAAAATGGCCACAAGATTCCAGCACAAACACAAACCAAATCTCTCTGTGTCCTCCAAACATTATTCTTTGTGTCTCTGTGCCTCACAGGCTGCTATGTTAGAATGATGTGGTGGGGCAGACAAAATGTATTTATTATAGAGAGAGAAAAAGAGGGATATTTTTTTCCTTTCTTTGTTTCAGAAGATGAAGGGAAAGAAATGAACTCACAATGAGGGAGAATGTGCATGAGGCCTGGTAACGTAAACAAAAGAGATGCTTGAGAGAAAGAGAGAACGCGAGTGGGGGGCATAAAAGTTAGAAGTAGGGAGAAAAAAGGGATAAAGAAGGAAAAAAAAGAGCAGAAGTTAATAAAGTGATGGAGCCCGGGCCGGCTGGCGTTCTCGTGTTGCTCCGTTGCGGAGTGCGCGATGGCTCACCTCCTGCCAAAAATGTGCAGAGCGCTCGGAGCTGGTATTACTTAGAGTCAGATTTCACCAACCCACTACAGTGACCTTCTGAGAGAGAGAGCGAGCGAGAGAGAGAGAGACAGAGAGAGAGAGAGAGAGAGAGAGATTTAAGACAGTTCTAAAGACATAGAAGCCACCATACAATTTTCTGTACTGCCAAGACCGAAGACAAACTCACATCTTTAACGCTCCTCATTAACTGTTGAAAAGTCAAATAACCACAAGTTAAAGGGAAAAACTGAGTAGGCAGCAGATGAGGAGAAGAGACGGGCGAAACCACCGATTTACAGACTACACGGTACAAAGTAATACCGAAGAAAGTATCTCAATACTGATATTATTAAAAGACACAATGTGTTATTTTTTACACTCTTTGTTACTAATATAATCAGTTTCAGGACTACATATAGTCAAATTAAAACCTCATGATTACATTTTTCTCCAGTTTTTTGAAACTACAGCTGCCCTTTACATTGTGTAAACTAGAGATGACACCATACACTTTTTCTTTTCAGATATCAATACTGATACTGAACCTGGTCCAGTATCCAGTAAGGCAGGGTTCCCACAGTCTTATAAAGTCTATTAAAGTTACAATAAAATTATATGATGATGCCTTAAAATTGTGTTGAAAAGATGTTAAACTAATTCAGAATATTTTGCCAAGCAAAAATATTCAGCTGACAGTGGTCTGAAAGACTATACAAAGAAAAGAGAGACTAGTTAGTGGAACTAACTGGTGACTACGGCATATAATGCATATATCTAAGTCTAATTCCAATTTTCAACCTGTCTTTTTGAATGAAATACACATTAATACGTTATATTCGAGGTTGCGTTGCTGTGCAGTGAAAATGGTACTTTTTTATTCTAAAAAATCTTGTAAGGTTTAAAATAAACTAACTTTGAATTTGAACATCTAAAAGTAGGCTGTCATATTCAAACTACTTACTGTACAAGAAGAAATATAGCATACCAACAATAGCATTCCTTGTTTTTCCCACTGAAATCCTGTCCAGCATTTTCTACTGATATTAGCTTGATACTGATACCCACTGATTCTGATATGCAGTCTCTAGGGTGAAATTTCCACCCAAAATGGCCCATATAAGTAGTAAAAATGACATTTTACATTAACATACATGAAAGTTAAGAACATTTTTTCAAATATAGTCACCATTTCAGAGGTACAAACTTTTACTAAAACAGCAAAGATATACAGTGGAATGAAATAATGAGTGAAGTAATTAATTAACAAACCTCAAAAGGATGCTACACTTTGCTCTCTGTCTGCACTGCATCAGAGTGACTGTCATGGGTATGAGGAGCAAAGGGGGTCCATTCAATTTTCTCCACTCCTCCCTTTCTGTATTGACATTTTTACAGTAAACATCAGAATCAGACATATTACGCCCTAGGCTGTCCCTAATGAGGAGAGCTGTGCTCTTTAACTGTAGGATGATGAGGAGAGCATGGTGAATGCTGTGCTCTTTAACTGTAGGATGGAAGACTATTTAAAAAAGCATGGTTGATACCCAGCGTCCAACGTGAGAGCAGCACTGGACTGCCTCTGCTGAAGTGAAACAGAGGACGGAGGAATGGGCCTCAGCTTGCAGCCAAGAATGCCAGGAAACTGCATCGACCCAAACACACACACAATATGTGTACACTCAAGCATGCATGTGTGAGAAAGAAGGATGTGGAGTACAAGCTCCTTTAATCTCTGTTAGTGTGTAGTGTAAGAATGTGTGTGTGTGCTGCTCATGTGCTTCTGTGCGTGTGTTTGTGCGGTGTGTACGTGGTATCCATCTCAGATCTACCAGTGTGTGGGTTCATCCTACAGTGCAAAGTCTGTCGGTTTATTTATTGACATTTATCGTTGACTTGTTGAACATCTTCTTAAAGCACAGCAGCAGTTACTTATTAATGTCCTTCCTTGAGGCATAAAACACTGTGGAGAAGGTTTAGTACAACAGAAAAAGCTCTGGCTCCAACCTCCAACCACTCTCATATTAAAGTATTGGATTGCTGTATCTGCTGGACTCAGTCGGGGTAGAGGCTAATAGTTTTCTCAATGCTGTGTGCCTGTGTTTGTTTTTGTACATTGTAAGACAAAAATGTTCTGACTTTGTAGGAATACAGGCGCAAGTCGTCATGTCAGAACCAACAAAATGCTCCAGTAAAAGTGCTTTTAATGAAAGCTACATGTTTCATTGTTTAAAAGTGAAGGACAAAATAATTAAATTGTGGTTTAGGTAAGATTTAGGTTCAGAGTTAGACTTAATGTTATGTAATAATTCTTACAATGTATAGATACTTAGGTGCATATAACATACATATGGGACATATTATTATTACATATAAGTTCGTATGTATATATAATACACATATAGATACTTACATACAGTACTGTGCAAAAGTCAGAAACCAACCTTGATTTATTCTATTTTCAGTCAAAATGGCCATTAGGTCACTTTTCACTTTCAGGGAAAAACACAGAAAACATGTTTAACTAAATGTCATATAAAATACTCAGTGTTTAGTATGTATCTGTTACCTTTATTAAAGATTCCATTCTTTTTGTGAAAGAAATCTGCAGGGATGTTTTTCTAAAGTTCAGTCTTAGGAGTTGGTTGCTTTTCTGCTTCTTATAATAGAAGTCGTCTCAAACACATTCACTGATGTTGAGGTCTGGTCTCTGGGGTGGTCAGTCCACTGTTTTTGAGAACACCAGCAACTTTTTCAGCAAATGTTCTTTTCTTTCTATTCCCTTTTCTCAGTAACAGCCTCTTAACAGCTACACATCCTTTCAGACTCATAGTGTTGAGTTGTCTTTTACGGTGGAAGGATGGACAGACACATGGATTTTTTCAGATCTTGATTTTCTCCTCTCTTTAAGATAAAAGTACTGTTTATCTGATGGTGAGAGTTTTTGTGGTCTATCAGGTCTTGCGTGTTTTTTTAGCAGTCACATTTTCTCTTTATCTTTTTTTTAACTCTTTTAACTTTTTTTTTCACCTATATTCTGTTGACTTCCCTCTTCCTTATTCAGGTCTAATGTTACGTCTATGTTCTCAGAAATCTCTCCTGAAAAATGAACTTTAATGGCCATTTTGACTGGAGTTTAAATAACTGAGGAATGGTCCTGGATTGGTCACTGTACTGTATGTAATACATAGGAACATGTATAACCCCATGTGCTGACAAAGTACAAATACAAGTGTCTTTGTGTGTCCTCCTCTTGTTTCTACTCCCTGTAATGAAGAAGAAATGCATCCTCTGTCTCACTGTCTCTTTCTTATTTGCTCTTTCTCACTTTGGGGTGAAAGGTTTAATGCTGAATTTGTTTACTGTTATTGCTGGGGCACATTTATAGTTCTGACTACTGCCTTCATGCTTTGGAGCCTGTGTGTCTGTCAGTAAGGGCTGTTTCCACCTACACACACACACACACACACACACACACACGCACAGATTTAGCCTACTTGTAGACCAAAAAAAGGAGTTGGTGAATCCCCGTTGTCTGTGTAATTTCCTCTAAGGCTGGACTCAATCCGGCTCCACAAAACCTGAACTAAGAGGTGCTTAACAAAGTCCCTTGAGTCTAAACCAAGACAGTACAGATATATAGCACAGAGAGCCTTGCCATTCGGAAAAGCTGGGAGTATTAAGACGTAGAGAAAGGAGCGATTATTCAATGGACTGGGTGATTTACATGATGTAATATAACACTATGAAATAATTTGGGAAGCTATCCAAAAGGGGGGAACCTTGAACACTTATATCATGTTTTTAAGGAAGTTAAACTCAATAGTAAAAGACAGTACAGCCCCATAGACGCACACTATCTCTGTATCTCTCCCCCTCGTGTTGTCGCACACACACACGACATGTGACATCGGTGCAGTTAAAAAAGCGTCGTTAGATTGGTGTGATCTTTGATCTGATTGGCTGCAGTACACTAATAGTGTATTGTTATTCTTATTTTTTATAACAGTCTTTATCAGTACCATTTGTGAAATTGGTGCTGAGTCAGTAGAAATAAATTACATCAGGGGAGCCAAGCTTTCTTAGTGTTTGTTCAGAGTCCAGCACTGTTTTGTTTTTTTCCTGCTCCGGCTTCAGTAGGTGTTAAATGAGTACTCCAGCATTTTTCACTGGCATCTCCTTCAGTATACTCATGCTGATTATTCTTACAGGCAATAATTTTGAGTTGTTTCTTTGTACGTAGAAAACAACTGAAAACCTATTAATTCAGAACCCAATTATAATGAAAGCTAAGGGGTAGTCGCTGAATGCTGTGATTATATATAATAAATACATATAACATGAGGCAGTGAATCTCCCTTTTCCAGATGATATGGTACACATCTTGATACATAGTTTGTACAGTTAAACGAGTAACAATTCACCACTTGATTCGCTACTGATCCAATAGGATTTGGTTCAGTGCCGATACGATTCAGTTCTGTTTCGGTTCCTGTTTTGACTCTGTAAGTAACAACAATTTTAAAACATTTCTTCACTTTATTTTATCTGAGAATTTGTACTACAGTACATTAATTCTGTCTGTACTACATTACTTAATGTCATATGTTCTCTCAGGGGTGGGCAATATGGCAAAAAATGATGATATTTAAAGCCATTTTTCGTGATATGTACCACAGTATTTTGACACAGACACAATGCAATGGTAGTGTCATTGAAAAACAGCCATCAAGCCATCAGTGTTTTACACACTGCTGCGTTTTACACAAAGCTTTTGAGTTAGAACCACAAAACTTTGCAAGATCATAAAGCGTATATAGTTTTCATACAGTGTTCATTCAAATATGATTTTTTCCCATAGGAAATTAAAGAATCATTTCTAATACCACTCAGGATAACAAAGAAGCCTAGAAACATCTTAGCAATTACCTGGGATGCTGTAGAAACGGCCTATATGTTAGCAACTATCAAGCCAACTTGTTCGTTCTCAAACGTTCCCCCTTCTAGCTCAAAACCTCTAACAGGTCTTGGGATGACAGAGAAATGAGAGAATGTCTTATCAAAGCTGTTCTTATGAAGTTTTATCCAACTTTGGAACACTGGAGCAACAATAAACTTATTCCAGTTACATTCTCTAAGGTTTTCTGATATCCAGTTTGTGATCAGGTAGGACTATGTGAAAGTACTACACTGGTAAGAAATTACTATAAATTCTTCCCTCTGGAAAACTAATTCCTTTTTGAAAGAACAAATTATACAGATTTACAGCTCAGTTTACAAATAACTTTGACTGAAGGGTTCAAAGTGTTCTACCAAATTATGTGTTTTGTTTAAACGCTTGTTCTTTTCGAAGCACATGGAAATGCATCAAACGTCCATAATAATTAAACGTATGCCACAGTTGTGGCAGATAGATTAGGTTGAAAAGCACTGGAGTATTCCTTCAAAGTAGGGACGTCTCCTAGCTATACTGGACTCCAGCCATGCAGGACTGCAGTTAGGCTGCAGAAAGGAAAGCATGGGTCAGTCCTCCGTCTGTCCTGTTGTCTCCGAAAGATTATGTCACATTAGAGAGTGCGTGGGCGCTCTCAAGTCTGATGAATGGAGAGGCCGCAAAGCGCCAATATCAACAGAGTCTCCGTAGCTGACTCGCGCAGCGGGCTGAAGGCTAGACGAAGGAAAAGGAGAAAAAAGTTGGAAGAGGGGGGAGTTCTGCATCTGGAAGAGGGAATATAAACAGATAAGAAAAGAACGGAGCCATAAAGAAGGACTGATATTAAACTTTGCTTAAGGGAAATTGCATTCATTTAATCAAACTCACTTAGAAATAGAACAGAATAAAAAATGTTTACATTAAGCCTATCTACTTGCTTTCTATATATCCAGTGGAACCTTCGTTTACAGTAGTGAACAGATGCTCCATAACTCAAAGACATCACTATGGAGCATCTGAAAATGACTATATAGCGTACAGTATAATAACGATCATCATGAACTAGTGCATTCTGCCGAAGTACAAAGAGCTAAAAATGCTGCAGCCTTGAAAATATTTATACCAGTGAGCAGGAGTTGAAAAGAAATGGAAACTACAGTCGCTGTAGTATGATGTATGAGCTTATACTTGCAGCTTTTGTAGGGCTGCCACTATTGATTATATTAGTAAATGAGAAATCTACCGATTAATTTGATGATTAATCAAGTGTGGCCGACTAATAAAAATCAACGTAACTGAACAAATCATGCATGTACTTTCAAAGATTCCAAAATACTTCATGTAGAGATGGCACCAATCCAATACCAGGTATCAGTATCAGGCCTGTATCAATAGAAAATGCTTGATTGGATATCAGAGAAAAAAACCCTGTAAAAAATCACTCACATTGTATCATGTCATGTTGTTAGCTAGAGTGCTGTGCAAAAGTCGGAAACGACACTTCATTTATTTCATTTCCAGTCAAAACAGCCATTAATTACAAGCTATTTATTTTTCAGGAGATATTTCTGAAGAGATTATATATATAAGATAATCCACACATAAGGAAGGGAAAAGTCAAAGGATAAAGAGTGAAAAATAGGAGCTTCCAAAACTGGAGTTAAAAAAACTATTAAAATATGTAGGGAAAATTTGACTCCCAACAGCCGTGCAAGACCTGGTAGACCAGCAAAACGGTCACCATCAGATAAACAGCACTCAAAGCTTTCATCTTTGAGAGAGAGGAGAAAATCAAGCTCTACTCTTGCTCCAGATCTATCTATCTATATATCTATCTATATATATATATATATCTATCTATATATATATATATATGTAAGTCAATGGAATCAGACTTTTTTCAAAGTGATATTGGTCATTTCTTTTGGTCCATTCATCATGAAATTTACACACAGTGTAATGAACAACAGGTATTTTCAAATTATGTCAAAAACTGAAAAATGACAAAAATGGAGATACGAGGTTCGCCAGGGTCCGTTTCAGTGTGTAACAGAGATCAGTGTGAATTATCACCATGCAAATTGTCTAATAATCATTGCTAATTTATCAACATTGTACATTTTAGTCATTTTTTATTCAAGTTTAATGAAGAAATCATGGCAGCTGTGGTTAGTTGTGACTCTTTAATTAATGTGCTTCATCTTGTGGACTGAAAGGGGAAGAAAAGCAGTTTCTAATCCAGCTTGGAGGAGTTGCTTCACTAAACTATGTCAAGCTACTTAGTAACTTCTTGAAATCTGATTAGGCGCTGAAGAAATTCTTTAGCTCTTGTGTTGTGTTTTTGAATGTTGCTTTTCAAGTCGCACTCCTCTTTTGTTTTCCCACCATTGTGTGCGTGGTCAGGACTGGACATCTGACACCAGCACACTGAGATTCATGTGTGTTTCAGAAACACACGTTTCACAGCATTACGTCATGCATTAAGGTCGGCATAACTCCAAAAAGCTTATTTCCAGACAACTGCAAAAAGTTATGCACGTTTTGTTTTTTGTTTTTTTTTTTATTTCAGTTGTGCTTATGACCAAAAGTGGACATTTATGTTTAAAAATAATGTAAAATTTCCCATTCAACTATATATTTAAAAAGTCATTAAGCTTCTGATTGCTTTAATCTGGTGTTTCAGCGCAGGGTTAGAACAAAGTTAAGCCTGGGACAGGCCTCGAGGCAGTGGAGAAAGCCCATTATGCAGAAGGTTGCTGGTTCAAATCCCGGTCAGTGTGACAGGGACAAATGAAGTGGATAGTGGAGGGTGACTGGTTTAAATATGGCAGTCACAGGTTACTGCAAATTTGCCCTCAAGCAAGGCAGCCCCCCAAAAGTATTTCCAGCTTTTCTGAACTACCTCAGGCCCCAGTTTCCCCAGGCCAGCTGCCAAGAACCTCATAATAATGTGGAGTCTTTAAAGGGTCCATGTCACAGAGAGTCTCACTTTAAGTAAAAGAGTTTGATGTGTTCAAGTTTCAGAATGTACTGTTCACTCCTTAGTCCATACAGTCCATATATGAAAACTAAGCTGTTTTGTTACATCACAAAAACACATTTACATAAATCCACCTATTCAGCCTACAGCAGTTTAGTCCTGGTCATTCACACTGATGTTAGTAGAAGTGTTTCAGCCTGAACTGCTTACTGAATGAGGCACAATACAGGAGAGCCAAACAGAACAGAGGTCATTTACACATATGAGTTTTAAAAGCACCATAATGATAATAGTCTGTTTAATTATAAGGATTAAAGAGAGGCTGGATAGTCAGGGAAAAAAAAGAGTTGAGGCTGTTTTTGGTACCACACAAATGTCATACGTGGAAAGGGAAAAAAGGGAGTCCTATTTCTGCCGTCTAATGGACACTAAAATGGAGTCCTACTTGTTGGATAACTTAAGATAAAGCACAAGTGTATGCAGTAATGGAGCATGTGTGAGAGACATGAGGCAGAAAGTGAGGGAGGGTGAAAAGGCACGCAGGAAACTGAAACATATTGTATTAGGTTACATAAAGCCATCTGTCAGAAAGGAAACTCAATAAGAGCAGATAACATGTCTTCAGACAGTTTATGATTACCAAGAATCTGATGAGTCATTTGGTACTAACAGGATATTTTTATGTCTGTCACAGGTCACAGAGAATATCATCTCCAAACACACATTACAAGGTGAGTACCAGACTGCTGCGTGTGATTATTAGCGGTGGGAATCACTAGAGACCCTACGATGACACTAATGATACTAAAGCCACAGTATGCTTCTACTCCAGTTTTTAGAGATTGTTGATCTGCTAAGTTTTGTCAAAGTCAAAGTGTCAAAGTGAACTTTATTGTCATTCAGACTATACAACAAGCAGGGCACAGCTGAACGAGATTGCGTTTCTCCAACTCCAATGTGCAAAATATACATAAATATACCATAAAAGGCAACTCCACATGGACATGCTAGACAGCATAGACAGACATAAAACATACTAATATTGCACATGGTAGAGAAAAAATATTGCACATTGTTCTTAGTGGTATTTTTGTGATGTGACATATAGAGTTATATTGTGATTTATTACTTGTTATGGCAAATTTAGCTCCAAAAGAAAACTTTGTTTTTAGTTTTTACTATGTTATCTCACTGAAGCAAAAGCAAAGTAGACAAAACAACATAAAAGACTTCCTCTATATATTTACACATTTCGCAGATGTTCCTATTTAGAGTACTTTTGCCCACAGACTCTAACTGGCATATTGCAGCTGTGGGAATCAAACCATATGTGGAGTGATTGTGTTATTCACTACATTATCCAACCATTGCTACTGATAGCACCAGTGACAGAAACCTTGGTCTCACCACCAAGAAAAAAAGACTTCATAAGCACCGTCTTCTAGACTTAAGCCATAATTGAGCTGGATTTGTTTTACTTGGGGAGGTTCTGTAATTGTAATGGTGATTACTGATGATATCCATGATTTAAATCCACTACGAAACTGAAGTGCCTGTAGTTTTTACAAGTATGCTAAGTAAACATTCTGGAGCAAATTACTTTCTATAATTCAACAAACTCTGACTCCCCTCAGTAGTAACAGTCCTGTTCAAATTGACAGTATTGTAATAACAAAAAATAAAATGGAGCTTGATTCGAACCAATTCCTTAATCCACACCTTCATGACGAGATTACTGAAATCCACAACATTTTTGGCGATGGCCAAATTACAAGGATAAGGAAAATGTAATATCTTGAAAGTACCTCTCGCAAGGCAATGCATTTTCTGTCTTGCTGGGTGGCATTTGGTCAGTTGAGTGAACCCACTTTACTAGCCTAATGTTAGTCTGTATGCCATTTAGCTGCACATCTTGTTGTTATTGTTCGGAAGTGTGGCACATAACGCTGCATAATGCTGACGTGAACGTCAAATACGCACATATTACATTATCAGACCTCCTCTAGTAAAACTAATCCAACTTGAGCAGAGTTTAAGAAACAATGGTGTCCTATTATTCCCACTAGTGGGCTTAATATAAATGAAAAGTATTAATAATTAAATAATGAAATATTGATATTTGGGCCTCCACCCCTAGTGAACCTGCTGGTTTGGATGTATTGAAAATTGTTATTTGACATCCTGTTATATCACTTTGGTTTTGGCTGATGTGTTTGAATTCTGCACTGATTTTACTCTGTCCTCCCCAGAAGCAAGAACCATGCCTCGCACTTACAACACAACAGGGTCTAAATTTGTGACACAGAGGCCGTCGGCCCACCTTACCCTCAGCAGCCTACAAGGTGAGCTGTGCAGCTCTGCTTTTTTTCTGTCTATTATTCTATGTAGGGCTGCATGATATGGACAATACACTAGTATTGTAATTGTTTGATACATATCAAGATTAGAGCAGGCCGTGCAAAATTAAAAAAACACATTGGTAAAGCAGGAATGTGATGTGGTTACAGATTAGCCTGTGTTATTTTGACCAAAGTAATTTGGTCCAATACTTTTCTTGGAAATTAAGAATGCCTTGATTCATCGAAACACCCACAGAAACCCGTCTGGTCAAGATGTTCACGGCACACAGTAAAAACATTGTGATGGGTTAAAGAGCTCATTTGCATGTTGCAGCTTTCTGTGATATCAGTATTGCCCAGGTCAATATCGTGAGAAGCATTAAAGGGGAATTGTGCCTGCATGATTCAATTGTTCAGGTGTATACAGAGTCATTTAGAGTGGTCTGATGTGAAATGGTGCATTATAGAGAAATTTACTGGCTCAGTCTTCTTGATAATGGTGGTGATTGGAGCCGGGGGTTACAATGTCTACAACTCAACTTTAGCCATTTTATTCATTATCCAAAACAACCAGTAAATCTACACCTCTTCTAAATTTTTATATGTTGATAATGGTAAAATAGTGATAATCCTAAAAAAGCCACATGCAGGGCATTGTTGTTTTCCCTGGATGTACCTCTCTGCCTTTGATATATTTAAAAACATACATTTTAATCCATGCCTCTGGCTTCAGGCAACATACTTATAACCAATTTATGATGTTTCGAGTCTTAAATTGGTTAGGATGTCTGGTTCCTATCACCACCACCGTGAACAATTCTGACTCTGCAATTTTCTCTAGAAAGAAACATTTCACATCAAACCACTCTGAATGCCTTTGTTTACATTTTACAGATTTAATTTAATGCATACATTTTGAAAAATCAGGGGAATTCCACTTTAACAAACAATATATCATGCAGCCCGAATTCTGTGGGGAGAAAAAGAAGCATATGTAGGGGGTGTATTAAAAAGTGTTAAATGAAAATAATCTAAAAGTATATTGAGATAATGTAGTTATGGCTCAAGGGTTAAGTTGCAGTCTAACCCTTTAGTTATAAGAAAGCTTAATAGGTGATCTATGTAACCAGGAAAACCATAAAAACAAGAAGGACAAGCCAAATTGGCTCAGTTTTTACAGCGTGAGTCACAAGTGTGATCATTAAACTAGAAAGCAGTTCACAGCACGCTGCAGTTTCTTTCCCCTCCAGTGTTTTCCTGTTTGATTCTGAACAGATGCACCATAACTCAAAAACATGACTACAGGCATCACTAGATTACTGTATGCCATACAGTATAATAATGGATCACTCACAGATGTCATAAGCTGACGTATTCTGACAAAGTACAAAGAGCTAAAAACGCTGCAGTGCTGAAAACATTTACATCACTGAGCTGGGGTTGAAAAGACCGGGATATTCTAGACATCTGCTGCTCATCTGTGGCCTTCTTGTCCCGTCCCTGTCAGCTTAGGGGAAAGATACATTAGGATTTAGGAATATGAATCAATGGCCAGCTCTTATCTAATCTATTGATCTTCAATGAGGAATGTGACTCTTTATGTTTGTATAACCTCCCACAAGCCCCTTCTCTGTCCCCCACACTCCTTCCTCAGTCTGTTCCCCTTGTTTTGTGCAGGACATACTTCTTTCTGACTCCTATATATCTATACCTTCCTCTAGCTACTCGTCATTAATACACGTCGCTTCCTTATTCTCATCCCTCCTCTGTCCTCCTTATCTCCCTGATGTGCTTCTGTTTTTTCACTTTTCTCTGCACTTGCTTTTTTCCTTCTAAAGTTTGCTTCTTTAGTTTTGCACTGGAGGTAAGAGGCTAATGTAGTTAACAAGTAATGGAAGCTTATACCTCACTAGTTAGCATTGTGCAAACTGCTTGCTTAAATCAGATGTTAATTAAACTCAAATGTACATGCTTATGTGGTAACTGTGGTAACGAAAATACTTCACATAACTATAAAACTGGAGTAGCAGACACCTTGAATTTAGCCCATTCTTTTGTCCATTTTTATAGACAGCGGTAAGTCAAAAAGTGTCAGAAACCACACAAGAAAGTCTGTTTGAGATTACTTAAGAATAGTTTGGATGTTTAGGATGATTTAGGCAGTTTGCACTGTGCTATTTAGTGTGCATTAGCTTCATTACTTGTTAGCTAGATTAGCCTCGTAGCTATGGTGCAAAACTGAAGAGGCAAACTTCAGACACCAAACATGTTTTGGCTAATCGTCTACATTTGAACTAAGGGAAGATAATACAATAATAAGATTTAAAAAGCTATTTGTCTGGGGGGTAAGCATTTATTTGCTCAGAAGAACACTATATTAGAATAAATACAAATAACAGTAGTACAATAAGAAGTGGTTTTATGTATGTCAGTGTGTTTATTTGACCATTTCCAAACCTCTTCTCATGGCAGCACAGTATTATTTTGCAGTTATCATCTAATACCTAGTTTTGCTAATCAGTACATTATGTTAAATCAAGTTTGCTTCTGATGGAATTTAAGAGTTCCTGCGATGGCTGACTAGCTCACAAAATATCAACTTATATATCAAATTCATATTAATTGTTTAACGTGTTTATGTTCATTTGCTACTGGCAGATTTTGCCAAGATAAACGGTTTTAAACAATGTGTTTAGGTGCCTAAGACTTTTGCACAGTACTCTATGTCTTTCTCACAGTTGTACGTGTGCTATGAATCTCTATTTATTGATTGAACATATCTCTTTTTCTTCTCTCCCACCCACCGCATTCCCTTTAGGTGTAACCTCTCTGTATCCCAACCCCCAGCCGGACCTGCACCAGTCTTGCCGCCACCCCGTGCGATCCTGGGCCAACCAGAGCTTTGGGGCGCACCTCCACAACATGACGCTGGCCAACGGGCGCCTTCGTGTGCCTCAGGACGGCCGCTACTACCTGTACGCTCAGGTGTACTTCCGCTATCCATCACCCAGTGAGGGCGAGCAGCACAGCACCAGCCACCAGCTGGTCCAGTGCATCTATAAGAAGACCTCCTACCTGAGGCCCATCCAGCTGCTGAAGGGTGTGGGCACCAAATGCTGGGCACCGGACGCTGAGTACGCCCTGCACTCTGTGTACCAGGGGGGTCTGTTTGAGCTCCGCGCCGGGGACGAGGTGTTTGTGTCCGTTTCCTCTCCATCCATGGTGCACGGGGAGGACTCCTCCAGCTACTTCGGAGCTTTCCGTCTGGACCTGTGAGGGGTAAATTAAAAAGACTGTTCCAAAACTACAATACCCACAAGGCACTGGGAGGATTCTTTTTTTTTTTAAGTTGACCCTGGGAGATGGATTAAACATTGCTTTGTTTATTTTGCCTTTGATCAATCAAGAATTCTTTATATATATATGTGAAGGAAGTGGTTTTCAAGACTTTTGGACACCGTTTATTCTTTTTTTTTTTAAGGCGGAAGAATGTATGTATATTTCTAAAACCACATCAAAGATGTGGATCTTGGAAACGGTAGCAAAAATGAAAAAGGACGGCAAGCATGGCCAGGACTTCGCAAGGCTGCATCTGTGCCAGTCGTGTACACGTCAGATGTTCAGAGGTGAAAACGGAGTTTTTTTCCCTTCACCCAGAGCACGGCGTCTGGGTACATCGGATTTAACACATTTAAAAGAAAGAGAGAGATGTGAGAAGAGAGGGGATGACAGGTGGAATGTGGAGGAAAGAGGAAAGAAGACGAGAGGCATGCAACATTACCGGCCTCGCATGGCTCTGGCAGCCAGCTACAGAGGAGGAATTCACTCTGGCCAGTCCAGCCAGTGGAACAGCATGCTTTCACAGATACAGGCCTAAAAACAGATACCACCAACAGGGATATATATACACATATACGTAATGCAAAAGGCCTTCACTGCAACAAATATATCTTGACAAGTGAAAGCATCTTAAAGGGGAATTTTTTAAAACATTTTTCAATCAAATATAGCCATTTTTATGTATCAGTTAACCTACGTGACTTTTTATATGGAATGTTGATAATGGTAAAGTAATGGTAAATCTGAAAAAAATAGGTTAGAGATAAAACATCCTGCTGTGCCCATTCTGCCATTAATGCCATTTTTTAAAAATGTTTTAGGCCAAAAGCTTAATCTCAGAACTATCATAAAGCAATGTCTTGAGCATCAGGCAGCATATTTATAACTATTTTGTGTATGAACCTCTTTGAGGGAGCTTTTAGATTCTTAAACTCTTCAGACTCCTGGTTCCTATCACCAGCATTGTGAACAGTACTGAAATTTTGCATCAAACCACGAAATGATTTAATTATGTAGAAATTTAGAAAAATCTATGAAATTCCCTTTTAAATTTAGTATTATGTCTAATGTTTCTCATTATGAGCCTGTTGTATATTAGATCATTCTTTTAACTTATTTCAAGTAAGCCTTTCTCGATTACTACATAATTGCCCGATCACAATTATATGAGCCAATCATAATCATTTCAGCTGACCGCAGTCATTTTCCAGTTGTCATATGTTTACGTTGCAACAAACAGAATGTGAAATTGGTGCTTTTTCATCTGTTGGTTGGATGTAAATAAAGAAGAAAGCGCATTTATCGAGAGCACCTAAAATTTGATGGTCAAAAACTAACAAAATTCTGGTGTAGTAACACCTTTAGAGGCTAGCAGTGAGTATTTTTTGAGCTCCAACTACGTCTGTTGTTAGTTCAAAGCTACAGTGGACAGGAAGCTAGATAGCTAGGCAGTTGTCTACTTTAGGTATGCACTTTAAATAGTTGCATATAATGAACAAAAGAAAACAATCAAATAGTTCATCACAATTAGTTATATGGCAATTAACTGGCAGCTAAAATTTCATGATTATCACAGGTTTAATTATAAGTTTTAATTATTTTAAGTTATTTTATGGTGTGAAATGGTGTTATTCCATGTCTTATTTAAAAAAAATCTGATTTCTTCTTACAACAATCCCATAATGACACATTTTAGATATACTGACTACATTGAGAATGCTTTGACATGCCAAGATATTACTTTTTGCAGTGCTTGCAACGCACCGTAAGGCAGAGATGCAGGTGCATGCTGGGATATGTTGATCCTTCCATTAAGTCCTCACAGACTCTTCTATAAATCAAACGCACCAACATGTTTACTTTCACGCTCCAACACAAATCATGTACTCCCACTCTAGGCCTACTTTCTGAAAGCAGACACGCCTCATTCGCACAAACACAGGCTCGTGCCCTTACATGACTGGCTGTTGGTCATCTGTGATAAATATTAAAAAAAACAAAAAAAACAACTTGCTCCTCGCTCTTTGGTCCATGTGTGGTCAAAGTCCTAGGAAAGGTTAAACAAACAGGGTGCCGCACTGTTTAAATGTCACACACCCGCCGTCTTTTAATGCTTTGTTTTTTTCTTAAGCTGCGCACGAGCGCACACACGTAGAAACACACGATGTCACATGGATGTGGATGTAAATTCCCTCTCTCTCTCTCTCTTTCTCTCTCTCTCTCTTTTACTTTTAGTCTGTTTGGTTGTACCTGTGTATATATACAGCAGTATGCTATTTAATTCTTTAATTTGTCTCATATATTGGGAGTGAATGTATAGCAGTCCAGTCACCTCCAACCTTCTGACTGAGGCTTTGGAATCTGTGTGGCAGATTCATAAATTGTCCTATCCATGCTCCACAAATGCATTCTTTCATGGCAGCTGATGCTTGGTCAGACAACCTTTGCAGAACTCTGACAAAATTCCATTCAACCCAATGGGAATATGTAGTACACAACTTGTCAAATCACCTAAACTTAGGGTGTATTATTAATTTCCAATGGTTTATTTTGTATACACTGGCCCCAAAAATGTATTTGGACATTTGTGCCATACTTAAAATGCATTACATTCAATGTGATAGGAAACAAAACGTCAAACCAAGTTGCATTTATTTTAAATGTACTGTTCCAAGACTATAATTTTCTTATTGTTTGAGCCTTTTCTTTGCAATATTATTATTGTTTGAGCTATTTCTGCTGCAGTTTTGCACTTCAAAGTTCATGATCCCATCAGTGAACACAAGCTCAGCAACACCAATATAAGAAAATGAGCCCAGGACTTACAGTTTCCACCTCTGTGCTTTGCATCACTCTTAGTGGAGTCTGGTTGGAATTCTTCTCCAGGTTTCTCCACATAAAGAGTCAACCCTCAGTCTGATGTTGTTCTGAAAGTGTTTCTCTCTGAAACAAATACCATTTTGTCAAACATTTAAGGAAGTACCCTAAAGAACTTCATTGGTCAAACAGTTAAAGTGTCAAAATACTTTTGGAGGTCACTAACTGGTCACACTCTTAGGACAGATCTGTGTAGTTTATTTGTCATGTAAAGACCTAACATAAGGCTGCAGCCTAACAAAGATATAAACAAAGATCTAAATATCTCATTGGGTTTAATGGGCTCTGCGTTCTGTAAAGCTTATCCAACCTCAACAGTTGCTATGAAGGAACACATTTGTGGGCGGAGCGGTCAGTTAGCCTCCTGCTCAAGTCAAAGGTTTAAAGGATATTGTGCGAGCAAAGGATGACTGTAAACAAGAGGAAAAATGAACAGCTCGGTGAAGGCCAGCCAGCGTCTCTGCCAATACATGCCGTTTGATGGACAAGAGAGCAGGGGTGCGGCCATAACTCTCCAGTTTGAATGGCCAAAAGCATTAAGTCTGGTCACAATGGTGGTTGAACAAAAGGCCCAGTTGGACCTCACTGTAAAATGTAAATGGGTTATTTTTCTTCCCCTCCTTACTGGACTCCAGCCCTTCAGCTTTCTCTGATAAAGCCACTATTCCACAGGGGCCTGTACCAATACACAATGCACACAGTTGGAGGTATTTGCCTTCCTTTCCTGTGGACTCTGCTACGAGCCATGCTAGACGTTGTATATAAATCACTGACTCCATCCGTCAACTGCAGCAGTCCAGTCTGGCTCGACATCTTGGAAAGGGCAAACACGCGCCATCAGCAAGACGTATTGTGCAACAGGCATTAACCATTAGACTCAGTATGATGAAGAACGTCACTCATCATAGATGCCAACGCTACGCTGGTTTGAGCATGTTACCAGGCAAGGCTGTCGGACAAATCCTCTCGAATTTATTCCTGTGTATTACAAATGAGTTTGCAGAGTTTGAATGCAAACAGACTACCACAGCTTTAAAAGTGTGCTATGATGGATACCACTAGTGCTCTATAAGAACTGCAATCCTTGTGCCTGGATTTGTGTAGAAGCTGACTTTCTTGTGCAGTTGTAAAAGAGAGTTGGCAAATTCAAGTATGCAACAGGCCAGAAGTATGGAAGCAAGCAGTTTCAAAAATATTTTACACTGAAGTTAGTTTGCCTACAACCAGTGCAGCACACATTTACCAAAGACATTTTTCAAGAATATTCCACTAGGTTTCAGTAAAATACTCCTAATCTAACATACTCTATGGGAAATACCTTCACTCTATGTTAATCATTGTCTCTTATATTGTCTAGTTTTGAATTATTTACGAACTCCTAATTTAACACACACCTGATTCAGTTCATCAGGCCTTCAGGACCATCTGAAAGTGAGAATCAGGTGGATCTAATAAGAGCTTCTCAGCAGAAGAATCACCAGCTGCGAAACAAATGATGACTCAGACAATACTGCTGAAGACATTTAGTTCTTGTTTACACCTTGCATCAACATGTTTCATGTCTGGATCGTACTTTGGCCAAGCTCTGTTTCCACTTTTCATAAAAATGCATTTCCAGTGTGACAAGGTGAGAACCAATTTCACCTTCCTGCATAAAAAGCACTTCAGCACATACATTGTTCCCGTTTAGCTCCATTTGTGTTTATACCTGTTAGTATAATAAAGCTTGTGCAAGAAGGCACTCTGTTCTGTGATAACTCCAGCCGGGCATATCCCCATATAGACCACGATCCAAGGATGGATCATGGTCTCACAGTGCCCCCCACCTCCACACTGTGACAATAACGCAAAAACTAACAGGAAAAAAACTGCATCTGAAAATAACCTTATTAGCAGCTCATGTTTATGTCACTTTGAACAGCGTGAACAAACAAAATTATTGTATGTACAATTTTGAATTAAGGGGGCTTTTGATTATTTTAAAATATGAGGCCCCCTGAGTCCCCTGGCAATCCAAGGGCCCCGGGCACTGGCCCCACTGGTCAGTAATCCATCCCTGTCTGTCTTGCATCCCCTTGTTTATCCTTTCACCTGCTAGTCAGCACTCAGCAGACGCATTTCTGCTCCCGTAATTGTATGCAGATACAGAAATCACACTTAAGGTACAAACGTCTTAAATGTGGTCAAGATCCATCTCTGACCACCTCCAAACGTAGTTTAAGTGATCTGATCGCAGCCTGATCACAATGGTGTATTTACATGCAATCAAGTAAAATCCAAATGTGATCCGATCACTGAAAACACGTTGACGCAATGGTGTAAACAGCCTCTTAGTCAAACCTTTTGGTTAAACATAGATGAGCAATAAATCTCTACTTGTGAAAAAAGAACATTGTTTGCAATTGTTGCTTCCAAACGTTTGGCCTGAAGTATAAGTTTAAAGGGAAACCTTAAATGTTAGGAGGCTTTCAGCTTCAGATAAAACTGGGCAATATGTACACAAACAGAGGTTCTTTAAACTTTAGAAAGATTCTTCACATTCACAGATCTTGTTTACAAAAAAAACTTCCACTAAAAGGTTTTTTAGGGCAGTTGTTTTCAAATTGGTCCTCAAGGCCCCCCAGACGGCCCACCACCTCTCAATACGTAGGGATAGAGAAAAAATGTGGACTGTCTGAGAGGCCCTGAGGACCAGTTTGAGAACCTCTGCTTTAGGTATCCCAAAACTGGTTCTTCTATGGCATTGACAGCCTCTGAGAGGCGAGGGTGGGGGGGTGGGGGTGCGTTCCATAACAGCACTGTGGAACGCTAGCTAGTTTCTGTTAACACCCTTGGAATTCCACTACAAATAACCGAACAGAAACCTCTAACCCCAGTTTGTTATCTCACAGTATCCCCTTCTGCTCTGAAGTCCTCAGGCATTTGCGTGTGGAAATTTGGCCATCTGTCTATACAGTAGAGGTAACATGGAAGCGTGGACAGGGTAGAGAATATAGTACAGAATATTCCCTGGCTCCAATTGAATTCCAGAAGGGCTTGCCTTCTCAACAGTGAGGAACCAAATGTGAAAAAGGTGGAAGAAATATGTCTTAAAGTGAATGTGTATGTGTGTATTTCTTCAATGATGATTGTACAAACAATGGATGTAATGCATAAAATGCCCAGAGTTGAAATGAAATTGAACTGTGTGAGTTCTTTCCTGAGAGCAGACGGTATTGTGGTGAAGTTTTGGAAGAGTCGAATGTAGTCAGAACCCAGTGAGCAATACTGAACAAAAGGGCTATTGTTTTTCTGTTTCTGCCTGGAGCTATATAAGTGCATTTTTTTTACCCTTTAAAAGGTCTTTAAATCACCAAACTGTGGGTCTGGGCTTTCCTTTGATGAAAGATAACATGCACTGTTTACCACTGTTGTTTTCTCACTGTAAAAATGTACAAATGTGTGGCGGTTTATCTAAACTGTAGAAATTTCCTTGATCTGTCATTTGCATTTTTGAGGGTTTTTTTTAAGTGTTATTTCTAACAATTAAAGTGCTTGTCTCTCAGCAGCGAGTCACTGGTGAGTGTGTTGACGTCTAGACGGTATCCCTGTTTTTTGTTACTCATCTGGTTGCCATACATCATGTTCTTAAAAGACTTAAAGCTCTCACACATACACTTCAGTTTAAGATCACTCCCCCATCCAGCTAGCGCCCCCTCCTCTCTCATAAGTCTCTCAGACAACCCGAGCATGAGTCACCATCACTTCTGCTGGGGGTCCCAGCCCCCTCTCTCACTCACACATACACTTACAGCCCACACGGTCATTTCCACAATGACAGACCACACACATCTGACCACCTCAGGACTGACCACACAAGCACACACACATTGCGTTTTGATCTCCCACTCTTTGCCTCTTTGTCCGTCAGACAAACACACATGTATATACACTCCCCTCATTGTGCCCAACTACAAACATGTACCCCCCAGAGGCAATTCAGACCTGACCTCACATACACTGACCCCACACACTCCGGCCTGCTCCATTCACTAGTCCATTCGTCCGACCAATGTCATCTTAAACCTTGAGTGCCGTTCACTGAGGCATTCCTGTCTACAAATGTGTCATTGTCCACCGGAATACTGTGGAATGCCATCGGAAACCATGTACAGGCTGGCACTGTTCAAATCCCTCATCCTCCCGACGCACAAACGGCCGCCTCGCCCTCCCTTGTTCACATTTGTGCAGGCCGGGGGAAGAGTAAACACAAACAAACAAGAACAAACAAATGGGACAGCTGGGAAGGCGAGAGCAGCCAGCAAGCCCCAGACTGAGCAAGGCCTTTAGACCTACAGTACACTGTGAAAATAAAGGTTCTTCAAGTGTTCTTTTCTCGCACATGCTGTTCTAGGAAACAAACTTTAATTTCTATAGAACCTTTACATTATATGGAGGTTCTTAAAACTTTAAGAAAGTTTTTCACACATGTTCTAGGGTTGTCATCCATTCAGGATTTTCCTGGACTGCCCTAGCTTTTGTTGTCTGTGCAGGGAAAAATATTTAACCGCGATTATTCTTATATTGTGAGTGTGATTTACATTACCATAAATTGTAAAGTCCAGGCCTGTTATTTTCGCCGAGAAGATCCAAATATCCACGTTTTATGGCTTGAGGCTTGAATGCCAAATGTAGTGTGCCAGACTGCCAGTTAGTTGTGGTTGTGATGGACACTGCACATGGGTATTTGGTTGCTTCTGATTGGTCTAACTCATCTACAGGCCATTCACAAGCTCAGTGTTATTAGATTAAATGTTCCCACTTAAAGCTCAAGACAACATTGTGCATAATATAGGCTATAATTAAAATTGCAGCTGTTGCATTTTGAACTCTTAAGTTGCGCTTTTGATATAAAAACGATTCATCTTTCAGCCCTAACTATCGGTGACATGTTTAGATACTAGGCAGCACTGCAATGCAATAACTGAGATGATTGGGTTCTGTGGATAAACTCACATCTATCTAGCTTAGAATACATCACAAGCACAGCTACGCATGTCTGATTGTGGGTTTAGGAATTTTACAGAACTGAGGTCAACCTTCTCATATACAAAAACGTTTCTTCAATGAATCATCCTGTAAACGGCTCTTTTGGGAACTAAAATGGTTCTTCCATTGTTTTGCTCCAAAGAACCCTTTCTGGCAACTTTAAGACTGTAAAGTCCTGTTCATTGCCAGCACCTTCAGGTTGGCCTGGAAGAGCAGCCCACCTCTCACTGTTAAAGCCAAACCAAGAGAGAGCTGCACCTGAGCAGGAAGGCTATGAGACATGGTTTATAAAGAGAGCTTGATTAATGGCTGAAGGGAGCATGAATGGGATTCTGTATGTACAGCATTGCTTAAACCTTTCCAAAATACAAAACTGATCATATTAACTGGGAAGTCTACCAGTTTTTCAAAAATACATAATTTAATGGTTACAATGTAAACATAAGAAAATGTAAACATAACAAAAAAGTCATTCAGAGAGGTTTGATGTGAAATGCTCTGTTTTAGAGAAATAGTCAGAATTGTTCACAGTGGTGGCGATAGGAACCAGACTTCTGAAGAGTTTAATGCCTCTGAAAGCTCTTTCACAGAAATTTACATGCTGCCTCATGTCTGACACATTGATTTATGATAAAGTTTTGGCTTAAAATGTATTTTAATCCATTTCTTTTAATCCACTCATGGCAGAGGGCTACATGCAGAGTGCTGTAAGGCAAAATAGAAGAAACAAAGGGAACTTTTTTTCAGATTTATGGCTATTTTACCATCATCAACATTACATATAAAAACTGAGAAGACGTGTGGGTTCACTGGTGGTTTTCCATAGTAAACAAAATGGCTCTACTTGACCTATGACCACCACTGTAAAGAAATCTGAGTTTGTACAGTGCGCCACTTCAACTTACTATTTACTGTAAGTTCCTCTACAATGAATCACTTCACACCGAGCCACTCTGAATGACTGTTTACATCTTAAGGACCAAATTATTCAGAAAGTTTGAAAAATGGTCCCCTTTAAGTGAAAATCAAATTTGTACAGTTTTCCACTCACCACAAACAATTAGCCATGACATATTTCATGTTCAAAGTTTACTCCAAGTTAAACTGATGCTACGTAGGCTAATGTTCTTTTGTCCATGTTTATAGAAAACAGTACGCCATGCAGTATCAGGAAGAACATAAGCAAGTCTCATTAACAACTCAACACGACTTGCAACAAGTATTTGATGACGGCATGCAGTTTACATAAAGCTAATTAGCATAAAAGTGTTCATTACTTGTTAGCTACATTAGCCTTGTAGCTATTCCTTTAAGGAAATGTACATGGACTTCTGTGCATGAAGAAAGCTTGTAATGTTGGTGAATTTCCTCAGGGAATCATTACTTAAATCTTTCTAAAAAGGGTTCCTGATCTCATGACCTGAACAAAACAAATGCGCTTTGTGCAGAAACAGTATACTCAGGATAACGCAGGTCATTATGAAGATTAATCGCCCATATTAACCCTGCAAAAAAACATCCATAGGCGAGTTTTTGAGGACTTAGATGTAATCCTCTGTAGTTCAGAACGGGTCCTGCAATTTCCTTCAAATGCTGCGTATTACACTGACAAGCATATGGAACCAACTTTCAACTGACCAAAAGCAGCCTGACAATTTGGGGGATTTTCTCTGGATCTGAAATATGATTTACATGTTCATATTGCTGTCCATTTCATTTCGTAAATGAGTCTTTGATTGAGTGAAACCAGAAATGAGGCATGCCTGATTCCTCACATATTTCATCACGCACACACACAGACAGAGAACAGCCCCAGTGTGAAATGCTTCAGATTTATTCAAAATGACCAAAGATGTTTTCAAAATGATACTGGCAGTCAGTCAAAAAACAAGCAATTATAATTTCTTTAACAGAACACAGTGTCAGCTTTGTACAAAATAAATATCAAGTTATAGACCCATTTTGCATAGTACTCAAAAATGCACTAATTAACCTTCAAGACGTTCTGGGCCCGGCTTCACAAAAACGTACCACAAACATCACTGTAAGACATTAGAGTGCTCAAGACTATTCCAACACTGATGGAAACCAGGCCCAGCAGTGGAGTGCTTTCGAATAAAAGCAGGGTTATACTTTGTTTTGATGGTTGAGCTTATAAACATACGTTCAAATATTAATATCTGATTAACTTGATTGTCAACAGCATTTGGGTTAGAATTAGAATGGAGACTATATTGTTTAGAATAAGTTTAGGGATATGTTTTCTGAGAAGGAGAAGGTTGAGGGGTATGTTAAGTCTTAAGGAAAAGCAAAGTTTAATTTAATTTATATTTAGTTAAATGTAATTTAAAGACAAAGTGCACATCAACAAAGCAGTGGACCATCAAAATAATGTGCTAACAAAAGTAGTGGTCCTAAACCTGGCCCTTGAAGAACACCATCCCTACACATTCAGCCATTTTCATACTGAAACATTCCTCATCCAACTAATCAGCGAATTAAAGGAATAGTTTCAGTAAAGTGATGCTAAGGTTGCCAACAGTGAATGAAAGTGAATAGTCACCAGCATTACATGAATGACATCAGGGATGGGTAATATGATTTTTTATTTTAATGATTTATTGGTATCATGATAAATTATGTCATGTTACATCACAATACGCTTTTCTAAGAATATCATGTCATGGATAAAGTCAGCTCTTAAAGAAAACGGACAAACTGTAGTTTCATTACAAAGAGAGCACAATTAGGTCTGTTTAACTGGATTTAGTGTAGCGCAGTAACTTATCCAACTTCAGAAAAACTAAATATTGTGATGCACATTGTGTATCGTGAAAATGTATCATGATATTATACTTTTGCCATATTGCTCACCCCTAAATGACATCACTGTAATGGGTTGCTGCCAGCTTCCTTTCACTGTTAGTCATGTTAGCATGTTTGGTCAAACTGTTCTGTTAACAAGCCCTTCTTGAGTTGAAGTGCAGGAAAAACTCTAGGATCAGGATTGGGAAACACTTGGATAAATCAAGCCCACTGAAAGCACTCAGTACTCCATGTCACTACAGCCAAAGAGAGAGGTGCATCTTTCCCTCAGCTGGCGGTTCCTCACGGACAGGAGATAAAAATTTGTACTAGTTCTTGTAACAGTGGTCCCTTTGGGACGAGTCAACCCGTCACTCCCACTCTCCAGCAAACGAACAGAGAGAAAACACAGGCACCTTTTCCACAACGCCTCCCAAACAGCGTTCAGCACTCAATTTGCTTTTGGCTTTTTGCTTGTTTGTCTTCCTGAGTTTGAACAGCACATTAGTTACACGAAAGCCCATTTTGGCAGGTGGTTAGTAACCACAGCTGGATAAAGCACTAACTCCTACATTCTTGCACAGGGTGGTGGGCCACATTCTGTAGATAAGGAGCAGAATGGGGGGGGGTCTGTGGCATGTCCTGTTGCAGTCGACATTTCATTCAGCCCTGGGCCGCGACCTTAAAGCCAATCGAGTGTTGGGTTACAGCAGAGAAGCTGGTACAGCTCAGTAAGCCAGCAGAAATGAGCGAGGCTCCTTCTGGCCAAGTTCTCTCTCTCTCTCTTTTTCTCCCTCTTTCTCTCCCTCTCTCTCTCTCATAACCCCTGTGCCACACAGAAGGGACCTTTGTGAAAGCGATCCGGCTGCTGACCAGTGAGCGAGCGCTGTTTAATTAACCTTCTCTCCAGCCTCTCTCACCACACTCTCCTGTTTTCTCAGGGGGGGTCAGAAAAAGAAAGGCATAATCTCTCATTCCAGCACACCTTACACACACACACACACACACACACACACACACACACACACACACACATCTACATACTCAGCAGAGAGGGGGGGTTCCTTTCCTCGACTCTATTATAATAATGCAGAATCGCTGTTGTTGCACGGCAGGCCCGGAAATTGGCTCTCTAAGAGTGGAAGAGGGCTGGGTTTTCAGTGAGGGGGGCCAAAACAGTTGGGGAACATCCTGGCGACCGCTAGCCCAGACGAGGGGGAACAATAGTGCCTCCGACCTCACTGCCCCACACACACACAGAAAGAGAGAGAGAGTGCATGTATAAATGGTGGAGAGAGAGCGAAAGACAAGAGAGAAAAGAAGAGAAAAACAGAATGCAAGAGAATGCCGGAGAGAGTAAGACAGAGAAAAGAAAAGAGAGAGGAAAATGTGAGAGCGGTGGAGAGAGCAAGAGAAACAATAAGACAGCATAAGAGAGAAGAGAGAGCATGTGCAAGAGAATGGTAGAGAGAGCAAGAGTGAGAAAAGAGAGGAAAAGTGAAAGCAAGAGAGAGAATAAGAGAAAGAGAAAAAGAGGCAGATAAAGAATGAGAGACAAACAGAAAACAAGAGAGAAAAAAAGAGTGAGATGTAGAAAAAGACAAGAAAAGAGAAGAGAAAAGGGAGAATAAGAGAGACAGAATGGGAAAGAGAGAGAGAGAGACAGAATGGGAAAGAGAGAGAGAGAGAGAACACAGAATGGGAGAGAGAGAGAGAGAGAGAGAGAGAGAGAGAGACAGAATGGGAAAGAGAGAGAGAGAGAGAGAGAGAGAGAGAGAGACAGAATGGGAAAGAGAGAGAGAGAGAGAGAGAGAGAGAGAGAGAGAGAGAGAGAGAGAGACACAGAATGGGAAAGAGAGAGAGAGAGAGACAGAATGGGAAAGAGAGAGAGAAATAGAGATGTGGCTTTGAACGCTTTTAATAGTGCATAAAACAGCTGAAATGCCCAAAGAGAGGAACAAATTTATTGAAGTTACAAAGAAGGGAGGTGTTTAAAAGCATGTGAGGACAATAGTGTTAGTGAGCGTGCGGAGGATGAGGACTACAGTAAATAAACTGCAGGAGCCTCTCCCAGAGCCGGGCTGCCCTTCCTCTCAGAGGAGCGCACTCTAATGTCATGATTGGATTGTCAGCGCTGGTGAAACAAAAGGAGCGAGCGATCAGACGAGATGATCTGCCGGGGTTGTGTGAGGTCACAGCGAAGGCAGGCGAGGAAGACAGTGGATTAAAGGCTACACCCAGCATCATGCTCAGCGGGTGCAGAGCATAAAACGGAGTAAAAACAGTGCTGAAAGGTCCACAGACCCCACCAACACTGAACTGATTATCAGTAATCAAAATCAGTGCCGTGAAAAAGAGAGATGAAGTCCCTGAAGCAATGACGCCATGAGAGCATCTCATAACACACAGAGAGAGAGAGAGAGAGAGAGAGAGAGAGAGTGGGAGAGAGAATGTGGAGAGGAGAGAGAGGAGAGAGAGAGAGAGAGAGAGAGAGAGGAGAGAGAGAGAGAGAGAGAGAGAGAGAGAGAGAGAGAAGGTGGGAAAGAGAATGTGGGAGGGAGGGAGGGGGAGAGAGAGAGAGAGAGAGAGAGAGAGAGAGAGAGAGAGAGAGAGAGAGAGAGAGAGAGAAAATCAAAAGGATGGAGAGGAAAAGAGAAAAGAACAAGAGACACAGAAAAGAGAAAGTGAGAGAAGAGAGACAGAAAAAAGAAATAGAGACAGAGAAAAACAAAAGATAGACACAGAAATTAAGAGAAAGGAAAAAGAGAGCTAGGGGAGAAAGGGAGTAAAGAGAAGAAGAAGGGACAGAAAAGAGAAAGAAGAAAGAAAAAGGATAAAAAGGACAGAGAAAGTAGAGAGAGAAGCTAGACAGAGAAAGAGAAAATGAAAGAAATAAGAAAGAGTGTGAGAGCAAGGATAAGAAAAAGAAAGAAAAAAAGAGGAAAAAGAGAAAAAAAAGAAATAGAAAGCGTATGTGGGAGTGAGTCTGTGGGTGTGCGTGAAAAAGAGCGGAGTTTGAGAAAGACAGAGAAAGAAACAGTGTCCTCTAGTGGCGAAAGCTGTGAATGACAGTCTGCGGGTCCATTAGAAAACTGAAGATAAAACCACTGCAGGAGCCGCAGCCTCAAACAGTGAAAACCTGAGCAGCTCCTCCACTGCGCTACATAACAGACACAGTCATGTACAGCACTGTGACAGTGAGGCGCCTGAGACCATACTGACAAACACTGAGCCTCTGAGGTCATTACACGAGCAATGGATGTGAATTCTAAGTGTCCACAGCTCATTATGGACAGGAATTGAGTGAGCTGAAAAAATTAGCTACAGTGAATTAAAATCATGACTCAGGACACAAATCCCTTCAACATTTACAGCAGCGCTGGCTGCAGGCCAGTTAAAGTCAAGCTCACACATGAACAGTTAGAAACTGGCACAGGACAGCAACACTTTAGGCTAGAATTACGCAAGGTATCTGAGCTCTGGCTCAAGTCTGGGCAGAACAGCGACAGGACAGCAGCAGTGAGTTCTTTCTGCGAGGCTGAGAGGGTGATTGAGTGCGAGGGAGCGCAAGACAGAGTGTGTGACTTTTAAACATGATACACCCTCGTCTCATCTCTCGCCCACTTCCCACAGCGATTGTCTGACCCAGGCAAGTTCAGACACGTCACCTAGAACACAAACACAGACCACTGCAGAACTTTCCCAGAATGCCTCGCCTCACCTCACCTGCCATGGCTTCCTACTGAGATCACACAGAAACCTTAAAGGGAAATTCCACAGATCAAACATTTCTGCATAATTAAATCATGAAGATGTAAACAGTGACTCAGTGTGGTTTCAAGTGAAATTATCTGTTCCAGGGAAACTTGTGAAGGATTGTTCACAGTGGTGGTGATAGGAACCAGATTATTGGCTGTTTAATGCCTCTAAGAGCTCCCTCACAGAAATGAATGTGTCAAACATATGCTGGCTGAGATGTTGTTTTAAGACAGTTTTAAGGTAATGTTTTGGCCTAAAATGTATTTTAAAAAATACATTCGTGGTGAAGAGGTACATGCAGGTTCTTTTGAGGCAAATGTTTTCTGATTTACCACTATTTTGCCAACATTATGCATAAAAAGAAAGCAGAAGACATGTATTTTCACCAGTCCTTTGGACAGTAAATAAAATAGCTATTTGAGCTGTGGACATCACAACCCCTGGTTCCTATTAGCACCACTGTAAAGAAAAAGTCTGTACATTTCTCTACAATTAACCATATCACGTTTCACTCTGAATGAGCAATGGCTGAAAATGCAGAAAGTTTTAAAAAAAAATTGGTGCAATTTGCTTTTAAATGAGTACAAAATGAAACAAAATGCTTAACACAGACTTCAAGATCCCTGACCAAATGATGACTGTTATAACCTCAGAAATGGTAACCTTACAAAAGAAGAAAAAAATGCTGATGTATGTTAATGTGATTTTTTTTTCCCCCAAGTAATTTGTATTTTGGACCATTTCTATCGGTCCATGTGCAATAATTTATTCACTCAATGTAAAAGGTAAAGAGTAGCTGGTATTTTCAAATTATATCAAATAAATAAATAAATAAACAAAAGTAGGGTTGGGCAGCATGACAATATTTTATTGTATCATGCTAAATGACATCACAATATGCCACAATAAGCTTTTCTGAGCATACTGTCAATAGGGCTAGGTATCATTCAAAATGATATTGATACAAACACCAATACCTTAACTTCGATACCGATTTGTTAATGATACTGCCCGTTGATATCGAGGTGCTACAAATGAGCAGATTTACTGACCACAACAGACTAATTAAGAAGCGCTTACGTTAATGACATGCATAACGTCGCTGTCCAAAAAAGAACTCAATTTTTTGCTGTTTTTATTTTTCAGTATGATTTGAGCTCAGCAGCTGTCCTTTACAGTGTGTGGAAATTTCATTATGATTGGATCAATAGAAATGCTCCAAAACTGCTTCGAATAAAATCTCTTTACATTAACTTACATTGAAGGTAAAGAACAATTTTGCCTTTTCTTTTAAAGTTACTGTTTTGGACAGGAACGACATGCAGTATCATTTAGACAGCCAATCAGCTGTATAAGCATGATTATTGGCCCACTGACACTGATAAAACTGACTTCTTAGAAATTGAATGCCATGAAATTTCTCAATACTTTCAACAGTATTGAAGTAATTTGGTCAGTAACAAGAAATGATTTCATCAGTACTTACAGAACACTGAACAGCTGCATATTTCATTACAAAGAGATCAAAATTAGCCCTGTTTAACTGGATTTAGTGCAGCATATGAAATGTTAAATAAAAATCAATGTATTCATCGCTTTTGATAACATTTTAAGTGTGGCATTACAGATTCTGTCTGTGCCAACATATCACACTCAGAAAAACTAAATATCATGATACATATCACATAATGTAAAGATATCATGTATAGTGATATTATATTTTTGCCATGTTGCCCAACCCTAGTTATGAGGTTTTGATATGACAGTGATGAGTGATTTGTGTTTGGGTATGTCTAAGCATGGGAATGTATTAAAACAGGCTTTGGTCAAATAAGGAATGTTTTGGTGATATTAGAGGCTTTAGGGAAAAAATCTGGATCAAGGAGGGTGCATGTGGAGTAACAGGTACTCCAGTGAGTGCATGTGGATGTGAGTGTTTATGTGCTTATTAGAACAGTCTTCGGTCTAGACAGGCATTTTTGGTGATATGGTTTGGTGGTATGGTGGCAGTGTCATAGAGATTTGCACCAGCAGTGGTTTGCGCAGAGTAACTGGTCCTCCAGTGGTGTCCATGGTGTGTGTGTGTATTAGTGCAGCAGTCAATGGCAGGTTGTGTTTAATGTCAACAGCAGTGTCTATGCCTTTCATATGCTTTCCCATCAATGCCCTCCAGCTTTAAGCTAAGCTGGAGAAGAAATGAAACCTCCAGTAGCGGGACATCGTGTCCAGGCTTGCCCCGCTCTGCTGGTATAAAAGCAGCCTGGAGCCATGCTCACACTGTATCAGTAACACAAACCCCACAATACCTCCCACACAGGCACATTTAGGTGGCGACTGGACGATCCTATCCAGGCTCAGATGAGTGTTCATATGAAGGAAACAAGGTTTCTGTACGAGTCTCTCCTACCAAAGTCCAGAAAACAATCCTCCTCAGTTAAACAGGATAGAGTCAGGATCTCTATTGGCCATCTGAGCCATGTGCTTCAAAATGTCCTTCTTAGTGATGATCCCCAACAGACGCCTACAGAGAGAGAGAGAGAGCGAGAGAGAGAGAGAGAGAGAGAGAGAGAGAGAGAGAGAGAGAGAGAGAGAGAGAGAGAGAGAGAGAGCGAGCATGAGACAGAGAGAGCACGAGACAGAGAGAGCATGAGACAGAGACCAAAGAAGGGGGCAAGAGACAGAGAGAAAAGGGGAAAAGGCAGAGAGAGGTGAAGAGAGAAAAAAAGAAAAGGGAAAAGGACAAAGAAAAAAGCAGAAAGGATAAGAGAGAGAGAGGGAGAGGGGGAGAGAGGGTGGAAAAAAGAGAGAAAGAGAGAATAAGCAAAGAGGCAGAAGGATGAAAGAGAAAGGTGGGAGAAAGAGGGGAAAGACAAAAAAGGGAAAGACAGAAAAAGAAAAGTGAGATAAAGAAATTGAGAGAAAGAGTGAGAGAAAGAACGATGGGGAGAGAGTGAAAGCCAGGCGAGGGAAGGAAAGAAAGAAAGGAAAGATCGTGACAGTCACAGAAAAAGAGAGAAAAGATTGACAGGTGAAAATTATTTCAGTTGAGCAGTAACAAAAACAACTATCCTGACAGCGACACACAAATATGAGAAAACAAGACAGAAGAGCTTCGTTAGTTTTACTCTAGAACAAGAAATGTGTGCTCACTTAGACACACGTATGAATATTCAAGACCACATGCGCGCGCGCGTGTGTGTGTGTGTGTGTGTGTGTGTGTGTCCTGAACAGTTTCTCAATCCCTCAATCGCTCACAGATGTCATTTCCATTTGTTGTGCTGGGAGTAAGTCTGGCTCCAGGGATGCAAAGAAAGATAAACAGCCTGCTCATCTTTCACTTGCGCGCACACACACACACGCACACGCACACACGCACACACGCACACACGCACACGCACACGCACGCACGCACGCACGCACGCACGCACGCACGCACGCACGCACGCACGCACACACACACACACACACACACACATCCATGTCAATCCCGTTACGTTAAAGGCAAAACACAGCCCAGAGATACCTCTGCTGGAGGCTATAGAGAATAATGAGCTGAGAGATTGTGATTTCACTGGTCAAAGCTACAATTAGTATGTTTTCAGTGCTCAGTGAGCCAAAGTCAGGAACCACCCAACTACCAGTAACATGCTTAATGTTAGACTGATCTCCCCCATTATCATTTTTTATTAAAACCGGGAAGCCCAAAACATTTGGTCTGTGTGGGCCCAAAGTGCAGTGTTAATATATAGTGGGCTAGGAGCCAAAAAAGGTAAATAAGTACAAATAAAGAAAAATAAAGAAAAAGAAAAAAAAAAATTCAAGATTTTAAAAATACTCCCACCTTCAAGATACATAATCAGAAGGAGGCTTTTCCTAGCCTTTAAATTGTAAAATCTGACTCTAGCGACCACTCCAGCTCCGCTGTAACATGTAAGTGAGCCCGTTTACAACAGACATAGAGATGGTTAAATTTTCATTTTGGCCAGAGTGTCATTATAAACTGAACCAAACATCCTTAAATAATAATAATTGTGTAGCATTGGGGGTGAAGCTTGTCAATATTGGGTGATATTAGTGGCAAACTGATATACCGTTTGGGCTCTATTACTCAGTTATAGACAAAAATAAAAAACAACAACAAAAAAAAAACGTATATATATTATATATATATAAAAAACACAGCAACCAGAAAATACAAAAAAAGAAATCAAAGAGGAAAATAAACTGATGTACGCCTAATACATATATATAAAAAAAATGCGCTGAAATATGTTCAGGCCTTGCATGTAAGAATCAGTTTGCGTCAGTAATTGACATTTTAAAATAACCATATTTTTAATACACACCCGTTCTGTGTGACGAGGCACTGGCGGAGGCCAAGCTTGCGGAAGATGTCCACAGTGATCTCCATGGGTGTGTGGTCAGTGATGACCAGAGGACTGAGGTCCAGGATAGGGCGCAAATTGAGTGGAGGAGGACCACCCTGGTGCTGTGAAGGAGCGTGTTCGGTGAAGAGTACACGCGATGCTCCTACAATGCCATCCTGGCAACAACGTGCATTATCTAGAAGAGAGGAAATAATGGAGTTGTTTTAGGGTTTAGGGTTTTCACCTAGTATAATCTACGAAGAAAAAGCATTGCTAATAGAATTACACACTAAGGTCAACATGCCCAATGCCAAGGGGTATAAAGTCTCCCAGCACTGGGCTGTGAAGCAGTCAAACGGTGCTGTCTGGAGTGATGGACCACTATCCAATACCTTTGGGATGAGCTAGAGTGGAGTTTGTGATCCAGAACTAATCTTCCAACATCAGTACCTGACCTCACTAATGCTTTTGTGCCCGAACGCAATCAAATACTCACAGCAATGTTCAAACATCTAGTTTTAAAACCTCTCCAAAAGAGTAGAAACTGTTACTGCAGCAAAGGGGGTACAAATGTCCTATTAAAACCTTTTTAGAAGAAATGATGGATGAACAGCATATGATGGATGTCTACCTACTCATGCTCAGGGGAGCTTTTACAAGTCATTTTATACTCACTGATTTGACTGGAATGGGAAACTGTTGGAGAAAAATATCTGAATAAAAAATCTGCCCTGATAATGCATACAGAGCTTACTTTCTTGTTTTATCTTGCATAACTGGAATGCCTGGGAGGGTGGCCAAGTTTTATGCTAGAATGATTCTGGCCATTCCTTGGCTTCGCCCTCTGTCCACACTTTCAAACAAAAAATGAACCAAACATACACTTGAGGCCTGCTCACCTATTGATATCACCAGGTCCCTTCGCAGCACAAAGCCCACTAGCCTCTGAGACTGATGTGAGACCACCACGGGGAAGCCACTGTACGATGTGTCAGATATCATCCCCTCCACCTCCTCCACGGTCATTCCATCCAGCGTTAGGACGGACAGTGGAGGGTCGTTCCTCCTCGGTCGCATCACGTCCATGGCCAGCGTCTTTTGCTCAAACTCCTCTTTGGGCTCCAGGAAGGGGTAACCGTTGAGGCGGATGTGTGCCTCGTAGATGCCCTCTCGGCCCAGAGCGTCCGCCACCCACTTACTAGTCATGGTGGCCGCCATCAAAGGCACGATGTACTCCAGTCCACCAGTTAGCTCGAACATGATAACCACCAGAGAGACGGTCATTCGTGTAACACCACCTTGATGGAGGTGAAGACACAGTGATAATGGTCAGAAAGATTGAGGGTTAGTAGCTGTCATATGATATAGGCAGACATAGGGCTCATTCTCACATAACCACCTTGAAATATGTCCATAATTATTTGAGTGCCATAAGCATCACACAGATCAACTGGAGCTCTGTAATAATTCACTCTTTAAAAAGATGGTTCTTCAATGGTTCTTTAGCAATGACAATGGTTCTATATAGAACCGTGAACACTCAAAGAATTATTTGCATGCTTAAAGTATTCTTTGCATGGTTAAATGGTTCTTCAGATTGATGGAGAATGTGTTGTAATATAGAACTGTTTTCAAAAAGGGTACTATATATCACCAAAAAGGGTTCTTTTACTGGTATAATGTCAAGCTTGTAAGAATAGAAGAACACTTTTTGGTGCTACGTAGAACCCTTTTCAGAAAGGTTCTATGTAGAGCCATATACAACACACTCTCCATCAATCTGAAGAACTATTTCACCATGCAAAGAACCATTTAAGCATGCACTCTTTAAGTGTAATGGTTCGATATAGAACCATCGTCTTTACTAAAGAACCCATGAAGAACCGTAGTTTTGCAATTAAAAGTAAGAGTAATAAATATCCATAACTAAATAAATGTAAAAAATCAGTTAATTGCTTTTTTAATTAGAAAAAAAAAGTTTTTATTACTATCTAACAGTTAAACCTCTTTATTTTAATGTTTTCCTTTTTAAACTTATGTGGTACAAGCAAAAGAAAGACCTTAATGGGTGTCATTGTGTTCCAGTAATGAGAAAAAATTGCAAAATACTATTTTTTACAAAAATATACATTGTAATATTAAGCTTTAAAATTAGTCAGACACAAGTATACAGATTGTGAAGAGTTGCCAAAAAAAAACAAACAAACAAACAAACAAAAAAAACACACCATATATTTTGAGATCTGAGCAGAAATGAGAATTTGGTCATTTAAATTGGTATTTTTCACATTCATGAGAATAAACTATAGCTAGAAGGTGTGACTGGCACCTAAATTTGGTGCAAACTGGGTTAAAATAATAAAAAAAAGAATGACTAGAGGGAAAGATGAGGGAAGGCCAGAAGACTGAAGGAGGGTGATATATTAAGAGATGGACAGATGATGAGAGAGAAAAAAAGAGGAAAGGGTAGAGGAATAAAATTGATGAAGAAACTGTAAAGGGATGGTGAAGGGACAAGGAAGAACATAAAGAAACAGAAAAAAAAAAGAGATGGACAGATGAAAGTAGAGAAAGTTATCAGGATGAAATGAAAACAAAGAGGAGAAACAGAGAGGAGGAAGAAAAGAGACAGATATGAGGACAAAAACTGATGAGCAGAATGTGCAGGAAAGGTGAAGGGAAGAGAGGGAAGGCAAGAAAGACTGAGGGAGGAAGAAGAGCAATGTACAGATGAAAACAGAGAAAGACAGCATGATATAGAAAGGAAAAAAGAGAGGCAGGAGAGGGGAAAGGAGAAGGAATAAAGGAACGGAGAGGAATACACACGCAAAAAAATGAAGAGTAGAGTATGCAGGGATGGTTAAGGAAAAAGAAAGCACAAAGATTGAGGGACAGAAAAATGAAAAGCGCTGGACAGATGAGGGTAGAGAAAGGAAGCAGGATGGAAAGAAAGAAAAAGAAGGAGGAATGATGAAAAGGGAAGGAATAAAGAGAGAGAGATGAAGACAAATATTAGGAGAGTGTACAGGGAGAAGAAAGGAGAGAAGATTAAGTAAGAAATTAGATAAGAAAGATGAATGAAGGCAGAAAAAAAAAGAAAAGGAGGAGAAACAAGAGAGAGGGAGAGGAATAAATGGACAGAGATGAAGAATAAACATTGTTGAGAGCCTGTGCAGAGATGGTGAATGGAAAAAGAAGGACAAAGGCTGATGAAAGAGAAAGGCAGCAGAATGGAAAGAAAGAAAGAAAGAAAGAAAGAAAGAAGAAGAGAAGGAGAAACATTGAAGGGGGTAAAGAAACAGGTGAAAAGAAAAAAAAAAAATGATATAAACGTGCAGAGATGGTGAAGGAACAAGAGAGAAAGAAACATTAATCGAGAAGGCAGAATGAAGGGAGACAGAGAAAGTGTGGAAGGAAATGAGAAAGGGAGTGGAATAAAGGGAGAGACAGGAAGAAAGTTTTGATGACGAGTGTGCAGAGGCAGCCAAGCGCTCTCACGAAATGGCTTTGCACACAAGCATTTTTTCATTCATGCAAAATTAACAAGGCAGCCACAGCCGGGATCTGAAAAAGTTTTACATATGCAAGAATGTTTGTTCCTGCACTGTCACGGAAGACCGGAGCTGAGAATTTAGCGGAGATTTTAGATCAAAGAGCACAGCTCCATAATAACGACAACAAACCATTTGGAAAATCCAAACTGCCAAATACACATTTTCCCTCATCAGATGGGATTCCATAGCTCAGTGATCTCCATTTAACATCCCTCAGCCAGGCCCGGCTCCAGCACGGCTTAGAGCGCACATGTGCGTGCCAGCTTAAAGCTTTATGAGCTGTGAAACTTCTGGGCTACAAATGGGCAACAACAGTTGACACTGAGGATCAAGGCTTTAGTTAAACAAACACTACTAATTAAAACTATGAGCAAACACATTCCTATTGGTGGAAAGTAGATGGGAGGGCCATGGAGGGTTCTGCTTTAAGCCCAAGTTAAAAGTCTTTCGCTACAGGATGCAGAAACGTTAGTTCACGCCTTCATCACGTCCAGGTTAGATTACTGTAACGCTCTGCTTTCTGGTTGTTCCAGCCAAAACCTTAACAAGCTTCAGTTAGTCCAGAACGCTGCAGCCAGAGTTCTCACCAAAACCAGGAAATTCGACCACATTAGCCCAATTTTGTGTACCTTACATTGGTTGCCAGTTAAATTCCACATTGAGTACAAAATTCTTCTACTGACATATAAAGCTTCGAATGGCCTGCTCCTCAGTACCTCAGTGACCTTATTTCCTAATATCAACCGACACGCCCACTTAGATCACAAGGTGCGGGCTCATTATTAGTACCCAGAATAAATAAAGTTACGTCAGGGGGAAGAGCCTTTTCATACAAAGCCCCCCAGCTTTGGAATAGCCTACCAGTCTGTGTTCGGGACTCAGACACAGCCTCCATCTTTAAGTCTAGGCTTAAAACTTACCTGTTTAGTTGAGCTTTTGGTTAATTTGTTTTTCTAACTATGTCCCTCTCGACACCCCCCCCCCCTTTCCCTGAGCTGAGCGGCTGCCTGTCCTAAGAGGGTCTGACCTGAGATGCGGCCGGCGCACTGCACAGTGGTGTTAAACTGTATCCACTTATACTGTTTTGTGTCTGTCCTCTTATCCGGTGTTGACCAGAGGAGGATGGGTTCCCCTTTTGAGTCTGGTTCCTCTCAAGGTTTCTTCCTCCTTTTGAGGGAGTTTATCCTTGCCACTGTCGCCAAGGCTTGCTCACTAGGGGCGTGGACTCGGATTCTTTGTAAAGCTGCTTTGTGACAACATCTGTTGTAAAAGGCGCTATATAAATAAATTTGACTTGACCTTGACTTGACTTTTATTGTTGTCATTCTGCTTTACATTCAATGCACATTATATATACACTTGTCATACGTAAATGAATCAATCACAAATATAGATTTCAAAAACGACAACTTTAAAAAATCATGATGTGCATTTTTATATGAGCACATATCTATGTGCATTTATATCTATGTGCATTTTATATCTGAAATATAGTTAGTGTTATCAAATCTTTTAACTGTATGTTTCAGTTATTAAAGCTGTACTGGTCTGGACAAACCATTTGACATTAACTGGTTGTGCAACCTGACTTTTCAGAGTAATTTTTAATTAAACTTGGACACTCCTGGAAACCTTGGTCCTTGAACTTGAGTTCCATTTCAAATAAATAAATATTATTATTATAATTACACATTTTAATGGTTTTCCTGAGGTTATTCCACCTGACACTAAACTGAGCCATCTCCAGAAGCCAGGAGTACGCTACCTGCAGGAATGCATGGTGCCAACAGTAAAGTTTGGTGGAGGAGGGATAATGTTTGGGGCTGTTTTTCAGGGTTTGGGATCGGTCATTTAGTTCCAGTGAGGAGTAAATGTTAATGTTACAGCTTACGGGAACTTTTAGACAATTATATGCTTCCAACTTGTGGATCCTGACTTCAACCCTATTAAAACACCCTAAGGAATGAAATCGGAACATCGACTGCACGCCAGGCCTTCTTGTCCAACATCAGTGCCTAACTTCCCAAATGCTCTTTTGGCTGAATGGGCACAAATTCCCACAAACACACTTTAAAGTCTTGTGGAAAGCACTGAGAAGAGTGGAGGCTGTTATAGCAGCAAATGGGGGACAACTCCATATTATTGGCCGTGGTTTTGGAATGGGATGTCCAGCAAGCTCATGTATGTGGTGTGATGTTCAGGTTTCCGCATACTTTTGGACATAAAAACACGCTATATGTCATTACAAAACCTGACAAAATCAAAAAAATGTTTTGACATAATTTGTAAATGTCAGCTGGCCTTTACATTGTATTAAAATTAATGATGAATGGACCAATAGGAATGCTCCAAAATGCTTAGAAGAAAAATCTTGTTTCATTGACTCCCACTAAAAGTAAGGTAAAGCAGTCATTTTGGAGATATGAGATTTTGCTCCAACACCAACCACAGACACATACACACTTAATTACAAAGTTACAAAATTACTTTTTACATTTGATCTACATTCTGTTTTGCAAGCTTTTGTATATTTCAATGTCCAAAAATGTAAATAAAACCTTTTAGACTGTCAGCACAACAATAACTTTCCATCTATTCAGAGGTGGGTAGACGGTCACACTTGACTTTAAGGGGTGATCATTCTATTAAGCAATTTTTGACCTGCTACTTCTGTGCTTCAAGTTGTTTCTGTAAAGTTCTGTAAAGTTGTTTATATTTGAGTGCAGCTTTAGGTTACTGTGGCTGCAGGTTTTCATTCCAAAGCTGAAGTACACCTCATTAAAAAAGTGGAATCAGCTTATTTCAGTATTCAACAAATGATCATATATGCCTCCGCTTGTTTGGAATGAAACCCACAGCCACACTAACCTTTTGTGGATAAGATTGGAAACCGCTGGTTTAAGGCATCTTACCCAGACATGCTGCTGCCCCAAGCATGGCGTAAAGGCCCGGGGTAATGCATTTGGCTCCAGGAGAGCACCAGCCTTTAAACATGGGCCAGTCATGGTGGTAGTAGGCCAGCTGCTCCATGCCAATGCCCAGCAGCCTGCCGGCTATCGCCCCCACTGCCATGCTGGGGATGAACAGACCAGAGGGCACCTGTGGCAAAGAAGAGCAAAGAAAAAGTGAGGGAAAAAAAATTGAACAAGAAGCAGCTGAAATCCATAAACTGCAGAATATGAGTATCAACCAATGATGATGGCAAACTCTAAGCCTACATTTTATATCATGAAACTTAATTAAATGTGCAGTTAAAATTAATTAAGAATGTAAACTGGCTACAAACATCACACAAATTTCATTCACGTTCTTTGCAAAGTGCCCCAAAACGGTTGATGTACATTACTGTTTAAATATTTAGAATCACTTCATATTAACATTTTTTAAAAATTTTATATACATTAATAGTTCTGCAGTGTAGATCTAAATACGATACACTATTCACACCAATAGGTATTTTAATATAGGTCTGAAAAGGAAATTCTTATTCATTATTTCATTCAACATTTCAATAATTTTTAGAAGTAAATAAAAGATAAATTATATATTGTTATTATTCATTTACATTAACTTTCTTGGTGTTGCATCTGTCTCGAGATTTAATTTCCACTTTTAGAATATGAAAATTCTGAATATTCATCTTATAATACTTTCACTTATTTTATCATCTACAACTCTATTCACCATTCTTCACAATTTTTATTTACAGCTTCCTATTAATGTTCTGAAACTTATGAATTTGCACAGTATTAGCATATCTGAATTAATAAATACATCTTCAACCAGACTGGATTTATACTGTTGAAAATAGTGATTTCACATTTTTGAACACTGATTCCACTTCTAAACGGTGGCTTATGTTGTTCCAAAAGTGACATCACATCTGTCCAAACCTTGCTCTAAATAACACAAGGTCTTGAACTGAGACTATTTAGTTCAGAAATGCACTGAAGTAATTGTGGGCCGTCGCTAATATCCAATATTTTTCATATAAATATCTGCTGATACATAAACATTTATAAAATGTAGAAATTAGGACTATATCCACCTGGATTGGCATTATGACAAAAAGTTTTTTGCTTATTAATTAATCTGTAGAGGACTGCAAGTATGGTAAAATTAATCAAATGCAGATATTTTAGTACAGTAACCCAGCGTCGCCTGAACATTCTGCTCTACCAGAGTATGATAAATACGTCATCAAATATCAGTTTTAAATATCATATCTAATATCAAAAGTCAAATCAAACATCTGTCTGATGACCATTATTGTTACGGAAATATCTGCCGATACTGATATCATTACGCCTCACTACTTCAGTCTCTACTACCAACAACAGGTGCATAACTAAACATCAAAACATATATTATGTACTTATTCCCACAAGGATGTGGGAAGTGGGGCTGCAGCATCCCCTGATTGCAACTATTAAAAATAGTATTACAACAGAACGTTCTGAACTTTACATTAATTTGAGTGTAGTATAGATCCATGTGTGCTTGTTTTGGAGTAGAGTTTGTATTTTTATATTCTAAAAAGCTGCAGTAGCTGCACTGTTTACGTGAACGCTGTATTTTCATTATGGTGAGCTGAACACAGTTGGCCACTTTTGGGCTGTGTTGCTCATATATATGCAGGCAAAGCTCCAAAAAGAGAAAGTGCAGAGATAGAGGCCAGTTCTGAACCCCAAGGCAGCCTAATATTGTTTTTTAAACTTTCAAAAGTCATCTAATATGAAGATTTTATAAGCTGTTATATCTCCCACTCAGTAGGTGTTTCAGTGTTAAATCTGTGTGTGTCGTTGGGTGTGACAAAGTGGGTTACCACAACGCATAACAATCTAAACAATCTATAAAGTTCGTCCAGAACTGTAGAGCAGAGTGTTGATGTGCGTCAGTGGTTAGATGTGTCAGTTATATGCATCTATTGTCTTCTCTCGCCTCAACATAACACTGTTGGACACGCTCAGTTTGATGTAAATAAGCCAAAAAAACAAAAACAAAACAAAAAGAATCGAATGAAAAACTGCAAATCATACTGAATGACATCATCGGTTAAGCCACACTGCTTAAAATTTCACAACGCCCAACTTAAAACACCTTCCCCTGTCCCTGTATTCCCATGTTAGAGAATTCTGAGAATAGAGATGAGGGACTAGCTGCAGTACCTTCATGCCGAAAGTAACCACGGTGATGAACATTTTAAAGACCAGGGCAAGTACAAGCTGCCAGATGGCAGTGTAGACCCCTGATCCTGCTGCCCGGTCAGGTAGCCCATTAGTGGTTTCGCTAAAGTTTGCAGTTCTTTCTCCGCCTTTGCCCAGAGGGGTGTAGTCACACAGCTTTGAGGAGTCCAGCAGGCTGCAGTCATTAAAAAGCTCGGAGATCAGCTCGCTGCTGCTCATGCGGGTGTATTCGTTGGGGAAAGCCAAGACTGCTGTGGCTAGAGCCACCACCACAACCTCCAGCACGGGGTAGTGGCCCAACCGGGTGGTCTTCCGTCGCCGGCACCAGGCAATATTCGCCCGGATGAAGAGTGCCCCCCACAGACCACCAAAAATACCTAAAAGGACGAAGGGGAAAAGCTCCAGGAAATGCCACGGAGTGTGGAACTCCACGTAGAACAGAACCAAGCGACTGTTCCCGAACGGGTTAATGGAGCGCAGGGTGAAAGCCGCCACCAGAGCAGCGAAGAAAGAGCGCCACAATGTCTTCAGAGGGAAGTAGTAGCTGACCTGGACAGACAGACAAAGAAGCACAAAACTACAGTCAAAACTGAGTGCTACACTACACACTTAAAAAAGATGGTTCTTCAAGGGTTCTTTAGTAAAGGAAATGGATCTATTTAGAACCATGAGTTTTATATAGATCCATTTCATGCTTAAATGGTTCTTTGCATGGTGGAATTGTTCTTCAGACTGATGGAGAATGTGTTGTATATGATTCTATATAGAACCATTTGAAAAAAGGTTCTATATTGCACCAAAAACAGCTCTTCTATTGTTAAAAGCTTGACATCGCAGCAATAGCAAAACCTTTTCTATACAGAACCATATACAACACATTCTTCATCAACTGAAAGGTTTGAGGGATGATGAGTCCTCACAACACAACAAGGCAGTAAATCTGTGGGGTTTGTTCTTTTTTCCAAGATAGGACTTTTGTCAGTTGTTTTAGATTTTTTTTTTATATGGCAAGATCTAAACAGCTGACAAACATGCTTATTTCTATTAAAAACATTTTGAAAACCTAAGTGTCCCCAGTCTTCTGACCAGCAGGGTACACACTTCAGCATGCTGTGTACTGTTACTGATTCATAACAGTCAACTTCAAAAACAGAGGCTGTATACTATGTACCTTGACATGGAACACAGATTTACTTATACATTTAGTTTTCCTCTCACATTTGCATAACTACGTTTCTTATATACGTGTAGTGCATGTTTATATTTTCACTGGTCTAATTCATACCTCTTCCAGACTGAAAAGCACTCCTCCTATAGGAGCTCCAAAAGCTACAGACACACCCACAGCAGACGCTGCAGACAGGACCTGAGAAAACACAACAAACATGTAAAAAAATAAGGGGCAGAAAGACTCACACAAATAATTAACACACTCATATGCAAAGTTCGAACACCCCTGGTCAAATTCCATGCTTTAATGATTTTCTATGTAAAAACAAGTTAACACATCCTCTACAGGACCATTAGGACATTTTTCTGCAAATTAACATACTGGGATAAAATATAAATTGTGTCATACCTTTGCAAAAATATGTATATACACACACATGTATGTGTGTGTGTGTGTGTGTGTATATATACACACACACATACACAATTTATATTTTATCCTTAATTTTCCCCATATATATAGGTGTTCAAACATTTTAATTAATACACTCACTAATACTCATTAGCTAAACTGGCTTTGTAGCTTCTATACAAAACTAAAAAGCTAATTTCAGACACCAAACATGTCTTGGCTGATACATTTGGGGTAAAAAGAAAACTGTTTTGGCTGAACAATCCCTTTAATATCAGCTCCAGTCCAGCTGACTCTGATTTAACAGAGAATCTAGAGCATGGCTGTGTGCCTGCTGTCCAATCTGTCTAGCTTGGTTAACTTGGCTGTGGTCTCTGGAATGGTAGGAGGCAAATCTTTACATATTACATTACTGTTCTTAAGCCCACAACACAAAGAAACCTCTCTTCTTTGTTCCTCCCCATCCGCTTTAAAATCTCTCCCCATCCACTTTACCCCTATCTTGTTGTGCATTACTTCAATCGCCCACCCCTTCTTTCTTATCTCACCATCACTCCGCCTCCATTTCCCACTCTCCCCCTCTCCCTTTCTCTCCACAGCTCCCTCCCTCATTTCATGGATCCTACCTCTCTCCTCTTGGCCTCGTTCTTGCGGTACTTTTCGAAGAGGTGGCAGAGGATGTTGCCACAGCAACAGGCCACATGCACCAGCGGACCCTCTTTACCCAGACTGAGGCCTGATGACACGGCCAGGACCAGAGTGATGGTCTTTATCACCAATGTCCACTTACCGAGGTAACCTCTGATTATGAACCCACTGAGGATTGTCTTAATCTGAGAGAGAGAGAGTGTAAAAGAGAGAGAAAGAAAATAATGAGGGAGAAAATGTAGAAGAAGAAAGAAATGAGAGGAAAAGAGAAAAGAGTATGTGCATTTAGAACAACAAGGCCTTAAAGAGGAGAGACTAATGAAGAAATGTCCTGAGAGACACATTATCATCAGTAAGCCTTAATTCATTAATCTACTCAGGATGTTTGCATCTGAGGGAGGGATAGAGCGAAACCACAGCTTTCCCCGGATTATCATTTGCGTGATAGCGTCTTGTTCTTGGCAGGAACCCACCACTTAAAGGCCCTTTGAGGAAATATATCATTTTCACTCATTTGGATCCTTTTGCTCAGCGATTTCTTAAGGCTTAAAGAATTAAAGCTGTAACAGTGTCTTTCATCTTAAGGCTTCTTTACCTGACAGCGCAATTTATAAAGAAGGTGATGCTCAGTGCTTTTTGATACACACAGCTTTACACAAATTGTGGTTTAACATCTGCAGACGGTTCAGTCTCTTGAAGGCTTAACTAGAGTGGCAGAGGAAATAAATCATGCAACAGGTGGCTTTTCTCTCTGAAACTGGAGAAACAAGTCACAGCTACCTTAGACAAGAAGAGCTTTGGTAATGCTCAGTTCCACTTTCAGAACACACAAACTCGTATACAGTTTCAGTGAAGAGTTGATGCAGAGGATGAGTGTATGGCATAATGTTTCCATTTCGCCTGACTGAAACAAACAGGGCCAATTAACCATTTGATATTAGAAACATAAACTAAACTTAAGGGTGACAAAGAAAAATAAATAAAAAAAAAAGTCAGTCAGGATAAGTGGACCCAATACATGCCAGCAAAATTCGCTATGTAGCATAACAGAGCTATCTGACCCCCTCACTGTAGGGCTGTATCCTTCTCTTGGTGTATGCCACACACATGCTCATCCACTTGTGGAGGATATGGTGAAAGATGACTGAAATAACCATATTACAGTGCTGATGGTTTTTGTACCATTGAACTCTCAAATGTCCGTTCGCCTTTTTTACGAGGGGTTTGTGCGCTGCAACCCTACTATAATATCTCTCTCTATGTAGTTGTGGACAGCCTGTGCTCGCTGACACAGTCTGATCACATCCTGCACTGACATTCTCAGTCACCTGAGGAACAGTTGCACTTCTGTTTTTCCTTACATATTACACTAATGCACAGCATCACAGTGACTGATTATACACTTTCCACCAATTTCTAGCCCTTTACTAAAGTCTCTCCCATAGATCTAAATGCAGAGGTCACTTTATTCACTGTCCCTACAAAAAAATAAAAAATAAAACAAAAAAATAATTGATTAATTTTACACACACCACAGAGCACAGTAAGATTACATCTATCTGAAAGCACCTATACTTGTTATGTTTCTCTGCTCAATTATTCAGGTTTTCCTTTACTTTGTCATATATCTGAATATTCTGTGATACTGTTTTTACTGTGTATCACGTTTATGTGTTGATTATTTGTACTCTGTATTGTCCACTTACATAAGCATCAATCTCACCAAGACAAACTGCTTAGCCAATAAACCGATTTTGGTTCTTAAAAGACTACAGATTAAGTGAGGATAGAAAACGTGCGCATGTGTGAGTATGTACACACAGATGTTTTACCTCAGGGATTCCTGAACCGCAGGCATATGGGGCGAAGGCTCTGACCAGGATGACGGCCAGAAAGGAGAAGATCAGAGCCCAGCTCACATACATCAAATAGTTCACCACATATGCACTCGCCCCCTAGTGCACACAGACAGAACAGCACCATCAGCACTCAATCATCCACACTTCACTCTTTCATGTCCATGTGCGTAAAGCATATGGTACATACTACGCACATACAACATCCACAAAACTCCATACTGCAAAAATAATAAAGAAAATTAAGTTTGTGTCTGAAAAAAAGGTCTTAATAGTCTGCCTTACAGTAACAGTACAGAATGAAATAGTTACCTGTATTATTTGATAAGATGTGAAATTGAAGATATGATCTTAGTGTGGTGAACAATGAACAGTAAGAATGCTTAAGCTCAAACGCTTGAGGCCCAAAACCGGTTTTAGACAAATAAGCTTACAAAGCTTTTCTGGTTTCAAAACATGCAGTTGCAACTTCCTGTTGTGGTTTAACACTCTCAGCCACTAGATGGAGTCATTACCACTGTACATCCCGAGCCACAGCGGAAGAGTGATTCAGCCATTAACATCTGCAGCAAAATATCTGCTCTTGGGCTTTGAATGTTTCACCAAAACGTTATCAATTTTCACATGAAACAACTATCTGGAGAGGGAAAAATCCCTGATGTAGATTCAGATACAGATCCTACCAGAGTTCACAACATTTCATCTACAAACTGGAATCAAGCCCCCCACTGTGGATGACACAAACATCTGAGTATGTGAGAAAGAGAAATAATATGGCTTGTTTGTGTGCACCTGTGTATGTCTACCAGAACCCACCTCAGGGACTCCCACCATAAGCTCAGCCCAGCTCTTCCACTGGGGGCATTTATCTCTCTCCTGGAAGGTGGTCTCCTTGGAGTTCCAGCAGCAGTGCTCATGATTGAACCAGAAACCGTTCAGACAAACACCCTCCTTCAGGTCTGTCAGCCAGTGAGCTGCAATGTCTATACCTCCAGCTAAGGCTCCTGAGGAGAAGACAGAGAAAGATAAAACTATCTGAACTAATCTGAAAAAGAATGTGAGGGGGGGCGCAAAAAGAAAAAGGAATTAGAGGAAAACAGAAGATGATGAAGACAAAGAATTACACTAGCAAACCATTTATACTAGACCATATGCAGGATCATAAAATACATGTATCTTACTTATAGATCATAATTTCTGAAAATATGTTAAAAGATATTAAACACCTACCATATAGGTGCACTTTATAGGTTTATAGTTGTTGGCTGCAGCACGTCTGTGGTTACAGAATTTCAGACCCCCTCAAGTAGAGTGTGGTAAATTGTGCAGCAACACATGGACTACAGTCATTTTAAAATCTACAACATGCACCTATATGGTGTTTCTGATAAAACAGCCAGTGAGTATGCATATTTCATGTGGTGTTTTTCTTATTTTGTACAGCCCTGCATATACAGGGAGAGAGAGGAAATGAGAATGAGAGATAGTGAGACAGATATTGATGAACAGCAGTTTTCAGAGAGATATTACTAGTTAGATATTAAGTTTCTTTTTTTCCTCTTTACAGCACACATCTTTACCGCTCCTATAACTCACTCTCCACCACTCAACAGCATCTCTGAGGAGATTTTTCCCCTTACTACTGTGTTGTATTTGGTTGATAATTAAAGGAGCATCTCGGCCTAAGACTAGGATTTAATATGTTATTTGTTATGTAACAATCTGTAGCACATCACTGCATCCTTCAGACTCATCCGTTTGATAGAATTCATGATTTTGTACCCTTTTCATGTTTTCATCTATTAATATTCTCTCGCTACACTACCCAACATGCATTACTCAAACATGGCATACTATGGGAGGCAAATCCAGCCAAAAAAAGAAATTAGAACTAAAACATTAAAATGTAAATGCCATTTCTTTTTCCAAACATCTGTGCAAATATCCTGCCAAAATTGAAAATGAAATGAAATACCTACATTTGCAATTTCATTTTTCATATGAGCACGAGTCATTTGTGACAAAAATAAAAATAAAACAGCTATTTGTAATTTCATTTTAGTCGTTATTTTGATATTTCATGGCCATATCTAAAATGAAAAAGCTAATAGAGAAAAGAAAATCCAAACTTGTCAAAACTAAAATCAAAATGCAACGTTTATGTTCTTGTTTCTTTTTCATAGCAATCGGCTGCATATCTGACAAAATTAAAATGAAAATGCAAAATGGATAAAATCAACAGCAAAGTGACAGTTTGTGATTCAGTTTTCGGCATCGACGCGCTTTAAGTGTCAGAATGAAAAGGCAAATGCAAACAAACATTGGTGCCGCCTGCTGGAGATTTACTTTCATTTTCAAACTGACCAACATGCAAATATATGTTAATTAGCACTAGGCACAGGGTACATTTTAGGACATCCTCAGACCTCAGAGTCAGAACGGCATCATTCCTCAAGCTAAACGACTTTGAGTCTCGAGAAAAACCATCGTCATGACTCAGATCTGATGAAACTGAACATCAGACCAAACGCCATTAGACCAAACGGCCTCAGAAAAAACTGTTAAAATGTTATACTGGCATTTATGTCGATATACACAATAGTTTTCTAAATTATACGAACCACTATGTGCTCGACCAGGCTTTCGTTTGGTCTGATACCTTTTCTCTGAGGCCGTTTGGTCTGACGGTGTTCGTTCTGATGTTCAGTTTCGCCAGATCTGAGTCATGACGATGGTTCTTCTCGAGACTCAAGGTCTTTTAGCTTGAGGAATGATGCCATTCTGACTCTGAGGTCTGAGGATGTCCTAAAATGTACCCCGCAGCCCCGCCTAGTGCTAATTAACATATATTTGCATGTTGGTCAGTTTGAAAATGAAAAAGCAAAGTGGGAAATGAAAAGTAAATCTCCAGCAGGTGGTGCCGATGTTTGTTTGCATTTGCCTTTTCATTCTGACACTTAAAGCGCGTCGACGCCGAAAACTGAATTACAAACAGTCACTTTGCTGTTGATTTATCCATTTTGCATTTTCATTTTCACTTTGTCAAATATGATATGAAAAAGAAACAAGAACATAAACGTTGCATTTTGATTTTAGTCTTGGCACATATTCTGCATTTCATGAAGAAAAGCCAAAGCCAAAGCGAAGCTTGGATTTTCTTTTCTCTATTAGCTTTTTCATTTTAGATTTGGCCATGAAATATCAGAATAACGACTAAAATGAAATTACAAATAGCTGTTTTACATTTATTTTATTTTTGTCACAAGTGACTCACGCTCATGTGAAAAATGAAATTGCAAATGTAGGTATTTCATTTCATTTTTAAATTTTCCAGGATATTTGCGCAGATGTTTGGAAAAAGAAATGGCAAAAAGAGGTTTGTATTTACATTTTAATGTTTTAATTTTAATTTCTTTTTTGGCTGGATTTGCCTCCCATAGTGTTTATGTGCCTTTACTGTTGGTGTTAATTAAGAGCACTTCTTGTAGCAGAAATCAAGGCCTCTCCCATGTCTCCTTCCTCGCCAAGATGCTACAATATCATCAGTTACACTGCTTATGTAAGTATACTACATTCACATAAGCAACTTAAATGACGCCGAGGAAGTTACGCAAAAGAGTAAACAAGAAATCAAAAGGTAAACAGGAAATGAACAGATGTGTGGTATTGGTTGAGGGTCACTGACCTGACAGTAGTCCAATAAGAAGCATGAGAAGCCACCCAGAGAAAGCATCACTTAAACTCAAGAGCAGAGCCAGGTCAGACTGCTTCTTCTTTCTGTTGATCTGAGAGACAGATAAAGATGTTTGTATGCATCTAAACATGCTCGACAGCCCATCAGAAGTTTGGGGACACCTAGCTTGTTTTTAATACAAATGAGCAATGCTTTCTTTGTCACTTTGCAATAATTTAACATCAAAGGCTGAGCAGGTTTATTCTGAGTAAAAAAAGAAAATATATTTAAAAAAAATATTTTTGACAGCTACACTGGGAACACTGCCAAACCCCACATATTTCATTCCCTTTGTTGTGAGATCAGCAATCGGCCCTCAAGCCTTTCAGCCATTTCACACCACCTTTTGAGACAAGAGTTTCAATAAAGCCTAAGCTTTTAACACTAGTTTGGAAAACTGTCATATCATTACTCTCCTCCTCATACCAAGGAAGATACACATGAAGCTGAGTCTTGCAAAACATACACAAAGTATTACTCAATAAGTGTTTTTTGCAGGCATGTTACCAACATAACTCTCTAATGCTTACAAAAAAGCAGTTATTTCTGCATTTTAATCCACTCTTCACCTTTAATAACATGCTTTCTCAGGGCTGTTATTTTGATATGTACATAGTCTACTAAAGCTGAAATGTAGATTTTTTTTTTTAGATCTATCTATCTAAAAAGTAATTTTTTTACCAGTGAGACCTATCACCAGGTTAACTAAAAAAAAAAATAAATAATAAGTAACAGCAACAGAAATTTCAAAAGAAGTTTCATAATCTTTTGATGGGAGACATAAGCGCCCTGTCATACCTGCTGACCCAGACTATGGCAGACTGCCTCACCTCTCTGTGGCGGTCCCGGTCCTTTGACTTCTCTCTCACCCAGTCGATGGTGTTGAAGTCTTCGTAGGTGCCCACTCCAGGCACTCCTTCGTCCAGCAGATCCAGCAGGCCAGCACTACCAACCTGCCCTCGGGAACCATTACTGTAACCTGCAGGGATTAAAACAACAACACTAGTGAACTCTTAAAAACAAAGGTGCCAAAATGGTTATTTGGAGCAATGACAAAGAAAAACAATCTGGTTCCTTTGAAGAACCTTTCACTGAATCATTTAAATAAATATTTTGGCTTGAGATGTGTGAGTGTGAAAAACATTAAGAGCTTAAAGATCCTCCACATAATGTAAAGACTCTACAGTAAGCTCTAGAAATATTAATAACAAAGTCTCCAGAACTATTATTGGACACCATCTTCAGGCCAACAAACTATTTGGAAAGATGTGTCATCTTTGCCTGAAAACATATCACAATGTTTGTTAGACACTTCTGGAATTGGGTTCTATGGTCAGATGAGACAAAAAGCTTTTTGGCACCATCATTCAAAATGGGAGTGGTGTAAAAAGAAGGATGGTTATACAGCAAAGAACCTCAGCCTCACTGTTACACATGGTGGAGGATCTGTGATGTTTTGGGGCATTTTCCTCCAAAGGGCCTTGTTAAAAAGAAATTTCACAGATTCTTTCAATGATTGAGAAATAAACAGTGGTTTCATGTGAAATGCTGCATGAAGTGTTGAAGAGACACTTACCAACCTAATTTCTCTACAGCAGTGGTGATAGAAACAAGGGGTTGTGATTTCCACAATGCAAAAATAGCCATTTTATTTACTACCCCAAAGGACCAGTGAACCAACATAATTTTTTTTGGGGGGTGGCATGATTTTGCCTTACAACACCCTACATGTGGTCTCTGCCATGAACGGCTTTTAAAAAGTGCGTTTTAGGCCAAAAACTCTCTTAACTATTGTTAAACAAAGTCAGACAGCATACTATACTTGTAGCCATTACAAGCATAATAACTTTTCATGAGATAGCTTATAGAATCAGCACCTTTGGATGTGTGGTTCCTATCATCACCTTTGTAAACAGTTCTGACTTGGTAAGGTTCTCTAGAATGGATCACTGTAAATTACACCACTCTATATGACTTTGTTTACATCTTAACGGTTTCATTATGTAGAAATTTGGAACATAATGGTGGAATTCCCTTTTAACATATGCAGCATCATGGACTCCACAAAGTACCAGGACATTTTAAATAAAAATCCGTCAGTCTCTGCCAAATAGCTAAAACTTGGTCATGGATGGATCACCCGACATGACAATAATCCAAAACATGCTCTCAACTCAACACAAAAATGGTTCAATGACCTCAGAATCAAGTCCCCTGACCTAAACCTCATAGATGAGTTGAACAGGAGAATCTAAAAGAGAGGACGAGGACTTTTGAGAGATTCTGTATTGAGCCATGGTCTCTGATTGCTTGGAGTCATGCTTTGCTTTTTTTTCTAAATTTACTCCAGTCAAAGGTTAGATTTCGCTATTTTGAATACTGTCAGAATTAACCACATAATTTTTTCACCATCTTTTTTTTAACACATCTTTATCAAGGGTGGCAATAATTATGGAGCTGGCTGTAAATCAGTTAAGAGGTTTTTCCCAAAACTTTACATCCAAGCTAAGAACCATAAGCGTAATGCTATGAGAAACTACAGCCTGTTGTATCTACACTATTGTCATACTGGTTTCTGTCAATACATAAAATGCACAATAACAGCGATAGGATTAAATCGTGAGAGCAAGACAAAAGACAAAGCTTTTACATCAGAGAGGAAAAACTAGTATTGTTTTACAGAGAAGTTACAGATAATATCACAATTTGATCTGTTCATGACAGACGATTCCATTGTGAGATGTGAATATTAACACGTCTAATATCGCCACCATACTGCAGCATGCACTGTAAGCCTGAAACAAAGGAACTGGGCTTGTACAGGCTACAAAAATACCATCAATAACACAAGACAAAGACCAAGCCCAAAACTCATGCCAACTAGAGCTGCATATGCTATGGGAAGTCCTAACTTTCATCAAGCCCCAAAATATACCTTAAATTCAGAAGGGTGACAACAATGATTCAGTTTCAGACAATAAACCCCGGATTCTGCAAAAACACAAGAGGCTAAAGCAATGAAAAGCATTGACACTCACTCTTGTGCTAAAATTCCTACCAACAATAGAAAGTGGTGGTCAGAAAAAAACCTGAACAACTAAACCATAGCAGTAAAGAGGAAGAAGAGAGCAGCTTAAACTCTGCATTATAATCTTCCATGGAAAGTAGAGAGTAGATAACTGGACAGGTTGCTAAGTTACAATCTTCTCTGTTACCATATCAATTCAGTACACAAAATAAAGAGAATACAATAGAAAAATCAATCAGACACTACAGATACGCACACACACGCACACACACACGCACACACACACGCACGCGCGCACACACACGCGCACACACGCGCACACACACACACACACACACACACACGTTCTTATTGAGAAACAGCTTCAACATGTGCCAAAAGTTTTCAATCAAACAAGCAGAGCAGGCTCCACAGACAGGAAGGACGACTTCATGGGCGTGAAAATGTGCTGAAGAAAATGTAAAACATCCCATATGATAATGAACTCGCCTTAAACACACATCTTCTGTGCGCTCACAAATCAGCTTTAGTGAGGAAGTACAATTACACAGAAACATCTACATATAGATGCATGTGTGGTCCAGTCTAAAGAGATTTGGGATGAACTGTTGAAATAAAAAGCTGTTGAAGTTACACTTTATATGTAACTTCTTTCTGGAAAGAGTTACAAAAGTACTTGTAAATGCTTGAAGCTTGATCACAGGCTGATAAAGGGCGATATTATCGGCCAATATTGACAACCTGCAGTTTTATCTGTCTCAGTAAATTGACCACTTATGAACTTTAACAGTTCCTAAATCACACAGATTTGAACCCGCAATCTCATGACGTTTGAGTAGTACCACAGGCAGTTGTGTCATTTGTAAGCCCAATATGAGTTAAGGGATATACCCCTTATATTATACCCCTTATAACTATATGAAATAATACAGAATAAACTAAAAAAATTGAACACCATCATGGTTAAAATAACAAAAACATGAAGGACATGTTCTTTTTAACCAAAAGCATCCCACAGTGCAATAGTAGCAATTTAGACTTTGAGACCAAGCCCTTATTTTGAGAAACACTTAGTCTGTGGAGTAAAACCATAAGCAAAGGTGTTTACATGGGGCCTGGTGATTTAAGAGTCTGTCTACAAAGCATTACACTGTATACACAGCAAAGCTCTACAGATTAGTGGGTCATTTAGGTCATTTAACTTTCATTTAGTACTACTATAATGTTTTGTATGTGTGTCTGGGGTATGCATATGTGATCTCATCAAATAACGCTATCAATACCTCTCAGGTTAATTCTAGTACTGCCAAACATCTCATAATTCCAGCTTGATATCTTATAATTATGATAATGTACCACATAATTATATAACATCTCATAATAATGACACTACCTCAAAATTATGACTTAATATCTGAAAATGATTCTCTCATGCAACAGTATATCATAATTCTAAAATGCTAACTCGCAGTAAGATAAAATGAAGACACCGAGTCATAAATATGAGAATTCTTTCATTATTACGAAATACTAAGTCATAATTCTGACATACTAACTCATTATTGTGAGATTCGATGAGATACGAAGTTATAATTCTAAACCAGTATTTAAATTATGAGATAGTAAGTTATAATTATGGGGTAGTAAGTCAAAACAATTAGATGGTATGTCATATTTATATAAGAAACGTCTTTTCATTTTTTGAGATATTGAGTAGGAGTGCAACTGTAACAAAGTGAATTGTGGGCTGACACCTTTATTATTAAGTCAAAATTCTGAAAAGCATTGTTTTTATGACTTTTAATTGTTTTAATTTTTTTTCCTTAAATAGTATAAATCGGCTTCTATAGCACAGTACTGGAGTAGCAGATGAAAGGTATAGACAAATTAATAGCTTATGGAAGACTAATGACTGATGTACTAACTCTCCTCCATCTGTTCCCTACAGGCCTGCTGTGTTGCACAACTCTAAAACGTCCCCTTATTCCTGGAAGTACAAACACACACGTACGCGGTCTGGGGGGCATGGGAAATAGTTCTGTCGGTCAAAAACTTTTCTTACGAGACTTGTATTGGTGGCCTTTGACACTGACTGGCTCCACATATTTAGTGATCTCTTGCGAGGGTTGTGTTATGGTCTGGGTCAGACGAGAGAGAGAGAGAGAGAACAAGATAGACAGAGTGAGAGAGGGAAAGAGAGAGTCTGTATGTGAGGAGTTTGGGGGTTTATGTGACTCACCAAGTGACCTGGTCATGGTTGCGCTACAGTGAGAATACTGACTAGCGGCTCTTCCTGGAATGGGAAGCTCCAAGCTACAGTAATGGGGAGGGAAAAGGAGCATGCCAAGCACAGATGACTACCCACTTACGTGCTTCAAACAGTGTAATAAAATCACGTAGAGTTCCAGCTGTCTTTTGGCTCCAGTTCTGCACTGAACACAGTTTTACACATATGAACAATTTTGACTACAAAACAGATCAGCACTGTCAAGTAGCTGATCTGATACATGGCTTGTTCAAAATGAAAAACCCATCCCCATGTTAAAAAGACTATGGTCCAATCCCATTTCACCTTTTGCCCCTACCACTTAGCCCTTAGCCCTCTGTTTTGCGCGTTCATGTCTAGCGTTAGGGTGTCCCAATTTTTGTTGTGATAGAGGGGTAGGGCGAAGTGTTAGGGCTACATGGCCCTCCAAACAAAGTTTTTCAGAGACACTCCAAACTGAGTGTTATCAGAAAAAAAGAAAAACCGGCAAGATGGCTGCACAAGCCCACACATTTAAGTATTTTCTCCATTAAAAAATTACAATAACCATTGTACTATCTTAGTTTAATGTCGTTTCAATGTATTATGGTCGTTTTCTTCATAACAAGCATAGAAAATCACTAATAGCATGCCAATGTTTCGGTAGCTAGCTAGCTAACTTCCCATTCCACCTTAAATAGTACAGCAGTTCTGATGCCTGAAGCGCCAGAATGTAACTGCTGCACCATTTAAGGTGAAATGGGAAAATGTGAAAAAGAAGCTGGTGAATAGCTGACTTCAGCTTCGTATCACCAATGAATTATCAGTGGGCGATAATAAATAATTGTCTTATACCCCCTCTTTGAAGGCATATGATGCCCTAAGTGTAACTAAAGCCCAGCAGTGAGGTTGCTGAACTTTACTCTGCTCTGCTATCACTGAAGACGGGCTGGGTTGCCTATAGAGCACCGCTAGTAGCCTATTAATAAAAGTAATGTTTTTTTTTTTTGAGGGCTGTCCCATCCTGTAGGGCAAGATTTCAACCACTACCCCTTGTAACTCAGTTCCAAGGGGTTAGGGTGACACTCGAAAGCAAGGGGTAGGGGTAAAAAGAAGAAATGGGATTGTGCCTATATTTCTTTCTGTACAGTCCAGGTTATGCTATCATGACCCCATCTGTTTCTTCACTAACACAGGTTACAAGAGGTTCCACAGTGCCTGCCCTGTAATAACAGCAATTTTATAAATCTAAGCGATGATACTCTGTTGAGCTGTTGTGAAACTGTGTCAGGAACCTTTTCTGCAAGTCAGCTTTTAGAAATGTTTTTCTTTTTCTTGGTCTATTTGAGTCACGCCAAAAGTCTGCCTTTCTATCTTTTCACCAGCAATCAATAAGCCAATATTTCCACTGCAGCCCCCTCTGTTCTTGTTTCAGTCAGTCCACTGCTAGTGGGATTTCATGATTGCGGACATAAGAGTAATTTTGGGATTTAGGCATTTTCCTGGCAAATAGTTTCAGTATGCTTAGAGCAGCAAAACAGTATAAGAGTCTCTCTGCTATAGGCCCATATCTTACACTTGTATTTAATGTTTTCCTTGAGATTTACTTATGATGCGGTTTCATGCACCAGAAACAGTTCTAATACATTTTTACATGACCATTTTCCAACCTCAGCCTGTTTATGTGACTTTGACTTTAAGACTATGTAAATGACCACTGTACTTAATGGGTGCCCCCTATTTCAAAAAGCAGTCTGGGATGAAATACTTCTTATAACTATAAATTGCTGTAGGCTGACTAAGCGCATATTTACAAACGCACTGTTTTTTGTTACATCGCAGAAACAACGAATTCAAAATGAGCTGTTTTGGCACATATGGACTCTATGTCTTGGTGAGAGGTCTTTTTTTCTTTTTGGAAATAAAGTGAGGAAAGTACAATTTTCGAGACATGGGCCTTTTAATGGTAGGTATTAAGGCACAAACATTAAGTCTTTTGTACGATTCATGATATTTTTCACAATATTACATTTTTCTGAGAAGCTGGAACAGACAAAATGCAGCAGCACAACAGTACTGTCCATAGAAAAAAGTATCAAAAATCTTACAATAGGCTGATATCTATAGTTACTATAGTTTGGTTACTGCTGTTTACGGGCTCTCTAATCTAGTATTTTTACAATACATGCATTACTAGAGATGGTTTATCCTTAACGATGGGTATCAGCATCAGGCCGAGATCAGCTGAAAATGTTGGGCTAGATATCAGAGGGAAAAAAGAATTAATCTGATCCAGTCCTCTAACAAATCTAGCCTAAAACAGTGCATACTCACTCTGTATAATGTGATGCTGTTAGCTGTGTGGGATGGCAGAGGGTTTGAGTAGTTTCAGCATGATAACCTACTTTTAGGTGCTCGTCTTAAAGTTACACTATGTAAGATTTGGGGATTTGGGGACCTCTCTGGTGGAAATGTATAATTTCACACAACTTGTGGAGGAATATTTTGTATTGTTGGTTGTGCTTCAGAGTCCTTCCCCAAGCGTATGAATCTGATAATTACGGGCATGTTCAAAGAGTATTCGAAGAAAACTCTTGGTGAAGGTCGTGTCTTCTAAGGATGCATGTGAATGGTCTACTATTGTCATCACGTCTTCATCAGTATAATGTTGATTTTGCACTTGAGATCTAAACATCGAGCTAGACCTTCTGAGACTGTGCATGTGACATTAATTTGTAAAGACATACGATGTGGTGTGAAAAACTACCACCAAATACAACCCGACGTCACTGACTTTTAAATTATTTTCAGGTTTTACAGGGTGCCTTGCAACAGTGCATGCCCAACATATTTCAGCATTTTTTTTTCTCAGTAATGCTAATTCTTTCAATTTTAATAAAAAAATTGTACATGGTGCAGCTTTAGGTGCAATGCTTCTATTACAAAAAAATAAATATCGGATCAATATTGATCGATACTGTAGGTTTCAGTATCAGCAACAGAGAAAAAAAACAGTAATATTGTACAATCTCTAGCGATTACCACGAAACAAAAAAGGTTTCCTGCATGTTCGATCTTTGTTTTGGATAGTTCTTAGAAGACTAAAGATGGTCTAGCTGAGATGAATGCAGCTTCTGTGCAAAGGCAAGAGCGGATGCTCTGTGTTAAACAGGACACTCACCCTAAAAGGGAACAGTTCATGGAAAACTGAACTTCCCTTTCTTTTTTTAAATTCAGAAGTCTGAATGAGTATGTAAGCACTGTTAACATGAACTCCACAGTTCCCAGTCCTTAAACAGCTGTTTGATTCTAAGGGAAAACAGAAGTTGGAAAATAGTCATCTAATAATGAATGGCATACATCTAAATGCAAAAAGTGGACTTCAAGAAAAAAATTAATAAATTGCAAGAAAAATGCAAGACATGGGCCTTTTAAATTCTCTTTGAGACACACAAATAGACAAATATGCACACAGTGACACATGCACATTATGAAACTAAAAGACAGCATGTGCGTCACACCTTGTGTGCCTACAGCAATACACCAGTTTCTCTGGTAAAATGCCATAAAGACATTTGGGAGTATAAAGTGTTGAAACTTCAAAAACTGTAAATAAGCATCAGATAAAAAAAAAAGAAGAAGCGAAAACAGAACTGTGGCAGACCTCAACCAGAAAAAAGGAACTCCTAGCACAACTAATGGACTACTTCCTCTAGTGAAGTGTGTCTGACATCATCAAAACGTCACCAGTATCCAAGAAGCAGCAGCATGGAGAGAGAACGTACTGTCTGAACCGGACACGTTTATATAAACGTCACCAAGCAATCCCATTCATCAAGGTTACAGCTGGCCAGAAAATACATGCACAATCATTAACAGCATCATGGATGCACAGTTGTAATAAGGATATTCATACTGAAGTGTAATGTAAATGTAAGATTTAATTAACAATTTCCACAATCTTAATTCATTCTTGTCATTGCTCGGCCGTTGTGCTTAATTTCCTTCACCCTGCCGGGACAAAATGGACCAACCTCCTCCAACACTGTACACTTTTCCACAAACAACAAGCCCTGTTAGCAACTGTCAGTGCATGATATAGTGAACACTGAGACATTAACCTATTAATGTCCATATCTAAAAAAGTTTAATTAAAAAAGGCAGAACTCTGAGCTTGCCTAAGCACAAATCAATCACAAACTACTCAATCAAACTATATCACTAAAAGCTTTTATAAGTTTTTATAATTTTATTTTTATATTTAATATTTTTAAAACTTATAATAATATATATATATATATATATATATATATATATATAAAAAAAGAAAAAAAAAACTTCTATAAAAAGATTTGTAACCAGGCTGCCTTGCATTTTTGAGTTAACAGGACCTAAAATAAGTGGTCTCACTTTTTTTGGATAGTCCACTATAGACCCCTATAGATTATCTACAGGATGTTCAAATTGTTAACAAACTATCTGTTGAAACTACTTCATTCTAAACAGTGGTGGGGTTTGGGTTAAGATTTGGACCAGGGTGAGTGCTGGGTTTAGGTTTTGGGTTGAGGTTAAGGTTGGTGTTAGGATTAGAGCCAGGTTTAGAGAGAATGATGGTAAATTTAATAGATATTTAGCTGAAAGCAAATTAATGTGGCATGCACCAGGCCCCCGGGTCCCGATGACGGTTGTGAGAGCCTGCAGGAAGGCGGGGCCCAAACACCGAGCGAGGACGAAGTCCCGCAAGGACAGCGGGGAGAGAACCGATGGCGGGAAGAGGACGTCAGCTGCCAGAGAGGGGAGGACGACAATGATGGCCACAAGTGGCACGAAAGCAGGAAGCGATCCCCGAACCCCGCCGCCCGGGCCCCGCCCCATGTTCCACAGTGAGGTCGCTTCACTACAACTCACATTTGATCCAGGCGGACGAGCTGCGGAGCGGGGGTGGTGACGAGGAGGCGGAGGAATGAGCTCTCATTCCCTCTCGGCTCAGGTGCTCAGGCTGCCCTTAATGAGAGGCAGCTGATACTGATCTGGTTGGCATGAGTGCCTTTTAAAAAGAGCTGAGAGGAAACATAGAGAGAGAGGGACGAGCAGCAGCAGCGATGACGACAGAGTGAAGAGCTGAAAAGCTCCAGTAATGAAGGACTCTTCCTTGAAGCCACTGAAAGGTGGCCAGCTCGGCTAGGTTTTTGCTGTTTGTTTTGTGTCTTTGTTTGGAGTGAAAATTAAAATAATGGCTGCTGCGACACTCCTGCCTCCAGCGTCCTCCTTGTGCACAGGGTAGCGCATGACGTGCTACAATTAAGTATCAAAAGCACTGAAAGTAGACTATCCAAATAAAGTGTTACCAAACACATTAACCAAAGGTAAGACACTTTTTGGGACATGAGTGGGTAAATAATCTGAGTTTATTCTTCTGGTTGCTATGCCACCATACTTGTATTCTTTGATCATGACAAAAACTTGCCAACCTTTTCTCTATTAGAAAACACCAGAGTGTCTGCATTTCCTACTTTTTCCACTTTTCCTATAAATGTTCATTGCTCAGATAGAGATCACATAAGACTCAATCTATTCTTACAACTGTACCTATATTCTATGACTAGAACAAAAGTGGTCGAACAACAACCATCACAAACCGACAATGTCACGACTGAAGAACTGAACACTCCCAGTCATTTTTAGTGCTCATACATCAAAGGCTAAATGACTGAAGATAACTACTGGCTCTGGACTCGTACCTGCAGTCTGGTCCTGGTCCAAGTAAGGCTCATCCTCGGCAAGGTCCTGCTCTGCTCTGGTCAGATCCACCAACTCATCGTCCGAGCTGTTGGAGCCCTGCTTACACAAGCCACCGTTCTCCATCCGCTCTGGTTGTGCCATGCAGGGAAGCCGAAGACATGTTAAAAGAAATCACAAGTCACGTAAATAAACCACAAAGACTGAACATGCTGAAAACGGTTATTTAACAAAAAGAAAGGGAAAAAAGAAAAACAGTACAGCAAGAAAACAATCAAACAGGAATCATGTAATAAATAAAGTCATGCATTTTTGCAATTACATACTTTTTATAACTACACATTTTATACATACATTGTCTCACATTACGTGGTCTACAGACTGAGCCCTTCTGAAGCACAGTGAGGTAATGAAACGTCACTCACTTAAAACATCAAGATCTCCTTCACACCGACTTGGCACATTCACAACGAATGACGAAGTACACAAATTCTTATTGCTCGACTTTTACTGGTGCGACTAGAGGAGAGTGGATTAGGGCCAGCAGCTGACACATTAGTCTACAGCACTCAAGCACACTGCTGTTAGTGGTAGCACTGCCTAAATGTGCGATAAACTAGCTTTTTACTCCAATTCGCCGTTCCACCTTAAATGGTGCAGCAGTGACATTCTGGCGCCTAAACAGCCAGAGAGCAACTGCTGCACCGTTTAAGGTGGAACGGTAAATAGAAAAAGAAGCTGTGGAAGCCAGGTTCAGCCTCGTGGAAAACTTAATACTTTGTTTGTTAAATTTATGTAATGTCATCTAACTTTATACTCGACTATGACACGCTGTTTCAGAGCAAACGAGAGGAGTTTCTGCACATTATCTGATTCTGACAGCTAAAGACAGCAGATACGCAGCCTGAGATTAGGAAAGGTAGGTTAACTCGAATGACTGGAACACTTATCGTGGCTGTAGTTGTGAACAGCTGAGTTTGAAAAAGAAAGCCGTGCTCTTTAAGCTGAAATACATACCTTTTATGAGAGAAAGTGTGAGGAAGTCACAGGTTCAGCACCGCTCCGGCATTGAGACAGCCAGACGCATACAGGCAGGCAGGCAGACAGCAGCAGTCTTGTGACTGGTGGGATTTTAAAGTCTTCCCGGTTCACGTCTCCTCCTATGCCAGCAATGTGCGTCACCGCGTCTCAAGAAAACCATCTCACGACCCGCTCAGCCATATTTTACTGCCCACTGACGCTTAGAGTCAAGAATTACAAACAAACACTGCCGGGCAGATCGAACTACTAAGGCTGATGCCTGCCCTGCTGTGGACACTAACTAGAGATGTCCGACTCGTGAAGGAGTCGTTCTTTTGAATCGGTCCTTGTTTTAATGAATCGGTCTGTTCGATTCACAAGTCGCAACCGAATCGAGTACGGTTTTATGTATCTGTTATGAGATTAATATTTTGCAGAATTAGAATGGCAGTCTTTTTAAACGTTGTCACATAAAATATGGTCACGTGTGACATACTAAGAATAACTCTGAATTTGCTTACATTTTCTCTCTGTAGACTGAGTTTCTCTTAGTTTTGTGTCTACACTTTGTTTCCTCCGAGTCGTTTAGAGAGTAGACACAGCGAATGTTGTATGTGGAGGAGGTGAGAATTTAATCGAACAATTTAGAAAATGAATCACTGAATCGGGCTTTGACTTCACTGAAACGCATAGTTCGAAAGAGTCGGCTCGCTCAAATGACTCGAACGGTCTATCACTACCGCAGACTCCCTTCCTGACAGCAACCGAGAATTTCTAGTGCAACACTTTTGAGGTGGATGCTGCCACCTACCGTAGCGGGGTAATAAAGAGCTGGGTACAGCTTAAAGGGGAATGACACCGATTTTTAAAAATGTGAGAATTGAGACGAAAACAAAATTCAGTCGAAGTGTTTTGATGTGAAATGGTTAATTGGTTAAGTTCTCTCACATTTGCTAATTCACTTTACAGTAGTGGTCATAGGAACCAAGGGTCGCAATATCAATTTTATTTCAATCAAAAAAGACCTGTGGACCTAAACGTGAGTCTTTGTATGTAATGCTGATAATGGTAAAATAGTGCTAATGGTACGTTTTCTTTAGGGCTGTTTTGCCCTTAGGCATCCTGTATGTACCAGTCCATCATAAATATACTTTAAAAGGCCAAAATCTTATCACAAAACAGTTGTTAAAACGTCTTAAGCATCAGGCAATATATTTGTAAACCTTTTGTGTAATAATTTTCTGAGGTAGCTTTTATGCACCACCACTGTGAACATTTCTGAGTCTGGAAGTTTCTGTACAGTGGTGTATTTCACGTCAAAACACTCTCAAAGACTTTGTCTGAGTCATGCTTAACTTTTCATTATACAACAGTTAGTTCCGGACACGCAAGCTGATTGGCTGAGAAGTGTTCTAACCATGCTGTTATTTCACCATAACATCACGTTTTTTTCACAAACACTGTATCACTCCGCTGAGACGCCGTTGCTAAGCAACGACTTTGACGGCTGAAGGAGACGCTCAAGTCATTTGAACGTTTTTACTTCTTACTTTAGCACAAACAGAAAATGGACACATTTAAGACGTTCTATTGATTAAATAATCTGTGGAGTTCCCATAGATTGGTATATTCTAACAAGGCCGTTAACTTGTTTAGATTACGTTAATTTATAATTTCTGTACTATAAATAATAATAGAGAGGCAGTAGGTTTGTGTAATATGGTTATATCATCTTTATTTTTTATTTGTTTCCAATGATAGCAGTTGGACTGTGTTGTGGGACCTGTCAGCAACCACAAACACAGAAGAACATTCAAAGAATGGATTACAGAGGGACATGGCTACAACCGTATATATATTATAACTTATTCCTTTCTCTTCACTAATCTGTTCTTAATATAGTTTAACTACAGTGTTCTCTTGGTCAGTCATGACTCATCAGCTACTGACACAGTGTATTATACCACAGCTCTCCAGCGGAAACAATTTGCTACACAGCTTTAAACAACTTCTGCAGTAGTCGTTAATATATTCTATAATATTCTATCTTACTCTATAACTCGAGTGCGAGTGCAGTAGTCTATGGACAAAAGCAGATTAATAGGCCATATACTGGGTATGTGCGTGATCTGGGCCAAAGGTTTAACATCATTAAAGTGACTCACTTTCCAAAGTGTAGGCTGAGAACCAGGAAGGATGAGAGGAAGTTGTAGATGAAAATAACAAGCTCTCTCACATTTGCATACGGATAACAACACACATACATATGCATGCTTCCACGCACATACACACAATAAGGCAGTTTTTGTATGTGTGTTACGTAGAGGAAGTGTAGGGGAGAAGGCAGTAGGAGGACAGGACAGACACCGATAAAAAAACTCCAGGACTATTACTGTTTGTCATATCAATACTCGTGTAAAACAACTGTGTTTAAACCAGAAAATATGTCAGTTTGTGTGATACGTTCAAGAAAAGCCTGTAAATACCAAATCTTGAGCAGAAACACTGCACAACAAAGTGAGTCCATGCCCATAACAGTCATCCTTGTGGATGGATATGAAACGCTGATAGAGTTAACCCTCAGTGGCAAACCTCCGTAATGTCACAGTGCTCGAATTTGTGTATGTTATTCATCATAACTGGCCTTCTTTCTGTTCTTTTGTTCATGACAGGAAGACATAGTACTATTACAGCATAACATATTGCACTAAACAATTAGCTTTCTATCTATGCTTGGGCAGATGGGTAATATTGCTGGTAAAGCAGGGTTTTGGTTCATCTGGTTTGGTCGTACCAGTCAGCATGACTAAAAAGCGCCATTCTCACACACACACATTTAAAGACACCACACAGAGAGCAGAACATTTCATTTTTTTTGCGAGTGAAACCAGTGAACCAAGTGGCATGAGGTACCTCTGCTGTCCCACAGGACAATTCTTACATAACCGAACAATGACAGAACCACAAATGGCAGACATATCTTCACAATGGAGAAATGAACCGGATGCGAGAATGGATCCATAGCATATGGAGCTCCTGCATGCTGGCTAGATGCCTAGCGAGGGTCGTCTGGGGCGGCAATCTTCTCCAAACTGGGCTCCACACCCCAAATTTCACGGGCATACTGGGAGATGGTACGGTCACTGGAAAACTTGCCACATCCAGCAATATTGTGGATCACCTTCTTGGTCCATTCTTTAGGGTTCTGTTTGTATAACAACATAAATAATTAAGTCGGGTTTAAAACAGATTAATTAAATCACAATTTATATTCAATCCTCTTTGAGTGTGTCATCCACACTGACCCCAACCTCAACCTCAACCCCTATACCAACTTCAGCCCCTACCTCAAGCCCAATCCCAACCTCAGCCCCTACCTCAAGCCCAATCCCTACCCCAATCCCTTCCTCAACCACTACCCCAAACTCTACTCCTACCCCAAACTCTGCCCCTACCCCATCTCTTTCTCTACCTCACCTTCAATTCCTAGCACAAAATCTACTCCAAACTCAACGTCAACCCCTACCTAAAACTCTACCCAAACCTCAACCTCAGCCCCATCCTCAAACTCTACCCCACCCCAACCTTTTGTGCAAACTCAAACTTAACTGCGCAAACAAGTTTTCAGTTGTTCTCTGAAAAAAAAACATATTGATTTCAGTTTAATACTGAATGGTACCACAAAGATAAAACTTAAACCTACACTACATAAGTTTGGGTGATTTGGCGACCTCTCTGGTGGAAATGTGTAATTTCACGTAATGTATAGAAGAACTTTTTGTATTGTTGGTTGTTGCGGGGTGAATCTGATGATTGCAAGCATGTTAAAGGAGTATTCAAAGAGAACTTGGTCAAAACTTGGTACATGTCATCTGAGCATGTACTATTATGTACTATTGTTAAATCTTCATCAATATAAAGTTCATTCACAGCAGTGCACAGACAACATATTTTAGTGTGCTTTTTTCCTCCTGACCCAGTAATGCTACTCCTTTCAATATTAACAAGCAGTCTTACATCATGCAGCTTGAAGTAAAGCATAACTCTAAACCCCAGAGAGTTAAACTGCAGTGAACTTGTTTGGGAGAGATGAGTTGTGTAAGGATAACTCCTGTACACTAACCTTGTACAAAGCACTAACTTTCTCCTGGCATTTGATGTAATCTTCATAGTCAGCAAACACTTTGAACCTGCAAAAGAGAATCACAAAAGGCAATGCAGTGCAGTTACAGACCAAGAATGAGTTTCCTCATGCCATGTTGGAAAATGAGATCAGTGGATAGACAATGAGATTAGTGAAGAGAACAGATGAAAGACAAGATGAATGACAAAGAAACTAGAAGAATAAAAGATACTGTGGCATTCTAGGACTTCTTTTTGTTTTTAGTTATTTTGACAAAGTTTGTACAGAAGAAGCATTCTTACTCTAAGAAGCTTCACATGCAACAGAGGAGCCATTCATAATTAATATGGCTTCCAGCCCGAGGGGAGTGGTTCTGACCTGTCATGATGCATTAGCATGTTGACAATGTCCTTGAAGAGGTCTGGCTGGCTGGGGCTGAAGAATCCTCCGGAAATTTGATCCATGGCCTGCTTCAGCTCTGGGATACGATTGTAGTATTCAACAGCATCATAGCTGATGAGGGGTAGATAAAGATAAAGAACAATATAAAACTGCATTTGAAACAACTCTGAAAGCCGATAAAAACGTGTTTGCTGTAATAATAGGCGCTAAATGTAAGTACATATTCAGCTACATCAATATAGCCTCTAGTGCATCTTGTAGCTAGGTTCATACAGCTCAACTGAGTCTTTCCTCTGCTTTTTCTTTTACCCTTTCTTATCTAGTGCCTCCACATCATCCACCCTCATGCCAAAGATAAAGAGGTTCTCCTCTCCGGCCTCTTCTGCCATCTCCACATTGGCCCCGTCCATGGTGCCGATTGTCAGTGCGCCGTTCAGCATAAACTTCATGTTTCCTGTTCCAGAAGCTTCTGTCCCCGCTGTGGAGATCTGCTCAGAAAGGTCAGCTGCAGGGATGGCTACACATAGGAGAGAGAGATAGAAATAAAGCAATAGATTAATGTTCCTAAAAAAACTAACACAAATCAAAAGATGTTATAACTTACAGTACATAAAAATAACGTAATATGCCACTTAAGGCCATGCGGTTAGGGGGTGTTGTTGGGCACGACGTGAAGTGAAGCGAAACTGGAGCTTGAAATATTTGTCCAAACTCGACGGGACCTGACTGCTCATGCTGGCTTCAGTTGGAACCGGACATCATTTCTTAAGTACTTGTCGAGCTCAGGTCAGATTTGGGTTCAAATTTCACATTCAGTTTCTGACAGCACATCACCCACTTATAACAGATTTTCCCCATGTTTACATTTTCTCCTTACTCTATTCTTCAGGACCTTCACCATCTTATTATTTTTTTTTAATCTGACACACTGAAGCCCCCCCCCCCAAAAAAACCCCTTTGATTGTTTGGCCAAAAATGCTTATATGTTATATATTCAATATATTCTGTGCAACATGTTCTAATGTGCAGAAATAAAGTTTAAGTATTAAACAGATGAAGGCTAACATCTCTATATCAGCACTAAAAACATTGGAGATGTTGTTTGGACAGTTGATTATTTTATTTGAGCACATAAGTTTATATTATTTAATATTTTATTTATACACACTCTAATGACAGCTATTAACAAAATTAAATTTGAGCAAATATACCAACGTTTATTAATATTATAGCTGTCGGAACAAAACCTCGTATTTCAATTTTTCTGTTTATTAATTACATTTTTTTACATTGACTGAAACATCAAACTGTCCTTTACATTGTGCAAAAACTTTATGATGAATGGACCAACAGAAATGATCCAAAATTACATGGAGTCTTGCTTTGTTAATTTCCAATAAAAGTTCTGATTTATTTCATTTTGCTGAAAAGTTAACATTTTAAAGATTCTAATGCAAAAAATTCTAAAGACAAACAATTTAATGAGAGCAATAAACTGTATAGTCCTTTAACACTAAGCTAAGGTTGCCAAGCATCATACAGATTAAAGATGATTCCATGAACATAAATAATGTCTTACTGATTAAGGTGATCTTTGATATTAGTAAATTTCTATTAATGGGACACTCTTAAAACCACAAAACAATTTATTGACTGATGCCACAAAAGAACCACTTTTGGTTCCCTAAAGAGTTATGCTTGAAAAAGCAATTTGTGAGCATCAAGAACCTTGTAAAGAATTGTTCACACTCGTGTCACAGAAAAAACTAAAGAACTATCCATTGAAAGATTTTTAAAAGGAACCAAAAGTTTGCATTTTTCTTCCTATGATTTTGGTCTCTTCAGTGAATTCAGAATTCAGTTGTGTGCAGTCACGTGTGTATGTAGAGTTACCGATGTGGTTCAGCCAATCAGATTTTAAAACTCCAAGTATCCGTTTTATAAGAGAAGATAAAAAGGGATCCTCTAGAGTAATATAATAAACTTGTGTGACACTCAAATGCTAAGACAGAATTCTTAACATATCAGATGATGATAAAGTTCCATACCTTTCTCAGCCAGTGTAACCCTGTAGTTCTCCAGGAAGATGACCTTAAGGCGGTCCCCCACCACTGGGTCATTGTTCACCACCTCTCCAATAGCTGTGATGAGTCTGATGATACTCTTAGCCATGTGGTATCCTGGGGCAGCCTGGGGAAAGACTCAGCGACTGAGTAACACAGCAGATTTCAGAAGAACACGATCAGGAAATAGGAAAATGTCTGTTAATCTTCTGAGAAAAATAGCAAAAATCAGATCAGTGTAAAATGGCCAATTATGAAAATGACAGAAACAAAGTGGGTTGTAAGAGAAATGTGATCACCCTCACCTTTCCTCCAATCATGATTGTCCTGGGTGTCCAGGATTTGTTTGGCTCCTTCTTGATGCCTGAGGAGAGAGATACAAGTGTCAGGAGGACATTGAGGGCTGGTTTGTTTCTTAATTTCTCTTTTAAATGGTAATATATGTACACCAGAAGACAATACAGAATAAGTTTACCCTCAAATGTATCACTGGAAATTGACAAAGGACAAGTGTGGTCCTACATAGTAATTCTAATCTATGTTGACAAATCACTCCTGTTATTCAAGATACACATTTGTGGTGCTATTTCACCAGTATGAGCTAAATAACATGAGCAATATACTCTATTATGCAGTCTGCATTCATTTTCCTAACTTAGAAAAAGATTTTCATTGATTGGGTTAAAATTTGCAATGAAAAATAAAGCACTTAAAAAAAACAGATTAAAAAGCAAAAATATGAAAACAGCTTATGTTAACAATATTTGGCCACATATCTGGTAAAAACAGCAACACAATAAAAGTACTAACTTATACAATAGTTCTAACTGTCTCTACGTATGCCTCTATATCTTTTTAAAATGGGACATTTTGGAGTAATACACATTGCTGTCTATTTGAATCAGTGAAAATGATGTTAAAGATGAACAGACAAGTTTGGAATGTGCCATAATTTTTTGGATGGTACAATCATATTTCTTGAGGTCAGTCTTAAATCATAGCTGGACAGGACACAATACGTAGACATAAAGTGTCTTATGCATTTGATAATGTAATTACAGGTACAGAGGCTGCTTATAACAGCTTTATGAGACGGTAATTACGGTTGTAGAAGGTGATGATGTGCAGGCAGTTCAGTAGCTGCCTCTTGTACTCGTGGATCCTCTTCACTTGAATGTCAAACATGGAGTTGGGGTTGATTTTGACCTTATAATGCTCTTCCAAGTGCACTGCAAATTTCATCTTATTCTCCTGTAAATAGGAAAATGCAAACAAATTTGTACAGTAAAATATGAAGCATTATAAATGTAAGGATAGCGCAGCAAGAATGCACTATACAAAATCAGACTGAAGTGGTCTGAAAAAATAGGAATAGGGACTGAGCAAAAAATTAATTTTGTCATTACAATAACATTGGTTTATATTTATTAGGAAACAAGACACCAATGCATTATATCTACAATATGAAACAATTATTCAGGGAAATCTAGTCAAACTTTACAGTCTCTTGGTGCAATTCTTTTTCCCAGATGCCATAAAATAAAGCATAATTAAGTAACTTTAATATGATCTTATCAATGTAGTTTTGACTGCATATGAAGAAGAAAGTGTATGTGTCTATAGAATAGAAACAGATTAACCTTCACATGCATACTGACATAACTCTTGATGTAAGCAAAATGTGGCAGCCTGTATTAGTGATTAATTGATCAGTGATAGATCAGTCATCTTCTTACCTGTTTGATCTTGGCAACATCTCTGATGAAGGCATCATCATCCACAAACTTCAGGAGTTTCTTCAGCTGACCCAAATCACGGATATAGTCCTCACCAATCCTCTAATGCATTTAAAAAGCAACAAAGCACAACAGCTAAAACCGCAAATTAAGAATGCACGATTGGAATGGACAAAAATCTAGACAGCAGATTTTGGCTCCAATCACCAATCAATTTATTGTTTTGCTTCTGGGTGATACGTGTTGCAATGAGAAATTGTAAATAATGTAAGCCAGTTAATGTGAAGTACATCTGAATGCTTCTGCTACTCGTATGCCAAAATGTTAAATCATAATTATGCTGACTCATAACCAGTTATACATCAGTAAATACCCTTGCCTCTTACTTTCAATGTAGCACTTTTTTGATTCATATTATTTAAAGATGCAGCTAATTTTACAATCACAAACTTGACTCCCTAAAGAAAAAAATAATATCATTTATATTGTGACTTTGGCTAATAGGAAGTACTGGTGTGCTGGTGTACTTCATGTGTCCAAAAAAAAAGTGTAACAAAAATCAGCCAAAAAAATACACCATCGAATTTGGCTGCAAAGAAATCTGAATTGGAGTTGGCCATAACAATTTATGTTGAGTGTTTCCCTATCCAAAACAGGGCACTGTTTTCTCATCAATGATATGAATCCTCTTTACTGCACCCCAACCTCACAAATCCATTATAACATGTTTAACCTCTAAAATGGCCAAATCAGCATTTTATTACACATTTCTATTAAATAACAATAACTTAGCCAGTTTGTATTGTTTTCCATAATATTATTGAAAATTAAGCCTTAGTATGCGATATGGTTGTTTTGAAGTGGGTAACTGAATGTCCCTCACCTCAGCAATGACCTCAGCCAGGCCAGGGTTGCACATGACCAGCCAGCGGCGGGGAGTGATGCCATTGGTCTTATTTTGGAACTTCTGTGGGTCCACGTCATAAAAGTCCTTAAAACTAGACACAATACACTTCATTTTAGAAATGTTTGAGGACCAGGGCTAAAACACAATAACTGATATATTAACTGTATTTCTGTTTATGAACCTATGTTTCAAGGTGTTCCATTCATATTTTAATTACCTCCTGTGGGCATTTGCAGATTTCAGCTTATGCTATATAAACAGTGGTGATCAGGTAGGCCGTCACACCTGCTATACAGCTCCCAAATAAACTGTTTCCCCCAGAAATGCTCCTCAGCATGCTTACAAGTCATGTCTAGCTGCTAAAGCTCTGATTGGCTCTTACACTGTGTTTTTGATGATGTCAGAGTGGATGCGAGCCACTCCGTTCACAGCATGAGAGCCAACGATGCAGAGGTGAGCCATATTGATCTTCTTTTGTCCTCCTTCCTCAATCAGAGACATGCGCCTCAAACGGTCATGATCGTCCGGGTACAGAGAGGAGATACGCTGATAGAGAGAACAATGACGGTCACAGACAGAAAAAGAGACATAATTAACAAGCTGGATGACAAGGATAGATTGATAGCTTACATACTATGATATTATATCTCACTTTCCTACTAGTATATTTTAATTACAAGTCCAATAATGAACAAAGGCAACATGTGCTCCTTTTGTACTGATAAATCTCAGGGCAGGGAAGGTGACTGTGGAAGTCATTTATAGCTAAGATCATATTTCTCCTGACCTCCAGGTGGCGGCGGTTGATCTCGTAGATGATCTGCAGGTGGCGGGGCAGGAGGTTCTGGAACAGGTCGACAGGCCAGCGCTCCAGAGCCTCTGGCAGCACAGTGTGATTAGTGTAGGCACAGGTACGAACTGTGATGTCCCATGCCTGCAGGGGAGAGAAAGAAGAGAAGAAGGGGAATGAATAATGGCAGCAACAAATCTTATAAAATGAAACATACCCTGTCCATCCAAAGTTTGGGTGCACATTTCTCTCCTTTGAAATTTGAATGTTTTCTCTGTTACTTTTCAGTTAAGAATGAAACAATAAGAGATATGGGAATTGTGGAGCAATGCCGATATCCAATATTGCTCATGTGCATATCTGCTGATACCGATGTCAATGCATAAACATTAAAAAAAAAGTAGACTGGCACTACGTTTACCTTGATTAGCATTACAGAGAAATAGAACATTTATTTCTGTAGGGTTATAAACACAGTTAAATGAATTAAATGCAGATATTTTAGCCCAGAAGCTCAGCACTGCCTAAACGTTCTGCTTTTCCAGAATACAGTAAATAGCCCATGTCATCAAACATCAGTCTGAAATATTAGTCGAATGTGTTAAACTGTCTGATGCAAATATATTTTTATTATGCAATTATAAAATCAATGCAAAGCAATATAGATACTGATATGATTCTGCTATCATATCAGATTGGCACCCCTAGAAAAATACTAAGTTTAATGTTTACCAGATGCCTTCCTTGATAGGAAGAGCAGGTTTTGCCTATATAATTAACAACTAAAAGGCTCGATTGCTGATGAATGCTAACATCTTAACAAGGTTATAAAAAGCTATTATTATATATCTCCATTATTATAATATCTTCATTTTTTTTTACATTTGAAAACTCATTAAAAATTTACAATGAACAGACCAACAGAAATAGTTGAAAATAACTGTGAAGAAACTCTTGTTACATTAACTTCAATCACAAACTGAGAATGTTTTTCCTGCTCATTTAAGGATACCACTTTGGAGATACAAGGTATTGTTCCTGTTCCTACATCGACAATTAACATGTGATACTGCTGAACTCATAACATACCCACCAGTATCACAATCACGATGCAAAGACTGAAAAATATAACACTGTTTTAAAGTGTCAAAAAGAGTATTTTTACTGTATAACATTAAAACGATGCAATGAAAATTCGCAATGACAACAAAGTACTGATAGAACAAGAACATGTCCACATTCTACAGCTCACCGACTCCCAGGTGAGCTTCTCCTCATCCACCAGGATCCTCATCAGCTCAGGAATTGCAAGAGCTGGGTGTGTGTCATTCAGCTGGATAGCCACCTGGATAAAGCCAGAACAACAGCACTCAGTCTCTTACAGAAGCAAGGAATTGACTGAATTGGATTATTAGGTTTACTATACAGAAGTAAACTGTAACCCCTTATAATTAGTCAGACGTCTGCTGAGCAGTGCACATTTCTATGGAACTCCTACTCAGTTCTAAGCTCCACAATCACTTGTAACAGGGTCCTGGATCTGCAGGTGTCCTTCATGAGATGCTACAATTCCTAGCATGTTGAAAGTATACATACATATCTGCTGGGTTTCTAGAGCTTGATACTCCCCTAATTAGAGTGCATGGGCTGAACAGCCCCATAGACTTAGAGTATGCTCCAGTGCGGTCTCACCTTGTCAGGTAATTTGGTCAGGTCCATGCGCACCACCTCTGTGGAGCCAAACTTAGAAGCTTTGAAACGACGGATGATGTCTTGAAGAGTAGCAGCCACCACAAAGTACTCCTGCTTCAGACGCAGCTCTTTCCCCTCAAAGAACTGCCAAATACAAACACACAAAAACACAGTCAGCAGCTGTACAGGCAGCACTGGCCCATATTCAAGCGCCAAAGGCTATGTGCTACTGATCGTTTAAACTTATTTACTATTGATCTGGTATGAAGCAGTACTCACATTGTCATTGGGGTAGAGCACGCGGGAAATATTCTCAGCCAGGTTTCGATCCAAAACAGCCTGAATGTAGCCTCCGACATTAACTGTTAAATACAGCATGTGTTACTTTGTTGGAAAAAAAATCTTTTTAGATTTTTCTCAGAATCTTTCATGACAATCTCATCAAAACATACAAATTTTAGGGGTGAGCATCTAGCATCTTTAGAAATAACTAAAATGACAATATTTGACACATACTAACAACTATCCCTATTAATTAACTTTTGAAGTATTTATGATGAAGAACTCACAGTCCTTGAGGTTGAATTCACAGGGTGCCTTGGCAGACCACAGTCTCATGGTGTTCACAATGTTGTTCCTGTATCCAGGCACCGGGGTGTCATACGGCAAAGCTAACACCACCTGTTCAAACAAACAGGACAGGATTTACAAACAGCTTCTTTCACATTACAACTGGTAATAACATTGTCTCAAAGCTAAAACTGGCAGAATATCTCTACCACTTTATCAACGCTTTACCATTAGTGAGTTTTACACATGACATTCTGATTAGAGAGCAATAACTGATGAACTGATGAAAACATGGGGATTCCATTTACCATTTTGTACCGTTCTGATGACAGTGCACCCCAATGTACTGATAGTAATGATAACCTGTCGTGCTGCATATGGTTTTATAGAGTGATAAACGAGTGTACTTTTTGTTGTTCTGTTCATTTAAACAGCACAAAATGTGTCTATATGATTTTTTTAATTAAAATTTTTAAAAATCAGATCACTCGTATCTATGAAAAATACAGATAAAATATCAGTTTTTGCAAATGTGTTGAAAAACGCAGCCTTTTCATAGGGGATACTTTTCACAGAATTGTACAAATTGTACAAAAAAACATAATACAGCTAATCAAGGAATTTAGCATCACTGGAATATTAGAACCAAATGTATTAAAATCAGAATGGAACTAAACTCTGCAACACACTAGATCTCCACATCTCCACTTATAACTTGTGAGAGTGAATTTAATGGATTTCATATGAATGAAATTCAGAAAGAAGCTTGAACCACTACATCTACCCAAAACATAAAAGGGAATGCCACTATTCACTTAGAAAATGTCTGCATAATTGCCTCTGAACGCTACCACACAGAAAGCTATCACATGAAATGGTTATAAAGATGTTGTCCGACTAGATGCGGGCAATATGAGAATATTTTACCGTTATTGTGATCAGTTTTATTATTGTGATAAACACCATGCTTTTCTGAGCATGTAGTGGATATAGTCGGTACTTAAGCAACTCTGATTAGCTGCGTGTTTCATCACAAAGAGAGTATAATTAGTCCTGCTTAATTGGATCTAGTGCAATATAGCAGGTGAAAATCTGATTAACTGTCACTGTAGAGTTTTTGATTGCAGGTTTTTTTTTAAAAGTCATCAGTCCCCTCTGTAATAACTTTGTTTACAAGAAATTAATTACATCGATCTAAAAAAAGAATACATGGAATTCCTATTTATTCATACGCTATTTTTCAAATCTCTCTAAAAAGGCTAGATGCATTCAGACAGATTGGCTCATGGGATGTCCTGCAATCATGAGCCCATGTTGTCTCAATGCACATTCCTTTGAGAAATTACTGTTCCAGGAACAGGTTTGAGCAGGATTTACTGATATATTTTTGTTATTACCTGTGTGTCCACCCATTTGACTCCGTCAGGAGTGTGCTCCACTCGGCCATAGAAGTGAACAGGGCGCATGTACTCAGGGCGGGCCTTTTCCCATGGGTTGCCATAGCGCAGCCAATCATCTGCCTCCTCAATCTGTCAGACAATGTGAATCAGTCAGTGCAACGTATTCCTGCAGTATTGCTGAGGTCTAACACGTTTAGTCAGGAAATAAGTGACAGCTTTACTGCTTACTGCTTTTACTTATTAAGGCTTCCACTGTTTAGTGAGTGTTATCATTTGTGTAATGGAGTGTGTTTTATTTTATTTACTAAATTTTCTCATTTTTTTTTCTTTTAACGTTGCTCATGTCTTATTACTACAGACTTCTGTTGCTTTAGTGGTTATGCTGTGCATAATACACGGCATTGTTTCAAGTGTATAGATACTTGTGCTCCTGCTTGTGTTTTGTTGTTCTACTTATTGCTATTAATTCTTAGAAGTCCTGTCTGCTCTCTAAACTTGGATATTAGAAAAGTGTGCTATAAACAAAATATATCCTTATTTTTATTTTACTGTGCCCAACCAACCAAACAGTTACTTACCTGCCAGCCGTTAACAATTTTCTGATTGAAGATTCCAAACTCATACCGGATGCCATAGCCATAGGCTGCCAGGCCAAGGGATGCCATGGAGTCAAGGAAGCAAGCTAAGGGGCAGAGAATTGAGGATGGAGGAGGGTTACTAAACTAAACACCTGGCAACCCAACACCAAAGCCAATACTCTTACAGTCTGTTTAATGATAAAATGTGAACAAAATCGAATCTGACCTGCCAAACGGCCCAGGCCCCCATTGCCCAGTCCAGCATCCTCCTCAATGTCCTGCAGCTCCTCCATATCCAAACCCAGCTGCAGAGAAAAGATTGAATTTGAGCAGTTTGATTAAGTACAATCATATAAAAGTTTGGGCAATGGCCCATGGTCAAATGAAAATGGAAATAATAGGACACATCCTCTACCCAGAAAACATTTCTGCACATTTTAATATACAATAACTCTTTATCTGCTGAATTTAACATACTTAAAAAAACTGCTGCCTGTGCAAAAGTTATGGCACATTTTTACTGTTATGTTTTATATTTTATGTTAAACTTGGCAAATAAACAGAAACTATCACAGGACCACCAATGACCAGATGTTATTTGAGTGGTGAATTAATAATTAATATTGTGATAGTATGGGTGTATCAGGTACAGCAGTGTTGCTGGGGTTTTTACACACCTAAATGTCATTGGTGGGTTAAGAATAGTCTAGCAATCAAAAATATCCAGCCAACAGCATTTCTGTGGGCAAAATCTGACCAGTAAAGGCCTAAAGGAGGGCCTAATCAAATTGTGCATTGAAAAAGAAAGCTACAGTCTCGCCCAAATAATAGCTGGTCGGTGGTGGGTTTATTGTGGTCACCATCCATTGTTGGACTAATTATGCATACTAACAAATATGCTAGAGTAACTGCACAACTACTAAGTTCACTTGCATGGTAGATGCTTATAAAATAGCCACTGAGCATTGATAAAAGACACCTAATAAATTGGTGACTCTGTACATTTTATATTTATGTAAATGGGATGGTTTAAAGGAGAACTCCATCCTCAAACTTTCAACAGAATTTCATAAGCAGTTTGATGCAAAATGCTATGCTCTGAACCAGACTTTAGAAACCACAATCAAATAGAATTTACCATTCCATATTTTGGATAGGAAATAAAATGGTATATTTTCGTTTTAGATATCACAACCCCTGGTTCCTTTCACCACCACTGTAAAGAAATAAAGGACTGTAGGTTTCTCTAAAATAAACCATTTCACACCAAACTATGCTGAATGATTTTTTTTTATATTAATTATGCAGAAAAGGTGGAATTTCCTTTTAAGTATGTGGTGCACATGGATTTTATCCATTCTGTTTCACATCAAACAGATGATTACTGTCAACCAAATTATGATTTGGCTTACAGTAAACAGAGACAAATGGGTCAGGTCAGGTAAGTGCAACAGTTGCAAAAACACTGACTGTGATATTTTAGTTTCGGGGTCAGTAACTGGTGCATCCCTCACCTGGTACAAGGCCTCATCACAGGCATTCTCTAGAGCTAGATTCACCATGGTGTTCTGCAGAGTGCGGCCCATGTAAAACTCCAGAGAGAGGTAGTACACACGCTAGAGACAGGGGGGAGACAGAGAGTTAAATGACCATAGTTGGTGATCATACTCATGTCTGCTGCAGTGGAAAAGACATCAAATGAAGTGGCTTATCGCTGTATTCAAATAGACAAGAGCTTCTGAATCACACTGCCCTGGTTTCAGTGCAGCTCGAAATGTTGAGACAGTAATTTGATGCACACACAGGGAGGTTCACGTTGCTACGCAGAGCTGTGAGTGTCAAGTGTAGCTGTGACAGCCTCGCCAACCCGGTCTGTTCACTTTTCAGCCCTCAAAACAAGACAATCACTACACATTTTATATTCTCACTTATATTCTCACTTAACCAGCATCACTCACATTGTTTTTCATGGACTGTCACAGACAGGAACGCATGGAAGCCCATTCCTGCCAGGTAGAAGATCACCTATTTTGTTTTTCTGTCTATGTCACCGGTAGATGAAAAAAATGACTCCGTGTCATAGAATAATAACTTACATTCCTCTAAATATTGACTTGCTATCTCAAAATAATATCAAAAAAGGTGACTTTTTAGCAAAATAATTACTTACTATGTCAAGATGACTTAGCATCTTGAAATAATGACTTCGTTGGGGTGGACAATATGGAAAAAACAGCATATCACCAATACTTATTGTAGTTACCTATTACTTAAAGGTAATAAGTAATTACAATAAGTATTAGTGATTAGTGAAAGGCATTAGTGAAAGGCATTTTCACCATACATGATATGTCTTGTGCTAGAAGCGCCATTTAAAAATGGTCATCCAAAAATTATGAATACAATGATTATTATTAAACATTTCACACACTGCACTGCACTAAATACAATTAAACAGGACCAATTATGCTCTCTTTTTAGTGAGACATGCAGTTGTTTAGTGTTCTTTATATACTTATGATATCCACAATATGCTCAGCAAGGCATACTGTTTATCATGATTATAATATGATATTGCCATATTGCCCACCTCTAGACTTATTATGTCAAAATAATGACTTGAGATAACTACTTACGTACTCATTTTTTTTCAGAAATTCATCTTGGTAACTCTAAAATATGCCACTAAAGTCATTATTTTGAGAAAATAATTCATTATTTTGAAATGCTACGTTAAAATGTTGACATACTGCTACCAGAAACAGAAGAGGAGTAAAAAAAAAGAGGTGTTTTTTCTCCTCCTCCATCTGGTGTGAATGAGTTTCCACTGGGCAAGAACTAGAATGTAAGAACAAAAGTGTGTATGTGTGACCTGACATTTATGCCTGTGTATATATAGCTGCATTGGTGAACTCTCTAAAAAGGTTAGACCATCTGTGAGGATGCCAGCCATTCATACTGAGTGGCAACACACTCCAAACACATTGGCAACGCTACAACACAAGACTAAACAGATGCAGCTCTAAGAGGCTTTCCTTTCCTCTGGGAGAAGCCATTTTCTAAATCCACTTATGTCTACAGTAAACGTGAGGGCCGACTACCGCAAAAAAGTGGCATTATTTATATTGGCGCGAGCTGCCATTACTGCACACATTCAGGCAGCGCAGACAACACATTAATCCGTCGGACAATTACGTAACACACTCACTAAATAAGGCCTGCAGTTTCTCTGCGCTTCATCAAAAGCGGCGGCCTGACTGGAGGTGCATTCAACACCAAAACGCTCCACTGCGCACTCAACTCTCCATCAGACCGCTGCCTAACGTTCTACAGCAAAATGCACGAATGTCAAGCCCTGACATCCTCCTGACATTGTGCTTATGTAACAGGCTAGCGGAGCTATTTCGAGGGTCCTCAGAAAGGCTTCACTACATCGCGTTTTCATCTCTGTCGTTGCGCATTCCTCGGCATTCCTGCTTGATGTGACGCTATTTTACCAAACTGTAAAACGCTGCTTTTGCTGCTACTAGCCGACAACACTGCGCCTCAGTAATGTCATTAGACATCTTGTTGCACTGCCCCCTCCCCCCTCCCCCTCTCCCCTTTAGCCGCGTTCGTGCAGCAGCTGAGCTCCTACTTTGGGGTCTGTCTCGTAGTAATGCTGCTGCGTCCTGATCCATCTTCCCACCAGGTGGTCGCGGACAGTGTGCGCCAGGGCGAAGTAGTAGTCGCGCTTCGTGGACACATTGCGGTCCTTCACCAGGGTGAAGTGCAGGTGACGGTTGAAATTGGTCTTGAGGTCGGCGACGTTTTCCACCCCGGCGAGGCCGCGCACCGAGATCTGCTTCCTCTTCTCCTGGTCCGTCAGGGGCTTCGGCATGTCTGCGCTCGAGCGGAGGATTCACTGGTCAGGGGTTTGGAGACCTGCTGCGCTCAGAGGACTCGGAGGATGCCGGACTACGTGACCGTGAGGACGTCTGATGCAGATGCCTGCACCTTTTGCCACGCCTTCTGCGCCAGCACTGGACGAGCCTACTAGCCAATCACAGCGCACGAGGAGAGACACTATTAGCCAGCTCGAGCGCACGAGGATGAATACACTGAACCAATGGTAGTCAAGGGGGCTGGACACACGAGCGCAAAAGAAGAGTTATTTTAGCCAATCCTAGGAGGAGAGACGTCATCAACCAATCCTAATGCAGGAGGAGAGACGTTATCAACCAATCCTAAAGCAGGAACAGATATTATTAACCAATCCTAATGCAGGAGAGAGATATTATTAACCAATCCTAATGCAGGAGAGAGATATTATTAACCAATCCTAATGCAGGAGAGAGATATTATTAACCAATCCTAGTGCAGGAGGAGAGACATTATTAACCAATCCTAATGCAGAAGGAGAGACATTATCAACCAATCCTAAAGCAGGAACAGACATTATTAACCAATCCTAGTGCAGGAGGAGAGACGTTATTAACCAATCCTAATGCAGGAGGAGAGACATTATTAACTAATCCTAAAGCAGGAACAGACATTATTAACCAATCCTAGTGCAGGAGGAGAGACGTTATTAACCAATCCTAATGCAGAAGGAGAGACGTTATTAACCAATCCTAATGCAGGAGGAGAGACGTTATTAACCAATCCTAATGCAGGAGGAGAGACATTATTAACCAATCCTAAAGCAGGAACAGACATTATTAACCAATCCTAGTGCAGGAGAGAGATATTATTAACCAATCCTAGTGCAGGAGGAGAGACGTTATTAACCAATCCTAATGCAGGAGGAGAGACGTTATTAACCAATCCTAGTGCAGGAGAGAGACATTATGGTAACACTTTCTATGAATGTCACGTTTGTAAGCATCTATAAACACATTTATAACATGTTATAATGCATTCATAAGGCATTATAAACATGGTTATAAATATTTATAAAAAATAATTACACTGAATTACACTTTATAGCCATGTTTATTATACATTATGAATTGTTAATATAATGCATTATAAGTAGTGTTGATAACATGTTATGCTGCCAGTGCCAAAGAAGTCAAACCCAGCTTGCAGAGCGTAAAGACAAATATAAAGTTTTTTTAAGCCCTGGGATTTCCAGTATTTCGTTTCTCAGCACTGGTGCTGTTAAAGCTGCATCTTCGGGACTTCCTTTCTGAATATTCAGATGCTCCAAACAGGCTGTCCAGCCTAGAATTATTGCTACAATGCGCTTTTCTTAACCAGTGCTCTCACTTTAAATGTTACATTACATCACAGCAAACCAAGTACCCATCAGCCCCTCCCCTGAACCCCCTCTGACATCACACTGAGCAGTGAATGCCTGGAAAGGGAGATGCGAGATAGTAGAGTGCTGTCATTGTAATTTGTTCCATCACTGGTTCTAACATCAAGCTAGAACCCTTCACCCTGTAACATCACTACACTACACTACAGTAATGCTAATTTCTGCTAGCATTCTATTGGACATGCAGTGTTAAGTTTGTGCTAAGCTAACGGTGGTGTACATTGACTTTGCCACATTGTGTAAAACACTGATGGCAGCACTAGTTTAAAATCTGACATTTGAAGCCTGTAATGTGCTTTATTGTGTATGTTTTAGTGTTTCAGTACATTGTTCAGTAAATACTTCAACTTGAAGCCTCAGTCTTAACACTGGAGGAAGCTTTAGTACAGTATGCTTCACTTTACTTAGAGCGGACAAATATAACTTATGAGCTCTTATAATTTGTTATGAACAGTATTTATAATGCATTATGTTAACAATTTATAATGCATAATAAGCATGACTATAATGTGTAATGCATTTTTATAAATATTTATAGCCATGTTTATGATGCCTTATGAATGCATTATAACATGTTATGAAAGTGTTTATAGGTGCTTACAAACGTGACATTCATAGAAAGTGTTACTGATATTATTAACCAATCCTAGTGCAGGTGGAGAGATATTATTAACCAATCCTAGTGCAGGAGAGAGATATTATTAACCTATCCTAATACAGGAGAGAGATATTATTAACCAATCCTAGTGCAGGAGAGAGATATTATTAACCAATCCTAATACAGGAGAGAGATATTATTAACCAATCCTAATACAGGAGAGAGATATTATTAACCAATCCTAATACAGGAGGAGAGACATTATTAACCAATCCTAGCGCAGGAGAGAGATATTATTAACCAATCCTAGCACAGAAGAGATATATTTTTAACCAATCCTAATGCAGGAGAGAGATATTATTAACCAATCCTAATACAGGTGGAGAGATATTATTAACCAATCCTAATACAGGAGAGAGATATTATTAACCAATCCTAATACAGGAGGAGAGATATTATTAACCAATCCTAGTGCAGGAGGAGAGATATTATTAAACAATCCTAGTGCAGGAGGGAGATATTATTAACCAATCCTAGTGCAGGAGGAGAGACATTATCAACCAATCCTAGTGCAGGAGGAGAGACATTATCAACCAATCCTAGTGCAGGAGGGAGATATTATTAACCAATCCTAATACAGGAGAGATATATTATTAACCAATCCTAGTGCAGGAGGGAGATATTATTAACCAATCCTAATACAGGAGAGATATATTATTAACCAATACTAGTGCAGGAGGGAGATATTATTAATCCACAACACTAGAGCTACACCAACTGTTCCACTGCATTGGATGTACAACGTCCTGACATTTGAGATGGGAAAGCAGTCCTATTGGAAATGCCCAAGAGGCAAGTGTGGTTGACATAGTAAGTAGCCAATAGCTTGTAGCCAACAAACGCGACCAATCATTAAAAAAAAAGCAATAACGTTTTCAGTTTTACAAACATAATTATGTTGATGTTTGGCAGCTATTAGCTTGTTTGGAAACTGCACTAGAGCTGCACACACCTGTTCATTACTATCCTATGAGTAGTATACTAATGAGTTCTATAAAGTATTTAGTATGGTGATATGCAGTTTCAGAGGCAGCCTAGACTTGCCAGTCACATACACATCAGGGATGTGAAGCCTAAAGCCTTAATTAAATAATGACCAACACTACATCTTGTTAGTGTGTAAATTTAAGAATGATCACTTCCATCAAACACTTTAATAGAAATACATGCAACTGAGTAAATATAGGCCACTGTCCCTATGAAACTAAACCACCGTCTGAGGGACCACCTCATTGGCTGCTTTTGACATACATACATTCCAAGCCAATCTGCACAGCAGGGCATGGCACTGTACAGATATGAGCTACAATATAGTTCAGCAAAGGGCATCACACAGGCAGCTGAGCTCATGACCTATGTATAGCCTATATAGTTTGCAGTGCCCATATAGAGGCACCTAATTGTGGCGGTCCATGACAAAAGCAACATGATAAGGACACCCAAACATAGAAACACTACACTGTTATCTGTTGACTCAGGAAATCTGAAATTTACATGATCTATACACCATTAAGCATCTCCACCCTCAACTCCTGTAAAACTCAACCCTCAGAAAGAGAGACTAAGATTTTAATACAAACTTATAATCACCTTTATTTTTTTTTTTTAAGTAAGAATACAATAAAGTAACTAAACGTATTATCATTTAATATGTGCATTTTCTAACTTTATACAATAATAGTGAAGCACACAAGACTAGACAGTTACACACCCCAAAAAAGCAAGAAAGACTGCCAGGGAAAAAAAAATAAATAAAAGCACCCAAAACACATTGCTGGGAGAGAAGTAGATCCTAAGACTGGCTGTATTGACTGGACAACTTCCAGGCACGTCAGCCAAGTATAATACTTTTACGTTTTCGTCAATTCCACTGGTTTGTAGTGATGCCCACAAACAGATCTATAAAACACGATCACTTGTTAGCAACACTCCTCCTGGAGATCCACCTACCTGCGGAGTTCAGTACTAACCCTGATTAGGCTGATTAAGATGATCTGAATAAACAAATCTGTTGTGAAAATGCATCAATGCATCATGATCAAGTGTCTCATGCCATTTTTAAAACAATGAATTAACACATTCTGCACAAAGTGGTTTTCAAATGAATTGTAGGAACATAATCATGGTGGTGAAGTTCATGACGCACTGAACCGTTTCTGGAAAAATCAATCTAAATGGAGGTTTAAAACTGATACCCCTAGATGGCATTTACCAGATTAGGGTCAGATTAGTGTGCATGAGGATAAATCTCAGGAAAAAGGTTGGAGATCAATGCATTACCTTTATTTATTTTTTTTTCAATGTTTTTGAGCTTCCAATGTCTTTCGCAAAATGCTAGAGAAACTTCAATGGGCCTTCATGGAGGTCCACAAAGGGCTTTTAAAACAACTGTAACCTACACTAAGGAAAGTAGGTCACAAGTGCAGGAAAGTCTGAATGCAGAGGCAAGACAAGAATCTAAATAGGGCCGAAGTCCTTTTTAACATCTATACACTGAGAATTCAAGTAGTTCACATTGCCTTTTCCATGTACTTGGGCAAAACGCATTCTGGCCAATAATGTTCCTTGAACTCAGGATAGAAATTAAATCAACCAGGTCTAAAATTGCCAAAGCGCAACATAAAGACGCTGCATGTCTGTACATCTTCTACTACCTACATTTGAAGCCATTTCAACTTTTATTTAGCTGAATGTAGCATTACAAAAATACTCAAGGAAGGCAACAATTTCAAACGAAAGCTTTTCAGGTTTTGGATATTAAAGAACAAAACGAAATGCTGGATACAATTAGTCTTTGTCAAATCTTCACAGAGGAAAACATCTTGCTTTATAATGACAAATAAACTGCTGCTTAATATGATATCAGTTCAATTACTGTGGTTTGGAATGTCAATTTGCTGACGTTTGGACCAACCATTAAACAAAGGCCCTGCAAACACACACATACCATTCCCTGCACATCAAAGTACAAACACAAAGAATCTACCAGTTGATCAAACACTACAATTTTAAAATCAGAAACAAATTAAGTTAAGCAAATTTACATATTTCAACCACACCAACCTCTCTCTCTTACCCCGCCCCTCCCCCCCCCATTTCCTTTTTCGTCCAAGCAGGGGAGAAAACAACACAATCAAGAGCTGGTCAAAGGCCAGTTGCATTAACAATACATGTTAGCAGTGATAGAACCAAGTCCTGTTGTCCAAATGTATTCAATCTTCTGTGGTTGATCTCAGCCACCACTATGATGTGGGGCGTTTAATTTTGGGGTGGTGGGGGTGGAGGGGCTGGGGGCATCCCAAATGGGGGCATCCCTGGGATCCCCATCATGGTGACAAAGTTAGGGTCCATAGGTGGAGGGGGAGGAGGAGGGGCATACATCATGCCTGCTGAGCCTGGAGGTGGGGGAGGCGGCGGAGGAGGGGCGCCAGGGGGCAGCGGTGGCTGAACTCCAGGGGGAGGGGGCACCATGGAGGGGTTGCCCATAGGAGGTGGGGGCTGTGCGGCAGATGCTGCTGATGGCTGGGGCTGTTGCCAGGGAGGCAGGTTACCCGTAGCTGGAGTTGAGGTGGTAGTGGTATCTGAGACAAGAAAAAGAGCTTTATTTGAAACCGTCCGTAGACAGAGTTGCCTGTAAAGATGTTTCACATATAAATCTTAGGCTTTGTCTGTACAAGAGAGTCTATTCCAGGGGTGTCCAATCTTATCTGCAAAGGGCCGGTGTGGCTGCAGGTTTTTACCCCAAACAGGCTGAAGCACACCTGTTTCTACTTGTTTAATCAGTTGGTCTTAGTCTTCAAACATTTCATCAGGCGACCTTTGTAAGAGTGAAAACCTGCAGCCACACTGGCCCTTCGCGAATAAGATTGGACAGTGTATGTCTGGCATTAGAGGACATTCAACTACAGCTCAATCAGCCAAACAAAATACTACCAACAAGACGTAAATCTCAAAACGTAAGCTCAGCAGACGTGATTCCTACTGTCGCTGTGCTATTGCTGAGAAGTGAGGACAAAAAAAAACTATGACTTGTACTACAGCTGTAAAGAAGTGCTTTTCAATTTGCTCCTCTATACTGCAGCACTACTCAATACAAGGTAACAAACAGCACAGCTGGCTAATGCACATTATTTAAAATAAGCTAGAATTCAATCATTTATTTTTTTATGGTACACTGCACTCATTTACACCAACAACTACTTAATTCGAAGTAGGTTACCCAGTATGGTATCGGATTCTATATTGGCGAGTACTAAAAATACGTACTCTGCCTGAAAAAAAGAAAAAGGTAGATGTAGTGCATCCCTTTTTAAACTGCACTACATCTACTGGAATGTCCTTTGCAAATGTACTCACTCTGTTGCCATGGCAGTGGGGCACTGGTGGCCATGCTGCTGGTTGGTGGAGGAGGTGGGGCCTGCTGTTGCCATGGTGGCAGAGGACCTGATGGGGGCGGAGGCGGCTGACTGTTGGGAGGAGGTGGAGGAGGTGGCATCATACCCATAGGTGGAGGCAGCAAACCTGGAGGGAGAATTTTCAAAGTGTAGGTTGATCGAACCTGTACATTCCCCAAATGTGTGAATAGCATCAAACACCTCCAGAACTGCTGCAACTGTGAGTGAACTCAAAACAACTTTCAGTGTTTGTTAATTTGGAGATGTGCTTTCGATTCTTTTGCAAACCACAAACGGAAATCTTTTCAGAATTAAAAAAAAACAAAAAAAAAAACCCCCAAAAAAACCACACAACTTAAAAGGACAAAATAAATTACTGTAGCTATAAATTGAAAAGAATTTAACTTACCCATTGGGTGTCCAGGTGGGGCCGGGCCCTGGCCCATGGGAGGAGGTGGCGGCTGCATCCAGGGAGGGGGCATGCCGTTGGGGTTGGGGGGCATTGGTGGTCCACCCATGTTGGGCATGGGAGGAGGGAAGTTGTGGGGGCCTCCATGACCACCAGGACCACCATGCATATTATGGAAGTTCCTGTTATCAGAAGGGCCAGAATTCATCCAAGGAGGACGAGTCTGAGAAAAGAAACAGAAGGTGAAATTGTACAAAGACAGCATAGAAGTTTAAGACAGCTGTGAATTCAGTTTTACTGTAAGGGTTCTCACTTGACAAGGTAAAATTGAGGCAGGAGTACTACACAAGCTACAGAATCACAGAATGTAAAACAATACAATCACTGGGATATGATTAACCACAGGCTACATACTATCATTTCAGAAATGGAGTACTCTTCATAGACAAGGCAGTTTCCTTTTTTGCTTCTTATTTTAAAAAAAACAAAACAGTTATCAACACCCTACATATACTGTAACTATTTACAAAGACCAGGAATGCCCAATACATTTAAGGCAATAAACTTGAGCAGTCAAAACTCAAACTACACTTTGCAAAGTCAAAGTATAAAGCCTCACTGGAGGTGGCTGGTTGCTGCTGGGCCCAGTTCCTCGGGGGCCGCTGGGAGGGGTGGTGTTGTGCCCACCGCTGGAGGCAGGAACTGGAGCTTCTCCCAGCTCAGCCATTAGGGAGAGATACTCTTTATCCATACGGGCCTTATCCTGAGCTGACTGGGGTGGCTCACCTTGCCTCGGGGGATAGGAGCTGCAAGAGGTTGGTAATAGGTTTAAGATAGTAAAATGTTTTAAGAAACATACAGAGACACAAAAAGGACCCATCATTTCATTATGGAAAACAAAGACAGAGAGAGGCCTCAAATTCAGCCAGATACCTGGTGAACTTGCAGTCGGAGGCAATGTGCCCAGCTCCTCCACATTTTGTACAAAGGGTGGTGTTAGTGATGCTGCGAGGCTCAGAACTTTGCCATGGCCGCAAAATCCTGCAGAGGAAATTTTTGCACATTCCTTTTTACTAGGCTTTCAGACTTAGATTTCTTCTGCTAAAATATTACTATACTTTACTATGAAAGGGTTGTGAAAATGGAATAAATAAAAAATAAATAAATAAAATTTGGTATGAGTGCCACTGCTCACCTGTTGTCATCCTCTCTGAGAGTGCCATTGAGTCGAGCCAGCTCCCTCAGCTGCATCTTCCTCAGGTCATTCTGATCTTCTGGTGTCTCAATGCCCTGCTTTAGAATATTCCGGATCTACAGGGAACCAGTAGAACATCAGCCATCAGCCAGACAGACACCATACCGTTTCAGTCTTTGTGATAAGATTACCAACTGAAAAAAGAAGAAGAAGAAAAAAAAAAAGGCCAACTACAATCTAGGATCACCACTGAACGAGCTGCGTCATGGCTCTACGACTTTGTGATCTGATGCAAAGAAGCTTTCCTCACTTGCTCTACAGCCTTCTTGACGTTCTCCATGGTGTTGGCGGTGACCAGAGCATGCAGAGGTTCATCTTCCCCAGGCAGCATCTGTCCGTCCTTACGGCCCACTTTACCTTCCTTCACTGAGCCCTTTCCACGGATCATGATCTTAGCACAACATTCTTTCTCAATGTTTTTCAGTGTGTTGCCACTGTAGAACAAAAATACACACACACACCCCATCATTTTGGAAATGCACACTTAATTACTGGAATCACTGGCTTCCTGCGCTCGATGTATGATACACACCGTGGCCCAATCAACAGTCCAACAAAGTTTATTTCCGGATACTCTTCCTGTGGGATCATCACCTTATCACTGACTCTGGTGGCTGGAGGCCTGAGAGAAAAACAGATACCAAAAACTTTGAGGAGAATTCAAAAGCTAGTAATAGCACAGTCACAAACTGAACTCTGGGTTTCATGCACCACCAATCACTTGTTTCTGAGAGATTAGAAAAAGGGAGGGGGAAAAAAGAAAAGAGAACGCACTTACTTGTAGTCAGCAGGGGGCTTAAACTCTGGGTTCAGCCCAACCATCTCTGTGATCAGCGAATGTCTCTCCTCCTCCAGTTTTTTGCGGGTGCGGTACTCACGTGTGTTTAGCCTTTTCCCCTCACTGTTATAAATCGGCTCAGGAGATGGAGACCTGTTGGTGAAAGGAGGAATATAGACAGAAAAACACAAACAGCATTAATTTCAAGTTTATTTTTTGAAGAGGTGGCAAATACCAAAAAACTTGCTCACTTCCCTAGCCCTAGCCGACACCTGATTTATGTTTTGGGAGGTCACTTGAAAAGAGTACAGGATGCCCCAGAGTAATATCAAAGCGGAGTATATTCAAAAAGAAAGGGAGGGAAACACTACCTTCAGCAGAGAGGTGGGAAAAAAAATGGTCTTTCACTGCTGAAATTCACAACAAAGGTAATCCTCTGTTGCCTAGGAAAAGTGACAGTGTGTGTCCCCATGAGAAAACTTTACAGATGGCAGCATATTATACTTGTCTGCAGCTTCAGTTTTATCAGTCTATTGGATTCACAGAAGAAGAAAAACTGAAGTAATTTAAATTCTGGACCTGTGGGGCAACCAACACACTTGAGCTACAGTGTCTTTCTGTGGAACTGAGCTATCCCCTTCACACCGGAGCAGGCGGACACCTGGCACATCTTTGGATGCCTGTGGCAGACTTCACACTTCTGAGAAGAGCATTCTAGAGTTGGCTCCAATCATTACCTTACCCTTGGGTGCTGCTGTTATGCTGCATTACGAAGCTCTGCGCTTGAAAAAGGTTACGAGAGGGGGAATTTGGGTTAGAGAAAATGAATTATGATTAGAAAGTCAACCTTTTTGAGAACTCTCAAAAAAAAGAGAGCTGCATTGGCGTTAACAGGTTCATGAGAGACAATTGAAAGAGGAGAAAAGTGAATAAAAAAAAATTAGAGGAAAGTCTCTCGCTTTTGGCTCGCAAACTCCACCGTCGACAACCTGAAACACCCCCAGAGTTTGTTTTGCGCATTGGAAGCAATCATCCCTAAATCCTGGAGTGAACGGATCTTCAGAAAGAACCTTGTTTTAGGTGTGCTGTGAAAACTTTGGATTAAGATTATGCTGAAAAGACTATGGCAGGAAGAGAGAGCTGGGCTTGTGGCTAGCAAAGAGACACTCTCATTTGAGCAGCATCAAAATTCCTGCTTTACAGTTAAAGGCTTATGCAAACTATGTGCGTGCCATCATTGTTATTAGGGTTATGGTTACTCCAGGAAAGACAGCATCAGAGAGTTCTCCAAGAGAGGTCTTCCAGTGCAGAAATCTGGAATACTGTTAGAATTCCTGTACAAAATCACAGACGTCCCTTTATGGAAAATCATTAGTGACCTTCAGAACAACCAACAATAAAAAACTAAAAATATTTTGAATTTGTAATGCTGAACTGCGGATTTCAGCAAATAGGGGCGACAGATTATCAATTTGGGTTAAAAGAGCTTAAAATACTTTTAAACTTACTCTCAACCTTTAAAAAGAAAACAAGATATAGGGGAAAAAACCTGTCTAACTTTTTAGCTACTTAAAATGAAGTCTTAGGAGGAAAAAGCTACAATAATGTAAACAACTGATATTAACCTTTTTTTTTAAATTCTGTCCACTGTTCTTTAGTCCACATGCAATATTTTTGACATGCATGCAATTATACAACAATACCACAGATTAGTTATATGACCATATAAATGTCATATCATTATGGACATAATCAGGGAAAAAAAATAAATTGTTTGTGTCACCTGATACGTTTACAAACATTCTTTAAGCACAGCATGAAGACACCCACCACCAGCAGTAGAACAAATTCTATGCGCCAATTTAACACATCAAAAGAAAAACATTAATAACTGTCACATCATCTGCATTAGTATGAAAATTAAGTAATAAATACTGCAATAGGGAAAGTGACTGTCAGTTTCTAAACTTACAAGCTCTAATTCTTTAAACAAAAGGTATTGCTATCAGAATATTCTGGTTTATAGTCAATCTGGATTAATGTAATTGTAATTGTGTTCATGGATTAATTAAAGTAAAGGAAGCACACAATTATGAACTAACAACGTAGCTGGAAAAAACACTGGAAAATGTTCAATTTGGCATAATGCATTCAGCATAAAGGCTGCAAATAACATTCTGATCTTCCTTGGAATCATGAATATTGGGACAAATTATCTTAACCAACATGCCCTGAACTAGTAGGGGGGTGGTCTAACATTACAGAAATACATAAAGATTTAAAGTAAAACAGATGATTAACTAAGAATGGCTCTTTATTTTGGGATGTCCCTTTACTACTTTACAAAATAAACCTGTCAATATTGCTTTCTAATACTAACCCTGTGAGGTTAGCAAAAAAATGCTGCTCATTGTTTTAAAATCTGAATTTCTACATGGCTGAAGTTTCTTAAGATATTTATTAGAATTTTCCATTCCACCTCAAAATGAGGACAGTTACATTTTGGTATCTCCACCACTTTAAGGTGAAGCAGGAAAACTGAGATAGAAGCCAATTTCAGCTTCATCTTCAGCAGGTGGATTCTGGAATTCACACTTCAGGACCAGCTGGTCCACAGCTTGTTGTGCAGACAAAGCTCCAAGAAGACAAAAATGTCTTCTGATGCAGCTGACCGAATCAGGCACTAACAGGAAACAGAGGGTACCAGAGGGAACGTAGGTGGTACTGTTTGTACATGACGTTATCCGTGGAATTTTAGCTAAACCGTTATGATGATTCATACCTGAGGAAGAACCGGTACCACTGACTACCAGCCTCAACCTTTTCATTTACTGATACAGCAGAACGCATCAATAACAAAAACTGTAACAGTAGCAGAGATAATATAGCACAACATGAAAAGTGGTTTATCTATCTTGCGATGGCAGTACAGATGGTCTAAAATGCTTCCTTTACTTTAATACTAATAGCTCAGTTTAAAGGTGAATTACAACCAAATGCCTCATATATGTTCATATTTGTTTTCTTTGCCTTATTTCTCATATGACAGCAGAAGTAACATGCTTTCCAAGATAGAGAACTGAGGCCGTATTACCAAAACTTCTTTGAGATGGTTCACAGAGATGGTTGGGCTGAACCCAGACTTTACTCTGAAATCACCATGACAACTTTAGTTGGGACTGAATTTAGGACAGAAGCTATTCCAGAACAACCGTTCTTAAGTTCATCTTATCCCAACTCCAGATAAACAGTATTACAGAAACATCCTAACTAGACAAAATGTCTAGTGTGTTAACGTTGATGGAAACTAGTCAGATAAAATATAAGTGATGGTGAATAATGAGGAGACAGAGCTAATTGTGTTGCTGGTTATAAGGAGGAATAACGTTAGCGTGCTCAGCTAAAGCGTTTGGGAAACTAACATAGCAACGCTCTGATAAAGACACAGCTCTGTGACAATATTCTTAACTTCAAGTTTATCTGACTATAGCTTTGTTTGACCTTTTTACATCAGTAAGGTAGCTAGCTGTCTGGCTAACTAACTTGATTACTTTGTGTTTACGTTTCAGCTGTTCACATATGGCCAGTTGCTAGTTGCTTCTATTATACGAATATGTGAAAAATCTCATCTTGACCTGTCTGATGTTAACCCAAGACAAAAAGGTAGGAAGTTTCTGTAATACGGCTCCTGGTTTTGATATAAAACATACATTTTCATTTGAACAAGTATGGTGATTTAAAAACCTGGAGCAAGCATTCTATATTCTGGAAAGCATGGATCCATTCTGGCCTTTTGTCTGAGCTGTCAAACAAACAAAAATTATTTTTGGGTGGAATTTTCCTTTAAGAGGCCCAGTCTGGTCATGCCTTTGCCTCTCCAGATAAAATGTCTGACTTGCCTTCAAAAGAAACATGAAGAATTGAAAAGCATGGCCAAATACTGGTGACAGAAACTCCAAAACAAAAATCGGCATTATAAAGATGGAATAATATTCTTAAAATTTAAAACTTAAGATAAAAAAAACTGGAGACACAAATATGATATTCCCTAATGTAGTCATCAGACAATTACCATACTGGGCTGAAATCTACATACCTTCATTTCTAAGAACAACTAACTGACTATCTTCTACATAACTATTTTACTATATTGTATGTAAAACACATTTTAAATTTGACTTCATAATTGATGAAGAGGTAAAGAAAGTGTTACTGTTGTTGGGTTTAAATGGTTATTCCGACCTGTCCTCAGGATTAACAGGGATTCCCAGGTCTCCTGTACGCAGTTTACGAGTCAGGTCTTCGATCTGCAGTTGGACTGGAAGAAATCAGGTTAGGAAAGAAAAAAAAAGAAAAGAAAAAAACAAGGATGGAGAAAAATGTGGTTAGCAGCAAAAAATACCTTGAAACAAAGAGTGCAAAACACTTCAGTGGCGCACTCATTAAGGTTAAAAATGAAACATGATTAACAATGAATGAGAGGTCAAGAATCAAGGCCAACATTTAAGACCTTCAATGCTACAAAAATATTCTGAACCCCTTCCTAATTTCTAAAAAAAACATATATACACACACATATGAATTCGTACTACAAATAACATTTTTCATGCTCGTACAGAGCATGTATCTTCCAGCATATAGTTTAGATATCCTATAAAAAGTATTCCAAATATTATATAAAATTACAAAAAGAAATTAGAAATGTGGGAAGGGTTTCAAATAAACAATTAATTTCAGAGGAATTTCACAAAACAGTGAACAGGCGTTCACCGAGGCAGGCTTCCAATGAATGCCACCAATCCAGAAAATCTGATCAAATCAAAAATACTGGAATAGACATGTTTTTCAAATACGTAAATCTGTGTTGGCAAATGCTACTGAATGTTATTACTGAATTAGCGATAAAGTGGTGTCATAAAAGGAAACCTGCCAGAGTAAAAACGTTTATTTAAAATTAGATTAAAAAAAAGACATCATTCCTAAAGCTCATTGACCTGGGCCACGACACTTTGAACTGGGGGAGTCACATAAAGCATGCCAGTTTATTTGTGTATGCACCAGATATGCATCTTCAATAAGAAGGAAGCACAGGAAGAAAGTTAGGCTGAGGATAACACTTGGGCTACATAATGCAAACATTGCTTATGTCATTAATGGAAACTGAGGATGACTGACAGACTGCATGTGCTAACCTACAGGCCTGACAGTCTTAAAGGAACAAACTTATGTTCCATAAACAGTGTTTTCTGTGAAGAACGAGCAAGAAAGATGCAAAAAGTGACAAATGTGAAGAGATCAAAACGTAGGTCAGTGCCACAAGTGGACATCGGGGGAGAATCAATTCTTAACAACAAACTTCAACACTTGTCAATAACTTATTCTGTTATTGACAGGCCACTTGAGTGGTGACTTACCAGCAGAGCTGAGCACTAACAGTAACAGGCAGTTCAAATAAGAATATATTAAGAATCAGGTTACAAAATATACTTTGGGGATGCACCAGTATGGAAACTCCTATATCACTGTGCTCCCCTTGTATTTTTCTTGCTTTGAATCAAACCTGTGTGTTACATGGCATCAACCCACCATATGTATCTCAATATTTAAATAACCTTAAATTGCAAAATATGAATAACACTTGCATCTGGAATAATCATTAGACCACTTGTGTTCGGGTACATCATTTGTTTTCTGTGGATTAAAAGACTTTACAACACTGCACCCATGAATCAAATCTAATCAAGTGGCCTCTAGTTGAAGAAATGTTTATTAAGTGACTGAGGATTTAAAGCACCAGTGTACAAGATGCATTTAGTCACATGAGGTTTTGGATACAACTAAACCACATGCCACTTCAGAGCAAGCACCCGACAGGAATGAGGACACTGATCTCGTTACACAGCACATTCAAACACTGGTGATGAAGATGACTGCAATTCATGTTAGGCCTGCATTGCCTACTTTTTGCCCAATCTAATTGGTTAAGACATTTTCATGGTTAACATGAGCAGTGATGAGATCCTGCAGCCAGAAGACAATTCACAACAAGCAGCAACATCAGAGAGAGACTGTGGGCATTTGATTATAGATGTCTGATGGAACACAAGCTTTGACAAGAACGCAAACGATTCACAACTATGAGAACCAGCGCCTAACACTGCACCTTTCATGCAATACACCCCTAATAAATGTGTTTTAATTAAAGAATTAAAAAGATACCTGAAATAAGGCACCTTGTATTAGTGTTTCAAGCATTGTGAGTGTAATCAGACATTAAAGAACTTCACTGCAAATCGGCATATCTGAACCGCATCTCATTTTGTCGGCAGCATTTCGGCATGCACGTTCAGTAATGTCTGAGCAACCCAGCAAAAAATTTCAACTAGGGAAGTTCTGGCAACCACGTCCTCTGTATGATGTGCAAATTGTTATGAAGCAATGGGCACATAACTTGGACTGAAAAGAAACAAAAAGGGAGCTGCTGGGATGTGGAGGGGAGAATAAACCTTTTGCAAAGTATGCACCAACCTTAAACATTCAAAAGAGAATATGGGACTCAATTACCTATATAAGCTCTCTCCTGATCACGGGTGAGCCCTGGGGGGATGACTGTGGGCATGCCCGGGATAATGGTCTTCTGATCAGGAGTCTCACTGCTCCAGCGGCTCTTTTTCCTTTTCTTCTGACCACAATCTATCAGAGATTATTGTTGGGGTATCAGTGACCAGCACCACCGCATGCATGTTTGTAGATTTATAAATCTTCAAAAGATGATCTTCAGTGTGCAGAGCAGTGTGAAAACAGGCAGCGGGCTTCTTACAGAGTATGGTCGGATAGTTACCACACTTCTGGCTTTTTCAAAACGCAGATCAAAACGCATTTCCGTCTACTTTTTATTGCAGGTTTCTTAAACCGGTGGTTCTGAACCGTTTTGTGCTGTGAGGCCCTGCCCCTCGACAAACACTAGAGCAGGGGTGCCGAAGCCTGGTCCTGAAAACCTACAACTCTGCATAGTTTAGCTCCAACTATAGTCTATCACACCTGATGCGGGTAACGAAGGCCTTCAGAGGCATCTGAATAATACTGCCAGGTGTGTTGGATCTAAAATCTTCAGGGTGGTAGATCTCCAGCCCCCTTGCACTAGAGCACCTGAAGACTGCTCAACACAAATTTTAGTCTATTAAATTGTATTCATGTGTGAGTGGGGGTGTGAGTGGTTAGGGGTTAATTTCAGTATACAACTATCCAAACTCATCATTGCATTTGTTTACTTCCTCAGGTATTCAAATAAGTGAAAGATAAACAGCTTGTTGTGTTTAGATGTGAAACATCTAATGGTCATGGCTGAAGTCAAAGTTTAGGTCATGGAAATGACCACAGTGAAGAAGTGACACTATGCATAAAAGACACTGTCACCGCTTATTCATAAAATATAAAACATTTTGGTAAAATGGAACAAAATGGAAACTGGATATCGGTAAAAAAAAAATGACACGGAATACGTTTCAGTGGTCGTCTATATACTTTGGGGTGGTGCGGTACCACCACAGTCATTCAAAAAAAGATCCTACGGCCCATAGATAATAACTAGGCCACATCTACATAAAGCTGCAGATTTAAAGCTTCTAGGATTATAGTAAAAAAGCATAATGATAAAGGTGTTATATTGAGGCCGCAATCACGATGAATGACTTCTCTTACTTTGGAGCAGTTTACTCTCTTCAGACACAAATCGGCTACAGTGACGAGGGGGGAAAACATCAACCAAACAACACTGATTCTCTGAGCAGATGCAACAACGATGGGCAATCCGCTCAATATGACTGGCTCTGTTTTAAAAAAAATCCTCGATAGCAGTGTGAGCGATAGGAGCTCACACTGCTTTATTATGGCCAATAATCTTACCATGCCATATGTGGCGATGATCATTAGATATGTGGCGATGATCATTAGAAGTAAAATGTTCGGATTTTTGGAAGATCACGTTCCGCTAATTACTGCCCTCTGGTATCCGAAACGTACTGGAGCGCCTCCTTAAGTTGTACTACTGCGATTCATCCGCCATCGCCAAACACAGTATAAATCTAAATGTAAACAGGCCTAATACCATTCGGAAGATACAGGCTTGTGCTTAAATTAACCCCACATATAACACTTGTTATTCAATTTAACGGTAATTTTAGTAGTGAACGTTACAGCATTCACAAAACTAACGTTAGCTCACACTCACGGCAACCAAGCTAAGTGGCATAGCACAAAACCTTTAAACGTACGCACTTAAAGCGGGGAAACGAACCAAAAGGGCTCTTTTAAAGCTAACTTGATTCAAAAGAACCGGCTCTTCAATACGGTTCGTAGTGGCCTTCATTAATATGGCAACGACCAGACGAGCAACGTGGGCCTACAGCAAGGTAGCTAACCTACACGCTTCTATCCATGCTTTAGACGAGGCTGAAGTCGGCTTCCTATTAAATTTTTCCATTCCACCTTAAATGGTGCAGCAGATCCATTCAGAACGTAACTGCTGCACTATTTAAGGCGGAACGGGAAAATTCGAACAAGAAGCGGACCTCAACTTTGTAAGTTAGCTAACGTTATGCCTTAGGAAGAGCGGTCGTGCTTAAACGCGGTCCTCACAGGCCGCAGCGTCTTACCCACCTCATTCAGTTATAAGGGAGTCTGATATTTAGCTTTTTACCTAGCTTTTTCGACCTAGGCGTGTTAGAGTTTGAAAAGCGCCCGACTAACCCATCTCTGTGCGCCCGGCTGCTCCAGTCGCAGAAGATTCTGGAGTCTTCTCTCGTTTTAGCCCGTATTAGCTAAAAGCTAACCGATCATATAGCACCACCACAGTCACACACGGTTATACTGTACCTCCGCCTTGAGACGGCAACCCGGCTACAGCTGGATTTGCAAACGAAGACCCGGGCATTCCGGAAAACTGAGGGAAAGACACGTTCGGCATCTGCGGCTGCTGGAAGTTCTGCAGCGGGAATGAGACCGGAGGCCCCGGCGGAGTCGTTAGCCCAGCGCCGGGACCCGCGTCGAAGCCCCGTTTAGCGCCAATACTCGGGTGCAGCTTCCCCAGCGGGGTTGCGTTTGCTCCCGTTGCCATTTCCGAATGTTTTATCTAACTCTCCTCAGTTGTCTAGTATGTTTCACCTACAAGTCCTCCTAATAACTACTTTACTTTAATGTAAATAGTCCGAGCACGTCGGTAAGTGAACGGCTCAACCTCTCTCAGTCACCCGATACGGTCGGTCAAGATGGCGTCCGTTGAGGCGGACAAAGGAGGTTCGGTGTCACCCAACGAGTGCTCTAATTGGTCAGAATTTCCGTCAATCATAGCGTTCTCAACTGTCATTGGACACAAAAGGCGTTCTCTAGTCCCGCCTTGAGGGTTTGTTGATCTGTGATTGGACGTTTCTGCGCTCAGTAACCTTTAGACTGCACGGAGGCTCCTCCTAGACTGAGCGCCGCGGAGAGACTGGCTGCGTCAGAATAGTTGAATGAAACTTTCTCTTATTTGTATTCTTTGATTTGCTTGATCTGGCATCCATGTCCTCCACATGCTAGTCAGGTCTGCCAGTACATTTAGCGAGACCTTTGCTACAAATTAGGCAAAACCAAGAAAAACAGATAGGAAATGAAGTGTTTTGTAGCTATTGGGACACAGCCACTAAACTGGATATTTCATGTGATGGACACATACAAATGCACCTCCTTTACTATATAAATAGGTTTTGCAACTACAGTTTCAGTTAATTAAGAAAGAAAACCGTAATATACAAAAGCAAACACGCGAATATAGCTTACTTGTAAACTAGTCACAAATATTAAAACACTGAAATATATATTTCAAATAGGCATTAAAAATGCGTATTAACATAATACTTTAATAAAAGGCATACCATGGGTCGTGTGGATTAGCTACTTGCATATAAGTGCATATTCATCGAATTCTCCCGTTGTCATTCTATAACCATTTAACAGTATTTTATTAAAGGTTTAAATATGAAATGTGACAATCAAGCACAAGAACACGTAAATACAGTAGTTTTATTGAGGACATTAATGAAATACAATTTGTCACTAAATATTCATAACACTGCTTCAGCTGAAACTGCAGAGTCAGGCCTACTACTTTTGCCACGTGGTAATTTTAATACAAAGCAGTTCACTTCAGTAAAACATCACATTATTCTTTGTAACAATGGGATTTTATGTAGTTAAGTTGAACAGGACCTGTAAAACACCACGATGAAATACAAGCCATCTTGCACAGTGATCAGTGTCAGTTGTCGGATTCCAGCTTTCATCACGATCCCTCAAACAGCCCCCTCAGAACCTGAATTTTATTACTGTGGAAACTGAACATCTGGAAAAACTAAACATGAATTCAACTGCTTACTTCTACATTATATATTGTACCTTAAATTATTAAACCCAAAACATTTTTCCAGATTGCAGTCTGTGAACTGACAGAAGAAATGCTGTAAATAAAAGGACACTGAAAGGTGGATAGATCTTCACGAAGACACACTAACTTAAGCAAGGGTGTGTACGCTGCACCCTGATGGCTAGCAGTGTATATGCACTCCCTACAAGCAACTCAATCTCCTTGTTTGTTTGTTAGTGTGTATTTAAATTCCACATGCAGAAATAAATCACACACATCTGATCATACATCACTGGGCTATTTATGACTACTCCAGTTTCTAGATCATAGCTGATATTCACTGGTACAATTTATTTGCCATTACATTGATTTTATATAACCAACTGGATTTTGGAATTGTTTTTAATTTTTGGAAAGGTTTTAATTTTTAAAAGACTTTGATGGTGATTAAATTTCTTTTAATGAAATGCATGCATCTAAAGTAAAATGCGTACAAATGGCTTTTAAAAAATCTGAACATACTTCTAATGCAGGGAGGCAATTTTATTAAACAGAAAAAAGGTTAAAAAGCAAATTATGAAATACCGTAACTCACCTGGGACTACTTTACTGTTGTATGTTCATTTGAATGTTGCAGGCAGTGTTGCGTTTCTTGTTCGTCTACACAGTCCTTCTGAAAATGCCCTAAATCACGTCTCAGCCAGTACTAGCTAAGAGCTTTAGAGGTAAATTATGAATTGATTAAAATATTTCAATTAACACATTAAAATACTCAATAATTCACACTGTTAACCAAAGACATGATGCTGTAGAACAGTTTTATGTTGTACAAGACCATTTTGAACTTTAGGAGCATGCATTTAATAAAAAAGTAAAACGTTGTGTAAACTGGAACAATTCATTTTAAGAAAAAGCGCTGGACCATCCTATAAAGTTTATAAAAATTCCACCTGTGAAAGATTCAGTAAAAATGAAACTCTTCAGATGCTAATGCCAACATGTGCACTGCATCATGTAAATTATGAAGTTTAAATGAAATGAAATACTTTTGTGATGGTAACTAAAAGAAGCTTAAAGTTGCTTAATTCAACACTAAGTAAGCGACAAACACATACAACTGCTAAAAGATGGTGTAGATAGTGCATCGTTTGCAACTTCACAATCCAGACAGAATTTATTCATTGCAATGACTGAATAACTACGTCTGTGGAGGTGCAATTGAGGAACATCTGTAAAGAAAGCAGACCATCATCACAACACAGGTTTTTTCTTTTCTTTTCTGGAGCTTTTACCTATCTCCCCAATGTTAGTCATTGTCTGAAATCTCCCCTATTATCTAGCACCATCTGAGAGAGCAAAGGCAAGCACAAATTTCTTCGAGACTTCACGCTGCCACCGCATATTTTCAAAAAGCCGTTCAGTGACGTAGGTACATGAATGCATTTGGAGGGAAGCATTAACTGTATAGTTTTGTACATGTGAGCCACCAAAAGGCTCACATGTACAAAATGTGCAAGAACTGTAGGATCATTCAGAATCAACCCTGGGTCCCGGACATTCCAAGCATACTCTAAGACTTGATTTTATAGCAAATTTTCAAGACAGTAATGAAACTGTCACCAACAGCCGCTCAAGAGACTTCTACAACATTTGCCTAGGTCTTTTAGCATCACAGAAGTACAAACATGTCTATAAAGGAAGCTAGCAATCGGTCCTTTACTGAGAGAAAAAAAAGCAATATTTTTACGAAATCCTATCTAGTTCACAATTACTCAGCTCTCTTTGAAAGATTGCCAGACTGAAGATCCCATCTCCACAACCATTTTCTATTTTTACAGAACAGGTAAAGGGCTAGGATTTTGAAAGCCTTTTGATGTATGCTTGGTGCCACTCTGTATCACTCCAAAACATAACCAATTAATCTTTAAAAGAACTATTGGGGTTTTTCTGCCATCATGTCTTGCGTGTGTAGGCCAAACTACTAAAATCAATTTCGTCCACAGATTATTTCACTTGTTAGTATGGTTTTCATTTTATACAAAAAGCTACGCACACCTGAAAGTCCAGAAACTTCACTAAACTTTAGAGAAATATTTGCTGTACGACACAGTCTGTGTGTGGACCATTACTAACTGTGGACAGGTGTTAGGTTAGAACGCATAACGCGCCCGGTCGCCGTAAGGGTCCCGCGGCATGTCGTACGCAGAACTCCGGTTGAGCGAAGAAACAGGGGAGATGCGCGACCGATCGTACGAATATCCTTCCCCCTCTACGGGGATTCGTCGGATCGGGCTCCGATCGCGGGTATAGTATGAAGACACGGGAGCCGGTGGAGGGGGGATGGGGCGTCGCTCATATGGGTCGAGGTTAGAGGAGGACAGGCGGTCTCTCGCGATGGTCGAGGACGTAGGGGGAGGAGGGGCAGGAAGAGGGACGGCGCGTCTGTCTTCGAAATAACCGGCTCCATACGGACGCGCCCGATACTTTTCGTAGTAGTCCACCACCCCGTACGGATCCCTTTCGTCATAGGGCGCTCGCCGCATGGGGTACCCGGGCACCGCGCTGCCATAGCCCGCGCCACTGCTGCCGTACGCCGCCTCACTGCCATACACCGCACCAACGCCGTAGCCCGGCGGGACACCGTAACTCACTGCGCCGTCATAGCCCGTGCCCCTTCCGAACCCAGTGGCACTGGGGTAAGCGGCTCCCCGAGAGAAGCTGTGCGCGGGTGCATAGTTGGCACCGTAGCCCGGCTCGCCATTGAAGCCACCACGATGGAAACCGCGACCGCCGCGACCACCACCCCCACCGAACCTGGGGGGACCATATCCTTCCGAGCCCGGGCCCTCTCGGTAGGAGCCATTCTGGTCCAGCGGGCACTCTTTGGACCAGTGGCCTTCCTGCCCGCACCGATAACAACCCGTCCTCTCTCCCATTCCCGGCGCAGTACGCAGGCGGCTAGTCGAAAGCTTCACGCTGATCAGTTTCCCTTGGGAAAAAGAAAGACGCAAGACAATTTGCCACGATACTTCTTAAAAAGTGCTACACAGACAGTCGAAAGTTAAAGGTTTGTATGCTCCATTGAAGCATAAAGTAAGATTTGAGATTTATGGACTACACAAATTGAGATGTGAGCATTAGAGACAGTCCATCTTTTCCAGGACATTTTACCAAAACTTCTAGAGCAATTAAACGTAGAAAGCCAAAATGCTAAAGGACGCGCTTACAAAATCTCTTTTAAGATTACTGTGAAGCATACAACTTTGAACAAAGCATTTCTTCTAAATCTAAGGGATTTTTGGTCAAGATGATAATATTTGAGCTTGTTGCTTATCACTTTAAAAAACTGGGAGGGCAACACTCCACTGAGCTGATTACAGCTAATCAAATAGATCAGGTACCAGGTAAACAGATTACATTGGTGAACAAGATAGGCACTAATTTTGCTTACCAGTTTTACTTACCCACGTGCTTTACAGATCATATTTGCTACAAGAATGGCAAAGTTAAAATTACTTTCAACTTATATATACATATATATATATATTAATACATATTTGCATTTTCTGCAATGGTCAAACAGATGCTCTAGCTCTGCATGCTGGTTCACCTTGAAAGGCTGTGTTGTCCAGCCCACTGATGGCCTCCATAGCATCCTCCACCCGCTCCATGTGTACGAAGGCATAGTCCTTCACAATGTCGCACTCAACTACAGGGCCATACTCCTCAAACTTGGCCCGCAGCTCCTGGTTGGTACAACTACTGCTGATGTTTCCCACATGAAGCTTAGTGGAGGCCTTCGGTTTTCCTCGGCTCATTTCCACATTCATGGCAAGGCCGTTGAGCATGTAGTGGTGAAGGTTTCGAATGGCTTCCTCAGCCTCAGCTTTGTCGTCCATGTGGACGAAGCCGAAGTTCTTCACAATATCACATTCTGATATTTTACCGTACTGAGAGAACAGAGAGCGAAGCTCCTCTGTTGTTGTGTTTGGGGAAAGATTCCCGACGAATATTTTAACCATTCTGGCCCTTGATTCTCACTCTCAGTTACCCTATAAAAAATGAACAGACATGAAGTTTAGACACCCTACAAAAAGACAAATAAACAGACGTGGGGTTTAGACACCCTACGAAAAGACAAGCACACAGACGTGGGGTTTAGACACCCTACGAAAAGACAAATAAACAGACGTGGGGTTTAGGTACCCTACGAAAAGACAAATAAACAGACGTGGGGTTTAGGTACCCTACGAAAAGACAAATAAACAGACGTGGGGTTTAGGTACCCTACGAAAAGACAAATAAACAGACGTGGGGTTTAGGTTCCCCCACGAAAAGACAAATAAACAGACGTGGGGTTTAGGTACCCTACGAAAAGACAAATAAACAGACGTGGGGTTTAGGTACCCTACGAAAAGACAAGCACACAGATGTGGGGTGTGGATGCCCTACAAAAAGACAAATGCCCAGATGTGGGGTTTAAAAAACAGTGGCACAGTGGAATAGTTATAACATGAGCGATAGTGATTAAAGGAATGGTTCACAATATTTCTTTTACCCCAAATGCAGTTAGAAATAATGGAAGTTTGTGTCACACAGATCTCCAGTACTTTTTAGCTACATTAGCCTCTTGGCTCTAGTGCAAAACTAAATAGGCTAAATTTGGACACCAAACATGTCAAACACGTCTACAATTGAGATAAGGGGAAAACTGTAATTTTGAATACTAGGCGAAACACTCCTTTAACCACCGTCACGTGTATAAGTACGCCTAATGTAACGTTACTCCGCGCTTGGAGTCAGCTACATAATGTAAAGTTAAATAATTAAAAACGCATTGGACGAAAGCTCAGTAACACGCGTTACATGAATCTAGTTAGGGTAAGATATATTTCTAATTAAACCCAACAAATTCTCAATGAAAATAACGGCAGAGAGGCATCTTTGGTGCCGGGCCTACTCATGGCGAGGACAATAGAGCAGCACGCTGCGCTGAAGAGCGGAGCGCCGGGCGAAAAGACCAGACTCACAATCAGAGCCATCAAACGGACAAACGAAACGTTTAGTCCACGAACTTAAGATAACACATATTAACTGTGTACCGTCTGAACAACTAGCAATACGGTTTAGCGGGGTAATGCAGGCACACTGGCATCAAGCTACGGCTAGCAAGGCAACAGCAAATGTAAATCAAAGACATTCAAGTAAAACGAACTGGATATTAACGAACATCGCCGATATCTGCTGGAAAACTGGATCTAATGGATTACGAAAGCGAATCACTGCAAAGCCAACATGCCTGCGCTCGATATCTCTGTAAATAATGCCGCTTTAATACCGTACCTTTGCAGCCGTTACGAAGAAGTTGCCGGTCTCGACTGAAATGGCGAACGTGGCCAACATAAAGACGCGCCCACAGGGCCCAACCCCCTTTCAGCTTCACTATACAGACAATAACACTGAGCTACGACCACAGTGTCTGAGCCTCAGTCCCTTATATAGATACTTGGTCGCACAAGCATTATTCATGATCTGCCTACTGATGTCCATAAACGGGAGTTTGTCCCTCCTTTGCTGCAGTTACAGCCTCCACTCTTCGGGGAAGGCTTTACAGTAGACTACTGCACCTGGAACATGTAGTGTTGTGAAGATTTGATTGCATTCAGTAACAAGAGCTTTAGTGAGGTCAGGTACTGATGTTGGGTGATTATTTCTGGATCCGACTCATCTCAGAGGTGTTGGACGGAGCTCCAGCACTCCTGAGAATACATTTTCACTGCACCACAGCTCACATGCTGAGGTGTGCTTTAGGCCCACATGCCACTGGATATGGTTAATGGAAATGTCTCATGTGCAGCTGATCCAGAGCAATTAGCAATGCTTTTTTTAAATGGAGATTATATAAAGTATATCCATATCTATGGAGATTGCATTCCAGCACACGTCTTGCCATGAACGTGAAAAACAACAGAGAACACAACACATTTTCACCCAAAAATATTTTGGTTTATTACAAAAGATCTCATAAAACACTACCTCTGAGGGAAATCAAATTTATAAACAGTTTCACCGACCTTACCAAGGCACCCATAAAGAAGTTACACCACACCAGCAATCTTAAAGGTGAACTGAGCCCTGAGTGATAGTTGGTCATCACATTTCTATTGCTTATGTACAGCTTTACATCCACTTCCGTTGCCCAGACATTAGCATGACGTCAGGCAAACCCTTGGTGAAATACTGTTTTATAGAACAAGTAAGCACTGATGCATTCTTACCATGTCCTCATACCACCAATAGGTAAGAGGTTGTGTACAAAGTCTCACAGTGCACACACAGATAAAATAATTATCATCTCTTTCATATGTATGACTTTTATATCCTAAATTGGGTCTAACTGGTGCTAAACCAGTCTCAAATATGTGTGCAAAGCCTCCAGAATCCTGCAGAATCTTTGAAAAATCTCACTTAAACTGAGAGAAAAAACAGGTTAGCTCTATTATCTTTGTCCTATGTACCTTTAGTCACGTTATAGCCATAGATGAACAAACATCTTGTTTGCAGGTGAGAAAAGTCAGAAGAGCATATTCTGTGATATGTAATGCAAATCAATGAACTGTGCAAGTAAGAGTAAGAGAAAAAGTACGATAAGGAAGGGGGCAAAAAAAAAAAAAAAAGTAACAGGAATGTTCATTTTAGGTTTTGTTTTCTCCATAAAGCTCTTGAAAGACATAGCCTTACACTAATACATATTTCCACTGCAAGAAACTGAAGCAGATTGTCCTCACAAGACATGTAATGCTTGCTAAAATAATTCAAAAAACAAATAAAATTAACAGCACATTAGGACCCCAAAAACGACATAAGAAAAACTAAAAGTAACTGAGTGATAGATTGCATGAGGGCTAAAGCAAACAAATGGTAAACTGCAAACCTCACTTGAATGGCTGTGCTTCTCAATATGCACGGAAACGCAAAAACTTAAGCAGGACAATATGTACTCTGCAACCCACAAGGCAAACATGCAAGGTTTAAATCAACATGAACCTGCTTAACATCTCGCATCGTTACACAATCAATGTCTTGATGCCCCCAAAAAACTAATCAGTAAGAAACTTTTTGATAAACATGGGTAATGAGGAGAAGACAGAATGTTAACAACTGAGTTAAACATATGTAAGCGGAGAGCTAATAAGTGATAATGGAGCCATGTGCCTTCTCAGTCTTTTATCTTTCAAATTCAGTCTTGCATCTCAAAAACTTTTTTGTTTCCTTGTTTTGATTGAAGCAAGGTGGAGGGAATGATCGCAAAGGAAAATCCAGCTGTTTCAACGCACCTGAAAACACAACAGAACAGATATCAGACATGTAAGAGACCTTTCTCAAAGCTCCCTTCAGATTTATCCACATAACCCGAGAGAAGAGACTTTCCCCCTACATCACTGAGCATTTGATGCGACTGATTATATTTCTCTGCTCAAAAACACACTCAGTGTCAGATCACACCCTGGGGATCAGAATTAAAACCACGCTGAGAATTATGTTCCCCAAATCGCTCACCTTGGCATGTGTGTGGCTTAGTACGCATATCGCGCCCGCTCGGTGGAAGGGTCTCTGGCCCGCGACACGGCATATGAGGTGCTCCTTGAGACCGGGGAAAGACGCGAGCGCTCATACGAGTAGCCATCAGAGCCAGTGCCGACTCTTCTGATCGGGCTACGGTCCCGCGAGTAGTACGATGAGGCTGCGGATGGCAGGGGTGGCGGCAGAGGGCGGCGGTCATAGGGGTCAAGGCTGGAGGCAGCCAACCGCATCCTTGAGAGAGAGGAAGAAGAGGGAGGGGGAGGAGGGGGAATGGAGAGCCGTCTATCGTCCAAATAGCTAGAGGCAAAGGGCCGAGTACGATACTTCTCATAGTAATCAACGGCACTGCAGCGGTCACGCTCATATGCAGGTGACCTCTCCAGGTAGGCGCTCACGGGCTTGCTGAGGTACCGATCTCGAGCATCAGCACCATAATCACGTGAAATCCCATAGCTGGGCTGGTGGCTTAATGGTGGCCCAGAAGGTATTCCTGCTGGATAGCTCCTAGCAGGAAACATTCCTGGGCCTGCCCTGCTATAATCAGGGCCTCCTCCAGAGAAACCCCTGCCACCATGGAATCCTGGGCCACCCCCATAGCTACCGTTCTGACCGCGCCTGCAGTCTTTGGACCAGTGACCCGGTTCTCCGCAGACGTAACAGCCGGTTATGTCTCCCATGCCGGGCACTTTGCGGAGGCGACTGGTGGACAGTTGTACGTTTATCACCTTGCCTTATGAGAGGAAGAGAAGACACGCAAGACAGTGTAAAACCTTTCGCTCACGCCATCGCATTCAAGAGAATGAAAAAAGCAAGACAGCCAAAACGCACTGCGGATGTGGAATGTTCTGTCACAGAATTAAACTGCAGAAATTTCATTCACGTACGGAAAGTGCTACATAAATGTACCAATAACATAAAACACAGAAGGCCCGATATCTGTTTAGGATCTACTGCTTCTCCATAGGTAAAAAGGGAGATTCAATTATTACTTAAGCTAGAAATACTGAATAGAAAAACTATAAACTCTGGATAGCACTTTCTTTCTTCGTTGTCTGTGAGAGTTCACCTTGAAAGGTAGAGTTGTCCAGCGCGCTGATGGCCTCCATCGCATCTTCCCTTCGCTCCATGTGTACAAAGGCATAATCCTTCACAATGTCGCACTCAACCACAGGGCCAAACTCTTCAAACTTCGCCCGCAGCTCCTGATTTGTGCAGCCACTGCTGATGTTGCTTACATGCAGTTTGGTAGTTCCCTTGGGCTTTCCTCGACTCAACTCCACATTAATGGCCTGCCCATTCAGCACGTGATGGTGGAGTTTACGAACAGCCTCTGCCGCTGCCTCTTTATCATCCATGTGCACAAAGCCAAAATTTCGCAGGACGTCACACTCCTTGATTTTGCCATATTGCAAGAAAAGATCGTGCAGGTCTTCCTTAGTCGTACTTGAAGAAAGGTTGCCAACAAAGATCTTAACCATCTTTACCGCCGATATTTTTTGCTCCTGGGTAGAGAGTATAGTTTCGAAATTCACGTTATAGAAGACTCGTTGAGCGATATGGATTTACCTATCTAACAAATCTTACCAGTTAGTCTATGACACTAAATCATCTAGTAAGGTAGTAAGGTCTACAGAGTTGGCACATTCATGTCCATAAACTCAGATAAACCTTAAATTAACATTTTAAAATACTGCCACTAATACTATTTAATTAACTTCCAAGTTTATACATTGTCGCTGTTGGCACTAACCCTTGTCTTTCCATATTTTTGTACAAAATATGAAAATTATGTCCTTTACATTGTGCGAACATTTGGTGGTGCATGGACCAGTAGAATTGGTCCAAAATGACTTGGAATAAAATATCTTTACTCCCATTAAAAACACATAACCTTTCCCCCTTCCCCTATAAAGTTACCTTTTTGGAGATATAAAATTTTGTTCCAACATCTACATATTTATCTCCCAGGTGGACAGAGTAGTCTAAACCCATACCCAAGTAAACGTATCACTGCTTTGGTAGTGAGGTGAAGACTCAAGCAACAAAACCAAAAAACAACAGGTCAAAACTGTTCTTAGGCACTTAAAAAAAGTACAGAACTGCAGTGGAACTTTATATCATATCTAGGCTCTATTAGCAACTTAAAAGTCTGCTGAATTTCAGAGCAGTGGTACAGTTGTCACCAACGCAAGAATTAAATACTAAGATGGGAACCAGTGACTAAATGTCAATGACTTCAGTGAAGTGAAGTGATTATTTAAAAACACTCAGAGTACAAAGTTTTACTTGAGTACAGGTAACTCAGATAGCTACTACCCAGCTCTGTGGTTAGAAATATAACTAACGTTACCAGCTTACCGTGAGATCTGTTATATCTGCACCGCTAGCTTGCTAATTTGTTGAAGAAGTTCAGCTACTAACTTTTAGCTATTCGGGCCACATCGGTTCTGTACAGCGCCAGGTCGTTTAGAGACAAGAGTTTTTCTCGTGTTTAAAAGTGCGACTGTTGCGCAGCGGAGTACATTAGGCTTGGTTTAGTGAGGACAGAAACTCGTGAACGTGTGTGACGTTAGTTAAGTTATCTGAAGGCCCGCGGGCCTCATGAGCTGCTTGCGAAGGAGCTTAAGTCGGAGCAGCAGTGAGCCGCGTTAGCCCAAAACAGTTCAAAACAGACCCGCCAAACGCACGACACGACATAAAAACGACAGCGAATGTGCAGTACACACCTGCCTAGTCTAAGGAGCGATTTCCCAAACCCATTAGTGCAAAAATTAAAGTTGGTTATCTGAAAACCTGAACTGCTCTTACCGTGTAAACCAACACGAGCGCCGAAGGAAATGAATGGAAACACGAAATGGCGTCGCCAGGAAAACAGAGAACGCTTCCGGTACATGTCACACTGCAATTTACACGTTTACAAAACATATAACATGCAAATATGCGCACCAGAAAGCACCTACATAAAAATGAACACACTCATACACACACACACACACATATATATATATATATATACACACACACACACACACACACCTGACTGTAAGTTCATGGCTCTGCTGCATTCCTGCTTCTAATGTTCGAGTCGGTAAATATTTCGATCAAAACTAACATTTTAAAGGGGAATTCCTCCGAGTTTTCAAAATGCCTGCTTAGTTAAACCTGTGAGATATAAAACAGTCGTTCTGGGTGGTTTGATGTGAAACGTGCCGTTTCTGGAGAAACCTACCGATTCAGAAATGTGAAAGTAACCAGACGTCCGAAGCGATTAAATCCTCTTAAAGCTCCCTCGCAGAGTTACTACACTCCAGTGACGAACCCGCTGATGGCCGAGACGTTATTTTACGTTAGTTATGAGACAGTTTGAACCAAAGCGGTTTAAATCCATTCACTCCCGGAGGGAACATACAGGACCCTGTGCGGCAAATCAGTATCCAAAGAAAACGTATTTCCACCGTTTTATCATCAACATTTCATGTAACATCTCTACAAAGCACCATCATCTCCTTAAGTCTTAATTTCAGCCACTGAATTCTGCAGTAACGTTTAAAACTCTGACCCTACTCCCACTCCTGTGCAGAAACGGGTCTCAATGTTAATTTCACTTCCCTATTAGAAGTAGCTCATGAGGAATTTGTGTTTGACTTCCACGATGGTAATGTTTTAACCTTCTCCAGTTTATTCAAGGCTTTCAGCTTTGCTGTTGAAAAGCATCACGTCTTCCTGCCAAAGACGCCTTTTAGTAGTTCACAGTAACCCGAGAGGAAAAGGGAGGGAGGAGGACGGGAAACAAAACACTCCAACAACTTTTCAGGAAGTCATTTTTATTGTAAAATGTCACATTTGGTGAAGCTCTTGTGAAAAATGTGTTTTGAATTCACTTTCTAAATAATTAGCCTGCATGCATTAAACATTTTTAAAGTAACTGCTACGATCTACCCCTACAATGTAAAAAAAAATCCTTACAAAATTCCATGAACACCATTTCCAAGCACATTTTTACTTTATATCCCTTGTTTCTACCAATATAGCTTGTGATGGCTGTGAGGAGCTGCCTCAACAGCTGAACTGACATGCTGACAAACTTTATATCATTACTGTAAATGCTTGGACAATAAAAAAAAAAAACATTCCATCACAAATCATTGAACAAGCAAGTAGGACAGGCATGAACCTTTTAATATTGCCTAGCACTAACAAAACAGGCTCATCACCAAGCCTGAGCAATCACCAAGCAATACCTAAAAAAACCTAAGCAATGTTCAGCTGTTTATAAAACTTTCCGTTTTCTTATTACCCAATTTACTTAGTTGAATTAATTTGCTCAGTTGGTAAGGGCATGAACCTTTAATTATTGCTCAGCACTTAAAAAAAAACAAAAAAAAACCCAAAAAATTACATGGCCTGAGCAAAATAACTCATCCAAGTCTGTATTTTGGGTAAAATGGGGGGGAAAAAAAAAAACACACTACAAATAGCCAAATCTTGTTAATGATTTCATACTTGCAATAGATTGAAAATATCAAAGAATGAGAAAATCAGGGAAAAGCATCATCAACTCCATCCTTATTAAATCATACCACAAATTTCATAGTCATGCAAGGTTATGAATACCATAACCAACTTACCTGAGTTTGTGATCCAATGTTCTCAACCCTCACAATTAAGTGAAGGGCTGACTGAGATTCAAAAACAAACAAAAAAGACAAAAGATTATCTTCATTTGTTGAGTTAAAAACCAAAAGACAATTCAAGCTAACTGGGGACAGAAGACCAAAAGGGGAAATTAAAATAAGATGGTTGTTGAGGCACGCAGAAATGTGTGGCTTGGATTTAGAAGGGGGAAGGTTTATGTCATCATGCATATCGAACAATATCGCCTTTTTAATATGTCGTCGCAGAGATTATGCTATTTCTGCTCCATCACGATGTACTCCCAAGACACAGCTTGATTATGCATTGTGTTATTTTCTTTCCATTTCATCAACGTCTGCGTGACGAGTTTGGCTTCAGCCTCAGATACTACATTATCTAATTTACACTTGCATAAACTGTTCTGTTGAAATAAATAAATGAATAAATAAACAAATCGACGCATGTGTCAGACTTTTTATTAAAAACAAAAAAGAAAACATTGTATTTAAAGAATTGCCAATCTCTGTAACTGAATTTCAATCTAAAAGAAAAACCTCAACTCATACCATTTGCCGCTTTTATTGCTGCTCTGAATATTTTAATCGCAAGGCGCACGTGTGTACCCATTAAGTCTACTAAGACAGATGTGGCACTTGTTCAAAAGAACATGTCTTGAAAGTTATGACAGATCTCAACTAAGTTACAAAAGATAAGCTTCAAATTAAACAAAATGTTTTGATTTTACAGAAATACCACACAACGTACATAAGTTCTGAATGCTGACAGCAGAACCGCCACACTGGGAACCAGTAACAACTATATAGTAATAGTTTTAACAGAATCTAAAACTTTTAGCCTGTCTGCTTTATGTTCAATCACCTGATGAAGTCGACATAGTAAAAACAAGCAGAACAGAGATTAGGCAAAAGGTTACAGTTTAAGCAAGAGGACGAAATTGAGTCGAGTAAAAGCGTTTAAGTTTAAAGCGTGAAGTCCGCAATAGAACTCTTCCAATATGTGAGGCGCAGGCAAACGAAACGCGTTCCGTCAGACGAGGGGTGTATCGCGTCGTGTGCACCTGGAGACGACAACGACGATCTTGTCGAATAATTTACACCTGAAAAGAGAGCAAACCACATAAGTCAAAAGCCTAGCAGAGCCATTTCTTAAACTGCACTGTTAAGTCCACTGTGTCTTAATTATACACCTTATAATTAAATTTACGCAAATTTAGGTCGCCTCTATACATCTTAGCTACATGGTCACTGCATATTAGCAGTTTTTACTGCCACGTCAATCGATGTTATTGCAAATTACGCACTCCCTTCACTTTACGCACTAGCGGACAAGGCGCAGCGCGAGTGCAATAGAAGACTGTCTTTCTTTAGGAAAACGCCTTTATACTGCATACTGCCATTTAGAAAGCTCTTTCACTGAGAGCCTATCCTCACCTTGGGTACACAAGTGCAGACATTCACTTTAGTATGAAAAGCGTGCAGGTGGCGGTGGAGGCACCCTGTCAGAGTAGGGGTCCCTGGAACGAGCCGCGTTGTACATTGGGGTCCGGGACATGGAAAGAGGGGAGAGACGGGAGCGCTCATATGAATAGCCATTTCCTGTGGGTGCTGCAGGGGCTGGTGGAGCCCTTGTGATGGGACTACGATCTCGGGCATAATATGAAGACGGTGGGGGAGGGAGAGGACGACGCTCATAAGGGTCAAGACTAGAAGCGGCCAGGCGCTCTCTCATGATGCCAGATGAAGGGGGTGGGGGAGGTGGGGGAACAGAGCCCATCCGGCGATCCTCATAGGAGGGAATGCCGTAAGGGCGAGCACGATATTTCTCATAATAATCCACCACCCCGTTACCATCACGTTCGCGATCGTATGAAGGATAGCCACGTTCCGGATAGGGGGGGCGCCTAGGTGGAGGGGGTGGTGGTGGTGGAGGAGGGGCAGGGGGGTAACCATGGGACCCAGGAGGGTGACCAAAGCGGCCTCTAGGATATCCAGGAGGACCTGGCTCAGGCCTCTCGCCAGGGAAACGGGGTGGCCAATAGCCTCCACTTTCTGGGGGGCCATAACCGTCATCCTCTCCTCGTGGTCGGCTCTTTGAGATTTGAACGTGAATCCTTTTGCCTATAAATGAAAGCATTGCAAATTAAAAACAACATTTTCAGAACAACAGTTATAAAGACATCACATAAGCATACTGACTCAAATTGAACTGTACAGAATTTATATTTACTTTTCAATTTAAATTTAACTTTAAGTCCAAATTAAGAGTGGAGAACTTCCTACCTTGGAAGTCAGAGTTGTCCAAGCCCTTTATTGCGTCCATGGCCTCATCTGAGTTACTCATGTGTATAAATGCAAAGTTTTTTATTATGGCACACTCAGTCACTGTACCATATTCTTCAAACAAGGCCCTGAGCTCTTCCTCTGCACCCTTCTCTACATTGGCCACATGCAGCTTGACCGGGCCCTGGTTCTTGCCTCGACTCGCCTCAACATTAATGGGTGTGCCATGCAGCTTGTACAAATGAAGGTTCCGAATAGCCTTCGTAGCACTCTTGCGATCATCCATATGGACGAAGGCAAAGTTTTTGATGATAGCACATTCTGTGACTGTTCCATATTGAGAGAATAGTGCCTGGAGCTCATCAGTTTGCGCCTGTGCCGGCAGGTTCCCAACGAAGATCTTCACCATTGTCAGTATGAACAGAAACCAAGTCTGAAAGACACTAAACAAAAACGTAACGGGTCGGTTAGAAAAGGGAAACCATCAAAACAATAAAATACATTATATATTGCTTGTGTGTTTAAAATTAAATACATACACGGAAAATAAAGAGTGTGCCCGTAAAACTGGTTTTAAAAAAAAGGTTCGCGTGAAATCGAAACTATTTGTAGTACTAGTCGCACTTCCTGCTTAGGCAGCACTTATCTAACCATCTAAGCACCTACATAAGGGCGACATACAATAAACTGCGTGCACCGCGCTAGTTTTACGCAAGGATAAAAAGAGCAGGATATCTGACAAGGGTTAGAACCGTTCTGTTCTTCGTTCTGGTTATAAATTAAGATTACTACTTATTGTCAACACAGTTAGCTAAGCGTTCTTTAGCTAGCTACCGTGCTAATGCTAGGCGGCGAACACATGAGTGAGGGACTTTGCGGTGAACGTCGAAGCCGCTTTGAGGGATTACGGAAATCGGAAAGCATCAAAACCCACAATTATCCGCGCAAATATTCATTAAATCCCGGATATACTTCGTAAACGCCGTGCAGACGAACGCTTCGTCTTCGGTTAGCACAGTTGGCCGCTAGTTCAGAAATGAATGGCGAAGCGGCGTGGAACTACAGGCCGCAGAGGGTCAACGAAGCTCAAGTCAGCGCTTCCTACTTGCCAGCTTGTTGTTCGAATTTTGCCGTTCCACCTTAAACGTTGCAACAGTTACGTTCTGGCGCCTGAGGCGTTATAGTAAATGCTGCACTATTTAAGGTGGACCGGGAAAATTCGAACAAGAAGCTGGCGAACGTACGCCAACTTCAGCTTCAGAGTCAGGAAGTCAGTGAATCCTGAATTTTTTATTAAACTTTTGGAAGTCTGCTCTAGGCCACATAAATCCATTGTATGCAAAGAAAATCGCATCTCCAAGATTAAAGTAATGTAATTAAATGCGTTTTTATTTTTAGCAGCGGCTGAGAATAAGCTAACGCTAACGGCTGGCTAGCTAACCTAACAAGCTAACCTAGACAAAGTTAACAAGATTAGCCAGCACCATGAACGGATTATTGCAACTAACTTACACAGCCGTCTTTAAAACTAATAAATTCGTTCTTGATCGACGTCTAAAATTAGGATCTTACCAAACAAGCACTAACGCTAACAGCCAGAAGGTCAAAGCACTTCACAGATACTCACCCCTTCCTTCTGCCCGCGCTGGAGAAACGGGTGTCGCCACTCTTAAACCTGATCGTCCTGGTCCCGCCCACCTACAGGTTCGACCAATCGGTGCGAGTACACCGGGAGGACGAGCGCATTATGATTGGATGAACACCTCTTTTTTCACTTGACTGATAGGAAAAAGAGCCAGTCTTATTTGGTATTGAGCATGATTTAAAAATGGACGATACCACTTATTTTCCGACCGATACCAAATCAGAGGTAGGCTATCCCGATACCAGCACCAAAACCGATACATTTAAAAGTCTTCCTGTGCACATAAAAAGGGTGAAAACCTTGTGATTTCAACAGTAAAAACTGGTAAATATTAATATGCTTTTGTATGTTTTGCATTTTTTGAAAGTGTCGAAATACTGTTCCAATACTGGATACTGATTGTGTGTGTGTGTGATGACTGGAGGAGGGGGGCAGAAAGAAAAATATACTTCTTATATTTATTTGGTGCAGTCTTGTTTTTACACTTTTTCTGCATCATATACAAACATTTACACAAAATTTAATTTAAAGATATTAACACTATTGTTTAAAAAACATTTGGTTTCTTTGTAAGGATCAGTAATCAAAGGGAAACATCATAAGTGCAAGTATCAATAGTGTAGTATTGCCATTTACACATGGTATTTCCATGTGTTTAAAATGCATCTCCAGTGACCACTTGCAATCAGATTTTGTGACTGGAGAAAGGGTGTCGTGCACATTCACAGCCCTGGCCTCTCACTGCATTCATCAGGTAAAGGTCCCGCCAGTCGTTGTTCGTGTACATGCAAGGGCTGTTACATATGCTTAGATTGCATGGCCTGCCTTTACGACTACTAAATTGCCAAACAAACAGAAAGAGGATATAAAGGGAGTGACTATGCAAAACAGCTGTTTTCATCTCTGCTGTGATGGTGTAGGTGTCCTTTACTACTGACAGGGACGTACGGGACACTGTTGTGTTCACGCTGCAGATATTATTTGGCCAAATAGGTCCCTTTCCACCCCCAAATGTGGTTTGAGTGGTCAGATCTCAATGGCTCCATATATACCTGTCATTAACATGCGTCCTGGGTGATCCAATCATAAATAGACAGCACTTTACAGTACAAGTGTGAATGGGGTTCAGTATCTCTCAGAGAGGCATAGTGATCCAATCACTCAAACCATCATGATAGTATATATTATACTTTTTGTCATTTTTTCAGTCTACCTCATTCTTTTACGCCAGAAATTATTCCAGAAAACAACAAAAACTACCTGGAAAACAAAACCAGAATCAAATAAGCAAAAGACAAATTGACTAAAAACCCCCCAAAATACTCTACTTATTAATAGGACACAGTAATAAATAACTACTCCTGATAAACCTTAGGTCTATCATTATGAACCTTTATTTCTTTATTAATTAATGAAATGTGCTGAAAGAGGTAGATTAACTGATTCTTTAAAGCGAGGTATTATGTCTCTTAATCCAAAATCTACAGAACATACTCTCTGTGTGGAAACCGCACTTAACCCTGACTATAAAAAGCTTGTATCTGTGTGCAAATAGGCTCAAAGCTTGTTTGAATGAAATGATTTCTCTCCCAGGGATTATGAAACATCTCCATCAATATCTTGTCTGAGATATTTTGAGGTACTCAGAGTTATTATCAGGATGAGGTCATTTTGCTTATTCATTAAACTTTTGACAAAGTTTTATGTATGAGGCTATGGATAATTTTAGTTTAGGAGGAATTAGAGAAATTAGATAAGTCCCTATGTCTTGCTGTTTGTTCCTGATAGCGTCAGAGCTTCTGAATGTACATCTCTTGTGCTGTGAAACCAGTTAGACTATACATTAGAATTGCAGATCAGTCGGCAGATGACACATGCTTCTTCTTCCATGATTATATGCAGATTCCTAACATTTTTGATGATCTGCTCTAAAAGTTAGTAGTCTGAAAAAAAAATCTTCTAAACAAATATTTCAGGTAATGTCTGTAAAAGACGTTCTTTCACCACCACTGTAAACAATTCTGACTCTGTCAGAATTTGCATGCTGAAATAAATATTATATAGTATAAATGTATTACAAAAATACTATTACAGTCACCTTCTTTAGTTCATGTGACAATAATTTGTATATATTTATTGTTAGTTGCTGTGGTGGCCTTCTGTATTTGCTCTCTTGCAAATTCTGCCTACTTATCTTCCCATAACTAATTATTAATTAATTATCTTCCCCATAATAAAAAATAAATAAAATACAAATAATACTAATGCAATAAGTAGTGGTGTGATGTATGTCAACTATTTCCAGACCTCTACTCAAAGCAGTTTTATTTGTAGTTCCCATGTATTTCCTGGTGTAACTAATCCATCGTTCATTAAATTAAAATCAGTTGTGCTGGTGATGGAATTTAACAAATCCATGTGATGGCTGGGGGCACTGAAGAGAGCTCTAGGGCCAAAGTCATGTTCTATTCAGCTAATAACATCTTGACTGCTTTTTGAAAACAAGAAATTCTTATTACATTTTACTGTATTCATGTTTATGTGTATTTTTTCTTATGATATGTGAGTTTTATATAGAGGTGTTCCTAGCAAAAACACACTTTTTTGTGGGTTGTGTTGTCATTTAGATTATGTTGTGATGTAGGCTATCAATATCATGTTACATTTGATTGCTGATTTTTTTTAGTTCATTCTAAGAATTATTTTTGTGACACCCGTTAGAAGCTACTATTTAAGAGTCCTACCCTGGTGAGACTGTCATAAGGGCATGAAAACACTTAAGAACATATTTTTTCAAGCATATCACATTCTTACAACAACAGAAGAGTTAGGAAAGAAACGATATGAAATTCATATGAAGTAGTTTTGAAGAAAAAGAAGTTAATTAATTAAAGAACTTAATTAATCTTATTAAATTAATCAATCTCAGTATGTAGTTAAGAAAAGAGGCACATTTAAGAGGATTTTCTTTCTTAAAACCCATTTGTGAATCCAGTCCAGGTCTTGAATGGTTGTAAATAACCAGCTACCAAGATGGCCGCTGAGTGAACAGACTTTCCTGTAAGGACTTTCACCCTGATTTTTGGTTCCGAGCGTGTCCTGTAGGCTGTGAACGGTTCCGCTGACAGTAAACCCATCCTTTCTAAAGGGACACGAGTAAGACCGTTTCCTCATTGAACGTGTTTCAGTGTAGATTAACTCGCAGCCTGAACCACCGATAAGCGAAGGCCTGTAGGTCACAACCATAAACCCAGTTTATTGGGATTGGAGACCTCGTGCCCTTGTTTTGATCGCTGTAAGGCAGCTCCGTCTCGAAACCGCACTATATTAAAAATCTCAACTCTACGACAGGGACATAATACAATAACACAACGATAATAATACCGCTATCGTCTTATCCTAATGTAATGAGATAATGAATCTATTTCACACTTCTGAGCCAGGTTTCATCATGTTTATCGAAATTTCCCGAGCTATTGCGCAACACCGGACTTTCCGGGCGGAGTGTCAGATTTCTCCGCTCTTCTTCCTGGATGTGGTGATGAAACCTCACTGGTCGCTTCTCTCTGAAGGCAAACAACAGAAGTCCGTTAGACTGAAGAGGAGCAGAGCGGTGCACACTGACTGACAGAGAGGTGGAGGCTGAAGCGGTGCGGCTTTTCGGTGCTAAACTGTAAAGGTAGGCTGTGCAGTGTGAGTGAGGTAGCATGCTAAGCTAAAACTGCATTAGTAGTAAACTTCTGTCTGCCGTGAACAGTGAGCAGAGCTGTGCTGGCAAGTGTTTGCACACGAAATGCTTGGTATTTGTAGCCTTTGTGTTGCAGTAGTAAACCGATTACTCAAACCAGAGAAAAACAAGTTAACTCAATGTATCAGGATTAGTGCTGCTGTATAAAGCGTCTTATCTGTAGTATTTTCTTCTCTGGATAATATTCCTCTAACACTGTCTTGTAATGTTAATCTATAAAACTTGTGTTGTACACTGAAAAAAACGGTGCACGATTCAAATGTGTCAGGTGGTTGCAAATGAATATAATGTATGACGACACTTTTTCAGGCTTCTGTTTTCTAAACAAAGCAATGAGCAGTTGTCTTAAACAATGACAACATAGTTCATGGTGTAGTCATATGTGTTTTAAAAGCAAATGTTCTTGGGTTTCTCTTTTGTAGGGAAGGACCAAAATAGTGTTAAACAACAGCAAAGTGATATGGCTTGTGGGATGTTCATATATGATCTTAAAGCACTTTTTTGTTTCTGTTTTGTAGGTAATAATCTGTAAGAAAAGTTGACTTAAGTGAGAGTCCTAAAAGCAACAACTATGAATGTGTCTCAAACAATGACGACAGAGGAGACACTCACATGTCTCCACATTTATCTCTATCATCCTGAGCAAGCCACCCAGCCTCTGTACAACCTCTTGCCCCTGAATCGCCTTCACAAGAGGAGCGCCGAAGACTCCGTCAGGTTGGGGCGAGACGGACAGACCTGCACTTTCGTCCTGAACGACGCTCGTGTCTCCAGAAAGCAGATTTCTTTCCAGGCATATCGCAAGGCTGGTAGTGCAGACATGCGCTTCACTGTCCAGAACATTAGTCAGAAAGGCAAGGTTGTGGCCAACGGGTGTGAACTGGGATACCTTGAGCGAGCCGATCTTGAGGATAAGGCCCTGCTCCGATTCGGCAGGTACGAGTTGCTGATTTTGAGGGAACCTGGCGAATCACAGGACAGTTTTGAGGTTCTGTTTGAGAAGCGGAACATTCCCCCTTCACGAGAAATGGGCGTGGATGTAAACTTCAGGTCAGCGGTGATGGAAACAGGCATGAGAAGCTATCAGAATGGAGGACCTCTTAGTCAAGAGCCACTTGAGTCTGACGAGACTCTGTTTGAGTAGCTGTTGGGAAAGAATCCAGCTGTTTGCACTGATCTAAACATGAGTTCACCAAGCTGTGCTTTTGTGGTTATTATTAGTGTCTGAAAAAGAAAGGCTGCTGTTGAATCAGCAAAAATGACAGTTTCTTCATTTCGCAGAGTGAGAAAATAAGCAGGTTTCCACTTTGAAACTTTGCCTGTTCTTGTTAATATTTTGATTTCTGATTCACTTTTTTGACTCTGTTACTTAAAATTCCATGTCTTTTTTTCTTCTTAGGACCACTTAAAATATGTGTGAAGGTTTATATACCAAAAACAATCAGTTTCATTTTTCCATGACCATTTTCCAAACTCCATAATCCATTAGAATTAAACAAACTGTTTTTATTACTGTGCAATTAAGTCTAATATATGTAAGTTTTATCTGATCTTCAGTGTGACAACTTCAGTGTGAATAGGCAGGGCTGAAGTGTTGTCGGCTGAATAGGTGGATGAGTGTAAATGTGCTTTTTGTGATATCACAGTTTTAGTGAAATCACAGAAACCACAAATTCAAGCTATTTTCATATGCATGAACCGTGGGGTGAATGTTATATTTAGAAACTTTAACAGTGTTTGCATGCTACTTCAAACTGTTTTATTTTAAAAAAGGGAATTTGTTATGGCACACTGGCCCTTTAAAGCTCTTTGTAAATAATGGACTGAACAAAACATTGAGTAGCATTTTTGACTGGAACCAGCTAATTGTATTTTTCTAAACACTGAGCCAGAGGTTTACCCCCTCTCTATATACAAGTATGCTTATCTTAAAGTATTTAAACTAGTATTCATAGCATTATTGTTATCCTGAGATATACTGTGTAATATTGTGATAAAGTACCATGCATTTGTTGACCGTTCATGTGTTACACATATGAAGTATAGGCAGGAATGCCCTGAAATGTGAGAAATAGCTAATGAAGGCTAACACTCTGTATTAACTTTAATAAACTGAATTTTGTAAAGCTGTTGGATTTTCTTTTGTCAAAATAGAAAACCACCTGTTTCAGTAGTTAATAGGTCTATGCACTGTAGGTTTACATAAAACAAGTGAGGATGTCTGCATAGGGAGTTCTGACCTACAGCCAAAGTATTCAAAGAATCCAATATAAGATAAGAGACTGTTGTGCCAATACCCCAGTCAAAACATTGTGTGTCTGTTGCACAATGATCAGCAATGTTCTTACTTTGTTTTTCTGCCTTCTCAAGTATTTCAGGTGCCCTTCTGAAAAAGTTCTTTACTTTTTGCTCTGCACTGATATGATTATATGGTAATAATGTATTTATAGTGTGTGAGATAAACTTCACAACTGAGACTTCCAGGTTCCTACTGTACAATCTTAACCAGCCATAGGAACCTGACCACAGCACAGAAGTAGAATTGACTCCCAGCTGAACTCATAAAGGAGTGCTCCAACCGATGTGGCCTCAGTGGCAAGCCTGGGGCTTTCCCAGGTTCATTATCCTCAGCGAGCAGCTGCACAGCAGCCATTCATTCACATAGTAGCCGCAAATTCCAGACAAGTCAGACTATATGCACGGCAGATAAACGGGCCACTGCCTCTGAGGCTGAAGTCTAATGGAGTGGTGCTGTTCTGCTAATAAAAAGCTGAATCTGGCCGAGGAGCTAGACACTGAGCTATGCAACTACAGAGGAAGGACTGGAAGAGTAAAACCAGTCTAATAGTGAATTAAGGGTCATTTACATTTTTTCTTTTTATCCTTTCCTCTGAGTCTCCTTACAACATGTATGTGTCTTTATGTACCAAAACCAGTCATTGTTAATTCATACACAACCATTTTCCATCCTCTATCCCTATTTGAAAATGCTGTTTTTGTTCCTGTGCCTTTAAGACTGATAAATGTAAATGATCTCTGTCCTGATTGGCTGTCCTGTAGTATGCCTCATTGAAAAAGCAGTCTGGACTGAAACACTTCTTATAACTTATAGCTATAGTGGGACTAACCTGGCATAGGTTGAATAGGCTCATGTAAACACTTCTTGTCTCAGCCTCTACAACGTAGTTGTTATTTATGCTATATCTTACAACCCTCTATATATACGGTTTTTTTTGACAGTTACAGCTTACGTCATGTTAGAAATGTCAGTGGACCTGTTCAGTTACAACCCGCCTCGTCCTGGTCACGACTTTTACATTTGTACATTTTACACATCAGATTAAACTAGAGAATCTGCTGATTTAGACCATATCTGTTAGAACATTAAACCTCCATTAATGAGTGCTGACCAAGCTATAATCCAGATGTAAAATTTTACTTTCTTACCTCAAAGTCTGATTTTGTTACATAAACCCATCACCGTTTCACACTAAGTCTTCAAACATCCCCTATCAGCTCAGAAGGTGGGCACGTGAGCAAAGCAGCGATATTAGCCCTGCAGCTTGTTTCTGTAGATACAGAATTTTTAGCACATATAGGACACTTTATGTCTCAAATACTCTAACATTTTGATTATAATGTCTGTCCTCCTTTCGTAGCCTATGTTTGACAATTTCTACAACTTTTATGTCCTTTTATACCCCCCCCCTCATTTTGATCAGCTTTTCATTCTATGCTTCAGAAATATTGTTTCATTATTTATTTTATTTATTTTGTCCTACTAACTCCTATTAAATAGAATTGACAGTAAGATTAGTTTTATGTATATTTTTATGTATATGAAGGACTTGCAACCACTTTTCAGTAAGTGTGAGAATGTTAACAGTATTACTAATTCTGATTTCTGAATTGCTGTATATTTAGAGTGTACATCAAAGCTGTCCAAAGAAAATTATGTATCTCCACTTTTTCCAATTTTTATTTTTCAGCATCATTGAAGCACAACTTTACATCCTGTCAAAATTTCATGATGAATAGACCAACAGAAATGGTCCAAAAATTCTTAGAAAAAAATGTCATGAGATTGACTTACATTACAAATGAGTAGTGTTTTTGCTTTCTCTTGTAAAGTTACCATTTTGAAGTTTTTTGTTTTTATTTTTGGGAAGCTATTATATGTTTTTAAAGAAAGAGTAGATCCGGCTTAGTAGAATACAGGGAAAACCTGTCTGGTAGGTTTACTGCTGTAAAATCACATGCTTATCTGTGGGCATTAGGTGAGGTTTCAAGCAGTGTAGGTAGAGGTAGAATTTAGAAATATAGAACATTCTGTAGCAGCCCTCACTGTCTTCCCTCTGTGAGCTTGTACAGTCCAGGTAATATGATGATGGCAGCTTCAGGATAATGGTTCTTTCTCATGAGCTTCTTCTGTTCTTACACTGATCCAGGCTCAAAGCAGAAACTGAAAGAGCCTGCCTCATGTCACATGCTAGAACTTAATTATCCTGAACTTGTACTGTACACTCTGAATGGAAAAACCCAAGAGATAATGATTCTAATAACAACAGCTTGCTTCACAGAACTCTGAGAATGAGGGCTATTACAGTAAACTGAAACCAAAACTAAAAACTATTAAAAGATATATTAAACACCTGCTTTAAAACATAAACTAAATCAAAGTGATTATTGCCACTGAATCTAATTGTATCTGAATAAAAAAAAAGCTAAATATTTTGGTTTTTATATTTTATCACAACAAATTGTGATACTTCTTAGGCCTTGATGAGAGAATCATGGTTGGGTGCATAAAAAATGCAGAAGGATGCCAGATTGTGCATGTAAATGCTTACATTTCTGGAGCCTGTGCTCTGATTTCAAAATTGATAAAATACAGTAAAATGAACTAAAACTATTAATGCCTCCTAAAAGGTAAAAAAAAATCAAAAGAAAAGAGAATTTTACAGAGTGAATATCACAGAAAAAAACAACAACTACATTATAATAAAAGCATAAAACGTTTATAATCTTGTTCAGGATTGCAGTTCATAGGATGATCTGGTGAAGTTCTGGGTCCTGGGCTTTATTACCTTCATATTTAAATATCTCGTTCATGGGTACTTCATTGGATTAACCTCCAGATTTGAATAGTTTCTAGGCTAGGACCATTTAAAAGCTTCAGAATCACTGTGACTATCATAAAATAAAGATTTAAAAACACCCACACAGATCATGTGTACGGCAGTTTAATCTAAGCAGCGCGTCAAACCAGAAGAACTGCTTTAAACGCTGAGGTATTTTTGCCTATGGGTTCTTGCCCTCTTCTCTTCTTGTATTGCTGCTCTTGTCAACAGCTGAAGCATTGAAAGGTACTGCACATGTAAATATTTTTACACCTTCTCCTCTACTCTACCATCGAATTCTCTAGTGTTGGGGGGTCAGTGCAGTTCTTCGGAATCCTGCACATCCAGACATGATTGTCACACTCTGTGCTCCTAGACATATTATAATGACAATTAAATAATAAATAACGATTATTTTTACAACTTTTTTCATTTTAATGTTTATTAATTGTGTCTCTCATGAATTTCCATGCCTTGTTATACTGTGAATGTGGAGTGGCAGAGAACAGGAATTTGCTGGCAAAAATCTTAGAATGTTCTTTGGAACATATGTGCTCTCGTATCTGCAGTATATAGTTTTGTGACTTGGAATAAAGGTGAGGGGGTGTTAAAGTGTGGGTCACATGGCTGTTAAGATGAATCTGGAGTTAAGTCATGTATTGATTAAGAAAATGTAGGGACATTGTATAGTAGTTGACTAGGAACTTATTTAATTCATCTTATAAGTTGGGAAATAACTTGCATTGTATGTTTGTAATGTACTACAAACATACAATGCAAATGACTTGAAAATCATTTGTAAGCATTTAACTGAGTATATTCTTTGTGTTTTTATGGGTTTTTGGGTTCATATTTGTTTTTCTTTTGATTTTGATTGTGAATAATTTGGTTGGGCTCTGGGGGCGGGGCGGGGGGAGACTTGGCTTTTTAAAAGGGGTACAAAGAGCTCAAATAGGCAGTCTGGTTATGGGATCTGGAGGGGCAAGTCAGATGTCCTGAATATCAGGGTCTTTGTGATATAGCCTGTTTTCTAGCTGGTTGACTGCAGCTGTTTTCTTTTGTGTTTTGTGCAGTTTTTTTTAATGTATTATTTTATTTCATTGTACACATATGCATTCATAAAAACTGGGAAAAAAGGGAAAAAAAGGACATAAAGCTCCCTGGACCGCTGCAACTTGGAAGTCTGTCTGAGTGAACTTTCTGCTTCACTCCTCCTCGGTCAGCTTGTTAACAGTGTCAGTATTTACATAGTGACATAAGATAATTTGTGAAGTAAATAACATTCTATTGGCACGAGGGGCTTATAATAAAGTGACATTTATAAGACTCTTATGAAACAGCCTTCTCAAGTAGTGGAACTCCGTGGAAGTCCGAGGTCTAATTAAGAACACCATATCTCAGGTATGATTTTAATGTCTTCACACAAGAGTAATAATTTATATATAGAGCACGTCTTTTATTATAAACAATATATAACCCTTAACATTATCAATGTCACGCAAGGCAAATCCATAAGCTCAAAAATCAGGAAACAAACCAAGGGTCAAAGAACAAGGAAACAAGAAAAGCACGGCTCAGAACTCTTTAAACGGACACTTTGCAAGGCACAAGCCCAAACAATGGGGTGTATGTATGCTAGTTAATGTCCATGGAAGGAGCTGCAGGTGTGCATGGTTCATAGTAAGCAGAGCTTAAGATGGAGAGCCAATACATAGTCCATGTGCTAACTCTCCTGAAGGGGAAGCCAACGTGGAGTTGGAGTGAACCAGTGTTAAATGGGGCAGGTACAAAATGGAGTCTACCCAGTGGGGGGAGATATTGTGGCAGTTATAAATGGAGAACACATTTGCATGCAAACATGGAATTACTTGCCATATTAAAAGCGGTTATTCAATAATAACGTATACATTGTATACAATAGAGATTGAAATATTATAAACACAAAAATGTGTGAATGGTTTATTCACAATTCTGAGTATCTTGGGAAGAAGAAGAAGTTATGACATGATCAAAAAATAAATATTATTAAATAATAGTATTTATATGGGAATTAGACCTGATAAAATGAACAATGGCTGTAGGTACAAGATGCTTATAATTATATATTGCAATAGTGAACAGTGACTATTAGAGCCAGGCTTTCAATTCGGACCATAAATGTCAACATTACAGACATCCATAGTTTGATTCCCGGAAATTATTAGGCCTTATTATTAGCCTAGAAGACACTAGGGGATCTACACTGACACATTGTTACCACACTGCTCTTAACACTCACACACATCCACCAATATTTACAGTCTTTAGGCCTCACAGACCACCATAAGTTCATTGCAGGTCATTAGAAAGTTCAGTCAACAGTGGAGAAAAAAAAAGCTTCCTCTCCTGAAGATCATGCCTGAAGACACTATCGACACACAGCTCAGTCTAAAATATGAATATGAATGACCCTGTGGCAGTGTGTTGTTTGTTATGTCCAAGCCAGCACTGGATCTTCTTAGCTAGTGAACACCATCAGAAAGATATGAGCTGATCTTAGCAGGCTCAAGCTAATAAGTGCAGTTCTTTATAGATCCTTTGCAAGAGTACTAAGTCAAAACAACACACAGCAACTATACCTCAACTCTCAATCTGCTTGTTTGACACAGTACAGCACTGCACAAGTCAAAGACCACCCTTCCTTTAAAAAAACAAGAGTTTCCAACACTAAAGTACAAAAATAACTGAAAGACATACACTCACTAAGCACTTTATTAGGAGCACTTGCACACCTATTGCACACCACTTATGCAATTGTCTAATCAACAAATCATGTGGCAGCAGTGCATAAAATCAATGCTTCAGGTGATGTTCATACTAATGATGGAAAGATTTAATGAAACATTCTTGATTAATAATCAATAAACTAAATATTGGCTAACTTGAGCATTTGGAGATCTCCTAAAAAAGGTAACATTGGGGAGCAGGCAATAGACTGCATGCATTTGAAATATAACCTCTAAAGAGAATGAACTCAATGAACTCTTGAACTCACAAAAAAGAAACTGTACAAAGTGTAGCTACAAATTATGGCTGAAAGGAAGGGAACTGTTGGATGACAGTATAAACTGTAGCTGAAGTGAAAACTAATAAAAGGGAATTGTATTAGATGACAGTACAAATTATAGCTGAAGTGAACTCCTGAACTCGGGTAAAGAAGCTATGTAAGACGACCCTGTGAGGATGGAACAGTGTGGTACACCAGGTCAGAATGGTTAAAAAAAAAACAAACATCATGAGCGTTTGGTTTTAAGGGTTGCCAAAAAGGGTGCAGGTTTGGGATACAATGGGGACGTATGGAATTGTGAAAAAAGGGGTGGGGTGATTACTTCATCACCCCAAAGGGCAATAAAAGGGATGCCTCGAGATGATATTTGCATTGTGGTTGTCCAGGAACCATCTTGCCACTTAAAGCTCAATAAAGAGAAGGCCTTTTCCTTCCTTCCACTAGAACACAGCGACTGAAGTCTTTTAATTCTTTTTTATTCCTTTTTACCTTTTGTTGATATTCTTTTTGATGATTCCTTTAATTCTTTTTAAAGACGTTAGACTACAGTTAGTCATTAGGGCAATAACATAGAACATATTAGAGATATTCATATATGTCTAGACCCTGGGCAGAAGAGACAGCTCTTGGTCGCAACACTAACCATCAGAATGAGGTAAATATGTGATCTCAGTGATTTTGACCATGGCATTAATGTTGGTGCCAGACAGGCTGGTTTTAATATTTCTGTAACTGCTGATCTACTGGGATTTTTACACACAGCAGTCTCTAGAGTTCACTCAGAATGGTGCAGTAAAGAAAAACACTCAGTGATCAGTAGCTCCAAGGACTGAAATGCCTTGCTGATGAGAATGCCAAGACTGGTTTGAGCTGATGGAAAAACTATAAAAAAGCAGTTAACCACTCTGTTCATTTGTGGTGTTGGAAATAATTTTGATGTATTTTCTAGTTTTCTGTTTACTTTGCTTTGCTTCAATTGTTATTCATTGTTAAACAGTATTAATGCTGAGGGGTTTAAGAAGCCACCTCCATTTCTGTTTTCGTGGTTTGAACAATTACACCAAATGGCCTTACAACACCCCCTAAGAAGGATGTGCTGGGGCAGAACACAGTAAGATATTTACGACAGGATTCAAATGTCCCACGCTGTTCTGTATAACTCTATTGGGGGTGGGGGGTCAGTTGCATGGCATAAAAGCTGTGTGTCTGAGCTGCTGTTCAGATTGGGGTGACACTAAGGCAGGAATACTGAACGTTCTCTTTTTAATAAAACCATCATTATTTCTGCAAACCCCAGTCTCCTGAATCTCTTCCATGGCAAGATTGAAGGTGTACAACAGTGGTAAGAAGAAGGAGTAGGAGGTGGTGTAATGATGTGGAGAGTGTTTTCTTGGCACACTTTGGATTTGTTAATACCAATCAATCATTGCTTGGATGCCACAGCCTATTCAAGTATTGTTGCTAACAATGTGCACACCTTTATGAGCACAATTTACCGTCTTCTAATGGCTACTTTCAGCATGATAATGCACCATGTCACAAAGCAAAATCAATGTACAACGTTCTTCAGTTGTCTTCCCAGTCACTGGGTCTGAATCCAATAGAACATCTTTGAGATATGGAAGAGCTGGAGATTCGCAGCATGAAAGCACACCTGAAATTTTTCCAAAATCTTGTGTAATCCAGGCCTCCAAGAAATTAAGCTGTATTGAGAGCAAAGAGAGGCCCTACCCCGTATTAGTATAGTGTTCCTAATGAAGTGCTCAGTGAGTGTAGAGAAAATGGGACAACTGTGCAAAACCCTGTAGACCATCAAAACTACCACCATCAAATAAACAGCATTTAAAGTTTCATCTTTGAGAGAGAGGATAAAATCAAGCTCCACTCTCGCTTCAGATCTGAAGAAAACCACAGGTGTTTCTGTTCTTCATTCTACTGTGAGAAGACAACAACACTTTTCTGCTAAATGTATTTTTTTTCCTGCTGCTAAAAATCAAAAATGCATATTTACTGGCTACTTTAAATACATAAATGGGTCTCTCACTTTTGCACAGCATTTTATGAATGTACAAAGAGCATGAGCTTCTTTTGTGGATGATGTATTATGAGCCTACAAGTGCTTTGATTTCTCATCATTTTATGTCCACTGCTCTAGTATGACATATGAAATGTTCTTTAATTATATCTCATATTGTCACAAGATATAGCTGCCTTTGTTAACATTCAATGATTCACACCAGCATGATTACTTAAGTATGTGATTTATTCATTTAAATCAGATGATACATAGATCATTGATGTACCATTGACCCAGGTAGCATAACATGTAAATGGTTTCTACAAAATAAAAATAGAAATGTTTATGTTAACATAAGTTTTCATATTTGTATAAAACAGACTTTATTGTATAGTGTCAATGAGTTTGCAGATGACACTGAAGTGCAGTTTAGTACAAAAATACATAGGCGCTACATGAAAAAGCTTCTGTAAGTGCTTTAGCTAGTGATAATAGGCTTCTTTAAACTTGATATTATATATCACAATTATCTGATTATTAATCAACAGTGATAAATATTCAGTAAATCCAGAAACATGGAAAGTTTCTTCAGTGTCCCGCCATGAACTGAGGCTGCTGAGGTGTGTTAGGCAGTGGAGGCTGATAAGCAGGGCTCACAGATGCGTTTACGATCACTTGGGGCTTCTGACGATGCTTTAGCTCTCTGGCTATCTGGCACCAAACACAGACAGCACAGCAGGTGGACACACAGCAGTCATTAAACATCGTGCCCTTAGAAGAGAAAAAACAGCAGGAGAGAGGAATCATATAAACTACAGTACAACATCTACGGAAGTCAAATCAGTCTGGATGGTCTGGACACACACACACAGTTGTAAACAAAGGTCTGAACATCCCTGGTCAAATGACATGTTTTAGTGATTTTCTAAGTGAAAATAAGTCAACACATCCTGTACAGGAAACTTAAATATGTTAATTTTCTATACATTTTAATGTACAAATTCAAATCAAATCACATTCATTGTCACATCACATTTACACAGGTGTGGAGGTGAGTGAAAATCTTAGGTGCATAGCCCCCTTGTACTACTTAAATATACAAAAAATATATAAGAAGAAAAAAAGAACACACATACAGTTGTACACATTTCCATATATGCAATTTTGGAGTTATCTTTATTACATAAAAGAGATGCATATATTCCGGATTATACAAGATATGGATGGAAGATGTACAAGATGTCAATCTATATGTGCAGGCATATATTTGCTAGACGTTACAGTTACAGTAAGATCAGGGTGAGTCTGTTCGAGGTGTGGAAGTGGTGTGGATTGTCCACGGTCATGGTCATGATGATGATGATTCGGAGGTGTAGTGACTATTTCTATTTTTCTGCTAAGTTTAACATATTTAACATTTAAGAGAAAATAACAACACAGTTGAAAGTGCCCATGTCCACTCTCAGGGCAATAACTAAGAAGTTTAAAACAACTGGAGATGTTAAGCATCTGCCAGGAAGAGAACGTACGTCTACACTGAACCCACACTCGAGGAGGGTGGTTTGAGTGGATAAAGAATCTCCAAAGATCACAGCTGAGAAACTGCAGACATGTTAGGTCTTGGGATCAAAATGCCTCCCAAACTATAAATGAATACCATCTATATAACCACAAGTTGTTTGGGGGGGTTGCCAGAAGAAAGCCCTGCTGTCAAGGACCAACAACCTTATTACTCATTGAGGGAGGTGTTTTAAAAATATTTTAAACATTTCAAATTTTAGTTTGGGAAATAAATTCATACATAAACACCTCAATCTCACTATTTGCGTTGCCATGGAAAGCATTTACACTTTGTTTAAGTTAATAAAAAGCATATATTCTAATGACACTGTATACCTCAATACTAATCAATAATTCATCAAGACTTTGTAAAGTAATGTTTCCACTAGGGTTTATATGAATTTAAATACAGCTAAACTGATGTTACAATGCATCCATTCTCCCAGCTCAGAGCGCTGTGTACCTGAATGCGGTATCTCTCTCTCACGGAGCTCCTCATAGCAAAGGTGAGGGGTACCCCAAAGCTTATTTGCACCAGGGGGAGGCAGAAACACTCTCCAAATCTTTCGCTTGTGTTACACATCAAGCAGCAGGGGCACCAGAATCCAAGACAGCCTGTACTGATACAAACGCACAGCATTTGTATAAAGTAACAAAAAGATTAGGTCTTATTAAAAATGAAAAAAATCCAAATGTGATCATTATACTTAAAAATGTCATGAGTGACATTTATTAGTGCATTTTTTTTAAATAAATAAATAAATAAATAAATGAATAAATGTCCCTCATGGGACAAACGAAAATGCAGTGTGATTTACTGATCTGAAGGTGGTGAGGCAACTGCATCAATTTTGGAATGTTGGCAGTGATTATACTAATATTCAATAAGGTATGAACTAACTTTGGCCAAAATCAAATGTGTATACACACACACACACACACACACACACACACACACACACACACACACACATATATATATATATATATATGTAGTATAAAAACATATTTGTCCTCTCGTTGGATGAAGGAGTGCGGTACCATTCTGACGGGCCAAATTAAACGTCCTCACGAGCCAGTTTCTGAATTATTGCAAGCTTAGGACTAACCCATTTAAATAACACAAAGTAATAATATTAATAATAATATTAATATTACAAAAACACAAACTCATGAACTGTCTTGTACTCACACCTATCAGACGCACAAACAAATACACACAGACACTCACAGGTGCTCATGTCCTCGCAGCAGTCACATATCCCGCTGCTCCACTGGCCGGTCTTTGGGCTGTCTGGAGACTGAAACGCTACTGGCTGCATCATAACTGTAGGAACGGCCATCATGACTGCACACACAATGGGACACACAATGACCTCAAAAACCTAACAATGACACTGCAAGAACAAAATTGTTTATATACAGTTGTGTATAGTTTTGTATACAGCAGTCTGCATTACATTCTTAAATAAAGTCATTTAGAGTGTGTTGAAGTAAAATGGTTCATTGTAGAGAGATTTGCAGACTCTTTCTTCACAGTGGTGGTGACAGGTGGTTACCAGGGGTTGCTGTGTCGACAATGCAAATTGAGCCATTTCTTTACTACACATGTCATACATTTTTGCATGTGTGGATGCAGTGACAAATTGTGTTCACAGACAATGGTTTCTGAAAGCTCATGCAGTGATTTCCACTACAGAATAATGTCTGTTTTTAAGGCAGCACTGCCTGACATCCTGAAGATCACACGGTCATCCAGTATTGTTTTTTCAGCCTTGTCGCTTACGTATAGATATTTCTCTGGATTCTCTGAATCTTTTAATGATATTATGTACGGTACACAATGAAGTTCTTTGCTATTTTGCATTGAGAAACATTATTCTTGAATTGTTGAATGCGCAGTCTTTCACAGAGAGGCTAACCCCTCCTCATCTTAATTTCTGAAAGAAAATCGTGAACAACTTGTATGACTGTTGAAGAGTTGGACAGTTTGCAGAGTCATGGCCAATTTGAGTATATACACACAGCAACAAAACCGGCAGATTTTTATGTCAGATCGCATTCATTGCATGAAATCCCCACCCAAAACAGACGGCCATGAAGCTCTGTCTTGTCAGCATTGTTCTCTTGGAAAAGCCCATTAGCCCTGTAGGGCCTGTTTTGCCCCTGTTTATAACAATCAGGAGAAGAAAGCAGTTCTTCTTTCACTGTATGCATCACTAAGGGAAACAGAGCACACATGCTGAAATATGAGATGGTGACATAAAGAGATTTTTGTTCCCTGAAAAGCTCAATATGACATTTGCCCACCTGCTTTTCCTTGCAAATTTACTCTTTAAGCATTGCATTCTAAGCACCTGAAATACATTTGCACTCAGATTCAAATCATGTTGTTTCCTTCTTCCCTGTGTTCCTCTTCCCACTTGGTTCTATAGGCTGTGTGCTGTTTACTTTGAGTTGTATGTTCTTGTTAAACATTATTTAGTTGCATCCGTTATTATAGACCTAAAGAATGAACTAATTGCCAGCAGGGTCAAAATCACAGCCAGAGACTGAAAGAATCAGGATTTGTAAGACACTGCTAAATGAAGTTGTGAGCATGTGGCCCTCCTCCCGAAAACTCTTAATTCAGGTTTTCAATAACCAATAACGTAAAGAGAAATGTTCTGTTACAGCCACAGATCACTATAAGGCTGAAACACACCCTGAATTTACCTTTTTAGTTTATACTATTTTGGCACTAAATGGTCAGGTACCATTTTTTAGCATCTAAAATGTATCTTAAAAAAGTTAAGTGTAAGAATGTAAATGTATAAATTAAAATATCTATAAAAGGACTTCACAAATCCATTACTATGTTTTTTTTAACATTAACTTGCTTATACAATCAAGGATTATGCAGTCTAAAATAATTCTATATAGTGTACATTTGACAGAACTAAATAATCAGAGGATTTATCTTATTCAATCTCTACTAACCTCTAAAAAACACAAATATACACACCTAAACATATTATATTTTGACATACAGCACAGATGTCCAACGTATATTAAATCCCTCCCCAAAAAAAACAAACAAACACACAAATCAATATCAGTAAATATATACAACATAAAGCATGTGAATATCTGATGTATAAACACCAAAAAGGACCTCAAAACGTACCTGTTAACAGTGAGATTTCAGGTAGGTGTGTGCGTGTGTGTGTAGTGAACACAGAGTGGCAGGTCAGCTAAGAGTCTAGCAGGCTGCAGGTGGGTGAAAACGTCAGCAGGATGTGCACAGGTAGAGGAAGGGGGGGGCATAAATGGGTGGCTTTCAAAGGATACTGTGTTATGGTAAACTTCCTATGATAAGGGCATTCAAAACATGGAGGAAAATATTCTCACGAATAGACCAGCTCAAAATGGAATAAGCTCTTATTTATTTACTGATTGTTATACTTCCAAGAAATGCAGTTAAACAGCCTCTCACACAGTTAAACACAACTGAAGATAGATAGAGAGAAAGAGAGAGACAGAGAGAGATAGAGAGAAAGAGAGAGAAAAAACAAGTGAGAGCGAGTGTACTGATGGAGGGAGAGTATAAGAATGCAAAGAGACGATGAAAAAGAAAGAGAAGAAGAGTGTATAAGGGACTAAGAGAGAGATGGAATGAGAGATAGGTGTGTAGAGAGAAAGACGGAGTGAGTGAGAGGGAGAGGGAGAAAGAGAGAGACTGTGGATGGAGGGAGGGTATAAGCAAGCAGAAAGAGAGAGTCAGGTGTTGTTCTGAGATGAGCTGACAGTCTGTAGCGTCATGTGCAGGATGAGGTGACAGGGCATATTTAGACACAGCAGTGTTGATGTTTTTACGAGGACACAAAAACTAAACTCTAATCCCTGGAATGAAGACCTGATTATTACAGCATGGCACCTTTTTTTATTCTGGCAAGTGATGCTCTAATGTTTTGGCTCATTTCGCACTTGAAATGATATCTGTTTTGTGCATAGTATGCACACAACAAAGGAATTTCTGCCCAACACCAATTGATGTTAATTAGTTTGCAGAAGTTTACAAGGAAATTATATTAGACTAGATTTCCTATATCAGGCCTCAAAGGAGAATTCCATCAATTTTTTTCAATTTTCTGAATAATTCAGTCCTTGAGATGTAAACAGATGCATTCAGAGTGGTTTGGTGTGAAATGACTCAGTGTAGAGAAACTTACACACTCAGATTTCTTTAGTGGTGGTGATAGGAACCAGAGGTCCTGATGTCTACAACACAAATATAGCATTTTTATTTACTGTCCAAAACCACCAGTAAACCTACACATGTCTTCGGTGTTTTTATATGTAATGATGATGGTAAAATTGTCATAAATCTGAAAAAATATGTTTTCTTTGAGGACTATTTTTTCTTACAATGCCCTGTGTGTACCCATCTGCCACGAATGGATTAAAATAAATACTATCATAAAAAATGTCTCAGACATCAGGCAGCATATATCTAACCATTTCATGTAACAACTTTCTGTGAAGGAGCTTTCAGAGGCATTAAACTCTTTAGTTGTCTGGTTCCTATCACCATCACTGTGAACAAGTCTGACTCTGTAAGTCTCTCTAGAATGGAGCATTTCACATTAAACCACTCGGAATGATTTGGTTTACAACTTAACCATTTAATTATGTAGAATTTATGAAAAATTGGTGGAGTTCCCCTTTAAATGGCTGTATATCTCCAAAAAAAGCAGGAAAAAATGTATTTTATAACAGGGATGTTCTAACAATTTCTAAAACTCATTGAGCAGTGCAGTCCTACTGCGCACACACATATCAGCAGTATAATGTAGTAACTTTTTACTACTATAGTATGGTAAGTTTTTCAAACCTTATATTGTTTTAATGTTAATTCAGCCTTAATTCAATTGTATTATGCAGACTCAGCTTAATATTACAGTTTATCCTGTGATAAGGTGATTTTGGCTATCAAAACAGCCTACCTATAGTTTTAAGGCTGGTAGCATTTTGTGATTTACATAAAGTTTAATTATGGTTTTATGTTGGAGCTAATTATAAATATGTGCTACATGACAATATTTCAGAACACCAGTAAATCATATAGCACTGCTGTTGGAGCAATGTGTCAAACCTTCATGAGGAATGGACCATTAGAAAAGTGGGGGTAAAGGGGGGTCGGGCTGGAGCCTATCCCAGCACTCTTTGGGCAGAGGGCAAGAAACACCCTGAACAGGTCGCCAGTCCATCACAGGACAGACACACAGACATACACATTCACACATAGGGGCAATTTAGTATTACCAATTGGCCTTAATGCATGTCTTTGGACTGTGGATGGAAGCCCGCACAGACACAGCATACACAGAGTACAGTGTCATTCTGTCTCTACTGCTAAGCCTTATAAGCAAGATAATGAAAAGGATACAGCATCCTGCTTCTCTAAATAAAACAAACACACACAATACACATTTCCTGTTCATTGTCTTGTGTATATAAGCCTAAGGCTGCAGAGAGAATATCACACTGAGCTTTTTTGTATAAGGGTATGTTCACACTTGGCAGGTTTGGTCTGAATTCAAAGGCTCACATCATGGAAAACTGAATTTTCCTTGTTTTTATGAAATGAAAAAGTTTGATGTAAACATGCAAACACTGTTAAAGTTTCAAAACTCTTCAGTTCCTTGTCCATACATGGAGAGCTGCAGAAACAGCTCATTTTTTATTTTTTTTGTTTTCTTTGAGATGTCCCCCAACATTTACATACACCTGTCCATTGTAACAGATTAGTTCCACTCATTCATACTGAAGTTATAAGGAACGTTTTAGCTTGGACGGCTTTTTAAATGAAGCACACTGCAGGCCAACCAATCACAAAGTTCATTTACATATATTAGTATAATATAATTCTAACTGATAAGAAGAAGTTGGAAAATTGTCATGTAACACTTAAAAATGATGTATAAAAACACACACACAAACATCATAAGTAGACCTTAGTAAAATCCAAAAAATATGGGATATGGGCCCTTTATACAAACCCAAGAACCCTAGAGTGCTGATGTTCGAAACCTGCGCACCAAATAAGTGGATCGAGACCCCATGAGGAGGGTATCCCAATTTGCACTGTAAAAATATATGTTTTTTGAACAGGTCATTTCTCTGTATAATTTAAACAGAATTCATTCGTTTGTGCATCTCAGTGTCACTTTACTGTGCTTTGAAGCACGTGTTACTCCACTGCTTACAGCTGCAGCAGAGAGTGCACCAGTCAAATGAGAATAGAGGACAAAACTGCTCCTTCATGCTGAGAGAGCATCTAGCTACCTTTTCACCACAAATATGTGTTGTTAATGACATAACTATATGATAATATTGGGTATAGTATAAACTTACACGTGGCTGCCATATTGAACATTAGCTTAAGCAATTGAATGATTAAAGTAGCTGTTAAGTTAGCGAACAAGCTAGCTTTTAAAGATGTTTTACTGTGACATTTTACAGCAGTGTTAACTACCTTAATCAGTGTCAGCATGTGCAACAGTTTCCTAGAACCGTTAACGTTTGACCGCAGCAGTTTACAGCAATGGACGACCGAACGTTCTGCTCATTCAGCGGTCCATGGTTGCCTGGCAACAATAACATACTCTAAAGGAACTACATTTATTTGCGGAATTCTTGTTCATGTCGATTATTACTAATAATATCTTAAATTATAAACATAAATTGCTTTATTGTGAAACAGAGCTGAGTGAAACCCTTCAAATATAAAGGCCCGTTTAGTTCAGATGGTCATTTACTCTGTAGTTAGTTGTGCTCAGATGACTCAGAGGCTCGGATGGAGCCTCAACATGACTGCGCTGATTAAATTAATGTTAAATGAAATTAAACAGAAACGACTGCAAAGGCGTTTGTAGTTCAGCATGGACCCATGAAAGAGTAAGCTGTAAAACCGCAAGAAGAATCAAACATTAGATGCAGCAGAGATATACAGATGACTATGATAACCAATTTCACCTTTTTTTTTCTTTTTTGGGGGCAGTGAGTGAAGGAACCACCGGCCATTTGAAGTTAGACACAACTGCATGTTTGTTCATCTCTCCATTTTACGCGTCTGTCTCTGTGACCGTTTGAATGTATGACACAGTGGCTGTGTCCGGTATCCCATCCGCCCCTGCAGAACTGGATGAGGGCTGTAGGGGGCGCTGTAGTAACACGGCCGTTTCGTTGCACGAGGACACGTTAGGATGACTGGACATCCCAAGGTCTCCAAATCTGAGCATCCTTATCATGGCCATGGATAGACATTCCCACATCACTGGCGCCCCCAGTTCCGAGTGCCATTTTCACAGTGGAATTCAGTCAAAACATGGAAGGATTTTCGTAAAACATATTTATGTTTATGTTAAGAGAAAAAGAGCCGAATAAAAGAGTAAAAAAGCTCGTCGTGGTGTCACAAATCCATTATTCGCGAGTTGACAGTGCTGGAGCTGTTCTAAAAAGTTTAATGAAATGAAAACGATATAGAATAATTTTATAATTGTTATTTGTTCTACAAAGTATGTTCTTTGACAGTCATGCCAACAAACCTGGTTTGAATGGCTGATAACTCGTGTAGCCAGCAGGGGGCGGCAGACGCCGCTCCAGCTTTCTGACCAGAGTGAACCAAGCAAGACTAGTGAACGTGAACGATAAAAGAGTCTAATAATCTTTAGTGTTTTAGTGAGAAAAGACCACAGAACTCCCGCTGGACATTGTCAGTTTACTGAAGAAAAAATGTGATAATGTTGTAAGACTATCAGTACACAGCAAATATTCTTTTTCCAAAGCAATATTTTACAGAAACACTCTATACAGGTAAACAGCCTGGTTTCCTCCTTATAAATATTGTTATCTGAATGTAAAAAAAGGTTGGTCCTTCTGGAAAGACATCTCACACAATGAAATATAAACTGATCTGTCTTAAAAAAGCAATTTACCATTTCTTCACTACAGACTATATTCATGAACATGTAATTATCTTCTTTATTCTCATCACCAAATACTAAGAACAAACTTGGCAAAACATTGATCTCCTAAACTCAACACTTTTCTGGTTGTAATTAATTTTGTGCTTAAACCTCTTAGACCCGGTTTCGTGAACAAGGCCGTTTCTATGTATAAATGTTTTAAAATTGATAGATTTTAATGTTTATCTCCCAAGATGTGATTTGCCTTTAACTTACATATTTAATATTTTCTAATCCCTAACATTTTTAAAATATTTTTTTTAGTTATTTCCATATGAACAAAGTTTCTTCTTTTTAAAAGTACCACAAGTATGTACATTTCTAATTAGAAAAGACAATAAATAATCATATTTTCAATGTTTTGTAATTTTTCCATTTACACTAGTTCCAGTCGTTTGCAGCCAAGGTGTAGGACATATACAAACTGTTTGAGAGGTCTAAGGCGATTAAAATTGTGTATGGGCATACAACAGATAAACATACAACAGTGCCCTTTGGATTTTTTTGATATATATATATATATATATATATATATATATTTAATTCACAAACAAATCTGGATTTTCTACAGTTTGATTTAAAAAAAATTGGAGTCCCACATGGCTAATAGATTGAATTCAACATGATCAAGGATTTAAAAGAAAGAAAAAAAAATCTGAAGTTGCCTTGTGCTTGATTCTGTAAGGAGCACCCAGAGTACCTTCGAAACGTAGGTTAACTTATGAAACATTCAGAAATGTCTGCCTCATACCTACAGTTTCAGCAATGAAACTTGTGAATTTTCAGGGTGGCAGTATGACCAGAAAAATCAGAAACATCAGAAAAAGGGCACTGTACACTTACATTTTGTCCCCAAGGTACAAATAAGGCAAAGGTACCATCAGTCCTTAAAGCGTAATTATGACCTTAAATGACCCTACATTCACTCTCCTAAGAGAAATACACATTCATAAGCCCCTTTAAAATGCATAATATGGACATTAACTACAGAAATCACGTTAAAATTCAGGCTAGTTCTGGTTTACTTCTGGGCTTTTTAAAGTCTAGTTTAGGGACCTAATCAAGACATATGGTGTTCAAAGGTACCAAACAGAAACTAAATAAAAAACAAACAAATAAACGGCTCATTCCAGAAATAATTTATTTCACTTCAATTTTATTCATTTTTTCTATGATGTGAAAAGAACAACCAAAAAAAAAGTTTGAGAGCAGAAACCAAGATGACAGTAACAACAAGAGCCAACAGGGAGACGCCAATCTCCCGGCTGCGTCTTTTACGACCGCGACAATCAGGAACGCGACAGACATCTTGTTCAGTTTAAACAGCACGGTCTCGCCTGGCCTCCAGGCCACATGGCTGAAACTTCTTGTTTAAACCTCCTCGCCAAGAGACGCAGGAGGTCTAAACTATGTAGTGATAACATTGGAGTGTACTGTATATTCACATACACTGTGCGTGTGCGCGTGTGTGGCTCTCAACTTTTCTGAGGCTGTGCTATTCCCCCCTCCCAACAACGTGCCTTCTTGATCACTAATGTGAGTAAAAACCAACCCCGTGTAGCAGGGGGCACCAGAGGAGTCTTCACCTTCACTATCCCTCAATGGGCATAGAGTGTACGCACCACGTTCTACTGTGGTAGGAAAGTTGCAACTGTGCGCACTGACTTTATCGCACTCGCACACCATCACTTTCAACACTCCCTTCATTCTTCTCCCAGAAACAGTGGTGGGTTTTAGGAGGGGGGGTTAGAGGCACTGAAGTTTGTTTGGATTTCAGAACAGGCTGAAATTAGCACTCTGGGTCTGTAGGTCTATAACGGTTCATCTGTTCCTGATGCAGCCATGCCCAGATAGAGGTGGACACTGTGCCCTTTCCCTACCTGTTTGACTGGAGGGGCTGCATCCCTTCATCCCTCTCTACAGGGTCAGCTCTGAGACCTTGTAACAATTCTTCCAATTGATTTTCTATGGTTGCACTGCTAACAACTACACATATACAAACATACTCGTACACACACGCACACGCGCACACAATAAACGCCGTCCAATTCATGACTCCTACAATGGATGAGCGTTCTTAATTTCTTGTTTGGCATTAGTATTCGATTTTCTATCCAACCTTTCTTCTCCAAGCCTAACCTTGCAATTATTTTCTCTGCCGTCTTCTCATCTCCTTAAAATAAAAAACAAAACAAAATTAAGGAACAGCTTATTTAGTCCCATGAACAAAAAATTATTCTAACAAAAAAGTGAATACTCAAGTTTTTTTTTTTTCAAATTCAAGGCACAATGTCTCCTTTTCCTTAGACGCCCTTAATCTCAGAGTACCAAACGCCTCAGCTGTCAGTCACATGAGAGGCTCCGCCTACATTCCTGCCTCTCGGCTAGCTCATCCCCTCGCCGCTAACACTGTTTCAGAGATGCATCTGTTTGGGAGTGTGATCACAATCCCACACCAGTGAAGGAGATTAAAAAAAAAAAAAACAAAAAAAAACAAACAAAAAACAACGACATCAACGACAGTGACAAGAAAAAAAAACAAAACAAAAAACAAACACCAAACCGTTTCTCCAAAATAAAAACAAAGAGTCACGTCCTGTGTTCAGTTACGTCAGATTTTCGAATCATATCCACCAGCTCTTTTTTGGCAAGCTTGTCTTAAATAAGCACTAAGTACTGATAGATAGGATAAACATACACCATTACGTGTTTTTAAGTAGATGCGTTTGTCATTTTTTTGTATTTTTCTTTTTCTCCTTGTAATCTCGTATGAATTCAAGATTTTTAGTCGATTTTCACTCGTCTGTTTAAAGGTTTACGTAAATGCAAGCAGGGACAGATCGCCGTAGTGTCTTGCTCTAGACGTGGGTCTTGAGGGGTGAGATGACGCTTTGTATTTTTCAATTTACGAGACGCCATTCACCAGGGTCAGAGCCTCCCCAGATGATGCCACGCCGTTGCTAGGAGAACGCTTTGAGGGGACAAGATCTTCCTTCTTCACACTAGTCCCATTCTCCTGTTGAAAGAATCAATGAGTTGCTGGATTAAATGCCAGAATTTTACCCTTAAGCCTTATCTTGCACTTTGGGCGCAGAGCAGGGGAACCTAGCATTGCTTTTACTGCATCCTTGATGAACACTCCTCATTCAGTTTATGAACGGGTAAACAAAACAAGGAAACCACAGAACTATGTAGTGCATGAAAGACTACACCCAGGAACATACTACGGTGCAATATACTAAAAGTGTTAGTTGTTTATTCTGTACCTTAGGATGGGAGGCATGCTGCATTTCTTCTTTCTTTACTGGAAGGTTCTGTCGGCTCTGAGATTCTGCTCGAGAGATGAAGTCGGCCACAGTAACTGCAAAATGATAAAACAAACAAACAAAATGTAACATACACTAAACTTCCAAGGCAGGCTGGAATGATGACAGACACCATATGCTACCTTACCTGTTACCTAAAAGATGTACAAAAGCATGTAGCTTAACCAAAACACTAGTAGCTGCAGCAATCTTAATCTGAATTTTGGCTATAGTTTTATCAGTATCTGAAATCGTGTAAACAAGTCAGTTTCAGGTCAGGTTGCTTAACAATGTGACCGTTTGAAGTAAGCATGTAAATTTAGGCATGCAGCCTGCTCAGTGCTTATTACTGGTGGTATAAGCTTTTATTACTTGTTAGTTATATCAGCCTTGTATCTCCAGTGTAACTAAAGAACTTAAGAAGTGAACTTCAGTCATCATGTCATGGCTGATCAGCTACGTTTAGATTAAGATGAAGATTGTGTAAATTAGATTTTTTGTGCCAAAATATTAATTCAATTCTGTAAAAGCCCTGTAATGATATTTGCACTACAATCAACACTGGCATTCCAGCATTTCCATAGGGAAAGGAAAGGACTAAGTAAAGATGTTTAATGTATTACTTTAAAACTTGTCCACTCACCTGGCTGCCTGTCACGGCTGGCAGAACCTCCCTCAGGACGGTTGCCACGGTTACGGCGGCGCCGGCTTCTGTTGCGCCGCTGGGGCTTACTTTCATCTTCTGAAAAAAACAGCAAAGCACATTTACCTAAAATATTTTATTAAAAAAAAGCAAGATTGAAAGAAATCATATGCTGATCAGAGCACTATAAACTCCACAGTGATTGGAGCACTATAAAAGTCCATTCTTTGCTTTCTTACCCAATCCATTCTCACTAGTAGCGGCCTGGCCATCGGATTCGTTGGCGGCTGCATCCATCACGCTGGGTTCCTGGTCGTTGCGGCGACGGCGGGAGCGTCTCCTGTGGTCACTGCCACCCATGCTCTCACTGGCATCTGTATCTCCACCCAGATCACCCTCACCCTCCAACAGTGAGTAGGGGTTGCTGTCAGGGTCCCTCAGCACTGGTAATAGAGTGTGAGAAAGTCAGAGACACAAATACACACACAGTTGATAGTGATGCTATCCCAGACACAATCTGCTCATAGAGATTTACACACAGCACGTTTTCTTTTCCAACACCAATAGTGAAACCTTGAGTATCAGCTGATACTGAGCCAACACTTTTTTTCCTTAAAAATTACTAAGCTTTAAATGGATCATGTTTAATTGAGGCACTTCACTTAAGATGAGGATCTCAAAAGTAGGCTATCATGCTTAAACACTACTTCCCCCATAGGAAGAATGTGAGCATGTGCTATTTCAGGCTAAATGTGTTACAGAATTAGGGCTGAACGATTTAGGGAAAATATCAAATTACACTGTTTCGGACCAATACTGCAACTGCAAACCAAATTGTGATTATTTTCTAAAATTAAGTCCAGGCCTACTTTTTTTGGCCAAGACTACCAGCCCTTGTTCTGGCTTGAGGCTTTAATACTGAACAGGATTCCAGACAACCAGTTAGTTGTGGTTGTGTGTCATGTGCACAGTAAATGGGTGTTTGGTTGCTTCTGAACAGTTCTAACTCATCTACAGGCGGTTTGGAAGCTCCATGGTACTAGGTTAATGTTACCACCTTAAATTTCTCAAGTTGTTGACAATGTTGAGCATAATTAAAATAGTGGTTCTTGCCATTCTGAAACTTGCACTATTTCAAAATGAGATTGCATGCATAAAAACTACTCATTTTTCAGCACTACACAGGACTGGATCAGATTAACTGTTTTCCTGCTGATATCAGCCGGATACAGATACCTGGTACCACACTGGTGCCATCTCCAATTTCATTTCTGATAAACATCAATTCTCAGCCCATAACATACCATACACACCACTTAACCACACAAACAGAGAGAAGCTATCCAAGTTAGGCACCTGAGCTGATGGTGATGGAACTGCGGGTTCCTGGGCCTCCGCGGCCTCTGCCGGTGCTGGATCCACGACCACGACCTCCTCTCCTGGAGCCCCTCTCCTCTCCTCCAACCCCCCGGGGCCTGGGCTCTCGCTCCCCCAGCTCCTCAGTTTCAGATGCATTGGACAGCTCAGAGTTCGTTCCTGTTGGGGCAAACAGTAGAACAAGATTTAAAAACACTCAAAATTAAATTTGTTCAGTGAATGCACCTGCAGCAAAAAATTGCCATGGTCAAGAAGTGCCCCTGCCTTGCAAGTTCTATTTTTTTCCCATGCTTCAACACACCCGATTCAGCTACAATGAATCAAGCTAATTAACAAGCAGTTCCTTTTAAAGAAATGAAAAACATTACTCATACCCATAGAGAAGTCATTGGTCATATCCAAACCATGTCTGCCCGTTTTACATGTTTTAGTAATTTCTAAAACATGCCTCCAAGATGTAAACCTCACCATAACCAGAGTATGCATTGGCCTTGCGTCCACGCCCGCGTCCGCCATATGTGCGTGACGTCTGGAGAGAGTTGCTGCTCTCATCAGTCAGGTAGCCTCTTTCCCGGTCTCCGGTGCTGGCCGCTCCAGTGCGGCTCGGGGGCGCACGGTAACCCACACCAATCTGACGAAGCTGCTCATCAATCTGCAGCCGCTCCAGACGCAACTGCTCTACCTCCTATCAGTATGGCAGAGTGAGAAAACTATTAGTGTTGATCATAAATGAAGTTCAGACCAGATGAAAACATGGCCTCCAAAAGAGGAAGAATGTATAAAAGTGCTAGATTCCTACACTGGGATATAATATGCAGCCAATAGTATGGATGAGAGTGCTGCAGAGATGACTGCCAGGGAGAAAGGCATTGTGAAGTTGGGCTCAAGCACACAGCAGTTAGTAAGGTGGGTTTCAGTAAGCGGAAATGTATGTGTGCTGGTGTAAGAGAGAGAAGAGGTCACTGCAGAATGTGACAGCTGCCTCGTTCAAACAACAGCTGAAGACTGAAGGAGGGTGCAGTGAGGGCTAGTGGAGAGGACTAAGGGGCTATTCTGAGAAGCAGACATCCACATAGGCCAAAATCCATCCCCCAACCTACCCCCTCCACCTAACTACCCCCCTGGCAGGGGCATAAGGGCTATTATTAGCAGCAGTTGGTGGTTAAAGGAGAGAGGTGTGATCAGCAGCTTTCCATGAGGGAGGAGGTCAGGTGACCAGTCTAGAAAGATCTGCCATTTTCAGTGCTACAATTTACTACGCTACAGTGAGTCTAACATGGCTGCCCAGCATCTCTGTATATACACTGGTTACATGTCTGTAATCAAAACTATGTCTGTGTAACCAATTTAGAAAATAAGAAGGCATCCAAACAGGTTATTTGGCCCCCTGTCCCCTTCTTCAAGTAGAATTTATTGTATAAGTATACATTGGCTGATATGGACCAAATCATTTTATTTTATTTATTTATTTATTTATTTATTTATTTTTTTTTTTAGTGAAAAGCCTTTCAGTCAGACAAATGGGCACAGCATAAATATCAGTTATGAGAGAGCATCTGGATCACAAGCTAACCTGCAGGTAGGCCACATGGTACTCCAGTAGGGCCTGGGCATTACTGATGTTTTCCTTGGTTCCTACAAAGATGAAGGGAACCATACCCTGAGAAAAAAAGGAAAGAGGAACACAAAAAACAGTAGTATGTTATAGTCTTAAACATACACAGGTTAGGACAAATGTCAAACACTGAACATATATACACTTATATAAAACACAAGGAAACACAATTTGATTTATGGTGTGTAGTTGTGGCCCACTAGTCAATATGTCTTTATCTGTCAAAACTACTGAGGTGGGGAGGGAGGGGTGTTGGAGTATCAGGTAGGCGGTTCATTCACCTCTTGGCTGTCGACAGTGTCTGCACTGCCAGACGCCTGCCTGCCTACCTCCTCCCTGGGCAGCTTTTTGTCATTGTCCCCTTCGATCCGAACTCGTACCACACCCGATTTGTCCACAATCTCTTGGATGATTTTGCCACTTTTGCCAATAACTTTGCCTGTATGATGAGACAGAGAGAGGTGTCATGACCAAAAAAAAATGTAAAAAGCTTATGGCACTTTCAGCTGTTCTTGCCCAATTTAAGATGTTCATCAGCTGCTGCATTCGGTTATTCTAAAGGAAGTCTGCAGGGCACTTACCTACAAGATTCCTCGGCACCTGAAAGGAATCTTCTTTAAACTCCAGATACGCCCTGGCCTGCTTCACAGCTTCTGGGGTCTGACAGAGTAATAGAGTGAAGTGAGATACAGACAGTGAGAAAACATTCAGTTATTCTACATACAGAGTAGGTGAAAGTGCCTTATATTTTCAGAACCGATTCTTATTCTGGGCTCTGTGTGTCTCCATATACATGACAATTCTTGTCGAGTATATGGACGGCTGTCCATATTCCAAGCATTAGTAGCAATGACTATGACATACACAACCTTTTAAATACATTTACTTTACTGAACTTCACAGAAGTTAATTCGGAATGGAACTTTCAGAAAGAGTCAGCTTTCTCTCTCTCATGGTCTCTCGCACTCTCTCCCATTAAAACCAGAAATATACAATGATATTGGAATCAGCAGATGTTTATGTATAAACATAATTACATAATATAAATAATACTAATGAATATGTTCAGATTTGACCGATATTTCAAATCAATAATTTGTTGTAGTCCAGAAGAGCAGAATGTTTAGGCAACGCAAGGCTACTGTGCTAAAATTTCTACTTTTTATTAATTTTTCTGCATTTGTAACCCTACTCTGCGTTTGAAATTTCTTTTTGATCATGAGTAGAGCAATGAGTTTAATAACCACTGGTAAAAGGAGCCATAACATGTACGTTCATAAATCTAATGTTCAGTAAGATCAAAGATTTATGAAGGAGGAGACAGTTCACTGTTTGAAATCAAAGGGAAAGCTTGTAACGCTCAACATGGCATCTGTTTACTAGGAATGTCTCACCTTCTTGGTAAAGGCATAAGTAAGAAAAGTTCTCCCTTGTCACAGAGACCTGGAAAAACACATTTTGACTGGTATTTGAGCCAAATGCTACAAACTGTGTGTCAGATTTTACCAGTGATTTCAAAAATGCTAATTTATAGATCCCTCCCTATCCAAAAAAACAAATGCCCAGGTGCATTGCCAAGATGGCCACTGAGGACAGACCTTCCTATAGGGACCTTGGTAACACTACAGTGGTCATCACTACTGCTGCTAGGTTAATTTCCCCTTCATACACATACCTCTCCATAGATTCTGAAGGTGCAGCTCTCCTCCTCAAGTTCAATGGCAGTGACACCGGGGACTTTGCGGGCCTGCTGGATGTTGGCACCGTGGGATCCGATGGCCAAACCCATTAGATCTTCCCGCACCCGCACCTCCTCCTGATAGGCCGATGCCAGCTGCTTACTTGTCTGTGGCACACAAAGGGACAGGAGAGACATTATTCTGTATCTAAGCAGAGAGTGTAGATTTTAATCCCTGTAGCATTTGCAAGCATGGATTGTGATTCCTGTAGGAGCTGCAGAACTGAGACCGTTTAACATTCATTTCCAAAACATCTCTGCACTATTCAGTTCATCTAGTTCATCCTTTAGTAGTTGGATATTAGTGAACACCAAACTATCCAATGTAAGGAAAATATTTATATATGTACTGTCATTTTACAGTGGGTAAAATATGGCAGTACATATCAGTGGCACAATAAATATCAAAATTCATAACTGCTCAATTTGAATGAGTTTGTGCATACCTCTAAGTGTTTGGTGGCCTCCTCATTACGGGACATAAGCATGAGTTTGGTGCGAATACTGCGGAAGTGCATGTCACTCAGAAGACCTGCACGCTTTACTGTGGATTCGTTCGTGGACTGGAGAGAAAGAGCATATCTTGTTACACTACTGCATGCCCAAGCAAAAAAAACAATTACAAGAAATTAAGAAAGAAAGAAGAGAAAAGAATGAAGGGGACTCACCAGTACGACCAGTTCGTTTATGGAAGTGTTGTAGAAGATGCAGCTGGCTCCAATTGCTTTCCTGAAGTCTTTGTGGATGTTTTCATTTAAACAGCTGCCAAATTAAATCAGAAGGGAAATACATAAATAAATAAATATCATTCTTATTCTTATTATTATTATGACACTCCTCCCAAGCTACCAACAGACAGACTGACTGTACACCAAATCCCAGAGAATGTGTTGGTATGAGTGTGCCACACTCACATTTCTCTGAGGTCCTCGGGCACGGCGACGGTGACTTTGTAGAAGGTGGTGCGACTGGAGGGGCTGTTGGGGTTGACTGGCCGGATTCGTTCTGAAGTGACTATTTCATTATATGTGGCGTCACATGCAGCATACTCGATCACATAGAACTGAGGAGGCAAAATGCATCCATTAACTCTCTTTAAAATGCTCACAGATCAATACTGATCAGTTCTAGCAGTTGTACATTGCATAGAACGACACAATGCATATATGTATGAAATGTAAAATAATCTCCATCAATAGCATTTATAGGCGTACTGTAACCTTACTTATCAACAGAAAAGCTCACAGGAACATCAGAGACCAACCATCATTTATTTAATTTTCAGGAAAAATGGTCATTAAGTACAAATTACTGATTTTTCAGGAGATATTTCTGAGAACATTAGATACAGTATAATCAACTTGCAAAAGCAAGGCAAAATTCAAAGGAAAATACGTGAAAAAACAGGAGTTTCCAAAACAAAAATACTACTTAAATATAAACTAAATGGGACACCTTTCAAACAGATGTCAAAAAAATAAATAAACATTGTGACCTAATGTATCAAAAACTTCTTGAAGTATTGTGATAAACTTTTGCCATATCCCTCCTCTACACAATGCTATGCGTCTGAAAGGATGTGTAACTGTCAAGAAGCTGTTACTAAGAAAAAGAAAAAAAGAAAAAAGAAGCTGCTGGTGTTCTCAAAACAATGGACTGACAACCCCAGTGTCCAGACCTCAACATCAATAAATGTGTTACGTGGATTGTAAGAAACAAAAAAAATACAACCAACTTCTTAGACTGAACTTAGAGTCAAGTTGTAAAGAAGGCAAAGGGTGGACACGCTAAATATTGAATGTTGATACAATATTTAGTTGTCAAGGCTTCTGTGGGATTTTCTGCTAATTCTGTTTTTCCTGAAGCTGAAATGACTGACTGTTTTAACAGGAAATTATGTGGTCTCTGACTTTTGCACAGTTCTGTAACATACTTCAATTATTTGTACAAATAAACAGTGTGAACTGCTTTTGCAAAAGGCACACAAGACATTGTACTAACAACGCCATCGTTCAAGCACAGACACACTTTAAACTCCATCAACCAAAGAAGCTCAAAGACCCCATTGTGTTGTGTGTTAAACCTTTAACTCAGAACGACAGTCATTAGTCTTGGGGTCAAGCGTTGACTGGGTTGATAAATGGAGTACCAAACAATGTGCAGAGCCCTGGAATGAGACTATCCATGGTAGGATTTACATTTTGTTAAGATTTACATTTTGTTCATTGACTATATTAATCCATTTATTTACAGCTGGATAAATGCTTTTATGCTAATGCAGGACCGGCCCCATTTACTGAAATTACATAACGTACATCGTTATGAGCAAAAAAAAAAAAAGCAGGGCAAAAGGGCAATTGTCTAACATCCTAAAACGCTAATCAACAGACACCCAAGCCTAAACATGTGTTTGTCTGCCCAATGATGAAAGTGGCTGAGAGGACAGACAGCTGCCTGCACTTCATGTTATACTAGAAGAGCCTTTAATGCTTTGCTGCATTACCCAATGTGCTGTCTTAACCTAATTAGTCAGGCTGCGTATGTGTCTGTGTGTATGCGGTAGCGAGTTGGCCCAGGTGCTAGGGACAGACCACTGGAGATGTGAAAAAGGAGCCAAGTGTTTTGCTATCTGTAGGGTTTTACACTAGAGACAGCTGCAGCATACACCGATTCCAACGGTTTTGCTCTGCATCAGACCTGCCTTGGACAGCATGCATCATTGTGTCTGTGTTGCACAGAGAGCGCGCTCACTGTGATAGATTTTACTGGTGTGCTGTTGTGTTAGCCCCTAAGCCAAGAGGTCTAATTCACAGAGTGGGGGATATCTTCAAGCACTGCACACTCAATTTTGCTGGATGATTTAAAATATGTTTGAGCATCCTGAGACACTATAGACAGAGTCCCAAGACAGGCCAAGCGTTTCAGTAGATTTCAAATGATTTGAGGTCAAATTTGCTCCAGCGTGCATAATTCTGTTATCGCACATGAAGTCATATCATCTAAGTGGCGAGTTTTTGGGTAATTGGGTCAAAGCTGCATGTATCTGTGATATTAGGCTGAGATGTGCCCCCAAAAGGGTTGAAACAGTCAATCAATATTCATATCCCAGGACTGTGTGTGCATCTGGTAAAAGCACACCTCAGCAGTGCAGAAATGAGCCCTACAGCTGGGATTCCAGTTTAAGACCTAGCAGTACCAGAGCTGATATGGACAATATTGTGAGTATTGCAATATCTGAAAAACAATAATTTTTCCAAATAAACTATTCCCAGAGGGAGCTTATCACTCTAGGAGGGCTGGCCCAAAAAAACTAAATACTTGTCACATTGATAGGCTATTAGTTTCCTTATGTAACATTTGGAAGTTTTGTTTTTTGTTAAGCCTTTAGACCCAAACAGATTTCTAAAACACATTTGTGGATTCCTGACAATTTTGGAGAAAGAGTTGTCACTGTTCTAATCAAAACATCATAAAACCAGGAGAAATGGCAATTACCTTATGAAGGATGTGATATACTATAGAAAAATAAGTTATGCCATAAAGAGGTAACATTAGCTAAAGGGGCTGAATACGGCTACACTCCCATCACGTTTTCGCAATGTTCTTTGAGCTGAAGCAAGACATGCAAGTGAAAAATATTAAATGGCAAACAATGTTTACCCATAGTCTTGTTGTCTTATTTGCATTATTAGCCCAAATTATTCAATGCTTGTTGGATCATGTAAATTTTTTAAATTTCTTTAAAATGGGACTGCCCTAACTTTGTCTTGGGCAGCCAAAGTGCATTGCTGATGGTGGGCCAAGGGGCAAAAAGACAAATCTAACTTTAAAAATGTATTTTAAAACATTATACTACATTTTGTTACTAAAATACTTCAAAATATCCAAAATATTGTCTGAAATTAAAACAACAAAAAAAAAAAAGTTATATACTTAGTTATATAAAAGTTATATAAAAATCATGCTAATAACACCTCTATAAATCAATTTATGAGAATTTTTGTGATATTGTATCTTTATTTAGTTCAGTGGGTTTCATGCCGCAACAGGAAATTTGGAAATTTACACGGTGGGGTATTTGCTTATTGGTCAGAAACTTTGCAGGGATGCAATCACTCTGTTGCTGTCACATTAACCGCTGTGAAAATATACATAGAAAATATAAACCCTGAACACGAGTGGAGTTTTCACATGGCAAAACGAATGGAACTAAAGAAAAAGTTCCACAGGTACACACCAAACAAGGTAAAAGTGACAGAGACCTTGGTATAACAAAGTAGCAGTCAGAAATATTAAAGTTGATGTTTAGTAAATTCAAACTGTGGCCCACTGCATACGTTTGTGTATCGCAGTAAAAACATTTTTACTGGGTCAGTGAGCTGCAGCTCCTCTCACTCAATATGAGCTCATGAAGGCTTTTTCAGAACAGCTGAAACAGAATTTCTGATTGGTTCTGCCAATGAGTATGACACTCTCTTTATTTGCGTCTATTGGTCAGCACTCTGTGTAGCTTCTTTATGATTTAATCGCCCTGAACTCAATCAGAAAGTGGTGAGTCATTGCCACAGGACTTTGAAAAGTGGCAGGTCTTTGCTCTGCCCTGTTGTTCTGGTGGCACTGGGCCAAATCAGATGCCCTCACAGGCAACTTTGTTGAGGGAAGAATGGCAGTCTTTCCTGTTGCTATGCAACTCTGTAACTGTTTGGATACCTAGCATAATCAAGTATTTAGTGTTCTCCTCTGAGTGCAGTGAGGCAATGTGATGTGGCTCACTCCTTGAAAACAGTCCATGTTAAGCTTCATGTGCACTGAATGTGTCTGCTTTCTTTCTCAGATTACATGCAGGATTTCTTCTACAACAATGCACAGAGCTACAACTGGCTGCAAGATATCAGTTGTGAATTCCACAGCTGAATAAATACCACACATCTTGCCCCATCAGTCCCTGACTCACCTCGCCCTTCATCATTCGCACCCTCGCCAGCCACCAACCACAGGGTTCCTGCTCGTTCGCTCGGGAGTACACCTGACACAAAAAGCACAAAGACATAAGTAGATCAGCATATGTATATGGGTAAGTGCAGAGAGTGAGTTTCAACCTAACACTGCACTGTGTGCACATTTTGTCTGCACAACAGATCAGACACCCTCAAACATAGTGCCACAAGTTTGGAGGTGTCTTGGTGGGGAAAGTCGGTAACAAATAAATAAAATAAACATGGCAGCATCTGCCGTTGACTTGGATAGACAGGAAAGAAACAAAACAGCAGCTGCAGATATGAGCTTCAGGTAAAATCAAAGGCAGCAGGCGTCATAAAAGCGTTTCCAAAATGTTGGCCTCTCTCGCTTGCAGTTCATACCAGCTGCCAGGTTGCAAACAAATTGTGAAAAGAAGGTGGTCTCTGACACTAAGAGTTAACAGAAGAGTGTGAAGTTTAGGGTGTCACCTAGAGAAGGAGGTAGTTTCAGGGTGAGAGCAGGCATACCTCCACTTCCTCTCCCTCGCCAATGTCCTTGCTGTAATCGGTTGGAGGTGGCAACCGCACATCGCTAAACGGCAGCTGTCTCTCTGGTTGCCAGCTATTAGAGAGAACACGCACACACAAAGAAGGACAAATTACCACCAGGAAACATGTCACCTTTCACCTGCTAAATCCTTGGTTATTAACTGCTCAAGCTCCAAGGATGCAAAAAATATATCACGATACTTAGACATTTTCATAATGTATGACAAGCATAATAATATTTTGTTTTTCTAAAGTTTGTGAGTAAGTTGAACGGTAGTGTCACATTAAGAAGGATTAGGAAAAAATGGAAAGTACAAAGTTTTTTTAATTCCACATTTGCAAAAAGAAAGCTATTTAAAAATGTGGAAGAATTAAACAATTATTTTGGTAAAAATTAGGGATGCACTGAAATAGGAACTGTGGGCTGCTGTAGAAACTGGGACTATACTTGGATTACTGCTATGGAGAAATAACACTTATTTCTGTAAGGTTATGAATGCAAATAAAAGACATTCTGCTCTTCTAGAGTACAATAAATATATCATCAAATATCCATTAGTAAAAATAAGACAACAGCATAACTGTCTCCATAATCAGCTACTTACTACAATGCATGAACAATATACTGTTCTTTAAAGGCTCTATCTTAAAACAAGACTGCATCTCAGACCTCAACACTCACAAAGGCGCCAATGAAATAGTCTGCCTCTCTCTCAATCTCACAGACACATACACACACAAACACATACACAGCCAGAGCTTGTCGTGTAGGTTGAGTCATCCTTAAACATGCTGGGTCAGGGAAAAAACATTACGATTGGAGTACCCACTCTTTGTCCCATTGAAATAAAATTATGATTTATGCCCAGAAATACAAATGTTTTCATCTATCTTCTTATGTTATTCCTTACCATTCATCAGAACACAGATGAATAAAAAACACTGAACTACATGCAAAGACCAACACAAGAGCAGAATGACAACAGTGGAAATGGTTGCACACAGGTCAAAAGAACCCTCCCTAGAATGGTAGGGGCACTGCACTTCCTCCTGATCCACATACCCCACAAGGCTATTTCTGGCTCTCCCCCATGCAGAGAGATAAGCACAGAAATAGAGAGAAATAGACAGACTAGGGGAGAGAGAGAAAGAGAATGAGTGAGTGAGAGAGAAAGAGCGAGAGAGAAGGAATGAGAACTGCAAAAGATGACAGAAACCAATGAAAATGGAGAAGGAAGAAAGATAGACAGACAGAGAGTTGGTGGCAGGGTACAGAAGAAAGAAAAGGAGCAGGAGTTTGGAAAAGAGAGAGACAGAGACAGAGAGCGAGAGAGGCTTAAGGAAGGTCAAACGAGGGTTCAACCAGTCAGATAGATATCCACCCAGAGATATTAGCTGAGACAAGTGAACTTACTTGTTTTCAAAGACTATTGTGAGGGAGTCTTCATGAACATCTTTGACGAATCCCTGAAAGAACACAAAGAGAAAAAGAGCTTCAGAGAGATAACATTTAACAATGCTAATGCAGCACTAAACAGCAAACTTTCTCGAAGGGGGAAAAAAAACAAAAGTATCTCGCAAACGCAACCAAATTGGGATCTCTTATTGCAGTAAAGGTTTCCTGACAGTGGAGGTTTATAGTGCTGGTGGTACTGACAAAATTGAACGTCACTGATATCTTCTAAATATACCAAGGTATCAGATGATATTCAGGTTTGCATTCATAAAAATCAATGAACCCATGTTTGCTGAGTGCTGATACTTTACGTTACAAAAAAAAAGTCTTACAAACCTCGACTAAAATGCTCATAGTATTGTAAGCATTAGACAGAAAACAGATTTTGATGAAAGGAAAATGTGTCATTTATTTAGTTTTTATGCATTAATGGTCTTACAAAAAATCTGTACCATTTAAATGTAAATGACTGCAGTTAACCAAGTTTTCATTATCTATCACTGACACACAAAAAAAAAAAAATTCAATATTGCTGAATGACCTCAATACAGGTATAGCCTACATATCGCACAGCACTAAAAGTGTGAATAGGTGATTTTAAGAGAAGGCAGGATAACCGTCATGCAAGTCTTTCTCTATATTTATAGGCATCTCTGGTTTCAAAAGAGACCCTCTTCAGGGAGTCCACTTACAGCAAAGTCAGGTCTTATATACGGATGAAAACACACACACACACACACACACACACACACACACACACACACACACACACAAAAATGGTGTGTGTAGGAACAGGCAATTTGGCACATGTCACAGTTATAGTATGTGACCACTAGGGAACGTGAAATATGTATTAGGGTGAATCTCCTATCATTATGATGGGAACACACCGAGTGAGGTGCAGACAGTAAGGACCCCTCCTCAAAACCTGTTTCTCACCCATCATGCAACCCCACAAATCTATTCGGACATTCCTCCAGTCCCCTCCCCCAGCACTAACACCCAGTGTGAGTGACGGCACTGGCAGAGTGACACTGCCTAATATGGGACAGGGAAGGTGGGAGAGAGGAAGAGAGAGTGAAAGAGTAAATGAAGAGCTACACATCACACTTGCTTGGAAGAGAGCCCTCTTCCCTGGAAAAATGGTCACTGGTCTCAGATTAAAACGTATGCACAGATATACATAGTCTCAGCTCACTTTCACTGTACAACGTTATGCAGTTTCTTGTTCTTTACATAAAAGATTAACATATTTAAAAATGAATAAACAAATAAAGTCAATCAGTAAATCTTCAACTTATTTTCTCCATGGCAACCTAAACTTTCTTTAAGAGCTATTTAGACTCCCTAAAAAAATAATATTTTATATATATATATATAATATATATATATATATATAAAACAAGATTGTATTTAAATGTTAGCTTATATGTATGAGCATTATAAAAAACTTGCAAATGTCAAATTCATCCCAAGCAGGCTGACAGCAAATAAGGATTCCAATCATAAACACAGCCCAATGGATTAAAGCAATCTACTGTGGGACAAAGTGGCACACTTTTTACAGAGCTATGTGCACTACTGTAGTCATGTTGGGACAACAGAACACTGCATGCTAAGGGAAAAGTAACAGAGCACTCCAGCATGTCCCCGTCATTTGCCACACCTCTTTAGTTAGAACGCAGCCAACCCTTTTTAGTCTCACATCTCTGTGAACATTACGCCAGGGAATCGCTGCACCAATCGGTTACTCAGGAGCAAAGCTCTCTGGCCATGTGGCTACCTTGACCGTCCAAGTACCACACGTGGCTGCAGAAGGGCACTTAGGCCTAGGAAACCCTGACCATTATGGGTAGCCTACTTTTGATTCCCCTAAAGAAACTTTGGAAAAATTAAGGAAACTTAAATCGATCAGCTTGGCCATCATTTTCAATTTAGCTGGTACACCTTTGCAATTCAAGCATGCAAACAGCACCAGAGAGTGCAAAATGGAGGCTTTATATCTCAGTTCTAAAAGTGCTACATCTCCTAAAACAGTGCTTTATGTACAGCAGTTTTTTTATTCACATAAAAAATAAATTAAAAATGTCGGTAACCATTACAGACTTGATAAAGCAAGAAGAACCTATCTTATTTTCAGCCTTCAATGACATTGTAATAAACCTCAGGAAAGTTATTGTCTTATTGGCGGCTCCCAAGCACCTATGCTTACTGAACCAAGATTTTTTACTTTCAATTTAGGTTTAAAATTAATGGGTTACACAGAATATGACTGAGTTCATGTCTTACATTAATTCGAATAGAGTTAAAGTTACTCCCACAGAGCAGAACTGGATTCATTCAACTCAACAGCGGTGATTCGACCGAGGCCTGGGGGGGTTGGGGAGCGGCTGTGGAGAGTGAGTGTTGAGTGTCAGGCCTGACATCACCTGTTCCTGTCCCACCTGCTTTGGTCCCTCAGAGTGAAACCTTCAGAGAGCCATTGGCATAAAACGTGTGCAGCTCCACCACTACTACTGCAAACATGAAACTTGTGACATAACCAATCCAAAGATACACAAGTATGACCCCCCTGATTCCATGAGGCCTGAAATGGAGAGCCACTGCTAGATCAAATGAAATGAGCTCCTTAAAGACAAGCCTATAAGATATCATCAAATAAGGGTACCCTTTTGAAAACATTTACTCTAGAGATCCTAACTAACCACACAAAGATTTACAGCCCACTACCAGAGTCTATATTCAAAAACCACCACAGGCGTGTGAGGGCTGATCTAGAATCAGTTTTCAAAACAATTACAGTCATGAATATGGAGGAACCTGAAGACCAGCCTTCGAGCTTACAACTGCTTTTTCAATACAAGCCCAGGTGAGTAACAGCAAAAGCCTCCTCAGTCTCAGTCTGGCTGACCTCAGTTGACTTGATTCTGATTCAAGATGATGGACTGGCAACCTGTCCAGGGTGTTTCCTGCCTTCCACCCAGTGACCACTGGGATAGGATCCAGCACCCCACCCCGTGACCCAGAAGGACAAGCAGTAATGTGTGTGTGTGATTCAAGATGGATACAACAAATACTCATCGCTAAAGGCTAGGCCCTGCTCTTTTTAGAAGAAATGAAAAGAAAAAAAGAAGAAAGAAAAAAAAACAAAAACGTATGATGAACCAGGCTGGACTGGTGTCCCTAGGTTCAAATTTGAGGTAAGCTGTCCCAAAAGAGAGCAGTGACTGGTCACGTGAATAGCCACTCTGCTCTGCGAGCACTTTAGACACACAATGTCACGCTGCTAGTAAGTAATATTAAGTAAGTTAGTAGATCTAAGTCCCCCTATCCCGAGGAGACCGATCACACATGCCCAGATTGGGGGCTTCTGTGATTAGCCAGCCAACTGCCATGCTTTGAGATTGAGGAGAGGGAGGGAAATGCCCCACAATGGCTAACTCTGACCCATGAAAACACAGACCAGCAAGGAGCTAACTAATCGAAGGCGACCTCATCATATCTTAGGCCTCCACAGAAAAGTGATACCCAGCCTCGTGTCATTCGTGGGCCATGGTTGAAGCCTCTAACGCCCCCATGTCCCTGCCAGCTACTGAGCCAAACGTGCAGAGCTACATCTGATTTAGGATAACAGTGTTTTCGGTTCAGTTACCTTATAGAAGGCCCCGTTGGAGCCGCGCACCTCCACCGCCAGCCCATCCATGGTCGCCGGCGCTCCGCCGCTGTGAGAGTCCGGCAGCACCCCCAGCTTCGCTGGCCCTCCGCCGCTCTCCGGTCGCTTGTGGATTTCCAGTGTTTCGGGTGGGGGGAGAAGGGGCAAAGGTGACAGGGGAGGGCTGAGCAGCAAAAGGTTTGGACAGTTAGTTAGGTTAAGTTAGCTAGCTAACCTAGCTCTGACACCGAACGGCCAAGAGTTACGTTCACTCAAGAACGTTCAGGTTAGCTAGCTAGCTACTGGTAGCTCGCTGTGAGCCATAACAAAAGCGTGTTATTCGTGCTGAGTAACGTAGCTACGCAGCACGGCGGTTTGGCTGGCCACACTCACCCGCTTTCCGTACGAGGGCTGTCGGCTGGACGCTGATGTGCTGAGGGTGATGATGGAGAGGCGATATTAGCAAACAGCTAACTCGGCGGCTAATTAGCTATCACGAACACCTTCCTTGCCTCAGTTGCCGGGCTGCTAGCTAAGTTAGCGCAGTTTCGTTAGGCGATTCAGTGCATGTGTTGGGAGTGTTTGTGTTGGGGTGTAATTTGGAATCGGTTCAAATGTTCCAAACGCCGTTAGCAGCTAAAAACATTAACAATAATAAAGCCTCCTCCCAGAAAACCGTTATGCTGTGCTATCGCCCGGCAACTCCTTTCACCCCAGTTGCCCGTCCCCTCGAACGCACGCCGTCAGAGTGAAAACGCGAGAGCGTGAATGACCCCCTTAATGCCCACCCCTACTACCGGAGGGGCAGGCCATACTGGAATCTACCCCCGGCCATTGGGCAGTTTGTCTGTTCCTCAAGAATAAGGGTGTTAGTCATAGGCGGGGACGCTGGGGGCTGGGTCAACGCAAAGCCCAGAGCCTGCGCTGCTGATTGGTTGTAGTTTCTCCTTACTAAATTTAGGCGACTCTTTTCACTCTCCACGCTAATTCACAAAACCGTTTGTGTACAGCGGAGTAGACAAATAACCTCACTCTTTTAGACTGTTTGCGGTGTTCCATGCTTCGGTGTGATTTCCACTGCTCTGTTATCATGTTACCTTGAAAATAAGTGCTCTTAAAGATAAATATAATGTTAATTAACCCATGAAACAGTCTGAAGTAATGATGGCCTTTCAAACCCAACCAAGCCTCAAGCCAGTACCCACAAAATGTAATTACAGTGGCTTTGACCCACTCTGTTGAGTTCCACACTTTGCCTGACATGGCTATGATGTGGTTTATATGGCTGACCACATGGTTTGTCCTGAGCAGAAAATTTGGGTCTGGTTTAATAGTGAAAAAACATTGTAGTACTAATGTTGTAAAAATGCCTATGGCCTCTCACAGTAATGTCAAATTATCCTATAAAGTGAGATATCTTGGTTTAATGATGAGGAAAACCCCCTTCTGATGTATCTTTAAGGTGGAATTAAATTCTTCAAATGCTTTGGCATGGATGCTTGGTGGTGGGCTGATTTTTTTACGCTAAGGTTAATGACCAAAGTTTAATGTCCCACTGAAGTTAGTACTATATTGCCAATGCTAGCTAGCACCACATAAGTATTCATTAGCCTCTAGATCAGTGGCTATCAGTCAGGATTTGTTCAGTCTCGTAGGGATTCCCAGTGATTGTGTGATGTACACAACATGAAAACAATAAAACATCATGAATTCTGTTAAACCAATGAGGCTGATGGGTGCAGTGATGCACTACAGAATACTACATAGCATAACAAATAATATTATAAAAAGTGGTTTTAGGCCAGAATGCCCCTTTAAGTTCATCTTAAAGAGAGAGAGAGAGAGTTCATCTGCCATATATGTGTTGCAATGAGAAAGAATGTTGCATTTTCTCAACCTGCCGAGTGGCTGTTACCTCAGTATAAACACTTTATGTTCCATATACTGAAGAAATATTTCAAATTGATCAATCAATATGGCCAAACCCAATTTTTATCACTTAGTTTATCATATGATCAGAGCAAGTTTTACTCAGATTTTTCCTCATGCTAAATTTAGTAGCTGGACATGAATGAGTTAAATATACTGGCAGAGGAATGAGGAATGGCTGTCTCTGAAGATGTGTTACCGAAGCAGAAACTAGAAAATAAAGTTTCCTGCTTGGAACAGCTGAAGGCAGCAGATGTGGGAGGTCAGGTTAGAGGTCATGTCATCCAACTACTGTGACAGGTTTGGTGTGACACATGTAAAAGACATGTTAATGTGACAATGAGCCGAATCATCGCAAGTCTCAATGGTTTGTTGTATCAGGATCAGGAGTATTAGGAGCTGTCACTTGTGTTGACCTGATAAATGTGGGTTATGGTGAGTTTCCCTGTATTTGGAGTCTTTAAAAACCCCTGAGGGCAAAACAAAAAACAGGTGCTGAGAAGCAAAGTTAGATATCAGCTGTGCAAACTGGCCAAAAAACAAAACAAAACAAAACAAAACAAAGCTACTGTCTGTTTTTGCAGGGTTCTCCTCATTGCCAGCTGTGTCAACCTTGTTTTAAAATGTTCATTTACACCAGCAGAGGGCAGTGTAGCTTCAGCTGTCATGCTCCTGCATAAATTATAGCCTACAGATGTCTAGGTGATGGCTGAGTTGTCCTTTTATACTGATCTCAGATTGGGGTGAGGGGGGAGGGGGTCATGAAGTGATATTTAACATTTAGTCAAATGTCTTAAACTGAAAATCTAAAATTAGAGATAAAAGACTTTTCACTAGGATGGAATTTTTGCTTAAAGGGACAACTGAACGTTGTTCACGTTATTGAAATAAAAGAGGTTGAAGTAGTAAGCAAGCACTGTTTCAAAAAGTACCATTCACTCCTAAGTTAATATATGAAAATAAAGCTGCAAAAAGCTATTTTAAATTCGCTGTGATGTCAGAAAAACAGTGCATTTACAAGTATATATATTTGTCTACTCAGCTTAGAGAAGTTTAGTTCTTCTCATTCACGTTGAAGATAGAGGGAGTATTTGAGTTAGGGCTGCTTTTTGAATGAGGCATAATACAGGGCAGCAAGCCACTGAGAACAGAGGTCAATAGCATATATCAGTCTTAAAGGCACAGCAACAAAAACAGCCTGTTTAATTCTAAAGGGGACCCTGTTAGTACAGTATGTGACATGGCAATAAAAACAGAAAGTAGTGATTAGTAAATTTTGTTTGACCTATATTAAATTGAAAACAGTACAAAAACACAATATTTGATGATTTACTTTATGAACTTTATTGTTTTTTTCATAAATATACTCATTCCAAATACAATGTCTGCAACATGTTCCAAAAAAAGTTGGCACAGATACATGTGTACCACTGTGTTACATTACCTTTTTCTTAACAGCATGTAACAACAATATGGAGACTGAAGACACTAATTAATTCATTTTGGAAGGCAATTTTTCTGTCTTCAGCGGGGACTTCATTGTTGTATTTTGCACTTCATTATACATCACACGTTTTCAATAAGAGGCGGGGAGGCAGGTCTACTACCTACACTCTCTGATTACACGGCCATGCTATTGTAACACATGTAGAATGTTTCCTGCTGTTGTCATGTTAAATCAATCATGGACGTTCCTGAGAATGATGGCATCATACAGAAGGCAGTATATGTTGCTCCAAAATGTATATCACTTTCAGGGTTAATTGTGCTTTCACAGATGTGCAGGTTAATGACTAATACACCGCATATCATGAGAGACTCTGGCCTTTGAACTTTGCGCTGGTAACAATCTGAATGGTCATTTACTTCTTTGGCGTGGAGAACATGACTTCCATTATTTGCATAAAAAATCAGAAATGTTGACTCATCAGACCACAACACATGTTTCCACTGTGCATAGGTCTATTTCAGATGAGCTCAAGCCCAGAGAAGTTGGTGGTGTTTCTGCACATTGTTGACATATGACTTCCACTGTGCATAGTACAGTCTTAACTTGCATTTGTGGATGAAGTGATGAACACTGTTTATTGAGAACAGTTTGTCAAAGTATTCCTGAGCCTATGTTGTGAAATCCATCACAGAAATAATTTTAATTCAGTGCTATCTGAGGAATCAAAGGTCACAGGCATTCAGTTGTGTTTTTTGGCCTTGTCCTTTATACACAGAGATTTTTTGGGGTTCTCCAAATCTTTTGATATTCATAAGGCTCACAAAGCCTTTTCTGAATTTTGCTTTTACACTCAAGCATGACTTTATTACCTATTTTAAAATGTTGTCTGAACACTTAACAATGTTTCTAGTCTTAAATTGCCCCTGTCCCAACTTTTGTGGAGTGTGTTGCAGGTATCAATTTCAGTATGGCAGTATATTAACAAAAACAATGAAGTTGATGAGATAAAACATTAAAGATCACTAAATAATGTGTCCCTGGTCAAATGACTTTTGTTGATTTTCTGAGTGAAAATAAGTTTACACATCCTCTACAGAGAACACATGGTAGCACTTCACAGATCAGTAATAAGAAGATACTGAAATGGTAATTTTGCTCATTTTCTAGTTGTCAGTAACTGTAACAGCTATAACCCTAATATTATAAAATCCTATAGGGATTTGAAAGAATTGTAGTAATACTTTGATTAAGCAGATATTATGCTGTTAGAACTGGATTGGAATTTAATATAAAATGTAAAAAACATAAAAAAGGGGCTAAAATTATGGATTGTTTAGTATGTCTCAACGTTTTGTATCAACTGCCAAATTAACAATTTATTGACAAGTAATTAAAGTTTGTTAACATTATCTTGCCATTTCATTACTGACTTGTCACTGCTACCACTATTAGCTTTTGCATACGACTGTATAAGTAAGCACACGTGTTGCTCTTTGTGTTACCATGAGAAGTTTGAAAGGAGATGCCAGCTATAAAGTATTTTTTCACACAGCAGATGTCTTAGCTGAAAGGGAAAATGGCATTACTTCAATCCAAATAATTGAAAACAATTACACACAAAAATGTCTTTGCTTTTTTTTAATTACAAATAAATTTTCAGCCTCTCTTACATCCTCTCACATCTTTAAATGGTTTGACCGGTAATCTCAAGCCAATACACTCTTGTTAATAAACTGACATTCTTTAGTTTCCCTAGTCTGGCTTGGCTCTTAAAAGTCTAAGCACTGCAGAATTATCTAGCAGAGCACAAGAAAATTAGAAAGCAATAATGAATTTCAACCTAGAAGTTAGCTCTCTTGATTTGTTCTTCAAAGCATGCCATTGATTGAAATTAAACCATATTCCCTTTACCTTGTAGTAAACCACTACTAAATAGTAATGCAAATATGTCATTGTACTGTGGAAAAACTCTCTGTAAGTAACTTATCTTACCCTGTAGGTGTCACTCTTGGATGTGTATTAGGTCAGCATGTTTTAGCTCCAGTGCTGGGGCACATTCGCCTACACGGTTTTTCCCGCTCTAACATAACTGTCAGAGTATAACAAGTGTCAAGCCATCACGTGTTGAATCAGGTGTGCAGTAATAGAATACAGATTTTTAGTTTTGCTGATTGACCCCAGAACTGGATTTAAACTGTAGCCCAGTAAATTAAGGCAGAAAGCTTGGACTGAGCTTGGACTTGACACAAGGGTGCCTAAACATTCTCAAACACATTCTAAAAAGAATACCAATTACAGGTCTATACCGGGAACCAATGGTGGAAATAGTTCAAAACAAACTTCATTCAAGTAGAAGAATTGTTGCTATAGAGGAAATTTGCTCAAGTGAAAAACTTCCTTCAAATAACATCTTGTGACTACTTGAGAAGGAGGAAAAGCAGCTGTGTCTGGTTTCTGTACTGATACTGAATCCATCTGAGATGCAGATCAGTGTTATACAGTCATATGCAAAATTTTGAACACCCCCAGGCAGACTACAGTTGACTGCCTATGTGAAAATAATTTAACATATCCTCTACAGAGAGCAAACTCAAATATGGCATTTTCAGCAAGTTTTAGTGCACAATTTCTATTTATTTGCTGAGTTAAACATATTGGGGAAAAAAACCCATAAAATATAAAATATACCATAACTTTTGCACAGGCCACACTTAACTTCACTTTTTTCACTAGATTTTCGCTAGTGGAAGTAGCTTAGTTGAAAATCAACCCCATTTAAAAATACTCAAATTTTTTTCCACCAATGCATTTTCTGAGTGCCCTGGACATTCCGAAAAAATGAGGAACATCTGCTGCCAGATTTTGTTTTCAAGAGCACTTGGAGTGCAAAACATTCAGCTGTGCTAAAATGTAAAGTATGGGAGAAGCATTTTTGATCAGTTATAGTACTTGCTGTCTCCGCTGTTTTCTAGTCGTAATGCTTGGCTGAAGATATTGTCATCACTTAGAAATTTACCTCACTGACTGATAGACCGCATGTAGCCTACGTGTATGTCATACCAGCAGCCCCAGTGAACAGGCCGATGCGATCTGTGACAGGTAATTCGTCACAGATACCTGATAAGCCATTTAAGCGTCATCTCATAAAAACCTGCAGGCTTCTGTAGCACATTCCAAAAGGAATCCATCACAGATTAGCATCTGCATGTGATGACTACACATTTGCACTGCTATTCAGCTGATCTTTTGGGTCAAAGGTCATGATCCTCAACCCAGGGTGAGTACGAGAGTGCCTGTTCAGACAGGGCAGAGACCTCCAGAGCTCAAGGCGGACATCATGACAGAGGAAGATGTAGAAGAGGGGATTTAGCAGGGTGTTTAGACTGGTTAGCCCATAGCAGATCCTGTAGCACAGGTAGACGGAGCGTTCCAACGCACACTGGTCCTCAGTTAGCAGCAGCGCTATGAATCTGTAACCGCCCACCATGTGGTAGGGGCCAAAGACCACAATGAAATTGATGGTGATCACCGTGAGGGTGCCTACGATTCTGTGGCACTCGTGGTCGGAGACAGAAGGGGAGTTGTGGAGTGTTACCCCGATTTTGGCAGATGTGTAGCTGTGAGGAGTACAAAGGACCAAAGGGACATTTTTTAATTGACGAGGGAATCACATAAGGGAAAAACACATTGTTGGGCTACATTCTTTTTAGGAGACAGACATGCTTGTATCTGATTTTCTATCTTGGCGATGGCATTTTCATACCATTGTATCAGACGTTTGAATGGAATGCACTATTAGACTCTTAATAGAGGCAACATTGTTTAGGTGTTCTCCTATAGACCTTGGCACCAAACAACACACATTACTTGCCTCATGTCACTTACTTACCCCAGTATAGAGCATGGCATCAGAAAACCCAGGGCCACCGTGGCTATCTTAAAGTAAGCATATCTCTGGCTGACGGGATACTGCTCCAGACACAAGCCCCTCTGGGGCTCAAATACGGATGGATAAAGGCCGATTAGGCAGAAGAGAAATATGAGAGTCCAGACCACCACGCCAGAGAATGCAGCCAGGCGTACTTTCCTCACACCACGGCTGCTTAGTGGGTGCACGATGGCAAGACATCGGTCCAGGGCAATGAGGCACAGGAAGATGACACTTGCATATATGTTCACATAGAAGACATAGCCCACCAACTGGCAGGTAATGGAGCCATAGGGCCAGCGGTGTGCCCCTTGTAGGTAGAGAATCCACAGAGGTAAGGTCAGTAGCTGGAGAAGATCTGACAGCAGCAGATTGAGTATGTAAACCAGCTGGCAGCCACCGCCACCCGAGCGGCCCAGTTGGTACAGTCCCCAAAGGGACAGCAGATTGGCTGGGAGGCCCAGAGAGAAAGCCAGGCTGTAGATGTAGGTGAGACCAACTCGGTCTGTCTCCAGGGGGAGATGGCAGCTCCCATTCGTCAGGTCTGCGGAGAGAATCAGGAGAAACCTGTGACCTTACATGGTCTTGGTTTGCTCAATATCAAAGTGCTGCTTCATTGCAGTGCCATAGCCGTTTGTTGGAAAACATACAAAGAACCATATCATTATGCACTGAAGCAATACAAACTACAGAAAATGAGTACTTACTCAGAAACATGATTTCTATGCCTTTGACATGTGAAAGACATTTGAAGCTCTGAACCTCTAAGCTATTTTTCACACTGTGTTTCAGACTCAACCGCCGCAGTCACAGGCCTCTTGCTGCTCTCCTAACACTTGCATTCAACCAAACGATCCTGTGGGAAACATCACACTTGTATAACTTACATTCCAAAAAAAATGGCCCTTGATACTAATAACTACCGCTCATTTATGTACTCAGAACATTTCAATATCGCATAGATGACTATCAATACCAAACTGAAAGATTTCTCCTCACCTTACACTGGCCTATGACAGCAGACTGCAGTTTGGTGTGCCAGGACTCTTGTGAATGAGTGAGTGAAGGCATACGGTACGTCCCTGTCTGCCTGAGGGGCTGAGTTCTTGATCATTTCCCGATGCAGGAAGCCACTGCTACTGCCTTTGAGCGGCCACATCCTGAGGCCTTTCTCCTGCAGAACAAAAACACCCTCCTGCCTGATTGGGAGTGATACGAGTCAGGCCAAACTGTTCCTGCTGACGGAAGGGCTGCTGAGAAACAGGGCAAAACACCCTTACACTGTTTTCATTTCCCCTGTGACACCCAGTGCCCCCCACCTCCTCGGCTACACCAGGTTTAGACTGGTGTGCTAATGTTACGTGAAAGCAAAGTTCATGAACAATAGGTGTTATGGATAAACAGTTTAAGTTTCTGATTGTGATGGTCATAGTGGGTGTCATTTAGTTGAGTGAATATTGAAAAAATCATTTTGTTTCTGCACCTGTCAGTCAAATCGAAGGGCATAGAAAGGTTTTCTTGGACTCTGACTTGATTATATCCTTGATTTACAATTGATGGGGAGTGTGCCTTGCACTTTTGCTCATGTGTGCATGTGTGATCAGTACAGAGAGAATGCCACCGATACTTGACTGCAGATAATCACAGCCTACTCAGATGAGAAGATGTGGCAGCTGAATGAGAAAAGGAAGGTAGTGATGACTTCTGATAAGAGCTAAACCAGAAAGCCAAAAAGGACTGAAATGTGCAAAGCAATTGCCAAGACAGTGATTTAATGACAGGAAGAGTTTAATGGTCCTATACAGTCATTTGGGCCTCAACTGTATGACAGTTTTGTTGAGTCAGTGCATCCTGTAAAAAATAACTCTGCTCTCAGCCAAGCTTTCAAAGATGCTGATATATACTTTTTGTCGATGCAGATAGAAAATATTTTTATTTCTTTTAAATATTTGGAGAGACAAACAGAAATAAATCATTGTTATACACATTATTCACAGGTAATTCTGAAGAGAATACATGATAGTTGATATAAAACCTTTAAAACACACAATCTGATGTACACCCAGAATATCTTTGATACCATTTAAGGGACTAAAATAATTCATATTTTTAACAGAGAATAATAAAGCACAATTATGGAGTGGCATTTGTATTTAGTTATTCCATTTAGAGAAAATGTCATAAAGATTGCACAGAAAAAAGAAATATGAATAATTCCAAAAACATATTTGACATTTTGAACATACCCAAAGCTACAAGATGTACCAGTTTTATATATTACACCTACCATGGAGTGTGTGGAAGTTCTCCACTCTGATCTATCTTTTTCCCCAAGCTACAAGCTACATTTTGCAACCTGATTTGCTACCTGATACTTGACCCCACTACCATAAATATACATGATTTCTACTGTCACACTGTATAAGCCAGTTCCTGGAGCCAGACTAAATCTAAACTTAGACTTAAACAAATGTCTAACTGTGATTCAGCATTGGCCCTGTGATTTAATACAAGATTTAATCCATGTCCAGGAAACTGGCCACATTTAATTTCTACACAGGTTATGAGATATCACTCTATTGCATGAAGGAAATCTGAACCATTCTGTTTAATGTGCATAAAGTATCTGGAATTCTGCATAGATTGAGTGCCTACAAGTGTTTGGAGAGCTCAACTTCAGTTCAGTCTTTCTTCTGCTTCTTGTTTGACCTACAACAAAGCAGCCTGCAGAGAGTTATTGAGGCCCAGAGTGCTGCGGAAATAATGGCTGTAAGAAAAACTATCACATCTAGACTGTGGTAGGAGTACCATGGTAAATTATTCGCCTCTGAGCTCAAGTGTCGAGCTCCTTTGTGTCTTAAGACATACTCGATCCAGAAGATGGCACTGTCCAGGGGAGAAAGAGGCCAATCACGATGAAGTTCTGACAGCTTCTGCATGGTGTTTCGGTAAGATGGATTCCTAATGACATCTTGGAGGGCTTCAAGGAACTCTTTTGAAGTTAGTGTGCCAATGTCTACCACACGAGCTGCTCCTCGAACCTCCAATCTAACTGCATTGTCAAACTGGTCAAAGAGAAGTGGCAGAAGCAACACAGGCACCCCATGGTAGATAGCCTCGTAGATTCCATTGGTGCCACCATGGGACACAAAGGCACGAGTCTTTGGGTGACCCAGGAGGTTATTTTGAGGAAGCCAATCAAGTAACAATGTGTTGTTACCCAGAGATGAAGGTCGTTCCCCCATGTACCGCCATATGACCTTCTGAGGTAGCTTAGCAAAGGCAGAGGCGATGGCTTCTGTGATTTCTTTGGGAAGGGCAGTGACAATGACTCCCTGAGACACGACCACCACTCCATGCTCCCCAGAACTCTGCATAAAATCCTCCAGCTCTGCAGAAACGGGTTGGGATGGGCGACACTGGAAGCCACCCATGTAGACAACGTTAGGCATGCTAGGGCGTGGGAATTCAAAGATGAAGTCAACACGCATCAGCCAAATGTCTGCTGAACGCTGCATGGTGAGGAGATCTGAGTTTGGTGGAAAGTGTTTTTTTAACAGTTTGTCATAAATGGGGACGATAACGAATTGTTCCTGTAGGCAGCTGACCACATATCGAAGGAAGTTCTCGATCCTCTGCAGAAAGTCCATTTTTTCACTGAACAGTGAGTTGTACATGGGAACATGGGACGGTGGTGATGGAGCAATGGCCATATGTGCATCTCCGGCATTGAGCCAGCGCACATTATACACCATGGGTAAATGGAGATAGTTGGCCAGAAGAACCCCAGCAGGGAAAGCGGGGTCAGTTAGCATTAGGTCAAACTTAGCATCCTGCAGTTGTTTCATTAGTGTTGAGTCGTCAAGCATGGTGGAAATCAGGGAAAGAGCTCCACTGTGGAATATTTGCAGCATAGTTGCCACATCTTTCTGCTGCTCAAAGAAGCGCACGATTGGTGACATCGTACGTAGTGCTATTGACCGCTGCAATAAGGTCCTAAAATATCCTGCATCCACAGGTTCTTTTTGAGTGATGTTAACAGTAATTATGGCGTAGAGGGGAGAGCTGGCCTGAATGTACAGACTCCTGGAAGATCGCACCACTGTCAAATTGTGGCCATGAACATGCAGCTTCTTCATTATGACCTGCATATTCAGCCAATGGCTGCCATCCTCTGGAAACACCAGGATCTTGCCACCACTGGAAGAGCCAGCCAGAAAAAGTAAGCAGCAGAAAGAGAGCAGCTGATTTGTATTCACTTCCATCTTCCAGAAGGCTGAGGAAAGCACAGAGAACACAAAGCAAATGTTACACCATTACTAAGGCTAAACTCAGAGTTATAAACACTCAGCAGATACTCCTTTGGATACTCCTACTCTATAGCTGCACCCAATAGGCTGTTGGTTATGATTTCAGTGTCCTCATTTAGACCAGGATGTGCCGTATTAGGAATGTAATCCCATTTCTTATTTTGTTTGTATATATTTGGAAATAAAAGAAAGCTGGCAGTAGTGCTAGCATTGGAACATCATCTACTCATTGAAAATAAAGCAGTTCCACTGCTGAAACTCTGGGAAGGCACAAAACATTTTGTACAGCTACACTGGCCCAGATCCATCTGCCTGAAATGTACATTAAAAAAAAGAACGTTTCATACAGAGGTTGCATAATGGGAGGCAAGCCCTGGGTGACTCAGTGGGACTGGAACTATACGGGTCTGTGGAACATGCCAATGTTTGTACATGCCATTTTAAAATGACTATGGCTATGTGTTACTTTGGGTTTAAAAAGTAAGCTTTCCTTAAGGGGCCAAGGATTTTTAGCACTGCCCTTGTTTACACTTCCTGGGTAGTGCAATGCTGGTGTTGTACACTCTCAGAAAAAAAGTACTAAACTGTCACTGGGGTAGTACCCCTCTTGTCACTGGGGTGGTACCCTCAGGTATACATCTCTGTACCTTTAGTCAGGGAACATAATTGTACCATAATCCATTGAAGTTTTATTTTCTAAGTTGTACTGACTCCACACACCCTGTCTCGTCTCCAGGCTTTTTTTATTGTTCTGTTTTAAAACTTTAGGTTATGCGAAGGTACAAATATGTACTTTTCCACTGGAAAAAATGTATTTAAAGTACACAATGGGACCTTAATACCACTGTTTTACCTTTGAGGGTACAATTATGTTGTTTGTAACTTGATCAACAAAAATGTACCCGCACAGAACCTTTATTTCCGACAGTGTATTCTTAGGAAAGTACATCCTGTTCAGGACACTGAAATCATGGTCAACAAAAACAGGATCAACCTCTTTTTTTTCAGCCTTTAGCCTACTAAAAATCTGTCTTGGCATTAACAGATTCAGTCTCACTCCATGTCAAATTAAAGAAAATGTACAGCCAAGAGATGGTCCTCAGATGAAAAAATAGGCCCAGGGGGCGTCATTATAGTCACATGTATGTGTAACACTAAAGGAGTGATACTTGTAGACACTTATGTTGACTTAGTATATGTCTTGTACAGTTCTGAAAAACAGAACACAACCAGTACCTCTTCGATCACTTAGATTAACACAACTGCCAACAGAAGAAAGCTATGACCTTCATAGACTGACCCTTATTATCTCAGGCCAGAGATAATACTCCTCCAAGGAACCTATGTAAAAAATGCATACAGGAGTTTTCCAGGGTCAACACTAGATCTCCATGTAAGAATCGTCTTCAGTATCTCAGTATCCCAATTTTTACTGAAAGGCACTTCGAAAGTAGGGATTTAACACATATTGTCAGGTTTGATATGATTTTTCGATGAGGTAAAGAGCCCAAATCCTATATTTGTATATATTTTATATATGTTATTATTTCTTTCCCCTGATATGAACTTATGTTAGTGTGTGTTTTTGTTCCAAAACAGTTATAACACATTTTTACATTTACATTTCTAAATTCTCTATATTCCCATACAGAATTAAAGTTTTTTTTACTGTGCCTTTAAGACTCATATTTGTAAACGAGCTCTGTTCTGATTGGCTGTTCTGTACTGTACCTCATTTAAAACACAGGCCAGGCTGGGACACCCCTTATAACTTCTGCAGAAAGGGCAGCGCTAATCTGCTGTAGCCTAAATGACATATATATGTAAATGCATGGGTTCTTGTGACATCACAAAATCTATTAATTCAAATTAGATTGCTTTTGCGGCTTGGTTTTTATATATTGACCTATGTGTTAGGGAGTGAATGGTATAGTTTGAAACTTTAGAACTATTTATATAGTACATCTAACTCTTTTATGTAAAAAAAAAGGAGAATTAAGTTTTCCGTAATATAGGCCCTTTAAGATTTAATTCAGTTTTTCATGTTTGAGTGTCTTAATTCTGCAAAGCTCTGATTATATACTGCACAGATTAGTTTGGCTCAGATAAAGGCAGATTATTTCAAAACAAAAGGTTGCAAAGCAGCATGTCCTAGTGTAAAATAGTGATTGTACATTTTAATCATTACCTTTATTATGGTTTTAAAGATTGAGAGCTGTTTAAAACACAGACGTGTGCTGTCTTCATATGTTTAATGATGTAATACACCAGCAGTGGAGCATTAATTTCATAAGTTCTAAGTTTATAAGAGGAAGATTAATTTCTAAGTTCTAATTTCATAAGAACAACATTAGCGTGTTTTTATTTTACGTTTTTGCTCTTCTGAGACTATGCATCATAAAACGAAATGCTGCAATTTTGAAAAATGTTTGAATGGACTTATCAATAGTCCTGTGTCTAACACAATCACCATACTACTTTTGCACACTGCTAGAAAGACGAGGTCATATTATACCTTTTTTGTGGCACCACTTCGTTTTTTCGGAGCAAATAGAGTTAAAGCAGCTTTGAATTTTCCAAATATATCCATTAGCTCTCATTTGTATGCACACATTTAAGCACAAGGTTTACGGAATATTGAAGCTCAGATGATGCACTCACCGGAGGTGCTCTGTTCCCGTGTCACCAGTCCGTAGGTTGTAATGTGAGAAAATTGACACGGGCTACTTGATCATGAATGAACCCGCAGTGTTGTGAAAAAAAGGAATACGGCAGCTCCTGATGAACTCTTTACTGTTCTTGAAGTGAACCAAATGATGGAATTAGACTCAGTTATTCACTGCTCGAAATTGGAGCACAAAGAAAACTGAGCCAACCGAAGACAAAGAAACCTGTTTTCTCATGACAGTAGAGCTTTGCTCAGTAATCATGATATCTGTTACTCTGCTCATGCATCTTTGTGGATTCCAGAAAACAGCGTTATCGCTTGCACCCATCAAAACTGACAATGTGCTAAATTTACAAGGTCATTTGACCAGATATATTTTGAAAACAAACATCACTCAGAGTACCTGCCAGTTTTCCTTCCTGTAGAATGTTTTTCAAGTGTTTCAGAAGAACAACATTAGCATATTTTCTTTCTCTTTTTTTGCCCCTCTGAGACTATGCATCATGAAATGAAATGAAAAGAGAACACACTGTGAAAACATTTTGTCAATTCAACCTAGGAAATACACTTTGTGCAGTAAAAAGCAATTCAACTGGCTTTATTCAAGTACAGTACAAAAGCAATTTCTCATCAATCCAGATCAAATAAACACTTTAAATGTTCTATTTTTAAAAGTGCAAAAGTATTTTTAACATTGCAAAATTCCAAGCATAATTTAATGGAATTTTAATAAAAGCTATAAAAGGCCCATTTCAACCCTCATAGCTATGATTGTCATCTACAAAAGTTTATTGAATTGGTAAATTGAATAAAGACATCTACAGGTTATGTTACATCATCCATTACTAGAAAAACAAATGTGGACAAACAACACTCTTTGCTTCATCAGAGGTGTGAAATGGCTAGTGTTGCAGAGCAGTGTAGACTTCTGGTATAAAATCAGCTGAACAATGGTCCCCAACCTTGGTCCTGCATTTTATTCCAGCATTCCTTGCTGCAATTCACCTAATGCAACCAATCAGTCAATTAATAAACCCTTTTAGATTTGAAGCAGCATATGAAAGTTTCATTTTTTGGCTATGCTGCTCAGATAAATATTAAATTGTCACTCAATATCAGACCAAGGGTAAAAAAAAATCATGAATCAGGACATCTCTAGTCATTTCTGTTTCCTAAAATAGCTCCTTCTGCTCTGCATTTCGTTTTGCTCTGCAATGAACAATCAGCAGTTTTAACTTATGCCTGAAATGTCTATTGAAAGAACAGGATTTAAAAAACATAAACCATAGCTGATTCAATTGTAAGTTTTGTTCCTCTAAATTCTGCTTGAAAGCTTGGATTATAAGGCATTCAGAGCAGGTTCTACTCTTGTTTATCCTTCCTGTTGAAGATCTTGCAGTAGAGCAGCTTAAGGACACACACTGAGATCCATAGAATAGCTGCAATGATAACAAAAAGTAGGGCAGCCACATCTATACTGTAGTAAGCATACCAGGGCATAGCATAGGCCTCAGTGCGCAAGTGTGGAGCTCCTTTGTGTCTAAGGACAAACTCAATCCAGAAGATGGCACTGTCCAATCCAGACAGCGGTTTATCGCGGTGCAGCCGTGAAAGCCTCTTAATATTGTTGCGGTATGTGGGGTTTTCCAGAAGTTCTTTTAAAGCTTCCAGGAACTGATTTTTAGTGAGTGTCGCCACCTCCAGCAAACAAGCTGCCCCGTGAGCCTTCAGCCTTAAGACGTTGTCGAACTGGTCAAAAAGAAGAGGTAAACCCAAAACAGGAACACCGTGGTAAATTGCTTCGTATAGGCCATTGGTGCCACCATGAGACACAAAGGCACGTGTCTTAGGGTGGCCTAAGAGGTCATTCTGAGGAAACCATTTAACCAGCAATGTGTTGTTACCAAGAGTTGAGGGTGCTTCACCCGGGTATTTCCAAATGACCTTCTGAGGAAGCTCAGCAAAGGCAGCAGCGATCATCTCTGTGGTCTCCTTTGGGAGGGCTGAGATGATGGTCCCTAGTGACATAATAACCACTCCATGCTCTCCTGAGCTCTGCACAAAGTCCTCCAGATCTGTGGGTAACTGCTTTGCAGGTTTGCATTGAAAACCTCCCACATAGACCACATTGGGCATCGTAGGACGTGGGAACTCAAAAACAAAGTCTGCCCGCACCAACCACAAATCTGCAGCATGCTGCATGGCCATCATGGTGGATCCTGGTGGAAAGTGAAGGTCAAGTAACTCCCTGTAAGGAGGATCAATGACAAAGTGTTGTTGAAAGACAGAGATGAAATAGAAAAGCATGTTTATAAGGCGCTCTGAGAAGGTCATCCGGTCACAGAGGTTAGATCCACTTAGAGGGACATAAGATAAAGGAGAAGGGGCAAAGGCAAAATGGCTATCCCCATTGTTGATCCAGCGAACATTAAACACCATTGGAATGTTAAGGTAGTGGGCAAAAAGCACTCCAATAGGAAACGCTGGGTCAGTTAACATCATGTCATATTTACCATCCTTGAGTTGTGCCATGTAGGCCTTGTCTTCAAACATTGACATAGCTGCTTTGGCTAAAATTTTATTGCCAGTCGCTAACATGTCAGTGAGATCCCATTGCTGGTAGAGAGAAGTGAGGGATGGCCACTTTCTGCGAAAATCTAGATGTTGCTTCAGCAACTTGTCATAGAAGTTCAGGTCAATATCATCTTCTAGAGATTTCATGGGGATGGAGGTGTAGATTGGTGATTTCTCTGGGATGTACCAGCTCTTGATGGAGCGCATCACAGTCAAGTTGTGCCCACGCGAATGTAACCCTTTTAAGATGATCTCCATATTAACCCAATGGCTGCCATCAACAGGAACCACCAAGATATTACTGTTGTTCTGACAGCTACCAGGAAAGGGAAATAGCCACAGTAAGCTTGTAAGAATCAGGGAAAATCCTCCATTTGGCTCCATTCCTATAAAAACAGAACATTTGACACAAATGTTGCGGTTTGTGTGAGGTATTCACATGAACATGTATAATAACACTATTGATAAAAATGAAAGCTTAACATATTCTGACTACAAGCTTCATTGTACTATACACTTTTTTGCCTATATATTAAGGTTTGTGCTTTCATTTTTTTTGTTATTTTCTATACTTATATACTTATTTGGATTTACTCTGAATTGCCAGTTTATTTCAAAAACTTTATTTGAAAAGTAATATAACTAAACACGGTTATGAATCTCCTGTCCATTTTAGCCCACTCTTCATGTCCGAGCAGAACTTAGCACTGACATTCCCACATTTCAGGATGACAATATAGGGTATCTGTAGGCCCATGCACAGACTTTTTTTTGGGGGGGGGAGGGGGGGGGGCACAGAGGCTCAAGAGGAAAAAAGACATCATGAGCATGGATAAACTCAATATCCTGTACATTGCAATTATTTTTATAGAGACGGAAGGTATCATCATGTTTCAGACAAATCCAAATGTAGTGATAAGAGTTTTCCCAAACACAGGCAAAAGCACAAACATTTGAACCCCAGTTTTCAGTGTGTAAAGCCATGGCAATACTAACTACACTATTAAATTGCTATGTAATATTTAGTTGTAACTCTAATTAAAAGCTCCACAGAGTCTCATACAAATCCCTGTTTTTTAAAATAATTGAAACTTGGTTTAGTTTATTAACATCCCATATTGCTGACATTATGGACACTACATTACGGAATATGATGCTTTCCTAAGGAAGTTATAAGTGTTTTATTGGTAGGACATGGTCATGAGTGACAGGTTGGTGATACTGAGGAGAACTACATGTGGTCAGTACTGCACCAGAAGGGGTGCCCATAAGTGATAAATCTTATAGAACTCAAGCTGGCCCACAAGCTCTATTTCTGGGGCGAGGCTGAGTCTCACCTCACTTAAATGGATCTTGAAGAATGTCAAGGAAATATAAAATACAATTATTATACACACCAACCAAGAGGGCTTTTGTACAGTCTGAGGGCAAAATGGGCAGGTGATCAAGCCTCCACTGGGGTCTACCTATGCACCTGCCTGAGTGTCGGTATGCGACTGGTTCAGCAGGCATGAGTGACCAACAAGATCACCAGACCTCAATCCCAATTTTTAAGTTGGAACAGAAGATGAAATGCTGAAATAGGCTCACACAAACTCTGGCTGAAATATGCACTCAGTTAGTGGAAGAGTAGGCTGTAATTCTTGCCTAACAGGATTGATGCTGTTATTGGGACAAGAGGACACATAACCAAGTGTTAGGGAAGAAATGATACATGTGACTACTTTTTTGTGTGGTGAGCTTATCTAATCTACATTCATTGACCATATTATTAGGTACACCACATAGGTGCACTTTATAGGCATATAGTTAGTTACTGTAGCCCATATGTTGCTATGGAAAGGGCCCACCTTAGGATCACTGCCTCTCTCAACTCAGCCCTTTCATTGAGATATTTAAACACTCCATCACTGTTGCTGTGCCTGACTAATGTGCAACTAACATGTTGGAATCAATGCTGTGTTGAAAATGATCTCCTACCTATATCATACCTGCTCAGGGTGGGTCCTATCATGATCCCTTTCCATTAGTGAATGAGGTAGAGGGTGGTTGATTAGTATGTGGATTAATGATTAATTAATAAAGCGTGTATTAATTAGTAGTTAGCAGTGTTACTCCTAAATAAGACACTATGTAGTTATATTGTTCCAAGGATGTCATATGCTAGCTAGCTAATTTTAGGCTTCTATGTGGAATATAGGCCCAAGTGTCATCTATGTTATCCACCTATAGTGTACTTTAAGGCATGCCATTTTTTTCTTTGCCTCTCCATTTAAGTAATTCAGTTTTTTGGTAAAAAATATTGTGTTTAAAACAAAAAAATCAAAATATGTATTGATAAAAAAGCACCAAAGATATAGATCATGGACATAACATTCCACTGACATACCCACAATTATGGAATCAATATGAGAACTGGCTCAACAGTATACTTACAAAGTGGACCTATACAATAGGTGTACCTAATTAAAAACTCAGTGTAATTAGTAGAAGAGATTATAAGGGGACTTTGCTCATGGACAGTGCACATTCAGTGATTACAGATTAATACAAATAGATATAAAATAAATAGTTTGCACATATTTATTCAGAAAAAACACAAGCTGAATAAAAATATAAAATGAAAAACTACACTAAATTGCTATGTTTAAACATTTGGTAACACTTTCTATGAATGTCACCTTTGTAAGCATCTATAAACACATTCATAACATGTTATAATGTATTCATAAGGCATTATAAACATGGTTATAAATATTTATAAAAAAGAATTACACTGAATTACACTTTATAGCCATGTTTATTATACATTATGAATTGTTAATATAATGCATTATAAATAGTATTAATAACATGTTATAATGACAGTGCCAAAGAAGTCAGTCCCAGCTTGGAGAGCGTAAAGTAAAAACAAATACCAAGCTAACGGTGGTGTACATTACCTTTCCTACATTGGGTAAAACACTGATGGCAGCACTAGTTTAAACTCTGACATTTGAAGCCTGTAATGTGCTTTATTGTGTAGGTTTTAGTGTTTCAGTAAATCCTTCAGTAAATACTTCAGCCTGAAGCCTCAGTCTTAACGCTGGAGGAAGCTTTAGTACAGTATGCTTCACTTTACTTAGAGTGGACGAATACAACTTATGAGCTCTTATAATTTGTTATGATCAGTACTTATAATGTATTATGTTAACAATTCATAATGCATGATAAACATGGCTATAATGTATAGTGCATTTTTATAAATATTTATAGCTATGTTTATAATGTCTTATGAATGTATTATAACATGTTATAAATGTGTTTATAGATGCTTACAAAGGTGACATTCATAGAAAGTGTTACCAAACATTCTACTAAAAACAAAAACATATTTTTAAAATTTGTCTGCACTGTTACACACTTCTTAATAATTACATTTTAATAATAACTGTCAGAGGGCCAGATCATTAGAATGATCAGTGAGGTTCACAAAATCACAATCAATTCCATATAAAGGCACAAAAAACTAAACAGTTTTTGTACTCGAGACACGACAGAAAAGACTTAAAATGCTGACTTAAAATGCTGTGAAAAGAAAATAGAAAATTCTTACCTGGTACTACTGATACGTTATGAGTATGCTCAGCAGAACAAGTTGGTGTGTTAGAAAATGCTTCACTAGTGTTTCATTATGTGCTCAAAGTTCATGTCAGAAAACTGTCAACTCACTTTGGGAAACATTAAGCCTTGGCAAAGGCCAAATGAACTTTCACAGGGTGATACCACACCCTTGTTTGTTTAGCAGTGATACTTCAGGACGTAAAACTACTGTTACACTACCCTGTGCATTTATAGAGCTCAATATCCTTATTATAAAGTTAAATATTCTTATTATTCTTAATATCCAATATATACTGCCACGCAAAAGTATTCAACAAACTGATTCTGTAGCAAAAGGTGGTTCTACCAAGTACTAGTCTGAAGGGGTCGAATACTTATGCAAATGGCATTTTTCAGTTTTAATTTTTTTTAAAGAACTGGCTGGAAAAATCTGTGTGTGTTACTTGTAATCCAGATAAATCTGAAGACTTTTAAGTGGGTTGTATACTTATCAAGGCACTGTATCTGAAATGGAAAGAACATAGTAGTGTGTGTGTGTGTGTGTGTGTGTGTGTGTGGATACAGGAGTTTTCCAGGGTCAACACTAGATCTCCATGTAAGAATTGTCTTCTTCAGTATCTCAATTTTTACTAAAAGGCTCTTCAAAAGTAGGGATCTAACAATACACATACTGTCAGATTTGATATGATTTTGATTCTGAAGTAAAGAGCCCAAATCCTGTATTTGTCTTGTATGGTATAATGGTATGTTCTTTTCCCCTAATATGAACTTATGTTAGTGTGTGTTTTTACATTTACATTCCTAAATTCTCTATATTCCCATTTAAAATTGAACAGTTTACGGTGCCTTTAAGACTGATATTTGTAAACAAGCTCTGTTCTGATTGGCTGTTCTATGTTATGCCTCATTTAGAAAACAGTCCAGGCTGGGACACCCCTTATAACGTCTGCAGAAAGGGCAGTGTTAATCTGCTGTAGCCTAAATGACATATATATGTAAATGCATTGGTTTTTGTGACATCACAAAATCTATTAATTCAAAATAGGTTGTTTTTGCAGCTTGGTTTTTGTATATCGATCTATGTCTTAAGAAGTGATTGTTATAGTTTGAAGCTTTAAAAGTATTTATACAGCACATCTAACTCTTTTATTTCAAATAAAATTCAGTTTTCCATGCAATGGGCCCTTTAAGATTTGATATATTTAAATGTCTTCATTCTGCAAAGCCCTGATTATACACTACACAGAGTGATTTGGCTCAGATAAATGCAAATTATTTCAAAACAAAACATAGCAGCATGTCCTAGTGTAAAATAGTGATTGTACACTTTTAATCATTACATTTATTTTAGTTTTGATGATTGAGAGCTGATTTCTGGAAAGATAACAAATGAGAGACCCTCTGAAAAAGCTGAGGGACATATTTGCCACATTTTAAAATTTGATTTAAACCTTAATTTTTCAGTTTTTTTAATATTACATCTAGATCTTAACTGCTTTATTTATAAGACTTTCTTAGGTTTTTCCAGTCTCTGTGTTTTTTAATATTAATTTTAATCTTTAATATTATTAATAATATTAATTTCTAAGTTCTAATTTTATAAGAACAACATTAGCATATTTTTCTTTCACTTTATTTGCCCCTCTGAGACTATGCATCATGAAATGAAATGAGAAGAGAGTAGTAAAAAGCAATTCAACTGGCTTTATTCAAGTACAGTACAAGAGCAATATTTTTCTTCATTCCAGATCAAATAAACACTTTAAATGTTCTATTTTTAAAAGTGCAAAAATATTTTTAACAGTGCAAAATGTCCAAGCACATTTTAATGGAGAGGGTATTAGCTATAAAAGGCCCATTTCAACCCTCATAGCTATGATTGTCATCTACAAAAGTTTATTGAATTGGTAAATTAAATACATCTGCAGGTTACGTCACATCATCCATTACTGGAAAAAACAAATGTGGACAAACAACACTCTTTGCTTCATCAGAGGTGTGAAATGCAGGGCAGTGTAGACTTCTGGTATAAAATCAGCTGAACAATGGTCCCCAACCTTGGTCCTGCATTTTATTCCAGCATTCCTTGCTGCAATTCACCTAATGCAACTAATCTTTAGATTTGAAGCAGCGTATTAGAGCGTGAAAGTTTCATTTTTTGGCTATGCTGCTCAGATAAATATTAAATTGTCACTCAATATCAGACCAAGGGTAAAAAAAAAATAATAATTAAATAATTCAGGACATCCCTAGAAATTTTTGTTTCTTCCTTCTGCTCTGCATTTTGTTTAGCTCTGCAATGAACAATCAGCAGTTTTAACTTATGCCTGAAATGTCTATTGAAAGAACAGAATTTAAAAAACATAAACCATAGCTGATCCAATTGTATGTTTTGTTCCTCTAAATTCTGCTTGAAAGCTTGGATTATAAGGCATTCAGAGCAGGTTCTACTCTTGTTTATCCTTCCTGTTGAAGATCTTGCAGTAGAGCAGCTTAAGGACACACACTGAGATCCATAGAATAGCTGCAATGATAACAAAAAGTAGGGCAGCCACATCTATACTGTAGTAAGCATACCAGGGCATAGCATAGGCCTCAGTGCGCAAGTGTGGAGCTCCTTTGTGTCTAAGGACAAACTCAATCCAGAAGATGGCACTGTCCAATCCAGACAGCGGTTTATCGCGGTGCAGCCGTGAAAGCCTCTTAATATTGTTGCGGTATGTGGGGTTTTCCAGAAGTTCTTTTAAAGCTTCCAGGAACTGATTCTTAGTGAGTGTCGCCACCTCCAGCACACAAGCTGCCCCGCGAGCCTTCAGCCTTAAGACGTTGTCGAACTGGTCAAAAAGAAGAGGTAAACCCAAAACAGGAACACCGTGGTAAATTGCTTCGTATAGGCCATTGGTGCCACCATGAGACACAAAGGCACGTGTCTTAGGGTGGCCTAAGAGGTCATTCTGAGGAAACCATTTAACCAGCAATGTGTTGTTACCAAGAGTTGAGGGTGCTTCACCCGGGTATTTCCAAATGACCTTCTGAGGAAGCTCAGCAAAGGCAGCAGCGATCATCTTTGTGGTCTCCTTTGGGAGGGCTGAGATGAGGGTCCCTAATGACATAATCACCACTCCATGCTCTCCTGAGCTCTGCACAAAGTCCTCCAGATCTGTGGGTAACTGCTTTGCAGGTTTGCATTGAAAACCTCCTATGTAGACCACATTGGGCATCGTAGGACGTGGGAACTCAAAAACAAAGTCTGCCCGCACCAACCACAAATCTGCAGCATGCTGCATGGCCATTATGGTGGATCCTGGTGGAAAGTGAAGGTCAAGTAACTCCCTGTAAGGAGGATCAATGACAAAGTGTTGTTGAAAGACAGAGATGAAATAGAAAAGCATGTTTATAAGGCGCTCTGAGAAGGTCATCCGGTCACAGAGGTTAGATCCAGTTAAAGGGACATAAGATAAAGGGGAAGGGGCAAAGACAAAATGGCTATCCCCATTGTTGATCCAGCGAACATTAAACACCATTGGAATGTTAAGGTAGTGGGCTAAAAGCACTCCAACAAGATTACCTGGGTCAGTTAGCACCATGTCATATTTACTATCTCTGAGTTGTGCCATGTAGGCTTTGTCCTCAAACATTGACATAGCTGCTTTGGCTAAAAAATCATGGCCATAAATTAACAGGTGCGTGAAACGCCATTGTAGGTAGAGGGAGGTGAGGGATGGCCACTTTCTTGAAAAGTTTAGATGTTGCTTCAGCAGCTTGTCATAGAAGCTCCGGTCAATGTCATCTTCTAGAGATTTAATTGGCATAGAAGTGTAAATTGGAGATTTCTCTTGGATGTACCAGCTCTTATCAGAGTGCATCACAGTCAAGTTGTGCCCACGCGAATATAACCCTTTTAAGATGATCTCCATATTAACCCAATGGCTGCCATCAACAGGAACCACCAAGATATTACTGTTGTTCTGACAGTTACCAGGAAAAGGAAGTAGCCACAGTAAGCTTGTAAGAATCAGGGAAAATCCTCCATTTGGCTCCATTCCTATAAAAACAGAAAATGTGACGCACATGTCGAGGTCTGTGAGAGGTATTCACATGAACATGTATAACTTTAACCATAAGCACTGTAGTGTACTGTAACCCTTTTGCCTTTATATCAACATTTGTGCTTTCATTTTTTTTGTTTAATTTAATTCATTTGTATTTACTCTGAATTGCCAGTTTATTTCAAACACCTATAAGTTCTTTACATTGTGTCTCATGCCTCGTTTCTTCTCAAATACTAAATTGTGCATCTCCTGTCCACCTTATCCCACTCTTCCACTAACATGCTTCATGTCAGAGCAGAACAAAACACTGATATTGCTACATTTCAGGATGACAAATGTAGAGTATCTGTAGCCTCATGCACAGACCTTTTTGGGGGGGTGCAGAGGCTCAAGGGGAAAAATGGACAACATGAACATGAATAAACTCAATTTAATATACTGTATATTGCAATTATTAGTATAGAGATATGGTATAATCATGTTTCAGATTAAACTAAACATAGTGTTGAGATTTTTTTCCTATTTAAAAGCACTAACATTTGTACCCCAGTTTTCAGTGTGTAAAGCCACAGCAATACCAACTACACTATTTAATTGCTATGTAGCATTTAATTAGAACTCCATTTGAGAGCTCTGCAGTCTCACATAAATCCCTGTTTTTTTTTAAATAGTTAAAACTTGGTGTAACGAGTTATTAACATCCCATATTGCTAACATTATGGGCACTACATTATGGGATGTGATACTTTCTTAGAGAATTATTTGTGTTTTATTGGAGGGATGTGCTCATGAGTGACAGGTTGGTTTTTCACTGAGGAGAACCACGTGCAGCCAGTACTGCACCAGAGGGGGCACCCAAGAGGAGTGAATCTTAAATATAAGATCATAAGGTAATCTATTCCATAGAACCCAAACACTCCAGGTCTACAAGCTCTATTCCCAGGGGAAGGCCGAGCCTCATCTCACTGAAGAATTGCTTGTTGAATAAAAATGAGCAGAAAAACGTCTGTGCTAAATTGTTATGTTTAAGCAGTCTAGTTGGAAAAACAAAAGAATCTACTTTTAAAACATCTCATCTGCACTGTTACACACTTTTTAATAATTAAATGTTAATAATAACTACCAGCAGGCCAGATTATTAGAATGACCAGTGTTGTTTACAAAATCACAATCAATTCTGCATAGAAGCACAAATAATTTTTTATACTCAGTTACTATTACAAACAGGACAACATAACATAAATACTGAGAATAAGGCCTAAAATATTTGTACACAAGACTTAAAATGCTGTGAAAAGAAAATAAAAAAAAATCTTACCCAGTAATAGTAAAAGTACGCTCAGAAGAACAAGTAGACATACTGTGGGTGAAATGCTGCACTGCTTTAATACTTCATCATGTGCTCAAAGTTCATGTAAATGAATTGCCAAGACACTAAGCTTTGGCAAAGGCTAAATGAACTGCTGCAGGGGTAATAACACACACTTGTTTGTTTAGCAGTGATACTTCAGGAGTTCAATACCCTTATTATAGAGTTAAATGTACTTATTATTCTTAAAATCCCATATAAATTGCCATGCAACAATATTCAACAAACAAATTGATTCTGCAGCAAAAGGTGTTCCTACCAAGTAGTAGTCTGAAGGGGTTGAATACTTATGCAAATAGCATTTTTCAGTTATATTTTTTTTAAGAACTTGCCAGAAAAATCTGTATAAGTGTTACTTGTAATCCAGATAAATTTGATGACATTTAAGTGGGTTGAATACTTTTGCAAGGCACTGCATCCATAATGAAAAGAACATAATAGCGTGTGTGTGTGTGTCAGTGTGTTTGTGTATGTCATTGTATGTGTGTTTTTTGTGTGAGAGAGTAAGTGCTTGTGTGTGTCTTTGTCATTGTATGTGTGTTTGTGTGTCAGTGTGTTTGTGCATGTTAGTGTGTCAGAGTGCGTTTGTGTTTTTATGTATCTGTGTGTCATTGTGTGTTATGTGTGTGAGAGCATATGTTCATGTGTTTGTGAGTGGGTGTTTCTGTGTCTGTGTGTGTCAGTATGTGAATGTGTATGTGTGTTTGTATGTGAGTGTGTGTGTCTTTATGTGTATTTGCGTGTCACTGTGCCTGTTTCTTAATGTGTGTTTGTGTGTTGTGTGTGTGTATGTGTGTGTGTGTGTGTGTGTGTGTGTGTGTGTGTCTGTGTATGTGTATGTGTGTGTGGATGTGTGGGTGCGGGTGTGGGTGTGTGTTTGTGTGTGGTGCTTGTCTTGCTATTCCTGTAAGGACCAATGCCTTTACAATAATAGAACAACATAACAATCTTGCTGAAGTGAAGATCTTGCTGGTCCTCACTTGAACATGTACTGTTTTCACCACAAAGTACAGTTTTTTTGGAAAAACTAAATGATCAGTGATGAGTTGCCTTTTGCTATAATTGTGCCCAAAGGCAAGGCAATCTCACTCGTAACAATGACTTAACAAAAATCTGAACTGATGTTGAGAATAACCTCTGCTCCTATAGTGCTTCTCAGAATCAATTTTATCTCTCAACAAACAGAAATGTGGCATTCCGAAGGTTAGTGTGTAGTCATATGTTCTCAATGGTTTTCTGAGCAGGTATTTGTTTGTATGAGTGTGTGTGTGTTTCTGTGTGAGCGTGTGTGTCAGTGTGTTTGTGTATGCCTTTGTATGTGTGTCATTGTGTTAGAGAGTGAGTATTTGTGTGTGTCTGTGTCAGTGTATGTGTGTTTGTGTGTCAGTGTCTTCATGCATGTCAGTGTGTCAGAGTGCATGTGTGTCCTTGTGTGTTATGTGTGTGAGAGTAAGCGTTCATGTGTTTGAGTGTGTGTGTGTGTGTATGTGTGAGTGGGCGCGTGTGTCTTTATGTGTGTTTCCATGTCTCTGTGCCTGTGTCTTCACGTGTGTTTGTGTGTCTTTGTGTGTTATGTGTGAGAGTGAGTGTTCATGTGTTTCAATATGTGTGTGTGTGTGTGTGTGTGTGTGTGGGAGTGAGTGTGTGTATGTGTGTGTGTGGGAGGGAGAGAGAGAGAGAGAGAGAGAGAGAGAGAGAGAGAGAGATAAAGAGAGAGAGAGCTTTACGTTCTCAATTGCTATTTTTCTATTTTTATTATAGTGGTGAGAAGTACAGAAGAGAAGGAGAGGAGCCAAAAGAAAAACAAAAGCAGATTTAATGGCGATTATGAATCCAGTGCATGAGTCAGTGCATGAGCTTTATCAGAGAAAGCCAGCTTCCTGTCTCTCTCTCTCTCTATTGCTCCCTTCTGTTCCTATCAACCAGGTACAACAATATCCTGCCCTGAGGAATACAGGCACATGTTCAAATCCAAAATCCCTGTGGATTAGCCTATTGTGGTTTCAAATGATTTGAATTATTTTTCAGAGGTCATGGTCGTGCCATCCCCAGACAGAATCATAAATTCAAAACACTGAAACATGTTTTCATTATTCCAAAAAGGACTGAGTAATGTAATGTCACAGTGACATTAAGGTGCCTCTGCCAAAGTGTGAGCATATTTCAGCACCTAGAGTCATTGCACACACAAGGCAGTTCATATTTCAGTATTGGCAACATTTTTGATGTTTTGGATATATGCTTCCTAGATGACCAAATTGTATTTGAAAAGAATTTTAAAGACTTAAAGATTCCCTCTTTCAGATGAACATTAACCAATTCTTGTCAATCAACTACACTGTAAAAAATGGCTCATCAGATCAACCTAAAAAAAATAAAAGAAGCCTTTATTCAAAGTATTTATTTAGGTTGAATAAAACTAGTTAATTAACTTGTTACCACATGATTTTTTTAAGTAGATCTGATGAGCCACTTGTTACAGTGTACAGTCCATTTATGGAAAGTAAGCTGCAAACACAGTCCATTTTGAATTCAGTGTTTTTGTGATATCATGCAAATACCAACTCATTTGTGTATATCTGCCTACTTCAGCCTACAGCAATTTAGCCACTAGTTCAGTTGCTTGTTGCCATATAAAGCAACTTTTTTCTCAAGATTTGTGCTCAGACAAGCGCCCAGAACATATTTACCGAAGGACCATTAAATTTCAGATATGGACATTAATGGGTTAAAGCTTCTACTTCTACATGCCTTGACAGAAATGTCAAGTATTACAGCTATGTGCCCAGATTCAGCACCGCCTCAGTTAATCAGATACTCTCAATAAACACGCCTACACATTATAACAGAACATATTAACAAAACTTACATTTAAGTACAAACACAGTAAGCTGACAATTGGCTTTAACTTTCCATTTTTGTATCCTTATGCATTACAGATCTAACATATGTCTACAGTTGAATCTAGATATTCCACTTCCCCTCAAGTGACATCAGCAGCTGAATGAAGGCCAACAAAATGTCAGTGAGTTCATTAATTACAAACAACTTGGCACGCCCCCAGAAAAACAGAGTCCTGGATGACCAAAGAGTACTTTCAGTCATGGAGAACAACAGTTCAGGAACATGCAGCATGTCACAAAAATGTGTCAAGGCCTATGACAAAGAGGAGAACATGCCGATGTAATTTCAGAGAATTTACCACAAGATATAAACACTAGTAAGCCTCAAGAACAGAAAGGCCTGAGTAAAGTTTGCTGAAGTACATCAATGCCTGTAGAGTTCTGGGACACAGTGTTATGGACAGATAATCCAGATATAGATAAACCTGTGCCAGAATTATAGAAAAAAAATGACCTACTTATGATCCCAAAATCAAAGCACCTTATCTGTGAAACAGTACCATGAGCAGGTACATCTGCCAACTAAAGCATTTTATACAGAACACTATCAGAACATTAAACTCCACTCCTCAGTTTTACCCTTGTCATTTTAAGTCAAATATATTAATGTGTTTTAACTTTATTTTATTTAAAATGTTATTTTATTTTATATGTCAAATATGTGATGTTATTTCACTGCCACAATAAATGTTACATGTATGAATGTATATTGTGTGTGTGTTTGAGCAGCACTGAAACAGGTTCCTCTTAGTCAAGCACTGACTCAAATGGCAATAAAATATTTAAATTTGAACCGATTCACTTTATCACTGGAAAACCCACAGGGTCCAGGAAACATAAAAGGTTAAAAATCCAACGGAAAATGATTGAATCAGGATTTTTTTTGCCTGTGGTATCTGGGTCAATACAGCTAAGCGAGCTCTTCTATTGGGTAGGACAACAAGAGCTGGACTGAAGGCCTTACATTACATCAGATTAACGACCAACATAATTATGAAGGGGCAGCGGAATCAATCACATTTTGATTTCAAATGGGTGGGACCAATTTTATGAGAAAAATCATCACTAGGCCTTGTGGAAGTCTGAGATGCACCACTGTCATTTGTAAGAAATGGAAAACAGCAGCTTCCTTTCTCTCTCTCTCTCTCTCTCTCTCTCTCTCTCTCTCTATATATATATATATACACACACACATACACATAAAAGAATAAATAAAAAGGGCTGATTTCTGTATGGTTCAAACAAAACAGATGCAGATCTCCTTGGATTAAAACTCATGTTTCACCTTAAGTTCATGATCATTTCGTTTTAAATACAATGTGGAGAAAATATAAAATATAACAGTCCAATTACTTACAATTACTTACAGATAATCAGGCAGCAAGTATTTAGTTATAAGAAACAAAGCCACTTATTACAAATGACAGTGTAGACTTTTAGTAGTTTGACACTCAAGCTAGCACAGATGCCCAACACACTTGTTCAAGGCCCCTATCATAAAACATCACACTTCATCACACTTTTAAAAATGACAGAGTTTAATGTAGTTCTCTTGCTTCTTTAATATGGTTGATAACATTTTCATTTTCTAGAAAAAAAATCCAAAAGATTTAAAAAAGGTGAAAAAACTGATTCTTTTGAACGAATTGTTTATTCACAATGCATTTACATTTTTCTGCTTTCTTTGCCTTCAGCATCTTGAAGTTATAAGGAGTGTTTAAGCCTGAGTTGCTTTTTGAATGAGGAACAATACAGGTCAGTCAATCATGAAAGAGGTTATTTACATCATTACTCCTAGCAACACAGTAATAGAAACATTCATGTTTAATGCTAAAAGATAAAGAGAAGTTAGAAAATAATCAGGTAAAAGTCAATTATGACTGTTTTTGGTCTTTTAAAACTACATAATTACTATAAACAGGCTTCAGGAGAAAAATTAAAATACAAAATAAAAATATAGAAGTAATGGGCCCTTTAACCTCAGCCCATCCATGTGGTTGCAGCAGTTTGGGAGACCATGGTAGACCGGGAGGCCATAACAGCTGCCTGGGGTGCCACCATCATAGGTGGAGGAGCAATAACCGTTGGCTGGGTGTTGACTAAAGTGAAAGTTGTACGGCGCCTCTTTATCTCCCGGGCAATCTGGCACCAGGAGCAAACATTGCAGAAAGTAGCATAGAGACAGTCAGAGGCCATGTCGCCCTGTAGAAGCACAGTTAGATCATTGATTTTCAGTGATTTATATACCTATTTTAACTGTTTGTGCAATTTCATTTTAAAACAAAACTAGTTTTCTAGTCATAAAACCACTAAAGGTGGTTAATACGTCAATGCCATATAACTGTCATAACTATTTGTTAGAACAGTGATAGTGTGCTTTATTAGACCGTTGATCTTCTGAAGCATATTATATTTAAACAGAGATGCTAGAGATGTGAGCACTACAGTAAGTTCAGATTTTAATTTAGAATGCTGTGAAAAAGTATTTGCCCCCTTCCCAATTTCTTCTATTTTTGCATTTGTGGAATGTTTCAGATCATCAAACTACTTTTAATATTAGACAGAGATAACCTAAGTAAATATAAGATACTGTTTTTAAATGATAATTCCATTTGTTGAAGGAAAAATGTTATTCAGCGCTAGTGGGCTGTAGGTGAAAAAGTAATTGCCCCCTTAGCGACTAAATTAACCAGTTAACCAAATTTAATTGACTGTTGGATTCAGTTTCACTAGCCACACCCAGGCATGATTATTGCCAGACGTGCTGAATCTAAACATTACTTAAACATAACCTGTCTGGCAATGTGAAGCAGGCTAGACGATCTCAAAAAGCATCACATGATGCCACGTTCTAAAGAGATACAAATACAGGCACAAAAGTCTTTGAAATCTACTAGTCTGCTAAGGCTCTGGGACTCCAGTAAACAACAGTGAGAGCCATTATCCACAAATGGAGAAAACATGGAACTGTAGTAAACCTTCCCAGAAATGTAAAAATTTCACCAAGAGAGTGTCAATGCCCCATCTTGGAGGTCACAAAAGAACCTAGATGAATATCTAAACAACTGCAGGCCTCACCTGCCTCAGTTAAGGATAGTGTATACAATTCCACAATCAAAAAGACACTGGGCAAAAATTGCATCCATGGGAGAGCTGCAAGGTGCAAACCACTGCTGACCAAAAAGAACACAAAGACTTGCCTCATATTTGCCAAAAAACATCTAGATGACCTCCAAGACTTTTGGGATAATATTCTGGGGACTGATGAGTCAATGGTGGAACTTTCTAAAAGACATGGGTCCCGTTACAAGCGCAGTTGGGTTATGCAGCAGGACAATTATATGAAGCACACAAGCAAGTCCACTTCTGAACGGCTCAGAAGAAACTAAATTAAGGTTAAGACCTTAAATTAAGACCTTAAACAGGCAATCCATGCTTGAATCCCTCCAATGTAGCTGAATTCAAACGATTCTGCAAAGAAGTGTGCGCCAACATTCCTCCACAGCAATGTAAAAGACAAGTTCTCGCAAACGTTTTGAGTGCAGTTACTGCCAAGGCTGGCACAATCAGTTATTATGTTTAGGAGTCAATTACTTTTTACATGGGTGATATAGATTTTGAATAAATCTTTATTTTTAAGAAATGGAATGATCATTTAAAAGCTGCAGTTTGTGTTTACTTGTGTTGTCTTAATCTTGTATTTAAAATGATGATTCAAAACATTTAAAGTGATAAGTTAGCAAAAATAGAAGACATCAGCAAATAATGAAGAATAAAAAGTTCACTTGGTTCACTAGCATCCATAGAACATGATCTATTTCCTTAGCATTTTCTCACAATGTTTGGGCTTTAATAAGCTAGTAGTAGTTCTTGAAAAGGAGGCCACTTAAGCCATAAACCCATACCCACCTGTATGCCATATCGATTGCGCACAGAGGCCCTTAAAGCAATAGAAATTGGAGGAGTGTAACACGCTCCTAAACACTGGGCAGTCATGCAGGGAATGTCCATTATGGGCAGACAGCAGCACTCTCCAAAGTCAGACGCTGTGCAGCAGGCAAACACAGGGAAACACCATGCTGCAAAGCAGCCTGTAAAATTTAAAAATTACACATAGATGAGAAATGAATCAATGAAGTCTTAATGTATAGTATACTATGAAGAATAAAGCAAGGTTAGAATTGTGGCAGAGGTCTGAGAAGGAAGGGCTGGTCCCCTGTTGGAAAGTCTGACTGTGAGGTGAATTATGTTGGTGCATAATACTTTTGCGATACTTTTTTGTGAGTCGTTTAACTTCATATATGTATCGGTATGAATGATTTTTACACTTAAAACCTTGTGCAGCACCTAAAAATTCAAAACCATAGTTTTTAAAGGTGTACAAATGTGCCAACATTTGGCATGCAGAGAGCATGCCACTTAAATTTTGCCATTAAGAGTGACACAGCAAAAATTGTACGTATACGTTATAAATTATTCCAGCACTCCAAGACTGAGACTGGGACAAAGAAATGGGCTCCTGACCTTTCCTGTCTTTTGGGTTATTATTATACTCGACTCATGTTTCTGGCAGTATCTTAGCTCAACCTATTTCTACTAGCTGGAATACATTCTCTAAATGGACAACAAGGCACTTTAAGTACGTCTGCTAAACGCCGTAAATGTGAATGTAAATGTAAATGCAAATGCAAATCACTCAGAGCAGCTTTAGCCATGCTACCGTGACTACACTGTAAAAATGTCTCAGCAGTTCAACTTAACAAATTTACTTCAAGTGGTAACAAGCAAATTAACTAGTTTTATTCAACTCAAAAAATTGCTTTGATTGAAAGACATTCAAAGTATTTATTTAGGTTGAATGAAATTAGGTAATTTATTTAGGTTGAATACAATTTGTTAATTTACTTTTTCCCACATGAAGTACATTTTTTAGGTTGAGCTGACATGCCATTTTTACAGTGTAGTGGCATAGGTTACAGTGGTGTAGTAATGTAAATTATAAACAAAAATGACACTTGATCTATCTTAACAATGTGACCTTATATGTGCACACTAAATAAGCATCATTTGAAATAAGTAAAGCACTCTAAATGCATGTTTTGACAAAAACAAAGTTAACTAAGTTGTGTGCTGTAGTTTCTTATTGGGCTGAATGGAATTGTTGGCAACATTCTTTAAAGCTCGCTCAACGTTGCAACTTCTCACCTAGTTGTTTATTTTTTCAGAAACGCAGTGACATTGAGGCCTTGTTGAGCATCATGAGGTACCACTCACAGAAACATTAGCACTGGCATAAAGTAAATCAGGAATCACAAAATAACTTGTCCTTCTGTGGTTATGGCATCGTTACACTGAAAAAAGCAATGCACTGACTTTACTTGACTCAAATGTATACATCATTTGAATCAAGGACTGTATCGCAAATGTGATATATTTTATTCAGGTGGAAATGATGCTGGAGTATGGGAACAATTCTTTTCTTGTCTCAGTGAAATGTGAGATCCGTAAGAGATCAAGGATCCAACACGGGACAAGGTGTGGTCCGAGGGTGTCACTTTTGGGTAGAGTGGACAGGTTACAAGGTGGGTTTGTATCGAAAGCTGATGGAGAAGCAGGCCTGAGACTGTGACTGAGCATTTTGTATTTTTCAATTAGATATTAAGGGAACACAGTGAGTGTGTGGAGAGAGAAGACAAAGAACCATGCTTAATCATTTTAGCCATGTTTTTGATTATTTTTCCGTAGACCTTTTAGCATTTCTTTTTTTTTATTATTTTTCCATTTTCCAACAATGTTAAATATTTGTCTTTCAACCTTCATTAGATATCTGCATTTAAAAATAAACAGATTTTTCAAATATTGGACCCAATGGTTTCAGTTTTTATCTGAACTTGTGGAGTGTGGAGATACATACGCAGAGGATTCATATATAAGATAAAATACTATCATCAACAATACATCATTCTATAACATTAGAGAAGCAATGAAAACAGGGAAGCTCACAGACGTTGCAGTCATCGAAACAGCCGCAGATGCCTGTGCTCCACTGGTTGGAGTTAATGGCTGCAAGAGATGAGGTCTGAGGCTGCTGAAAGACCACACATGATGCCAGAGTTGCCATGGTCCTGGGATGGACTAAATAAAAACATAAAGGTTTATAGACTGTGGAGTTAATTCTCAGTGTTCAAGGTTCAGTGTTCTGATGTGCATGTTTTTTATAAACATTTTAGCAAAATACCCCAACGATGAGAAAAATGATGATTATTCAGAAGAAGGCCTGTTAGCAACTCTTATGGCATACGTCAAAATATACATCTTACAACATCATAGTATTGTAACAAAGTGGAAAAGTTAAAATGTTAAAATGTAATTGACCGATACCAATATAATATTTGAGGTCTGACAGCCCTTTTGCATCTCTGCTATGTACTCTTAATCACCATCTTGTGACCCCCCAAATGATCACAGGTAAAAAGTGGAGAAGACTCGTTCATCCCCCCTGCAGCCACCCCCCACCCGAATTGCGCCTGTGCTACATGATCAGAATTGACAACCCCTGATTTAGACTGTGTAGCGACACGTAAAGTGATTGTTAATGTTACTCATCAGGATACCATGAAATATATTTGCACTTTACACTGATACACTTTACACTGCGTTCTCTCCCTATAATGCACTGAAATCTAAAAGTGTTCATAAAATATAAAATAGCTACTAAATAATTAACTTATTGGAAAAAAGACAATTTTAATTGTAGTGTCTACTTACCTGTAGCCTCCAGTCCTAGGCTGTAGCCTCCTAGCTGCAAATGAATCTAAATGTACCTGTACTAAAGCCTCATTATCAGACTCCTCTGACTATTTGAATATGAACAAGGAACTTGATTTCTGAATTGCTCTGTTCCCTAATGGTTTGCATATTAAAGCTACTGAAAGGGCACCGGCTGAGATTGCCTAACCTCTTTTAAATGAAATAAAACAGCAACAATCTGTTCTTTTGTTTTGAATAATTTTATTCATAGTCACTGAAACATAGATTTCACATCAGTTGAGGGAAAGGTTCACTTTTAACTTTATAAAAGCAAAATTCTGTGATTTTTTCCATAAATCAGGAATCACTTCAACATCAGTGATGAGAGTTAAGCTGAGAGAGAGAGAGGGAGAAAGAGAGAGGGAGAGAGAGAGCGCTCGTGAGAAAAATTAATAAGCAGCAAATTATAGGTCTGGAAACAGTAGGGTACAGTAGTGGACAAACTATAATCACCTTAAAATGTCAAACATAGTAAAATCCCACAATTCCACTCTTAGTTAAATTAGACTTAGTTAAATACAATAATCTAAACAAATATGACTTTACTAACGCTGCTGATATGTTACATTATTGTGCAAGGTTCCTAAATGGTTCTCATTTACAAAAGGTTCTTTAAGGAATTTAAGGAATGGTTCTTCTATGACATCACCCCAGAGAACCACTTTGGACACATATTTGTATTAGTGGACATGGCAACAATATAGAGGTTATCTGATCAAGAGACTCCAGTCTTCATACGTGAGTAGCATTCCACAGCATAAACAGAGATTAGACAAAATGCCACCGTCCTGTCAAACTGAAAACTGCTCTCAGATCAGTGTGCGTGTGACTGAGGTATGATCAAGACTTCAGATTTGATGAGGACACACATGCATTCGAGATTATGAGTAGAATAAGGAAAAAAGTTATGATAGGTAGACATGTTCTCTTCACTTGTGCTGGTGATGGTAATGATGCCAGGGACGGTGATGCTGATAATACGAGGGTGGTGTTGATGATGAAGCTGATGATCTAGGCCTTTAGCCCATTGGCCTGTTGTTGAACAGTGTGACAGGGTGAAGTCTGGCCTTCATCTCGCGCCTGATTTGGCACCAGCTACATGGGCCGCAGAAGAAGGCATACACACAGTCGTTGCAGATAGTGTCCTGATGGAGAGAGAGAGGAGAGAGACGATGTATCAGGTTTGCCCAGAGATTACAGACTATTCAATTGTTTTAGATCCATCTTTTTCCAAAGAACAGCCTTGATTAAGTGGGTTCATCAAGCCTATAAATAATATAACATGAGCTTTTAAACAATTTCACAAGCTCTCGAATTTAACGCTGTGTAACTGGTTGGAAGAGAAGGTTCTGGCTGTTCTTACCGTGATGCCGTAGCGCTTGCGCATTGACACCCTCATGGAGAGTGTGACTGGGGGGATAAGGCCGAATGAGTCCAGGAGAGGGAGGCACAGGCATTCGCCATGGTCCCGCGCTGTGATGCAGGCAAAGCAAGGGAAGCACCACACCGAGAAACAGCCTACATATACAAAAACACACAGAAACTTTAGGAATGACTGAGACATCACTGTCTATTAAATATAAAGATTTGTAGAGCTGATAATTTCAATGTGCTACTTTCTATGCTACTTGAAGGTACTTTGTGTATCAAACCAATCCTCAGGGCCCCTAGCCAGTCCACCTTTGTGCTCTACCTTTGTGGACTGACTAGAGGACCCTGGGAACTGGACTGAGAACTTCTAAGCAAAGGTATTACATTGTTAGCTGCCTCCATGTGCATCCATATCAACACGTACAGTTTGCTCATATTTAACTCTTTTTCACAACATCTTCCTGCCTGCCTTTGAGGTCCCTCAGTTGAAATATGAGTGATTTGTCTTCTTCAGTAACACTGATATAATATATTTCAGTTCTCTTGTGGCAGTTGTGTATGGTTGTTTGATCTTAAGAAAGCTGCTGTTGCCCTGTCCAGCTGTCTGCGTAGAGGTGTGCATTGTTTTCTCAGCAGTGGGTTTGCACCCTCCCCTTTCACCCTTCATTGCTCGCTGCTAGCCGTTCAATATTTCACACACAGAGAGCCAGCATTGTTCTAGTTAATATGATAACAGAGTTTTAGGGAAAACTTTTTATCTCTTTATATTAATTAATTAATTCATTAAAAATCAAGTTGATTTCCCTTCTACTGGAAGAATGGCCACGAGGGGGGCTGCAGAAAGAGGTTAAACAAAGCCGATATTTTACACCTGTCTAAGATGCTCTAATCTAAAATGATAAATTATATAATTTTGAGGCCTAGTATGGTTTATATAATATATGTTTATATCAATGCGTGCACAGCTTTACAACTTACATTCGTTAACGCTTTCACACTCGCAGATGCTGGTGGACCACTGGTCCGAGGTAGCCGCCACTACCAGTGGCTTGGGCTGCTGGATGACCATCTTGCTTGCCATGGTGAAGACTTTAAGAGGGAAAAACACATGCACAATATGGTGACCAAAAACAACCCACAGGTTCTGTTAAATAGCTGAGTTATCTGAATAATAACTTGTTTTATTTGCTTTTATTTAATATATAGCATATTATCACAGCCAAAACTTTGTATCTCCTCTTTTTTCATTTTTTATTTGAAATTGCCAGCTGCTTTTTAGATTCTGTGATAATTGATGAATGGGCCAATAGAAATTGTCCATAATTACTTAGAAACATTTCATTACATTGACTTACATTACAAGTTAAGAATGTTTTCTTCTTCCCATAAGAAGTTACTATTTTGGAGACAATTTGCTCTGACAGTGATGAAATACTAAATAGTAAAAGGTTATAGTAATATTATAGTGTAGTATAGATACAAAATAGTTGTTGGTAATACATGCAGTAACAATAAATGGAAAACCTAATGCATTTTTGTGCTGAAAAATTAAATTAAAGGCAAAAATCTTTTGTCTAACTGCTCTGTCTCATATCATTGTATAGGTCTACAGCAGTCAGGTGTCTTACCTGTAAGATGAATCCAAGGAGAGCTCTTACAGTAGAATGACACTGTGGAAGGCCAACTGGGCGGCTTTATTAAGGCAGGGACAGGGGGGTGGCCAGGAATGCCAAGATGCCTTCACACAGACACACTTAGGTCAGCATGTGCAACAGAGACACATAGATGAGCACTCAGACATGTGTATGCGTACATGCATGCTGCGGGATGCTTATCAAAGAAAGGCTTTTCAGTAACTGGTCCAGCCAGGCGGGTGCACGTAAATGAGAAAAAACACTGTGAAAAATGCCAGATCTATAGATTATGTGAATTGTGGCATTCCACACAAAGAAAAATCACAGAGTACCTTTTCAAAGGTGTGTCAGTGGAGTTATATGGTTGGGGTTTAAAAGCTAAATGAACTAATGAATGAATAAATAAAGTCTTGTTTAGTGTTGTAATTGGTGCAGAAGCTGTGTCTGCAAATGACAACCCTGATCATCAGTTGGCATCTGTTGGCTGGAGCCATCTGAATCATTTGTTGAAATATTTTATCTGTTCCACTGATCAGAAAGTAGAATAGATCCATGCTTCTCACAGTGAAAAGAAGAGTGTGGAGCACATTTGGCAGTACATCCTCTCTCAATAATTTGAATATTTTTACAATCTTAAGGAGTGAGATGTACAGCTGTATTTACTTAAAGATCATTTCCAAGTCTTTAATCTGTTAAAAATATGAATAACATTATATGTCTCTTTGAATCCGAATCAGAATATGGTTTATTCGCCAGTATGTTGTGTGACCGTAAGATGAACAGGCATATGGCAGAATTTTCTTGGTGGAAGTGCATAATAATATTTAACATACAAAGAACATACACATAACAGTCAGGTGTACAAACACAAACAATATACAAAGTACCTATAGAGAAAACTTTGGTAGATGTCTATTTAGTGAGGGCAAAAATTGTACATAATTATAGTTACTGTAGCAGAAAAAAATAACTACATAACCAAAAAAAAAAATAAAATAACTGCCCAGAGTTAAACTGGCCATGGTGAAAGTTCGTGAAGTATTAGGATGGCTCTTCAAAAGAATAGTTCAGCAAAAAATCTAATTTACCCAGTTTTGCACTTACCCTGGGTGTAGTTCATCGACCAAGACATGTTTGATATCCAAGTTTTCCTTTTTTAGTTTAGAACTCAAGCTATGAGGCTATTGTTGTTAACAAACACTAGAACAATCTATACACTATAACACGATAAATCAGTCTAGTTTTTGTCATAGAACAGCACAACAAAATCAATAATCATTTAGGGAATGTTATTTTTAACATTCATATATATGTGAAAGTAAACCATTAAAACAGATTATTATTATTATTGTTGTTGTTGTTGTTGATATTATTATTATTATTATTGTTATTATTATTATTATTATTATTGTTGTTGTTGTTGTTGTTGATATTATTATTATTATTATTATTATTATTATTATTATTACAGAATGCCTCTCTGCATAGGGATTAGATTAGTCCTGCTCTGATGATGTACTTGCTCCCTGTGGTCACAGCAGATGAGGCCTCAGAGTTCACCAAAGTCAAAACTCTGTGACCCCTTGAAAGGAACAATAAGGATGTGGTGCTAGACAGAGTGTCGCAGTAAGGAGCTGTCATTCAAAAAGAACAGGCTGGTTGAAATTCACTGCCAAACGCTGAAGACATCTGGAGGCTCACGCCTGCAACATGACCTGACACTGTTCAGAACAGGGTGTCCCAAAACATGTAACTGTTCCAGGATCCACAGGCAGGATCTGCCAAAACACTGCCTCAGGACTAGCCCAAATTAGACACGTCCAAATTTGCATTAAGTTTTATTCACTGTGGCCTGTATTAGTACATAACTGAAGGTGTGTTACGTGAAAATTACTATTAATTGCATTATTAGTTGTTATAATGCACAATAAAGACTTTGTTAAGACAGTGTTATCAAACTATTCAGCATATTCTGTCATCAATTTCACATTTAGTTCATAATTAGCAGTATTTAATTCTACAGGCTATAGGTAGCGTCGAGTTTATTGCTGTTTTATGTGGATTACTGAGTAGCTAATTGTACAAGTTATAATGCATAATAAAACATAATATGTATAATCTGTGCAAAAGGCATTAATAAAAAAAACCCAATTAGACACTTATTTTTTTTTCTATGCGTTACGCTTACATTGCGACCTGCATTAGTACATAGTTGGAGGTCTATTATGTGCAAAGCACTAAGCAATGCATTATCACTGCAATAAATTATTAATTCTTAAATAATAAACTAAGAAAAGCAAGAAACTTCACACTTCTTAGAACTCATTGGAATAAATGCTGTCAATTATAATTGTGAAATATATATATTTTATAGTAAAAGACAAAAATATTTTTAACTTTTAAAGTAAATTAATTTAATTAGCTTTTGTTACAAGTGATTTAGGAGCATTTGGTCCATGATGTATAAAAATACAAAAAGATAAAAATAAAATAAAAATTGGCAATAATATAGTTTTTGGACAGTGACAATGTGCTGAATGTCTTAAAGTGTTTACTGTGCATTTTAACAACTAATAATGCAATTAGTAGTGCTTTTCTCACAACACACATCCAATTATCTACTAATGCAGGTTATAATGAATAAAGCTTAATGCATAGTAAATAAACAATTTAGAAGTGTCTAATCTGAGGATTACTGAACAAAGTACAAGACCCAATTTATCTATACATAACAATATGTTTTTCTTATAAAGTGATCACATGTTGTGATACCTTATACACAGTTTATACACATTGCTTTCTCATATATACAATTCACCTTGAAAGCATGTTATTACATTATAATGTATAATATGAACAACATGACAATAATTTTTCATTTTTAAAAATTGAGCCAAAGAATATTTTAGGACACTTTTTATTGTTTGTTTTTCATTACACTGTGATACATGCAAATGAAAAACAAAATTTTGGTAAATGGATTTGAAATTAAAAAAGAACTCCTTATAATGCACTTTCTCACTCTCATAACTACAATACTTACAAATGCATTTTACAGTAGCGTCCAAATAATTCACTGTGATCGCTTATAAGCCTGCAGTTTAAGGGGGTAACAAGGACAGCACAATGAACCAGCAATGGTCATTAACTAAACATTAGTGATCGAACATGCTAAAAAGGAGAGAAACGTTAAGAGGAAAAATTTATAAATACTAAAAAGAGGAGCAGAATGTTTTACAGGATGCTACTTTGGGAAGCTCTCATCTTCATTCGTGAGCTGTTGAGCAGTTTAACCGAGAGACAAATACTGCAGTCCATGTGACTCCCTCACACCTCAGATCGGAACCCCAAACAGCGAGTACAAAGTGGCCAATGCTAAAGCCCATACCAGATCAGTGACGAGAGTGAGACAAGATCGGATCAGGCGCATTTTTGAGTCAAAAGGTCACTTCAGAGATTAGCCCATACAATAGATGCTTTGCAGTCAGAGTCTCTGTTGTTTCTTGAATGATGCTGATAATGATAACAGTTCTCCTGGTGACGAAGATAGTGATGATGACCATGATGGATGATTATTTGGCTCGATTGTGGAAGAGTGTGACAGGGTGCTCACGGGCCTTCAGCTCACGTCGTATCTGGCACCAGGAGCACGGGCCACAGCAGCAGGCATACACACAGTCATTACATATGGAGTCCTGAGGACAGAGCAAGGCAGGAAGATGAGTAAAACTGGCCAAGGCACTAACACACAGTCTGCTGACATAGTAAATTCAGCCCTGATTTGAGGTGATAGATAAAATGTCTATATTACAACAAAAATTGTATTAGTACATTTTATTCTATAAAATTCATCTCTGATTTGAAGGAGTTCATACAATAAAAGGTTCAGTTAGCTCCAGCAGCGTCTACAATCATATGCAACAGTTTCAACACTCCTGGTCAAATGTCATGTTTAGTTGATTTTCTAAGTAAACAAAAAATATACATCTTCCACAGAGAACACACTTCTGCACAGTTTAAAGCACAATTACTGTTATTTGCTGATTTTAACATTTTGGAGGAAAAAAATAATAATAAAAAAAATAAAATATAAAATGTGGCCTGTGCAAATGTAATGGCACATGCCATATTTTATTTGTTAAACTCACATAAATAGAAATTGTGCACTAGAATTTGCAGACAATTGACATATTTAATTGTGTTCACTGTGTAGGATGAGTTAACCCCTTAATAATCAAGGTTTATTTCATACAAAGGCTTATTATTCATAACTACAGGGACTTTAATGCAAACTAATGGAGCTATTCTTACATTATAGAAATATGTTTCACTTGGAAAATCAACAAACTGTAATTTGACCAGGGGTGTTCAAACTTCTGCATACGACTGTACATATGTTTAGGTTTTTTTTATGTAAACTGCACATTTCGTCACTGTCAGAACAAAACCATATATCCATTTTTTGTTGTTTTTTCTCCATATATATGATTATGTTATATGTGAATATATTATATGTGAATAAATTATATTATATTATATTATATTATATTATATGCCTCTGACTGCAAGGTGTGTAAACTGATAAACTGTCAATTAGCTGGTATAGGAATGAAGAACTTGAACAAAGATGAACCACTGTGGAAGTCCCATTCTGAAGCCTGTTTACCTCGATGCCATAGGTGCGTCTGACGGAGACCCTCATGGCCATGGTAATGGGGGGGATGAGGCCGAAACTCTCCAGCAGAGGCAGACACAGACACTCGCCATGGTCTCTGGCAGTGATGCAGGCAAAACAAGGGAAGCACCACAATGCAAAGCAACCTGCACATGTACAAAACATAACTCTTAAAAAAAAACTCTTTAAAAAATCTCTTAACAATAAAGATTTCTAAATGGTTCTTGGCTTGGAGGAATAAATCTGTGAAAAAGCTTTAATTATATGGAGGTCGCTTAAATTTCAAAAATGATTCTTCACATTTGCATCATTCACAGAAATGATTCATTAAGTTAAGCAGCCAATAAAAACCATTAAAGGACAAGAATATTAGAACAGAACTGTATTCAACAGAATTCAGTGCCAGAATGAGAGTGACCGGTTCTGATGAAATACTCACAGTCATTGACGTTGTCACACTCGCAGATGCTGGAACTCCACTGGTCTGCACCTGGAGCCACTACAAGTGGCTTGGGCTGCTGGATGACCATCTTGGTTGCCATGGTTAATGATCTAAAATAATAACAATACTACTAAGATAACACTGAAGGAAATCATTAAAATATTAAAAACTACTACTAAACTACTAAAAATACATTTTGTAGAAAGACTGTTGATCTAACTACTGATGCTGTACATTGTGCCAATGAAACAATTCACTTATTCTTCAACTTCTGAAAACCGCTGACAGAATATTCTACATTTTATAACTGCTTGAGTAATTATGTTGTGGTACATGTAAAAAGTTCAGTAATAAACATACTAGAAAAAATTAAGGTGAAGTGAACTTTAGCTTGTCTGTATCAGTATGCTGTGCTATAAGGTCTCAGTGTTAGTTCATTGTGACTGTAGTGTCTTACCAGATTGATGTGCCAAGGCAGAAGAGAGAGCTGGAAGGTCAGGTAGACTGAGGTAAGAATGACTGAATCTCTGACCAAAAGAATGCATGGCTTTATATGTTGCACACACACACAAACATACAAGTGCGTGCGCACATAGACTGTAGAGTATGTTCTCAGAAGATTAGAATCAATAGGTATCTGCTGCACCACAGCGGGTACGATGGGTGGCATTTTTTCCATAGATTTGGAGGTGATTACCTGCTGGTCTGACGTCTAGCTTTATTAATCATAGTGAGGGTGTAACCTGACAATAATATGAATGTCTGCTTATTGGAGGACTAAAAGAATGAAAAGCATCAAAAAAGTCAAATATTAACCTCACATTCACTTGTTTCTTGTCAGGAAAACATCTCATTAACAAGACCTCATAATCTAATTAATGAATGAGAGCATACTTAGTAGAGCAAAGAGTACCCAAGTACACTATAAAGATCTACACTCTTAAAAAAGGGTTCTTTGGTAAAGGCAGTGGTTCTATATAGAACCATGAACACCCAAAGAACCATTTGCATGCTTAAAGCGCTCTCCACGTGGTAAAATTGTTCTTCAGATTGATGGAAAAGGTTTTATGTGGTTTTATATAGCACCAAAAAGGGCTCTACACTCTTACAAAAGATGGTTCATCACGGGTTCTTTAGTAAAGTAATTGGTTCTATATAGAAGCATGAACACTCAAAGAACATTTTGCATAATTAAAGTTTCTTTGCATCATGAAATGGTTCTTCAGACTGATGGAGAATGTGTTGTATATGGTTCAATATAGAACCTTTTTGAAAATGGTTCTATATAGCACCCAATAGGGTCATTCTGTTGTTACGATGTCAAGCTTGCAATAATAGACAAACACTTTTGGGTGCTATATAGAACACTTTTCAAAAAGGTTCTATATAGAACCATCTGTAGCACATTCATGCACTTGGATACATTTTGCATCAATCTGAAGAACCTTTTAATGATGCAAAAAACCTTTTAATCACGCAAAAAAGGTTCTTTGTGTGTTCACGGTTTTATACAGAACCCTTGAAGAAACTTCTTTTTAAAGAGTGTACTATTGTAAAGATATCGAGCTTTTAACAATAGAAGAACCCGTTTTGGTGCTATATAGAACCACTTTTAAAAAGGTTCTATACAGAACCATATGCAACACGTTCTCTATCAATCTGAAGAACCATTTCATCATACAAAGAACACTTTAACCATGCAAATGGTTTATTTAGTGTTCATGGTTCTATTTAGAATTGTTGTCTTTACTAAAGAACTCTTGAAGAACCATCTTTTTCAATAGTATACACAAATGCCTCTCACTTGAGACTTGAGGTATTCGTGAATAGGAGTGCTTATCTAGGATCACAGTGCTCTTTTTTTACGTTAACCTACTCTGACAGGAACAGATTCTTGATCAAGCACTCCTGCTCTGATAAGCTTCATGGATGTGGGCCCTGGTACATACCTGACCAGAAGAGTTTTTCTAAAGATGCTACTCTCGATTTAGCTTTCAGTGGAAGTGGAAACAGTGACTCCTGAAGATACCATATTAAAAATGGACTCTTGCCCTTCAAAATTGCATAATTAAATAATGAAGATGTAAACAAAATCATTTAGAGTTGTTTGATGTGACTGGTTTGATGAGCCATTCCAGAGAAACCTACTGAGTCAGATTTCTTCACAGCTGTGGTGATAAGAACCAAATGTCTGAAGCCTTTACTACCTCTAAAAACTACCACACAGAAAATTATTATATGAAATGGTTGAGAATAAATTACTGGGTGAGTAAGACGCTGCAAATTGCTGTAACGCAAAGCAGTACCCAAAGTCAACTTATTTTTTGATTTACCTCTACTTTACTGTCACCTACATTACAGATAAAAACTCAGAAGATGTGTAGGTTCACTGACAATTTTGAACAGCAAATAAAACTACCATTTTGGGTTGTAAACACAAGTTGTGCAGGAAAAATCCATCAGGGCCTTTCAATCAGCATGTTTTAAATCTAACACACTTGTTCCAGGTACTCAGTGTTATTTATGGCTTAGTTCAGGTGTGTTGGGAGCTGAGATAGAGCTAAAATGTGTACTGGCTGGAGGGCCTGAGGACTGGACTGAAAGAAATATAAACTGCACCATTGAAATCCTCCTCATATCAAAGTCAGTTACAACAATTTAAAAAGTACTAATTAACTATTAAGAATAAAAATAAAACTAATTAAAAAATAATAAAATAAGTACAGTATCTACGTGTGAACGTATAATTACAGTACATGAGCTGTGTTGAGCATGCCTAAAACATCTCTAGGTGTAGGAGGCTCCCCCTGGTGGCTGTAATCAGTAATGGCAATATTGCATTGCCCAGTTCTGTGAACCTACTCTAAATATCCCAAATCAGTACCACGGCAACACATCATTCAATTCTCTGGGGTCCCACAATGCACAAGCACATTAAAAATCTTCATCGTACATTTCTTTTAATAACCCCGATGTTATTTGATGTACAGACTCATTTCACAGTGGAAATCCATGCTTAAACCTTAAACATGCATTTATATAAAATTAACTCTTCTCTTTCTTTTAAAGTACAGTAGTGCTGATTAGCTGAGGTGATGTTTATTAGTGTCATGCTGCCCTCGTCAGGTGAAAGGATATTACTACAGCTACTCCATGAGTCTGGCTCTACATTACAATGAGGACAGCTCCCTCTAGTGGTTATATTTTGGGTCCATACATGTTCCTAATAAAATGTCTCTGCTATTACAGTTGCATTGTTTGTACTGAGATATATTTCCAAAGCATTTGATATTGTTTATTCTGTAATTACTGTATAACTATATATAATAAAAAAAATTGTAATTTCTAATTGAGGGTATTAAAGGGTTTTGAGTATCATGGGTATTATAATGACGACGATGATGGCGATGATGAAGGAGGGTCTTTATTTTGCTCGTCTGTTGACGAACGTGACCGGTTCCGTACCACGTATGTTCATCTCTCGTGACATTTGGCACCAGACGCAGGGACAGCAGAAGAATGAATAGACACAGTCATTACAGATAGATCCCTGAGAGAGAGAGAGAGAGAGAGAGAGAGAGAGAGGTTTGGTTTAAATGTGTTAATGACCTCTAACAGAGAACATTTTATAACATCCAATGAATCATATATACAGACACTGCAGTAGATCCTAGCTGGCTGATCACTTAAACAATTCAACAATTTAAACGAATACAGTGTTATTAGCTTCTTCAAATACAGTGGACCTACAAAGTATTTGAACACTTTAACCATTGGTGTATTTTAAAAAAAAAGTCTTCGAGTTACTTCATAAAATGTTTAAAAAAAATGATGTTTGTTTCAGAGATAAATGCTTTTAGCACATCAGACTGATGATAGACTTTTTTGTGTGGGGACAACCTGTAGATAGATTCCAGACTGCACTGTGTGTACAGCAGAGAGGTGCTGGGCCTGTTTTCCTCACAGTGGTGTCGATGAGCTTGTGTTCATTGATGGGATAATGAACTCAGAACGAGACCATGCTCAAATGAATGACGTTCTAAAATAAATGTCAATTGCTTTGACATTTTTGTTCCCTATGTTAATAATTTCAATACACTTTTAAGCATGGCACGAATGTCCAAATAGTTTTTGAGGCCACTGTACCTGTTACCTGTAAAGGTTACCTGTACATAACACTTAATTGCATTTATTTTCTTGCTGTCAGTTGCATGCATTGCTTTCCAGTGTGTGAAAGCCGCAGTAACATATTAGGCTGAACAACTGAACTTTGAAGCTGATATTCCCAGTCTTTGCTGTTGCCATAGTTACCACTCTGGGGTTTTGTAGAGCAGTGTAGGACATGAAAGAGTTCCTGAACGTGAATACATGCACTCCTTCATGATACACCCCCTTCACCCTGTCCTAACCTCAATGTGGTAGCGCTCGCGCACTGATGTCCTCATTGCTAAGGTTACTGGTGGAACGAAGCCAAACTCGAGCAGTGGTAAACACAAACACTCGCCATGCTTCTTGGCTGTGTGGCAGGCAAAACAAGGCAGGCACCAGAACGAGAAACAACCTAGAGCACACAAGATCACAAGATAAACGTTAGGAGGTTCAGGTCAGAGAGAAAGCCTTTCAGTATCCAGTTACCATGTTGAATAAGACAACACAGTTTGACAGCTAATCACTGCTTTAAAAACACCTCTATACTTAACTTCATCATCAAAATTAAATGACAAATTCTACTGAAAAAAATGTCTTTTTAAAATTTCATTAATGCTTAAATTCCCAGGCTGATCCAACTCTCCTAAAAATAAAGGTTCTTCAAAAAGAGTTATTCAGAGCGATGCTACAGAGAAACCAGCTTTAGTCCTCTAAAGAACTGAATGATTTTTCAGTTTCAACATTTGACATGTTGTCTTTATACTATTTTTAATTAAATATGGGGTTTAAATGATTGGCACCTCATTGGGTTCAGTTTTTAATTACATGTCCCAACTTGGAAATGGGGCTATATTATTATGTTTTTTTTATGGTATATTATTCCAGCAGCCAGGGCAGCGATGAAGTTTATGTCTTGTCATTAAAGGTCATGTGGCCAGTCCAGTGAGTAAATGATACGTGACATGCAAAAAGTACTCCATGGATATTTAATGTGGATGAGCAGGTTTCGCTTATTGCAGGAAATCTCGGTATTTTTCCATCAAAACTTCACATAAAGTTTAAAAAACCCTCCAGTGGCTTATTGGTGTAGATGTGTGTGCCTCAGCTAAGATCAGGGTTTGGATCATAGTAACCATGATGTCATTTGGATTATCACTGAATGTTAGCAAGAAGGACTTTTACTTTCCCCACAGTCTGTTCATTGTTATGACCATGATTGTGTTTGGGAGGAAATGGCCTTTTCATTTTTCTAAGGAACAAATTAGTCATGAATTCAGTCTGACAGCATTCCCCTCTTAGTGTGGTCTACTCAGGTTCAGAATTTTCTACAGCTGTGTGCAGATCTTTGGCATTTTCTAGTATAAGGGAGCTTTCACTCTAAACAGATCTCCCTCCAAATCTCAACCTGATTAAATTAGCAAATAACTCAGGGGCAGTATAATTGGCTGCACTATAATTAAAATGAAAGACAGATTCCTGTAAAAACAGGGGGATTCCTGCAAAACCTCCAGTCACACTTCTACACCACTGACTGCACCAGTGACAGCCTTTCTTTTTTAAAGAATCATCAGGAAAACATAACATTTTGTGATTATTGTCCATGCACAGCAGATGCACCAGATTAGGATGAAAATGCTTTGATTTTCAACTGATTGTCTTATAGATAGTGAGTCGGATGATGTAGCATTAGCTTCAGTACAGATTTTACTTTCATTCATTTCTACACTGTGAAGAATTCATGTAAATTCACAACTGAAGCAGTGTAGTAAACTACTGCATTCCTTGAATAGAGCAGATTGCTGTAAACGGGTAGATGCAAACGGTCAGAAATATAAGGCAATCGTCTTATCATAAATGTTGGATTTTGTGCACTCTTGAGCAGACTCTGAATATTGCAGTGATGGTGGCAGAGCTTCTTCGCATTCCTTGTTGTTCTGTTAGTCTTCATTAATTTGTTTTTTTTTATCTACAGTCCATTTCACATGAGCTTTTGGTTTTAACATTATTCCTACCACAAAGATACATTTGAATGTATTTTTATATGTTTTGTTATTCCAACCATGATGGTGTTTTGTGTTTCAGTAGTTCATCCTGTAATGTTAGTGAAGTATTATCTGATATCTGGTCCCTAAAAATAAAGGATTCTTTGGAGTGATGACCTACAAGAACCACTTTTGGTTTTTCTATGAAATCACACCATAGCACCCTTTTTGGCACTTTCTGGGGTAAGTCCACCAAATTGAAACTTGCAGTCAGAGTTGTTCACAGTGTTGGTGATAGGAACCAGATGACTGAAATGTATATTGCCTCTGAAAGCTCCCTTACAAAAACTATATTATGCAGTGTCAGGAATCTGCTGCCTGAAGCCTGAGACATTGTTTTGAGATGAGAATTTAGCCTAAAACATAGTTTTGAAATACATTCATGGTTGAGAGCTGCATACCGTGAGTCAAAATAATCGCCATAGAAACATTTTTGTCAATATTTCCTGACCAATAATAAGTGCCAATGACCTGTCATGTGACAAAGAACAAGAATCTCCAGGCATGCAGTAGTGTTGCGACAATATTCCAGCAGTCAAGCAGAAAGAGGAGATTCAGGTCCTTTAGCTACGCAGCACAGCTCTCTAAAAACAGTCATTAGCATATGAAGGATAACTCTCAGAAGGACCATCTGCACAAAGTCGCCCACACAGCCACACACAAAACAGACAAAACTGTCAAACATGCATACAAATAAACTCACACTCAGGTACGTTTTCGCAGAAGTCACAGATGCCTGAGCTCCACTGGTTGAGAGGGACAGACTGGGGTTGCCGGTCCACTATCTTTGCCATGGTGTCTACACATACATACACATAAATATTTAAACAAGGACAATGACATTGTGCTATGACCATTGCTGTGACTTGTGAACCATTTTTGGCTGGTTTTCCACAGCCAGATTAAACATGATCTTAAACTAAATATGTTTTTTGGAGAAACATACAGACAATGCAGTTTAATCAAAGAACAAGTGTGATCCATGACCATGAAACCAGCCCTTTTTTGATCAGGTACCAGAAAAGATTCTACACATGATGCCATAGAAGTTCCATTTTTAATGGTACCTTAATGGTAATACTTTACTTTAATGGTAACATTTCAATAGACGCTTAACATACAGGTCCCAGAAATAACCCTCGAATTGGTAAATTTACATTATATGAGGGTTCATTATTCCTTCACACTCATACATCTCAAGTACAAACATGGTTTGTTTATTATTTATTATTAAGTTTATTATTAATGGAATCATGTAGCCACCTACCTGTGTGTTCTGGACAGCCGAAAGAGAAAGAGGAGACACACACATTTAAGACCTGATCACACTTCAAGGCTGCAGGATGAAGATAAAGTGATAGGTACACACACACTCTCTCACACACACACACCTTACAGTATGTGTCACTGGTCCAACTCGTCAGGTGTGTATACATTGGAGGATGCCATACTGTTGTCAGACTGGATTTGTCAGAGTGCTGTTTTTAAACCTTGACTGGATTCTCTTTTCACTTTGATTTATGAATTTGTTTATATAACCTAAATGGAATTGGTCCCCCCTTTGCAGCTATTATTTCCACTCTTCTGGGAAGCTTTCTACAAGATTTTGTAGTGTGTCTGTGGGAATTTTTGCCCGTTCATCCAGAAGAGCATTTGTGAGGTCAGACACTGATGTTGGACGAAAGGGCCTGGATCACAATCTTCATTGTAGTTCATCCCAAAGGTGTTCAATAGGGTTGAGGCCAGGGCTCTGTGTGGGCCAGTCAAGTTCTTCCACACCAAACTCACCCAGCCATGCCTTTATGGACCTTGCTTTGTGCACTGGGGCTCAGTCATGCTGGAACAGAAAAGGGTCTTCCCCAAACTGTTCCCACAAAGTTGGAAGCATAGAATTGTCCAAAATATCTTGGTATGTTGAAGCATTAAGATTCCCCTTCACTGGGACTAAGGGTCTTAGGCCAATCCCTGAAAAAAAAACCCATAGCATTATCCCTCCTCGACCAAACTTTACAGATGGCACATTGCAGTCAGGCAGGTAACGTACTCCTGGCAATCACCAAACCCAGACTTATCCATCAGGCCAACAGATAGAGAAGCATGATTCGTCACTCCACAGAATACGTTTCCACTGCTCCAGAGTTCAGTTGCAGCATGCTTTACATGGTTCCCCCCTGACACTCTTTGATCTTAGGCTTGTGTGTAGCTGTTTGTCCATGAAAACCCATTAAATTAAGTTCCTAATGCGCAGTTGCTAATGCTGATGTTGCTTCTAGAGGCAATAGGCACTGTGCGCTTAAGCACTCACCGGCCTCACTCTGTGAGTTTGTGTGGTCTAAACTGTCGTTGCTCCTAGACGCTTCCGTTCACAGTAATACATTCTACTACTCCACATTCAAGACATTCTACTGCCAGTGTTTGTCTACCAGGACTTCATGGCTATGTGCTTCATTTTATCCACCTGTTACCAATGGGAGTGGCAGAAACACCTGAACTCAATAACTAGGAGGGGTGTCTCAATACTTTTGTCTATATAGTACATGTCAATATAGCAGATTGAGTCCATCAATATGGAAATACTAAATACATAGTAGCGTCAGCGTAGAGTAAGACCCAGGAAAGGCCATGATTCCACCATAAGAACTGCTTTTGTTAAACACCAGGGCAGAAAGGCACATACAAAGCACTGAACTCGCGAAGGAGGTCACCTCTAACCACATGGTTCACACTACTGGTGGTTACACACTTACACATCTCATTTACAGAAATGATTAATTCATTGCTAGGTTCTCAAGGGAAGCTAAAGTGATTCTTCTATAGCATTGCTACAAATAACTTTTTTTGGAAACATTTAAGAGTTACTAATAATGTGATCTACCATTAAGGAACCATAAAGCCACAATTATGACAGTGAGAACTTGAGAAAATGGAAATGAAAACAGAAATCATTTACATCTTGAGTTAGATGGACTTGAGTTAGAGCACTTAATCATTTGCATATATTATTGCAATTATTATTATTATTATTATTATTATTAGTAGTAGTAGTAGTAGTAGTAGCAGTAGTAGTAGTACTGGTGGTGGTAATAGTTGTTATAAATACATTCTAATACTGTGTTTAATAAATGTTTTAGTGTTCAGTTAAGTCAAGTAAGCCCACACTTAAAAGCAGAATTATATGGGACTCATATAGTGATAGCATTTGTAGATCTGCTGAATGAAAGTTATTCACTGTGCTATGCCAATGTCACTTCCTGTTGACAATGGAGAATCTCAGTAGATTGGTTCAACTGCCAAATCTATTCATTTCTTAATTCTTGCAGAGCCTTTCTCATGAATGAATCCAGGCAGATTTAACTAGCTATCAGTCTAAATTAGGACAGTAGTGATCTAATAATTAACACAATAATAATATTAGTTCATTTACCATTGATGTTCATTATGCTTCAGGATTTCATTTCAATTGTTCATCTTGTATGCAATGTTCCATATTTCCTTATCAACATAAGCATCTTTTTAAGCTGATTTTATTTATGTTATACAATCAGCCAGAATGTTTGTTGGTGACGTAAATTCTACCCACCAAATGTAAATATTTAGCTACAGAAAACACAGGCTCTTGAAGGTTTGGGACCAATCACCCTGTCATCTCATATATCAAGAGTTTTATTAAGCTTTCAGAAAACATCGCCATAATCATCACTGCAGTCCTCTTAAACATGGACGTCCGGGCTCCCGAGTGGCGCAACCGTCCAAGTGTTGGCCCTGCCATCAGGAGATTGTGAGTTCGATCCCTGGTGATGCTACAGCCATCCGTAGCCGGGAGTCCGAGAGAGCACAATTGGCCTCGCTCTCTCTGGGTGGGTAGGATGGCCCCTCCTTCTCACCCCATCACTAAGCGCGATGCTAGTCAGCGCAGGCGTCTGTTAGCTGACGTAACAGATCTGGCGGTTGGCGCTTTCCTCCGAGCGCATTCGGCTGTCCAGTGACGTTGCATGAGCGGCAGCTCGAAAAGAAGCGGTGGTTGGCTTCACAGGTCTCGGAGGAAGCCTGTGTTAGCCTTCACCCTCCTAGCGTTGATAGCATCGTGTGATTGGGGGAGTCCTAACTAGCGGGTGGCATTGGAGACGACTAAATTGGGGAGAAAATTGGGTAAAAAAAAACATGGACGTCCAGGATATCAAAAAATCTGAAAATGGATAGAAAGATTTAAATATTTATACAAAAACACACACAAAAGAAAATTGGAGCAGAAGTTCTAACACATTGTCTATTTTCTCTTGCTGTCTCACACAAGCTACGTCCCCAACAACTTTGTACACAAATTGCAAGTGATGAAATACGTAAAAGAAAATGTTTGCAACTTGTTTCCATCCAACTGCCACTGAACAATAAAAAAATCTTTTGCGTTTGTTGTAAGAGGCATGTGAGGGAAATCTGTCACGTAATACTAAATGCATGTTTAAATGCATGATTTTTCTCAAATTAATTTACAATATCATAGGTGCTGACAAAGAATGGAATTTGACAAAATAATAGTTTTGTTGACATTCATAAAATATTATTGAAAATCCACTTCCATAGCTTACATCATCAAACTTTTTGAAGTGTTTTTATTAATTTCATTTTATAGAAAAACACTTTGGATGGAACCGTAGCAAAAGACACACAGACACACATGCATACGTTAAAATGTGTCAGATTACAATGAGTCAGGTTGTTCTTATCGCACACATTTTTACAATGCAGAAGACACGCATAGAATGCAGATCCTATTGTTTGAGTTTCTGTGTGTTAAACCTTTGCCTGACATTTACAGGCTAAACAAAGCATACTGAACAGAGAACGAAAACACTCCTCATAAAAAAGACACATACCACTCAGCAGCCTACAGTCCAACCCCATAACCTTAAAGCAACAACGAAACTGTCATGTAACAACATTTTAAATATGACACACCTACAAGAAACATGTCTCAAGCAGAAGAGAGGAAACATCTCAAGCACACAGAGATATGCTTTTCCAACCCCTCGAACCATAGACTAAGTTATTGTTATCAATACAGTAATTGTCAGTAGCTGCTATACATTATCGTTTGAAAACTCCAGCTGTGCATACATTTCATGATGAATGGACCAATAGAAATGGTCCAAAATCACATAATAATTCCATACATTAATAAATACATCCATACATAAACTTACATCACACGTTAAGAAGGTTTTTGCCTTCTCCTTTGAGGGTAACACTGTGATACAAGGTTTTGGTCTGTTAGTTATGAACACTAATCTGTAACTTATGTAGCTCTGAGAATCAGGAAGTGAAGTGTGCCCCGTTTGAAATAAAGGCAGATACACAGTATAAATGTACCCTCAAAGGTACAACAGTGGTTTTAAGGTCCAATTATGTGTGTAAATAAGTTTTTCCTAGTGGAAAGGGATGTATTTGTACCTTTTCATAACCTAATGTTTTAAAACAGAACAATAAAATAAAAGCCTGGAGATGAGATGGGGTGTGTGGAGTCAGTACAGCTTTGAAAATATAATTGCAATGGATTGTGATACAATTATGTTCTCTTGACTAAAGGCACTGAGCCCAACTGTTTTACGCTAAAAATGCATTTGAATAATTTAAATCTATTGAAGCTTCGTTTAAGCAGAGATTTCTGTTAGAGACTGGAGTTGATTTGTGTGGTGCGTTTATAAACGCTCTGTTTTCTTCAGCTAACCTGGACAGACCAGTTATCAGTCAGCTTTTACTGACCTAAAATATGCCCATTCATTTATCACCTACCCTTCCCTCCACCTCCTCCCCACCACCTCGCTCACTCACTCAGTCACTCTCTCTCTCTCTCTCTCTCATTTTTCTCTCTCCTCACTCTATCTTTCTTTCTCATCCACACACGTCTCTCTCTCTCTCTTTCTCTCTCTCTCCGTTGAAAGTATGATAATATCTTGCTTTTTAAGAGCTGCTTAGGTGTTTCAGTTTTGAGTAAATGTCTTGTGTTTTCTTAGAGAATTTTCAGCGGAGGAGTAAATCTTCAGGTTTCAGTAAGGTAAAAGGTCTGTAAGCTTTTTTGTTACATTTTTTTTTGGTTTATTGACTTAAGTGTTAAATCTCTCTCTCTCTCTCTCTCTCTCTCTCTCTCTCTCTCTCTCTCTCTCTTTCTCCATAGCTAACAGCAAAAGGTTGAGACAAAAAATCACAAAATTCTTTCACAAACTCATGCAGTAATAAAACACTCTCTAATGGAACAAAGTGCTCTCCTTTGCATTGCAGTTTGCCCGGATCTTTAAACCAATCATTGCTGCTGCTGTGGTACAAGTCCCAGTATTCTAAATGAGGTGAGAGTGGTCCAGGTAGAGAAGGGCAGTGCGGCGTGTTTTGGATGAGGAAGAGGAGAGTGATGAAGACTGGATTTTGGCCAAGGCGGCTGTCCGCTTCTTGATTTCTCTGGAGATCTGACACCAGGACAGAGTATAACAGCAGCAGCCGTAGAAACAGTCACTGAACACATTGCCCTGAGAGGGAGGGGGAGAGGGAGAAGGAGAGAGAGAGGGAGAGTGGGAGAGAGGGAGAGAGGGAAAGAGAGAGAGAGAGAGAGAGAGAGAGAGAGGCGAGAGAGAGAGAGAGACATTATGATTTATGTCAAGTAAAATAATGCTGCCAGTATCTGACGCAGTAAGTGAAAACTCAGTGCCTGCAAGTTTCTGTTAAACTCCTCTATAAACAGTCAGTAAATCAGAATAAAAGAGCACCCTCTTCTGGTGAAGTTCATCAAATCTTTTTAGTCTCCCAAAACATTTTCTATTGTTGTTGTGCCAACAGTCAGGCAAACAGATAATACAATTAAAAATACAATTCAGTTCAATTAGGTTCAATTCAAACTGCTCTAAATTGCCATAAGACTGCACAGAAAGCTCTTGGACCGTTTTCAATAACACTTGCGTAAAAGCCTTCACTCTCGTCATAAGGCTGTTGCTACGTGTCTCTTTTGTCACGCTACCTTCAAACTCATGCATAACACTGATCTCTTGTTTTTCTTCTTTCGTGTTCTGAGGTCACAGTGAATTGCACAAGGGCTCCGCAACTGAGAAGCAATCAGTAACCCAGCACTATACACACCACTGCCTCTGTAACTTTCAAAGCACAGTCTTCCACCACTGACTCTTATACTGTGAAGATAAAAAACAGATTGCACACTTGTATTCGCAAATGAATGGACTAATGCCTTTTTTGAATGTCAAATGAACCTTGCCTTCAACCATGTAAATCTAGACAACAATGATGAAAGAAGCCTTTCTTTGAAGTTCTTACATAAGAAGAACAGAACAAAGCTCTTATTTCAATTACAGCAAAAGTAAGTGAGCAGAATGTTCTCATAGACCTCTGAGTTCATATAAACTTCAGCATCCAGATGAGCCCTGAGTATTTGGCCATGAACGGCATTTTTTGAGAATTGTCCTTATCAAACTCTGTGGTAAACTGAGTTCCAAAGCATTTCATTTCTGTGTCATTAAGTAGCTGAAATAACTGAAACTGAATGACGTGTACTAATTATTTAAAACCACAGTTTATCTTATCCGACAGATTTCACAGGAGTTTTTCGGACTTTGTCGTTTGTCTTTACACACCAGCTCAAAAAGAAGGTCTGGCTTGATGTTTAGGTCCGAAGTGCAAAATAAACATTATACTGATGAAGACACGATGAGAATAGTAGATAATTCACTTACATCCTTTGGAAGACACGTCCTTCACCTAGTTTTTACTGAGTTCCTTTTGAAAACTGTTTCAACACGCTCGCCGTCATCTGATTTTTTTTAATGATTTAATGATTTTTTTTTTAAATTTACTACTATGGTTCTTATTACTTTATGATTTGTCCACTTGGCAAGGGTCCGAAACACAACACACATTACAAAAAGTTCTTCCACACATTGCATGCAATTACACATCTGCAATGAAAACTGGACTTATTCTCAACTCATACGAGAGCAGTGGAAGCTTGGTCCTGCCAGCAATTTAAGGTGGTCCTAACTTAAGTACATTTTACACAATTGAGCTATGTAGAATGTATATATTTTGCTTTTTATTATGTGTGGACATTTTTTGATCCTAGCAGTAATATTTTTGGAGTGGGGACCTATTAATTACATGAACGTAAGAACTTTTAGTGGCCAATTATTGTATGTTCCAGTAATTCCATGAATTTTACATTTTACATTCAGTATATTCCGTTTGCCTCTTTGGGTTTCATACTGTTTACGGCAAAACTTATCTGATGTTGACTTTAATACTGGAAAACAAAAGGAAGAAAAAAACCTAAACCAAATTCATTATGCACTAGCATATATTTGCCATTATGGCCCCAAATACAACAAGATTTCACCAGTATTACCAACATTTTCATTCAGTCTGTTCTGTTTTTATTGGTACTTAAAATGTGTGACTTCCACCTCATACTGGATGCATATTATCCACCAACCTGTATGTTCACAAGCATGCTGATTTGGTATACATAGTAGAATTACACTGTAAAAAATGGCTCATCAGATCAGCCTAAAAAAATACTTTTTATGGTAAGAAGTAAATTAACTAGTTTTATTCAACCTAAATAAATACTTTGAATAAATGATTCTTTCAATCAATGTAATTTTTTGACTCAAATAAAACTCATTCAGTTGCTTGTTGCCACATAAAGTAATATTTTTTAGGTTGATCTGATGAATGATTTTTTACAATGCACGCTGCTGTAATCAGTTCCTATGAATTTTCTGATAAGCCACCTACATCAGCAATGATATCTTTATCTGCTTTCACTTATCAGGAGCTTACAACTGTTGTACTTTCCTCCACATGTGATCTTGACCCTGTTCCTGTGTGCAAAATTAAATTTAGACTACGTTTTTTTGTCAACAGGCGCTTTTCCTGATGTTTTTAAAGCTGCCCTTGTGAAGCCTCTACTAAAAAGGAGTAGCATGGTTCCTTCCATATGCAATTATTTCAGATGAATTTCCTCCTTTTGTAAGTAAAGTTTTTGAAAAAGTTATTTTCAAACAAATATGCATCTATACTAAAAAGAAGTTTTTGAACTTTGAACATGATGCAAATATGTACTTCGGTTCCACATTCCAAAGAAAATATTAAGTTAATAAAGTTAATTAGGTTACACATAGTAATTTTCATAGCTATGCTGATGATACAATATTACATATTTTCATTCCTTCTCAAGACGCTTACCAGCTGCGTTTTAGGCATTTCTCAGTGAATATCACAAAGTTTTCTACAAAGAAATCAATAAAAATCTAAGGTACAAATTTGTAGAGCCCTTTGCATCATGTCCCAAACCTGAAGTACAAAGAGTTCAGTTTTATCCCGCATGTAAAAGCGGTTAAAGAAATATTGCGAAAGTTTAGTCTTATCTATCACATGCAGAGAAACTTGTTCATGCTTTTCTTATAAGCAGGGTGGATGACTGTAATGTTCTTCTTACTAGACCTCCTACAGTGTAAAACTTGGCTCATAGGACCAACATAAAAAAAATGCTTCATGTGGTACCAAGTAAATTAACTAGTTTTATTCGACCTAAATAAATACTCTAACTGAACAATTCTTTTAATCAATGTGATTTTTTGAGTTGAATAAAACCCATTCAGTTGCTTGTTACCACATGAAGTAATTTTTTTAGGTTGATCTGACAAGCCGTTTTTTACAGTGTAGGAAAACACTACATCCTGTATGACTCATACAACATGCAGCAGCATAGAGCCTAACAAGAACAACGAAAAGAGAGTTTAAAAAGAGCTACACTGGCTTCCTGTATCTTTTAGGATAGATTCTAAAGTTTTTTATTAGTTTTTAAAGCTTTAAGTGATCTGAAATTACCTCACATAATCTGTTTATATTCCAACAGGGGATCTTAGATCTGCAGATACTGACTTTCTGTAAATACCTTCCATTAAATACAGAAAATGTGAAGAGACTCTTTCTGTTACTATGCTTCTAAATTGTGGAATCAATTCCTGCTCTACTGCTCTGTAAGTAAAGTTATTAGTTGTCATAATTATTGTTAATTGCTTCCACATGTGTGGCAAGCAACAAAGTGCACAGGAGAAAAAAATTCACTCTTCTCTTAGAAAAAAATAGTTCGGACTAGCCGTCTCTATTTGTGCATATCACTGACCAGGTGTGGCTCATATGAATGGACTAGCAGAGCTAAGCCCTCCCTTTCTTTTAAAGAAAAAAGCTATTAAAAATGGATTCATTTTTAGCATCCATATTGTTTCACTTGCTGTTAACAAATGATTAGAAATTTTTTTGATTATTATTTTTAGGGCTCCTGTGAAGTCTAAGAACATTAGCACCACCAAAAGGTTGTAAATAATGTACAAGTTGGTTGAAATTGGGGATTTCCCTCTAGCTCAAACTGTAGATTCACTTATCCGATCTGTGATTCTGTGTCAAGTGTGTTGTGATCTATTATACAACATGAAACACCCCTGAAGTTCTTAATCTGTTTGGACTAATTACTTGCGGTCACGACGTCCAGCCCCACCCTTTTTCAGTCTGCAGTCAGTACTATTAGGGGTGAACACATCTGGTTCTAAACCCAGATTGGCCTAGACATGCTTTAAGCCGTCGTAAAATGCTGCATATTCACTCACATGAACGTGAACTTTTTAATTTTGTTTACACTGAAAGTCAGATCAAATTGTCAGCATGTCATTACGTGATGAGGTTTACTGCAGAGACTTTTAATGTAAAGCCTACATTTATCCAATTTCCACAACTGGAGTAATGCTAATTTCTATTAGTGCGCTTAAGGGGTTTGCAGTTCAATGTTAGTGTCAAGCTAGCAGTGGTGCCATATCAGCTGTCCGTGGACATTTGGAGCTTGTAACTAACTTTTTTTTGTTTGTACATTACTGTTTTACAACGTTCTTGAATAATGATTTGAACTTAAATCTTCTCATGTTCTTTTGTAGTTAGTAGGTAGGTAGCAGTATGTAGATACATGCAAAGCTGCTATGAAAGGTAGTGTGATTGTTCTTTTAGATTGCTATAGCATTAGGTAATGGTTTACATCAGCATTCAAACATTTAAGTGTGGCCAGTTGCAAGTCTGACAGCTCATTTCATTATTTAATTCCTGTAGCTTGAAGTGGTTCCCAAATGTGATGTTACAGTGTGCATGCCATTGATAGGTGTTACTTTTTTGTATGAATTTTTATGTATGTAAAACAATGGTTTCAAACATTCATTCATTCAAACATTTACACCCTAAGAGTTATAAGAGACAAGTTATTCAAGTCTGGGCAGGCATGAGTCATTTTGTTGTTAATGACAGTGACGGCCAGTCATACTTTTGCCATAGTCAAGACCTGAATGAATATATATATATATTTATATATATATATATATATATATATATATATATATATATATATATATAAATATGTCCCAGTCTCAGTCTTGACTTGACTATGGCACAATTATGACCACCTGCCACTGTCTTTAACAACAAAATGACTCATGCCTGCCCAGAACCGAATAACTTGTCTCTTATAACTCTTCCCCATATAGCTGGAATAGGGTGTAAATGTTTGAATGAATGAATGTTTGAAACCATTGTTCTGTGTGGTTAGGAAATATCCCAGCACAATAAGAATTAAATGTGTAAAGAGGAAGCTGCTGAGGGTTTCATTTACTCTTGTAATACAAAGCACAAAGTGAGTAATACAGCTCTGGGCCATCAGCCAATAACAGCCCCAGGCCAGCTTATCTACAACCCCCCATCCTACACACTGCATCAACTCATAGAGGTTTTAAATGTGGGAAAGTTTCAGTGTTTGCATTTTAAAGTGTTGAGGAGCTCTTATCAGAACTCGGTCTCTAAACGTCAACAACTTTTTCAGTAGCTGAGACGCTGGGGTGAAGATGTTTATCAAAATTCAAAAAGCATGAGACTGAAGTTTTTAAAACAGACAGAGGGAAGATATCTTGTATAGTGCACTGTAAAACTTATAATGTCAAATTGGCAGCAGTTTCTCCAGTAATTAAATGTTTATTTCCAGTACTCATACAGTATTATTAAAGTACAAAATTTTACTGTACTAAAGTATTGCTGTATCAAAATATAGTTTCTGTATGTTTTTCATTCACTCCTGTATTTCTATGTATGTGATCTAATGTGCATGCACAACTTACAACCTTACAACTTACAACAAGTTTTGCTATATTATGTACTACAACATTTAAAGATACAGACAAATAGAAATATTTATCTGGCTAGCTTCTAGTAGCAAATGATTAGATATTGATGCTTATGGTTTAAAGAACAATCACACTATTTTTCACAACAGTGTAGTTCTGTTTATTAATCCCACCATGAACTGAGCATCATATTACAGCAGTTACTGCGTTTACACCAGTCTTTGTAGTCTTTAAGACTACAAAGGCAGCGGTAACCGGATATCTAATACAACACTACCGGATAATTTAGTTAACTGAAATACAAAACACCACATGTAAAATACATCAAAAGTATATTTGTGGCAGGAAAAACATGTTACAAAACACGTAACAAAAACAAAATGATAATGTGAAATGACCCAATCTTCACCTCAGTCTACTGTATTTAAGGATTACAGTTGATTGATGCAGTGCTTACACTGTAAATTTACAGCAATCTATATTTTTACATTAATGTAAAGTAATGAAGGAATGTATGTGTTTTTGTTACCTCTATGCCATAGCGCTCTCTCACTGCTGCACGCATTGCGAGGGAGGCTGGAGGCACGCAGCCCACACAGTCCAGCAGAGGTAAACACACACAGCCCCCTGCGGCCCTGTTCGTCTTACACACAAATACAGGCAAACACCAGAGAGCGAAGCAACCTACACACACGCACACACAAGTTTACGTTTTCATCTTTTTGTCAGTGATGTATTTTCTATTAATTCATTACTGTATTGTTGCAGCCACATACAGCTCTGCCTAAACCTAAACCCTAATATTTTTACTATTTTACTACAATTGTTTCAGCAAAATTAGTTGATTTGTGATGAGTTGATGTCAAAACATCAGATTTTTCACTCCACACATACTATATGAGCATAATTTGTCATACATCACTGCAAAAGTCAAAAACCACACTTCATTTAATCATTTCCAGTCAAAATGGCCATTAAGTACAGGGTATTCAATTTTCAGCATCAGGGAAAAAAACAGAAAACATGTATTTACCAGAAAATTCAACAGAAGCATTGACAATGAAATATAATATGATATTTTTCAGGTGCACTTCATATTTATCCCAGCTTCCATTCATCAAGTTTTTTAAAGAAATCCACAGGAATATTTTTCCACCATTGCACTTTCTGCTTCTCATAATCTTAAACACATTCAGTGATGTTGAGGATGTCTGAGAACAGCAGCAGCTTCTTTGTTTGATTAACAAACTTTCTTCTTTTTTGTCTGTTTCTTTCTCTAGGTAACAGCTTCTTGACCGCTACACATCTTTTCAGACTCACAGTGAAAGGACGGACAGAAACAGCTGTGGATCATTACAGATCTGAAGCGAGAGTGGAGCTTGATTTTCTCCTCTCTCTCAAAGATGAAAGCTTTAATTACTGTTTATCTTATGGTGACAGTGTTGGTGGTCTACGTGGTCTTGCATGGTTGAAAGGAGTTTGATTTTCTCTGTATATTTTAACCAATTTTTAACTACAGTTCTGGAAATTCCTGTTTTTTCTCTTAATTTCCTTTGAATTTCCCTTAAATAATGCAAGCAGATTGTCTCATATCTAATCTCAGAAATATCTTCTGAAAAAAGAACAATTTGAAAGAAGGGTGATCTCTGACTTTTTCACAGAACTGTAGATATAGTTTTAAAATGTTGTTGAAAGCTGAGGCTAACTTACAATGTAAATGTTAAAATTTAGACCTGCTTCAGTGTAAAGCTTAAATCCGTGGCAGACAAGAGGAGCAGTAGACTACTCACAGTCTCCTATATCCCCATAGCATTCACACAGGCCAGTGCTCCACTGTCCATCCTGAACCGCTGGACCAGGCTGACACTGTACCACTGTTAACTGAAGAGGGGGTCTTTCTCTGTCCATGCTGAAATGTAGTCCTGAACCACCAGGTTGAAATGTCATTCAGATACCCATTTAGACAGCAGGGGTCATATACCCTGCTACCATTTCTTTTACACTATACCAAAGTTTACCATGATTTTAAATAACAATCCATCTCATCAATAAACAGAATGAGATGCCCTGTTGTCTTTTTAAGATGCTGTAGAGGTAATGAAACATACCTTATCAAGTCCAAGGGTCAATTAAAACTCAAAGTGTGGCTCCTCACAGTGTGAACTAAACAGCAGTGTTGGCCTCTATGCTTCCACAGATCATGTGATGTCTACTGTAAACAGGGGCCTGGAAAGATAGTGACCTTGGTGTTTGGTCTAGGATTCATTTGACACGGGCTACAAATGCTGAGCTGGATGTATTTATTTAGGGAAACAAGAAGCAGTTTTCCAAAGCTAATTCAAATGCCTTTTACCCCTTAAAGTTTCAAGCTTATTTCATACTAAGGCTTATTTTTCAGCAACACATGGAAAGAAATTGCAAACTGGCAGAGTTATTATTAAATTAGGATAGCAGTGAGCAATGGAAACCTCCTGGTCCTGGTCCAGGTCTTGGCTATTCAACAACCAAGTATCGTCAAATTAAAATTAAAGAATGGCAATTGTTTAATTCTAATAATATTTATTTTATTTTTTTATCACATTCCAGTTTAACTGATTGACTGGTAAACAGCAATAAATGCTACATATTTATAGGATAATTGCTTTAAGAAATTAAGCAAGCTACAGTCGGTCCAGTTATTTAGAAAAGAGTAATGTGTAATAAAACAAATTTGTCAGACTTTATTACTTACTGTAATACTTACATTTTTCACTGCCTATATTCTTTCACTTATGATATGCTGTCTTATAGTTATGTTTTTAAATATTTCATTGAGTTTCAACACAGTTTTAATGGAAATTTTACTATTATGTTTTAATAGAAAAATGATTAATCCTTAAAAACCCCAGGCTTACTACATACTAAGGCTTATTATTTAGTAACTACAAGGACTTTGATGCATTATTCTTAGGCTTTAGCAGTGTGCAATAAAACTTTGGGCCTGCCAGCAGACCCATGGCCTTGTAAGAGGTTTATTGTGTATTCACAGCTACTCTGTATTGTCTTCATTAACAGCAGCAAGATTGCTAATTCACAATATGCTGTTGTGTGAAGCTATCCAAATATCTGCAGAGAAGTAGGGTTTTTCTCATCTTAACCTGAAATGTAATCATCAGTCAGCGATAGCATCATATCATGGACTTTCAGGAACTGTGCTGATGTAAAGCTCAGATAAAGGGCAGTGTAGGAAATATGCTCTGCATCCGAAACAATTTTTTCTTTTTCCCACCGGAGTGGCCTGTGGGAACATGTTTAATGGGATGGTGTGGGTCTAAATCTGGTCAAACTGAACAAAAGCTTCAGTGGGGTGTATAAGATTACACCAGAGTTTCACAATAGCCCAAACAACTATTGAAGACTAAAGAAGTTAAGCACAAGACAAATTTGGCAATTTATTCCACATTTATTTATATATATATATCTGAAATCACATCACATTTATTTGGTTTCATTATGCAACTGCAACAAAGTACATAGGATTACCATTGTACAATATATTCAAAGCTAAAAAAGCTTTACAATCAGGGGTCAATACAAAGAAAAAAAGAATGAAAAATACAATAACTAGATATAGATGTCCTTTCCATCAGTGTTAGACATCATATTCACATATTTGGGTTCAGTTGAACATTATACTGCATGTAGCCAGAATGTTAAGAAATACAGACAAAGAATATTTTGCCACAAAACCCTCGGAAATGCAATTATGGGAGTTTAAACAGGGGTGGAAACCCTGTAGAGAATTCTATCACAGTGTCCCAGGATTTCACCTGAACAAAAGAAGAAACAGAACTAATGAGTTATTATAATTTTAAAAGGGCATGTCTAACCAACATTAAATTCTGGAATCTAAAAAAAAAAAGAACTACACATGCATTGTTTGATTACCTACCATCATAATTCTTCCAGCAGCGACACTGTGTGCCACCCCTGGGGAGGAAATGTCTGTGTATGCCATGGAAGTTGCCACTGTGCACTAGAGGAAAAAATGGGGGGTGGGGGGGGGGTGGAATTGCATTTACTGGAATAATGGAGCTCACAGCAATGATCCAACATCTAGTACAAAGCTTTTCCAGAAGAGCAAAGGTAGCAAATGAGGGAAAAACTCCCTATCAATACCCTTAATATCAGAAGAAACACTGGTTGAGCAGTTGTCTAGAAACCTTTGGACATATAGCAAATATTATATAAGGCTGAGTATAAGCTGGAAAGTCACAGCTCTGATCCAAAAAAAGAAACAGGATACTTACATATGCATTTAAAAGGTCCACTCTTAAAAAGTCTTTTTCGGGAATATACTAATGAATATAAAAGACAATGTTCAAAAGTCAGTTCAGTGATATACAAATTACAACATTACGTTACTAAACAAACACTAAAGATTTATACATAAAAATATGAGGTAACACTGAAAATTAACACTTTTTTGGATTGGGTACACATCTAAAGGCTCTTTTAAATATGTATGGCTATAATAAAGAATAGCACCTACAAACAGTTATACACTACAGTGGACAAGCCAAAATCCTACAGGTAGAGTAAAAAAATTTGAAACAAAATAATTCTGTTTTTACCTGAGTGGTTGCACAAAATAGTGGTCATTATGACCAAGGTAAAAATCATCAAGGAGAGCCTGGACATCCTTTCTCTGGTTTTGGTTCAACAACTGCAACTTAGCCTCTCTCATCCGTCATACAGTGGAGCAGAGGTTCCCTTCCTACTTTTATCCCCTCCGATAATGCGATAATGATCATCCTGCCTTCCTCACTGCCATGCCCTTTGAGCCACACAAGAAAGCCCCCAGTGGGTTTACAAACTGGTCCAAGCAAATAGGTCTCAACAGGTCCTCACATACCTCTGTCCTGAATGGATGGCTGAAAATGGAGGTATTTGTTGTGTGAATGCGGTAAACATAATCGCTCAAGAGAAAAAAATGTGAATTTTGATGTCTTTGGGATTAGATTGCAATCTGTGGCATTGAACCAACTGATTCGGGTTACAGTGTTATTCCTGAACTTTCGCTACTGGTTGGTTCGCCTTGTCGCAAAATCTCACAAGCTTGTCATGGAAGAAAAAGAAAGACATTTTATCTTTTCCTTCTCTGGCAACGTCTGTTTGCAGTCTAGTATTCTAAATGTTTTAATCGTAGCATTTATAAGAGGCCCAGACTGAATATCTTCAAGAGACAAAGATGTTTATGGGATGTAGACCTGCATGAAGCACAATCTCATTCCAGAAACATCTGTGTTGTTTGATGTGACACTGAACATCTCAGAGAAATCCATCCTTTCGGTTAGGCACACTTGTCCAATACAAAACATATTCCATTCTATATATGGAATTAGAGGTTTATAGACCTCTCTTTTATGAAGGTAATATCTGTAATGTCTCTTCTTATAATGCTAAATGAGGTGGGAGAACAAAAATGGATGAAGTAAACACAATTTAAATAAATGCTCAATAAAAGATTTCTTTGGGGGACACTTTAGGGTTTGTTATCTTAAAGCAATACACTACACTCTCAGAAAAAGGTGACAAAACTGTCACTGGGGTGGTGCCCTCAAGGGTCCATCTCAGTACCTTTAGTCAGGGAACATAATTGTACCATAATCTGTTTTAAATTATATTTTAAGTTGTATTGACTCCACACACCCCGTCTCATCTCCAGGCGTTTTGTTTTATTGATCTGTTTTAAAATATTAGGTTCTGAAAAGATATAAATATGTACTTTTTCACTGGGGAAAAACTTATTTAAGGTACACAATTGGACCCTAAAGCCACTGTTGTACCTTTGAGGGTACTTTTACATTGTTTGGACCTTGATGAACAGAAAATGTACCTGCACAGAACCTTTACTTCTCACAGTATACTTATTTATTCTTTCTTGAGTAATTTCCTTTACTAAAACTTTTACTTGTGCTCAAGTATATTATCACTACAGTAACAGTACTTTTACTTGAACAGAGACTTTCAATACTATTTTCAATACGATTTTCAATTTCCTCTATGCCTCTATGCCAAAAAGAGGATCATTTGAAAGGTTTGCCAAAAGAAAGCCTCTCATCTGCTCACATCTCGACTGGAACTGGGTTTTATAGTCAAATGGGACAAAAGTAAACACAAGAGGTGGATTATCCTAAAAAAGATACTGTGATGCATGTGGTGGAAATCTGATGTTCTGTGGTTGTTTTTCACAGAGAGGTACTGGTAATCTCAACAGGATACATGATATCATGGACCTCATCAAATACCAGGAGATTTTAGATCTGTCTGGCTCTTCCAAGACACAGTCATGGCTGGATCTCACAACTGCACTGCACACTTAAAAAGAAAGGTTTCTAGGAAAAAATATTGCATTGCTATACAGAACCTTTACATTATGCAGAGTTGTTTTAAAAGGTTCTTAACACTAAAAGGTTCTTTAGGGGATAAAAAGTGGTTCTGCTGAAGTAGTGCTCCAAGTAACCTATTTTCACAACTTTATAATTAGCAGTGTATCATATAAAACATCCTTCTAAGTCCATATTAAAGTCAGCTGCCTCACTATCCTCACAGCTGTCTTTACATTTTCACCATTACTTCTTTTTTCCTATTACTTAAATATTAATTTATGTGTTGCTCCAAGTAAAGTGACAAATGTATATGGTTGCCTTTATAAACAACAGAATTAAATCTGTACATACTGACAATATCTGTCTATTATCTTAATCTCCAAAATGTAAAGGTGCCAAAAGGGTTCTTTTTGGATCGGGGCCCTAAGGAAAGCAATAGCAGAGTTTTAATTTGTCACATGATTCTCTGGACACCATGTTGAATCCCTTTTTTGTGGCTTTCATTAGATGGTTCAGCTCCATCATTTCTCTGAGTATGAATTGGTCTAAAAACTTATTTTTCTGTCATTTTACAATCTGGAAAAATGGATTCACAATAATAGATGAGTAAAATTTTATTTTTAATTGTTTAATGTACTACATTTTTTGACATTGTGCATTTAGGTTTATATAGTGTTCAAAAGTATAACAGTTACCATAATTTTCTTTTTGTCTCCACGATTTAACCTGGATTCATTTGATAATGCTAAATGCAGCATCAAAATTAATGGTGGCAACGTAAAAACACACACCAAGAAAATGAAAACAAGCATTTAAATGTAACACAAATGATCAAATACTGATCAAACACTGAAATGTGACTCACTCTTGGTTTGAAGAAGGTTATGGTTAAATTGATTAAATTGTTGTAAAGTTTGCTGAAATATGCTTTCAAATTCAGTTACTTTTTTTGTGTATCTGCGGTCACAGCCTGAAAATACTTCTGAATTGACTTGGCAATATCACCGGAAATAATCTGTGCAACCAAAACTAAAGCAAAACATGATATTATGTGAAAAATATTTGAGCGCTGAAGCTGATCACAGTATGCCCTATCAGTGCACATTTACACATCTCTCTGTTTAAGGAACAAGGTTTACACTAAACTACATTCATTTCATGGTTACATGTTAAATAAGGCTTCCTAGTTTATCTGTTTCCAATAAAGTTTATTGGAGTTTAATACTATTTAATTAAGTCTATATTTAGACAAAAAAAAAAAAACAGATTATTTGATTAAGATTCAAAAGTCCTGGTGCCATAAGCTTATTTATGACAATTATTATTATTATTTTTAACAAATCTAAGCCAACCGAATTATGGCTCAGAGTTTATAGGAACACGTATTAGACTAGATTTAATGACTCACTTCCTTATATGCTGAGTTTAACAGCAAAACTGCAACAAAACTGTATTTTATATAGGCCGTGAGCTTTGGGTTGACAGCAATATTAACTAAAGTAGCTAACTGACAGACACTCGCAATAAAACATACATAACAAGTTAAAAAATAGCCACCACTTTATTGTAAACCTAAAGTAAAAAGAAAATATTAAACACAGTAGCAACTACCTGTTTAGCTAGGATTATTGTAGCATGAACACTTTTAGGTGGAAAGTAGGAGATTCTGATTAGGATATTTCTGAGGTTCCAGCTGTCATAAACACAGCATTATCTCATATTTATACCTCAGGCAAACAGGGTCTGTAAGTGCAAGAGTACATGTAGAACTCCTGCACTTAGAAAAAGTAGAATATGAAAATGAATATTGTCGTAAGAATATCTTGGGGTGCCACCAACTGATATGTTTAATATCTATCCATCTATCTATCTATCTATCTATATATATATATATATATTCATATATATATGCATATGTGTGTGTGTGTGTGTGTATATAAATGGATATCTTTTTTCACTGAGTAATTTTACCTCACTGAAAGGTTACATTTCTCTCACATTGCCTGCATAGTATCAAACCAATTAACTACATTTATACATTTGTTTTCACAGCCATTTTTACTTTAACTTCATAATAATTCTGGAGAACACTGAATTGTTTATTAATTTGTGCTCATTATATGGTTTTCTTTGAAACCTGAGAAGATTAGAGTTTACATGGCTCACAGAAAAAGCTTAACTCTTGCTTGTGTAGAATGTTTCCACAGTGCAATGCAAAACAGCCGTGTGGGAGCATCCAACATTTGCAAGGCAAAGCAAAAAGTTGGCAAGGGATTTTTTCCTCTTGAGACCTGTGGCATGCTCTTTACTTCAAATTTATAACACAGTATTTTCTCTGTCTTTCTGTATATTTGATTAGCCTGAATGTCCCACCCTGTTCTCACATTTTGTCCCTGTCACCCGGAATAGATCATGGTCTTGCAAAGCCCATGTACAACAGCATCTTTGGAGGCCCCCAAAACTCTAACCATTACACTAAATAAATGAATAAACGATTAAATGAATGAATAAAACAATCAATCAACAAATAAATAAATAAACCACCTGAAAAGTGAAATTTAGCAATAGTTCACATCTGTGTTTATCAGCAATGCAAATTTTCATTTTTGTGTTTTGAGGAAAAACAAAATTAGCCTTATCATTGATTAATATGCAATATTCTTTTGTGTCTACATTATAACAGTTTTTGTATGTAATGTATGTACATTAAAGACAGGCTCTTAACAAGATTTCTTCTCTTTATCCTTTAAGCCAAACTGAGTAGCAAATGAAGTATTTCTACACAGGAAAAGGGTGACACATCCCTTTTGAAAGGCAGCAACAAAATACATGAACATAAAACCTGAGGGGCCTGAGGACAGGTAACATTTGTTCATCTAATGCTTCTATCTGCATAGGATTGCCCAAGGTATTTGAGCCCCCTCTGACCTTGTGGTCTGAGGCTCCTGGAAGTCTGAGGCCCTTGTGTACTGGCCCCACTGGCCTAATCAGTAATATGTCCCTACCTGTCTTACCACTTAATGCCCAGACTTGACCAACAGCCACCACTGATTTAGATCCAAAGTCCAAAGTGTTGCTGATCTAGGATCATAAACTTAATTACTACTAGACTACATGAAAAGCTTGAAAACCTGATCTTCAGTCAGCTTTCTTGCTTTGCTAGGTTTTAACAACATGGATCGTAGAGCTTAGACCAGGTAAAACGCTCAACTTCTTTTTCTTATGCTTAGGCCATACAAACACCTCCACTGTGTGCGACTGAAGCACGCAGAAAGCTGCCTACATAAGTGTGGGCTGTGACTTGTGTAACTTACTGTTCAGTAACCTCCTTGTGGGTGTAAGGCTAATGTCAGACACTGTCCGCCTACAACTAGCAACATTCACCCATTTACAGCCTACACAAGAGCTCCCCCTCATCACAGTGACGCACACACACACGAACCGAGGAAATCCCCAAACAACGCTTACGACACAACGTGCTGCCACGTCATTTTGTTTACCACCCGTTTTCAGGGTGATCCCGCCTTCTCCGCTTGGGATTGGCTAGCACCATCCCGCCACCTGCGCTAGAATTGGGTAGTAGTTCATACTCACAAGTAGTCCGCCAATCGTGTGAGAAAGTAGCCTAGGAGGGCGGGGCTACTTCGAAAACAGGTGGGTTTTAAAATCTAATGCTCAGCTCTTTCGCTTGCTACGTTCATCACGGCAGAGAAACACGAACGTCGTCATCTCGGGCGGCTCGGTAACTTCGTTCTCGCCTCCGGGACAAACATAAACGGGGTAAGCTCACTTTTCGTGCCTTTATATTTCACGGGGTCGTCGAAGAGAGTGGTTTTAGTGAATTTGGACCGTTTATGGGTACGGAAATCCTCGTTACCTGTGGGAGCCGTTTGTGTTGACAGCTCGACGTAAAGGAAGAAAAGGCGACTCGGCGAGCTGTAAATACACAACCTCTTTAGTGGAGTTAAAAGTTTACATTTTGTGTGATCTTAATCATAAATTCAGCACACTTCGTGTGGCTAACAAGACAGGCTGGCTGTTCATTGAAGTCGCCGTGGCGTTGGGTAGCTGAACGTGTCGGTTAAAGCTAAATCTTAGGTTAACTTTAACCTACGTTTACTCTCCATAGGTGCTCTGACTGAAGGCCTCAGATCCAGCCTGTTCCAGTTTGTGTGGGCGAACACGGCGCTGTAGCTACTGGGGCTAACAGCTCAAAGGAGAGAGGAGAGTAATATATGAAGACATCCTACGAAGTGCAGCGGGAGACTCTAGTAGCTGACATGTACGGCACGGCGGGAATGCCCGACCTCCTGCCCCCAGCAGAGTGTGACCTGAGGCCAAGTCCACTGGTCCCGTATGGCGGCGTGGAGGCGCAGAGGAGGAACGGCTCAGAGATGCGGCCTCCACCGCGGACAGTACAGAGAGCCCCCAAACTCGGCCAGATCGGCCGCTCCAAGAGAGGTAGGAGTGGACTGTACACTAATAATGAGAACAAGGGGGCTAGATAACTTTTCACTGACTTTTCCTTGATTCTGCTGAACACGTTTTTCTAAAATGTTGGTCACACTTGAGGGATCTGTAAGATTAAAGGAAGTACATGTACACGTACACGTACACGTACACATACACATGTATATATGTGTATACATACATATATATATATATATATTTCTTGCCGGTGTTGGTTCAAAACCTCGTATCTCCAAAATAGTAACTTTACAGGAGAAAGAAAAACATACTTCACTTTTAATGTAAGTTAATGGAACCAGACTTTTTTCCAAGTCATTTTGGACCGTTTCTGTTTGTTCATCATTCATCATGAAATTCACACACAATGTGAAGGACAACATTTTCACATTATGTCAAAAACTGAAAAAACGACAAAAATGGAGATGCAAGGTTTTGTTTCGACAACATATGTACACATGTATGTATGTATGTATGTATGTATGTATAGATTTGATGTGAAGGCACCATTGAATAACTGGGGCATATCATGGCTGCATTTCAAATGAATTGGAACATTTTCTATTCTTTTAAATCTCTTGCTGTATGTGTAGTAGGGATGCACTGATATGGCACTGATCATGGGCTGATATTTTTTGCATATACATATTTGCCAGTGATACATAAACATTTTATGAAAAAGTAGAACTCAGGAATACATCTACCTGAATTAGCATTATGGATACAAATAGCATTTACTTCTGTAGGCTTGTGAATGCAGTAAAATGAATAAAATCTGAAATTTTAATATAATAGCCCAGCACTAACTATACATTCTGCTCCTCCAGTACAATAAATTTATCAAATAAATTGATCAAATGTAAATCTGTCAAATGCCGATCATTTTTGTTAAGCATTTATCTGCCGTACCGATATGATACTGATGTCATTGTGCATCCCTAGTATATATACAAAACTGTTATTTAGATGCACTAAACACGAGATCTTGTTTGTGATTTGGATTGAATGGAAGAACCAAAATTTGTTTACCTTGAATCATGTACTCTAACCTAATCCACAATGAGCTGAGGATAACACCTTTCCTATCCCTGTCATTACACAGTGGTCATTGACGATGAAGACTTGGATGACATCATGAACAACAACAGGAGCTTCCCTGTGTCTATCAGTGCCTAAAGCGTGACAGACTGTGCCAAAGCTGTGAAGAGGCCAACACCATTAATCAAACGAGTTCTGAATCATCTGTAAAATGTAATGGGTCATGAACCATTTATACTCTTCACTCACACAGTATCAGTGCGGATAGACCCACACACCTTCTCTCTCTTAAATCTCACATTTCACGTTGCTGCAACTTTAAATCTGGGGACTGTTGACACTCTGTTATCATGGCTTGTGCATTGGTTGTAATTTAAATCCTATGTTTCTGTGGTTACCTCTCTTGTTTGACACTGCATTTTGATACTGAGATTGAAAATGATCTCCAAAGCTACAGGGCTATATTTATAAAAATATGCACTTTACGGAGGGGGCAAAGACCAAACTAACCTCGTTTGGTAGGGTTGCTCCTCTCTCACAGAAGATATGTTCTGTGTAGGTCTGTTAACGTGTAACGCGGCATTAGCTTAAGACCTACGGTTACCTTGGAAACTGAGGTCTTTGGCTTGTCTTTTATGCACTCTGAACATTGGCAGTTAAAGTATATTAGCAGGGACTGTTTTTAAATAGTCACCATTTATAGGGATTCTTCATCTTTGATCCAAATGAGATTAGTACTTTCTCGCAACCTGAATATTATCTAAAATGGTTAGTATTTAATGGGGGCAATTTGACTGCACTGCTCTCGACATACAGTGCAGACGCTGGTGAGTTATAATCGACTTGCATGGAAATTGCTATCGGATTTTTGTTTTGTATTTGTAAATTGCATTTTTGAAAATAAAGTATGCATGACTATCATCATATGAATTGGTCCAGTTAAGTACTATAAGTGCAGAATATTCTTTTTACTATGCTTCAACTGCAAAGCACTATTATATTTACTCCATGATTAGAGAAAAGTGGCATACTTTTCTTGCCATGTGATGTTTTAGTATTCTTAGTCATTAAACATCAACAAAGATTGCAACTTCTGGTATTTCTCAGTTTGAACAACTGGTGAGAAATCATTCCTTTTTAAAGGTGACATTTTTTGTGAGATTGCTCATTACAAAACCTTTACTGTGAGTTCCCTACTGGATCCTTCTGAGTTTGCCGTCACCTTCCCACATTAAGGAAGATTTCACATTTATAACAAGTGCTAAAAGAGAAAGTGCACAGTGAAGATCTCACTGAAGTCTGTGATCATATTCAAGCATTAAAGTAAATACAGTGGAAGCAAATGGGATAGATGAACGTCAGTGATTTTCAGAATACACTGACACTGATGAGCAGTCAAATATATCGTCAGTGTCAGAACAAAACCTTATGTCTCCATTTTTGTCTGTTTTTCATTTTTTGAGTTAACTTGAAAACACCAGCTGTCCTTTACATTGTGTGAAAATTCCACAGTGAATGGACCAATAGCAATGGTCAAAAAAGACTTTGATAAAATCTTTTTACATTAAGCATGTTTTTTTTCTTCTGTAAGGTAACTACTTTGGAGATGTGGTTGTGTTCAGACAGTGATGATATGGAGGATTTAGTGAAAGCGGTCTTGACTTTGTAGGATTTTGAGTTAAAATACAAATAATAAGCAGAAACGTAAATTAGCCAAAATGGACCACTTGACCATGACCAAAACATGTAAAAGAAAGACTTGTACAATACAGATATAAATTAATACAATGTGTAGACAGTGATAATGACAATATTATGAAGAAATAAGGATTTTTATTGTGCATTGGGACATTTTATGATATGGTATGCATGAAGCAGTGAATAAACAAACAGAAGAAAGTATAAAAAAACAACACGGAGCAATGTAACCATCCATTGCATATGATTCACTAAAAACAGGGCTTTTACTAAATAACATAAACAGGACACCACTTGATTACATATATCCACCTGTAATTATCTAATGTAAAAGCCTGCAAGTTGTTGGGATGTTATCAAAATAACCAGCCTCAGTGAATATAATTACACCTGGTAATTATATTAGTCTTACCATATGCGTGATGTTAAGGCTGTTTATGTTTTTGTGAGTGGAGCAGAGCTGAGAGGAAATTCCACACTACTTTTAAGCAAGTCATGACTGCCCAGTAGGAATGTTCCCTATTTCCTCATCTGCTGGACAGTCTAGGGTTTTGGCTGAATATGCATCAAAGTTTATTTGAAAAAATATAAATGGAGAGCTTCACATATGTGGCTACTTCTTTTTAGGCTATTTATCGTACTGCACAATGCTGTTTTTTCTGAAATCTTCCCTTTTAGGTAACTGCAGTGCCTGTAATGCCCTCTAGAGTCGACAGTAATTCATCACATCATCTATGCCTAAACAGCCCTCACTAATCAACTCAAGTCTGACTTGCTCAAATAGTAGCTAGTAGGATACAGTAGCTCCCTGTGAAAGGGAGCTTTTTTCTGTTCCCAGTAACACTCAAACATCTAATAATACTTTATCTTGGGCCATTACAAAATGTAAACTGTATAACCATATAACATCTGACATCGAACACTTTCCACAGTTCTCTCTTTATGGATTAAACATGTTGTCCACCAACCTACTTCAATTCAATCCATCAGGCCCACTCCAGTTTTCCTTTACAGGGGATCCTTTGTCACATGCAGTTCCTATGTCTGTCCAGCTGAGGGCAGTCACACATACTCCTTGGTGCTGCTGGGAGCTCGAGCGGAGTTTTTGGGGTACTTGGATACCTGCTTGCTCCGAGGGCAGGAGGCAGCCAACATTGCTCCACCAAGAACATCCAGAAAAGATCCGCCCCATGCAATGAAAATGGCTGCACCAAACTCAAACCTAACAGAGGAAAGAGAAGAATCTGGTCTATTCAACAAACTACAATCTGTATCTATTCAATCTGTCAAAAAAGGTTGATGATGTATCAGTCTAAAAGTGCAGATTCAATTTTTTTTTCTTCAATTTTGGAATGATTGCATCCATTATAATAAAATTGAATAGTGTATGCAAATATTCTTTAAATATTAATAACCAAAATAAAAGTCTTGGCTGAAGAGAAAAAGGGATGTATTGTTGATTTTAATTTGTCATCTGTATTCCACTACTGTGTAAACAGTTCCTCCAGGCACATTAGTGTATTCAGTGCATTTTTAAAACAATTCTGAATTGTATCAAAAATGCATTTAAACCAATTTGAACTGTTGTGAAATTTGAGATTTAATGATGATTGAATACATTTTTTTCTGCACAATTTGTATCTATCTGCTGCATTTAACATTTTGGAAAACAATCAATAATATTTAACATTAGGTATGCATTATTTTAATTATGTTAATTAATTAATTAATTTACTATTAAATTATTTTGAATTTTGAACAAGCTTCGTACATATTTGTTTAAAAATAGTTGTATGCAAATGTTTGGGTACTCCTGGTCAAATTACATTTTATATATGTGGAAATAAGTACATACTGAAAAAAAATTAATTTAAACGTAAAATGTGGTGTGCAAAAGTAAAGGCACATTAATGTTTATTGTTTAATTTTTTCCAATATGTTAAACACAGCAAATGACAATAAACTGTGCAGAAAAAAAAAGTTATATTTAAATTTGTTCAAAATTTTGCATATGACTGTATCTTCATGAACGTCAGTTTGTTTTTTTATTTACTAATGTGTAAAAATTCCCTAAAGAAACTCTAAAGGTTCCTCTCAGAGTCTGTGAATTGACTTACTTGGTGTTGACTGGGGTGAAGGGGTTGTAGAAAGCACGGATCACATTGTGGGCGAACCAAGAGCATGCAACAATCGCACTGAGGGCTGTGTGGCCAAAACAAAGAGATCAGTTCAGAAAACAGTCAAATTAAAAGATAAATGGTCCGTGACCGATGAAAAATGCATGCAAGTATGTACACGTAACGCAGCCTTACTTCATAGCTCATTTCCTCAAAGCAATGTAGCAGCCTAATGATGTTTATAATGAAGTTTCTATTATTGGCCTTCACATGAACTGTTCATAGTTCAGTACCGGGTGGGAGGGCAGCCTCTGGCAGAGGAATCAAACTCCTGCCTACACACACTTTCATGACTTTGTACAAAGCCTATTACCCTGTACAGTAACCTCCATTTTTCCAACTCTTCATGTTCTTTGATGTTAAGTGACCCTTCAGCTTTGAAGAAAGTTATATTAAACACAACTGCTGATGCATGAGAGGTTCAAAGACTTTCTCCCGTATCTCTCTCACATTCTATCACACACTCACCTCCCACCAGCAGTATGATGCCTCCGGTCATGGCGGTGCGAGCCTTCCTCACTTTGTCGTCGGCTCCACAGGTGGTACACTTCATACCCATACAAGCCACGCCCAGCCCAGCAATGGACACGATGATGCCCACTATCATTAGAGCGCGGGTCGCCTGGAGGGCACCTAATAAACACAACAAGGATATAAATATGGAGTTGGCCCTTCCTTTGAAACAGTAACAGCCTCTACTCTTCTGAGGGGGCTTTACACTAGATGTTGGAACATTGCTGTATGGATTTGATTGCATTTAGCCACAAAAGCATGAGTGAGGTCAGGTACTGATGTTGGATGGTTAGTTCTGGATCACAAACGCCACTCTATTTAATCCCAAAGGGACTAGCTGGAGCCCCATCACTCCCCAGAACACAGTTCCACTGCGCTATGGTCAAATGCAGGGGTGGGCTTTATGCTCCTGAAGCTGATGCTTGGCATTGGGCATGATAATCTTAGGCTCATCAGTGGCTTTTTCAGAGCATCTCAGGCTACTGGCAAGTTGTCTGTGCGCAAGTGAACGCCTGTGTCAGTGATGGGTGCACCATCAAGTAACTGAATTCACTAATTGGGTGAGGGGTCTTTTGGACATACAGAGTAAGCTGTTAATATTTTCAGTAGAATCTAATTTTACAATTCAAAGAGATCTCTGAGGTCATTGATGAAAGGTATATGCCAATATAGCAATTGTACCAAGGGCGTAGTTAAGCATGACATAAAGTGTTTTTTTAATAAAATGCAGACAAAATACAAATGACAGAATATGATGTTACAGACAATAAAGTACACCAATGTTATATAAATAATAGGGCTGCAACTATCTGTATATCAAACATTCTATCAGATATAAATGTTTTTGCGTGATGCGGATTCTCTTGTTATCTTCAGATGCTTTGCTGTGTACTATTGTTGACTTGTTAGTGTTTACCTTGAGAAACAAAAGATAGTTTTCTGTCAAACTATTTAAAACCAGTGGACAGAAGCATGTGGTTTCATAAAATGGGTAAAAGTATTGGTTTTCCCATTTTCATACATTCTAATGATTGAATTTATTGATTTTAACCAAATATTTATGGCATTGATTGTTAATAATAATCACAATAAACAATCCTTTCACCAAACAAAGTAGTTTGCTAACAATACACATGGTTGCCAAGCAAGGTAACGGTCACAGATTATTCTGCAAACAATGTAATGTTTTTAGTAACTTGGTGCATTGATATAATATTTGACTCTCATATGCAGTAATATGTGTACAGTTTTATGCAAAATTTTGAACCACCAATCAACTTCCATGTTTTCTTGATTTTCTAAGTGAAAATAAGTTAACACATTCTCCATAGAGAGTAACTTTTTAGCTTTTTCAGCTAACTTTAGTGCACAATTTTTATCTATTTGCTCCAGTTACCATGATAAACATAACAAATTTAACAAAAATAAAACAGAAACATATGTGCCATAACTGTTGCACAAGCTACATGTTATGTTTTCCAGTATGTTCAATTTGGCAAATACACAGTAATTCTGAATAAAAATGTGCAGAGGTGTGTTCTCTGTAGAGGATGTGTACAAAGCATGATGTAATTTGATTCAGGAGTGCCGCGTTGCAAGCATAAGTATTTTACTCAAACAAGCCTTTAGAACTGGAACTAGCCATTACAGTGGCATAACAGAGTTTAATTCTGCTTACAGTAAATATCAACTTTACTAACTCACTTCATTTCAAATTAGGATCAACAAAGGAATGTCATTAGTTTAATTAGGCTATTAGCATATTCTTAACATTTCCTAAAAGCAAATCTCGTTTGCTGTCCCATCTGCTGAGGGCAACACTGAACAGAGTCCAACTGGGGATAATAATCACCATCCAAGAAATGAACAGAAAAGGAAGAGGAAGAGAGAATGTGGGAGACAGAGAGAGACAGTTTCATCCAACAAGAACCAGCCTGTACCAGTATATCCCTGTACATTCACACTAAAAAACAAGAGGCGATGGGGAGGGGAGTAACGAAGTGAAAGAATGGCTTCTCCAGCATTATTCATTAAAGCACAATAAAAGCTCTCTTGCCAGGCACTGAAACTACTTCAGTATGGAATCCAGTGGGGGGCCCTCCCTTCTCCCCCTTCATCATCTCTCCTCCCTTCTTCCCCTTCTATTACTCTCCTCCCTTCTTCCTCTTCTACTTCTTTCCTCCTTTCTCCCCCTCCTTCTTCTCTCCTCCCTCTGTCTTAACTCAACCTGCTGTCAGGTGCGGTCCCAACTGGTTTGATCTGGAAGTCATCCTGACTTTTCCACACAAGTAGCCCATCAACACATGCAACCAGGCCATATGGCTGGCGAAGGAATGAGCGAGGGGGAGTGGGAGCGTATCTCATTCTATTCAAGTGTACCCCAAACTTTACACCAGTGGAGAGGAGGCTGTGCTATTCTTTCAGAAGTGAGGGGTTGCAGAAAGGTTGCATTCTTATTAACAAAGCTATGGGCTGCTGTTTCCACGGCTACATGGTCACTACCTTGAAGGCATACTGTAAGCCCATCCCCCGCTGGCATAGTCAAAGCCCATTTATCAAGCTCTCTATATGCATAGCAGAGGCGCCCTCCATGTATTAAGGTGTGTGTGTAGTTTGGGGTGAGGTACTATTGCCAGATCAACCAGTAAATAACCACAGATTTACAGCCTACATTAACCCATTAACAAAGACTGCAAGTCTATAAAAGTTAAAACACAGACGTATCATAAATTACACATGTAAAAAAATCAACCTTACTTTTCAGATTTGACTGTAGTGCTTCTGTGACTGTTTTATTGCCTAATTTAGCATTTTGGTATTTGTATATTTGGCAGATTTACTACCAAATTTGGTATTTTTATTTGTGTTTCTCTGACTGTTTAATTACCAAATTTGATTTTTCAAATTTATGAAATTTTTTTAATTTCACAAAAACGTTTTTTAGTGGTATCACTGATAAACTAACAACCAGATAACCAGATAAACTAACAACGATAATGTTAAGAATAAGGCATATTTGCCCTCCACCGTGCTTACAAACCCACTAATCCAGAAACAATAAGCTCACTGTATGGAGATACAAAGCCTTTGCAGTCAGAGAGCCTCAGACTCGCCACTGAGGGAAACGACACATTCTACAGTGCAGCAAATGCATTGACACTACAACAGATCAAGCAGAATACATCAGCATATTAGTACTGTGTATTAGTATAAGAGTGAGATCCTGCAGAAACAGCTGGACCATCGCAGCATCACCCACCTGCCACTAAAGTGTTTAGTAGTTTCCTGCTGCTCACAGAAGAGTCAATATCAGCAGAGGATGATCTTATTTTAAGCACAAAGATTTAGGTTCTGAGTTTCTTTAAAAGTTATAAGTTGTGTCAATTAGACTGTAGAGTACTCACAAAACATTCATGTCAAACTGAAACACATTTATTTCGTAACTGCAAGCAATCTTGTTAATCTACCACATGATATGTCCACAAAGTGATGGACAAACAGATTAGATGAGATTAGGTTCATTCCCATTCAGGGCAGTATTGTGTCCTTTTCTAAACGACCCTTCGTTCATGCTAAAATGCATTTCGTTGTGCAAGTTGCCAAGTTCAGCCAGCGCTCCACACCTGTTGCACTTCTAAGCAAAATCTAGCGTTCGTTTAGCTCAGCCACTTACTGTCCAGCTGCAGAATGGAGTCGTAGATTTTGCACTGGAGCTGGCCGGTGCTCTGAAAGGCGCAAGACATCCAGAGCCCCTGGTACGTGGCCACGGCGGTGATGATGCTGTCCCCAACATAGGCGGACATCTTCCACTGGGGCAGTACGGTCCCCACGATGAGCCCCAAGATGCCAACAAGAGAGAGGGAGAAGCCCAGCAGCTGGACTCCGGAGCTAGCCATGTCCGAGTTCAAATCAAAACACCTGACGCTTTAGCAGAAAGTCGCAAAAAGCTGCAGGCTGAGTAAGAAAGCTGCTAAAACTCTTCAGCTTTACTTTTTTCAGTCACGTCAGAGTGGAACGTTAAGCTATTAGCCTCTCGACTGACTGCAGGACCAGGTAACTGCAGCTAAGCGCTGATCTAGGAGGAGGATGCGCAGACTGGAGGAGAACGTGCTGCGAGCTCCTGCGTCATAATGGGACTGGAGCGCAATTGGGACGTCACGCCCAATAGCATCCTCCCCTTGGATTGACTATTTAGGAAAAAAAATAACCTGCCTGCTCCATCCAGATCTCACTGGCTGGACACTAACCGGCTGCCTCTCTGTGCAGAAAAGGTGTTTTCCTTTCCCAGGGCTTCACCACTGAAATATTACCACATGTCAGCCTGTGGCTGCCTGAGCTGCCAAGGGCAGAATGCAAAACAGCTGCTCACTGCTGCTTGTTTTTCCTGTGGGGTTCATTTTGCAATGTTTAATATGCCTGAAATCTTCTTCACGCAAAGCTTCATCGTAAACACAGTAAAGATATTCCAGATTTTGCTTGAATGAGTGATGGAGTGTTCTCTAACTAAATAAGAACAAATTCTGTGTAACTGTATTGCCAGAAGCTATGTTAGGTCAATACACTGATCAGGATGTTATATGCTTAGTAAGGAATGAAATTGTCTGTTTACCCCCTAAATGATCAGGTGCCACCATCAGGTCCCAACTTCCATTCCTCACTCCTTTAACTTGAGAATAAAGCTAGTTTGCACTCTCTTCCATGTAGTTACTGAATAAGGCTTAGGATGCAACCAGCATAAGATTCTAAAGCACTATGTAATATTATTATTATAATAATATTATCATTATTATTATTATAATATTATAAATATTATTATAATATTTTTTGTTAAAACTGAAAGAAGTAGCATTACTTCTAGTGAGTATGGAGAAAAGAGAACACACTAAAATATGGTGTGTGCGATGCTGTGAATTACCCTGTAAGGCCATCATTTAAAAGTTGGAGGTACCAGGGTTCTTTTTTTGCACTCGCAAAAGTCAGATTCATCTGCTTTTACAGAAATATTCTTCCTCACGTTTTGTGCAATTACATATTTTCACCAGTGAGGTCTTCAAAATGCCCAAATCCTATATACTGCTGTTTTAAAGAGTACAGATTCTTATGCTATTACTGGACCAAACCTATTTAAACCATCTGGACCAAACCTATTTAAACTATCCTTCGTTCTGCCTTGTAATCCATACACTGATAATAGCCATTATGATCTGGTCATAATGTCAAAACTAATCCACACAGCTTTGCTTCTCTGAGGTACATTGAAGTGACTTCAGGTGACTTGTGAGAATAAGTCTGCTGGAAAGCCCACACTAGTCAAGCAAATGCACTATTTGTTGTATTTGTATTTGTTGTATTGATTATGAATTGTGGAGTAAATGTGAAGTTGTTAAGAGGGTGAGAAATACATGAACTGGGCTGAAGTTTGAGGTGGCTTGGTGCTAGAAGTCAAGAGATAGGTGTAGGATATCAGTTGTGGTCTTCAATTATTATTTCACAATGTCATTTATTTGCAGATAATACTCAGACAACACTAGGTTCCATTTACTGGTTTAGATAAAACCATGGCCACAGAATGCAGAGCAAATACAATCAAGAAGGATAATATCAGTGGTGTGAATACCAGTCGCAATTGCCAGTCGCTATCCCTGTTGCACATTTGTGTCAGTGTTTTGGGGGTATCCCACCACTGTAGGCTAGCATCAGTGATTGTGTGTTTGAGTCTTTGTAAGAACATATGGTGTCCTCATGAGCTTATCGGCACTCCTTTAAAAATAATAATTTGATTGCTGAGATGTAAACAAAGTCCTTCAGACTGTTTTCTATGAAGTGGATGATGTAAAGTTTTTTTTGGGTACTGTTTTGCTTTGAAACCTCTTTTATGTACTTGTCTGCTATGAACGTATTTGTAAAAATACATTTTAGGCCAAAGCTTTATCTCAAAACTATTGTAAAACAATGCCTCAGGAATCAGGGAGTGTGCTCATTTTGTATAATAACTTTATGTGATGTACTGTTCTGACAGTTTCCTTAGAACAGCACATTTCATGTCAAACCACTCTGAATTAAGCTGTTTATTAATTATTCATTGAATTATGCAGACATTTTAAAATCTTCTTCTTAAACAACCAAATGTCATTAGTTTTCCTCACAATAATGTTTCAAAGGAAAGGAAGTGAATATATCCATAAGCCACTGAATTTGTTTTGTTATACTGCTTCTGGTCCCAGATACAACTACAGAAATCTAAAGCTATGTTGGTATTACAGCAGCATTAACAGAGTACTGTCCTGTGACACAAAAAAACAACATAAAATGGTCCATAACTCACATGGATGTGTTTCTAAGTGGAAAAACTACAGTACAGGTTTGAAGAATGCAGTTACACATCACTCAAGTCTGAAAGTGCATGACTGCAATGGTTCAAGCTGTATTAGCTACTGTAGTTAATTTGGTTAACACTGTGCAGGGTCTAGGAGTTTTGAGCTCATCTGTTAGGATTTAGAGGGAAGGAAAATGAACCCCTTGTTAGTTTTTTTTAGTGCATCTGACATTTAAGAGTCCTGTGGAATTTTAATACCCCGTCACCCCCCTTCTCATCAGGGACCCCTGCCATGAGGGTGCTTAAAAATGATTTGTGAAACAACAAAAAACGAAGTATAGTACATGTTTCTGGTATGGTCCATTATGTTGAATTCACTACAAATGAGTACTGTAAAATACCAATAAACACCACAAAGATACTGCAGAATAGCATACAGGTGCCCCACCCACTTCACTCCAATAGCCTTAACTTCAATAGCCCTAATCTTCACAGGGCACTGTGACCAGGGCACGTGATGTGTGTCACGTCTGAACACTCCATCAACTGAACCCTGCATGTCCTGTGTGTCCTGGCAAAGAACAACTCCTGGAACACTGTGAGCTATTGTGTGCCTCGTGGAGCTGGCGCCACTGACTCAATCAGCTCACACAGGGAGGGAGACCAAGCTCAGGAGCTCAGAGAGGAAGCAATAACCCTAATCAGAGAGGAAATGATTTTCACTTCCACCCCAGCGCCACACCGTAACACTTTGTGTTGTTATGGGTTCAAATTTATGAGTTTGCCCGGGTTGTGAAGGTGCAAGAGGTGCTGGATTCAGATGGGCATTTAAGATACAGAAAACTGCAGGCACACTTTACAAGCACATTATTGCGTTTAGCAAGGGCTGCAGTGTCCAACCTTGCATAACACTACCTTTCTGTTTTTCTTTTTTTAATGAATGAGTTTGGTATACCATGTAAACATTGTAAACTAAAGTTACAGCATGTGCTGTTCCAAATTCCATAGAGTCCAGTGCATTCAGATTTACACAATATGGACAAAAGTATTGGGTCTCTTATATATTAGACTGCCAGATAGAGAAGTGCGATCCATCACTCCACAAAATACGTTTTCACTGCTCCAGGTTCCAGTGGCGGCGTGTGTAGCTGCTCAGCCATGAAAACCAAATTCGTGAAGCTCCTAACACGCAGTTCTTTTGCTGATGTTTCTTCCAGAGGTAATTTGGAACTCTTTAGTGAGTGATTCAACAGAGGATAGGCACTGGGGACTTCAGCACTCAGCGTCCTCACTTTGTGAGTTTGCATAGTCTTCTGCTTCGTGGTTAAGCTGTTGTTGCTCCTAGATGTTTCCATTTCACAATAATAGCACTTACGGTTGATGGGGCAGATCAGGCAGGACAGAAATTTCACAAACTGACTTCCTATGACAGTGTCATATATAAAATCACTGAGCTCGTCAGTACGACCAATTCTACTGTCAGTGTTTGTCTGCAAGAGATTGCAAGATTATGTTTTATTTTCTATCCACCTGTTAGCAATGGGTGGCTGTAACACCTGAACTCAATAATTAGGAGGGGTGTCCTAATACTTTTGTCCACATTGTGTATGTACTGCATGATACAATCTACCAATTAACATCTTACCAAGCTCTGGGACATTGATTTTGGATCAAGATGGCAAGAGGAGAAGAGTGACTTTGAAAAAAAAAAATCTTTTTGTCATTATACTTGCACAATTCTTTTCTTCATGTATCCCAGCTTAGAAAGCTCCACACTTAAAAAAAGATGGTTCTTTAAGGGTTCTTTAGTAAAGTGGTTTTGTATAGAACCACGAACACTCAAAGGACTCTTTGCATGATTAAAGGGTTCTTGGCATTGTGATAGGGTACTTCATATTGATGGAGAATGTGTTGTATATGGTTCTATATAGAACCTTTTAAAAGGGCTCTATATAGCACCAAAAAGGTTCCATATAGAACCATGCATAACACATTTTCCAACAATCTGAAGAACTATTTCCTTCAAAGGGTTTTTTGAGAGTTCATGGTTCTATATAGAACCATTTTCTTTACTAAATATCTCTTGAAGAAACACCTTTTTTAAGCATAGGGTCAGAGCACAGGGTCAGCCATGATACAGTACCCCTGGAGCAGAGAGTGTTAAGTGCCATGCTCAACTTAGCAGACCCGGGTATTGAACCCACAACCCTGTGATCAACTCTAATGGGGCACAGATGGAGCTTCATTCACAAAGACAGGGACAAAAATTACATCTGCATTTAGATCAATGGGAAAGACTTCAGCAAATAGGGTTGAGAATTGTGATGGAAAGCATGTATTCATTGACCATCATGATCATGCAACAGTTTTTTGTGACTTTGTGTGCATTCCAAAAACTAGGCAGTCCAAGTGGGCTACCCTTCTTGGTTGCTGTATCATCAAAGACGGTTCCAATCTGAAAGATCCTCAGAATACAGCCGAGAAATGCAGCCCACATTCTGACCACTTTCCAGGATGCTACCAGAGTATCATTCATGCTCTTCTGTCGTCCATTATCCTTTGCACATGTCTTACCTGAAGATACCTACCAGATGAAATCAACTGCTACACTTTCTATAATACAGTAAAATATAAACTATGCTATTTCTTTAGTTTATGTGTTAAAGAAGAAGTAAATTTGTGTAGAGTGCACCTATTTTCAGTGAGGTGAGCACATTTTACTTACAGGACAGCATTTAATTACAAATAAATTAATGTTTTGCCTGCCACATTACATCATTCACATCAACTATTTCAACTACTATTAACATCAGCTGTATATTTTCCATAACATTCACATGCCAACTCTTCCAGTGATGCGACAAAGTGATCTGTATCACATTTTTCAGAATGTGATACAGACGAGGAGCCTTCATAGGACAGTCCTACCACCATTCTCAGCTGCAGACAAGCTTTTGGAACACAGGTAGAATGTCAGTGCAGAATGTGATCAGACTGTGTCAGCAAGAACACTCTGTTTGTAACAACACAGAGAGGGATATTATAGTAGGGGTACAGTGTGGAGACCCTCATTACAAAAACGAATGCACATTTGAGAGTTCAGTAATCACAATCAGCATTGATCTACACTGATCTACATGTGGCACATGGTTCAAATCAAATAGGAACTTAGCATCTCTCTGTCTCTCTGTTTTAGGAAGATTAAGGCTAACTAGCTGCTTCCTTCACTCACATGGACAGAGCATTCCAGTCCTGTCAGGACTCCTGTAGTTTTTAAGTCATCACTGAGGTAAAGGCCAGGGATGAAATGTGGGGAGAGAGGAGGGGTGAAGACCAAGAAGGAGGGTACAAGCCTTCATCCCAGGAACATCTCCCTTAAACCATGCGATGGCACAGCTGCCCCTGGTTACGTGATTTATCTGCCACCCTATTGGCTGGTTCTCAAACCGTGGGCCAAAAAACCTCAACACACAAAAGAACAGAGAATTTTCTTGAACGTTTTCCCCCTCCTCATTCCCGTAAGCCCACATTCGTCTTGTGCCCTCACCTCAGTACAGCGCTCAATAGGGGAGCAGAAACTGCTAAATCACCCCAAAAGAAGGGCTCTGCTTTGCTCCTGGCTCCGCTGCTTTGTAAAGGGGGCAGACAGTGTGAAAGGAGCCTGATTAAACTCCTGTAAGCCTGCTTAGAAGGCCACTGAACCGTTTGCAATAAAACACACTGGATTCTAGTTCTCTCTTAAAAGCAGCAACTCTGGCAATAAGACATTTTATCTCTCTCTCTCCTTCTCTCTCTCTCTCTTTCTTTTGCAACTTGTTATGAAAGGAAAATAGTTCTGCTGACAAGCCAAAGGAATGCAATGGAATCTTTTTTCAGCAAGTTATCCATTCGTTGGGGAAATAAGCAGTATTTAACAGAAAATTACACAGAAGCCTCAACAACTATATATACACACACACACACATTTTTTTTCATGCTTGTACTTTCCATGTATCCATGTACTTTATGGCAATTTTGACCAGAAATTAAATTAATGAACTGTGGTCTCTGATTTTTACAAAATACTGTATACAATATATAAAAAAAGAATTTCTTAAAATATAGGATAATATGCATATTAGGCTAGTTTCCCAGATTCACAGGAATAGCTTGGCCTAATGTGTATAGTGAATAAATAGCTAGCAGTCAGCACTCATGTCATTTGCACAATGCCAAGTGGTTGATATTTGCTTTCATTCGTTGTTAGCAACTTGATAGATGTTCAGGGCTCATTGGCATTGCAGTGTAGTACAAGACTATCCATGCACTTAATGTCATTATACATCTAATAAAGATACGATATACAAGTATAAAGGCATGTTTTCCCATAATCTGTGCTTTAATCTATTGACTGTTGTGTTGTGTGTTATAACTGTTAGACTTTATTCTGCTTGAACATTACTGAGTGTAGATACAGCTGAGGGAAGGAAAAGGGTAGTGAACAGGAGGGCAGCTAACCTTCCCAAAATTATACAAAAACAAGAGTGATGTTATAAAATCTTGGCAAAATTAATAAAATATTTAACCAAAGCTCAGCAGTTCAGACAATTAATAATATATTAAACCTAAGAATAATAACCTTAAAACTCTGGAAAAACAAGCACTGAAAACACTCAATCTGTTCCAAAAGTGTAATTAGTTTAGTTTTTGGCACGTTTGTAGGACAGGGCGGATGTCAGTATTTTCCTGGATGTAAAATATGAGTTGCTCATGAGAGCGACTATATGAAATAGTCCTAAATATTTTCTTAGGCATATAACTAAGAAAATCTAATTTGTTCAGACTACATTATGATTAGCTGAAAGAAACCAATTATTTAGCAAATGAAAAATAGTGTGTGGGAGATTTTTAAAAGTATTTGAATAATTACATGGAAGATTGTTGGAAAAACAGTTACTAAGTTTGATTTGATTCTGTAGTTAATCACATTATGCTGTGTTGGTTCTTTCTCTCTGTATGTGCTTAGGCTTTGTCTCAGAGTGCTGCAAAATGTATTACTGAGTTTCAACCAGGCCTGGGAAACACTACTCAAACTCATCTTGAACATAAATTGTAACTATGATAGGGACACTTGGCTATTGTCTAAGAGTCTTGGCCTGCACACACACACACACACACACACACACACACACACACACACACAGACAGAACTAGTTTTGACCATAACTTTATTTTTCATCCATTTCATTTATAAAGCATATATTTTAACCCTCCCTTGTTTAGTCACAATTGAGAATGACCTGTTTAGTCAGGGGGGACAATCAATAGATTCTAACTTATTTTTTACTCTCTTGATCAATGAAAAAATGGAACTGAGGGATATGTTAAGTGATGTAATATGATGTAATCAAGAGCATAGCCCTGAAGGATGACATGGCATTTTTAGAAAAAACAAGGTGTTTGTCATAGAAGGTCAAGGCTAACTGAAGAAACAAAGTGTATGTAAAAGCTACAAAATGTTACTGTTATAACAGAACCCAATGTAGTCAGAGTTGTATGTGATGGTAAGACAGATCAGGTGAGATGAAGTAATGGGGTTGGGTACTCTCCCCAGAGCAGTATAAAAAAAGATTTATTTTCCCTGTTTTTTGTAGTTGTGGCCCTGTGCAACTCAGATTAACAGTTGGATTTGTGAAGCCTTGATCTTCATTAAAAGATTGTACCTTTCTCTGCCATTCTTGGTGTTAACTGTTTTCCGTTTCGCATTAGGAGAAGTTTTATTTTTGAATTGAAAGCATGCTGTTCTCCACGACAAGTGTCAACAAACAAACAACTTGAAACAAAGAGACAAATTCTGAAATATTTTCCTATCTAAAATGCAAATACTGATTCAGTGAAAAATGCCCTTTTTTACAGTAACACCTCATACATTTCATTTGGATACTACAAAATACATTAAATAGTATTTCGTCTCAGCTATCAGAGGACCCATGTCATCTATGCAATAATAATAAAATTTGACCTGTGACTTGCAGAATTTGAATAAATATATCATCATTCATCATTATTATATCCGCAGGAGTCCACGTAGCCTATGAGTGAAAGGCAGAGAAAGAACTTGACTCATTCATTCATACTGCACACTGTCGCCCTCTACAGGCTGATGGTAGGATCTAAAAGTGAAAAATTAACATAGGCACACTCTCAAATGTCTCTGGTCATCGGTCCCTGCGCCAAAGCTTTGGAACATCCACATGTAGATGTTCTGGAAGAGCAAGAGATTGTCTAAGTGTGGGATGTGTGTGTGTGTGTGTAGGGTAATAAGGAAATAGGTGGTTTGGTGTGCATCTGTGTGTGTGTGTGTATATGTGATTTTCTCAGGGAAAAGGGTTGTCAGGTGTGTGATTGAAGCTGGCATCCAGAAACATGGCCAAAGTGCCAAGGGTGGTGATGATAACAAAGAGCCAGAGGAAGAGGCGGTCCACCACGATGGCAATGTACTGCCAGTCATCTGTAATCTGCAAGCACACATACACACACAACTGGATGTTATGTACAGAGGTGATAATATGTATAGAGGGGTTTGTTTGTCAAATCATTAATGAACAATTTCCGGTCAAAACGGCCAAGAAGTACTAGTTACTAATTTTTACTGCCAGGAAAAAAAAACAGAAAACATATATTGAACAGAAAACTACAAAGTAGTTAAGGTGTGTTGGGTAGTTGCATGAGTGAAGTTAAAGTCTTTTTGAAAGGGAACATAATGTCAGTGACTCCTTTGGGAACAGCTTTTGTTGGGAGGACACAGCTGGAACTGCTTGGTTTTTAGATGGGAAGGATGGAAGAATTAAAGTGGCTATAATTTACACAATAGTAAAGAGTGGACAAAATGAAATACTGATAGATTTAATATTATACTTGTTGTAAGCTTTTGAGTAATTTTAAACATGTTCCTGCATACAAAATATTATTTCGTAATTTTGAAAAAATAAATGAAAACACAAAATGAATGACTTCTTAATGGCTGTTTTGACCAGAAATTAGAAAAATAAAAGGGCAGTCTGTGACTTTTGCACAGTGCCATAAATTGCTGGCCACAGCATGTGAGATGCTGTGCTTTACGGCCTGTGTCTGTGTGTGTGTGAACTCACAGTATCATTCACATCTTGTTTTTTCAGTTGTTCGGCCATGTAGGTGACGGCAGCGATGGCGGATTTGAGGTCTGGGGGCAGGATCAGACAGTAGCTGTCACTGTCAAAAAACCTCTGCAGCTGCACTGTGGTATCGGGACGACTGTAAAACACACACGCGCACAGAAACACACATACACATTTTAGTTACTGGCATATATGTATTCATGTATTTTATCTTAAGTTACGTTATGCAGAACAATACTGTCCACTGCAGAGATACACAGTAAACTGGGAAGAAAGGCAAAGTCACAGATAAAGACATTTAAGAATAAATATTGACTCATGACACAGAAAGACACATATACGCATACAGGCATGCACACCCACCCACACACATTCATAGAGGTTACTGTACATATGACTGCAGTAGTATGTCTCCTTGTGTCCCCTCAATGTCGTTTGAAATGACACCCCCCCTTGTTCCACCATTTTAAGAATGACGGCGATACATTCCTAATGCAGCGCTGAACTTCAAAGCTCATTCATTATGATCATCAGCAAGTGTTGCAATAGGCAGTAAAACCAACTTAGCTGTGTTCATTTCTCTAGTTTGGTAGCTCAATTTTTAACCCCTTAAACTCTCACAACCTGTCAGCAGGTCAACACTACAGCTTCTCATTGTCACACATACCTGAAATGTACGTTTCATAGTAGTTATTACAGTTGATAACACAAGTAATGTGATTACCTTTCCCTAGAAGCGTAGCGTATTGCAATTTAAATTCTTGGAATCACGTTACTGTTACTGACTAAGAAATAAGAAATGCACTATGTGTGTTCCTCACAGCAATATTAGTTACATGTGATGTATTTAAAAGACAATTTTCATCTATATAGGTTATCTGTGCCTGTCCTTGTACAAAATTTGCACGTATGCATACTATCTGTGACAGGTGACTGCACATCTCCATAAACTTAGCAAGCTGTCTGCTGAAGCATCTAATCCTGCTAATATGGAACTGATGGATGAAGATCCCGGTGCTGAAGGAGAACCCCAACCTCACTTACACCGGTCAGCTTGGTTTCCATTCAGAAACAGCTGTGTAAACTTTACATTTTTTTTGTACAGATACCTTTATTTTGAGGCAGTTGTTTTTAAATTCTTTCAGCTGACCAGTTTCTAGGTTTTTGAACAGCATCAGCCTGATTAATAGTTTGAATCAGGTAGTATGTTTTACAGAATGTTTTGTTGCTATGTTTCAGGAATAGTAACAGGCTTTTAAATGATATTTATTGTGATTGGCCCTTACTTTCTGAATAAAGTAATAAGGACTCCTGGGTTTCTCCTTGTACTTTCTATCTATTACATATTTGTATGGGTTTAAGACACTAACGCAGAAGTAAATTAATGAATATGAGTTTTGGCATGAAGTAATAGGTAAAGTTGTCCCATTACAGAGAAGTCATTTGTAATTTGTAATGTACTGCTCAGTAATTCATCTTGAGTAATAAGTATTTAGACTGTAATTACAGTCTAAGAGTTTAATTTAATGGAGGTTTTGCCTTCAGTGGTCTGCTGGTCACACTTTAATTTGAGAGTCCTCTCAATGATCCACAGATGCTTTAAGTTGATTGTCAATATGGTTACGGTACAATTTATTATTAGATGTGGGTTTTAGGTTCAAGTTAAGGTTATGGTTAGGTTTAGGTTTAGGGCTGGATTTTAAAGAATTTGTTACATTTAGTTGAACATTAGTTAAAGACAAACAGCATCTGCAAAGCATCTACAGTGAACGCTCAAAATAAAGTGTGACCTAATAGGTCTCGATTCCAGTACGGGGGACACTATAAACTGCATGTATTTGTATTTTCCCTGCTCTAATGTCCGTGACCTGGATCCTGAAGAGCTTGATAATTACTGATGAGTTGAAAGAAGTGGGTTAGATAGTAAAAGAACACATAAAAAAGTGGAAGAACATGGAGAGCATGCTGAAGAACCTGTCCCACCCCATGCACCACTCTCTGATAGCACTGAGCAGCTCCTTCAGTGCCCGGCTGCGGCACCCGCGGTGTGTGAAGGAGAGATACTGCAGGTCCTTCCTCCCAGCCGCTGTCAGACTCTATAACAGTCACGGCACTCAGTAGACAGTAGTTTACAATTACTTTCCATGTGCAAGAACTCTCAACATCACTGCCATAGCACTTTAATGTGTGCAATATCTCAATCCACCATGCGTAGTATATTCACTGCGGATCATTGTCAACATGTTTACCACCATTATGTGCAATTATGTCAAGTGCAATATTTCTCCATTTATTTACTGTTTATTTATTTGCTATTTTATTCACTGTGCAATACTCACTACAATACATACCTTTCTACATTTCTAAATTTAAATTTAATACTTTGTATATTTTTCTTGTAATCTTTGTACATATACATATATATCTTTATACTTTTATTGTTTATTCTATTTTATATATTGTTTGTATATTTCCTGCTGCTCTGTCTTCTGTGCTGCTGTAACACCGCAAATTTCCCCGTTGTGGGATTAATAAAGGATTATCGAATCTAATCTAATCTAATCTAATGTATTCTGTGTAATACAGTGTGCAAAAGTGCAGGCCAGCCAAGAAAATAGTTTTGACTATTTATCTGGATGGTATGTTTTGGCTTGTTAAAAAAATCTGAATAAATGTACAAATAAACAAATAAACATTAAAACAATAAAAACAATAATGCCTTTAAAAAAAAAACTTTGCTATAAAAAATAGCATAAAATTACAGTAATTTACTGATGACAATTTCTCCAGGAGTTTACTCTTTATTTACAGTACTCATACTGGATTATATATTTACAATACTGTATTTCTAAACACAGGGTTTTTTTGCTCTAATGCGCACCCACAACTGTGCAAGGGCACTTAGTTTTGATATGTTATGGAGTACATCTTGTGAAGACATAGACAAACACAACAAATCTAACAAGCCAATTTTTGAATGTTCATGCATACTGTTACACAATTATGACAACAGTCACACTATGTTTCACAACAGTATAGTGCAGGTTAACAATCACATCATGAACCACACGTCAAATTACAGCAGTTACTGCACTTATACCACTCAGTAGAACTACAAAGATATCAGTAACTGAATATCCATTAATAAATATCCATTACAGGATGAACTGAAACACAAAACACCATCATGGTTAGAATAACCAAACATGTGAAACACATTAAGACATCTCTTTGGGCTAAGAATAACTTGTTAAAACCAAATTATTCTTGTGAAATTAACTGTAGAAGATAAAATAAAAGCAAATTAACAAAATTGCAAAGAGTGCTGGGTAGCTCAGCCACCCTCACTACAATGTTTATTACATTTACAATAATGGAATATTGATTAGCTGAAGGAATTGCTGGATGGAAACTACAAATAGTGAGCTGTCTTGAGGAGAGGTCTGGAAATGGGTAGCACACTGACATAGAATCTCAAATTATTGTATTAAGGTTTATTTGCATTTATTCTCATGTTTGTGTTTTTTTTTTTCCAGAGTAAACAGCCACTGCCCAGATAAATATATCAAGCTATAATTTTCTCAGCTGGCCTAAAACTTTTGCACTGTACTGTAATAGTGTAATAGTGAACAGATGTGATAAGGGGCCAGTGTGAAGTGGGATCACGCATTCACAATCTGTGTTCCTCCAAGGACACGTGTTTTCCAACAGGGATTATACGCTGATCACCATACACTCTTAGTAACACATACACATCACCATCTATAAATTCTCTGCTTACATACATACATTACACATGTCACACGACCACATCCGCTTTAATGCTGTGTTAACTGCACGCCTGCCACAGTTCAGGAAGAATGTCCCTCACTAACTACACTAACACCATCTGTACACTGCGTGCCTTACCACACTTCTAGCCTTCACACCTTTACATATACACACACATACATACAAACTCAACTATACACATACAGACACATGAAAGCAAAGGCACACATGTGCACACACTCTCACACATAATAAAGCAAAGCAGGTGCACACAACTTGGCTATGAGAGACATTACTTTTACAGTTCCAAGTCACGCTCCCAACAAAAATGAAATTTCATCACGAGAGGGGTTGATTAACACCTTACTAACCATTTACACTCAAATTTTCCCTGTGATTTTATATATATTTATGTACCAGCAGTGACCCATTTAAACATGTATTATTCCTAAATCTATTAAATTAGTTACTGAATGCATGAGACTCTGGCAGCACTGGGCAGCTCCTTCAGTGACAGGCAGCTCCACCTCAAGTGGGTTAAGGAGCGCAATCGCAGGTCCTTCCTTCCTGCTGCTGTTAGACTGTACAACCAGCACCGCTCCCAGTAACCCCCCCCATTAGGCCTCATACACCTACAGCACATAAACTGTGAATTCATCAACATTTCCTGTGTGCAATGTAGTTAGTAGTCCATGTGAAATATGTGTGAAATATGCAAAGTAAAGATTTTTTCTTGCTTTTCTATTTATAATGTTTATATTGTTAATTCATCACAATTCCCACAGGTAATATAATCAATTCTCCATGTGCAATATTCCGTGTGCAATTTGGGTAAAATATCATTACAGTGTAAATATTTTTTGCCTTTTTATTTATGATTGTTTATATTGTTAATTTTTGTGAACAGAGTTTATGTGAAGGATAGAGTTTATACATTTTATCTTACATTTTTTATCTTTAGTATTATATATTGTCTTTATAGTACCAAGTAACAAACTGTAACCTTGTTAAATAATTAACAAGGTTAATTACTTTGCTAATGCTCTTCTTTTTATTTCTTTTCTTTGCTTTGCTATATGAATTTCCCCATTGTGGGACTAATAAAGGATTATCTTACCTTATCTCATCTTGAATAATTCACCATAGTTTGTGGATATTTTATAGCAGTTCGGAGTAGTTACTGGATAATTCAAAGCATTTAGCAAATAATTCATTGTAGTTATTGTAGGCACTTACTGAATAATAAGGAAGTCTATTGGTACTGAATACAATACTGAATTTGAATTTAAAATAGTAAAGTTACTTAATATAATAGTTACTGGATGATTAATACAAGTTACTGAATAATTGATAATAGCTTTTGAAGACAGTAGTTACTGGACAATTCATAGTATTTGCAGAATAGAAAGTATTTCATTTAAGGGGTTAAAAAGAAAACCATATGCTGTGGTTTCTGTCGCGGTAGACAGAGGGTCTGGCACCATTCCTTAGCAGACTTTCACGCTCAGCACCTCAGCGCATGCCATAAACACTTCATTTGGAATCTGTGCATTTTAAGTGCAGCTGTTAAGCTGATATAAGGACAAGAGATACTGAATTAGGAGGAAGAGGACGACAGAGAAACAGATAGAGAGAGAGAGAGAGAGAGAGAGAGAGGGAGAGAGAATGCTACAAAGAGAGAGAGAGAGAGAGAGAGAGAGAGAGAGAGAGAGCGACGAGAGAGAGAGAGAGAATGCTACAAAGAGTGAGAAACAAAAAGAAAGATGGAGAGAAAAAAGGGAAAGAGATAGAGAGATAAAGACAGAAAAAATACATGAATTTTTAGAAACATGTGACTATTAAGTGACTTAACTGTGGCATAGAGATTCAGAAAGAGAGAAAGGCAGAAGGAAAGAGAGAGAGAGAGACAGACAGACAGACAGACAGACAGACAGACAGACAGAAAGAGAGGAAGAGACAGTAAAAAAGAGAGAAATGAGAGAGAGAAAAAAGAGGGAGAGGGAGAGACATTGAGAGAGAGAAAGAGCCCTCTCTTTCTCTCCCTCAATGGGGGGAAGAGAGAGAGCTCTTTCTCTCTCCATCCAAGATGGAGAGATAGAGGGAGAGTTAAAGACAGAGAGACAGACAGAGAGAGAGAGACAGAAAGAGAGAGAGAGTGCTTTACATATGTGGGGGCCATCTAGGGAGAGAAAGAGAGCTCTTTACATGGGGGGCTGTTTAGAAATAGAGACGCAGAGACAAAGAGAGAGAGAGAAAGAGGGGGGGCTGTTTAGGGAGAAATACACTGAGACACATGCACACGAACAATACTAGCACACAGCTATGAAACACACACATACACTACTCACACATACACACACACTTCTTGCACACACTTATGAAACACTTGTACATGTGTGTTTGAATGATTGTACACAGACTGGAATCACTGGTGTCTGCACAACAGTTTTCAGTGTGCCTGGACGTCATTTCACTGTAACAGGAAGGCAGAGTTTTACAAAATAAGAGCATGCTCAGCAGCACAGAGGGAAAACGTTTCTGGAAATACCCCTTTTGACCTCTTGTAACAAACAGCGGCTCCTATCATTTTAATCAGCCTTTTCATCTTTAATCAGCCTTTCAGTATTGTTGGTGACAGTGAGGAGCAGCAACTAACCGGCCCCCCCATATTTACATGCCTTCCATACCCATACCTTTATTCACCACCAACTGATGTGAACTTCCATTCAGCCTCTGACTACCATAGATACTCTCTCTCTTACACACACACACATTCTTTTATAGAAACACATTCACACACCGTCATCTCCCTAAACACACGTTTTCACAGAACTGCATACACATACCAGGAAAAAGACAAGACACAGTGCTGATGGGCACGTAGCCCCCTCATTTCTCCACTTTAACACACACTCCCTTAGGAAAGCATTGCCTTAGATATTTCTCTAAACTTCTTAAACCACACTTCTCTTCCACCTATCTTTCCAGCTATCCATCCACCCCTGCTCATCTCTGCTTTCTGCTCTGTCCTCGGGTGGATTATCTCTAATGCCCAAACTAAACAGGGGCTTAGGGGTCTGGCGACAGTGGCGGGCGACCAGGCTTAGCTGGGCTGAGATCAAATGCCCTTGGAAGGAGAAAAGAAATGACCACCAGCGCAGAGCCGCATGAGCATAAGACCCCAAAGCCGCAATCCCTGTTTATGACCTCCGAGCACAGTGGGGCAGGACTACGGGTACTGCTAGATTACAGTATGGTGGGCAAATTAAACTGTCAGACAGGCTATTTAGAGAGGGAAAGAGAGAGAGATGAATTTGCACTTTGTTTACTTCATACTTTTACAGGCTATATGTTCTTACATGGACATTCTTGCATAAGACCAAATTACTGCCACTTGTATGTGTTCACTGTGGGAGGCAAGGTAATGACATGATATTCAAAGAGAAATTATAAACCAGTTATGTTCAGAACAGAAGACTATTCAGCAAAGTATTAGCTGTCTGTTAATGGATCAGAGTGCAACTAGCCACAGTTGTACAAATCAAATTATAATGAATGAATAAATGAACAAATTAATGAATGAATCAAATCAAATTTACACAGCTTTCCCCTACATTTTTCTCATATAGTAGTTAACAGCCAAGACCTGTTGTATGAAGTTTGCTTTATTGGTTTTAAATTGGAACTACAGGGCTAATGGAAGCTGACAAACAATGGAAGCTTTGGGGGGAGGGGTTAGAGGGGGTGTTCAGCAGGCCTCCACTATGTCGCCAACATGAAGTATCTACAGAGACCTTTACATCACATCAAACATTCAAATATGTCAGGAGAGATCTTATTGCATATTTTTGTATATTTTTAGTTGTTTATATGTCTCTAGATAGGTTTTTTGTTTATATATTTTTTTCTTTTTATATTGTATCACCCTTATTATTATAACTGTCCTGTGTTGTGTGACTGCTACTGGCTGCTAAATTTCCTTCAGGATCAATGAAGTATCTACCTATCTATCATCTATCGATCTATTATCACCCTGGTCTTCTCTGGTTTGATTTTTGTGTCTGAAAACAGTTTGACAATTGTCTTTGGTTTATTTACATAAACACTTATTATGTATTATTTATGTTTTTCTTCATATTTTCTATAATGAATTTTGCAGGTTAAACTTACCCTTTTAACTCCACCTAACTTTGCCTATATGCCCACACACAAGCTGTGTCTCAATCCGCATTCTACATACTAAATAGCAATGGCACCACTGGTGGTGTGCTAGTCTGATGTACTACTTTTTTCTCAAGCTTTTTTTTATGGCGTTGTATCACACAATGCCATAACATATAGCAGGCAATGTATTTGCAGTGTTTAAAGAGTTTAACCTATGATCATTAATCATAATAGTGCAATGATCTACAGTACAAACTGGACTTGCTTGGTTGATTTCTGACACAGAATGACATACTGTAATCTATATAAATGGACAAATGTACAGACAAAATACAGGTTTCACGACGACTGCTAGTTTTTGGCTGTGGAATGTTATTTATTTCTATAACAGTATATCATACAGGATCATAAACTACATAAACAAGAGGTTGCTTACCAAATCCATGTGAGTTAAGGTAAGTGTATGATGATTTTGGCCAATGTTTCTCAACCTGGTTCTCAGGGGCCCCCAGGTGGTCCACCTTTTTCCTTTCTCACCATGTGTTGCAAGTTGGGTAGAATCAAAAATGTGGTTCATTTGGGGGGCCCTGGGTGGGAAGCAGTGATTTGAGCACTTTGCATAATGCTAACTTTGGGGGCTATAAGCTTACATTAGTCTACTTACATTAGTGTCGCAGCTTGAGTATAAAACTAAAGAAGCAATTTTCAGACTCCAAACATATCAGATTGACTGCATTTAGAGAAAAAGCAAAAATCATTTTATCCCAAACTGTATTAATTGCATGCGAGACCAAGAAAGTCCCTTTCTTCTCAGTTAGTTTTCCTAATTTTGGACTGGAGGTTAAAAGAGCACAAATGTGGCAACACAAGACAAAATCCATCCATCCATCCATTCATCCATCAGGGCAAAAATTAATCAGCATACCTTAATTAATCCAATAATAGAACTTATCATGATGACAGAAATAAGTAGAAAAACATTATTTCTTCTCAGCTTATAGATTTACCTCCCCCTCCATGGCATGACCAGCTCAGGATTGATCTTTCGGATGAAATATTCTCCTCCGGGCCTGAGGGTGCGGTCAGTATGACCCTGTGGTTGGTCCTCTTTAGGCTCCTCCTCCACAGGCTCTTCTGGGCGGGGCCTGAACATGCCCAGGTAGGGAGGCAGGAAGTTGATGAACACCTGAGAAATATTGGAAGATAAATAATGGATCAGTTGTGAATTGTTATATGACATATGTTAGGACTGGAGTAGCAAGCAAAGCAGGACCCAATTTTGAAGGACACTGTTCTAAAGCAATGTTCTTTACACTATATAGAACTATGTTCTACAGGACCTTGATTAAACTTTGAACAATTTTTTTTGCAAACAGTATACGCTTGTATTTGATGATATACTTTTCAATGCTGGCTAACAGTCAAACCTGTCTATAGGTGTATTGTTAAGAGCACCACCCTGCTGGCTGACCTTGCGCACCCAGGTGGGCATGTAATGTGTGCTGGGGGTCCTGTGGTGCAGGTTTAACACCACCACACTAAGGATGACAGAGAACGTCACCAGGATCATAGTGAACATTACATAGTTCACGATAATGGGGATTCCCAGAGATGTCTCAGGGACTTTATCAGCCAGCAGGAGCATGAAGACAGTGAGGGCGATGAGCACAGAGATGGACAGAGTCATCTTCTCTCCTGCAGGGAACAAGAACATGTGGTAAAAGACTAGCAATGCTATGTATACTGTTGAATTTCATGCTATTTAACAGTAAAAAAAAGCTAACCAAAGAATGAACAGATCTCTTTCAAGCATATGACCATAATTATAAGATGTTTAACCACACACTTAAATGTAAATGTCCCAAAAAAAGGTTCTTAAAGGTTCTTTAAGGAAACAAAGGTGGTTCTTTTATAGCATTGCTCAAAAGATTTCATTTGGTACCCTGATATGTCACTGTGCAATACATAGTGGGACTGAAGCAAAGCTGACTGAAGGCACTGTGATCTTTTACTGTTAGGAATTTCTATCAGAATTTTAACAGTTTAACAACTCATACCACAGAAACTGGTCCATTCAAATGAGGACCAACCCTGTGACATCACATGGCCTATGCAATATTAAGAGCTTGATAGCATAGACTCTAAGAGTGAATTCTTAACTATACACAGCCACCTCACCTGCCCCTGGTGGAAGATAGAAGACAAATATAGCCAGAATGCTAGTGAGGATGCAGGGCACGATGATGTTGATGATGTAGAAGAGTGGTTTCCTCTCAATGATCAGGTAGAAGGTGATGTCCTCATACAGGTCCTCCTGGATATTTTTCCTGGTGGGCTTGTGGCAGATCTGCCACTCTCCATTCTCTGAGTGAACAGGGTCACTGTGTTACTGACTGTGTCAATGCTCAGTGTATTTGTCTAATAATAATAATCATCATAATAATAATCATTATAATTATAGTAATAACAGTAATAATATTTTACTTTACAGTTGTTAAATGTTATTTAAATGTAAGTTAAATTGTCAATATATCAAATATGTTGTAATATATTAAATCACAGAAAGCAGATTTCCCCCATATCAATGAGGTTTTAATCTAAATGCTAAATAAATAAATAAATAAATAAATAAATAAAGCTCACATCGAAAGTCTGAAAAACATAAAAAAATATGCATATGCAAATATAACACCTGAAAGGTAATGATATCACTAAAGGTAAAAAGCAGACTGACCAGTAAAAGCATTTTTATCGATGACGATCTCATGAAGCTCATTTCCATCCTCATCCAGCCCATACTGCAGGTCCACCTCTGAGGCATCATACGTATATGAACGAAACACCATGGTGCAATTCTGCCAGTCAAACGGAAAGTATGCCACCTAGAGGATTAGATTAGAAATAATCTTTGGGTAATTTTATTTCTAGTTTGTTATTGTTAAGCTTGTGTATTGTGAAATACCTTCTCACATTGATTGCAAAAACAGCAAAATATCAATAAAGGGCTGTCAGCTTACTTGGTCAATCAGTTAATGCTTTTAATTGTAGGCTCCTGCATAAATGTGTTATTGATTGCCGAATAATGAGCAATATTGGTCATTTGGATTGAGAGATCTACGATCTTTCATGCTTCCTCAAATGGATTTAATTTAGACGGGACTATACTGAAAGAAACCGACAACAGCTCCTTTCAACAGCCACGCCCCTCACAAACCAAGGTCATCCCTGACCCACTACCAGAGAGTGTGTTAGCTAGCACTTTTAAAACACCCTCATGCTATAAATGACTGTGATGCATAGCTTTAATATAAAAACATGTATGCAGTGCCTACTTTAGACAAGTGAAACTGAAGAGCCACTCTTTCTCCCTCTTCTGCCACTTGGCTAGTCTAACCTAGCTGACAAATGCTCACATTGCTTAAATGAGTTGGTGCCTATTTTAGCCACCTAGCCTCAGTGTTATACCATGGCAAATCCCTACACTGTTTGGTGCCTGGGTGATTCATACTCGCATTAGTCACTAACACTTACTGATGTGGTTACTGCAATCACTTCCAAAGAAACTCAAGTTTACTTTCATAATTCAATATGCCAGACAGATTTTAAGTTTGACTTCTGACAGAAAATAAAAGCCAGTCGCTGTGGGGTAGTTTATGCTGCAAGGACTACATCACTGTTCATCACCAGGCAATCCAAAATTCCCATTTGAAATATTACATTATTTTTCAATTCTGGCTTTGGTTAAAGACCATCAAATCACACATATTATGATAACTGAGATAGGCTGGATCTCAAATTGCTCCCTACTCCCTTTGTTGTGCATTATGCAGGTCACAAAAAATGTCTTCTACATCCAAATTGCACATTATATGTCTTATATTAAAACGATTTATATTTGGCTACAAACTGTATGACTCCCTAATGTTTAGTGCAATATTTGGGTGTAGAAGCCCTAGTTTCATGACCAAAGAAGTACACTATATAGGGTGTAGGGGGCCAATTGAGATTCAGACATATTTCAATCAATTTGCTAGCCCCTTTAAACAAGTGAAACAATCAGCATTATTGATAACAATATTTATTTGTGAGAGGATGTTATTTGTCTGTGCTAACAGCTTTAGGTGTACCTCTATTGAGCAGGAGCTGCGGTATATAGCTGGAGGCAGCCAGGAAACAGTGCCATCACTGGTAACCAGCACATTCACGTACAGAGCAACATCAAACTGCCCATCATTGCTGCAAATTAGACAAAATATCCCTAAGTTACACTCAACACCGCCTATTCTATAACAAAAAGCATCTAATACAGACCTCTCGCACACTTCTCAGTCATATGTATGCTGCCTTTGACTCATGTGACACTTAAACTGTGAATATTCATCATAAACACGGTCATTTATAGGAACTCTACTGTGTTTGAATACCTCAGATCACTCGACTTCCTTCCTTGCATAGCTTCGAGTGCATTGAAACAAAGGTTATGTATTCACAGAGCTTAAATAAGAAGCTATGACAGGTGGGAGGTCACATTTACAGTAGTGTATACAATCCATGTCACAGGTTACAACTTGAGCCTGTACAATTAATAATGAAAACAGTGGGCCCTCACTTGTTAATAAGGTATATGTCTGGACGCCACACTTTGGTAGGGGGGATCCGGATAACATCAATATTGTCGTAGTCCTTCGGATTCCAGGATAACCTGTAATCGGACCATGCCTGAAGAGAGAGGAAAGGGAGGGGATGGGTAGATAAGCAAGGTTGTTGAAACTGCATTTTGAGTGTTATAAATGACTGTAAGTGTAGGGTAGCCAAACATATTCATAATATTTCAGAAGATGCAGGCATGCTCCTGCATTATTCACTTTACATCTGTCCATCTGTAGGTTGACGGTATGTTTTTTTGGGACCATCCAGCTGGGATTTCTAAATTGCCTAAAATGTCTGGGATTTGACTTTGCTTTCATGTCAACATTTGCTTTCTACAGTCTGCCCTGTGCTGCCCTCCTGACTGCAGGGCCCTCATTTTTGAAAACCAAAACATGATCACACTACCCATTGGCTTCTGTTATATGATTGTTTTAATAAGTTTTGAGGAAACAGTTTTTCTCTTCTTTTTCTAAGCTTAGGGAAAGCATTAAAATACCCTACCAATGCAACCAACAGAGAAATATGCTGCGTTCGAGTGCTTAACAGAAAGTTGTATATATAAAGTTGGTAACTGGTAAATAAGACTTCAGTCCACTTAGTGATTGTTTGAAAATACGGCCATCATAGTAAAAAGAAAGCATGGACATCTGGAGAATATATATCCATTTTCTTTGCTATATTAAAAAAGATGTAGATCGTATGGTAGCTTATCAGGTACATTTTTTTACATTTACCACCAAGCTTACTGGCAAAAAGGGTAAAAGTTATACATCACATTGGTAAACTCATCTTCTAGAATATCCTCATGTATCTAGCTTGCTGACTGTTCAAGTGCAATTTACAAGTGGGAAAATTGTGAAACGTCCCAGTTTCCGACACTACTTGAATGCGGAATAAGTGTAAATATGCTGGAGTATTGCTTTAAAAAATAGATGCTTACTTTCTTAAGCTTCAGCAAAAAACAAAAATTAAAACACTAACAACAAATGGCAGGAGTCACCAATAAACCATTTCACGTATCTTATTCACAAACGCACACACATATGGAGTGTCACATCAGGAAGAACACACTAATTAGTTCTCCAGCAGTAGAGAGCACGAGGCCTTTGACAAAGAAAGCAAAAGGCTCAGAGCTCAAAAGGCTCTGAGCTAAAAAGGCTCTGAGTGAAACAGACATGTAATAATTTCTCTTTACAAAAAAGTGACAAGTGAATTAAGGCACAAAAGAAAACAGAGTGAATCTGTGGAGGAAGATAAACGGAGTGTCTCTCTCACCATGTTCATGTACACATTGGTTGTCATCCCTCCATTCTTCTCGTCCTGCAGGAATGGAGACACACTGACATTAGCATGCCACGGCTAAATCCTTCTTTGTGTGTGCTGCAGTAGAACACTCAGTGCTGTCAGATGAAAGCTAATGGCCTATTCACCGGATGACACTTGGTATCAGTAAAGCTCAGAGTGGTGGCACAGCTAGTGATGGGTAAATGTTGTGAAAAAAGTGTGGAAGCACCGTCAGTTTCCCCAGCAGGGGAGCATAAAGACAGCTGAACTCATTTTGCCCACATAGAATATTAATGAGCTATTACTGAGCTGCCAGTTTATTAGGTACTTCTTTTATTAGATATGTTGTATCCACACTCACTGGTCACTGTACCAGAAACACCAACCACATAGGTGCACTTTGCAAGTATACAATTCCAATTTATCAGCCCTTTTCTCTATCGCCTTCCATTAGTGGAAACAGACCACCATAGGACCCCTGCTGAACAGATATTTTTTGGGTGGTGGAACATTCTTATCACAGCAGCGACACTGACATGCTGGTGGAATGGTAGTGTAATGGCACGTATCAGGGACAGTGGTGTTGCTGGAGTTTTTACACACCTCTTACACACTATTACTGCTGTCCGTCACCAACAATTAACCGATTTGTGGTCCGATTAACCACCAACATAACTAGAAAGTGACAGTAGAATCAAACCAATTACATTTTGATTTACAAAGAGTGGGACCAACTTTATGAGAAAAGACGTCACTAGGCCTTCTGGAAATCCTAGAAACATCACTGACTGTGGATACAAGTTGCGGTCTAACCAGCAGTAGCACCTCTATGCCAGGGCTCTTTACTGAAGGAGCATAGGGTGTAGGGGGTACAAGCTACCAAAAAAACACAGAATATAACCATAACCGTGGCAAGTGCCTTTCCACTTTCCAATACTGCAGTAGGACAAAACAGAACACAAACCTTGTATCTCATAATAAGAAAAAATAAAAAATAAAATAAATAAAATAAAATAAAAATAAGCCATGTCTCTTGCTTTGCACACAGGAGCAGTAATGATAAAAAAAACAAGATCATTTTCATTATTTAACATATATTTTAACATTTATTTTGTTTATTTATTCCTAAGTTTTTAATATTGAATGTAAGTCTGAGCAGTCACTTTGAGTGGGCCAATGATCGCCATTGTATGTATGTGTGTGTAAATCCTACCAAACTAATGAGCTGCACTAGGGTCATTCCAACTCTGACCATCACTGTCTCGTTCCAGGCCCGAGCAGGTCGCACTTTCAGGTTGTAATTCTGAAACAGATCCTGCAGCAGCTTCCGCTCCGCCTCAGAACCGCCTACAAAAATACACGCAGACATCAGTTTGGTAGTGAGGAGTGACACGTTTGTGTAGATCAGCTGTTTTATTGGTGTAGCACCAACACTACTAGGCATAGCCATCTCCAGTGAAGAACTTAAAAGATACTGTAGTAGACTGCAGTTGTAGTACAAAAAAGCACTTAATCCAGTATAGTGATAAATGTTTGAAGGAAAACGTGACTTTTGTTCATATGGACACGGGTTGGGAATGTTGATGTGACATGACCTTCTCTCTGGGGGCCAAAGCACACTCGGCAAACTCCAACAAACCCAAATATTATCTATAGGACTGATTCTTAAACCTCAGGGCCCACCAGATGGTCTGCAGTTTTGCTCTGTCCTTCGTGTTGAGAGCTTTGTTGAAACGAAAATGTGGACCTGTGGTCCCTTAGTGGATAAGACTAATAACGCCTGCTTTGCATGTTCTCCATTTAACCTGTTCTAGAGTGTTCTTCTCCATTCACTCTGTTCAAGAATGTTGTACCCTATTCACAATGTTCAGTAATGTTTTCCTCCAATAACATTGTTCAAGAATATTCTCCTTTATTCACACTGTTCTAGAATTTACTACCCCTCTGGAATATTCCCCTTCATTTACATTGTTCTAGAACGTGCTCCATTCACACCATTATTGAATGTTCTTTTCCTTTCTCATTGTTCTTCTCAATTCACACTGTTCTAGAATGTTCTTTCTCTTTCACACCATTCTCCTCCTTCACACTGTTCTAGAATGGTGTGAATGGAGAAGAACATCATTCTTGAATGTTCTTTCTCTTTCACACTGTTCTTCTCCATTCACACTGTTCTAGAATGTTCTACTCCATTTACATAGTTCTTTCTCTTTCACACTGGTCTCTTCTATTTGCCCTGTTGAAGAACATTCTCCTCCATTCACACTGCTGTAGAATGTTCTCCTGTATTCACACTGTTCAGGATATTCTTCCCTTTTTACTGGTTCACTTGGTTTATCAGTTCTTTTTCCAAACTGCTAACATTAGAATGTTGGGTTCATGTTCTCGGACTGGCCATGGATACAACTTTCCACAACGAACCCCAATATTTTAGAACAGTGTGAACAAGAAGAGAACATTCTATAGTCTCCCAAAAATCACACACAGGTACAGTGTCTCATATTTGTGGATAGCAGTGGGGTAGCAGTGTTACCCAGTACAATATACTTGAGTTTTCTCAGAATCACATGCCACCATGCATCATTACTAGAGCTTCTACGCTACAGCTGTGTCCTATGGGATGGTCTGTTTACATGCTCTGCATGTCACAAGGTCAAATGTATTGTGGCATTGCCTGCACCACTGCCCTGATAAACCCTGTGTGGTAAAATCGTCTGCTGTTTTGAAGTCTGTTTACAGTTGACTTTCAGAGGTGATATAAACTCACACATTTCGCCAATTAACTGTGATTAGCATACCTGGCTCTGTGTGGTTGTGTAATAGACTACAAAGCTGTGGTGGTGTTTGTCATCCATATGAATCTAATCACACATACATTCATTCACAGCAAGCAGTCATTGTAGAAAAACACATTATAAATATATTATGAGAGGTGGGTAGTAATTGCTTTTATTTACTAATTGTACTTGACTAAAATGTACACTGCTCTGTGTTTTTTTTTACTCTGTTCTATTTTAGCCATTCACATTCATAATGCCTTTTTTGCAAATAACTTCATTCTGTTCCGCCTGTTTAGCACCTGGGCTGCTTTGCTGTACTTCACACCTCTCAGCTTTCACATTTCATTCTAGACCAAAGATTCCAAGAAGGATTACAAAATGAAAAAAGCGCGAACTTCAGTTCCTATGCTGATAGATGCTGGAGGTACTAACAGTTTTCACTGTAGGTCTATAGGGAACTTCAGGAGTTTTTGACCTGGTACTGTTTTACTTACTCAATTAGGGTTATTCATTGCAAGGTTACACATATTTTTACTTCAGTCTTCTTTTCAACAAAATAACAATACTTTTACTTGAGTATGAGGGGATACCAACAATGTGCAAAGCACACTCAATAAACTCAAGCATATGACATCACAAAGCTATCAGCCTTACCTGTCAGAGATAGCATGCTACAGCAGCACAGAAGCCAAAGCAAACAAGTTATCCTCAGCTCCATCCTACTGGTCAGGTTCATTCCATACACTGGCCCCTTTACCAGACACAGAACGTCACATACATACACAGTCTTACACTATCTGTCATACACACACACACACAAGCCAGTTGTTTGTCCTTGTTCTTCTCCTTAAAAGTTTATATATATTAGATTCCAGTTGGATTAGCACCAGAGAAAACAGGAGGCACTGTAAATGTAGCTCCTACAGCCTATATTAGTCTCTTTCAATCTTCACGCCATCATTGCTTTCTTCTCCGAGCTGTGTATCTGTGTGTGGGATAGCCTGTGGGGTAGCTTTTCCTTTGGCAGGGAATTATGGGAATGGTTACACACTCCAAGGCAGCGCTGGCAGGCACCTGTTGGTGGTGAACGTGCGTGTATGTGTGTGAATGTGTGTAGAGTGAGAGTGTGTTTTAAAATGACAGGGGGAATGGATGACAAAGGGGATATTTTGGTTGTGAGAACAAAGCAAAAAGAAGAGCATGAGCATTCCCTCAGGACACATACAACTGCATGTTTGTTTTTATATCTGATCAGGACATACATATGTCTTATCTGTAAATACTCATATGTAATAACAATAATATGCCTATATATACATGTGTAAATACCTATATCCCATGTTTTATATATTATATATATATATATATATATATATATATATATATATATATATATATATATAACTATAAATAAAATAAAAAACTAATTAACTCATCCTCTATGGAGAACACACTTCTGCACATTTAATGTACAGTTCCTGTCTATTCGCAAAATTTAACATTGGGAAAAAACAAGCCATAAAATGTGGCCTGTGCAAAAGTTATGCCACAACATTTTCTGTTAATTTTTGCCCAGTAATGTTTATATTTAAATTGTGCACTAAAATGTGGAGAAAAACAACATATTTAACATATTTAAATGTGCTCACTGTAGAGGATGTTTTAACTTATTTTCACTTACAAAATCAATAAAATACGTAATTTGACCAGGAGTGTTGAAACTTATGCATACAATTGTATGTATTAATAACGAACGTGATATATATACATAAGTATCTATATGTAATTAGAATGTTCTAGGCCTAATCTAAACATAACTGTATTCTTAACCTCAGGAACTAAAAATAAATTGTTTTACTCTCAGTTTTAAACAATGACACACCAAACTTCTGTAAAAAATATTTTACAAAATCAGGATCATTTTGTTGGTCCTGAAAACGTACAAAAACAAACACACAGACCCGCACACACAGATAGGATGTAGGCGCCCGGCATGTCTTTCAGGCACAACCTTTCAACATGCCACACTCTCTTTCATTCTCTCTCTCTGCTGTGGTCACTTTGCTCTTTCTGTCCTCCAGAGGCATGATAGGCATTCACTGGGGCTGCCCAGTGACACCAGTGCAAAGCATTAGACATGCAAGTATGCATGAACGAACACACACACACAGACACACACACACACACACACACACACACACACACACAGGAAAACCATTCCTAGTATCAGGCTCTGGCTCTCCATCTCAAAAACCATCAGCAGATAAAAGGACAGAATGCTTTGTTGTACTGTAGTTATATCACTCTCATGTGATGGAAAGACAAAAAAGGATTTAGCCCATTACTAAAAGATGGAAAAGGGTATTAAGTACAAACACAACACATTATTCCTACTCTCTCCCCTCTCTGGCTCTGTTCTAGCTCCACAATCTGTCACCTTTGACCTTCACCAGCTCTATGGAAGGCTACCAGCAGATGCGAATGCACATACACTGAAAAGTCAATGCACTTACATTACATTTAAACTCCTAAATTCAGTGCATTACTTTTTCAGTTAAAAACACTAGAGCTCAGACCTTGAATTACAGCAACAAACCAGAGGCAGACACAGAGAGTTTTCTAGAGTACATGACACATGCCACAAACATGTTGTGCTGGATGTACTGTATGAAACAGGCCTTAATAAAAAAGTCTAGTAACAGAGCAGAGAGAGAGAGTGGATGTTAACAGCATTGATTTTTGATTACATCACCATGCACTAGCGTGCAGGGGAACAATATTAACCAATATTATCATGCTTTACTACACCCCCCCACCTATCACCACACAAAAATGCTTAGTTAGCCCAGATGCCTTACCTAAGAAACATGTCACAGTAACATGTCACATTATGGAATAAAAATCAGTTGATTTTCTGATTCATGTTGACTTTAAACTGGAATCCCAATGTTACATAGAGATTCTAAACAGTACACTGTAAAAACTGGTGAGAAAACTCAAAATATCAAGGCAACACGATGGTTTAGGACTTTAGAGTTTTCTCAAAAGCTGCTTTGTAGTCATCCCTACTACGCTTAAGATTTGTTTGTTATGCCAGCAATAAAATGTCACATTGTTTTAAAAGGGGAAATTTATATCACATTACATTTACAACATTTGGTAGACACTCTAATCCAGAACAACATTTAATCATGTTAAATCATGTTACAGAAGTAAGCTAATGTAGCGTAGCAGTCTTTCCCAGAGGTGCTCATTGGTATGACAGCCTGACATGTTCGTTTGGATAGAGGAATCAGACCCAGTCTGCTGAGTGGATGGCAGAGGTGTTATCCACTATGCTATACAGTGTAAAGACATGGGGCCTTATTACAGAAACATTCTAACTGTGAAATCTTATCTGTTTAGTCACCATGACAATTTAAGTTAGAATGAATTTTGAACACTAGCTATAACATAATAACAGTTCCAGAATAACAATTCCAGTTAAACAGTATCAGGTCAAGGTTATTGTCTTATCCTAACTCCTAACTAGTAGGAAAGAGTATTATATAAGCATCCTAACTAGGGAAAACGTCCTAAAACAGCATGTCCTAACTACTATTTTAGCTTTCCGTTTCTACCATTAACCATTTAATTAAAAAGAGAATGAGTGTATTTACGTGCACTTAATAATCCTATCATAATCAGATTTCTGCAGTTATCTGATTATTCAAATGGTCATGTAAACAGTGTCCACATTATCTTAATTAACCTAGTGCATGTAAACACACTCATCATTATGGTTTTTAGGCAACTGTGACAGGAAGCAAACTAGGTTAACTATAACTAGCATAATGACATTACATTTATTCATATTGCAACAGCAGTTTCACCTGTGAGAGTGATTTTCTGTTTAAAAAAACCTAGATACTGCAGACATGCCCTTCATTCCCTCTCATTACCCCATTCCCTCTTATTAATGTTGACAAAAACTTGCCAAATAAAATATTTCATCAATGGCTTTAAACATTGAGGAGACAAAGTTGAACTCTAGCTGTTTATTAGGAGGAATAATGTTAGCACAGCTGGCTAAAGCTTTGGAAAACGGACATAAAAACTGAGAGTGGAGCAGCAAAGATGCCCTATTAAGCAGCAGGGGGCACAGTAACAACTTTTTTGAATGTCTAGGTCATCACACTTTTGTTGTGACATTTAAAAAATAACCTGTCTAGCTAACTAGATTACTTTAGATCAAGTGTTTACATATTGCCAGTTGCTTGGTAACAAAAATAACAATTATCAACTTCAAGTGAATAATTCAGGATTTCATAACTTGTGATAAGATAGAATTACTAAATTATGTTTTGCTTGTATAATATGAATTTGAATCTTATCAAAGCATATCATATCTTAACTTAGGACTAAAGATTGGAAGCTGCTGTAATATGGGCCCAGAAGGGGAATGCTATTTAAATTCTCAAATTATTTATTTAAAAACTGTTGAGAGATGGTGTGCCTTCAGTGGAAATAACAATGGTAACATCACCCTTCTTGTCTTTAGATTACAGATGGTGTGGTGTAGTGGGTAACACTAGATTGATTTCCTGCTTGGGAAAGAACAAGAAATCCTTGGGCAAGACTCCTAATTCTCCATCAGCTAACTCTGTAACATGATTAGAAGTCACTCGGAAAAACACTGTCTGCCAAATGTCATAAAGGTAAAGTAAGTTTCTCCTTTAAAAAATATTTTATTGTCAGCCTTATGTTAAATGAGCAAACAAATCTACACTGTAAAAAATGGTTTGTCAGTTCAATTTAAAAAAAGTATTTAATGTAGTAACAGGCATTTGAATTAGTTTCATCCATCTCAAAATTACTATGAAACAATGATTCATTCACAGTATTTTTTAGGTTGAATAAAACTAGTTAATTTATTTAAATTAAATTACCACATGAAGTAATTTGTTTAGGTTAAATTGACAAACCAGTTTTTGCCCTGTAAGTTGGTTAAACAAATTAACCCTAGAAGGGATGACTACAACCCAGAAATTTTTAATGCATCATGTTGCCTTGATATTTTGAGTTCTCTCAACAGTTTCTTAAGTGTACGCTTTTTGCCAGTGCCGGTCTAACCTTGCAACAGTTGCTAGTTGCTAAATAACCATTTGTAAGCACAGATAGGTCAATTCGGCTAGTATGGCAAAATGTATTGAGTCATATCCAAACGTTAGACATCTTGAAATAGTGTGGCTAAACAAAGTACAATACATGCTTGGCAAGTTGGCACCTAGACTAAAATTTTACCGGATGTATCAGTAGCCCATTCTTCATAGCGGAGCCAAATGCAGCTTAGCAGGACAACTTAACACGCCAGTTAGATTTGATAGAACTGTTGGCCAATATTCAAAATAGGTGTGACAGAGCAGCAGGAACATAAAGTCCACTTCCAAACTGAGGCTGTACAGAATTCTGGGACCATATCTCAAATTCATAAGGGTATAGAGTACATTTGGAGATATTCCAAGCATGATGTCTAGACTTTATCAACTTAATGTGACCTGAAGGCCTCGTCTAATATGCAAGATGGGTCAAAGACGTGGGGCTTCTCAGAATATTTAATAATGATTGAAAGGTCATAATGATCCTAAGCATTAATTCTAAACTTCATTTACTACATTATCCTTTTTTATTTTATGGGACTAACTAAGAACCCAGAATTATAAAGTGAAGCAAAGCATAAACCTTTCATAAAAAGGCTATTTCTGTGTTTTGTTTGAAGGACCCACTTGTAACATTTGTGTGGGTTTATTTACCTAAAATAGCTATAATTATTTCTTACACGACCAATGTCCAACCTCTCTTTATGTCTTACAATTAAACAGGCTGTTTCTGATACAGTGCCTTAAAAGCTGAAATATACAAGTGACCTCTGTTCTGACTGGGTCCCTACACTGTGCCTCATTCAAAAAGCAGTCTGGGCTGAAACACTCCTAATACCTTCATTGAGAATTGGTAAAATGCTGTAGGCTGAATAGGTGGATATATGTAAATGAGCTGTTTTTTGTGACTTCACAAAAACAATGATTTTAAAATGAGCTGATTAATTTCCATACATGGGCTGTATTGAACGGGAGTGAATGGTTTGTTTTGAAACTTTAACCGTGTTTACACAATACATCAAACTCTGATTTCCAAAAAGTAAGGAAAACTTGTTTTTCCATGATATAGGCCCTTTGACAACCAAAACCTTTATGCCCTTGGTTGACAGTGAGTTCCAGTTCTATTGAGTGGAGGCCAGTACAGTAGCAGGAAGGTACGGGGAGCCGGCTGTGCTAGCTCAGAGAGCAGGAGGTCGCATTGCTCATACAGCCACAGGGATCACATACTGACAACAGATGGGCTGTCTCACCGCCTTTGATTCTCCCTCTCTCTGATCTTAATTTAAAAAACAAAAAGGAAATACGGCCAACAGGTGTCTCTCACCCAGTGTGAGTGCATGTGCATGCGTTTGTGTTTTTACTGAGAATTCCTCCTCTTGTTGATGCAGTTGCTAGATTAGGCTTGATAGGCTTGTATATGAGAATAACCTGTAAACAGAGGTGAGTAAGGCTTAATGTAAAGGCATTACCTACAGTTGCTCACTTGAATAGGTATTCTAGAGGGCACATACTGTGCTACATTTCTTACATATGACCTTTATTAAAACACCAAACTTTCATCAAAAAAAAAATACAAATTGCTATGCAAACTTTCACAGTACAGAAATGTTCCACATCAACACTGTATCTACAGTAAACAACACAAGAGCATAAAGGTGAATATATGAAATTCAATAGTCAGCATTGTGAAGTGCAGGTGCACTGGAGTTCAAAACACAATGGTCACAGTGATGACCTTTGGGATCAAGGGCTCATGAAAGGGTCAATGGGAGTGGCGTTGAAACTGGCATCAGCAAAAATAGCCAGCGTACCAACAGTGGTGAAGATGACGAAGATCCAGAGGAAAAGGCGATCGACCACCATGGCAACATACTGCCAGTCTTCTTTCAGCTAAAGGTGGGAAGGGTAGAGAAATAAAAGGGAAGAAGAAGATTAATAGTGGAAAGAGAAGACGATAAATGATACAGGAATGGAAAGCAGTAGAGGAAGAATGATATTGAGAGAGCTGACAGATATGTGAGAAATATGAAAAGGTCTTCAGAAAGGTACATGACACAGCCAGAAGAATGACTTTAGAGTATTTCTAACTGCTGACAGCTGACTAAAGGTTTGCAAAGTACTGTGCAAAAAGTTTCCAGGATGTTTAAATAATGATGACTCTTGTATCTTTTTTCTCATTTCACAAGAAGTGCATGGTAGCTGCATCATACCTTGCTTTCTCCCTTCAGCAGTTGCAGAAGCTACAGGTTGGGATGACAAAAAAATCTAATACTGAAAACACATTACTGTCAAGCTACTGACACACTTCCAGGTGCACACAGATGCTACAATTGGCCAATTTATCCCAACATTACTATCGCGGTGTCAAACTCATGACATCCAAACCTACCAAACCGATGAGTCATGAATCTTAATTTTCTGCTGCATGTGCAGGTTCATCTTATTCCCTGCACTTTTCCAAAGAGCAAGGTTAACTTTATCATATTTTCATTATTAATGACCACATTGACTGTGCAGGATGTTTGGCATAAACCCAGCGGTATGCTTGCTACTGAGTACAATGTGAAAAGTGTAATTTAGTCTGTAAATAGACTGACAGCAACGAAGGTCAGCAACATCTGCCATGGCCAACCAGTGAATAAAGAGTAATGAAGAACGGCAAGTCATGAGATTGATTAGAGCCATGATGATGCTTTAGGATCTTAAAGCGACAGTTTAGAAAAAAAAAATTAAATGAACACAATTCACCACTTACCCCAAATGTAGTCAATCAGACAATAAATGTTTGGTGTCTAAAGTTTGCGTAGTTTTTTGTGCGAACAAGTAATGGCTTATAGCCTCCAATTAGCATTGGGCAAACTGCATGCCTAAATCATCACACACTTTCCTTAAACTATGAGTTGTTAATGTAACCATTGCTATACCTGTTGTAAGCATGTCTACTCGCAACTTGCAGGGACAGACTCTAAAGTGAAATTTTCTGGTTTAAGAGCTTGGAAAACCCTCTTCTGATAATATACCTTGATGTATCTTGGAAATCAGATAGCTAAGGTCAGTGCTAGGGAGCCAAATATCATTGCAGTAAAGACAATGGATTAAAATGACAGAAGAGCATGAAAACAAGCTAAAAGCTAAAGTTCCCTCCTGAAAATCAGCTTAGATCAGCATGTATTGTATGCTGGTCTAAGATGGTTTATGCTGGTTTAGATGATTAACCAGCATGGTCATGTTGACTGACCAGTATACCAGCATCCAAAACACTACGTATGGTGGTTTTGCTGGTGACAAGCTATGCTGGACCATGTTTGTTTTTCTAGCAGGGTTAACAAGATAGATCCCTGACTATCTAGTTATTTTTTCTCAGTTTGAATTCTTGTCTTTGGCTGAAAGGGTAAAAACTTGTCTCTGACAGTCATTTTGTACTGAATAAAGGTAGAATTGCTGTTTTCTCTTCAATTTTGCATGATGACTGAGGTAAAAGTTACACTATTGAGAGCTTGGTTGTATTAATTAGTCTATAGATCAGTATTCAGGATTTGTTGACACCACAGGGATTCTCAGTGGCTGTATGATGTATTTGTGTCATGCATGCATTGCAGTGAGAAAACACGAATAAATAAAAACACAATACAATATAAAATATTTCTGTCAATGAGACTAAGGGATATCATGTTGCGCTACAGAATACTGCATAACACAAATAACATATTAAATGCTTGTTTTAGGCCAGAATACCAATTTAAATGATGTCATATGGACTTGCTTATGTGGTTTCTGACACTGTATAACATACTGCTTTCTATAAAAAGGTGACTATTTTTATAGATAACAGTATGTCAAATAGTATCAGAAACCACACTAGCAAAACAGTTTGAGATTGGTTAACAAATTAATGCAGTTTGGAGCAAGCACGTGATTAATCAGGCATGCTGTTTGTGCAGTGCTAACTGATGGCTATATTCCTTGTTCGTTACATTAAACTCTTAGCTTTAGTGGAAAACTAAACAAGGAAAATGTGGATATAACTTGGCCGATTTTCTACATTTGGGATAAGGGTGAAATTGTGTAAACTTTTTTTTTTTTTTGAAGTATTGCTTTAACTAAGGCCTAACTGAGTCTCCTGTCATGATGACAAAAGATATTCTTGATGGCTTTAAATGGCTCAGTTAGCTTCTTTAATAGCTCCACTTAAGATGTATATAACTGCCTAATTTACTAGTTATAGACTGGAGCCAAACACACTTTGCAGTAGAAATGATAGTGACTGAGTCTCTCACAGCTTCATAGTCCTTCTCAGCCTGTAGCTGCTCAGCGATGTAGCAGATAGCCTCCACAGCAGACTTCAGCTCTGGGGGCAAAGTCAGGTAGTGACTGGGGCCATCGATAAACTTCCGCAGGTCAGTGCACAGGCCATCTGGCTGGTACCTGCAACACAATGCCATTACTGATTACAAAAGGTGGTCACTTTAGCAAGATCAATTAGCGGTATGCCCAGACAACCCCTACTGTAACATTGTAAACCAACAGTAATAGCAATACAAAGTTTTCAGACTGCCAGCAAAAGGGATATGAAGTGTGTAAAGATTAAAAATATAGATTAAATATATCTACAGATTACAAAAAAAATAGATTAAACATATCAATAGATTAAAAAAAAACACAAACATGAACTCTTTTCACTGTTTTGAAAAATATACAAAGCTTATATAAAAAAGCCTTTATTATACCATGGCACGCCAGAACTGACGCCTTGATGAAGGTCATTCCCAGAATGTGTTGGGGTAGCTTTTAAACTGTTTCTTTATAGCCATAATGGAATTTAACTGCTTTCTTCTAGCTGGCAAATTAAGGTCTCAAGAGCAGGAACCAGACATCTGGTCTGGTTTGCTCTTTGTTACTGGAGCGTGAGGTATCATCATGTCTAGATCAAAAGAGCTCCCTGTGGCCTTCAGAAAGAAAACTGTTAATGCCTATGAGTCTGGGAAGAGGTTTAAGAAGATTTCCGAAATATTGGAAATCAATCAAGCTACTGTCCGGAAGATAAAGTGGAGAAGAATTAAAAGCCCAGCCATCTTGTCCAGGCAAGGCTGCCCCAGCAAATTTAACCAGAAAACAGACTGTAAGATGCTAATAAAAGTCTCCAAGAACCCCAATATTTCATTACAGGATCTGCACTTAGTTTTTGCCACTGTTGATGTAAAAGTGCATGCATCTACCACTAGAAAAAGACAATTTTGACCCTCATGGGAAGTGCGCCAGGAGGAAGTCTTTGCTGTCTAAATAGAAAACCAGGACAAGACTAAAGTTTACTAATGAATATCTAGACAAGGGCCAGGATTTCTGGAACAATGTGCAACAGACAGCCGAGTCAAAGATAGAGTTGTTTGACCACAGTGACACAAGCTGTGTTTGGTGAAAACCAAGTACCGGAAGCATGTTTGGTGAAAACCAAAGACAGCATTTGATCAGAAGAACCTCATACCAGCTATAAAGCATTGTGGTGGACATGTTATGGTTTGGAGCTGCTTTGCTCCCTCAGGGCCTGGCCAACCTGTAATTATACAACCGACTATGAATTCTCTTTCATACCAGGGAGTGCTTGAGGAGAATTTGAGACCATCTGTGAAAAAGTTGAAGCTGAAGAAGTGAAAGGATAATGATCCCAAACATACAAGTAAATCCATCAAGGAATGGCTCAATGGTCTAGTCAAAGCTGAGTTCTGAATCACATTGAAATGCTGTAAAATCATGTATTTTGATGCGTTTGTGTTTTTAAGTGTTTTTGTTCCTTTTGCTTCAATTCCAAGGAACTATCGACAGTTCCAGACATTAATTCCTCACCATCATGACCACATAACCTACATTTTAGCTTCATACTTGTTACTGACATTTTATGGTAATTACTGAATTTTAAAGTAAATAACCAAATAACCCTTGAAATTAATAAATAATTTTAAGCCTGAAAATTAATAACTGAATTACAAGCCTGCGGTTAAAGCAGAGAAATTAAATCTGTTTTTTCTTTCTAGGTAGGTTAATCTTGCTCCAGTGGGCACACAATATACATAAAGTACTGTAGTGTTTACCACTATTAAAGAAGACACATAAGTTATGCACAAGTTATTGCGCTTTTCAGCCACGGCATACAGAAAGCAAGGCTTTAGGCTAACAGCTAGCTCTAGCATTAGCTCAGGTCTGCACTCACCCATATCTGAGCCCAGATTTGCTAATTCTTCCTGTTGTACAGGCATAAACAAAGAATAAAGCTGGCTAACCCCACCTTCATAATGCTGCAGAACACATAACCTGGGACCAACATGACAAACATTTCTTGAACATGCTATAGCATGTCCTGTGAAAAACTGGCCAATGCCCAATAGATTGTCAATGTATTTTGCATGCATTGTTCCCTTTTAATGTAAAATGAGCATTCCTAATCTTGGGTAGCACAAACGTAAGCAGGGTCCTTACTAATCACATTGTCTCACCCACACATCTTTACCAAAATTGTGTTCCTCTATGGATGCTTTCTCTCGAGCTGGAGAAACCTACCTAACGCATACATGCTGGATATTTAATATAACACTAAATACACTGTGTTCCCTGAGACTTTGAGGGTTTAAGTGTTATAGACTAAGTTTCTCTGTAAGAGTTATTCAACAATCATAAATTATTCACAAACTCAGACATTAATATGTAAAATATGAGAGTGATTAACTGTTCCACATACAGAACCTTAATGTTTATGAGGTTATCAGACTGTTAAGTTTTGTGGAATTGCGTGGGTTAAACAGGCCATTAATAACAGCACTGACCACCTCAGGCTACTGTTCACAATTTCTCATGGCCTGTGCCACTTTGTCCTTGACAAAAAGGGTGCTAACACTTAAAGCTTTGATACTGGATACTGGATAGCTGTGTGTTTATGTCTGTATTTGTGTGTGATACAGAAATATAGACGTAATCCCAAATCAGAGAGACAGGCAGCTTCTCCTACCATCTCTTTCTCTCTCTCTCTCTCTCTCTCACTCTTTCTCTCTCTCCCCTCCCCCCTTCCTCCTTTCCACTTCCTCTCACTACCTCTCTTTCTCTCTCTCTCTTTTCTCTCTCTCTTCCTTTTTGTTTAATCTCAGCTCTCTGGTGACTGTTTGACCACCCATATAATTTCTCCTGCATGCTGATAAAATGGCTATCGCAACAGCTGTGTTGTGTCTTCTTTCCATGAGTCTGTTCTAAAACATCTGTGTGTTATAAAATTATTAAACTCTCTCTCTCTCTCTCCCTCTCTCTCTCTCTCCATCCATCTCCCTCCTGACCTTTTATAGCACCAGTTAATCAGTTAATCTGCTTGCTCTGGTAGTAATTCCACCATCTAAGCACTGGGGGGCAGTGCAGTTCTTCACTTCTCACTGCACACACTCCTCTGTTGCTCTGTTGTGAACTGGTTGAGTATTCCAGACATGTTGTGGCTGCTGTGGTTGCACTGGCAACCTCAGCATCACTCTCATTACACAGGAAAGCCCATTTCTGATTGTATCACATTTTGATGTGTATTTACTTAAACAAGACACACACACACACACACACACACACACACACACACACACTGCCATACCTAAACACACACTGCGCAACCCACTTAAACAAGGTAATTAAAGCAGGTAAATTCATTCAGTGCTGAGCCTATGTAGCAGGGTTTTAATCATAATTATCTGTTCCCCACATGCTCTCTTTTTGTCTATTTATGTATGGGTGAATAGCAAGATTTGCATGCACTGACAAAATAAATTAAATATATCAGTAGCATTAATCCATATCCATTCCATGTTATCAAAGCAAATATATAGCCTGGTATGTAACCAGAAAGCTTTCAGCTGGAACCTCTCATACTCCTTACTCAAGTAATTTGTGAATCACTTATCTGTTCAGTGAATAGTTTTGGTGTCCAAGGACAAGCCCCAAGTTGCAAATATCATGTTATGCAGACCAGACACTCGCAGAAATAAAATAAGTGGGTTTTATTTACAAAGGGGCAAACCAAAGGTGTAGTCAATAAACCAGGCCAGGTCAGAATCGTGAGGGCAATAAACAGGTACATGGGGAACCAGAGAGCAAAGTAAATAAACATGCAAGGTTCAAAGGCCAGAGCAAAAAACAATACAAAGCCAAAATACAAAACCAAAGAGAATCCAAAACAGCAAACAAGGAACGAAAAAGGGTCTATTAACATGAGAGGTAAAAGCAGAAAAAACGCTCAGTATGCAAAAGACAAGTCAATTGGCAATACTTTGCAAAGAGCAACTGACACTGAACAAGTATATATACAGACAAAGAAACGAGAACAGGTGAAGGCATTTAGAACTCGGGGGAAGAGGATCTGTGCAACTGTTTGCGATTGGTAGGTATAGGGCCTGTGACTATGACGTCCAAACCAGATGAATCATGGGAGTTGGAGTTAACAGATTGGTTGGAGACTTCAGAGGAACCGAGTAGCGTGACAGCAAGAAAAGTGAAGCTAACATACACAACCAGCATGGCTAAATCACAAACACTTGCCGCAAAACAATGTCCAGTTGTTAAGTAATCTTAAACAGACTTGCTTATGGGGTTCTGACACTTACCCATGAAGACAAAAGTACAGACAAATTCAGGTCTCAGGATGGCTTATACTGTTTACAGTGGGTTGGAAAATTTTTCAGTTCATACCTGCAAAGAAGGAACTACTACGTTGAAATAGAGAATAATGTTTCTGAGAGCATAACAGTGACCTGTGGTGTCCCACAGAGTTCTATCCTTGGGCTGCTCTTATTTAATTTATACATGATTCCTCTTGGCCAAATCCTACATGACTGTGAGATATCTTGCCACACCTATGCAGACAATATTCAGATTTACTTGGCCCTCTCCCCAAACAACTATGGACCCCTTGACTCACTTTGTAAGTGCCCTAAGCTCATCACTAACTGGACGGGACAAAATTTTCTGTGGTTGAATGAAAATGAAATAAAGATTATTTTATTTGAGAATAGCAATGAGAGGCACAGACTAGTTGCCTATCTGGATTTGAGATCCCTAAAATCTACATAACTAGCACGTAACCTTAATGGACTTGGATCTCAGTTTTAGCAATCATGTCAAAACAATTACTAAATCATCATTTTATCACCTTAAAAACATCAACAAGATGAGAAATTTTCTGACTAAACCAGACCTAAAAAAACTCCACCACAGCTTTATTTCTAGCAGTACTGATTACTGTAATGGTCTCCTAACTGGACTCCCAAAATAGACGAAAAGGCTTAAGTTGATTTAAGTGCAGCTGCCAGAGTTCTCTATGAGTCAAAGAAGGGAACACATCACTCCCACTCCTAAATCCTTACACTGGTTACCAGTCTGTTACAGAATAGACTTCAAGGTACAATCATTGGGCTATAAATGGCTTAACGGTGTAGGAGTAGAGGCTTTACCTCATATGCTGCAGCGATATGAGCCGAGCAGAATTCATAGATCATTAAGAACTATAAGTTAGTCCAGCCGAAGGTAAAGACAAAACATGGAGAAACAGCTTTTAGTGCTGCTCTTAAATGGACCCAGTTGACAGAAAGCATTAGAAGAGCCTGACACAAGACACTTTTAAATCTGTGCTGAAGATGTTCACATTTCAGCAGCTTTCAGCTCAAAATACTGTTTAAAACACTGTCAGTACTTCTGCTCTTCTTATTATCTTATCCTTATTATTCTATTTTTAATTTGATTTTATTTATTTTTATAAATGTAGTGTTTATTTTCTTCTCTTTTAAATCTATTGTTTTAAACAGGTTTTTAATTTCTATTTTTCTACAGCTTTTACATTTTTTATTGGAATCATCCTTGTATTTTCTCATTTGTAAAGCACTTTGAATGACCACAGTGTATGAACTGTGTAATAGAAAATAAACTTGTCTCACTTTTAGCTATGCAATACGCCTTAATCTGTTTCTTTTTCCCCAAGTTTTTCCTTTAGCATTGTCAATCCAGCATTTGTACAGTGGCCAATGAGATAAATATTGTGTAGAGATGCACACAATAACATTAATCATGTTTCCTCAAGTTCCTGAGGAGCAGAAGTGCCCAGATATCACTGCGGTCAGATGCAACTTTCATTCTGTCTACTACTTATAATATTTTACATCTGACATATTATTTGTCACTTTCAAACTGGGTTATTAGTTCACTGAGGCCAGCCTAGCAAAGGTCAAGTGCCCATACTGTATAATACTGAAGTATGATGTATCATAAAGAGGAACACATGGAGGGAACATAGGGGCCTGGGAATATAGGTACACTCCCATTTGTTAGCTACATTAGCTTTGTAGCTCCAGCGCAAAACTAAAGAAGCAAACTTCAGACACCAAATATTTCTTTGATGACTGGCTACATCTGGGATAAGGAGAACATTGCATATATTTTGATTGTTAAATTTTCGCTAAACTATTTCTAAACAAATTAGTCGTTACAGCACCCCAATCAAGGAATGCCTATCCATTCTCTTGGAAGTCGTTCACCTAGCAGGGTTTAGATCCATCCCTAATTTAACACATCTGTTAGACATGCTAAAGATGGAACTAAACTCTGCATGGCTAACTGAACATGAGCAGAGCTACACAATGTAGCATTCTCAGTATTTAGCAAAACTATCAAAATAGGAATCAGATTTCACAATCACAACCTTGTCTATACACAGATGGAACTGAAGACACCGCTACTGAATATGCTCCATACTAAAGATATGTGGTGAAAAGACAGCTTCTCCTAATCTGATTAAAACAGATGAAGCACTCATATATTCCCAGATATGTGTGTGGTCAACATTAGCTTTCATTACTTGTAAGCTATATTAGCCTTATAGCTGCCATTCAAAAATGAAGAATAAACTTCAGATACCAAACATGTCTTGGCTGACTGACTACATTCAAGGTAAGGAGAAAACTGTTTAAGTTTGATTTTATGCTAAACGATGACTTGGCTCTCTCACTCCCTTACTCATTCTTTCAATCACTCCATATTAGACCACCCGCTGACCCTCCCTCTGTCCCTGCAGTGTGGGTCACCAGACACAGATGACTAATCAAGAAGGACTAATTCGACTAAGACACGGCTCTGGTGCTGCCAAGACACATCGTAAAACCAATTAAGAAGCACGAGATACTGCTGCCTCATCAAATCACCCTGATAGAGTCTCCACCCCCCCGCCCCCCTCTCTCCTCTCCTCTTGTCCCCAACACAGGCCAGGGCTAATGTGTCTGAACCAATTTGCACTGATCATTATTATTTTAGCGATCATTTCTGCTCATTCTCTCTCTCTCATCCACCCCCCACCACTACACACACACACAGCTCTATGGGACACTGGAAGTGTAGTGTAGATTAGTCTCATCAGCAGACATTCAGCCACACTTTCACACAGAAAGGGAGATCACACACCCACACATACATACACACCCATAGTAATACATATAGTATTGGGCTTAAAGACCACCCTTCATTGTTTCATTTCCCATCAAAACAGCCATAAAGTACAAGTTATTCACTTTTCAGGAGACATTTCTGAGGAGATATGAGATACAAATTAATCCACTTCCATTACTGGAGTTCTAAAAACTACAAAGAATAGAGAAAATGAGACTTCTAGCAATTGTGCAAGACTTGGTAGACCACCAAACCGTAACCATCAGATAAACAGCCTGTCCACCCTTCCACTGTGAGAAGACAACTCAACGCTATGTATCTGAAAGGATGTGTAGCCATTGCTGAGAAAAGGAAATAGACAAAAAGTAAGAAAGTTTGCATATCCACTGGTGTTCTCAGAACAATGGACAGTCCAGAACATCACTGAAGTCCAGAGTCCAGACCTCAACATCACTGAATGTGCTTACTTGGATCGCCACCACTTTCTAAGACTGAACTTTAAATGTGTGGAAAAGTATATTGGCACATTTCTTAGAAAAACTGAAAGCAAATCTTCTACACATAACAGAAGCTGTAAGGCAAAGGGTGCACACAATAAAGAGAAAACATGTAGTAATATGTTTAGTTGTTGCAGTTTCTGAGTAATTTGCTGTGTTACTTGCTTTTTCCTGACACTGAAAAATTAATAACTTGTACTTAATGGCCATTTTGAATGGAAATGAAATAACTAAAGGGTGGATTTTGAACAGTGCTGTACATCCTTGATACATTACACAGGAACATGTTTGCGCATACGTAGATGTAGCAATATCACAGCAAACCATAGCAGATAATTTACATTTATTATTGGTGCTGCGTTTTCATCTGTTTCTGTGCATTATTACAGAGATAAGGTGTATATTATTACTGTGTTATTATGAAGTATATTATTGTAAAACCCTCCCATAACCCCTCAAACCCATTAGAGAGCTTCTATTGCTTAAACTGCTTCCATTTTAATTGCTCTCCCTCACAGCTACATAACTTACATATTGGTTCCATTCTAATTATGAGGTCTTTATAGCAGTTACTGAATTATAGGTTTTAATATTAATAACTGTATAATAGGTCTGCAGTTTAAGAGGTTAAGAGCTGTTGCTGTTCCCCATTGTAAATGCAGACTTCAGTGTGAGTGAGTGGTGGCCGCACCTGTTGGGTTTGGGAAAGAGCACACAGGTGTTAGGCTTCCTAATGAAATATTCATCTGCTGCACGGCTGATGGCTTTTGGGTTTTCCTTCTTGGGTGGTCTTTCCAGAGACAGCGGTGTCTCCACTTTTGGCCTTAGGAGCCCCAGATACGGAGGCAGCATGTGGATGAAAATCTGTAAGGAACCAAAATGAAATCAGTGCTGTCAATTTTGTTTATGTCAAGTAATCTACTGAATATTTTGACAATCAGGTTTGGTAAAAGTCAAAACAATAAAAATGGACTTAACTGAACTAAGCAAACTATGGATGGACTTTAAATGTTTCCAAAATATTTTCATGAAAAAAAATCATGAAAACTAGTAAGCCTTTTTAAAAATCTTGACAATAATCAATGATTAATTTTTTTATCAAATGATGAACTGATATCTGAAAGCAGTTAATTGTAGATTGTGTGGTGTCAGAGATTAGAACCTGTGTAGAGCACTGTGTAGTTCAGGTCTTTAAAATCTGCCATAAACACTAAACGTTTAATGGTAGCAGTTCCACGAAATTACTGAAGCAGCTGCCAATAAACGGTGCGTTTGTGATGCTAGTGTGTAATTAAGATAAAAACAGCATCTGCTCTTATTGTCAGTGAGTGGCAGAACCTTCAAAGTTTCCTTCAGAGTGAATATAACTGTACACAAAAACTGCTGACGAGAAACAAAGGTCAGTATGTAACAAAAATGTACTTCTTCATTGCAATGAGATTGATTAATGAGTCTTGCAGTGCTTGTCACAGAAAGGCAAACAGATGCCCTGCTGTTCACGAGCTACAACAGATAGCATTGATGAGCTTTGTTCCATCGTTCCAGTGCAAAGCGTAGGAGCCTTTTAACAAGCCCTGTGCCTCACGCATGAGGTGAAATTTTCTACCCTTGTTTGGTTTTAATTACCGATTGTCATGCATTGTTTAGATAAAGGTTTAATTCACAAGTAAACATTTACACTTGTTAAGGTGCAGTAAATGCTGCCCTGGATCAAAGAACTTAAGAGCATAACTTAAGATTCTTTGTTTCAGGGCCATTTCCTTGAATAACCTTGAATGGCAATAACTCACAAAAAAAAGCAGTGAGGTAGTGAGCAGCTGCCAACTATTTAAGCTACAGACAGCAGAGGCTGCCAGGCATGACTTCACAAAGTGTCCAAGAGACAGAAAGTGATGCTCTGAGGGTCCATGCACTGCGCACACACACACACACAAGCCCAAGGGTCAAATCCACAAAGAATCTTAAGACAAAGAGTGCTTTTTGGGGTTTAGAAACAAAAAAGGAGCTTAGAATAGCACTTAGATGATTTGTGAATATAAGTCACACAGCAAGTCATACAAACACACAGTAAGGGTGAGCAATATTATAATGTGTTAACATTATTACGATAAACTATGTCACAAGATGCTCTTTTTGCAACCATCACAAAGAAGACTAAGGACCAATTATAGAGAGGAGCCTGTAAACAGCAACAACAGCAATAATCAGTGTATAATAACTGCATATGAAAGGGGCATTTCGGCCTAAAACCAGCACTCAATACGTCATTTGTTGAATTATGCAGTAGCGCAGCACTGCAACCCTCAACCTCATCAGCTTGATAGAATTCACCATTTTGTATCCTTTTGTATGTTTTTGTTCATCAATGTTCTCTCACCACAATACCCAGCATGCATCACACTAATACATCATACAACCATTGGGAATTCCCCCAAGGCAATAAAGAAATCCTGATAGCTAGCATTGCCACTGATGTAGAGGCTAATAAATACAGACAGGATATTTGGCTTCCTAGCAGTAATGTTTGCTATTTGGCTTCCTAGCATTAGTCAGCAACTATTCATCCCAAAGCGCTTGTAGTTTCAAAAGTTCCTCCCACCTTCAGCATATATCATCTGAAGGGGAAAAAATTGAAAACCTCACTCTCGAGACTACTGTGGCACCACTGCAGGGAGCAAGTAGACGTGTTTACAGCAGATGTAGCAATAATTACATTTTACATTTTGGCCAGAGTGCCTCTTCAACAAGTAGGTGATTGGACGTGAGCCCATTACATCATTTTCATATTTTATTTGATTAATTCTTCTTAATTACTATATTTTTGCAGTTACATTGAAAAAAAAAGTTATTGTACTCATTTTCAAATCTCAATACATATTGTGTGTATCATGAAAATGTCTTCAAAAGTCATAAACAGCTAAGCTGATTTAATTCTGAATAAAAAAGCAGTTTTGTTGTGTCACTCTTAAGTGTCTGTTTGCATAAGAGGTTTATCTATCACAGTAAGGGGGTTAGTGACATCTGTTGGTTTTCTCAGAACCAGAATTAAAGCCTTCCAGTGAAACAGCACAAATCAAGTTGGACTGAGCCCCAAACTGGTGACTAAGATCCTGAGCCATCAATGTTAGACATGCACATACTGTAAAGCACTGTTAAGCAGTTATAAAGAGATTTTTTACACGACTTTCACCTACTTCCAAATGTAGCCAGTTAAGACATGTTTAGTGTATGAAGTTTGTTTCCTTAGTTTTGCACTGAAGCTACAAGGTTAATGTAGCTAACAAAGAATGGAAGTTTTTAGTTTTTAGCAATTAGAGTCACAAATGCTTAAATCACCACATGTGCGCAAACTGTGTTGCGGTGTATGCTGCATAGCTAAAAACAGTAGAAGTAACTTGAAGCCTGAATTTTGTCTGTACTTCTGTCCAATTTCATACATCACAGTGTCATACAGAGGCAAAAACCACATAAGCAAGTCTACATGAGATTACTTAATTACAGCTTGTGTAGTTTGAGGTAAGTGTTTGATGATTTAGATGTGCAGTTTGTATGATGCTAATTTGCCATCTTCAGACATCAAAGCATGTCTGCATTGACTACTTTTGGCTTAAGGCGAAAACTGTGTACATTTTTTCCAGAACATCACCTAAAGCAGTGAGCATAAGTTTATTACAGATCCTTTTATGTGGGACACAGTCCAACTGCCTAAGAAACAAGTAAAAACTATAGTGAAAAGAAAGCCACAGAGTCCAATTATAATAATCTGCTACTCTACAAATGTTACACACTCTCACTTCCACATGCACTTTTCATTCCTCTTTATTTAACTTGTTTGTACTACTTCTTTCTTTATGTGCATTTCTTATTTTTTCCACCATCTTGCATTCTCAAGAGGTTCTAGCTCCATTAGAGGATGATAATTTGTGTGCTGGCCTGTCTCTCTCTCCGTTCTTGGTGGTGAAGGAGTCATGGTGATCCGGAGGAGAAAAGCCGCTCACCCCTGCTCTAATGGACTTTCAATAATGTGGAGGCCAGCGCCACTGATAGAGGTTAATGACATAACACGGCGAGCGAGCTGTTTGGAGAGCTGCGGTTTAATTCACTTTGGAGTTCTTGCTAAACTAAATCTTTCTCCATTTCTATCGCTTTTCATCTTGTCCTTTTTAGTTCCAATGTGAACCCCTGTCACTCGTTCTTTTTTCTTCCTTTTTTCTTTTTCTCAGAACACCATGTGAGACTGTTCAAAGAAGAGTGAATGAAAGTGCTGAATGGAGGCTTTTCTTGAATCCGTGGTTTTACAGGAAAGTCATGAACCTGGCAAAAGTGGCTGACGTCATTAAGCTTGCTGCAAGGACAGCATCTCATTTGCTCATAGTGACACTCAAATCAAGCCTTCAAACCACTTACCCATGTTTTGCTACAGTTTCATGTTTGTCACCAGCTAAGCAAAATATCCACCAATACTTCATTGTTCAAATAACCTTAAACGAATAATGTAACAAAAATCCAATTCACAAGATTTCCTTCTTACCCTACATAGTCGATCAGCCGAAACATGTTTGGTGTTAAGTGTTTTACTTTCATACATTTTTATAGATAAAAGACTCAGTATCAGAAACCAATTAAGCAAGACTACTCAACAACTCAACTCAGTTTAAAGAAAGTGTGATGATTTAGGTATGTAGTCTGCGTGGTGCTAATTGATGGGGTATAAACTTCCACCACTTCTTAGCTACATTAGTCACGTAGCTCTAGTGCAAAACTAAATAAGCAAACAACTGACACCAAAAATGTCTTTGCTGATCGACAACATTTGGAGAAAGTATAAACCTGCCTCAGAAATAACTGATCAGTCAAGACGAGTTTTGCTTCTTTAGTTTACTGCTGGAGCTACGAGGCTAATGTTGCAAGAACGATACACTAGAAGTCAATAATAACCCACATCTTCTCTGTAAATACATCCTTAAAATTTCTCTCAACCTGCTCAGACTGCATCCAGGTCTTCATTAAGGCTGTCAGAGTCGTTTAGGACACAGTATAACTTACTGTGAACTATAGACAGAAATAAAACATCTCTATCTCAGAATATGACATGTTCCAAATACATATGGACTAAATTTCTGTTGTTTCTACTGATAAACATATATATTCAGTTAAAAAAATCAAGATTAACAGGTATTTCCCAAAAGAAAAACTGGAAAAAATTGAAATAGCAAATAGTAGAGGTGCAGGAAAAATCGATTCTTAGATGCATCGCGATGTGGACGTGAACGATTTTGAATCAATTCACAAATGGCAAAAATCGATTTTCTAAATATTTAATTTATAACGTAATGTTGACGGAACACAAAAGGCAGAACTTGGAAGTGCGGAAGTGCAGCGCCCGGACAGTCTGTGACAGCACATAACAAAAACACAAGTGGATGAGTGAGAAATCCGACCGGCTCCCTCTGCATTAAAAGCCAGGTTAGATCAGGAGTCACAGCACAAATGTTAACATTTTGTCCTTTCAACAAAAGTCAAACCACCTTGGGAGCCGCAACATTTAATGTCCAATATGTCTCAGTATGTGCTGATGTCCTAGAATAGGCTAAAAAAATATAAGCGAAAATGCGGACTTGCTTTGCTTTGCTTTAAGCTTTAGCTCAGCTACAGCCACTTTCCTCCAATTTCCACCAGAAAACTTTTCCTCAGAAGTAGACCAGTTTCCTGTAAAATGTCTCTCAGCGTTCGACTGTTTTACGAGGTTGAAGTCGCTTCTTATTCTCCAGTTTCTTGTTCGAATTTACCCGTTCCACCTTAAATGTAAATGCGGCACCATTTAAGGTGGAACGGGAGAATTCGAAAGAGAAGCGACTTCAGCTTCGCCACTTTTTAGCGTTTGACAGTCTGTCATTGCAGATTTAACGTACCAGGAAACCAAATGCGCTGCTTATAAATGCGAATAACACATCGCTGCTGTGTGACCTGCAGTCTGCACACCAGTTCTCAGTCGTTGCGAAACAGGGCTTTCGCGCTATGTTGCACACGACCCGTCTCAAAGATATTTTACTGACACAGCGACCCCTCCGTCCCAAACAACGAGACCGAAGCCGAAGTTATAAAATCACTAAAGAAAACGGGTAGAATAGCTGTAACATGTGCTGCATGGACATCCATCACCACTGGATCTTATTTCACTGTAACTGCGCATTTTATTGCAGATGAGTAGCAGCAGCTAGCAGAGCACTGAATGAGAGCCTTCTAGTTCACTTGCCACATCACTTCCATTTGTTTTATTAAAAACAAATTGGAAGTAAATTCATTATGGATCATTACAAATACTTTGCTTTAAAAGTACCAAGTCACTTTAAATAACACTGAGTCACTTAGTCACTTTAAAATGTATATTGTCTCTATATTCTGTGTATATTTCGTGTATATTTTGTGTATATTTAATATATTTCATTTTTTCTTGTATTTTTATTTTTACTTATTTACTTTCTGTAGAGTGATTAGCTGAGCCTCACCACAAGCATTTCAATGCATAAATGTCCTGACATGTTGTGCAAGTGACAAATAAACTTGAAACTTGAACTCGAAACTTGAGCTCACACAGTGAGAAAATACAAATGCTACATAGAAAAAAAAGATGCATCGATAATCGTTTTATAATCGTATCGCAGCCCTCTGAATCGTAATCGAATTGTGAGGTGCCTAGAGATTCCCACCCCTAACTGGTAGCTATATGGCAAATTTTTGCTCATTTTCTTATCTCACATTAAACCACTCTGTGCCACATAGACACATCTACATCTACTAATAAACCACATCAAAGCCTGCACGACTGGGCGTGAATGAAGACCTGGGCGGGTTGAGAGATTCAGATAGCGTTTGTTAGCAATGTCAGCCTCATAGCTCCAGTACATAACTAAAGAGACAAACTAGAGAAAACAAATATGTGCTAGCTGATCAACTATATCTGGGTAGGTGGAGAATTGTGAAAATTGTGTAATTTTTCGTTGAACTGTTCCTTTAGAAGTCATCATATCTCCCCAGTCACAACAGGAATGCTCTTGCTCTTGGAGGGTTGGAGGCCAACCCTAATTTAACACACCTAATCAAACACTAAACTGTGCATGGCCAACTGAACTGACTGTGCTGTATTTACCAAACATATCAAACTAGGTTTTCCATCTCCAGCCCTGCCAACACACAGAGGAAACTTTAGACACTGCTGCTGAATGTGCTCCATACTAAACATGTGGTAAAACCTTAGATATGTGCAGTAGTAATAGTGTATTTGCCGTTGTTGGCTGACCTTGCGCACCCACACAGGCATGTGGTGTGTGTTGGGTGAGCGGTGGTGCAGGTTTAACACCACCACACTGAGGATGACTGAGCAGGTCACCAGGATCATGGTGAACATCAGGTAGTTCACGATGATGGGCACACCCAGAGAAGTCTCAGGGACTTTGTCAGCCAACAGGAGCAGAAAGACAGTCAGGGTCAGCAGTACGTTGATGGACAGACCCATTTTCTCTCCTGAGAATAAGAGGAAGAAGACATGTATGTTTACAATATTTGCTACTAACAAAAATATTATATCACAAGGCTTAAACATTTTCTTGATAAATAATATGTACCAGGGTATTTCGTTTTTCTGAGGTGTACGATCAAGTAAGACTGGACAAAATTTACCAGTGAAAGTGCTACATTTAAGAAATGCTATGAGTAACTATGAGCACAATGACTTCGTAACTTAACATTTGAGGAATTTACTATTTATGAAGTAGGAAATAACAAATAAATAGTAAAAATAATCACGTAAAATAACAGTAAAAGGCTGACATGCATCTATACATTGGTTGCTGTAGTTTACAGGCTCTCTATAGTTGGTCCAACTAAGTCTTTGTATGACACAAGCAGTTGTTCTGTGTTGTAGAAGTACTGATGACACCCAAGACATACTCAGAAAAGAATATCATAATATTATTTATATCATCATATTGTCCACCCCATTTCTTTCATATGCTGCTTTCTTTACGTACAAGATGCACGTAAATAGAAAAACACGTCATTCTCTAATGTGCAGCTTCATCTCATAGGTCACTGAGTTTGGACTGGATAATTGTATCTAACAGCAATTTATGGAGTGGACTAAATCATCATAAGCACAATGAAGATCATTTTAGCGGTCATCTAATGAAGTGTAGCACTGCTGTTATAGGCCACAAGAGGGATTTATCCAGTGATTTACCGCTAGCTGGTCCATGTAATTTAACACCAGTTAACTTAATGGGACACGCAGTTAGGAGATCCTACTCTAAATGCTCTGACCCTCAAAAACATTGGCAGAAAATATATACTAACACAAGAACTAAATCACCAAACTCTAAACAATCCAATTTTATACAAAGTCTCAAATCCAAGCCAAGAGGTAACTGAAAAGTGAGTGCATGGCCTGCATTAAGTCCAAAAGGATAACTACTAGCTTGTTCCTTGATTATATATTGATGACAAACAGTAAACACAGTGCAAACATAGACTACTGGGTCTGGCTTTCTAAACATATATTAAAGCACAGTTTAAATTTCAAGACTTCTTCAACTGGTGACAAAGCAATGGCTTGGCCAAAAACACAATTTTCCATGCAAACTGCATGTTCAAATCATCACACACTTGCTTCAAGCCTAATCAAGTTGTTACGTAATCTGTACCTGTGTTGCTTATGTAGTTTCAGACAATTTAAGACATTCTGTTATCTATAGAGTGATTGTGTGTGTGGATGTATATGTCTGTCTGTCTGCCCTGCGATGGACTGGCGACCTGTCCAAGGTGTATTCTGCCTTCCGCCCAATGACAGCTGGGATGGGCTCCAGCACCACCCGCAACCCAGAAGAATAAGCGGTTTAGATGATGTGTGTGTGTGTTATCTGCATTAGCCTTGTAGCTCCAGTGCAAACTAACAATGTGAATTTCAGACACCAAACTTGCCTTGGCTGATCAATTACATTTAGTGTAAGGGGGAAATTATGTACATTTTATTTTTGGCCAAACCTTCACATTAAGATTAATCTAAAACTGTTCCTGAGAAGCTGAACACAATAATAGTCCACCTGTCAACAAACATAGGAAAATAAAATTGTTGCAATTATCTAACCCCAAACTAAGTAGGACTTTCAGCAGATAACAGATATAGTCCTAATCTGTACTAGGAAAACTAGTCACTGAAGTCAATGTTTTTCAACCTCCAGACTGTCCACATTTTTGCTCTGTCCCAGTTCTCTACTGTGCTAGATATTCAGGCAGTGGATAGTGGGGATTTACCAGCATCAGGTGGCAGATAGAAGTTAAAGATGGCAATGATGGTAATGAGGATGCAGGGCAGGATGATGTTGACGACATAGTACATTGGCTTGCGTTCGATGATGAGGTAGAAGGTGATGTCTTCATACAGGTCCTCTTTCTTCACATTCTTTCTGGATGGCTTGTGACGGACATGCCACTCGCCACTCTCTGTGGAAACAGGAATTAAGGGGAGTGTGTAGTGGGGTAGTAGAGGGGGCGGGTAGTGGAGTGTATCTTTGTGTGTATGTACTATACAGTTTGTTTTCACTAAATCCTTAATTTAACCTTTAGCATTCTAGAATTTGTATTGCTGTATTGCTATGCATTCAATTTACACGACAGTTATTTATATGTACTTACATAATTACACAGTTACATAATGTATTACATTTACATTTGATTTACATTCTGTACTGACAGGTTCAAGACCTGAACATTTTTGATGTCTGAGAACAAATGTATAGCAAAGATGGCTTTCCTTTTTACAAAACAAATCTCTATGTACAAAAATAAAAAATAAAAACATATTGTCTGTGCATGTGCTTTGTATAAGTGTGACTATTTTGTGTTTGCTAAATTGTATTCAGCGTAAAGGACAATCTGCATTCAATATATAAGTCCTTTTCAGTTCTCAGTATCCGTTACCAAGGCTAAGGCCACTGGAATAATCTAACCTTGTCCTGACTGCTGCTGTGAGTAGCTGAGTTAGTGAATAACACATTGGCTGTAATAAATGCCTGCAGACACCATTCTTATGCTGAAAGTTTCATGGGGAAGCCTCTACTGTGTTTTTCTGCTTTAATATGAGCTGGCTGTGTGTATCTGTACCGCTGAAGCCTGTGTCATAGATGATCTCCCGTATCTCATTGCCTTTCTCATCCAGAGCATAGTGAAGATCCACCTCAGAGGAGTCATAAGTGTACGAGCGGAACACCATGGTGCAGTTCTGCCAGTCGAAGGGAAAATACGTCACCTGGAAAAAAAAGAAGGAATTTGGAGGCAAGACAAAAGTAGGAGTGTGAGAAAGAGAGGCTACATCAAAGAGCGTGTCAGTGTGGGGTTACTCTCAAAAAAAAAGGCACTAAACTGTCATTGGGGTGGTACTGCTCTTGCCACTGGGGTGGTACCCTCAAGGGTATGTCTTCAGTACTTTTTAGGGAACATAATTGTTTCATATTTCATTGAAATTATATATTTTTTAATTACACTGACTCCACACACCCGATCTTGACTCCAGGCTTTTTATTCTATTGTTCTGTTTTAAAATATTACATTATGAAAATGTACAAAAATGTAACTTTTCCCTGTGAAAAAAAACTTGCTAAAGATACCACTGGACCTTCAAACCATTGTTGTTCATTTGAGGGCACATTTATATTGTTTGTACCTTGATAAGCAAAAAACGTACCTGCACAGAACCTTTTTTTCTGACAGTGCATTGATTTGCTTGCGTATATGTGCCCTATGACATGCATTAGCTCCTCTTTCAGATCATCCTTTAATCACATCTCTTAGATTTTATTGTGAAAGCTATGTATTCACGCACACACCTATACAAGCATGCACACACACAGTCAATTTTCAGATGACAGATAAAACACAGGAAAGCTAGAGCAAAGACAAACAAAAGCAGAAATAATAATGAAGGAAGGTGAAAAGTTCAGAAAGTGGTAAAAATAGTTGAAAAGCTTGAATGTATGTGTGTGTGGTTGTGTGTGTAAGTATGTATGTGCTGGGAGGACTGTGTAGAAAAGAGCTGAGGGTACCTTCATAACTTAGTCAACATGGACATTCATAATCATTATTTAATTTCAGATTCAATGTTCTATAGTAGATAGTGATGTTAGCTAACTGATGCCCACACTGCAGCTGTCTGACTTGCGAAATGTAGCTGAGACAAACATTGGATAAAAATGTGAATTATTATTATTTATTATACAAAGGCAAGCGAACAGCAAGTGAACAGCTTGCAGCTTTCCATGCACACTACCTCTTGTAATAACATGGGTCACATTAGAAACATATTTTATATAGACATGGTGGAACACACCAACAAACTAACATCACACCGTAAGATTTGGTCAAATTATTATTTTATTATTAAAATTATTTGATACATTATTCTTTCTCAAATTTTTTATAAGAAGTAAAAACATTTATTTATTTAACCTACAGCAACAACTACCAAACTATAAAAAATCACAGCAAGAACAAATTTAGTTCACAAGTTTCTGACCAGAAACACCAGCATTTTTTCCCTGGTTTGAGCAGGCTTCTCAGTGGTATGACCACATTAACTACCATGCAGAAAACAAGTCTGGAGAAAAGGGCCGCAGATATTGATTAAGCAAATTAGGCTTTAGCTAATCCTTCAAGTCAATATTCGTGGCTCTTTCTTCTATGGTGTGGGAAAATCGGCTTTTTCTCCCCACTTGCATGGCACCACACCCCTACACGATATGAATCAGTGATTGTATGCGATGGTATACTGCACACCATCTCACAAGCCTTTAGTAAATATTTTATCAACATGTACATGTGTGATTTTGTTTTTCTCAGAATAAACGTGGTAAGTCTTTAATATGTAAAATTTTTGCAAAAGAATAAAATAAAGATGTAATGGGCTCCCAAGTGGTGCAACGGTCTAAGCGTTGGGCCTATTTGTGGGTGGGATGGATGGCCCTCTCTCTCCCCTCATCACTTTAGCACAATGCGAGCCAACGCGGGCGTCTGTTAGCCGATGTAACAGAATTGGGCAGTTAGCTCTCTCCTCCAAGTACGTTCAGCTGTCCAATGACATTGCATCAGCATTAAAAAGATGTTGTGGCTGGCTTCACATGTGTTGGAGGAAGTATGTACTAACCTTCACCCTCTCAGCTTGGCAGTACTGTGTGATGGGGGAGACCTAGCTAGTGGGTGGAATTGGATATAACTACACTGGGGAGAAAATCCAAAAAATAAAAATATAAAATAAAAAATAAAGATGTGATTTGATGGGTGCAATGTAGTGTAGTGAGTTTGATGATAATGCCCTACCTTAACTCCACAGGAGCTGCGGTAAAGGGCAGGAGGATTCCACGTCACTCTGCCATTACTGTACGCCTGGACATGAACGTGTAGAGCCACGTGGAACACACCATCATTACTGCACACAAACAAGGCATACCACAGTGCTTACTATGTGCTTTGTTATACCTTCACAGCTCTTAATGTGCTAAATATAAATACTGAGTAGTAAACATGGTACATCTTGAAATCTGATTTACATTTAAATTACATTTACTCTAGTTTTAACTTTCGCTATCAACATCATGAATCATTTACCTACAGAAACATCATTTACATGAAAAAAAGCAGAAACATTACATGTTTTAACTGAGTCATCAGAACAGGGCTTGCTGAGAAGTACATACTGGATATTGAACCTTCTAGTTTGAGCACGCGTACTGGACCATTGACCATCATTCTGCAGTTACAGAGGGTCTTTTGCATGGAAGAGTTATTAACACCTTGATGCTCTTGTTATGAGTGTCACATGCACTTTGAAGTTTTTGTCTGATTGCAGACCACATCCATTGCGTCTTTTACAAAAGTTCTTCCATTTTGATGCCCTTATAGTAAAATGCTCTATAAATGCAAACAATATGGGACCTGCAAATGCAACACATGTAAACAGTCAAAAATGATTGCTTTACTGTGGTGGGATATACGACTAATACTGCTAGAGAGAGAATCAATAAGTAATTAGAAAGAAATTAAATATTTTGGCTTTGCACTCCCACATGTTGGATTTCAAATGTGGTTATAATGCAGTGTTTACTTCAATTTGCAATGTTAACTTTAATTTGAAGCTATTTACCTCTATCTTTTGAATCATATAGTGAAAACAGTATATTTTATACATTGACCCCTTCATTTAAGGGGTTTTTGGTTTCTGCTTGTTTCTGCTTTCAGTCTTGTCTGCAGTAAATGAAATGCATGCTCTGTGGGGCTCAGGACAGATAATTGACTAGTCAAGTCAAAAGCATTAAACTTTCTGGCCCTGAAAAACTGTTGAAATAGTATGTTTCTGGTCATTGCCCTGCTGCAAGGTGAAGCACCACCCACTCAGTTTTTAATGAGAGAGATGTTTTGCATTTTGCTCACTGTTTTGTTGAATGCCTCACGTCTATGTGCCCCATCTTTTGTGTGAGATGAAAACAGTTCAACTTGAAGTGGTCAAGTAGCTTATATGTCATAAGCGCTTTTTCTAAAGGTTTGATAGTCGTTGCAGTCACTGTGTTGCTTACCCACTGCAAAAAAATTAGTGTAAAATTACCAGTAATTTACTGTTTATTTACAGTGTTCATACTGTATTATAACATTACAATGCTTTACTGTATTTGGACAATTTTCCTGCACTCTTGTATTGCTAGTGTACAGATCATATGTGCTTTAATGTCCAGTTTATAATCAGTTTATATGTAAACAGTTTATATGTAGACAACTCTATTTAGCGAATTTCTGGTAGCAAATGTTTAAACATCTGTGCATTCTTTTACATACTTAAAACAATCACACTATTTTACAGTTAATTTACATGAACTGTAGATGAAAGAATAAAAGCAAATGAACAAAAACTAACAAAACAGCAAGGAATACTGGAAAGCTGCTCAACACTGCACAAAGTACCGCTCACTTTCCCAATACGCTTAGCAAATAAAAGCCAAATTTACATCAATTCTTCACAGTGACATATGATTTTATATATCTACATTATCATGACATAAAACACTCCACTGTAGTACAGCAAAAGGGAGCACTGCAGCTAGAAGAGTCCAAAAAACGTAGCGTGAACCCTGAAGATAAAAAAAGACAGTTTTTCAGACTTCCAAAATTCCATGTGAACCTCTCCATACTGCAGACTTCATCCTTCTGCAGCCAAAGTGTCACCAGTAAAGACCAGTGAGTTAGTCCAGCTGGCAGCTAAACATGGCCATGTTGGCATGGTGAGGTGGCAGTCTTTGGGTCATAAGCAGTTACTTTTCCTTTCTCCACACACTCTTCATACCATCACTGTTCATTCATGTTATCTGTCCATGAGACTTCCTTCCCAGAACTTTATAGGCATTTTCATATACTTTTTCAGAAACTGTAATGTAAATTTTCTGTTCATGAGCCTATTCAGTGGTTTGCATCTTGTGGTAAACCTCCCGAGCTCATTCTGGTAGGTTCCTCTTTTCATGTCTTTCTTTGGAACATCCACATCTACACCCTGTTGAAGGATGCATTCTTCAGTCATTTACTACTAAGGTCTTCTGTGAAGTGCCAGGTTGTTTACTATTTCTAAGCTAACTAGTGCATTTATGCTTCTTAAAAATAAAATGTTCCAAATTGCTGATTTCAAAACGCTATCAAAGCTCTGTCTTTGATTGATTTATTGTTGATGTTTTCCAGCATGAAAATGGCCTGCTTTACTGGCATTGATATATTTTTGAACTCAACTTTAGACCTGCTCTCTTGTGGACGAACTAATGATGCAACAATACAGCTGGCCAACAAACAACCAGCCAACCAGCCAACTGTCCGATTACTTACGGCCAAACTGAAATAGGGGGCCTATTTATAAAAGGGGCAGTGATTCCCACATGAACTACCCAGTGTAGATGTAAATACACTCTTATAGATTAAGGTGCTAAACACAGTTATTTGTAGTGATGCCATAGAAGAACCACTTTGGTTTCATAAAGAACCTTTCAATAGAGGGTTCTGACATGTAAATAAGACGTGAGTAAGAAGAACCTACACGTTATGTAACAGTTGAGCCAAAACAACAAAAAATTGCATCACTGTCCAATTACATAGTGTTGCTGTCCCAAAAAAACAACAAAAAAAACAACGTATATCACCATGTTTTTCTACTACCTTTCTTAGTTGGAAGAAAAAATGTCTTAACAAACATTAAATGTAAAGAACGTCTTTGCCTTCTTCTGTAAAGTTACCATTTTGGAAACTGTTTTTTTGGTTTGGAGAATGATGGTATTTACTGCACTGTAAATGATTATCTTTAATGGTGTGATCTTAATCAGAAGACCCATGAAAATTTCAGAAGACCCTTGGCCGCTCTTTTTTTACATGTAGAGGCAAGCTGTATCAAAGATTTGCATAAGTGACAATAGGAAGTTTGAAGAACCTTATTGAATATGTTCTACAGCACAACCGTGCTCCTGTCCAGTCTTGAAGTATTGTACTGCTGTGCTGCAGAGATTAATCTCTGCTCTTATATACCTGAGTCAACTCACAAAGGGTTTGCTATTGCTGATATTAAGCTGATGAGACATGTCTGATCTATTAGACCTACGTTGTGCAGCAACACTATCTGACAGAAATAAATTAATTTTATCACTAAATGATAACGTAAGGTTGAATGAAGACTCTGAAACCAGCTTTATGATAGGCATGCCCTTCATTTTTTAAAACATTTTCTCACAACGAAGCACAATAAAAATCTTATCCATGAGTTCAAATTTACCTCAGCGACAGCAAATTAAAGAGTAATCCACATATTTATCTATAATCTAAGAGGCACCGTACAGTTCTTATCATGTTTGTACCTAATTGTTCTTCTCCTTAACAGATATAGCAGTAGGCCAGGAGGCAGCATTAATTACTGAAGTTGAGGAGAGGAGAGTGAAAACTCTCTGGGCTACTGTTTCATCTCTTTGGTAGACGTGGGAGACGCTGAGTGGATTCCGAGGCAGCCAATACGGCTGATATTGGAAATCCATGCTCTTTAATTGGCTATAATGCTGAGATGAACAAATTTACAGCATAGTTAATGTGAGTCTGCCTTCTACACACTGTTACTCAGTGTGTGTGTGTGTGTGTGTGTGTGTTTGTGTGTGTGAAGAGAAAAAGAGAATGAGAGAGGCTGAGAAAAAGACAGAAGGCCTAATAGTTTCCAGGAGCTAAAAAACACAAGTCTACAGTGTTTAGTACATTTTTATGTCATAGAATCTTTATTTACATTCTTTAAGTAAAAAAAAACAACTGGAAAATTGGCCAACCCATGGTTTCTAGGTAGATATAGTTAAGCAAGCTCTCCTACTGATTAAAACTTCAAGAGCTGAAGGCCTAACGCATTAGATTATCCGTCAACATAACTACGAAGTGACAGAGGAATTACATTTTGATTTCCAACGGGCAGAACCAATTTCATGGAAAAAGGTCACTCTAGGCCTTTGGAAGTACCAGATACATCACTGACTGTGAATACAGCAGCTTCATCAGCAGGTTGTCAGAAATGGAAAAACAGCTGCAGCAGCTCTGCAGAAGCTCACTACTGAAAGTGTCACTGTGAAACCACTACAAGGTAAACTATGTACGAATATGTCTGTCAATGACCGCAATGATAGTTGTTACACTTTAGTGTTCAAACAATGCCACTGCATTAAATGAAAACACAATACCACAATGCACTGCTACATTCTTATCCATTTAAATTATGGAATATATTGGCAATGTGCTGTAATGTACTCCAACTCACTTGTTGATAAGAACGATGTCTGGAAGCCACACTTTTCCAGCAGGAATTCTCAGTACTTCAATTCCTTCATGTTGTTTGGATCCCAGGACAACCGGTGATCCTTCCACTCCTGCACAAACCAATGCATGAATATAGTGTATGACAAAGTTTGTTATTGCTGTGAGGATTTGACTGTATTCAGCCACAAGAGCATTAGTGAGGTCAGGTACCGATGTTGGATGACTAGTTCTGGATCACAAATGCTACTTTAACTAATCCCAGAAGTACTGGATGGTGCTCTATCACTACAGAGAATGCAGTTTCACTGCTCCACAGCTCAACATTGTGAGGCATTGTAGCCTCTAGAGGATGCTTGGCATTGGGCGTGGTGAACTTATGCCTATGTACAGCTGCTCCAGAGCGTCCCATTCTATTACCAATGGTTTTCTGTGGAAGTTATACAAGCTGCTGCATATTTTAATGCCTGTGTCTGCAGTGCACCTGGAAAGAGCTGAATTATTTTATTAGAAGGAGTGTCTAGATACTTTTGGACAAACAGCTTATTTCACCTGACTACAGACCAGCACTTTTAGCCTGAGATGTTCAATAACTGTGAGCTACCATCCTCATGTCTGTGGCATCATCCAATCAAAGAGCACAATACAGACCGTGGTACAAAAGGCAAGTAAGGACAAAACGAATAGGAAACAAAGTGTGACACCCTGGAAATGAGAAATCTAACCAGTTCATCATTTCATCACATTATTTCAAATTTGCTACCTTCTGCCATTAATTATACTGCATGCAATTTCTCTGTGCATTTGTCCGTGAATAATATCTGAGGCATTTGCATAATTTTTCGTTTTGCATAATTTGTTCTTTATTATTTCTAGCGTTCATAGCTTGTGCATAATGGATGTGTGTGTGTTGTGTTGACATTTTGGCCTGGCAAGTTACCGCCAGCATTACACAAATTTCCCAAAGAAAGGCTTTCTGAATTTGATATGACGGACTGGTTACATTTCTCGTTTTCAGGGTGCTGCCATTTCCCAATCCGATCTAGATGCAGAAAAAAATAACAGCAAATCACAGCTCTACTGTATCAGCACTTACCATGTTCATGATTACGATGGTGTTCATCTCTTCATCTTTCATGTTCTGGGATTGAAAAAAGAAAACACACGAGCAGGAATGTGCTAATGTCTAATTAATTAATGACAGAGGATATGCTTAGCTAACTGACCTGTTAATGAAACCATTACTGATGTGGGGACGCCTAGGTTTTCAAAAGATGTTTTAATACACGTGTGAATGTTTTCTTTGTCAGTTTGCAATAATTACATATGTTATTCTCATAATATATATATATATAATGAGAATAGCATAATATATATACAAACATCATACAGTGCCTGTGTGACATATGGGTCTAGCTTTTTAAAATGAGCATGTTATCTGTGTCAGTTTGCAGTTTGAGAGAAACAGTATCATGTAAATATTTGTGATAATAACTGAAAAAAATATATAAGATGTTTTAATACATGTGTGAATGTTTTCTTTGTCAGTTTGCAATAATTACATATGTTATTCTCATAATATATATATATATATATATATATATATATATATATATATATATATATATATATATATATATGTGAGTGTCAGCATCAGATGCACTAATATTATCATCACAATATTTGCTGTAGAAGACTTGTCGATCTAAGTGTGAGTATGTAAACATTAAAACCAGTCTTTTAGGACACTCATACTGTATGTTCAACAGGTGGGTAGGTAGCAGTGATTAGCAGCAAGAGAACTCTCCAGGGGGACTAGAACAGCTTGGAATTCTCTTCCCATAATGCAGTGCATGCTGGTGCCAGCAGGAGCTGGGCTACGGCACTGCAACCAGAGCAGTTGCGCTGATGGGATTGTTTAAGCAGGGAGGGCACTTCTATTTAAAACCAGCAGAGGAATTTTAGAGAGACAGCTGCCTCTGCCACAGGACACAGGACTCACACACAGACACAGGGGATGTGGGCAAGACAGCACTAAACACACACAAATACACTTACAACCATCTCACACATGTACTGAAGACAGAATACAATTGAAGCCATGTGCACAAGCAGTCAGTAGACATACAAGCACTACCAGACTGAGAAAGTAATGGAATGAGTGTGTAACATTAAGAATTGTCACTACTGAAACACATATGTTCTGCAGTTAGGTAAACTTTTGTGTTTTAATAAAAATGTTATGATTTTATGTGTGTACAACTTGTTAAAGTCACAATTGCTAGGTATGTACTGGGTAGCGAGTTCTGCTTAAAATTAGTATAAATAAAATACTGAAGACATAATACAATTGAAGCCATGTGCACAAGCAGTCAGTAGACACACAAGCACTACCAGAGAAAGTAATGGAATGAATGTGTACATCATTTACACATGAACAGCTTTCACTGTTTATTACACTAACAGTTTTTCAGTTTACCTACTTTTGATAAGTACTGTGTTGGTGTAATAGGTGTTGTTTGTGTGTGAATTATGCCCACTATCAAAGTCATTTAAAATGGTTTGACGAGAAATAGTGCAGTTTAGTGAAACGCACCAACTAAGATTTCTTAATGGTAGTAATAGGAATCAGGGGTTGTTTAATATAATGTCTAATATAGCTACAACACAAACATTTTATTTACCATGTGTAATTACCAGTAAGTCTACATGTGTCTTGCGAGTTTTATGTAATGTATATGTAATGGAGACTGTGGTTAAATAGTGGTAAAGAAAAAAAGTTCTCTTTGGTTACTTTTTTGCCTGCTTATAATGTCCTGTATGTACCTCTCAGCTAAGAATGTGACTAGTTATATTGGGAGAGGGGGAATAATTGTTCTTCACTTGTCCCATACTGTACATTTTGCAGAATGAGAAGAGCAGGCCTACACTATAAAAATGTAACATGATATAAATTGATTTAAAGTGCTTGTTAGACTAATAAATTAAAAAAACATTATTGAATTTATCTTACTTGAATAAAACCAGTTAAACTGTAAGCACATAAATATACACACAAAATATATTTTACGTTGAGTTGACCAAATACATTTTTCCAGTGTATAAGACAAATGATCTTTTAAAAGTACCACTTTTGACACCAACTACAGTTTGTCAAGTTCAACCTGAAAAAAAACTTACTTTCTGTGGCAACAAGCAGTTCAAATGGTTTTATCCAATTTTTGTACCCTTTTTTTACAGCTTAATTTTTGTATTTTGCTCTGTTTTTTTAAGTTGTTTAATGTTTACCCTTATTTTTACCATTTCACTCACTACAGTGCAGTCTGAAGTGCCAGATTCTGAAAATTGTCACAAACAAAAAATAAAGAATGTGTGTACATTTTATACAGGAAGAGCAGAGAGAGAGAGAGAGAGAGAGAGAGAGAGAGAGAGAGAGAGAGAGAGAGAGAGAGACTGTACCACATGCATGCCTATGTGCGTATTTGTGTATGTAAGCGTGTGTTATCTGAGACTGGCTATTAAAGTCCACTGAAGGGAAGTAGAGGATACTGTGACCTGCTTACTTACAGCACCACTCTGTGCGCTGAATCACACACTATTACACACAGACAGCAACAACAGCTGAACCAGTTTCAGTCAGTGCTACAACACACACACACTCTGTCAGTGCTTTAAAATCCAACAGTTTCTTCTAAATGGAGAAGAATCAAAGGTTATCATTCTCTTTAAAGGGACAGAGGAGGGGACAGCCTTTTGTGTAATGGAAGTTTCCCCAAATCTCTTCCAAATAATTTTAAATACCTACAATTTACTAGCAGTCAGTTCCTTTTCAATGAAGCCTTAAGTGCTTTGATTCAGAGTGTTTAAGATTACACTTAGATATAGTGCCTCCTTTTCACTGCTGCACCACTAACAGAGATAAAAGGTTGTCCTGGTACATTTTAAAATAATGCTGATATTCAGGAATGAGTACTGCATAATCTAGCCAAATGACTATAAATGTCTAAATTACTGTCCTTGGCAGTTGAAGGTATATGTACCAAATAGAGATTAGGCTGAAAAATGCTGGAGTATACATTTTAGTGTGTGTTGTGATGTTGAGTCCACAAGCTGTTTAGGGGGACTGTGCATGTGTATGTGAGTATATGTGGGTTTTTCTGGACGTGTTCACATATTTGAATGTGTATGTGTGTGATAGCATACCAAGCTGACAAAGGACGCCAGGGTCATGCCAACTCTCACCACCACTTTGCTCTGTGGTGTTTCCGCCGGCCGAACTTTGACATTGTAAGAGGAGAAAAGTGTCTTCATTAGCTGATTCTCTGCTTCTGAGGCATCTGTTGGAGACAGAATCATCACCCAATCAGACATAGTTTTTCTTTTTGATTTCTTTTGAAGTGAAGTTCAAAGAGTTTAAAGAGTTTCAGTCCCTAGGAGGATCCTTATTTCACCCACATCCCTATTTTAGAGCAGGAAGTGAGACTGCATCCCTGTCCCTCATGGCCACATGGTGAGCAGTTAGATCCTGTTTTTTGAAGTAAGTGTGTCCAGAAGTCTGGAAATCAGTGTGTAACATTAAGAACTGTCACTACCGAAACACATATGTTCTGCAGTTAGGTAAACTTTTGTGTTTTAATAAAAATGTTATGATTTTATGTGTGTTCAACTTGTTAAAAAGTCACAATTGCTAGGTATGTACTGGGTAGCGAGCTCTGCTTAAAATTATATAAATAAAATATAATTGTACTAACAATTTGTCACTACTAAAACAGTCACTACCAAAACATTTGCTAAAGTTTCAGTAGGGTTATGACTGTTTTAGTAGTCACTAAATGGCATGTTAAATCATTCATTTTAATAAAATAAAAATAATTAAGGTACAAGGTCACTCTAAGCAAACAGAATTTTAAGGTCTGTGTCAGTTAAAAGTCTGAAATTCTGAACTTTAACTTTGAAGCAATTTGCTAGAATTACCCATTTATCTGTAACAGCAATATTGATTTTCAGTTTTGTACTGATAGCGAAAGCATCATTTTCTTCCAATTATTTTCGAGGAACAATTCAAACTACATACAAAACAAAATGAACGACAGGTTTGTTGTCTGGAAATTTAGCTAATGTTTGTCATATTTTATAAGTCTGTGTTTAGTGTAATTTTCAGTGACACTGTGGTATATTTGTATTTTATCAATACTGCCCAGAATTAGTTATACAGTCACATAAATCTTTCTTTAACATGAAAGAATATGAGAAAAACTCTGCCACTGATGATTTCACAATAAACTAATCAATAAATACGCAAAGGCATTGATAACAGAGACAACGGAGGCCAGGCAATGCCAGCTGCCTTCATTATGCACCTCAGCACGCACGGTTCTGATGGAGCCTCAATTTTTGCTCCATAAGGCTAATGACTCTGATGTTTTTATGCATCACTCCCGTTTCTCTGCTTTCGAAGGTTAGGAGCATTTATAAGCGGCACTTTTGTCGCCGCCACATTCATCAAATCTCTTGGAGCCGCGGCCCCTGCAGGATCTGCGCTGACAATAACAAATGACAAGCATCACCCCACACACCACCTCCATTAGCAAATGCCAAGAGAAGCTGGTGCTGGATGCTGGCACACAAGAAACATTCTCAACAGCTTTAGTCTTTCAGAACATTTAGACCAAGTGCACTTTCAGCGTAAGATTGCTTAAACTGAACTTTAAATACAAGTGAAAATTTAACTTGAACAAACTTAAGACTATGTAAGAGCAGCGAGGGAGAAATTAGAAGAGGAGAGAAATGAAAATGGTCGCAATTTTTTTTGGATGAAACACAGCATTTGAAAATAAATGAGGCCTTACGGAGGAATGCCATCTGCCGCTGTGAGCTTCCCTCAAATGAGCCGCTCAGAGGCGGACGAATAATTGCTACAATTAACCTCTCCACAACACCTCTAAATTAACTGCTCATTTGAATAGTTGCTGATTCTGGATTTAAGTTAATTAACTAATTTCCTCTGAGCGTATTTCAAAGTCAGAATATAGAAAGAAACTGATGTATACTCTTAAAGGAAAGAAAGTTCCAGTTACAACCATTTTGGGGGTTCTTGAGTTTGTCCCTTTACACTTAAGAACCATAAGGAATGTGTAAAAAAGTTTTTAGTCATCCAGATCACTGAAAGACATTAGTAAATCAAAGTAACTGGACCTGAAGCATAACAATGAAAAGATTATATCAAAAGTAGAGATTCAATGAGTTTTTTTTTCTTTTTTGATCACAACACTGATTCTGAGATTTTTAACCTGCGTGACTCATTGTGTCACTTTGACCCACATGTTAACAGAATTAGACAGTCTGCCTTCTTTCATTTGAGGAATATAGCCCACACTTGGTCATATCTCACTTTTGTAGATTAGCGTAGGGGTACACATTTGGCCTGACAAGTGTAGGGGACCAACATCAGTAAGCTATAGAATATATACAGCATGTAAAAACAGGTAAACAAAGAGCACCAAGACATTCTCAATATATGATATGTTACAATATATATTTTTCAGACATTTGATTAATTGGAATAGACAGAACAGTGCCATATTTAAAAATTACTATCAAAAAGTTTGAATACAATTATTTATATTCAACATTTCACACATGAGCTGCTCTAAATCCCATTAAAGGAACCAATTAGGATCCATTTCTAATCAAATATGCAGTTGGGAAGTACTGAGGATATTCATGGTATGCTCACAAAAGTTTATTGTGACATACTGTGACGTAATTTATCACAATAATGGTAAATATTGTAATATTGCCCAGCTCTGTCACCATTACATATTGATATCTCAAGCTTTATATGTCAGTATTACAACACAAAAACAAATCATAGGTATATCATACATATTGAGTACTGATATTCAGTTCTGTTGTCAATTGCAATGCCATTTTTCCTTGTGTATCACTAAAATTCTTAGTCTGACCTGCATTATCAACATTTAGCAAGATATCCCGTTAATGATAAAAATGATGAAGAAAAAGGAAGAACTATTAATGACTGTTATGGGAAAAGTCAACAAACGATCATAGAACAGTACAGAAGTGTTGAAAACAACTCCCAGGCAGGTTAGTGCTTCCTTTTGTCACTACTGACTACTGACTAAGCAAAACAAGAAAATCTATTTTGGTTTTAATGAGAGTAAAACATATTTGACTGCTATATAATAATTCATTTAAAAACCATACCGTGACACCCAAAATATTCAAACTTGCACCAGTGGTCAAGTGACTTAAGTGACTCTTCATGTCTCGATTACTGCAATACTCTCCTCATTGGTCTTCCATCTCACACTCAGGAAATGTAAAATGCAGTGCAAAATGCAGCTGGACAGCAGCTTGCATCTATGTCTGTGCGCCATATTAAACCCATACTTAGGTTTGCACTGGTCACCCGTGTCACCAGATTACAAGATACTACTTCTTGCTTACTAGGCCCTACATGACACTGCTACACTGCATATCTGAAACGTTACTTCTTCACTGTCTTACTGGCCCTCTCAGTTCAGCAAGCTCAGGATTGCCAGTAGCACCCAAGACCAAGCTTCAGTCCACAGGAGATAAAGCTTTCTCCTCTCCTGCTCCAAGCCTGAGGAATCAGGTCCCTGATAACATCCGAGCAAAAGAAGCCTTCTAAATTTCTTTTTAAAACTTAACTTTTTAGAGATCCATTTTGTTGTTAGATAGTTGATTTATCTGCATCTGTAATTGGTTTATCGTGGATGTCAACATTTATCTTTATTTTGTATGTATTTTATGGATGTGCATAAGCGCTTCAAGCTTTTGAGAAGGTGCTGTATATAAATAAAAAATTACCATGTACCATTACAAAACCATTTAAATCCATTATTTATATATATTTTTAAACTACTATGTTTTTGAGTTACTTTTAATTGAAGCATTTCACTTGAAATGAGCATCTAAAAGTAGACTATCATGCTCAAAGTACTCTACTGCCCCACAGGAAAAATACACAGCTAACAACATCACATCACACAGTGTGAGTGCTATTTATTACAGGACTGGAGTCATTCTTTATTTTCCATCTGATATCCGATATAGCATTTTCTGCTGTTATTGGCCCAGTATTGATACTTGTATCAGACTGGTGCCACCTCTAATGAAGATTATACAGCAAGTCTAGGATCTTTGTCTTACCAATACACTATAAAATTACCAGAGAGGGTTGTTTGACATACAAACTGAAAATAATGTGTTTAATGTTGAAGTATCAAATTCTATATATGTGAGTCTCTTTGACTGAAAGGGAAGTTTTATGCTACAATACATTTTTATACTTAACAATCACTGTGTAGCTTAAACTCTGAAAAGAATAGCAAGAAAACAGCAACACATTATCTTCTGTTACGTCTTGAAAAAATAAAATGCTGATGTTCATTTTTAAAAAGTTATGATTGTTTCCGAACTTTGGCTTTGTAGTGTAGTTTAAAGACTTCGTCGAGCCTTTAGTAGAGAAGCAGTGAAGGTATATCGCAACCTACAGGTCTGTGATATTTACAGTGAATTTTTTAAATATGAATTTTATCTCACTGAAAGGTTTGATTTCAGTGTAAGAACAAGTTCGTCAATAATGCATTTTCCATAACCTTTTCTGTTCATCTTAGCCAAAAGTATCAATAACTCTTTGCCATTAAAAGGAGTATTCGATGCACAGTTTGGAGATTGCTCTGCTCAAATCTCTGTCGTAGAATGAGGGCATGCCATGAACTTTCTCATAATGAACATGTTACATTATAGTCCAGTTCTAAGCTTAATCTGTGACCAGGAAGCTGACCCTATGAGTTAAACTCTCAAACCTAAATTAACCCTAGTCCTGGACTACATTCCAGTCAAAGTCTTAAAAGCCTGCGTAGTCTGGACCACACTGCATTCTGAAGGAGATTCTCCATTTAAAAGACAGTGTAGCCCAGGACTAGACCTCCCTGTCCTGGAAAAATGACCCTATCTGACCCAAATGTGGGCCCAGACTTCAGTTTCTCACTCTCATATCTAGCATATCAGTTCCATATATACTATAAAAATGGAACACACTGAATTTGAAGTGACTGCAAGATTTGGTGTGATAAAAATAGTGCTGCTGTTTAACTTTTTCTTTAATATAATCAAAGAATCTGAATTTTCTTCGGATGAACGGCTAGCCGTTTTACAGTGTAGCAGTTCTTGTCTAATCCACATTAGTTACGGAACAAAAAGTCTTATCTGATTAACAGGTCAGGTTAACCGAATGACAGGAGAGGAGTTAAAAGGGTTAAAGAGTGTAGACCTGCACCTAATTAATCACTTATACTCAACGACTTTTTGACTCGGCGTGTATAACATTTTAGCAAAGCCATTTTCACTGTAAGTCCAGACGAACAGATTAATCAGACCTTTAGGGGACCATTCAGAAGGCAGAAAGTCTCGAGTGAACAGATGATAACGTTCATACTAACTCATGTGAAGCTACAGCAGGAGCGCGCGGACTGATGGCCTTCGCCGCGCGCACTAATAAAGTTTAATCACTCACCCCCGATTCCTCCCAGACCGAGCAGACAGCAGGAGAGAGTGAACCAGTCCAGAGCCTTCATCATCCTCACCATCACCCCCACACTCAGAACTCTCAAAACTCTCACACACACTCACACACACACCGAGCTCCCGGTCAGGAATCACCCGGCTAATGTCCACACACTCCGTGTGTGTTTCTCCGTGCTCTGAGGTGTGTGTGAGAAGGGGGTGGGGGTGGGGGGTCGGGGGTCGGGGGTGCGTCACAACACACACTGACAGCGCGCCCCACACAGGAACACTAAAGATCACAAACTTCACACGACAAAAAATAAAGTAGAAAGAAGAAGGTAGTTAATAGTAATTCGGTAATAATAGTTAATGCTAATGTAAATGAATGTATTATCATTAGTATTATTGTTGAAAAAATCTGCATTAATTAGTTCAACTCATCAGTAGTTTTTCTCACTCCTTCTTCAGTATTAAACTGTGTCACTGTGTCTCCAAATTCACAATATACTGTAACAGTAGGCCTCTACTGGAGCAGGCGCTGCTGCCTCTGCTGGGCTACTACAGATTGTAAGGAAAGTGTAAACCCGGCTCGGCCAATCACATCAGACCTCATAAATTGTAAGCCAATCACATCAGACCTGGGGTAGGGGCTTCGGAGCTACTTGCTCTGCAAGTACGGTTGGCAACCGCTGAAGTTGTGACAGGATTTTAGCTAAAAGCTTATTAAAATAAACATACCTTATTAAAAATACATCATATACCCAATGAAATAGTAAGTAGTTACTGATACCGACAATATGGATTTGTGATAAACTGTCAGTGTATCTGGCTAACGAGTTTTTACCCGACTGTTTGTTCGCTGGGAATTACGTCACATCCGAGTTGATCGTGGTCCAGTAAAACATTCAGAAAACCAAACGGACGCCTTCAAGAAAACCTTTGTTGTGCGTGTTCTTTTAAAATACAGACAACTATTGAACAAAACTAAGGTCCACCTCAAAAATATCAGAGAGGAAGAAAGAAGGCGCAGAAGGTATTTGTTTTCGTTTGTTTTGCTTTTATTACTGATGATGCGCTGTGCAGCCATCTTGGAAGTTCTAACGGAAGAATTGGAGTTCAAAAGTGCTTAAAAATATAACAGCGTTGTTAAAAATATTTTATGCTGTTCTGTGTTCAGGAAATGAATGTATTACTTTATATTAAAATGCTAAAGCATTTATTAACTATGCTCCATCTTAACCCCTTCTTTTTGGACTCGATGGGGAGCGCCCTCTAGCGTTTGAGAAACCCTACAAGTTCTCTGGTTGGGGCAGAGAACTTGTAGAGTAGAGAATTACCACGCTGCAATGTCTTCCGGGTTTCTCAAACGCTAGAGGGCTCTCCCGAGAGAGTCCAAAATGAATGGGTTGATATGGAGCATTTGAGTAAAATCATAGTTTATAAATACTTAAAGATTTTTAATGTTAAAGAATACATTCATTTCCTGAACACTGAATATCATAAAACATTTTAACACCACTGTTATATTTTTAAGAGCTTTTAAACTCGAGTTATAGGAGTTTAAAACGGAACCTCATGTACGTTCATGACGTCAGTGAGCGCGAACTGGAATACACAACTACTTAAGTTTAGGTTTGCATGAGATGAAGGGAATAGGCTTTATAACACTGAAGTCAGCAAGTGGACGAGCCAGCTATTTTAGCGTAAGCATGAATTTTAAGACCTTTTACTGGTTGTGAGTGTATGAATGTCCTTCCCAAATACCCACAGCATGCGTTATTACAGGACTTTTGGAGTTTTGGGCAGCAGAACGCTAGCATTACTGCTAGTGAGTGCTAATTGGTTGGCGAGCGGAGCAGCTCATTGGATGTTTGCGCTCACAGACGTCATAAACGTGCATGAAGAGCCATTTTGAACTCCTATAACTCGAGTTTAAAAACATTTAAAAATATAACAGCAGTGTTAAAATGTTTTATGCCTTTCAGTTTTCAGGAAATTAATGTATTCTTTTACATTAAAAATGTTTAATCATGTAAAAACTTTGATTTTGCTCAAATGCTCCATCTTAACCCATTCATTTTGGACTCTCTCGGAAGCGCCCTCTAGTGTTTGAGAAACCCAGAAGACATTATAGAGTGGGAATTCTCCTCTCTACAAGTTCTCTGACAGCAGTCTGCTGGTTGGTGGACTTGACACTGCTTTTATAGGAAGTGGAGGATGGGAGACAGACAGTCAGGAACGGGGGTGGGTTCAAGCAATCAAGAATGGCCAACAGGATGACAGGCTACACCTGGAACAGATGAACACACAGAAAACAGACACAGCAGATCTGCCAATTAATTGTGACTCGGATCGTAACAAAAGAGACAGAAATAACGTTATAGACAGTTGTTTATATATATTTTTTGTTTTTGTATATCTCTTCAGTGTTTCTAAACAGTCACACCAGTATTAGCCATGTGATGTTGTGTAGAACAAGTTAATGTGAAAAGGTCACATTTGTTGTGTTAACCATACCTCATTTTTATATCATTTTTATATCTAGAAAGAAGGTGACGAAGACCGACAGGTCAGAAGAAGCAGGTCTGATGCAGGTTAGTGATCAAGAAGGAAGCAAGTAGTTTGTTGTAGTAGTAGTAGTAGTTGTTTAAGCTTTCAGTTAAAATTAATACAGATTTTGTAGAAATGCGTTTCCCTTAATATACACAACTTCAGCATGTAGTTTTGTATTTATTTTTTTTTCACAAAAAAAAGGGGCATTTTTTGTAATTTCCACCTGTTTCTCTAAAAGACAGCAGTGTTTGTTGAAGGGATAACAGGCATATGGCAATTTCTTAGAAAACATAAAATTAAAAACAATTATAATCAAAAGTGCAATATCTATATAAAAGTAAACAAAAATATAAACAAGAAAACTACTCGATATTAAATAAACTGAGTGTGACACTTTTATTTACTGAACTTGTGTGTCTGTATAAAGTGTGGCTCTAACCTTTTTGCTGAAATGAATGTGAGAGCATTTGTAATTGTACTCGATGGAGAAACCTCACCATTTCAAACAGCTTGGCTAGTCAGCCAGCTAAGGTAGACTGACTATACAAGTTTTTTCCAGTTCCAAGAGCTGTGCAGTGGAGTTTTTTCGTCATGGATTGTGTTAGACAGAGCTATAGAAACCATTTCCATTATCACACATTTTATAGCATGAAAGCTAACTCTATTCGATTCACACAGCACCTCCTGTTTTTGCAGGTTATATGTATACAGACTAGCCACTTGTATCTACACTCTTTGTCCATTTTAACAGCTCTACTTGCCATATAGGCGCATGTTGTAGTTTGTAGTAGTCTACAAGGTAGGCCACAAGGTAGGAGTGTCTAATAGAGTGGACAGTGAGTGGACACAGTGTTTAAAAACTCCAGCAGCACTGCTGTGTCTGATCCACTCGTACCAGCGCAACACACACTAACATGCCACCACTACGTCAGTGTCACTGCAGTGCTGAGAATGATCCACCACTCAAATAATACTTGCTCTGCCATGGTGCTGTGGGGGTCCTGCCTTTGAGGAATAGGGTTAAGGGGGGTTAACAAAGTATGCAGATGGATTACAGTTACAGATACTGCACCTATATGGTAAGTTGCTGAAAATGGACAGAAAGTCTATATACAAGAAGGTGTGTTTAATGAGTGTAAGTTATACATATCCAGATAGATCAAACAGTAGCAAATGGACATTTATGGTCAGAAATATAATAAACTTTATAAATAAAAAAGCATTCTTAGCTTAACATGACCAGTACTGAGCTGAACTGAAGTTGGGTAGGTGGCATTGTAGTTCTTTTGGTTTAACCTCTCTTGTGTTCTAAGAAATTGGATGAATGTGGGTCCATATTGATGTTGGCCATTTTGAATGTGTTTTAAGGATTATACATTTTCAGATGTAAGATTTGAGGCCCCGCCAGCATATTGATGTATTCTCTTTTGGCCTGAGAGAAGCCCTGCTAATGTGATGTAGGCTTACACCATTTGTCCGAGTCATTAATATGAATTATTCACGGGAATCTCGGCAATTAGCTTAAAATACGATTATTCGGTTTAAGTGCTGAGATTTATACCGCCGTTGGTGTGTGGTGACACTTTTAGAAGGCTGCAGAACTGAGAGGGTAAGAGAATACTGCTGTAATATAGACAACATTCACAGAATTTCCATCTCCGTCCTGTGCAATATTAAATTATTAATATAGGAAGACTTGCCACAAGGCTCACACTCATCATCCAAAATCTAGATCTACATGCTTCAAGCGTATTCTAGGTGAAGAAAAGCACAAAATGTGCTTAGTGTGGGGTTCTCAGGACTGCCACTGGTAACCCTTTGCATTGAAGTGAGTGTAGGACTGAAGAGGCACACCTAGTTGCTGCATTACCTTTAATTGGCCCGTCATTTTTGATGATAAATGTGTTCTGGGGATCTTGTAGACCCACTCTGTCATGCACTCAATGTAACTTCTTTAACAAGTTTAAAATGTAAAACACTTAAATATGTTCTTTTATGACATTTTCCACTACACAAAGTACCAGAACTGTTTCCAGTGTTACTCAAAGATGTTCTCCACTGGTCTTTGGTAACACTTGCAGCTGAAGACAACAGCAATTTAGCAAATTCTTTACTCTTCCAGGTAAAAAACAAACTCACTGAGCATGTTTACATGACCAATAAGTACACTAGAGTGTACACCTGAATGGTATGTTGTCAGTTGCTATTTGTAGAATTATTACTTTGCAAAGAGTTCAGTAAAGTGACATAAGCTAGTTAGGAAGCTAAGGCTAATAACATTTATGCCATCCTCTACAGAATGAACAGTTTTTTGGTTCACAACGAGTTGATTTATCATAGAATTTATTTTACAATTACCAAACCCATAACCAGGACATACTGGCCACTTATGTTGTCAGATAACACAACGTTATCCCACACTTGCTGCTCAAAAAAGAGATTTGGACCGTCAATAACAGTAAAATGACTGAAAGAGAACATACACAGCAGCAAAATTTAAAAAAGAGCCCAAAGGACAATGAAAACACAGAGACACAATTTTACAATCATACAAATATATTAGTTTTATTCAATAATATCCAATAATATGTCTCCCTCAGACTCTGTGTAAGTTATTATAGAAATAGATACAGTTTCTATTGCAAATGCAGGGGCGAGGATGATGGGGTAAGGTATTATGAATGGGGTCGTACTGATTTATTAAATAGGGGTCACTTTTTTTTAAATGTGTCCAGTAAATGTCGGTTCATGCATGCTTTTAGAGTACTGTTGATTCCACTATTCTTCATTCATGTCATATTGCTTCAGGCATCAGTGAGAAGTCTTTGAACCCGTGTCCTAGAGACTTCTTCCATCATACAATGTGATTTCTCCTTTTTGCTGCCATTTTTGTTTGGCTTTCCACTGTGGGTTTGTGAAATGGGAGAGCCAATCCTTACACGATTCCACTGAGATTGTCCTTTTTTGTTGTTCTTTGATATAAAAATAGTGTCATCGTGGCTTTGACTGGAAGACTGTTGAACTCTCTTGGTTTGGAAGACAAGGGGAGAAAAAAGTAACACAGTTTGTTTTTAAAATCCCTTTTGGAAGACGATAATTCAGATCATCCATGCAGAACATACAAAAACCTCCAGGAGCCGTATGATATAAAGCTGACTCCTTCAATCAGGATATGCCACACACATGGCTATAAGGTCTGGCGTGTTTCATTAAGGGTGTATAAGACAGTGATAACTAAAATTGAGCAGTCTATATTGCTGCAGGAAATCCAGGCAGGCAGGCGAGGAGGCCTCTGTCCATTACTGTCCACAGCTCTTAATACACCCTTAGACACTAACAGTCTTTTTAGATTTCCCCAGACTGGACTGAATCAAAAAATTGCATTATTAGTCAGGGTACAGAGGTGTATGCTCACATCAGCATTTCATTAACAATTTAGTCCTAATCAGGCCTTCATCAGACAAACAACTGGACAAGTATGAAGAAAGAAAATGAATGAAAATGTGCTTGTCTGACACATATATACATGCACAGGACTGCATTTATGACCAATAAAAAGGCTTGCAATTTTAGTACAAAGATAAATATTTCAAATAATGGTAAACAGTAGGGCTCCATTTCAGGTCAGCTTCCACTTAGTTGCTATGGTAACAACATTTCATATCTTCATATTGCCAAAGTAGTATCTTTGTGGGCTCATTTAGCACAAACACTGTAAAGAAGAGCTGGCAGTGTTGGATAGTACCATATTACATATCACTGCTGTCGGACCAACACCTCATATCTTCAAAATGAAAACTTTACAGGAGAAGAAAAAATCATACTTTGCTTTTAATGTAAGTCAACTAAACCAGATTTTTTTTTTATTTAAGTGACTTTGGGTGTTTTCTTTTAGTCCATTCATCATGAAGTTTCAACACAAAATTAAGGGCAGCAGGGATTTTCAAATTATGTCAAAAACTGGAAAACAACAAAAATGGAGATATGTGGTTTTGTTTTCCGACAGCAGCAATATATTCTTATGTAATCTGATTACAAATGTCAGATACTTGTAATCAGAGTGGGAGACTTTGAAAAAAAATTGATCAAATTATGATTACTGTTTTAAGGATTGCATTTTTGATTAGGTAACATCAACAAATTGGTCTAATAATACCTTATTAATTGAATATGCCCATAAACGGCATATAGGCATATAATTATGACTGATAGCGATATTTTTTTTGCTGAAAATAAAAATGTTTAGAGCTTTTAGAGCTGTTTCTTGGATGGTTTGAACTTCAGACAGACAAGGTGGGAGTGGTCAGTATTTGACTAATAGATGTATAGAAACATCTTGAAAGGAAGAAAAGGGGAAATATACAAGACAAAATGTAGTCCAAAAGTACAGTTTGTAAATAATCTTAAAGGTTACTGATTATATTTTCGGTCATGTAATTTATAAGAAGTACCAGATTACATATTTTGAGTAAATATGTTAAATAATCTACCCAACACTAGCAGCTTTTAAATAGTGTACCAAATTATAATTAAAACAATTATGGAGTTACAATGACAATCGGGATAGTTTCCCAGAGTGAGATAAAGCCTAAGCCTAGACTAAATTGGATTTTTAATGGTGAAACACCATTAGCTTTGCAGTTTAGTCCATGACTAGACATAATCCATGTCAGAGAACCCGGCCTATGGTCACAATTTTTCTCTAAGTAAATGAATTCAAAAAGCTGCACTGGCTAAATTGAAACAGAATGGATGCTAACAATTGTGAGGACTCACAATCCACAATACCACAACTCACAGTGGAGAGTGGGGGTAGAAAAGAGTAAAGTCACTGTGAAGGGACAACAGGGAAGTGCAATAATTACTGTAGCAGTTCTCTCAGAGCCTCCAGTCTTAAAGGTCACCTTTAGCCATCCACATTTGTGCACAGGGACTGACGCACAACTGCTGCTTATGCAATGCAGATGTTTCTCAGCGTTGCTGCCTTTAAAATGCAGCAGGGGTCTCTCTCAGACAGAACACACATACACACACGTTCAGCCTTACAGTGGGAATTGACAGGGGTAATGACATTCAAGGCAGGGTGGCTCTGGCACAAAACGCTTCGGTGAGGGCTGCAAAGCGAGCAGGCGTGGAGGGGATAACCCTTTGGTTGGGCCACGTGAGTAGGGCTGGGTTTTTTTGTCTTTTTTTGCTGCATTGCAGATACAGGGTTGGGACTACACCTCAAAGTGGCACATACACATACACAATAAGCAACATGCCCGGATGAGAGCATCACTCTCACTGGGCACGTTTTCTCTGTCACCTGAATACACTTGTAGGTAATCTGTTCAATCTGCTAGATATTCTACTCTCTATCCAGGAAACAGGGTATAGATTTGTCTTCTGTAATCACACGTGCCTCGCTTAGCTCACTCTCTCTCGCACACATTTACACTGAAACACACACACTGTAAAAACAAATGCATTGAACTGACTTGATTCATATGTGCTCATCATTTCTGTATGAATAAAATATTTTACGTCAGCACAATTATTGGCAGAAGTAAGTAAACTGAAAGACATAATTATGTTCTAAAACAGCACTTTGTAAAATTTGAAGGGCCATTAAGTAAAATAAATTAGGAAAAAAGAAGAAAACATTTAACAGGAACATTTGCAGAACAACTAAATATAATAAATTTTCAATATTCCATGTGTCCAGTCTGCTTCTATCACAGCTTCCATTCTTTTTGGGAAACTTGCTTTCAGTTCTCAAAGAAATCTGCAGGGTTATTTTTCCATATTTCCTAAATTTAGTCTTAGAAGTTGATTACATTTTCTGCTACTCACGATTCTAGTAATCCCAAACACATTCAATGTTGTTGAGGTTTGGGATAACCAGTCCATCAACCGGAGGACACCACCAGCTTCTGTGTTTCTTTTGTAAATCTCTCAAAGATGTAAGCTTTAAGTACTGTTTATCTGATGGTGACAGTTTTGTTGGTGTACTGGGTTATTTTTTTCACTTTTTGACACTGCCAGCAACCCTTTTCACTGTGATAATTTATTGCATGATGAATGGGCCACCAAAATGGTCCAGAACTCATCACATTATCTTGCATTAAAAGTTAAGATTTCAGAGAAACAAGACTGAGTTACGATAGCGATGAAATTATATACATGTGGAAATAATGTACACATTTAAATCAAGTAAATTCAGTGCATATTTTTTTTGTGCACATATGTAAACAGAGAATAATGTGAAGCAGAATGAGAAGGTATGTGTGACATACATCCATGTAGAACAGTACTTATTCTTTCCTTACTGAGAAATTGAGGAAAGATGGGTTTCCTGGTAGCACTACGCAAGTTTTATACCGACTCACATACACACACTTTCATATTGTGTGTATTATTAAGAAATTCTGACAATACTTTCTTAGAAACACACATGATTCTGGAGTGAGAAGAGTGGGTGCCAGAACATACAACCATGAGAAAACAAGCAACCAAAAAAACAGTACACCATACCACACTACATAGCACCACACCACAAATAAATGGAAAAAACACAATTGACCTACCCATGCTCTGCCCACAAATGTTCTTTCATAGCTACTGTTGTGAGGTTGGACAAGTTTTACAGAATATTGGTAAAAATCCTTTAAACCTAATCACCTTCACCTAATGCTTCACTTCCAAGCTGGACTTTATTATAGCAATATATTTGAAACAGATTTGCCATCATGCTAACAATAACTCAATTACATGACAAAAAAAGTATCTGATCTTACTGAGACCTCCAGAGAGACTTTCCAAAAACATGTAAAAATATCATTTAAAACTAATAATGTAGGAAAGTATCACAGTTACTCTATAGATTTCTCGCTGAATGCCATTTTTATCAATGTCTTGTAAAGCTTGTCCAACATTGCAACAACTGCTATGAAAGAACACATTTGTGGGTAACCATACAGAGTACTCTGTATTGGTCTGAAGATCAATTTATTTATGAAAAAGCAACACTGCAGTACAACATTTGAAAGCTAATACTAACACAAGCTAAACAATAAACACACCTAAGCAATTAAGAGCAAAACTCTAAATGAATAATTACAAATAATATCCACTTGTGCACAGAGAAAACTGAGTAACTCTACTTTTAACTTTGTACCTGTTGTAAGGCATCTCATTTTTTGGAAGTTTGGTATACATAACTATGCTTGATGAAACTAAGCCTAAATCTAAAGATAACACACTTCAGATAAACATGAGTGGACTGTTTGTGTTGCCAGAGCAGGCAGTAGAGAACTGCAGCTTGCCCAACAACATTTTATCACCGTGACCCATGAAAACAAGGCCCGACAGTTTTATCTTCCCTCAAGAGAGGAATTAAAGTGGCTAGAGGAAGAGATAAAAATGCATGATTAAGGGAATTTTGAAGCTTTTATTTCAATCTAGAGATTCAGGTTAGTGTCATCTCTCTTCTGGTGTTGATGGTGGGATTTAATTGGTTATAACAGACTGCAAATGCTGTATTCAAACCTTTTCAGTACTTTTGAATAACAAAATGATTTCTTTCAAGTACATGGTTAACATTCAATAAAACCAATAATCATACCATTTGAAATGTCCTCACTTATATGATTAATGATTGCTTCTTGCTTTCACTGAATTATATGCTGTTTAAAGGGAAACGTCATTATTTAGTGTTTTAAAAAGAAATTTGTACAGAAAAAGGTCACCAATTGTTCATGAATCTATATTTGTACTTATAAGAAACAACATTACTTTAGTAATATTTCCTGGCTTTCAAGACATTTACATTATGCAAATATATTATGCCAAAAATCTTTGAAAATCTTTAGGCAAAGCTCAGTAATGAACCTTCTCTCCAAGTATCAAGTACCCTTAAGGACTTACTGGTGTCTGAAAAATTAGTAGCCTGTAGATATTGTACTTTTTACTTTACCACTGCTTTAACTGGTAGTGTGTTTTGTTCATTTGCATTTTTTGTATCAACAGTGTCATTTGTTATTATGAGCACATGCAGTTTTAATCTTTTTTGCAGTACAATTAGAATTTAGGTTGTGTAAGTTAACGCTGTTACTTTCCCAATTATTCAAGTATGCTTTCAACTTTTTCACTACTGTTAAATAAGTGCAGATGCAAACACACACAGTCATACACACACACTCTCTCTCACACACACACACTCACACACAAACGCACACACTGACAGCTACACAATGTTGACTCAAAATGTGCTGTCACTGCTAATATGTTAACAACTGACCTCAGCACCATGTAACACATTTAACCACCACACTATAAATACAGAATCTTTTTTGGAGAAAAAAGTCGTCTCTGTCTTCATACGTACAATGGGATCCAAAGTCTGGGACCACATTGAAAATCTAAGGTTTAATTTCATGAAATCTGGAAATAAACAGTTTTAGAATTTTGAAAAATTTAAACAAAGACAAGATTCTGCCTCTCTTCACAATTCAGATTTAATCAATTTTGTGGCACTGATCATGTTAATGCCTTTGTACAAAAAAAGTTTTTTAAAAGTCTTATCTTTTGTTCAGGTGACTTTCAGGTGAATTTGTTTTACAAATCAGAGGCTTTTTCACAAACTTGAGAGTCACTGCCAGTTTGTGTGCACGCTGTGACAAACCAAATACTAAGAAATTTCAAATTCATTTTAAAATTGAAAAGATTGAACTTTTTACTGAAATTGTTATGCTGATAATACATTATAAATTATATTATAATGTAGAAAATAATATAAACTTTGTATTAAATGGAATACAAAGGAATGCAAAAAAGAAGCATTTTCACTAGTGGTATCAAACTTTTGGACCACTGTATGGAAAAGCAAAGTGTTGAAAATGTTTGGCTATAGTAAAACTTGTCATTAGTGCCACTCATGTAGCTTAGAATTAGCCCTTTACTTCCATCTTCACCTTTCTAGTTTTATGGCTAACAAATAGCCAAGTAAGCAAAGATCTTTGTCCACAGAAATTAACCCCCATCTTTTGAGCACTACCTCCTCCTGCTTAAAGAATGCATGCTATGAAAAGTAAAGCATGCAAGAGGCGCTGTATATGTAAATTAATATCATAGACAGAAAGTCATTCAGACAGATCTTTTTTGCCTCTAGTTAGGCTATTTCATCACACACTCATTTTGCCCATAGCTAATTTAATTCAAACTTTCATTAGAGTAAAACCTATAAAGTGTGAAGAGCCCACTGTGTCCGGCTGGGTTCCTCTGCAAAGATTACAATTTCTCCTCTTCTAACACTCAGAATTAAACTCACAAAGGCCTAATGAGCTGAATCAGGTGTGTTTAATGAGGAGGAACACTAAACTCTGTAGTGTTGTGGAACCCAGTTTGGCACGCCCGGTTTAATGTGAAGTAATCCCCTTTTTTTAAAGCCCAACCAGTGTTTTCCAATCAAAGCACAGTGTTCATGTCTGTAGCCTCTTCATTAGTACCCCTGAATTTCAGCTATTTAGCTATTTAATCTTCTCTGTAATTGGCCATGGTAGGAGTCGTCCTGTAATTCGAATGGTCAGGTTTGTGAAAGTGTGTGCAAGGAGCAGGCTTTGCCTCAGGCAGATGAGAGGATGAGGAGAGATGAGAGATGAGGCGAGAGTACAAGAGACTAAAAGAACAATTCAGCGGCTTAATTGAAGTCATTAACCAGCACAGGCCAGAGGGTTTTAATCAGACCAAAGGCTTAACCTCCAAGGCCTTTCCTTTTACCTTCAGTTTTCGAAAGCCTCCACTTCTTGTCCCCATTGGGTTTCTGATCATTCTACTGCCTTATTATTTTTTGGTAGCCTATAAAGATGATCGTCAATGAAGCACAGCTCTTGGAGAACATAGTGAAGGTTTCAGATGATAAAAATAGCCCTTAAAATGATGTAGTTTTAAAGAATGAAGGGAGATCTCTCGCCATCATATTATAACGCTCCTGGTCATACAATAAAAAAGCACGGATAATGAAAGTTACATATTCTCCAAGGTTACAGATTCAGCTTTTTAAAAAACATCAAGGTGCACTTTGCTGATTTGAATGTTCTCTGCATTCCTTCCCTGGAAGTTGAATTGGAAGATTTCCGTTTCATTTTTTGGAAGACAGTGTGGTAAATAAATGGCAATAAATCCTAAAACTTAATGAAGCAATCTGTTATCTACTATCTTTCCATCAATAGGAAGCAGAAGTGTCCTCCATTCTTCCCTGCTGCTGTTAGAGAAGATTATTGCATTGATCTAAACTCCAAAACTACTGGAGCCTACCATCTTCTCTACCATCTTCTCTTTCATCAGCCCATAACCTTGGTGTACTCTCCTTACCTTTAATTTGCTCCAACATGCCTTATTTCAGGTTGCTGAATCCAGACTTATTGTTGTTTCAGCTATTTCAGCAAGAGGCTATCCAATATCACTGAGATCAATAAGAGATGAATAGCTGGAGCTTAATTAGCATGGACATTTTTGATTGAATGAAGACATGTAATATACTGTATGGCTTAAAAGGCCTGATATACAGTACACACTAAATTATTTGAGTATACCTGTAGGGAAGCTGCTGCTTTAAGATCAGAAGTCAGTGATGATATTGGAATTTGGGACCATCTACTGAAGCACAGAATCTCAAAGCCATTTCTCATAAATCTATACCGCATGGCATATGTTCTATAATATTAGGAAAATAAAAGGTAGAAAATATTATTGTTCGTGGTTCCATTTTGCTGGGAATATCTGCCTTTGCTTTGGGCCAAATGTGATAGAACAAAATTGATTATAAGGCCATGAACTTGAAGAAAGTTGCAAGCTCATTGGTTAGCAAATTATGCCTCCTGCACTGAAACAAAACGAACCCAAACAGGAGAGGAAAGGAGAGAGCAGCAGAAAAATATTGCTCCTGGGGCATAATGTGCAGAGGAAAACTAATCAAAAGAAAGCGATAATATACCTCAATTCCCGCAGTTATGAGTCACCTCACACGCACAAATACACACACACTCTCATCAGTTTTGGGGACTATTGTGTATAAACAGAAAAGGAGAAAGACTTTTACCTCCTCGGGGTGTAACTCTCTGCATTATCATACAGAAAGGGGAGAGTATGTGTTTGTTTTCTACGTCTGAAATTTCTTTCGTTGTCTGGTGATATGCGTGTGGGTGTGTATGCATGTGTGTGAGTATGCTGTAATGGTCCTCTGGAGAGCATGCTGGGCATTTCCTGTGCTGTGGAGTGGAAAATTGACTCTGTGTCACAAACTAATCAAACAGCAGAGAAGGTGAAGAAGAGGAGATTACACTGGGCTTAGAGATGGAGGAGGGGATTGCGGAGGTTGCTGAGCTATCAGGCAGGATTAGCGTGAGCAGATGCTTCCAAAACAATAAGATCGGCAAGATCTGCCAGGATCCAAGACCTTTCAATGTCATGTTCTGCTTGAGGTGGGGGGACAGGTTTCAATGTCAGGAAAAAAAACCCTTAGAGAGAGGAGATATGTAGGAAACTGACACGTCAGGTGAATTTAAGGGTGAAACAAACGGATCTTTCTTTCTGTTTTCTTTCTTTCTTTGCAGCTTGTTTCTCCTGTGATGTGCACCCACAGACAGCCCAGGGTTCTTATTGCTAAAAAAAATTCCCAGGTTCAAACAGGAAGACCGTAGCAGGAAGAGATCGAAGGTAGGCTTTTCACCAGGACTGCCATGTTCACTGAGCCCTGATGCATCTTGGGTAATGGAGTTCTCAGGGTCAGTAGCACGACTACAAGCAGTGTTTTTCTCATGCCTGTTCCGATGCCCTTTGTTTGTATGTTGGTGTGGTTGCCAGTCTGTGCTCCTTCAGTCGCTAGGAGGCGCTTGTTTTGGGTGGCGGCGGGTCTTTGTTGTCGTGTGTGTGGACAGGAGAGTCTGAAGTTTTGGCTGTTTTCCGAGGTGGACTCTGCTCACCAATGTCATGTAGCGAAGGCTCCCTGTACATGGCCACTAGGGAGAGAGAGAGAGAGAGAGAGAGATGGGGTAGAGAACAGAGAAAGAGTAGGAAAGAGATAGAAACGAGGAATGGGAGAAACAAGGAGTGAGAGAAAAAGACAGTGAAATAGAGATGATGAGCAAAGAAGAGAAAGAAAGAGGGAGGATGAAAAAGAGTGGGAGACCGTGTGTAAAAAAAAAGAGATAGAGAATAAGAGAGTGAGGAAGAGAGCAGATAAGAGAGAGCAAGAAAGAGGGAGAGAGAAAAAGAGAGCAGGAGAGAAAGGGAGAAAAGAGGCAGGAGAAGGAGAGAGAAAGTGAAAGAGAATGTGTGAAAAGGAGAGAGAGAAAGAGAGATAGTATCCCTATTATTTTCTAGCTGTTGTAAATAATGCTAAAATGTATTAAAAGCATTTACCAACAACAATAGGTGTCTCCTGTTATTGTTCCACTGACTGTACAGTGCATTTCTATAGCAGAGTTGTATTAACTTGGGGCAAATGATGAATGAATGGTGTACCATCAATAGGCTAGACTTTGGCAACAACTTTTGCTCCTTTAAACACAGTATTGTCAGTGCCTTTTCAGCAGTGGATGTGTGTGTTCTGCAGACAGAGAATATCATAGCTAGCGCACCTTCGATGAGTTTGGGCAGGAAGTGGGCAGCTCCTTTTGTCTTTTTGACCCGGTTGCCCTTCATGACCTGCCCATCGCGGTTGATGCCGATGTACCAGGCTCGTCCAGACTGCGTTTGCCGGTACAGGATGGATGAGTAGGTCACATAGTAATTTTCAAACACACACTCTTTGAACTTACACTCCGGTGTGAAGTGTTCCTGTAACACAAAACACACACATACACAAAAAGGTTAGTTATGATGAAAACAGGATGCAAATGCTGATATTTCTCCAGCAAGATATTTTGATATTTTCAGCATGAGCTGACAGGGCTGTGGAGCATTTCATTGCTATTGTAAGATAACTTTATGTATTGCATATACATATATATGCATGACTCTGTGTATAATATATATATGTTTATATATATGTTTACTATACACTATGTATAGTATATGTGTTTATAAGTACCTATATGTAACAATATGTCCCATGTGTATAATAATATCATATGATATATATTATATACAGTTGTATGACAAAGTTTAAATGCCCCTGGTCAAAGGACATATTTTATTGATTTTCTAAGTGAAAATAGGTTAACACACCCTCTACAGTGAACTTAAATATGACTTTTTTGGACTTGTTGTGCACAATTTTTATTAATTTGCTGAGTTTAACAAACTGGGAAAAACCTAAAATGTAAAAAGTGCAATAACTTTTGCACAGGCCATATTTTATGTTTCATTTTTCTTCAGTAATGCACAGTAATGATGCAGTAATGTGCGGAAGTGAGTTCTGTTTAAAGGATGTGCACTTTTTTTCACATAGAAAATCAACAAAACGTAATTTGGCTGGATACTAATACTAATGTATATGTTAGTACTTACATGTAATAATAATAATATGTCCCATATGCATTATATCCATGTAAACATTGAAATGTAGTAACTCCACTAAACCTGACCTTAACCTCAGCAACCAAAAAAAAACAACAAAACAAAACAAAACGATTTGGCGCTTTAGGTTTTAATAAATAAAACATACCTGACAGATTAGCCTTTTTCTCCTCTGGTTTTTCTATAAAGTCAGGATATTTTTGTCCTGATATCATACAAAAGTCTCTCTCTCTCTCTCTCTCTCTCTCTCTCTCACACACACACACACACACACACACACACACACACACACACACACACAAACCCACATCCCTTTCATCCACTGCTTTTCCTACATTAGGTATGTGCACACTAGCACACTCACTCACTCAGCTCATTTTAGGTGGACAGCAGTGCCACAGCCTAATCTCACCCTCATACCCACAAAGCAGCAAACACCTTCAGTCTCTAAATCCCTTCAGGAGATTGGAGCCTGTCAGTAAGCAAAGACTAACATCTTACTCTTCGCATCTTTCTTACTCCCTCTCTCCTCTGTCTCTCTCTTGCTTCTCCTTCCATCCATCCATCCCTTCCCTCTGCCTCTCTTTCTCAAGTGCTCCCTCCATCCCTAACACCCCCTCCTCTCCCCCCGTCATTTTGTAACCTTGTCAGGGAACAAACCAATTTTCAGGATTGATTGGAATCCTTGGTGTGACTGGTGAGCTGAGCAGCTGAATAAGGAGTTTGCTCTTCACTCCTTTTCTCTCTCTCTCTCTCTCTCTCTCTCTCTCTCTCTTGCTTCCAGTGTTTGGAACATACACATTGTCAGCAGGGGGAACAGTATGTTATTCATAAATTAAGTACATTTGCCTTGATACATTTCTGTAGCAAAAAAGACTGCAATTAATTTTTATGGTTAATATTTTCTTTGGAAATGACATTACACACTTCTACTGTAATGCAATGGTGAACTTAAAGGAATTCCCCAGATCTTTGACCTCAAACTTACTTTTTCGTTGAGTATACTCCAAAAAATCCAGCATAACCCTATGTTGGGCGTTTTTCCTGCACGCAGTGGTACTGCACGGTACAGTTACTAACCCAAACCCAGAATAATCTATACCCTGTGTCCTTTTCTCAGTGATCAACAGAACCATGAAAGGGGTTCTCTGAAGGTTGATTGGTGGTCACATGATTTCTCATGTGACTGTAGTGCTAACAATATACATAAACAACAGTTGCTTCAAGATCTGATTTAGTTCTTTCTGTGCATTTGGTTTTATGTGCAAAGGCGCAATGAATTTTCTGGCTAGCTAGTGTTTTTTAAAAATGGAATCATCTGAAACGAATGAAGATTCCTGATAATGGGGCGACTGCTTTTGACCAATCAGTGGTCTGCACCATTTCTAGCCCTACCCATACATTCATACTCAGCATGCTTGGTACCCTAGCAAACAAGGGTAATTAAGTTCAGCATGAGTATAAGGTACGTTACAGTTCACTTGGCAGCTGGATTTGTAACTGTATTGCAACACAGTACCTGGTAGAAACACTGCCACCTGTAATGTAAACACAGGGCCTGTCTTGTATCTGGACGAGGAGGAGGTTGCTTTGTTCTACTGTATACTGGTACATGGTTGGAAGGATGAAGTTCTTCTTGATCTTGATCTTCTTCTTGGTCTTATTGGGCAGATACTGAAGCTACTGCCAGTTGGCTTATATTATGAAGCTTGACTTCAGTTTCTGTTCTTTTAGTAAGCACAAGGAAACATATCAAAAATGATTGTGCATGGTAAATGACCATGTGCTACAGATGTGGCAGACAGAGATTAGTTTGAACAATGCAGGAGTATTCATTGAACCTATGTCTTCTCTGTTTAAAACTATTTTAAACAAAGTGCACGTCTTCGACACATGAGATCCTGTCTTGTGCAGATATTTGTCCACCTATTAAATCTTAGCCTCACTGTAAAACACCTTCGGAAGCAAATAGCAGGGGCTTAGGGCCAAGCCTTCCTCCAGCTTTAATTAATTAATTGAGGAATTAAGTGAATTAAAGTGAGGCTCTCAGAGGACAGGGCAGGATGGGAACACGATAGAGAGAACAAGAGAGAAAGAAGGTGTGTGTGTATGTGTGAGTATAGCACTTGCTTTAACTCCAGACATGGGGAGCCTCTCAATTAGGCAGTAATTAGGACCCTCTACATAGGCGCCTATCCAGTGCCTCCTCATTAAACTCTAAAGGGTCCAGTGCGGCCTCTTAAAGCCCAGCAGCCCCTTAGAGACCATCAATAAATAAGAACAGCACTGAGTAAGAAGAGGGAATACATAAACAGAGAGGGAGAGAGAACGAGAAAGAGGGAGAGATGGAATACATAAAAAGAGTGTGAAAGAGACCGAGAGAGAGGAAGAGCAGGAGGAAGATGATCCAGAACTATCGTCCAGCATCAGTACCTTACCTCACTATTGCTCTTGTGGCTGAATACAGTCAAATTCTCATAGAAGTCCTTAATAAAACATTTCTAAAATTTTGTTACTAGTTCCAAAGTAGCCCCAATCTGTACAGTCTATATTATGAAAACTGAACCCAAAAACAGCCTGTTTTGAATTCACTGTTTCTGTGATGTCACAAAAACCAACACATTCACATACATCAACCAGCCACTTCATTAAGTATACCTAACTTGTAGCTACACTCTTCGTCCATATATCAGCTTACCATATAGGTGCACTTTGTAGGTCGACAGTTATAGACTGTAGTCTGCCTGCTTCTCTGCAAAACTCGTTAGCCCCCAGTACCATTTTCCTCAATGGTCACGACCGCCACAGAGCAGGTATTAGTTGGGTGGTGGATCATTCTCAGCACTGCAGTGATACTTTCATGGTATGTCCACACGTCCTCTTACTGTCCACTTTATTAGACACACCTACCTTGTTTGTCCACCTTGTAGAGATAGTAGCTCATCTCTCGCTGCACAGTTTGTGTTGGTCATCCTCTAATCCTTCATCAGTGGTCACAGGATGCTGCCTGCAGGACGCTGTTGGCTGGACATTTTTGGTTGGTGGATGGTTCTCAGTCCAGAAGTGACACTGAGGTGTTTAAAAACTCCAGTAGCACTGCTGTGTCTGATCCACTCATACCAGCGCAACACACACAACACACCACCACGTTGGTGTAGTGCTGGGAATGTTCCACCACCCAAATAATACCTGCTCTGTGGGGGTCCTGTGCACCTATATGGTAAATGGACCTTATAAAATGGGCAGAGTGTAAATTCACAGAGGTGTACATAATATCTGCCTATTCAGTCTACAGCATATTAGCCCTGTCCAGTCACGTTATTGTTGTAAGGACAATTTCAGAGAGGTTGGAAAATGATCATGTTTAAACATATTATATTCACATGTTATATGTTTCTGGTACATAACACCACAAAATATCACAAGTAGACCTCTATGGAAAAAAATAAAACACAAGAAAAATGTAACATATGGGCCCTTTAAGATTAGTAGGCAATGTATAAGCCTATGTCATAGTAGTAGTATTTAGTATGCAATTGGGATACATTCTCTCTCACTCTGTGTATGTTTCTCTATTCACTTCTTCAATCCCTCTGAGCCATTCTGCTTCTCCTGCTCCATTTGTCTGTTCTGTTCGGGCTCCATTCTTCACTTTGATTTTCCTCTTCCCTCATTCCTTTTCTTCTCTGCTATCCTGCTCTTACCTGTTCTCTTAATCACTCTCTTTACACACACTGATGGAGGCTACACTGCCGTGGCAGCGCTCTTGTCTTCTCCTATTCCTCTCACAAGGAAAAAGCAACTCGTCCCCCATATGGAAGAATTTCCCTTTAATGGTCCTGCCTGCAGTTTTAAAGGAAAGCTGCATTACTATCAATCAGCAGCAGGTGGCACACTTTCACTCAGCACTTAGTCATGAGAGTACTCATGATCTAGCACTGCACTGCTAAACCAGTGTCTATTCCATAGAGAGCCAGATTAACTCATTTAACCCCCAGGGCTTGTATGTGTCTACAGTTCAGTTCCTCAGTGTCATAACTACACAATTTACATATATGTTTCATAGTAACTCATAACAGTTACTGAATAATAAATCATATGAATAGGCAATAGGAAAGGGCCCATCTGCTAATTTTTTCATGTATTTTATTTTCTCCCCCGAGGTCTACAGCTTTATCTCTTAGATTTAAAGAGGCTGTTACTGTCTTTAAAGGCTGGTAAACAGTCATATGCAAAATTTGGGTGCCCCTGCTCAAAATTACATGTTTTGTTGATTTTCTCAGTGAAAATAAGTTAACATGCCCTCTATAGAGAAGACACGTCTTCACATTGTAATGCACAATTTCTATTAATTTGATGAATTTAACATACTTGGACAAATGGTGCAAAGGTGATGGCATGTTTTATGTATTTTTTAATTTTATGTATTTATAAAATTATTCAAATATTTAAGTTTGTTCCCTGTGTAATGCCTCAAAAAGCAGGCCAGTTTGACATTTATGTGAATGGCAAAGGGGACAGTGGCAAAGACAAGATGTGAGGACACAGGAAGATAAGAGTGGAAGGAAGAAATAGGGAAGAATATATGAGGATAATACAGAAAGACACATATGTGACACTGATGTTTATCACTATTGCAGGCCATCCATGGCCATTCCACTGAAATGAACATCCGCAGTCAAATGTACCACAGAAAAGTGTTCACACTGACGTTAACTATTTGCTGTGCATGGCTTGAAATCTGTCCAATGGCAGGATTGATTTCATGTAAGGCCTTGAAGAAATGTCAATAAGCATTAGTGGAAAAACTGTGATAAGTATTTGATTTCCCCTGCTGGCTCAGACATGAGGGCAACCCCCGAAACCGCTTACACGCTTAAAACCAGCAAACTGGGCATTAACACACCAACACACATTGAACTCCTCATGCGGCACAAATGCACTTTGAAAGTATGTGTTGAAGTACATACATCACACAGGAGTAAAGTAACTCAGTAATATTCACTCCAGTAGATGAGCAGCTAATGTTAGAAGGCAAGAATTTCTGGATCCTCAGATCAAATAAATTTAATGCTTTTCAATACATATTTATTTAATTATTTGAACAATAGTAGCACTCTCATGCTGAAGCTTGAATTTTGTCTGTACATATTTGTAGAAATTGCATGTCAGTCTAAAGAACCAGACTTGGGACACCAAATATGTCTTGGCTGATCGACTACATTTGGGGTAAGGGGAAAATTGTGTACATTTTTGATTATCACTTTAATAACAGTTAAGTCAATTCTGAGAAATCTGCTGCTGCCTTAGTCAATGATTAACATGTCTATTAAGAGATGTGAACTGTCAGTAAACAAACTTTTCTTGAAACTAGGTGTTTGAAGAATGGAAGGAGACTTATATGCATTCTCTGTTGCCTCTCAGCTCATCTCTCTGTACAGTTATGTGTGTTATGAGTTTTAGGGGCTGTAGGCTGACCCCAGGTCAGGTAAAGGAGCAGAGCAGGGCTGACTGAACACCTGCACGTTTCTGCACCGCTGACCTGCGAACAGCTGGAGAGTGGAGTGTGTCCTCTGCCTCTCACCTTCACCAGCACAGCCTACAGGGAGGTTTGGGTATTTTCCAAAGAGGAAGAGTGCAGCTTACTGTTCCCCACTGTTCTTTCTCTCTCTATCTTTCTTTCTTTTTCCCTCTCTTTCCTTTCACTTTGTTTTTCTCATTTATCCTTTCTCCCTCTATCCTCTCCACTTTCTCTTTCTCTTTCTCCCACTTTCTCATTCTCTGTCCTTCCTTCTCTCCTCTCGTTCTTTCTCTCCCTCCCATTCTCTTCCCTCTCACTCCTCAGTCTCTCCCTCTCTCTTCCCTCTTCTGGCTTTCTCCCTTTTTCTCTTATCGTGTTTCTTTATTTCTTACTTTTTTCTCTCTTCCTCTCTCACTGTTTATGTATTCCCTCTTTGTCTCTCTCTTTCTCTCTCTGACTTTGTCTCTCTCTAATGTCCATTCATTTTTGTTTTTCACTCCATTTTCCTTTGTTTACACAAATGTTTATGCTCTCATTTCTCTGATGTTGGGCTGGAAAATGGAACAGGGCGGTTTGAAGAGAGGGGATAGTGTGTGTGTATGTGTACACGAGAGAGTAGAGTGTGTGTGAGAAGAGAGCGAGAGGATAAAGACAGGAGGAGAGAGATTGCTGACTTGGGAAAAAAAAAAGATGAAGAGTGTGTGTTTCTGAACAGAGAGTGGAAGGTCACGAGTGTATGTGTGTGTGTGTGTGTGTGTGTGTGTGTATGGGCTCTGGGTGGTCCCTGAGGTTAGTCGCAGTCATTCAGGGTCGACAGCAACAGACTAATTACCTCATCAGTGTGTATGTGTGAACGTGAGTGTGTGTGCGTGTCTGTGTGTGTACGTGTGCGTGAGCATGTATGTACATGCATCCGTGTGTGTGTGTGTGTACTGGGACGATAGGGTAAAGGGGCAGAGCAGAGGCCGCCAGTGCCTGAGGTGAGTAATCACCCTGCCAACACCTCACACACACACACAGTGGAACACTTTGTACCATCTACACCATCCATACACCATCAAAGTCAAGCACACAGAGTGCACATACATTTACAAAACCACAAACACACACAGGTTTGTTTTTATACGAAGTTAGGACGTGGAATCAGAAATGTGCCTCATGTCATACATCTAACATATGTCAAAATATGTATTTTTATAAGTATGTATGTATAGAAATAGCGATATGTAATAATGAGTCCTAAATCTGTTAATAAATGCAAGTACCTACATGGATTGTTTCCCATATGTATTATATATAGTATATATATCTATATGTAGTAACAATAATATGTTCCATATGTATTATATGTGTTATGAATGTTTTTATCCAAGTACCTATATCAGGGGTTCCCCAGTCCTTGTGATCCAACACTATGTAGATGCATATACATAACCCAATTTCAAAAAAGTTGGGACAGTATATGAAATGCATATAAGAACGGAAAGCTATAATTAGTAAATTCTGTTTGACCTGTATTAAACTAAAAAATGATACAAAAACACAGTATTTTATCATCGCTGTCTGATAAACAAAAAAAAACATGTATCTCCATTTTTGTCAGTTTTTTTTATATATATATGCGTAGCTGTACAGAGCCTTCATTGTTGTGTTTTGCACACTTTTTACAGACGGAAGACAGGTCTGGACTGCAGGAACGTCAGTCTAGCACCTGCACTCTCTTATTATGCAACCAGGCTCACAAAACACAGCATGCATTATTTCCATAAACAATTTGAAAAGATGACTCATCAGACCACAATACACGTTTCCTCTATGCATAGAGTGCCTAAATCTTTTGACCACTGAGGAACATTATTTTTAAACTGTTGGATTTTTTGCTGATGCATTTTTTTGGCCAAGTCAACCCATCCTTGCTTATAAAGCACTAGGCCTTTCCTGGATGGTCCTTTACCCAAGCAAGATGGCATCACCTATTTAGATTTTTTAAAAATATTTTGCAGTGTTCCTAATCTTAAATTTCCGTGTCACAACTTTTTTGGAATGTGTTGCAGGTATGAGTGTATATATACATAAAAAACAATGAAGTTGGTAAGAAAAAACATTACATTTCTTAAAAAAGGTTGTAATTAAAAAAAGTAGTTGCTCAGGCTGCCTTAAAATCTTTTAGTGAATTTTGAATAGTAAGACAATGGAACAAGAGTATGTGTTTCATGCCCTATCAACTTATTCAAATGACTCAAAAGTCCCAATAACTCAGAATTTTAAGGCAGCCTGGACACTAACTTTAAGTTAACCCCCCTACCACCACCACCCTTTTTTTTTTTTTACAGTGTACAGATCAATGTAGATATATAAATCACTGCTGTCTGTTTTTATCTACATTTCACACACTGTCCCAACTTTTTTGGAATTGGGTTTGTATATGTAAGCACCTGAATGCAGTAATGTCCCATATATACTGTAAGCATTCATGTACACACCTGTATGCAATAATGTCTCATAGGTATCTATATTATGTTTGTCGCACAAAAACCTTGTTTCTCCACTTTTGCTCTTTTTTTTAACTTTCTTTGTATAATTTGAAATATCCAGTTACCCTTTGGATTGTGTTTAAATTTCAAGATGAATGGACCATAGGAATGCTCCAAAATTACTTGTTACATTCACTGGCATTATGAGTTATGACTATTTTCTCCTTCTCTTCTAAAATTAACATTTTGGAGGTACAGTGCCGACATGTAAGTACGTATATGTAATAAAATGGCCAACATGTATTAACTACAAGTAATATAAGTTGGTATAGTGGGTATAGCATATCGCTGCTGTCGGAAGAAAACCTCATATGTCCATTTTTATCATTTTTCAGTTTTTGACATAATTTGAAAATGCCTGTTGTCCTTTACATTGTGTGTAAATTTCATGATGAATGGACCAAAATAAGCGACGCAAAATGACTAGAAAAAAGTCTGATTCTTTTGACTTACATTAAAAGTAAAGTAGGTTTTTCCTTTTGCTGTAAAGTTCTCGTTTTGGAGAAACAAGGTTTTCTTCCGTCAACAGTGATATGTTGGAACAGTGGGTATAGCATAGTGGGTAACACTACTGTTCTCCACACAGCAGACTGGAGTTTGACTCTTTGGCTGGTCAAGCACACCATACCAATAAAAGTCTTTGGGCAAGATTCCTAACACTGTGTTCGCTGCCTCTGCAACATGAAATTGTAAACTTTCCTGGATTACAAATGCTGTAAATGCAAGTATTTAATACTAAACCTAATCCGGATCTTAACCTCACCAAAAAAATGGTTGTACTCTTTCAGTTTTAAACAGTGAAACAAGGTTCTTTTATTTAAAGTAAATAAATACATAAAACCTTAGAAAGTCAGGATCATTTTGTTGGTTCTGATATTGTTGGTAAATCCTGCTTTTTTTCTGGTTGTCCCACATAGTCAGTGTAGGAAAACACCCAACACAGACACGTTGTGCACTGTGAAAGTCACACACACAGACACACATTCATTCACAAAACGATATTCACAGACACAACTACACATTCATAGTCTCTCTGTCATTATTGACATGCAGTCCCGTTAGCTGATAAGTCTCCAGCTCCGCTCCCCAATGTCCCTGCAGCAGAGACAGATGAGGCAGCACACATTATCATTTACATTCACCCAATACACACCGCACTGTTAGAATACATATTACAGCTTTTACACAGCTGTCTGCTCTGGGACCAATCTCTAGCAGCATACATTATTCACAATACTAAATACTGAATCATCAGAAAGAAATGGGCAGTAAATTAATTCAGAAGAGGTTGTGTGTGCATGTGTGCGGGTACATGAACTGTGATGTTGAGTCCTATTCAGAGTCCCAGTGTGACTAATGCTGTTTAAAAACTCCCAGGTTGCAGCAGTTTTGCCTGTGAATGCAGCACACTTAGAATGCTTTCTAACATCATTTCTCTCCTTCCACTCTCATCCCTCGCTCCGACTGGTCATGTGACTATGGTGATCCCTATCTCATTGTAAATGGCAGCCGATAGTATCTTCAGGGTGTGTTCTGCCACAGAGTTGGCGGTAAATAAACCTCATTGTTTCAGTTTAAAGGGGAATTCCACTGATTTTTCACAATCTCTGCATAATTCAATCATTAACATCTAAACATTCAGAGTGGTGCATTGTAGAGAAACATGATGGCTCGGATTTCTTTACAGTGGTACTGGTAAGAACCTGGAGTCACAATGTCAATAACGCAAACATAATTTTAGCTACTATCCAGAGTGACCAGTGAATCTAAAAGTCTTCAGTTTTGTTTTTTTTTATTTTTTATGTAAGCTGTTCATGTTTTGTTTATTTGCTGAAATTTCATGAAATGCCAAGAGTTTAGTGAGTATAAAAATTGTCTTTTTAAATATGTAGACCCACAAAATAAGAAAAAAAAACATCCTCATTGGACATCACACAGACAGGAGAAGAGGGGGAAGAAAAAAAACACAACTAGTAACACATATCAGCTTTACTGTACACTAATCCAATATGAAAAAGAAGAACCCCCTGAAGTAGTAAAGAAAGAATACTTGTATTCAAATGGGATAAGAAAGTTTGCCATATTTTATGAGGATTTTTCATGGTGAAAAAATGGCTTTGGGTGCTATTTGGCACGCTGCGTATACTTCTTCACCATGAATGTATTTAAGGAAGTATGTTATAGGCCAAATTTTTATATAAAATCTATCATAAAACAGTGCCTCAGGCATAAGGCAAATATTCACAACCATTTCATGCAGTAGCTTGCCTCAAGATAGATTTTACAGGTATTAAAATGCTTCAGACATCTGGTTCCTATCACCACTCTTGTGAAAAATTCTGATGCAGCAGGAATCTCTAAAATGCTGCATTTCACAACAAACCACTCTGGAGAAGTTTATATCTTAACTGTTTATTTTGCAGAAATTTTTAAAAATCTGTGAAAAGGGCTTGTTAAAAACCCTGTTCAGTCCCCAATCCATACAGTACTTGTTACATATATGTAAAATAAGCTGCAAAATGGTCCGTTCTATGTATACAGTTCTATGTAGTTGTGATGTCACAACTATGAATTCATTTATATAATGGTATTCAGCTTGCAACAGCTTGACCTTCCCATTCCCACTGATGTGATAAGGAGTGTTGTTACCACAGACAGTCTGTAATGATTAAATGATCCTGTTTAAGGAAATAAATGTCACTGCAGCCTTTTAGACATTTGAAAGAAGTGGCTGGAGTTTATTTTGCTCTGAGATAACCAACGATTCTAGTCTAAGCAGTGTATTCTGTGCATTTTAGCCTGGACTGTTTTTTTTGGACTGTGGCACAATACAAGACAGCCAGTCAAAACAGAGATCATTTACATATGTCAGTATTAAAGGCACAGTAAAAGCACCTGACAATGGTAATGTAAAAAAATAACTATGGTAATTGGAACATAAATCTGCATATATGGAATATGTTGATTTCAGGGGGACAAATTATATATAAGACAATATAGAATATGAGCCATTTGAAACACAACTCAATAGTAGAACATTATTTAACAACAATGAGGTGGGATTTGGTTCTGTTTTGTTCTGTCAATTATTTTTAATGCCATTCAGAGTAAACTTCAACAGCTAAATTCCCTGTACTTGATTTAAAAGCCATGTTTTCCACCAGTGCTCTCAAACACAGAGAAAGGAATTTAGTGTTAGCTGCTGGCTTGCTTTGTATAAACGTCTCAGGAGTACTTGCTCTCATACGGTTAAGAATTTATCACTTACACTCAGTGTATGACTCAGAATGCAAATTATTGCCCACAGCTCTCCTGTCTTGCTGAAATTTTACAATCATAAGAAAATTCAACTGCCTGCCATACTCTCTAGTGAAAGCATATGAAATTCTTATTAAGCTGGATGTACAGACCCAGACAGAGCTGATACAGCAGTGCTGCTGCTGCTTCATGTTTTGGTTTGACATCACGTGCTGTAGGAAAGAAGCCTTTGTTTTCTGCCATTAGTCTGAAAATCCTCACTAGAGAATGCAGTGTGATAATGTTCCCAGAAGCCAATTACAACTATTAATAATTACAAAATCATTTGGACTGATCATTTTTTAGACAGCCAGATTGTTTGTTGTTACCTTGGTGATGAGTGTTCTATGGGTTTTACCAATGGGGAACACTCAGGGCATGTAAAAGAAAAAGAAATAAAAATGACAGACATATGTCTGTTTGTTTATTATAATAAGTTTCACTGAATTTTTGGAAATGAAAAACACGTGCAGCTCTATGTCAGGACTCTTTTTTGAAAGAGTCTAACTGCTACAAGGTAAAATTATGTTAATATGTCTGGTAAAGCTTGAAATGATACAAAAAAGCTTTAAACATATGTGTTTAATCTACCACAGCCAAAAAACATACCTCAAGAATCCCATAGGTGTGTTTTTCCGTGTTTTTGAATGATTTATGACATTTATGGCCTAAGCTGAAGGCCTGGCTCTTAGTAGTCATGGTTTGACACTAGATTTTACATTACATTTTTGGGTGGACAGCATTTGTGTTGATTATAATTTGAGTGTTGTTAGTTTTTACCCTAAATGGAGTGTAATCACGACTATTTGGTATTACAAAATCATTTGCATTAAAGATCGAATCATTTGTACATTTTCAGATTGGTTGGTGTTGCCTTCCAATAAGCTTTTATTGATTTCACATTACATTTCTGGATGGGCTACTTAATGCAGACTTCATTTATCTCAGTAAGTAGTTGGATGTCCATTCACAATCCGTGCATCTATTTGTGCTTTCGTTTGGTCAGAGCAGGAAATGAGAGCACTGGCCTTGCAAGCCTATTGTCAGAGAGTCTGGTGGATTTTATCATTCAGTGTAACCAAGAGCCACCCACTTTGGCAGAAAAGGGACATTTAACGTGCAAACACAACCATGTGCAACAAAATAGTGTGCATTGGCAAACATGCCAGGATTTCTTGTTTACTAGCTACTAAAAGCTTAGTGGCTACTAAAAGAAAAATCTCAAGCAACATTTATGATTTTTGAGTCCAGCAACTGTATGTTGCTCTGAAAAGGCCCACTAGTTTCAAAAGGTTTTTTTATTATTTTTTATTTTTTTTTCCAGTGGACTGATAAAAGCCTGTGCATGGAGGCTTAGCATGCAATAAATATCAGCTTATCCATATCTCTGTGCACAGAGCATCTGAGATTATGAGGACATGATTGGCCCTGCTTATTTGTATGCGGCACTACACAGTATATAAAAAATGAAATAAAAAATGGAAAAACATTGGGCCTCTTTCACCAATATCTTCATAAGTTTTTTCTTAAATGTGTTCTTGAGAAAGATCCTAAGAGAAATTTCCTCTTAAGAACCGTTGGTGAACGAGGCCCAATTTTCTTATAGTTTTGATAGTATTGTTTAAATATGACATTCCTGTTTTGCATGGTGGCGCAGCAGGTAGCAAATATGTAAATATGTAATTGTGATTGTGATTGATGTAAGTGTGATTTTTTGACCAGTAATGTGACTGTAATTTAATTGTGAGTATTTTCTATTTGTTTTTTATTTGCTTTTTGTTTTTTCTATTTTTTGGTAATGAAGACCAGTATAACTGCATTTTTTATCCATTGAACATAGTGTACCAGACTGAGTTTGTGGTGATTGTGTTGTCATGTACACAGCTCATGGGTGTTTGGTTGCTTCTGATTGGTCTAACTCATCTACACACTGTTCAGAAGCTCTCTGTTATCAGGTTAAACTTCCCTACTTAAAACTTGCTAAGATAATGTAGACCACAACAAAAAATTGAAAATTGTCTTTCAAAGTTAGATTTCGGTATTAAAAATTATGAATTTTTCAGCCTGAATGGGTTTCCCCATAAAACAGAATAGTGTAGAGCTTTGCTACAGATGTCAGTCTACTCCTCATCACTTGCTGTCACGGCCACATTACAGCTAAACTTTCCTCCACGGCAACTTTCTAAACTCTGTCATGAGAAAAGCTGGCCTGCCTAAACACACTCTGCCCCAGTTCTGTCAGGTTACCTCCTTACCTCTATCACTGCAAATGGGTGCTTCTGCTTCTTGCGTGTGTTTGGGGTTGGGGGGGGGGGGGGGGGGAGGTTTGTACATGAAGGTGTATGTGTGTGTGTGCATGTATATATTTGCCCATGCTAGTGTATGTGTGTAAATATGAGTGTGCACATGTGCCTTTGGATGTGTGTTTATGTGCATGTAAAATGGTTCCCATCCCCTTCATTCTGAGTTGCGGGTCTGGGTGGAGTTCTACTCAGAGCAGAGTTAATAAAATGGGTCAGGTTACAGGACTGAGCACTATTTTTATCAGAAGCAATTTCCTGCAGGCCCCTACAGGTAGCACAGCAGCCTGCAAAGCACACGCCAATGACACGCAGCTTTCCTCCACCTTACACCACTCTCTAAAGACCTGACCTCAGAGACAGAGAGTATATACCGTATATATTGTTTTTATTATTTTACACCGTTTGAAAACATCAGCTGTCCTTTAAACTGTATGAACATTTCATGATGGATGGACTAACAGAATGATTAAAAATGATTTGTTACTGTCATGGTTTCCCTGGTCAGGTTCCCCCCTTTCTTTTGTCTCCCAATTCTTGGCTGCATTCTATTCTACAGGGTCCCTAAGCCCCCTTATATTCCTTACACGTTGAGCATGAGGTGTCTTTTGGGGGAACTGCAGTTGATTAAATAACTGATGGGTAAACTTTCCTGCTTTCCTGCAAAGTTTTCACTGCTCTCTGCCCAATGTGGAGTTCTCTTCCAATTAAACATTCCCGCTCCCTGTGGTTTAAAATAACCCTTAAAATGCCTGAATACCCTCCGTGGTCTAGTTTTCATGGAACTACTAGGGAGACTGAAATGCACCCTCTGTCGCCATCCCCAGCTCCAACCCCTCGTCATCCATGTCACCTATGTGTGATCTGTAGCACCTCATCATCAATAGAGCTAAAAAGTGAATAGTAAAGCTAGGCCCCCAATTTGGGCCATCAATGTCAAAACTCATTGTAATGAGGAAGATCATGAGGAGAAAAACCCACCTGAAGGATAGTTTATAAGTGCTAAGCTAACAGCAATTCACACTAACACTTTCTGATGAGGCTAACGTAAGCTTCTTATTCAAATTTCACCTTTATTAATGCAGCAGTTACATTTCAGCATATTTAGGCACCATGTAACTACTGCAGTGTTTCAGGTGGAAAAAAAATTGTTGGCACTTGCCGCACTGTTTAAGATGGGTTGGAAAATTAGAAAAAAGCAGTTCTAGATTAAACAAAGACATTTAAAGCTTTTAAAAGACATTACTTGTTTTACTTGAAGCTGGTGACCATATTACCATTATGTTTTACCTTGTAGCAGTTTCACAGTCACTCTTTCAGTAGTGAGCTCTGATACTAAGCTGCCATTGCTGTGTTCTGTTTCTAACAACTTACTGATTAGGGTGCTTCTCATAGTCACAATCAGTGACGGGTCTAAAACTTCCAGAAGGCTTAAAGTGACATTTTATCTCACAGAACTGATCCTACCCATCGGAAATCAAAACGCCATTGCTTATTTCCTCTATTGCTTCGTAATTATGCTGATAGTAAATCTAACGGGATAGGACTTCTCTCCAGCATTTGAGGTTCTAATCAATAGGAAAGCTTGCTTAGCTATATCTACCTAGAAATGGAGAAAAACAAATCCTGATTGGTCATTTCCCACTCAGTGTTTTTATTTCCATCCTGTACCTGACAATGAAACAAAAGTAGTATTCAAATGCATATAGAGTTGAAATACAGGAATGATTCTATAGAATAAAATAGATGCATTTTTAGTTCCCAGAAATCATGAGGAAATTATGAGGGTTTCCCTTTGGTGTTCATTGAATACATAGTCGATTGTTTGCCTTTTTAGACTGTTTCCTGACCTACATTGTTCATTTCCCTTGCTGTTTGGTACCTATGTGTTGTTCTCTATGCATTTTGTCCCACGTGTTTAATTGTCTAGTTCTAATTTTAGTGTTCAATACTTAATTGCTTTGTTGTTTTCTTTGTTTTCTCTCAGCTTTCCATGTTTCCTTTTCATGTGCTCCCCAGCTCTCTTTGTATTTGCCTGTCATTTGACCCCAGCCGCAAGCCTGGACTTCAATAAAAATGGCTGTGTCTGAAATGTAACAAACGCTGCCAACTCATACGGTATTCTGAGGTGGGAAGGCACCCTGTCATGTCTGAATCGCATGTTTATATAAAAAGCTGTCTGTCTGCTGAGGTTTCTCTGTTCAGATGTATTTTGAAGGCAGAATAGATGTATCCTTCACTGCCTTACATATCCTATAATCCTTAGTGTCAGCGCTGATACATTTAGGAAAAAACAGCATCACAACACTGCCTTCTAAGACAATGACTTAAGAGACAGCATGATGGTCCATGGAGGGTCCTGACCAGAACAGGGTAAAGGGGGCTAACAAAGTATGCAGAGAAACAGATGGACTACAGTCTGTAATTGTAGAACTACAAAGTGCACCTATATAGTAAGTGGAGCTGATGAAATGGACAATGAGCATAGAAACAAGGAGGTGGTCATAATGTTTTGCCTGATTGGTGTAGAAATAATACAATTCTAAACTGCCCTCAGTGGATGTTTGAATTTTGCAACCAATGAACATCAACAAAGGAAAGGATCAATTAGACCCTCAACCGCCAGTGAACAGATTTTATTTAAACATATAGAGAAAGGACTGTTTTTGTTGATATTCAATAGTGTTAGAAAAAAGTTCAGTTTCCAGTTAACTCAAACTGAGGCATTGCACTGGGCTGGTCTCCAGAACAATTTCCGAGTCCATTTCACCCCGAGACCAAGACAAGACTGAGTCTAAATGACTGAGACAAGACTCAGACTGTTAATTTATAGTTTATAGTCTCAAGATCTCCCGTGATTCTGAGACCACGCTCCAGTCCTGCAACACTACATAAGCAGTATGGTCTCTCGGATTATCTTATTGGAATACCCAGTCATTTTTTGCAGCTGTACTTCCTTTAAATGAACAGAATGGATAGGTACCTTCAAACACATCAAAAACAGTTTGAGATCTGTGCGTCTAAGCAGTTCTATTTGACTGCCAGTGAACAATATGCACAGTATATAACACTGAAAGAAAAATGTGTGGTTGTTAAAATTTTACCTGCAGTGATTATTAAAAAGAGATAGAAAGCAAGAGAGAAAAGGAGATGGGAAGACAGACTGAGGGAGGCCGTGTGCGCCAAGTGTATGCGTGTGTCAGAATGTCAGAAAGTCGGGGCATGTGTGTGTGTGTGTGTTTGTGTGGTCTCTGTGGAGGACACAGTGACAGCATGTCTGAGTTTGTCAGCCACAGAGAAACATGAATTATTGATGGGCATGAAGTTAGATACCATCAAGAGAGAAAGGCAAAGTGTCCACATGTGCACACACACACACACACACAGACTCTCACACTAAAACCACTGAAGAGTGGCGTAGCTTAGCATCCAAACATTTAGTGAAATCATAAGCAACATTGCAATGAAAATGTAATGACAAAGAATATTCACCATTTTACACCATACTATATTTTGTACTTAGAACAGACTTAAAGGGCCCATATGCTGCATTTTTCTTGCATTTTATTTTTCCCCTTAAGTCCATTTGGGACATTTGCATGGGTTTATGTATCAAAAACATTTCTAATCTTTCTGGCTCGCTTAGAATTAAGCAGGCTGTTTTTGCTGCTGTGCCTTTAAGACTGATACAAGAAAATGATCTGTGTTTTGATTGGCTGCTCTGTATTGAAGCAGTTCAGCCTTTACAAGTCTTTATAACTTCAATATAAATGGGGGAAGCTAAACTGATGTAGGCACACACACAAACGCAAGAGGAGCTGTTAGACTGTAAAGAGGTTACCTTCACATGCATTCTCTGGGTAGAAGAAAGCCAACCTATTTTTCACTGCGGGAAAGGACCACATCAGTGAGGGGAAAAAAATGGAGAGGAAAAAGAGAGAAAATCCCCACAAAGAAAGAGACTGTCCTCCTTTCTCCAGGAAAGTGCTCACCCTGTTCTACCTGCACTCCAGTGGCCTCACTTTTATCTCTCCTCTTTTTATCCCTTCTTTTCTGCTCTGTTATGCTAAAGAGATGAGCACTCACACTGGCAGTAACACAAACCTCAAACAAATCAACAAACCAGCCAAAACGAAAAGAAATGCAGAGGTTTGTGAGCCGGCGCGTAGCTCCATCCGGGAATAGCACAGAGGAACCCAAACAAGAGCACAGAGCCTCAGAACCTCACACACCACGCAGCCAGAGGAAAACATTTTAACATTCACCACCATCTGTCAGCAGAGTAACTCCAAAGTTACCCACTTTAGCAGTGCAGCAACACTACCTGAAATAATACCTGAACACACACACACGCTTGTTTTTATAGCTTTTTAGGACATAGGGTCATGTATATATTCTATATGCATTACATATTGTCACTGTCCAATGAAAAACATGTATCATATATGATTTTTATGTTTCTGCATCATTTGAGCTCAGCAGTCGGCCTTTAGATTTTGTGAAAATTTCATGATGAATGGACCAAAAGAAATGCTCCAAAATTGCTTAGAATAAAATTTAATTAAATTACATTGGAAGTAAAGAACGTTTTTGCCCTCTCCTGTAAAGTTACTATTTTCAAGATACTTGTTTTTTTTTGGACAGCGACAATATCTGTAAATACCTGAATGTAATAATATATCGCATACATTTTATATAAATATATGTACCTATATATTATAATATGTCCCATGTGTTTTATGTATGTGCAAAAGCCTAAATATATTAATAATATGTCCCATTTGTATATATATATAATATGTCCCATACGCATTATATGTTGATTTTCTAAGTGAAAATAAGTTAATACATCTTTTATACACAACACACTTCTAAACATTTTAATGCACAGTTACATATTGGGGAGATAAAATATGAAATGTGGCCTGTGCAAAAGTTATTTTATGTTTTTTTTCCCAATATGTTATCCCCATAACAAGCCTTAGATGTGTGTGTAGTATTGGGGTGGAGTCAGAGAGGAGCAAGAGCTGGAATGAGCTATTCCAGTCATGGCCAGTCCAACAAGTCTCCCCACAGGGAAGAACTTGTGACATTTCAGTGCAATTTATTTGAGTTTAATTAGAATTAAATTCTCTGTGCATCGGTGTAAACAGTTTTCATTCATTGAAACGTATTTTCATACATTTTTGTCTATTTTATGTAAACCAGTTACTTAAAAATAAAAGAAGTAATTTATTTAATGTCAACATATTTTCAGTTTGTAAAGCACACAACCCTGTTGGTTCATCCCTGAAGTTCATCTTACTTATTTAGTTCAGGTAAACTATGTTGCTGCTGAATGAACAGACTTTCCTACAAAGGCGTTGCACTTGATAATGATAAGTGTAAATTTTATAACTTAAAGCCCTTATATATGTTACTTGGTGTTGCTTTTTAAATTTTAGTAGCTTGTAAACTCAAATATAGGGGCAGTTTACATTCAAACCAGGCTATGACTGAAGCAGGTGTAACTGGCTACTGGACTTTCTTCTAAAGCTTCAGAGTCAGATTTGAAGACTTTGACATCTGCGAATTTGGACAGATCTATTTCACTCTTTTATCTCAGTCATTCACTCTCACACACACGCACAGGCGTACATACACGTGTACACTTACAAATACACACACACGGTAAGGATGAAAGAGAGCTCTGTCAGAATGATAGATGTGCTGGAAGGGCCTCTGCAGACTCTCTGTAGATCCTTTATGAAACAGTGTAACATTCTCTAACACAAGGTGAGTCTGATCGAGTAGAGATGGTCTGTGCGAGTGTGTGTGTGTGCATGAGGTGTCTATACCTTACATGCGTCATATCTGTAAGCTTGGCTGCTACAGAAGTGCACGCTGGCAGTATATCTCCTTTGAAGTGTGTAAAGATCTGCTTCAAAAGGCAGAAGACTGGCTCTCATGAAGGTAAGAGAGAGGGAACAGGATGTTTTCCTGCACTCACATCTTTCCTCCCTGCTCTTTACTCTTTCTTATTCAGCACCTCTACAGGGGACATGTGTCAAGCTCACGTGGAGTACCATGAAAAAAGAGTCTGCCGACGAATCCTGTTTTTACTTTAACACCCACACGTGCACACACAGACAGTACAACTGCTACTACAGCAGCATGTTTTGTCAGATACAACACACTGATTTAATAGAAAGGTTTGAACACCCCACACAAATTGCACCATTTTCTAAATGAAAAAAGTCAACATCTCTTCTACAGGGAAAAACTTAGTTATGTATTTTTCTGCAAATTTTAGTGCACAATTTGTATTTATTGCTCAGTGTAACACTGAGGAACAAGAGAATGTAAAATGTAAAATGTGCTATAACTTTTGCACAGGCCACATTTTATGATCATTTTTCAATACGTTAAATTCAATAATTGTGCATTAAAATATGCAGAAGTGTGTTCTCTGTAGAGGATGTGTACAGTAGCTGTCCTTTACATTGTGTAAACACCTGTTGATGAATGGACCAATAGAAATGTTCCAAAATGACTAAAAATAAAATCTATTAACATTAACTTACATTAAAATTTAAGACCGTTTTTAGCTTCTCCTGTAAAATGATCATTTTGGAGATACATGGCATTTTTGAAAGTGATGATATTCAATATAGCTATGATGTTGGCTTTTATTTGCTTTATCCTTGTAAAGCACTTTGAGCTACGTAACATATGAAAGGTGCAATATAAATAATGTTTGTCATTACTACTAATATTATAATGATTATTATAGCAGCAGGGTCGCACAATATTTACACAAAATTCCATACTGCGATTAAATTGCTACATACCGTAATTATGATATGACTTACATCAAAACACATTAGTGAATCCTTCATATACTGTCATACTTTTACAGCAGTATAAAGTATGACTACACGATATGTACATTCATTTCCAATACTGTTGCTAGATTTCCACATATTGCATACTGCATTTATGATATCATTTACACGTCAAATGTCACACCGACAATGCCTTCATTTCCTCAGGAGACTAAAGAGAGTCTGCCGTGGAGTGGAAGGCCCTGCAGAGGGTGGTGAAAACTGCCCAGTCCATGACTGCAGCTGCCCTCCCACTCATATAGAGCATTTACAATAAAAGATGTTTGAGCAAAGCCAGCAGTATCATCTCAGACCCCACACACCCCAGCCACTTCCTGTTCCACCTGCTGCCATCTGGGAGGAGATATCAGAACATTCAAGCCAGACACACCAGATTCAAGAACAGTTTCTACCTTCAAGCTAGTAAATTGGTCACCCCCACAGCGCCCACCCGATCATGAATACAAAACCACACAAACTATATGCACATTGCACTTCATTGTCATTCGGAACTGCTGACTGACTTCTAAGTACTTGGACTGAACACTTGAACTAACACGAATACCATGGTTACTAAACACCACCTCTAAAATTGCTGTACATATTATGCATATTTTGGGTTGACTACCCTCTGAAGATTTGACACACATATTTTGCACTTTCTATGCACCAGTACACTTCTGTGTCAGTAAATTATTTTGTATTTATTGTCAATTGCCTACTTATTGTATTGTCTATTTATTGTGGTGCTTATGTTGTGACTACATACTGTTTGTCATTAAACTAATACATGTGCACTCATGTCCTTGTCTTAATGTTTATGCACTAGCGGAGGACATGTTTCGTACAGAATATTTCGTTATACTGCACCCCCTGTATGCATAAAGACAATAAAATTTAATTGAATTGGATTTATAATATATGATTAATTCATCCAAACACACACAGAAACTCATTCAGAGCATATGTGTTGGGGTGCTCATAACATTTCATATTGTTTAGAAGCTCATTTACATATTTCAGCCTTCTGCTATATCAGTGTTGCAAAGACCAATAATGTCATAGCGATTAACAAACAATATATTGTGCAGCCTGAGCACACAGCAGTGTTTACCCAGTCTAGTCCTTGAGGCCCACCTGCACAGCACAGTTTTGTGTTTTTCCTGCTCTAACACACCTGACTCAGCACTAGACGGGTCTGATCATTAGCTAATGATGTGAGTCAGGTGCAGGGAAAAGATAATACTGTGTAACGCCTGCAGGCCTCCTGGACTGGAGATAGGAAGCTCTAGCACAGTAGACTCTGAACAGCAATGGACAATGTACTTTTACATAAATACAAAAAAAACTGTTTACATAAATGCCACAAATGTTTAGATTAAAGTTAGAGACAGGGCTGCTTCATATTATCCCATCATATCATCATTTTCTTCTTAATTTCACATGCATTCTTAGTAAAACCAAGTTTAAACAAAAGAATGTTAACCACTGCAGGGCTTTATTCAGTTATTAATCTAAATCTTTTTTAATTAATCTTTTTTTTCTGCAACTACTAGTGTTTCTCCTAGAAAACTGTTATTATTGGGCAGAGATGGCTAGTGACTAATTACTCAGTTACATGTAGCCAAGTAGCATTTTAATTTATACTTTCCTGAATATTTCAAAATCTTTTACCCATACTCAGGTAAATAATATTTTTTTATTCAGATACATCTTAGTCACATTGGTGACATCATCTGTGCTGCTTTGTGATTGGTTACACCTCAACCTTTTGGAGCTTTATGAAAAGGATCCCATAAAGAGATGAAAATAGAACTTGTTCAGAGCTCAGATCTAATGCTGAAAAATGCTGGATGCACTAAGAAGGTCCACTTCAGTTATTTAGGTTACTCAGTACTTCAGGGTTCTTTTTGGCTTATTGTACTTCTATTGAACTGTTTTGCTTTTGAAAAGAATTTTTACTTTCATTTAAGTCATTATTTCACTAAAGTAGCAATGTCTTTGCTTGAGTAAGTTTAGCCTGCTTTATATGAGTCTTTTAGTGGGCAGCATTGGTTGTCAAGAGGGATGATATGACTATCACTAGCCTAGCCTACATGACCCTCCTAGTGTTCCTCCTGCTGCAGTGGGACTGCAAGTTGAAATACAGCCCATATGTGGTTCTGATTATGGGCCTAAACTGAACAATATAGCACAAATGGTATATTTTTAGAGTTCCTAGCTAGAAACCACTAGCATACTGTAAGTGGCAAAAAACAGACTTTGATCATAAAAATTGTGCTTGAAGAGCTAAATAATCTATTATTAATGATGCATAATAGAATGATATTTAGAGATACCAGTGGAATTGAACAGATAGAATTATAATGGTTATAACTTACCGAAGTGTACAGGTAGCCCTCACTATTCATGGCGATGTAGAGACCTGTCTTAGTGCTCTGGATGGCTACTATCCTCAGGCCCACAGGAATCAAGTTGAACAGCACTGAGAGAGAGAGAGAGAGAGAGAGAGAGAGAGAGAGAGAGAGAGAGAGAGAGAGAGAAAGAAAGATTTATGGTTATAGTCCACCTTCATTATAAGTCTGAAATCCCTCAAATTGGCAATGACTGTTCTGTCAGTCATTTATTACTTTTGGGAATCTTCTAGTTCATTGAAGGTAACCACACACATACATAGCACACTTCTAAAGCTGTAAGACACACATTACACACACAATTCTGCAATCGTCTTACATCATGCCTTTGTAGGACAGTAATTCCTCCAGCCGTGGCCTATAGGATTTCATGTCCTTCAGAGGTGAGGACTTAATTTAGTGTGCGACTGAATTGGTTGTGACATTGTTGGCAGTGTGTGTTTATTCATAAGCCTGTCTCAGTGACACTGCGAGTGTTGTGCCTGTGTTTTCTGGGAAGAATGTTGACTGAAGCTGTAAGGCATGAGAAAAGTCTTGAGTGACATGTTGACTTCAGCAGGAGTGCCAAATTGCCAAAGGCAACGCATCTCCATGGGAGCACTGCAGATTTCAGCAGCTCCTCAAAAGACTTTAGACCTCAACTGAACTCCAATATCCTCTGACAGCAAATCAGGAGATATGTGAAGAGAGATCCCATCGAAATATAATGGACAGCTCCATGACTATGTCTTCACAAATCGGCTTTAACTGAAAGCAGTGGAAAAAGAGAAAGTGATAGAAAAAGAACTAATCTTGTCCAATTCCATCATCATCATCTCTCACACTGGGTGGATTACACTCTCTTCAGCCTGGAAAGTAGATAAGTCAGTCTTTTCCTGCTCCTCATTCTCATTCTCACACATTATATCGAGTGTGCAGCAACTTTTCAATTAAGTCTTTTAAAAAATGGAGTGTAAGTGTGGGTAAAAAAAAATTCTGATCAGCTAAATAAGAGGAAGGATTAATGTGTGTGCGTGTTTGCATGTGTACATATACCAATACTTTGCACCTACGCAGGCATGTGCACAGCTGCAGGGGGGCCTGGGGCCTAAGCACCCTCGTTTGAAAGCCAGGCCCCTTAGACTTCTGACAGTTAAAAACAAGCCAGTGAACATATTACTTAATGTAAGATCATCATGGGCAAAGGAGCTGTTTTATTTTTCTCACGACTTTCTGTCGACAAATAAATAAAATAAAACTCTCTTTAGATCCTCACAAATCTTCAGCAGATGCTATCGCCACGGCACCGTTTACATTGCTGCATGCCACTGTTGGCCACACAAATATGTTTTTTTTTAACTCCACTCCAACATGTAAACACAGAAATAGCACTACCACTTGATGGAGAACTAAGCTGAGCAATGCAATGCAGTTACTGTAAGCTGCTTACCTAGTTAGCAAGTAGTAGGACTTGACCACAAAAAACAAGATCAACACTGTGAAAAAGGGTTCAGATCATCACAATCTTTAACTATTCGCCCTAGACATCTACACCTAATGCTGTAAAAGGGAAGCCTGGGGTTGATTAGCCAATATCTTCTGTGGTTTGCTGTCAGCTGTTACAGAAACTAATGTTAGCAGTTAAATGTGACAAACAATTATGTGTTGTGTTTAATATTCAAAAATGTTTTAGCTATGATGGAGATGGCTAGCTGGTAGTTTTCATCCTCATTATACTCATGTCTCTAGGCCTTATTGCTTACTAGTTGGTCCACCCAACCTGTAACCAGGCCCTCCTAAAATGAAATTCTAGCTATGCCACTGATGCACACATAGACTCCAGAAGGCCCTGAGACTGATCTTCTGGTCAATGTATTTAATAAATGTTTTACATGTTTCAAGATCTGTTTCAATGAGTGAACTACCAACTTAGATTTCACCTCAGTAACTTAATGTGTCAGGCATGTACACATCACCGCAGCACTGGAAATCATGCTGATTAAGCACTGATAATCTCTTTAAGAATGCATCCCATTGCATATGTGGTCATTCAACATCTGCAGTAATAGGCACTAACAACTAATATAAAGCCCTATACAGACTGGATTAGGTTATCAGAGGGACTGTAACAAAACTTTCCTGTCTTCTCAGTGATAAAACTCTTGCATCTAGATTACAATAAAATTGCCACAGGATGACCGAGTTTTTGGTGGGTTGTATTTTCTACAAACCTGCATGTTTGCATCACATGTGGTCATAGAAAACTAAAAGATAATATTATGAAGATAAAATAATGCTTTATACCTGTAACTGCCATTTTAACTGCTCCTTTGATCAGCCTGCAGTTCTTGCTCTTCTGCAGAGACGTCACTAGACTGTACCAACACAGTCTAGTTTTACAGACTACTCAGCCTCTCCTCAAGATTCCAGCGTGCTTCCACTATGCACCGTAAAAACAGCTTGCCAGTTCAAACTAAACGTATGCCCATGTAATGCACACTAATATGCATATTACATTATTTTGTCTCCCTCTGTTTCTCTCTGCCAGCTTTTATCTCCTCTGCTGGTTCTCTTGCTTGTATAGTCAGTTTGTGTCCTTTCTTAGCTGCTTTTGTGCTAAGCTCCTCTCCAACCTCTTCTATCCTCTGTTGCTGCAACATTAATTAATTGTTTTAAAATATACATGCTAGCTAGTATGGTATGGTAGCAGTTAATGAGCTTATGTCACAATGGTGCATTTAAGTTTGTAGTGACGTTATGAGTAAAATAATATCATTAATGTTAATAAATCATTAATGTTAATGTTGTTTTGTTTTTTTTTTCTAGCATAAGCAAACGTTACTATTAGCCAGCCTAACATTAAAGTCTGTTGACCATTAGTGCTACTACTCATTAAACAAACTAACATGTGTTATATGAGTAGCAATGTGATGTGATTTGTGTGTGATTTGACTGGCCAATTCACCCCACACAAAGTAACTGTGTAATTTCCCCAAATTACCCCAAACAGCCTGGATTAAAACATCATTGTGCAGATGTTTACGTCAGTATTATGAGACAGGTGCCACACTTTCAAACAATAACAACACATTGTGCAGCTAAATGGCATATAGACCAGCATTAGGCTAGTAAAATGGGTTTACTTAACTTACCAAATATCGTTCAACAAGACAGAAAATGAAATGCCTTGTGAGAGGTGCTTTCTAGGTATATTATTTTCTTTCTTCTTGTAATTCAGCTGTTACCAAAAATGTTGTGGATTTTAGTAGGCTTGTCATGAAATTGAGGATTAAGAAAAAGGGATAAGTCAAGCTCCATTTTAGCTGTTAGTCTTCACGTCAGATAAAAAAAAGAAAAAAATGGAAGAACCATTTTCTGTTACCCGGTTTTGTTATTACATTACTGTGAAGTCAGTTCGAACAGGACGACCATTACTATCACTCAAATTACAGCACCTTCCCATGTAAAACTAATCCAGATCAAATAAGGCTTAAGACATTGTTAAACTGTAAAACACCACAAAAGTAAAATGCTTAAGGAGGGTATTTAGCTGTTTTTCTCACTTCTTTTCAAACTTTTATTGCAGCAATGCACTCGTACTACCATTCACACTGGTGTCTTCTTAGCACTAACAATGTCCACCAGCTATTGATGGAGGGTTAATTCCACACGAGTCGATTCTTTGACTCCAACATGTCTTGAGATGCTTAGAGTTGACTCTTTTACTATAAATATTATATGATTCTTATTTCAATCATAGAAAAGAATCTGGGGCTATTAAAAAAAACATTTTTTAATAGCCCCAGCCCGGACCTAGTCACACCCCTGCTTTTCTGATGAACTTTTTTTCATCCTCCTTCTGCTAATGCTCTCCCACTGTACAGAGGATGGAGACGAAGTGCATAGATGTGCATCTGTTTGGGACTAAAAGCTATGTAAGAGCATGTATGTGTGTGTGTGTTGGAGATACAAGATATATACACCTAGTACCCATGTGTGCGTGCGTGTCTCTGTGTGTGTGAAGAGTTAATATCTAATGAATAATTTGTATACATACACACACACCCATACACCTCTGGCACCTGTGGGAAATGAGAAATGTCAAAATCAACATAAGTACGCAGGGTGATTGATAAAGAGCAGAGAAGATGTGTCCTTCTCAGATCACTGCAGAAGGGTCAATAGCAGCCACTGACTCACCTCATACACACACATGCACAAAAACACACACACACATACGCAATACGGTGTGTGTCAGCACTGTCGCATGAGAGCATCACTGTCGTTAGAGTGTCAGTGAGCAGCTTATTCAACTAACCATCAATACACACTGCTGTCATAAGGGACAGCCAAGCTGCAGTCATATGGTATGAAGTAGAGCTCAGAGGTGTGTGTGTGTGTGTGTGTGTGTTTTATATGTAATTTCAGGACACAAATCTTCTGATTTTCTAGGAAAAAAAGAGAAAAAGCAGTACTAACCCATAATATCTGGGTCAACAAAATGATCCTGATTTTTTTTTTTTTTACAAAAGCCATTTCTTTTTGGTTACTGAGCTTAAGGGGAAATTTAATTTTTAAAATACCCAAATAATTCAACCATTTACATGTAGTCAGTCATTTAGAATGGTTTGATTTGATACGGTGCATTGTAGAGACGGACTGACTTGGATTTCTTTACTGTGATGGTGATAGGTGATAGGTCGTGCTGTCTATAATGCAAATATAGCTATTCTATTTACTATCTAAAGTAACCAATGAACCTACTTGTATGTGTCATGTTATCAATGGTAAAATGATCTCAAAACTATCGTAAACGATGTCTCAGCTATCAGGTAGTGTTTTTATATCCATTTCATGCAAGACATTTCCTTGATGATGCTCCATTAAATGCTGGTTCCTGTCACCACCACTGTGAACAATTCTGACTCAGCAAGTGTAACTAGCATTTCACATCAAACCACTCTGAATGACTTTGATTACATTGCAACAATTTAATTTTGCAGAAATTTTGAACAATCGGTTGAATTGTATATTTTGTATATGTGTTTATTGTGTTTTTTATGTCGAGGGAGTGGGTTTTGTGTGGGGAGTCACCATCAGAGTGAAGTGTATGGCTAGATGTGACCTTCACCTCAAGTTCAGTGGTCTGTATGTGCCCCATTTCTGTTGGTGTGTTCGATAAAGAATATGTGTTATAGCAGAACCATGGCTACTCCTGTGTTTATTTTTCTACCGACACTACGCTGGTGTCTGAAGTGGGATAGCACCCCTAGTGGTCTGGAGAAGAATGGTGCTACTCCAAACCCAAAGGCGGGTGGTGTGAAGAGCAGAGTTTGGCGAAAGACCGTGATGACAGGGACGATGCTGTGAGGCTCCTCGGGGAAGATGGCATCACGAGCCTAGGCTAGCAGGTAGACAGATGCCGGCTGAGGAGTTTCAGTAGTGCCTGCAGACGATGGGCCAAGTGCGGTCTGGACTACAGATTGTTCATCATGCCCGCCACCACAAGCTCGACAATATCTCTACTGCAACCAGCGTGCTCATGCACTGAGAGGGGCACATCACACAGCTGGAAGGTGACCATTGTCCAGCTCAGGTCAGTTACCAGTGCAGCACACGTGCGGCATTCGGGACAGCATCGCTGGCGCAGTGAGCAGTGGTAAGAGCGGAAGGGCCAGGTTGAGCCCTGCTGTTGCTACTCCCATTCCCAGTTGTGCGGGAGTTGACGTGGCTTGTTGTAGGGAGCTCTACAGTAAGATGGAGGAGCCGTGGCCCAGGAGAGGACTTACTGCAAGGAGCAAGTACCCTGCGGCGTTTGTTTATGCTGGGACTGTGCGTGTGCCCGAGGACTTGGCTTGAGCTGGTAGGTCGCTGAGGACCAGCTGACCTTTGAAGAGGGAGCTGTGTGGCATTCGGCTGCTGGCTGGCGCTGGCACCTGAGACTCGGTTGGTGTGGCAAGGCAGATAACCACATGCAAAGGCGCATGGTAGCGCTCACCCTCCAACAGAGCAACTTATGTTGTTTAGTGATTGATTTAAGTTGTGTATATGTGTTTACTGTGTTATTAGTGTTGGGGGGTAGGGCTTTTGTGTGTAATGGGGGTCACCATCAGGGTGAAGTATGTGGCTGGAGGTGACATCCTCCTCGAGTTCTGTCTGTATGTACCTCTTTTCTGCCGGTGTGTTCAATGAAGAGCACTGGTTATAGCAGAATCATGGCTACCCCTGTGTTTCTTCTGCTGGCTCATATATATGATGTCAGGTTGTCAGGCCAAGAAAAAGGTATAAAAACAAGTGTGTGTGTCTTTGCCCATCACTTTGGCAACTCTTAGAACCCGCCTCTGGGACCATTTTTCTGTGCACAGCATGCTGGGATGTGGCATAGGGGTCACAGCAGGTCACAGCACCAGCCTTAGCCAGTCTCCATTTTATTCTCCCACAAATCACCATATTTCATTTTCTGATTGTTTATGTTTCTTTTGACTTTCTGGAACTGATGTCAGCTGTCTTTTGTGTGAATCTTGAGCTGAGACATCTTGCTTTTTCAGTTTTAGCATCTCTGTTATCAGCTCCTAATATGCTTATGATGGGGGTAGAGTTGAAGAACTAACCATTCATCCATCCATCAGACCATCTATTCATACTTCTATCCATTCATTTACCCTTCCCTCAACTCACCCCTATATCCATCCATCCATCCATGCATGCAAGCTGGCAGTTCTAGGATCTGTTCCTCTCTCCGTGGCACAAAACGTACCTCCCTCTTCTGTCTTTCTTATTTACGAAGAACTCTCTCGAACACAAACTGTTCTGACACACAGACACATCCCACAGCGTTCCGTGCTCGTCTGTTTCCTGTGTCTTTTCATTACTGTGTTACATAAGCAGCAGCCGGCACCTCCAGAGGGCGGAGACTGGAGGGGTATGTGCCAGGCCCCCAGCCTGACAGGGCACACTCTGTGATTGAACACCCATCAATATCAGGCCAGACGTTTCTCTGGCATGCCCCAACTCCCCAGCACCCCTGCACTGGCCAGTGAGTGACCTGTCTGGGTGTGTGTTTTCACAGAGGCCAGGTTTACATAGAATGACTGTTTTCTTAAAAGGTCTTATTTACTGGTTTTCAGTAGGCAAATGCTTGAGAACCCTGGGTCATTATTAAAAGCTTAATTAGCCATGCTGAATTTTAGTATCCCTTTCTTAATCCTTAATCCTAAACAATGCACCCGCCCTTCCGACATCTTCACATTGGATGTGCTCTGATTAGCCATGATGAGTGCAGCATTCACATTAGTCAGCACCAAGAGATACCTGCCCACCTTAAAGGCACCGAAAATATATAATAAAGAGTTAAAGACATGGTTCAGCCAAATTGTCTCCTTACCTGAAATGTGGTGACATATTTCAAGTTCCGTTCTTTAGTTTTATACTGGAGCTATGAAACTCTCTAATAATGGGACTGTCTCAAACTGCTTGAAGTAATCTGAATAAAACATACTTGTGTGGTTTCTCACACTGAAAAACACTGTCATTCATAAAAATGAACAAAAGTACATCTTTTAGCTAAAAACAGTAGTAGCAGCTACCTTTAGGCCTCAAACTGGTCTGTTTATGAAAATGACAGAATGTCTTACAGTGTCAGAAGCCACATCAGTTAGTCTATTTGAATTTATCTAGCAATTCGACATGGTTTGTGTTTGTGTGGTGATTTAGGCATGTTCTTTACACAATGCTAAAGGATGGCTGTAAGCCTCCATTACTTGTTAGCTAAGTTAGCCTCAGTAGCAGATTCTGGACACCAAACATGTTGTAGCTAATTGATTGTGTTTGTGGTAAGGTGGAAATTGTCCAAATATCATTTTTAGTTAAACCATCATTTGAAATAAAATGCTGAGTTTCCTCAGGCTTCATTTAACGTGTGAACTGCTTTGCACTGTTGAAGTAGTTTATGCTAAAGGTTAGCATTTATGTTGCTGGGGAGAGAGCCTTTGTTCAGGATGAGCTGATGGTCAGCATCTTGACAAGGTGCATGATGGGGAGGTTGTGGAGGTCGTGAGCAGGGATGGGGCGGGGGCCGTGGGGATCAATAAGACAGGGCGGCTGTAGTAAAATGAGTCCTTAACTGGCTGAGATGAGCAAACCGCAGCATGTAATCACTCTGGACAGAGGCCAACGCCAGCCAAGCCACAGCCAGCCAGCTACCCTGCTCTCAGCTTAATTGTAGAAGAGAGAAAAAAGAGAAAGTGTTCTCATCTCTACACAGTGTCCTTAAGACAACTTCAACGGTCAACTGTGCTTTAGGAAGAGTTTGTAGAATTAACAGGTGGGTGTATGAGTGTGTGTGGTTGCATATGGCCTTGGGCTTGGCAGGGCTTCATGGCTTGATTCTCTATTTAGATTGGATGGGCAGCCGGGGCACACGGGGACAGAGACAGGAGAGGGGGAGGGAGAGAAATAAAGAGATGACATATCCCTTCTGACAGGTGGACTGGAGAGCTGGCTGTGATTCTTTACTGGTGAACGTCTGGTGTGTAAGCAAGAGAGAGAGAGAGAGGGAGAGAGAGAGAGAGAGAGAGAGAGAAAGAGAGAGAGAGAGAGATAGAGAGAGAGAGAGAGAGAGAGAGAGAGAGAGAGAGACAAAAAGTGAGGGGTAAGAGAGAAAGATTGACAGAGAAAGGGAGGGAGATACAGAGAAGTGGTAGAGTGAAGAAATACAAATGGGGGAGTGAGAAGGTAAGGGAGGAAGAAGAAAGAAAGAGGGAGAAACAAAGAAAGAAGTAGAAAGTGAGAGAAAGGTACAAGACAGATAGAAAGCAAGATGGTTTAAGAGAGTGAGAGAGAAAGAATAGCAGGGAGAGAGGAGAGAGAAAGAAAGAAACAAAGAAAATAAGGAAAAAAGAGAAGCAAAAATAGAGATACAAAAAAAGAAAAAGAAAGTGAGACAGAGAGATGGTGAGAAAGAGTGAGAGAAGCAGAGAGAGAGGAAAAGTAGGAGAGGAAAGAAAGAGAAAAAGATAGATAGGGAAAAAAGAGAAAAGAAACAGTGTGAAACAGAAAAAAAACAAAAAGAAATAAAGAGAAAGACAAAGAAAGACGCAGAAAAAGAAAGAGGAAGAGAGATAGTACAGTCTGTACTGTTGCTGTGGTAATAAACCCTTGTGTCTCTGAAATGGAAACTTAAGAAAGAAAATCTTCCTCATGTTTAATGTATGTTAAAGTAATGAGGTTTTATTCCAAGTCATTTTGGACCTTCACACTATGTGTAAAAAGGCATAAAAAAGTAAAAACTGTTTAAAAAGAAAAGTTTGAGGATTTGGTGTGAATGTTAGTGAGTGCTGTGAGAACACTGGTGCTTTTAGAAGAACACAGAAGGCTCCGAAATCTGCATGTGATGTTTCTACCACTGGTCATGAAACCAGAGCATCGTCTTTATTACTGCCAATGAACTGTGGAACTATTGACCAAAGTAATCCTAGAACCACAGAGCATTTGAAATGCACTTTCCAGATGCGAGTTAGTCTGTGTGTGTGTTAATTATTTAGCCCTTTTCACTGCTGATTCAGCGCTTTTTTGGAGCTCGTTAGCATACTCCGCAGTGTAGCGCATAATGAGCAGCCTGATAGCCCTCACACTGCTGAGGAGAGGGCACACACCTCTAACACCTCCTGCTGAGACAGAGAGAGACAGACTTCTTGTGTGTGTGTGTGTGTGTGGGTGTGTGTGTGTGTGTGAGACAGTGTTCACTGTAAAGGATGTGTTGACTTATTTTCACTTAGAAAATCACCAAAGCATGTAATTTGACCAGGGTGCCTAAACCTTTGCATACCACTATAGTGTGTCAATCCTTTGCCTTTATTACAACTTCCATTCTTTTCGAGTTTTCCACACCTCCAAAGTTCAGTCTTAGAAGTTTTTTTTGAAACTTTGAAATTTTTTGGAGCTTCAGCTTTGGGCATTTTTCCCCACTCATTTTCCTTTGTCTTCCTCTTCCTTATGCATGTACATGATATTATATCTAATCTTGTGAAAATTAATAACTTGTACTTGAAACTTTTTCTCTTTGTCCATCATGTGTTGCACAAAAAAAACAGAAATGGGAGAAAAAGCTCAAACCTTCAGCTCTTAACTAAAATCCCAAGGGCAAGTCCCAGGTGACAACAACAACTTCAGAGACAGTGATGTTTAGTACACAGAGCTTTAGGCTCTTATCTCTATAATGGGTTTATCTCACAGACACCTGACAGGCCTGCTGTTAGTGATGGGCCTGAAGGTGAGCTACAGGGCCTTGCTGTCATTCTAGCCAGAACCAGGGTCTACGACAACAACTTTTCTGCACCACTGCAAAAATAACACACCAACTAAACAGCCCTCTGACTACAGAGGTGTTCTGGGGTTCTTGACCGATGGTCCAAATAATATCTGGCCAACAGCTGTCCATTGGTCAGAAATGGAACAGTGGTACATGGGGCAGAGGGTGACGGAAAAAAACAGAACGGTAAGATAAGCTGCAAACATCTCAATCTCATGAAGCAAGTTTAATGAAACAGCCAATCAAAGTGCCAGTAAAGCATCACATCAAACAGCAGCATTTGAAAAGACTGATTTCCCTGGATCAAAAGACAAGAAAATAAAACAGAAAATGGCTTATTCAGCACTAAAAAATGGGGTCCTCTTGATTGACTTTATGTAAAGAATGTAGTTTTTCATTTTGTCAGTTACCATAACAATAACAATAATAGTTTCTCAGAGATAACATTTCTATAACCAGCTGGCTCAACTAGCCAGCTAATGCTAACAGCCTGTCAAACGGTCACCTTTGCCAGTGTTTTTTCTTCTTTGTTAACCTGCTGTTATTGTGATCTACAGAGGTAGCCCATTCATTTTCTCCTCTCTTGGTGCTGCCAATTTGACATAAAGCAGAGATTCCTTTGGGCACCAAAAATGAAAATTATTCTAGAAGTGGGGATTGAGATACTGCCCTAAAAGAACTTGCAGTGCTTCTAGAACTTGGAGATCATCAAATACAACCATAATGGTTGCTAATATTAATTGAAAGGCTTACCATACACAGCAAGTCAATTTTTGACAGATAAAAGAGAAATAAAGGTAAAGAAGAAGAACAGCAGTGACAGCTAGAATATCATACAAAGACAAAAAATGCTTCAAATTTGCAAATGTAAATAAGGTGGCAGATGGTTTTATATAGCAAGCTCGAAACTTACAATCAACTAAATTGTGTCTCAGTAAAGCATCTTGCTCAACTGTAACTTAAGCTGCAAATGTCTCAGTCTCATGATGCATGTCTCATGAAACAGCCAAAAAAACACCCCAGTAAAGCATCACATGATCACATCAAATACGATGTAGCTAAAAAAATACAAGCTGCTAATTTCCTTAATCATTAGTCAAATGTATGCAACTTTGTTTTTGAATTTTTGAATTTATGTAACATTTATTCTGCATGGAAATTAAGTTCCATGCAATTGACAACATGCAACCACCTGGAAGTTTTACTGTGTAAAGCCAGCTTTAGGATAATTCAAATGTTTTGTTGTGTAATCAAGCTAACATTAGCATGGTGGCAAATTTGCCACTGTACTTTGTTTTGATTAGCTATAACAAAATAGTGTAGCTCAGTAGCATAGCATTTTAAACCACAAGGTCAACATGATGTGGGTAATCTAAGTAAATATCATCATAAGGTTTAGGTTTAATGGATTTTTGCCAATGTTCTGTATAAACCTTCTCCAATTAAAGTAAAATATACATATCTGACTAGATGTTTGGCTCATGATACCTGAAAGTTCTCTGGACACATCACACTCAAGTCTAAGTAAAGGTAGAAGTATGCTGCTGTTTTGCCAAGTCAACTCTTAAGTCATTAAATTTGTGCTTTGGGGTTGGACTTGAGCCCACATCTCTGCATGAAAACACTCCAAAATGCCTCCCCCCATTAAACACACTATATGACTGCTCTTTGGGGAGCACTAATTCAAAAGCCTACCTGCAACCAGAGCTTTCACTCTGAGACTGAAAGAGCTGTCGCCCCCCATTTTTACGGCTTTTATTTGAGAGGTGCCCTCGAGTTGAAACCATGTCTGAATCACTTCTATCACATGGCACAGCAGCAGTGTCTGGGGAGGGTTCTTAAAATGTACAGCTCCATGGGTGTTGAAAGCACATGAACTTTTGTTTTGACTTTTAATTTTTCATCAAAAAAGCATTAAGGCGTAAGAAAACCTCTTGGCTTTGAGTTTGTTTCCCCACATGGGACAGATGAAAGGTTGTGTTGATGTTGACTTTAAAAAAGCGCTATAGAAAAAGTGCTATAAACAGTTAACAAAAGAAAGTTCGGGTTTGAACTGAGCTCACGCTGCACCACGCAGCACTCGATTAAACAGAAAGCAAGGGTTACATAAAGCATATTACAGAGCCCCACGGGGGGACGACGTGAGTCAGGGTGCTACACTTTCATCTTCTGTTTCTTTTATGATGCAGAATGGTGTTTAAGTGTGAGTTCAGCTGAGGTTGATGGGTGCTGTCTTGCTGTGCAAAGCATGTTTCTGGAGACTTACAAAAGGAGCTGTTTTCGTCCTTTGTGCCGTCCATGGTGCCATCTGGTAACATCTGGAGGTAGAATCCATGTCGGCAGTACAGACGCGTGACAATGCCTTTCAGCTGAGGCTCTGGAGGGAGGAAAAGATGGAGAGAAAAAGAGAGAGAAAATGGGAAGGGTGTATTAGCAAATACTAGTCATAGACTCACAGGTCTCCTACAAGGACCCTTTTAAAGCAAGAGTTTGGTGAAAAATATCATTTGTATGCAATTTACACACTTTATGTAAAAATTATCAACATAATTCAAGGTTCAGGATGGCTGTATTGGTACTTTTGTCCATTTTTATAGATAACAGTAGTATGCACACCTGAGTCCCTGAACCTTTTGTCTCAAAATTACACAAGCTTGATTGCTCAGTGCTGCTGTTTCTTCTCTCCAAGCATTTTGTGTCTGACACTTTCAGTTTACAGCTTCGAAATACAAAGTAACATGAGTTTAAATTTCACAACGCAGAAGATTGTAAGGCATGTCACTCTTATTTCTGTATGGCAATAAAGAGGTGTGATAAAGAAACACTTAAATTATAAAACAATGTAGTTTGATACTAAAATGAAGATGATGCACTTTGAGATTCTTATTGAAAACTGATGAAGCTTCATCATATTGTGAATTAGCCATCTATCATCACATAATATTTACAGTCATATGCAAATGTTTGAACACCCCTGGATAAATTACACCTTTTGTCGATTTTCTAGGTGACAATGAGTTAACAGATTCTCTCCAGGGAACAAACTTAAATATGGCATTTTGCCTGCAATTCTTTGTGCACCAAATCTATATATTTGCTGAGTTTGACATATTGGGAAAAGTAAAACATAAAATGTATAATGTTCCGTAACATTTGCATGGCCTCATTTGTTGTATATTGTAGTTTTCTCCCAATCAGGAGAGATGTGTTCTCTGTACAGGTACAGCTTATTTATTTATATGCACTAAGAAAATCAACAAAACATGTTGGATGACCCAGGGTGTCCAGACTTTTGCCTACAGTTTTATGCACAGGTTGGCTTTTGGGTAACACAAACAATGAAACAGTAAAACAATGGTTAAATAAAGAGTGTGGATACTATTACAAAGTCATTGTAATCGATCAACTATTATTATTTGTATTCATTAAACATAAAATAATATCTGCATAAAGACCACAATGAATAACCCTGTCCAGAATAACCTTGTGGTATGGTATTAATGGAATGGTAATGATATTTTCATAAACTGAAAAAGTTCTGATATAAAATCTGCACCAGAAGTGCACCCAGTTAACATTCAAACACCTCAGCCCATGCCAAAGTCTGTGCACACCACCAGTGTGTGTTACAGAAACCACATAACAAGTGTATTTGAGATCACATAACTACTCAACATGGTTTGAAGCAAGTGTAATGATGCAGACATGTAGTCTGAACAATGCTAATTGTTGCTTATAAGTCTCCATTATGTGTTAGCTACATTAGCCTTGTAGCTCTAATGCAAAACTAACGAAGCAGACTCCAGACACCAAACATGCCTTGGCTGATCAACTAAATTTGAGGTAGTTTGTGTAAATTTGATTTTTTTCTGAACTATTCCTTTAAAATACCTTTTTGTTCTCCTCCAGCCATGTTAATGTGTACATGGTAAAAGGTGGACATCACAGGTTGCTGGGAGACGAAAGACCGCAACACAAACACATGCACGTTTCTTGCAACTTCAATACCTCATTCCTTGCCTTAAAAATGAGGCAGACTTCAGCCCTGTCAAATAAACAAGAGTGCCACATTTACAAAAGCCAGCGGCGAGGAGAAAAGCTGTTTAGGGAGAATGTGAGAGAGTTTGTTTTTCAGGTTGAAAGCATGAGTTTTGTCTTGCTTTGCTCTTGGCAATGTCAGTCGCTAGCAGCTCACAACTGCCGAAAAGTGGCTGTTGCCCGGCTGTTCGGCAGACTTAATCATTAACTCCAGGCCTTCAGAGACAGAGAGAGAGAGAGAAAGAGAGATGGATCCAAAAACCACTAGGAACAAAACTACATTAAAGCATTAATCGGACAGATCAAATATGCATGAGCTCTGGGGCTGTTTCCAGGTGTCTGCTAATACAGGCCTGCCTTTATGTGGCCAGTAAAGGACGCGAGACAGAAGAAAATACACAGAAAACAATAGAAAGTGGCAAAAGCAGAGGAAAAAGTCCCCTTCAGGAGCTATTCTCAGGGGGTTTCATGGTTTTGGAAGCAATCCTGCTGAGGAATGTGAATTTCACTCTGCGTGGAAAATTATGTAACACAGCTCCATTTTATTTTGCTGTGATGCAATGTTAAGTTAATGTTGAAAAAGCGCTGAAAACTTTCAGCAAGCGAATTCTCTTAGGTAAGCTCGGTCTGTCTCACTGGGTTAGATCTATGAGGATCCAACATCATTCACGCTTGCAACATCAGTGTGAAGTCAATGTAGAAAGCAGAATTACTGTTGAAATGCAACTGGATATATAAAAGGGTAAATAAATAATACTTAAATAATTCAGTATGTGAACTAAATTACAACATTACAGATTGAAAGTTTTAGAGCAACATAACTTTATAGAAATAAACCTGAACATTTTTTCAATACTATCTCACAGGGTCTCTCCTCTGCAGCACGTGGGGAGATGGCACATGAACAATCTAGTTTTGTTTTGGCTCACTCTAACTCCAGTTCAACCCTGGCACCCACTCCTTATCACACTTACCTGCAGCTTCTTCTGGACTCATTATGATAAAATGGACAATAAGCGTAGAAACAAGGAGGTGGTCATAATGTTATGCCCGATCGGTATAAGGTATAATGACTATATATAATAAATTCTTTGAAATGTATTGAAAAACTGTAGCATAGAATACAAATCTTTGACTGTGACTGGGAAAACTTAGTATTTAAAAAATTGATGTTTGCAAAAAAATTTTAAAGTCAAAGTTTGTCCTCGGAATTTAGAAGAGAATATAAATCAGTGAGTGCACTTACAGTGTAAACCATTCATACCCATGGTCTGCTACATAAAGGTGGATGTTGTTCTAAAACATCATGGAGGCAGAAAGCAGTATGAGCAGATCCACACAGTGCTAGTGAGGGTTAACAGGAGCAGGAGCAGCAGAGGAGCATCTCCATCAGCTTTGCCTGTTTTTACACCAAAGTGATGGAGGCCTGGAGCTGACAAGACTCTTCTGTCAAAATATCAGTGTGTTTTTGTCTGTGAGAGTTTATCCAGGCTGTCTCTGTCACTTACTCTCTTCTCCTTTCTTACTGCATCTTCCTTCCCAGGCCAGTCTGCCTTTATTCTCCATTCTCTGATCTCTTCTTCCCCTCATGCTCATCAGTCTCTGTAGATAGGAAACCTTCTTGCTTTTTGAAATGTCTATCTTTCTATTTCAGTCATTCCTCTTCTATAAACATCAACTTTTTTATGGATTGTTTTGTAGGCTGAAATTGTGAACAGTTATTAAAGTTAGAAAGTGATGTAAGCATGGTCCAGCAGGTCCATATAATTGTTTCTCTGATGTAGAATATTTTTCTGTTGTTAAAAAATTGTATTATGTTTACTGTAAGCCATAGATCATTTAGATCTATGGCTTACCTGTCCTCACTTTTAAACAGCACTAGACAATGCAAACTAACATAACCATCTCAGATTTTACATGGAGATGAGTTTCACAATACAGAATGTCATGTGCAGTTTGGTATCAGCATCACTGATATTTTCACACTTAATTAAATTTATGGATGCATATGTGTAAAGTAATAGCATGTCTGTGTGAAGAGCTTAACCATGAAACAAATATTATAAGTGCATTGTTCTGGTTCCAAAATATGACTGGCTGAACCAAGTTCAAGTCTTGTGTAAAATGTTCAGTGGTGAACCATGACTATTAGAGATAGTCTGTCAGTTCAGACCATAAATGTAAAAACTTGGTCAGAAAATGAGAAAAAACACCTAAGGTTTATTATAGAAACTGGTGCACATGTTTTGGCAGTTCTAAACTAAACATGGACATTTGAAACTGGCAAAAGACATTACTAGTTTTATATGATGCTTGTGACAGACATTAACATGTATTTTACCTTGTATGTAGCAGTTTCACTGTAACTCAGTAAAGAGCCATGATACAGAGCTGCTGCTGCTGTTTTCCATTTTTATCCTGTTACAGCTCATATTCACAGTCAGTGATATATCTAAGATCTCCAGAAGTCCTAGAGTGATTTTTCTTATGAAATTGGTCTCACCCATTGTAAATCAGGACATAATTGGCTGATTCCTCTGTTATTTATGCATTATGTTAGGGATTAATCTAACGTGTAAGGCCTTTAGTCCAGCTCCTAAAAGCCTGACCAATAGGAGAGCTAGTTTATCTGTATGTCTCAATTCTCAGTTTTCCACTGGGCAGTTCAAGACTTTAACCAGTTTGGTGACAAACCAAAGTGTAACAATGAAATAAGATTCTATTAAATAAAAAGATTCTATTAAATAAAAAAATGAACTGAAACAATGTAGTATCTCCAAAATAATAACTTCGCAGGAGAGGGCAAAACATTCTTTACTTTCAAAGTACGTTAGTAGAAAGAGATTTTATTCTAAGCAGTTTTGGAGCATTTCGATTGGTCCATTCATCATGAAATTTTCATACAATGTAACAGACAACTGCTGAGCTCAAATGATGCAGAGAAGTAAAAATCGCATATAAATTGAGATACATGTTTTACATTGGACAGCAACGATATACAGACACAAATTCAGTTACAGAAAATCAATAGGCTTTTTCTGAGGCCCTGAAGATTCCCCTCTGAAAATACCCGATACACACATATGACCACATATATTAGTTGTAATCTGTATCAATGCGCCAAGTTATTAATAATCTGTGCAGTCTTTCACCAGCATGTTGCATGGCAACCATGGCCTACTTTTACAAACTGTATTGCTTATTTATTGAACAGTGTTGTATTTTGTCAAACTGGATTGAGTCACTTTTTTTAAAGCAATAAGACACTCGAGGCTGTGTTTTGATAGTCTGTGTTTTTCTGTATGTGTGTCAGTGTGTTGAAGACACCAGTGAGCCAAGGTCCAGGCCCTCAACAGAAGTCACATGGACACGGTCACCCAGGAAAGCATCACCAGGTGATTTTTCACTGCTTTTGAATTCAGGCTTCCCCTTCTTCCTTTTTTCTCCCACTTTCTGTCTTATCACCCCCTCTCTCTTTCTCTTTCACTCACTTTCACCTCATCCAAACCCCAGGCGGCTGAGTTATGCGGGTTTGCATCGCTGGGAATAACGCCATACATCAACCAATCAGCAGGAGATACAGAGTCATTACTTTTCTCTGCTGAGTGAGAGAGAGAGAGAGAGAGATAAAGGAAGGGTGTGGAGACATAGAGAGATGACACAGTTATTTCATTAGAGGAGATTCACACTCTAAATAAAAGTGGAGGCGCTCCATACTTTTACATGAGCCGTCGATAAAATGCTCAAACGCGACGGTGCTTAACAAAAACCTGCCCTTCCACTGGGGAAGCCTGCAATGTGTCAATGGTTGAAAGAGTGGAGAAAGTGAGAAAGAGGAAGAGAGATGAAATGAGAGCAAGTGGAGGCACTGTGTCTTTATAGAACAACAGTAGATGAATCAGCTCTGCAGTCACCGTCATTATCAGAGACACCATACCATGTTATGAGTGCCACGCTGTTCACACACATATTAGCTGGCAGTTGTTGAAGTGGTTAGCAGCATGGAAGTTGCAGTCCACAGCATGAGCACTAAACCATCTAGGAATGTCCCTGTCCCAGTTTTGGCCCCCATCCTATCTTTTAATATAAAGTATCTGCTGATACAGTATCTAATTTGGTATACACACAAAACTGAACTGGGACAGAATGTGAAATGCAACTGATTTGTAAATCCACTTTGACTTCTTTTTAAATAAAACAGTGCAAAATTGTTTAATATTTTACCTTAACGATTTCATTGAATTTTGTAAATATACATTCATTCTGAAATTGATGTTTGCAACACTTTCCAAAAAGGTTGGGACAGGGGCAGTTTAAGAATTGGAACTTCATAAAATGTTATAAAAAACATCTTGAAAAGGTGATGCAATCACTTGGGAATAAAAGGAGCTTCCATGAAAGGAAGAGTCCTTCGTGAGCAAGTATGGGTAAAGACTCATTTGTCTTGGATGCATCAGTGAATAACAATTTAGGAACATTCCTCAAAGAGTGAAGAATTTTATCTATATCACTCTCTATGGTGTATAATATAATCAAAACATTCAGAGAATGTGGAGAAATCTTTGTGCATATAGGTCAAGGCCAAAAACCACAGCTGAATACCTCTAACTTTTGATCTCCTAGACAGCACTGAATTAAAAAACAGCATGCTTCTGTCATGAATATCACCACATGGGCTTGGGAATACTATAACAGTTGAGACTGTACTAGGCACAGTGGAATTGCATAGTAATTTTTCTCCATAGAAAAGTATTTCCCCTTTCCTCCATGGTGCATATATAGAATTGACAAAAAACAGCATTTACCTATATCCACATATTCAACCTACTGCAGTTTAGCCCCGCCCAATCGTGCTGAAGCTATAAGCAGTGCAATACTGGGAAGCCAGTCAGAAAAGAGGTCATTAACATACAACAGGCACAGTAACAAAACTAGCCTGTTTAGTTCTAATGCAATTAAATAGCCATTGCCTTAGCATATTAGAATGCTACTGTGAGTACTGTGGAGGAATGTGCAGATTACTGAACCCATTACTAAGTAAGCATATGTGTAAATGACACTAAACCATCAATGCATGAACAATATGGACAGTTCCTCCAGCACAGAGACCACCAGAGTCCAATGCCAGTGCAGGAATGCTACTTGTATGTATAGCTTTTCAGGAGCAGAAGCATGCAGGTGTTGTTTCATATTCATGAGAATTGAGCAGCTAAACTGCATAAAATTACAGTGGGCGCTCCCGCTGCCCTAATCTGACTGTGACTAATGGAGAGACGGGGGGGGGAAGAGCCCGTGCTGGAACAGCAATATTTAGTTGGACAATCAATCATCTTCCCAGGGAAAACCCTACCATCCCTCATCAGACAAAAGCTAGACACCTCTAAAACAAACTCACTCCTGCTCCACAGGCCGAAGGCGTGGGCGCTTAGGAAAATCAATAATGATGTATTGTAGAAGGGCTGCTTCTAACAGCGTTTATAAGTCACTTATTAATGTTTAATAAGCAAACAGTTCATCATGAGTTAAAGAAAAAAAAGAAGCACATAAGCAATAATAAGCTTTCAGTGCTGGAAATCTAATACTCAAGAAAAACAATAAGATAAAACAATGATGCAGGTATGAACATGGCTGTTATTCTTTTCCTACTAAAAAATTAACCAAGTTGTTGTTTGACTTCCAAAGTGGGAATGTGTCACATTTATTGCAACTTTATGTTGAGGTAAGTCCATATATGCTGACTCTGCTCTATATGATTGATTGGAAATTATGTTTCTATGATTTTTCTTGTATGGAGAAGATATTTCTTTCAGGTTAAGGAATGTGAAATGCAGGCATTTAGAAAAAGTCACATCTGTTCATTAGAGATTCTTTATATAATTTTTTTGATACACAAGAATACACAGACCTTTCTTATATCTCAGTCTTTTTCATCAGTTTTAGGTATCACTTTACATTAGATATAAATTTTGTTGTTAATGAGTCATTGAATATTCATTAATGATATACAGTGGGGTTCAAAAGCCTGAGATCACATTGGAAATCTGGAATTTGTTTTGTTTATACATGAAAGTAAACAATGGAAAGTTTAAGAATTTTGAAACATTTTAAAACAAATGAAAACATATAACAAGTAAAATGAAGAATAAATGTTCAGAATTCTGCGCTATTTCTAGGTAACTTCAAATTTAAGCAGATTTGTGACATTGGTATTGCCTTTTTGTTTTTAATGTTAATTCGTCTCTTTTAAATCTATTGTTTTAATGATGTTTTGATAGACAATCTTTTGAATTTCTGTTCTCCTACATCTGTTTTATTTGGATTTGAATTATTTTTGTATTTTCTTATTTGCAAAGCATTTTGTAAGACTGCAGAGTATGAGTGAAATATGCTATATAATAAACTTGCCTTTTTACAAAAAGGTCTTGTTTTCTGGAGTTTTTTTTTCCTTCCAGTGAAGCTTGTGTACACTGTCATTAAAGCAAAAGGGAGACTTTTGCTTTCATGTTAAAATTTCAAAGATAAGCTGAAAATAAAATGTGTAAAAAACTATATTAAATTCAAAAAGAATGCAAAATCAAGTTGATCACACTGTCTTGATTTATTTACCATTTATTAACCATTAGTTATTACATAGTAACTCATTAAGTACATAGTGTTAGCAGAGTACACTGTTAACTATTAGTTTAGTTTGTTATTAACACAGTGGGGAAAAACTGTAACCTAAAATCAGTAGATTAATTAATAGAGAGTTAATGGAGTAAACACATGAGTACTAGTAGATAGTTCTCATCTTATGTCTTAATGTAAGCAAATCAGACACACAGCATTTCATTACCAGTGTATTAAGCAATCTTTTGTACATAATTAATGAAGAAATAAGCTAAAATATCAGTTTACACTGTACTCAATTACAAACTGCTAAGCACTTAATCAGATACTAAGTAATAGATAATGCCTAATGAACAGTTAGCTAATTAATAATGGGTAATCAATACATGTTTATTCATACATTTATCATACATAATTAATAGTTAATTTGTAACCTTTGAGGGAAATGTTACCATTTTTTCTATTAAACATGACTTTTATATAAAAACATGCATCTGCACACACACACACACACACACACACACACACACAACACACACACACACACACAAACACACACACACAAACACACACACACTTGTACGTGTAAGTTTGTGTGTGAGCAAATAAGTGCACACGCAGACAGCACTGTGGTGGCAGAGTGGTAGTTCAAGATTAATTGAAGTCAGATTAATTAGCGTTTTTTTCTCTCTCTAAAGCTTAATGATTTGTGGTTACACGAACAATCAAATGATTAAAGTCAGCCGACAGAGGGGGAGAAAGAACGCCTGATGAGAAAGAGGAAGATGGAAAAACGGCTCTGAGAGAAAAGAGTGAAGAAGATGCAGAGATAAATAAAGGGAGGGAGAGAAGAGAGAGAGAGAGAGAGAGAGAGAGAGAGTAAAAAGCCACTGATAAAGTTTCCTGTGTTCACCTTTTACAGCTGTTAATTACATTAACGATCTGCCCAACAAAGGCCCACACTCTGCCTCTTCCACACAACCTGATAACCACGACAAGTGTGTACATGCGTGTGCGCGTGTGCGCGTGTGTGTGCGTGTGTGTGTGTGTGTGTGTTTAACTCTTTAAAAATATTTTCTTTTAAAATTGATAATTAATGATATTACAGCCAGATTCATTTTTACACAACATAGAGACAGCACAATAGCTATTTTATTTTCCAATACTGATATTGGAACTGATAACTGATAACAAAACTGATACTGAAAGCCTAAGCATAAGACAATACAAAAATTTAAATCTCATCTGAAAGCTTTAAAATGAGCTATTTTTGATTGAAGCACCAATTATGATGAGCATATAAAAGCAGCCTTTCATATTCATATTACTCAAACACTGTCATCACACAATGTAAGTGTGTGCTATTTTAGAATAGATTTTCTTACTGTATTAGATCAGATTAATTCCTTTTTTACCCTCTGATATCCGATCTAGCATTTTCTGCCGAAACTCGGACACAGACACAGCATCTCTAACATAAGTCGATGTAAAAACCCCACAGATATAGTTTTACAAGACTGTATGACTGTGTGTGTGTGTTGCCATGTGGCGTGACAGAGATGAATGGAGTGTGTGAATGTGCACATGAACTGAGGAGTGTGTTTACCTCCAACACCCCTGACCTGTTGACCCTCTTTGGCACCAGACCCCCCTCCACACACACTATTATATCAGCAGAGACCCACGGTGCATCAGACAGCACAGCAGCAGTGGTGGTCATAGACCTCTATTGTCATGTCAGCACTCTGCAGTCAATGTCATGCCTAAATTAGGAATGTGTTATTAAGAATATGAGGAACCCCAAGTCTTAGCAGATTACCTCTATGTGAAAAATAATAACTCTTTGGAAATTGGCACAGTCATATGGTAAAGAAAAAATCTGATATGTTTTCCCCAAAGTGTCACTGGATCCTCTGAAGTACGACATCGTTCAGCAGTCATGATAAAATAAAAAATAAAATAATGCTACAGACGATACAAGCAAGCTAACACTCCTGAACACTGAATGAAAGTGTCTACTAATAAACTTTGACCATATTATGTGTCAACACCTGCTGCTCACATTGTAACCTAGTATTGAAAAAGCATCTTAAATACTACATTTGACAAAGCTTGATGTTTTGTGTTGGGTATTTTGATGAGGATCCCAGTCATTTGATGTCAGTTCAGTGCAGAGCAATATTGCTTTTAGCAGTATTTTCCACTCTCTAACGATGTCATGGTTTGAGTATTTAGCAAACTTTTAGTGAAAACAATGTATATATGGCGAAATGTATTGGCTTTGTAACATTGTTGTTTAACACAGGATGCCATAGTGGTGATTTTTGAAAAAGCCATTCATTTTTCCCAAAGAGAAAACCAGCTTAGATCCAGAGTTCCTAATGTGGGCATGATGCCGACTACAGAGTGACAACACGACTTTAGAAGTCTATGGCCACCACTGCTGCTTTGCCGCCTGAGTCCATGTGGGTGCCTAGGTGTGTGTGTCTTCATGAGTGTGCAGTTTTGAGCAAAGGTGGAAAGAAACTCCACTCAAGCAAAGTACCTGGAAAGAAAACACACTTAAGCAAAGTAGTGTTACTTCAGAGAGAAGCGGCTTTAAACAGAAGAACGCTCACAACAAAGCAGTGAGGTAGAAAAAAAGTGTTTGAAAAAAGTGCTTGTTAAAAAGAAAGAGTGAAAGTGTATCCGTCTACAGTGTTCTTCTCCCGTCTGGCCTTGCTGTTACACCGCTGTAAGCCGTCTGAGATTTCTCTATTGTTCAGAGCGCCATGTGAACTGAGACAAAGAGAGAAACGTATATATATATATATATATATATATATATATATAATATATATAATGAAGAGAGAGAGAATATAAACAACAACAAAAAAACAGCGGCCTAAAGCCTACAGCTAGTACCTTACCTGACACGACTCAGCAGAGAGAGAGAGAGAGAGAGAGCGAGAAAGGGAGAATGAAAAAGAAAAAGAGACAAAGAGAATAAGACAGAGAGAGAGCATGGCAGAGAGATAGAAAGAGAGAGAACGACAGAGACAGAAACAGAGACAAATTGCGACAGAGAGATGGGGTATAGGAGGGTGAACATGTCTCTTTGTCTACATTCTTTCTCTTCACCACTTGTTTCTCTCTTCCCTTTCTCCTCCTCATCACCCTGGCCCCCAAAATGCGCTGAGTAAGTTTTTTCATTCTCTCTCTCTCTCTCTCTCTCTCTCTCTCTCTCTCTCCCTCTCCCTCTCTTTTTCTCTCTCTCTCTTTCTCTCCCTTCCCTCTACCTTCATCACTCTCCCTCTCTCTACCCTCCTCACTCTCGTTCTCCCTCGTTCTTTTGCTTTATCTCACAGCAGAGTCACGGCAGTGGGACATGGACACAATGCTAATCAGCTTCTCTCTCTCTCTCTCTCTCTCTCTCTCTCTCTCTCTGATGTCAGGAGCTATAAAGGCAAACAAACAGCGGTGGGCGCGTCTCTCTTCTCTCCTTCACTTTCGTTCCCTCGCACGCTCACTCAAGAGTAGAAATACTTCATAAGCACAGCTAATCTGCCCGCAGAGCTCTGCTGCAGATGCAAACACAAACAAACTGACACATTTATGACTTTTTCAGGCGTCACTGTCTCTAACCGTAATTACTCTAAATATTGTGTTAAAGTGTTGCTTTGTCATATTAAACTGTGCATATGTACACATTTCCACATATATGGAAATGTGGTCTGCATGCTAAAAGGCCTCAGTTAGTGAGTGACTGTTCATGTACAAACTCAGACTCAGACCTGAAACCAGGTGTGAACGAGAGAGTATGAAGTTGTGTGTGTGTGCGTGTGTGTGTGCGTGTGTGTGTGTGTGTGTGTGTGTGTGTGTGTGTGTGTGTGTGTGTGTGTGTTTGTGTGCGTATAATGCTGAGTGGGACATGCAGAGCTTGCAGCTGGAGATGTCAGAACTCCACATCGTCATCACACTGTACCAGCAAAGCCACAGCGACAGGGCACACACACAAGCGTCCACCCACACTACTGCCAATGGAGAGCCAACCGGCCACTCAGACATGTACCCTTTCTTTCTTTTTACTGTGTCATCCATCCTTTTTCTCTTCATCCAGTCTTTGTTCCTCTTGGCCACACAGAGTCCCTATTGTACAAGAGTCTTAGAGCACCTGATGAAGTTATATAAAGACACTTGTCTGGCCAGTAAGTGGTTATTTGCTCAGAAAACACTAACATTACAATAGATACAAATAAATCATAATACAATCGATTGTAATTTCTTTCAGTGTGTTAACCATTTCCAACTCCCCTCAAGGCAGTCCAGTATTTGTAGTTACCATCCAATACCCACTTCATCTAATCAATACTTCATTAAGGGGTGAAATTTAACAAATGCAGGAGAAATTACTACTAATGGTTCGTACTTTGTGAAATCTCCTTTTTGAGTCTTCTCCTATAATGCTTGATGAGATCAGAGGAGCAAGGCAAACACTCCTCAGTACATCTCTACAGATCCTCAGGGGTCCTTTTTCCTCTCTTCAGCTTACCCTGCAGGTTTTTAACCCCTTAAAATCCCAGGTTTATTACAAACTAAGACCTATTATTCAGTAACCACAGGGACTTCAACTAGCTGAGCTGTTCATAGGTTATAGAAATGTGTAATAAAACTTTGAGCCCACTGGTAGGCCCTGGCCATTAAAGGGCTTAATGTGGTTAAGGTCAGGGGATTGGGATGGCCTTGGCAAAAGCTTGACTCTGCTGTCATTGAACCATTTTTGTGGGGATTTCAGTTCATGTTTTGGATCACTGTCTTCCTGAGAAGATACAACCACAACCTAGTTATAACGTTTTGGTAGAAGCAGGCAGTTTTCATTTAAAATCTCCTGGTACTTTGTTGAGTCCATGATGCCATGTTTCTTATCAAGGTTCCCAGGTCTTTGGACCTGCCCCCAAAACCATAGATCCTCCACCATACTTAACAGTGGGGATTTGTTTTTTTGCTGTTCAACCACCCTTCTTTTAACACCAAACCCTCCTTGTTTGTTTGTTTCCAAAATGCTCTATTTTTTCTTCTCTCACCGTAGAGCTCCCAGTCAGAGTTCAGGTGGTTTTTAGTGAACTCTGGGTGATTACATTTTTAGAAAAAAGAAAAAGCTTCTGGCACATTTTCTAAATTATTTATATCCATTGAGGTGGCTAATTGGAGGCCAAGTTTTCGAGACTTGGTGATCCCAAAAATAAACCTCCAAGCATGATGCTTAGAGAACTGTTTTGTCTTTCTTACAATTGTCCTCACTGTGAATAAGTAAAATAAACATGTGTCCTCTTCCAGACAGGTTCACTACAGCTCTGGTTGTTTTAAACTTCGCAATTTGCCCTAAGAGTAGATACGGAAGTTGTCCGGTCTTGTGTATAAATAAATATTGATTTCTCATTAGATTGAATTGGATATTTGCCAGTGTTCTGTAAAACATGTCTGAAGTAACAAGCCTCACAAAATTGCCACAAAAGAACTAATTTGTTGGCGAAGCAGAGAGAGATACATCTTTTGGTTGCTCTACAACTTTTGCACAGTGTGGTGTACTTGTCATCTCTACTGCTTAGTGTGTTTCTCCTTTTCTCGTCATCTCTTTCCCCATCCTGTTATCTCTCTCTCCCTCTCTCTGTGTGTAATCAATTCCTTTACACCGTAAGCCTGCAGTCTAATCTCATGCATCGATACTCTTTAATTAATCTGATTTGTTCTTTGTTCACTCTCTCTCGTGCCCATGGCAGCCATAGCTCCTCATTCCTGTCTCCACTCATTTGCTGCACTGTATCAGTCCTTTTGGTGGCAACGTAGACCAGAGCAGAAGAAATAGACAAGAAACAAAAGCAGGTAACCCTAAGGAGGCCCTGTCATCATGAAGCAGTACAGAGAAACTGAAGGAACAGCCTAATTGGCACAGGCTTCAGTTAAAAATGGTCATCACTGCCACAAAGACAGAGTGGTAGCCCTGGCACTCAATTAGCTAAAACAGTGGACAAAAGGGCTGGAAACTCAAGGCAGTAGGGATACACAATGTGACTGATGTAAAGCGCCAGTTTTACTTAGTGCCCTTGGTGCTTTTCTGCCTCTTGTTATCTCCAGTGTGAGATTCTGCTGGTGTAGGTTCATGTCAGTTTCCTCCATTTCAAAAGCACACACAGAATCTACTTGAGTGCTAAAACGAAATAAATAAAGTAAAACATATCCTCTATAAGTACTGATGATGTACACTAATGCCCAACAAATAGATATACAGACACACTGTGGATAAATAAGATAAAAGATGAATATATGTTACAGGTACAGAAACAGGCAAAAAGCAAATAAAATAAAAGTTAGCTTAAAATAAAAGCAATACTTTTAGTCTTAGCACACAGACAGAGCCTTAGACCTTCTAACATCATCTTTCATTCATCTTCCTCTGAGATATTCTGCCAGGCTTTTGCTGCAGTAACTCACAGTTGTTTGTGTTGATGGGGTTTTCATTTGAGTTTCCTTTTCATCAAGTGAAATGCATGCTTGATTGGACGTAAATTAGGAAACTGACTTGAAGAGCCCAAAATCTTCCACTTTTTCTCCCCCTCATTAAGTCGTTGGTTGCCTTTGTAAAGAGAGTGTTTTGAGTCATTATTTTGCTGAATAGCGATGTACTGGCCAATAGATTTAGAGGAATGTTATACTAAAAGAGCAGGGAAGATAGTATTGTACTCTTTTGAAATCATTGTAGTAGTGCCAGCCTTCAGCGTCAAAAAAGGCAGCTGAGCCGGTTCCAGACAATACACTGTACACTGGAAAAAGTGGCTCGTCAGATCTACTTAAAATGACTTCATATCGTAACAAGTAAATGAACTAGTTTTATTCAACCTAAATAAATGCTTTGACAAAATTATTTTTTCAATCAAAGTAGTTTTTTAAGTTGAATAAAACTAGTTCAACTGCTTGTTACCACATGAAGTAATTTTTTATGTCAATCTGATGAGCCACTTTTTACAGTGTAGTAAGTGTATTGTGTAGCTATATTGGGACAGTGTTTCCTTCTGTTCCCACTGTACTTACATAAACTCAATTCCAGAAAAGTTGCAAAAATGATTGAGCAATGATTTACAAAATATTCACAAATGATTAACAGCAAGAACAACAAGAAATTTCATGTTTCAACTATATATATATATATGTATATTTATATATATATATATATATATATATATATATATATATATATATATATATACATATATATGTGCTTATTCTACATGTGATGCCTGCAATATGTTCCAATAAAGTTGAGACAGGGGCATGTCTACCACTGTGTTACATCATCTGTCCTTTAACAATGTAATGTCAGTAAGCGTTTAGAAACTAAGGACATCAATTGTTGTAGTTGTGAAAGTCTGCGAAACTGATGTACTGTACACCAAGAGCTAAATTATCACAAAAAAAAAAAACATATGGTGCTTTATTTAAGCCCGCCCATAACTTTGAACTATATATAGCTAAATATAAGCGTTATAATAATAAATATGTAGATTAATGTTGTATCTTTTCAGGCTGCAGCATCATTTAACTGGCTTAAGATTTTAACTTGTTGTTTTAATGTGAAAAGTTTTACACACTCTTTCTTTCACACTTTCCTTAATGACAATTCAATCACATTGATTCACTGCAGTAAATCTTGCCAGGTGATCCCAGTACATCTTCTTAAAATCTTCAACAGCTTCAGAGGAACCAGGAACTCACTTAAGGAGATCCCTGCTAAGATTTGGTTCCTGACTATATTTATATGATAATGAGGGTCATCACAATAATAATTACAACCAGCCAGTTTCCACAGAAAAACACACCTAATTGCTTCCATTGGTTCTCCTGGGTTTAGTTAGTGTACATAAAAAATGTTTGTCTGTGCAAGATAAGACAATGAAAGAGAGAGAGAGAGAGAGAGAGAGAGAGGAGAGAGAGAGATTTTCGTTAATGGGATTGGCTATATCTCAGATTCTCCATACAGCTTTGGAGAAGAGAAAAGGTCGGCCGTTAATATACACCTCTTTTTTCTTTTTATCTCGGCAAATGTAGCATGATTGTTTTCTTTAATATACAGTGTTGATTCAAATCTGAGGGGTAAAGAGGAATTTGTCTGTGCTGACCGACATGCTTTTAATATGATCCTAACAGTTTCACAGTTTCTGATGCAGTTAGTCTGCTGAACAAGCCTGAAGAGAACATTCTCTAGTTTGATTTAATAAGAAGCAAATAAGAACTCTTTGAAAAAAGGCACACACTGTGACCAGTACAGAACTATACACTCACACAAGATCTGATTCAGTTTTCATTCTTATGCTCAGATGATAAATTACTACTACACACAATACCACTTCATGCTATGGGAATACATCACACTAATGTCATTACACTCCCAGAGCCAGTTATGCTAACACTCTACTACTAAGATCACTGTGGTCCACATACTTCACACTATGCTAACTGTCAGGCACTACTATGCACAACATGGTTTCTCCACACTATGGTAACTACTATGGTCAGAGGTATTCAAATCCAGATCTTGAATCTAGTTTCTGTTCCTAGATTTTGCAGTCAGTAGTGGGTATTACGCTAGATGGTGAAGTTATGTCTGTAGTTTAGTCATCTACCAATGCTCGCAAAATAAAGGACCAGAAAATGGATTCAGGGTCTGTATTTGAAGACCTATGCTTTAAAGTTACTCACACTATAAACCATAACCAATTCCATGCCTACTCATAACCAGTGCTATACTCTACATAGTTACTCCACCCTATGCTAGATCCTAAATGCTATGCTTCACATAGTTACTTCACACTATGCCAACTATGAACTGCTTTGCTTTACAGTTACTTTACACTATGCTAACTCTTAACTACCATACTCAACAGTATGCTAAACCTGCTATTGTGCTCCACATAGTTGCTCTGCTCTACACTAATTCCTAACTGCTGGTATCATACAACCTCTCCACACTATGCTAACTCCTCACTGCTGATGTAACAATGATCCACAGAGGGGCTTCGTGCTACACTAACACCCCATGTATCTCCAGCTGCCATTTAACTTTTATGTAGCTAAATTGCAGAGCTTAAAAGCCTATTAGAACAGCATGGTACCGTCACTTAGAAAATCATTTATACTGTATTAGCTCTTGTGTTTACAACAGACACTTTGACCTTGGGATAGTGCGGAAGGAAATGGAGAGGAATGAGTGGTTGTACACTTTTAAAAAGGGGGTTCAAATGGTGATTTAAAAGGACAGTGGTTCTATATAGAACTATGAACACTCAAAGAACCATTTGCATGGTAAAAGGGTTATTTGCATGGTGAAAAGTTTCTTCAGATTGATGGCGAATGTGTTGTATATGGTTCCAGCACCGAAAACGGCTCTACTATTGTTACTTGCAACAATAGCAGAACCTGTTTTGGTGCAATATAGAACCCTTTTCAAAAAGCTTCTATACAGAACCATGTACAACACATTTTACATCAATCAGAAGAACGATTTCACAATGTAAAAAAACATTTAAGCATGCAAATGGTTTGTTGAGTGTTCATGATTCTATATACATTGTCTTTACTAAAGAACCTTTAACAGTGTAGTGTTGACCAGTTTACATAAATTAACAAATCATCATGAATCAATGTGAATCAGACATCATAGCATATAACTGGTTTAACAATTTAACATGTAAAATGTGAAAATGTTTACAAAATGAGTTGTATTTTAAGTTTATGTTCAATAGATTGTTAACCCTTTAAAATCTCAGGCTTATCACTTACTAAGGCTTATTTTCAGTAACTACAGGGACTTCAGTTCAAACTGGCTGAGCTATTCTTAGGTTATAGTGTGTAATAAAACTTTGGGCCCTGGCCATTTAAGGGGTTAAAGTAGCTGCTAAATATTTCCAATTAACAGATCAAGTACAGCTTAGAATATTCCAGTGACTAATGTTAGTAATGCAACATAATGAGTTTTACTGATTTTTGTAAGGCTAACGGTAGCATATTATGACAAAGCACTTACTGTGTGAACCATGTCCTCAGGGAGTAGTTTGGTTTGTCAAAACACCAGCATGGAGGGGATGCTACCATTTACTGACCATTTTGCTGTTTCAGAAGCAACACTGGCATGTTTTCTTTTCTGGAGGTTAAAGGTAACATTAGGCTTCCATGAAAAGCTAAGTTAGATCTGCAAATGTTGTATGAGACTATTTTAACCTTCACTGTATGAACTTGCTTTCAGACTTTAGTTCTGCTTTAACATTCTGCCATTATTGTTCTTTTTCTTTCACTATCCACCCACACAAACAGAAGGAATCAAGTCTGAATGTATACGTAAACATAATTTACATTATCTTTAGACTACAATTGTGTTCACCTTAACTAGAGCAGGGACTAAAGGGTGGATAGCCTATGTGTGTCTTGTGTGTGTGTTTGATGTATTTGTGGGAGTCTGTATGTGGAGGTCATCTCTGTGGGTGTAAGCCATGTTGCTAAGAGAGCAGGACTAATTGCAGCTATTATTATAAGATAGAGACTTGAAGGAAGAGTGAAAGAGAAGCAGTGAGAGGAAGAAAGACTGAAATACACACACACAGGCCAGCTGGTAGCAGCTTTGCCTTTTGATATAAGGTTGTATGCCTGCTGGCACTTCAGTTTTTCACATTTTTCATGTCCTCATGTTTCTTTGATGGGCTTCTGAAAAGCTCAGATTTGCAGTTGCTCCAATATATCTGTTGGAAAAGCATGAGTCAGCATTATTTCTTTAGAGACATCCCTCGCAGACACAGTCGTATGATCCAAATAATGTAATTATTTTACAAATCTCTACATTTTCAGACTCACATCTTTTTCTATGGGTTTCTGGAGACCCAGAAGTCATGAATTTCTGCCTTCTCTATAGCGTCTTCCTCTGGTCTGTTCAAAAAGGTCAACATCAATTACGCTGAAGCACTTAGACGAAGGTGTTCATTAAAAGTTTAGCAGCCTGTAATATTTCTCCAAACTCTTCCAGAGGGAGTTATGTGGCATATTAATTTATGCCAACCAAATGAAAGCATGAGTGGTGTGAGCAGGTGCTCTCTCTCTTTCTCTCTCTCTCTCTCTCTCTCTCTTTCACACACGCAGACATGTCTCACACTCTGATGTTACATTCATTAAGAGATCCATTAAGACACTTTTAATTAGATCTTTTTATCCAATCCCAAAGACGCACTGTCACTTCATCCTATCACCTTCTCTCTCTCTCTCTCTCTCTCTCTCTCACTGTCTCTCTCTCTCTCTCTCTCTCTCTCTCTCCCTCTGTCTTTTTCTGCGTCACACTTTTTGCTGACTAGGGAACCCCTGAAAGTGCAGAGTGGTGCCTCCCATCAGCACAGACATCACAGGGGGGCCCGAGTGCAATTAGAGCGAGAGAGAGAGAGAGAGAGAGAGAGAGAGAGAGAGAGAGAGAGAAGGATAGGAAAGGGAAAACTCAAGCCCTGGTAATCATTCTGTGAGCGGACCTCCAGAGTCTCAGCTAATGTCTGTTATGCCACCAATTACCGCCCCACACACACTTACTTGCACACATATACACTTACATTCATGCGTGAACATTAAGCCTCCCAGACACAAGCACACATATATTTACTTATTTATACCACACACATATTTATTGCAAACAACATGATACCACTTTCTTTACTGATTTGGATATTGAGAGCTTTGAGTTTTGGCCAATAATGAGCTGCTATTTTTCCTTAAAAACTACTAGTTATAAAAATTAGCTATTTTTTTAACTACAGCCCTTACTTACAGGAATACTGAGACCAAAAAATTCAAATTAACATAATGCAGTGGATCAGCCAGGACATGTTTGATACCTGATTACTGCTTCTTTAGTTTACAGGTGACGCTAGGCTAAATTGCTAACAAACACTGGACTGTCATCAATCTCATCTCGGTAAATACATGCCAAAAAACTTTTTAAAGTTTTAAAACAAACTTTAATTTAGTAAAATGTCATGGATAGACCTTTATTAAACATTTGAGCTAATATTAGAAACTACATTTTCATTTGCATGAGGTCCCATTTTGTAGCACTATTTTGATTATAAACTGGACTGCAAGGAGTGCATTGTACATCAAAACGTCACCATGTAGGTATAAGGTTTGTCTGCATTGGTAAGGCTTCATAACTGTAAGATAGAGTTTAGTGCCTGTTTACACCTGGCATTAACATGTGTTTCCTATCCATCGTATCTGAATAAACTTTGGCTGGGTTCCAATTACTTTACTTTTCACTTAAAAGTCTTAAAAGTGTCACTTAAAAGTGTCTTCAGTGTGACCACATGAGAACCAATTGTACATTTCCCAAGTAAAAAGCACGTCAGCACATGCGCTGTTTCCATTTGATTTTTGTATACTCTTTTCCTCATTATGATAAGAGTCAGCTTGGATGCTTTCATCAGCCTGAAACGCATGGAGGCTCTTGGTTTGAGGCTAACTTCAATCTTGTATATCTTCCATCTTTAGTTTCCTTGTTTATCCTCTCAACTGCTAGTCCGCTCTCAGCAGACGCATTTCAGCTCACATAATTGTATACTGATAATGAAAACACATTTGTGTTCAACGCAGTCAAGATCTGTCTCTGACCACCTTCAAATGTCGTTTGAGTGATCCAATCATAATCCTGGCTTTTCACCAAAAGCACATGTCAATGCAAGGTGTAAACAGGCCCAGCAGAGACACTCCAGATGGGTTGGCATCACCTGGCAGTTGCCACAACTACACCACCAAGTTCCTGTCATACAAGGATTCGCAGGTATGCCTGGCGAGTCACTGGTGGGTCCAGCATCCAGTTAACTTATTTCTTCATGTGTATACTGAGGTTCAAACATATATAGTTAAGACTCATTGGTGCTGAAAATGTAGCTGTCAAAATCATAATTAGACATATGTTTGATTTCCTGAGTATACTAGCTTACCTTCTCTGCTAAGTTACCTTATGGTGTGTTTGTGTGTTTAGGAGTTCACACTGCCCCAGTGTTTAGTCATCCCACCATTCATCTAAGCAGCATTTTTATAGACTAAGGTAAGTCATACTGTGTTCTAAACCACAATGATTTTTCTGCATGAAACAGATGAAAATCTGGATGTGTTTTGAATGGGTTGAGAGGCATTTTTGGGCATATATTGATGGAGATGAAATTGGTGATAATCTAAGTTCAACGTTAGCCTAGCACCTCCCATTCAAAACTTATAAAGCAAATTTCAGATACCAAATGTCATGGCTGATCGACTGCATCTAGGGTGAATGATACATCATATTTATCATGACTAATCACTTACATCATGATTTTTAGCCGAACTAATCCTATTAAAATGTGGATTGAAAAGTAGACTATCATGCTCAAACCAGGAGTGTACCCAGTGGTGGTTCAATGATTGGGTCCAGCAGGCCTGGATTTACCCATTTTTATCATTGGCCCACCCTAAATTACAGCACAAGTTTACTTTCAGTATCAAAATCTTATGAATAATTACACTGCTGTACAAATTTACATTTACAATTATGGCATTTAGCAGCTGCTCCTATCCAGAGCGACTTACAAAAATGCTCTGTTGTCTATTTAGAGAATGTATTCTAGCTTGTATAAATAGGTCAGAGTCCAAAATATACTTTTTTTCAAGTCCAATATGTAAACACAGAGTGAAGTTGTTAGACTGTTTCTCATGATGGTGAAAACTGCTTAACTAGTTAGCGAGTAGCAATACTTGACTGTGGTAAAAAGAACAAAGTTCAATACTGTGAACATTGCTGCCATCAACCATTTGCCCTAGACGTCTACACTTAGTGTTGTGAAAGGTAGGGCTCTCAACAATTAGCCTGTACCCACCATGAAATGCTGTCAGTTGTTATAGTAACAAATGTTATAGTAACTAATGTTCAACAATTGTGTATTGAGTTTAATATTGAAAAATAGTACCCTTAAAATTAAACTCTGGCTATGCCACTAGTTTAAACTACTCAAACACTACACTACCCCACGGAAAAGAAATTAACAGATGACAACATGACATTATACAATGTAAATGTGTCCTTTTCAGACTAGGTTTGTTACAGAAACGCATTAGATTCATTTATTTTGATGATATTGCCTGGTACTGATGCCTGGTCAGTGTCATCTTTAATATTAACCTTATATTAACCTTATCCTCAGGAACTAAGAACTAAGAAAGAAATATTTTGATTTTTTTGTGTTTTGGAAGTGAGAAAATGAGAGGAGAAAAAGTAAGGGGTAACTAATGAGACTGCAGGATCCTTAGACCAGGGAAAAGACTGTCCGAACTTAAACACACAGTTGTTATTACAGGAGCTTTTGTTACTTGGGAGAGTTTTACTAAGAGTGTGTTCATGGGTGGAATACAGGTGTGTATGTGACGCTGTTGTGACGTGTGTGGAGTTTTACTGAGGTTGCTGTTTTAGATTCTGAGCAGGTGTTTGTGAGTTAAACACCAGCAGACAAACAGTCTAAGACACTAACACCATCTTTTACACTGAGAGATCCAGAAATGCACATCTTTTCTTTTCATGCTCAGTGAGCTCAGACATTATAAATAATACTGTGATGTTTTATATTAACTTGGAGATACGAGGTTTTGTTCTGACAACAGTGATATATATATTTTCAGAAGACTTGCTTTCAATTTTTCAAAGAAATCTGCAGGGATATTTTTCCACACCTCCAAAGTTCAGACTTAGAAGATGCTTTTGCGTTTCTTGCTTTTTATGATCCAAGTGATCCCAAACACATTCAATAAAGTTGAGGTCAGAATAGAGAGATCAGTCCACTGTTCTGACAACACCAGCAGCTTCACTGTTTAACTACCTTTCTCAGAAACTTTCATTCAGACTCATAGTGTTGAGTTGACAGACACATGTGGATCATTTCAAATCTGAAGCAAGAGTGGAGCTTGATTTTCTCCCCTCTCTCTCAGAGATGAAAGCTTTAAGTGCTGTTTATCTGAAGGTGGCAGCTTTGGTGATCTACCCCAACTCGTTTTTTTCTGTATCTTTGAATCATTTTTTGAACTCTAATTTTGGAAACTCCTATTTTTTCACTTATTTTCCTTTGATTTTCCTTTACCTTGCACAAGTGGATTATATCTTATATCTTATCTCCTCAGAAACATCTCCTCAGAAATAAATAACTTGTACATAATGGTTGTTTGAACTGGAAATTAAACAAATGAAGGGTGATCTCTGACTTCTTACCTGTCATCTTTTTCCAGTAAAGTATTTTGCAATGTCTGAAAGGCGTGGTTTATCACTGTTCAGTTAAGTCCATTTTTATTGCTTGGCCTTTTTAATACTTTGATAACCACACTAATCATCAAATTAATCAGAAGATAACTCGATATCTAATATAATCGATAGTGACAGTCCTTAATGTGTGTCTGTGTGTAAATCAGCGTTTGGCAGTCTCACACACTGATTTAATTTGGAGAGCAGTTCACTATGAGCAAATGTTTCCCTTTCTACTAGATTAAGATGCTGCTGTTGTCATTTTCCCTTCTTTCAGCTCAAGCTGTTTATACTTCTGCAGTACTTCATGATTGCTTACAATAAAAAGAACTTGGCAGAAAACAAAACATAAACAAGTGTGGTAATTACGACTCGACTGGCGAGGAAGAAATGATCACCAAAATCTCCCTGCGGTTCCGTATGGTTATTATCTAACAACCTGGGTGTTCAGCTGTGCTTTAATTACAGTCTGACTGTCGTTTTCACTCTAGTCTTTAAAGGGCCCATAACCAACATTTTTAATGGACATTATTTTTCCTCGAGGCCCATTTATTTTTGTAGGTTTCTGTACAAAAACATTGTAATTCATAGGAACATAATTCGACAGATCTTTATTCATCCTTTAGAGTGAAACAGACCAATTTTGTAAGTTTCAAACTTCAAAAAGTTTGGAATCACTGTACAGAGGTTTGGAAAAATGTCCAGTGTCCAGAATGATGAACAGAGATGCAGAAATCAAATCTTTAAAAGAACTGAGAAAGCTGTATAGCATTAAAAGTGAAATTATAATAAAATCAATATCCAGAATTCATCACATTTCAAAAGAGATCAAATCTCAAAGCAAATAAATTGACAGAAAAATATAAATAGACAATTACAGTATATTATTTATCATTTTATAACTTTTCTATTCACGGAATTCTTGAAATGGTTAATAAAATATCTAAACTGTTTATAAGTGAATAGTTTGTAATATTTAATTACACCTTGTATAACTTACTATTGTATATATAAATTCCAAACTTTTGAAGTTTATGTAATGCCAGGATCAGACTACATGATATTTTTGTCTTTAATGATGGTCACTATGTCAGATTAGGCAATCATAGTGCCATAAATCCATGCTATGTCTTAGTTGGGGGGCTGGCAACACTCCAAGTTTGAAACTGACCAATCATTCACGTTCATGTTCTTACGCGTTCTTGGACTCTGTCATAGTCAGAAATGCAGGGATATTGTTGCCAAAGTTCAACGAACCTCTCTTCTGTTTCATTGTTCTGCCTGAAAGTTGCAACAGCAGCGTCCCTCTTTCTTTTCGCTGTGTTTACATATGTGCGGCAGACAGTGCTCTGTCATCCTATAGGTTAACATCAAGGAACGCGTCACAGAAGATGTCAAATTAGGCGGAAAAATATAAAATATTCCGACATGCTAGACTTTTCATCAGGGTGTCATGGGACATCCCAGATGCCACATCGCTGTTCTTCGATTATGTCACACTGCAAGACCCGTTCTTCATTCTCAATGCTCATATTCAGGTCCGACGCTGGAAATTTGTCAGCTGCAATAAAATTATATCATATCAAAATCATATCAGCTCTGTGCTGATTGGCTGCCCTGATGTGTGCTCCATTATAAAAGCTGTCAGGACTGAAACACTACCTAACTTCAGTGAAGGGATGGATATGTGCAAATGGGCTGTCTTTTGTGACATCATAAAAGCAACAAATGAAAAATGGTCTGTTTCTGCATCTTAATTTTCACATATGGACCTTAGGGGGCTGATGAGGAATGTTTAGGATCTTTAACAGGGCTTACACACTACATCAAACTCTATTACTTCAAGGAAGGAAAACTTGTTTTTCCATGATATGGGCCCTTTAAAACCCTGCTGTTAAGCCTGTCCTGAAACAGGGGTGACAGTGTCTACAGTTATGCAAAATATCTCTTATTTTCCTCCAAGATCAATACACACTCATTTCTGCTAGACTCATGTTGGAGGATGAAAAGACAGTTCCTGTTTTTGTCATCCTCCTGTCATCCCTCCTCCTGTGTGAGAGAGGGAGAGCAGATGATGAATTCTTCAGCAGGGAGAGAACAGAAAGCTCATATGTAGTCTCGCAATGTGTTGATGTTCAATTGTGTATGTATGAATGAAAAGCACTGGAGTGTACTTGTGTGTGTACACATAAGTGCAGGAGATTTCCTACTGAGCTTTGAGTTTATTCATGATGTATTTACTGTTCAAAACATAAATGTGTGTGTCAGTAGAAGAAAGCATTCAAGTGTGTGTGTGTGTGTGTGTATTTGGTAATATGTGTGTCTGAGGCACCTTGCTGATTGTAGCGCTCTATCTGAATGTGTCTGTGTATGATGTGTGTGTGTGTGTGTGTGTGTATGTATGATGTGTCTATGATGCGTATGCATGTATGATGTTTATGATGGTGTCCATGATGCATGTGTGTTTATATAATATTTGTGTCTATAATGCATGAATTTATGATGCTTGTGTGTCTATGATGTATGTGTGTTTGATGTGTGTATGATGCGTATGTGTGTATGATGTGTATGAGTATGATGTGTGTCTATGATGTGTGTGTTATGTATGTATGATATGTGTATGATGATGTGTGTGTGTTGTGTTTGTATCATGTGTGCATCTGTGATGTATGTGATGCATGTGTGTGTATAATAAATGTGTCTATGATGCCTGGGTGTATGATGAGTGTGTTGGACGTGTGTGTCTATACTGCCCGTGTGTGTACACCAATCAGGCATAACATTATGACCATCTCCTTGTTTCTACGCTCTAGGGGTGGGGGAAAAAAACGATTCTTAGATGCATCGCGATGCGGACACGAATGATTCTGAATCGATTCACAAATGTCAAAAATCGATTTTCTACATTTCAATTTATAACGTAATGTTGACGGAACACAAAAGGTAGAACTTGGAAGTGCGGAAGTGCAGCGCCCAGACAGTCTGTGGCGGCACATAATAAAAACACAACTGGATGAGCGAGAAACCCGCCAGGCACCCTCTGCATTAAAAGCTAGGTTAGGTCAGGAGTTGACAACCCAAATGTTAAGAAGAGCCATTTTGTCCTTTCAACAAAAATCAAATCACCTTGGGAACCACAACATTTAATGTCCAGTATGTCTCAGTATGTGCTGATGTCCTAGTATAGGTTAAAAAGTATAAATGAAAAGGCAGATTTACTTCGCTCTGCTTTAAGCTTCAGCTATAGCCGCTTTCCTCCCATCTCCGCCAGAAAACTTTTCCTCGAAAGTTGAATAGTTTCTTGTAAAATTCTCAACATTCGATTGTTTTTACGAGGCTGAAGTTGCTTCTCATTCGCCAGCTTCTTGTTCGAAATTTCCTATTCCACCTTAAATTCTGACTGAGGCGCCAAATGTAAATGCGGCACCATTTAAGGTGGAACAGAAAAATTCGAAAGAGAAGTCGTCAATTCAAAGTTTATTTATATAGCGCTTTTTACAACAGGTGTTGTCACAAAGCAGCTTTACAGAAAAATCTGGGTCCAAGCCCCCATGAGCGAGCCAATGGTGACAGTGGCAAGGAAAAACTCCATACGAGCAAGAGGACGAAACCTTGAGAGGAATCAAGACTCAAAAGGGGAACCCATCCTCCTCTGGTCGACACCAGATAGCAAATAGTATTAAAGAAGAAGAGAAGCTGACTTCATCTTCTCAACTTTTTAGTGTTTGACAGTCTCTTGTTGCAGATTCAACATACCAGGAAACCAGCTGCAGTGCTTACAAATGCGAATAAGTCCATTTATCTCCAGATGTTCGTCTTAAATCTCTCTCTTTACCTTTTCATTAGCTACTAGCTAGGCCAGAGTGCGTTGCTATGTGACCTGCAGTCTGCACACCAGTTCTCAGTCATTGAGAACCAGGGCTTTTGCACTATGTTGCACACATCCCGTCTCAAAGATATTTTACTGACACCGCGATCCCCACTTTTTACAACGAGACCAAAACTGAAGTTATGAAATCACTAAAGAAAACGGGTAGGACGACTGTAACGTGCTGTGTGGACAGTCATTGCCACAGAATCTTATTTCACCGTAACTGCGCATTTTATCACAGATGAGTGACAGTCTGCGTCTCCTGTGCTCCAAACAAAGGCAGTGAATGAGAGCCTTCTAGTTCACTTGCCACATCACTTCCATTTGATTTATTAATAGGTATTGGAGGTAAATTCATTAAGGATCATTAAAAATACTTTGCTTTAAAACTACCAAGTCCTCACACAGTGAGAAAATAGTAGAAATCCTGTATAGGAAAAAGAAAGATGCATCGATAATCGTTTTATAATCGCATTGCAGCCCCCTGAATCGTAATCGAATCGAATTGTGAGGGGCCTAGAGATTCCCACCCCTACTACACTCATTGTCCATTTTATCAGCTCCACTTACTATATAGGTGCACTTTGTAGTTCTACAATTACAGACTGTAGTCCATCTGTTTCTCTGCATACTTTGTTAGCCCCCATTTTACCCTGTTCTTCAGTGGTCAGGACCCCCATGGACCCTCACAGAGCAGGTATTATTTGGGTGGTGGATCATTCTCAGCACTGCAGTAGCACTGATGTGGTGGTGGTGTGTTAGTGTGTGTTGTGCTGGTCTGAGTGGATCAGACACAGCAGTGCTGCTAGAGTTTTTAAACACTGTGTCCACTCACTGTCCACTCTATTAGACACTCCTACCTTGTCAGTCCACCTTGTAGATGTAAAGTCAAAGACGACAGCTCATCTGCTGCTGCACAGTTTGTGTTGGTCATCCTCTAGTCCTTCATCAGTGGTCACAGGACGCTGTTGGCTGGATATTTTTGGTTGGTGGACTATTCTCAGTCCAGCAGTGACACTGAGGTGTTTAAAAACTCATACATTCTCTAATTGTAGAACTTCAAAGTGCACCTATATAGTAAGCAGAGCTGATAAAATGGACAAAGAGCGTAGAAACGAGGAGGTGGTGTGTCTGATGTGTCTATGATGCGTATGTGTATATGATGTATGTGAGTATTATGCGTGTCTATGATGCGTCTGTGTGTGTGCGATGTGTGTATGTGTATAATGTGTGTCTATAATGTATGTTTTTATGATTCCTGTGTGTATGATGTGTGCGCGTTATGTATGCAAGATATGTGTATCTGTGATGCGTGTTCATGTGTGTGATGCATGTATGTGATGTGTGCCTGTGTGTGTATGATGTTTATATAATGTGTGTGTATGATGCATGAGTCTATGCTGCACGTGTGTGTGTGATGCATGTGTGTATGATGTGTGTGTCTATGATGCCTGCGCGTGTATGAAATGTGTGTGTGTGTGTATATGATGTGAGTGTATGGTGCATGTGTGTTGTGTATGTATGATATGTGTGTGTGTGTGTTGTGTGTGTTCCCTGAGGATGAGGAGCTCAGGTGTGTGTCTTGTCCTTCACTTTAATGTTCCATCAATCTCACACACTGGAGGCATGCCAGGGTGCTCAACACTTTAGACAGATATTAAACACACACACTCACACACACACTCACAAAGACATCCTCAAACACCCCTCAGCCCTGTAACAGTCCCGCACTCAAAAAAATGAATGTTACTTAAAATGTTACTTAAAATGTCAAGTGGTTCCACTTAACTGTGTTAAGTAGCTTCTAAGATATTTGATTAAGTAATGTGTATATATGGAATTTAAATAAATCACACAAAGTGATTTGAGTAAATAGTAATTGATAATCTAATATGTGTGCCCGGGGACCCGAGTCACCAGGGAGCCCCCATGAGCAATTATGACAACCTAACAGTTAAACAGCTGTTTTGACTCATGGTGGTAACGTTACTAGTGGTACACGGTAAACATGAACTAATACCATGTCCTAAAAGCAAGCAATGTGAGCAATCAAATTTCTGTGGGAGCCAGTGACCACTGAATGTGGATTACTTGGATTGTGAGAAGCAGAAAATGCAGCCAACCTCTGAGCCTGCACTTTGGAGGTGTTCAGAAATATCCCAGCAGATTTGTTTGAAAAATTAAAGCAAGATTTACACAAGACTAAACTAACTGACAGCAGTTCAAAAAGAAACAAAAAAAGAATGGAAGCTGTAAGAAATATGAAGGGTGGACACAGTAAATAGTGCACTCAAAACATGGCCTGCTCACCACTCACACACACACACAGCTCTGAACATGCTCCCACTAATGACTACACTTTTCAGCAAAACTGAAAACTAATGAGGTTTTATACTATAACATACAGTAATAAGATCTTCTTTATGGCGTTGATGAAGCCATTAAATTGCAGGCTACTGTGCTGTGGTGCGAATAAAGACATGATTAGACAACATGATTTTTCTATAGTTATATAAGACTGTGTCATGAAACTGTCACAATTATAACGCTGGTTAATTATTAAAGCTGCCCTTTTTGTACTATTACTGTATTACGTTGTTTTAGTTAGGGCCTAATTAATGCAGCCGAACGTGATGAGCCATACTGTTCAAAGGCCAAAGACTAATTTTCACTTTTAATTAGATAGACAATGAAGGTAAAGCTAAATCTTAATTTAAATCTAAGGCAGCTTATAGGAAATGGCCCTTGTTAATTAATCTTAATACATCTCAGTCTTGGTGCTGTTTTGTCTTGGAACACACTGTAATTTTTGCTATACGTTTAATCTACATTAAATAGTTATTAAAATGTAATTTATGAATTACATACGTGATGAAATACATTTATATTTGAGTTTGTATTGACAGCTTAAAATCTGCACTCATGGCTTTTTTCCTGTTTGTTTCAATACAAATTTGTAAATGGTATCAGTTAAAAGTTTAGAATCTCCACTTTTGGAAAAAAATTCTCCACTGAGCTTTGAGTCAGAAATTCCACCAATTTTTCCAAATGTATATAATTCAATTGTTAAGAGAAAATTTAAGAAAAATTTGTGACCTGTGACTGAAACATACCTAATAGCGTGTAATACCTCCACAAGCATGTATAACAGCTGGTTGTGAAGGACCTGCGTTGACTTCTAGAAGCAATTCTTGCTGGGAAGCGAAGTGATTTTTCTTCACATGCCGTGAAACATGCTGCTGGTCCCTGTCTGTCAGTTTCATGTTTCGGCCGCAATTCTGATGAGAATTTCCTGTAAACTGTGATTTTTGCCACTGTTGGTAGACCCGTACGACCGTTCGCCTCGATACACCTGCAAATTCAGCTACTTCCCTCACACTGTGGCCTTTGGCACGCCCAAATACAATCACTTCTTTTTATCAATCATTAACATCTGCTTTGCGACCCATTTGCCACACATTGAACAAGACTGCACTGTACCACCTAATCTATGAATCCTGTCACACCCCCGCCCAACATCCTCGGGCAATGCCATATGCAGGAGCCTGAAGTTACTACCACCTCACCACCTTATTTTTTGTCCGGGGAGCTTAGTTGTTTTATTTACTATCTGAAATAATCAGTGAAACTACATGTCTTCTGATTTTTTATATGTAATGTTGATAATGGTAAAGTAGTAGGGGTACTATTTTCCTTACAACCTCTTGGATGCACCTCTTGCTTAAAAAATATATACATCAGGCCAAAACCTCATCATAAAACAATGTCCCCAGCATCAGGCAGCATATTCATAACCATTTCATGCAAAAGTTTTATGTGATGTAGTTTTTGGAGACATTAAATGCTTCATATGTCTGGTTCTTATCACCAATATTGTGAACAAATTGTCTAGTTCCTCCTGAACAAAGCATGTCACATCAAACCACTCTGAATGACATTTACATCTCAACCAACTGATTATGCAGATATTTTGTAAAAGTAATGGAATTCCCCCTTTTAAGTTATAGGAGCGAGGAATAGAAGTCAGGGCTCCTCAGAGTCTCCTGGCCATGTAAGGTGTTAAGCAAAATGAAATGAAAAGATGGTGCATTTTAATTGAATAAAAATGAATACATTTGTGATCACATAGGTCTACAAATATTCCTGTCAAAAAATACTTTTTGTTTGATGTAAATTCTGTAGATCCTGATTTACGTTATATATTCAACGCACCATCATGTGGTAGAGCAGCAAAGTGCCGAAGTCTATAAAACTGCAATACTGTTATGTCACCATCCTCCAATGTGCATCACACTCCTGCTGCCCTCACATAACTCATAACCCTGACAGCATGGATCTGATGGGTCACGTAAGGGCTACGTCTGAGGCGAGAGCTGATGGGGCTGCCATGACACGGAGAAGGACTGGAAAGAGGGGATGAGTCACAGTTCCTCTACAGTAAATGAAAAAGACTGACTGCCTTCTCTACCAGCGACTCACTGTCGTAATGAAATGTTACAGCTCTACAGTACTGCAGAATTATAAATGGAAACCTACAGAGTACTTACAAAGTACTGCTCCTGCAGAACAATCAGTGGTGGTACTTTTTATTATTTGCATGATAGAACAAAATTAGGGAAAAGTCACACTGTGGGATTTTAGGGTTCTGCAATAAACATGGCGACAAACCAAAAATGAGTCTACATATGTCCCAGATAAACTATTTCCAAATAGAGCTCATTATCACTCATGCAGTGGAAATGTGCATTTAGAGTAGGGATTAAGGCAATATTCTGCTTAAAGGTGCAAAATACTACATTGCAATTAAATTGCTACATATTGTGATTGCAATATACCTTCCAATATATTGAAACCACTTCAATGAATCCCTGATGTGATGTGGTTTAGAATTGACGGAAATCTTTTATGTTTTTTCAGATCATGTGACTGCCTTGATTCATGTAAACACCCAAAGAACGTCTGTGATTGGTCAGGATGGTCACAGCACATGGTAAACCATGAAGTGATTCATAATAAGGTTCATTTTCTTATTGCAACCTTCTGCAGTATCAGTGATAGAAAGACCGATCTAGAATAAGGAATAAGTAATTGTATGTTTTGTTGCACTATTAGACGGTGCCTTTTACAACAAACATTGTCACAAAGCAGAAGTCCAGACACCTGGCGAGCAGACGAGAAAGTGTGGGCATCCCAGGTCTCTGTACATTGTGTGATCACTGCATGAAGAATGGACCAATAAGAATTATGCATAAATTATTTGGAATAACATCACTTTACATTCATTTACATTGAAAGTTGAGAATGTTCTCTTTGTACTGTAATTGTTTAAATTTGGAGACACATTTACAGTGAGCTCCAACAATCTGAGATCACTAGTAACTTTTTAAAAGAAGGAGGAAAAAACATTACTACCTGCATGTTAATATGAGATTTTATTCAGAGTAATTTTGAGCCATTTCTATTGGTCTAAAACAAGAAGAAACGTATAGTGATGCCCTTTTGTAACATTTTCTTTTTTATGCTATAAAAAACAGAATTTGCTGCTGTTCCAGTTTATTTCCTCTAACTGTGCGTAGCTTTATGCATCATGATCCTGTATATACTAAGGATTACATTTCAAGATATGACTTGAAGTGGTCCGATGACATGAAGCCACAACTAAAATCCTAAAGGGGAAAACTTTGGACGGGACAGCTGACCTCTCTCTCTCTCTCTCTCTCTCTCTCTCTCTCTCTTTTTGTCTCTCTCTGTCTCATGCACACACAGCAAACACATGCACAGACAAGGTGCTGGTGCCAGAGATCCTGTTATGAGTATGTTTATTCGCTCTTCAGAAACAGTCGGTGGGTATTTAAAGCCCAGATGCTTCAAAGCCAAAGTGTGTGTGTGTTTGTTTGGTAACATAATGGAGATGCCGTTCCATTCTGTCACATACACACCTGTTTTCACCATGAAAAGACTCCTAGTAAAACTCTCCCAACTGACAATGCTCCTATAACACACACACACACACACACACACACACACACATGCTCACTCACTCTCTCTCTCTCTCTTTTCTCTCTTTCTTTATGCGCTGCTATTAAAACTTCAACAGGTGTAAACCAGAGAGAGTAAGAGAGAGAGAGAGAGAGAGAGAGAGAGAGAGAGAGAGAAAGCGTGTGTGTGTGTGTGTGTGTGCTGTATGAGTTTGAAATTGAGCCTCTGTATTGAACCTAATACTCTGAACTGAAACACAATAACACCACAGCATCAGGCCTTAACACTCACAGTGCACACAGTGGAGAGTGTGAGTGACAGTCTAATTAGACACGTTCATGGATACAATCAAACAGGTGTGTGCATGTGGCGGGGTGGGGGCAGAGGGAGAGAGAGAGAGAGAGAGAGAGAGAGAGAGAGAGAGAGAGAGAGAGAGATAAGTGTGAGAATGTGTGTGTCTCTCTCTGTCTCATTTGTGTGTTTCTGGGAACACCACAATAAAGTTCACTTTCCACTAGCATTACTGAATGTAAATCAATGCTACACTGTAAAAAATGACTCATCAGATCAACCTAAAAAAATTACTTCATATAGTAACAAGCAGTTGAACTAGTTTACTCAACTCATAAAATAACTTTGATTAAAAGAATTCCTCATTCAAAGTATTTATTTAGGTTGAAAAAAATTTGAGGTAATTTACTTGTTACCACATGAAGTACTTTGTTTAGGTTGTACTGACGAGACATTTTTTACAGTGTCGTATGTGAACATTGCTAAGATTTTAAAATGCATCATTCGTGCTATAGTACAGTCTATATATGCAAACTAAGATGCAGCTCATTTTTGAACTTACTGTTTTTATAATGTCAGAAAATCATCATGTTTACATATATTACATATATATTTACATATAGTGAAGCCTGGATTGCTCTTTTAATGAGGCAAATACATGACAGCCAATTAATTTAACATCTGATATCACTCTTAAAGACAGTGATAAAAAAAAAGCCTCTTTCATTTTTAGGAATAAAAAGAGGTTGGAAAATGGCCAATTGGTACTAAACACAGAAAAAAGTAGTCACAAAAAGGTAAGTTACAGCTCAACAGAGCACAGAATACAACGTAAATCAGGAGTGCCCGAACCTGGTCCTGGAGATCTACCACTCTGAAGAGTTCGGATCCAATACATCTAGCTCTAATATTCAGAAACCTTCATTACCTTGATTAGGGTTGGAGCCAAACTGTACAGGGTGGTAGACCTCCAGGACCAGGATTGGGTACCTGTTCCTACATTTTCCTTTTTTTTTCTCACTGAAGTCCACTTCGAACATACTATGAAAATTATTAAAATTATTTATTTTCACATACCATTTTACCACTTCTCTTAATTTTTTAGAATTAAATAAGTTGTTTTTGTTACTTTTGTTAGTTGTTCTGTTCTGATTGGCTGCCCTGTTGTGCCTCATTCAGAAATAAGTCTTGGCTGAAACAGTCCCTGTAAAGTCAGTGTGAATGCAGCTGGGTTTCCATATATGCACTGGTGAGTGAGTGGTATGTTTTGAAATATTTGCAATGTTTACATGCTACATTATTTATTTCAGAAAAGAGAAGAAAATTCAGCTTTCAATGATGTAGAGTATTGAATTGTTTATGATGTTGTAATACCGAAAACATACTGAACCTGACTCTTCATACAACACTGACAGACAGAGAGAGAGAGAGAAGTTTAAGGTTAGGTGTTCTGTGTAGGTTACAGGTTGTCCTCTGGTTTCATTATGCAGAGGTGACTCAAGTGTTCCACTGTATTCTGATACTGTTTAAATGTCACTGAAATGTCATCACCTTTTGTGTGTGTGTGTGTGTTTGTGTGTGTGTGTGTGTGCATTTAATTGTCAGAGACCATTCTTATTCTGGTTATTTGTTGGCACAAGTGAACAAGCATTTCTGGAACTTTGCATCCCTCATCTGTGTGTGTGTGTGTGTGTGTGTGTGTGTTGAGTTGGTGTATCTGCTCTTCATGTGACCTCAAATCAGGCCAGCCAAAACACCTGGGACCAAAAAAGACGAGGTCACACACACACACACGCACAAAGACACACACAGACACACACACATATACACACTCGACTCGTTCCTAACAGGTCATGTTTGTTCCGTGTTGAGGCGTCCACGTTCCCGTCTGCAGGTGAAGATAAATCTGTGTGCACTGACAGATCAAACAGTCTATCAATAAAATAACTGAGTGCTGGGCAGTCACAGTGACCTACCACACCCTCCACAGAGAGAGAGAGAGAGAGAGAGAGAGAGAGAGAGAGAGAGAGAGACATCATATATCATCACTATTGGAACAAAACCTATAATGGAATTTAATGTAAATATTTTCCAAGTATTACATTCATGTAATGTAAAGGGCAGCTGATATTTTAAAATTTTATTTAAAAAAAGCCCAAAAATACAAAAGCATAGATACAAGGTTTCACTTCAGACAGTGACAATATATATATATATATATATATATATATATCTATATATATATATATATATATATATATATATATATATATATATATATATATATTGTTATATTGTTAGAATCAAGTGCCATTCAGTATGAGACATCCCAGGCTTATTACATACTAAGGCTTATTATTAAGCTATCCTAAGTTCATAGAAGTGTGTAATAAAACTTTGGACCCGCCAGTGGGCCCTGGTCATTTAAGGGGTTAAAAAGTAAGCATGAGTACATTTAGCTCTAGAGCTTTACAGTCCTATGGACAACTGTGGACAACTAAAAATGATTGTTTTTATTTTCAATATGATAATATGATAATTCTTAAGCTCATAAATACACAGCACCTTTCTCACAAACACAATGCAGTAATGCACAGCGTATCTTCAGCGGCCTGAATTAGCTCTAATCTAAACAAGGAGCAGAGATCAGATGCTCAATTCCCCCTTTATTGCAAATGTAGTTATAAGTCTGAAGTTTGTTTTTTTTTTTAGTTTTGCCCTGAAGCTACGAGGCCAATGTGGCTAACAAGTTATGGAAGCTTATACCCCTCCAATTGTTCAACCTGCAAACCTAAATCAATACATACATGTCTTAAACTATGGTGAGCTGTTAAGTAATTTCAAATAGACTGGCACTGAGTATCATAATACTCTCTATAATAATGCACAAAAGAATAGACAAAATTCAGGACTCAGGATGGCTGCTAATACTGTTTTAGCTACACAATGCATTGTTGTTCATTTGTATAAATAACAGGGTTTTAATATATTTCTGAATATTTTTTAAATGAAATCATTTCGTATATGTTGAGGTTCTTGCCTATTATTTTGGCAAAGAAGACCAGAACATCTATATTTTCTTTACATTTACATTTACATTTACATATTTTCTGGGTTGAAGCTTTGCAGTTAGCTGTGGTTGTACACCACACATGGGTGTTTGGTTGCTTCTGATTGGTCTAACTCGTCTACACACAGTTCACAAGTTCAGTGTTATTAGGTTAAATTTCCCCACATAAAACTTAAGTTGACATAAGCTAACATTGTTGTTGATGCAGGCTATAATTTAAACTGCAGCTCCTGCGATTTGAAAATCGTTCAAATTTCAAAAACAAATGATCTGGCAGCAATTTCACATAAAGTGGACCAACATTTGCTTTAAAGCATGCGCTTGGGCAACACAGCAAGGAGGAGGGAGAAGAAAAAAGGACAGACTCGAGAGGCTCCATTCTATAACAATGAGACAGAGAAGGAGGGAAAGAGAGAGGGGGGAGAAAGAAAGAGATTGACAAGAGAGCAGATGTCCTTCACTAGATAAGGGTTAAGGGCATAAGTGGGGATACACTACCTGGCAGGGGAGAGAGAGAGAAAGAGAGAGAGAGATGAATAGAAGTGAGGGATCAAAAAGATGCAGTGGAGGGGGGGGGGTGATAAATGAGAGTGTTAATGAGAAACGGAGTGTTCAGACGAATGAATCACCCAGCAACAATGAAGTGCTCCAATGACACAGGCACACACACACACACACACATACACAAACACACACACGCACGCACACACACGCTGTACTGTATTCTGAGCGTGTTGTCGATCAGCTGCAGTGGCTCACAAAGTACAAACAACTCCTGTACTCGAGTGCAGGTACAGACATCCTTTATAACACATTACTCAAGCTGAAGTTTCCTGTTTAAAGCTAAAGTTGTGAAGTTGTAAAGCACAAAAGTACTTGTTTTTGAACACACTCAACTATCAAAATTAAAAACACTGAATTTTTCTAGCTACTAGAATTTCTAGTAATAGTTTATTTTAATAGTTTTATTTTAACTTTTTTATTTCTGTTTATACCTGTTTGGTTGCATACATGATTAACAGTGTTTAAAAAATAGGCAAACCTTTAAAAAAAATACGTTTTCAGCATTTCAGATAGACCCAGGACTGGTTCTGTTACTTGCATGCTGTTGATTTCCAACTCTCCCCTGGAATCGTACTCTGATGCACGTCACACAGGTGTATGGACGTTAGATTACATTTGACGGTTTTTGTTGTTTATATTTATAAACATGTATCTTCAGTTAGGAATTTCAATATTAACAGTTGTTTTATGAACAGGAACAACAGAAATTATGAACATAATATGTAACATCCATATGCCTGTGCACCATGTAGCTGGACACTCTCACTATCAGCATAACACTTTGAGTGAAAAGTAGAATCTTTGAATGCCTGGTTTGTCCCCGTTTTGCTTTAATGACAATGTGCACTCAAACTGGCAAGAAGTCCATAGGTTTGTGCAAAAGCGTGAGCTTCAGTGGAAGAGATAAGAAAAACACAGTACATGGTCAATGTCACAAATTAGCTTCCATATCATGGAAAAATGACTTTTCCTGACGTTCAAGAAATTATAGTGTTTGACGTAGTATGTAAACGTTAAAGTTTTGAAATGTGCCGTTCCTCCTCAGTCCATATATGAAAACTAAGCTGTCTTGAAGTTGTACATATATCCACCTACTTGGCCCACAGCCGTTTAGCTTCGCATTTTTGTGGTGAATTTACAAGGTGTGTTTGAGCCTGGACTGCTTTTTGAATGAGATTCAGTACAAGGCAGCCAATCAGAAGAGAGCCTGTTTGCATATTGTCACTGTTGTGCAAAAACCTTACATCTCCATTTTTGTGGTTTTGGACTTTTTTAGTAATTTAAAAACTCACACTTCCCTTTGTGTTGTGTTAAATTTTCATGATTTTCCGAACAATTCTTCTTACATTAACTTCTGTTTTAATTTAAGAATATTTTGTCCTTCTCCTGTAAAGTTACTATTTTATAAAAATGAGGTTACATTTTGACAGTGACATTGATCAGTCTTAAAAGCACATTATCAAAAATAGCCTGTTTTATTTTTAAGGAATAAAGAGAGGTTGGAAAATAGTTGTGGAAAAATTAATTATGGCTGTTTTTGGCTCATAAAACCACACAAATGTTATAGGTTTAAACATTTTATGTACAAGTATTTTATTTCTTCATTCTACTTGTCATAACTTTTCTTTGTTTTACATTTTTGAAATTCTGAAACTTTCTGTTGTTTAGCTGCAGATTTAAATGAAAAATAAAAAAATCCCAGATTATCAATGTGCTCTCAGACTTCTGGATCTCACTGTATATACTTTTTTGTTTTCTTATGTTTTCTACATATGATAAGGCTGGCAATCCATGTCAGTCTATTTGCATGCATATCATCACTGCTGTGCATCTCTAACATCTACGTGTGTGTGCGTGCGTGTGTGTGTCTAATTGCAGTGTACCTGTCTGCTGCATGACAGTTTAAGTGTGTGCGGGTGTGTCACATGCTGTCATGTCAGATTGAGTCTGTGCTAACGGACACTAATGAACACCGGTCACAACAGCCCACTCAGCGTTTAACAAGGTCATCACGCCCCCCAGCACTCACACACACACACACAGGGTGAAATCTCACAGCTGGAGAGCAAAAAGACACACAAACACACACACACACACACACACACACACACACACACACACACAGTCTCTGTAATTCTAGTATTATAATTCTTTCTATATCCTTATTTACTGTATGTTTTGCCTACTGTGTGCACTTGTCGTTGCTGTTCTGTGTTGTGTCTACTCAATTTATGTCACATGGTTTAATGTTGTGAAGCAACCTTGAAGAAATAGAGCAATGAAAAAATCAACTTTCCACTTGTCTCAGATTCAGCTGATCAGTCAAGACATGTTTGGTGTCCAGATTTGCTTCTTTAGTCTAGTGCTGGAGCTACAAGGCTAACTTTGCTAAAAACTAGAAGTCAATAGTTACCCAAATCTTTTCCATAAACACATCCCTAAAACTTCTCTCAACCTGCACTGCATCCAGGTGTTCATTAAGGTCATCCAGACTGGATATGATTTAGAGGAAAGCATGACTTACTGTGAACTATAAAAATAAACAAACTACTGTGTAGCTGAACACAGTTTTAGACAACAAGTGATTTGCTGAAATCTGACTCACCCTCTGCATGCACACAGGCATATGGACGTTTGTCTTCTTTTCTGATTTACTACAAACATTTTTATTATGAATTTTTATACATTTTTCTTACTATCAGCATAACACTTTGAGTGAAATGTAGAATCTTTGAATGTTTACAGAAATTTCACAATTTTAGTATTTAGTTTATACAAAAATTCATAATGAAAACTTTTTTGGTAAATTAGAAAAGAAAATTAAAGTAGATACAAAGTAGATACATTTTCACAAGCAGTCTCAGATTTTGGACCCCAATGTTTGTTGGTTTGTTTACATTTTTTCTTGGTTCTAGATTGTTTTTAAAACAGCTGAAATCCTGATAGGGAAAGAAAAGGAGAGAGAAGAGACAAAATAAGGGGCAGACAGAGAGAGAGAGAGATTTTGAGGGAAGGAAGGGAGGACGGAAAGAGAGGAAGATAGACCAGGAAAGAGGGAGAGAAGGAGTGATGTATGACAAGAGACATAAAGAGAGGAGCTAGAGGGATCAAGGCAGAGAGAGACAAAGAGAGAGCGTTGGAGAGAGAGTGAGGGATGAGGAAGGGAGACAGAGAAAGGAGGGAAAAAGAGACAGAGTGAGAGTTAGAGGAAGGGAGGGCACCCTGAGTTCATATAGGGTAAAGTTTCTAAAGTAAAACAGCGTATAAATTCTCTCGTTTACCCTGGGGTACAGAGAGAGAGAGAGAGAGAGAGAGAGAGAGAGAGAGATCAGCGCTCTCTAAGGAGTATTTCCTTTGCAAAATTACACACCAAGGGCTTTCTCCCTCTCTCCATCTTCCTCTCTATCTCTCTCCCTCTTGCTCAGGGTTTTGTGCTGACAGGCGAATCTGTGCGTATGACAAGGCAACACTATGAGCACCGTCAGCCGCTGATTCTCCTCCATCAAAGCTGAGGCAGACCCCTTGCCATTTCCATAATAAAACAATAAGCACAGCACTTTGGAGCAGCATCCGGTGATCCTAACAGCGACAGAACCAAAGGCAAAGCAGGCTTGTGTGCGGCCGTATTTTACCACATAATTACAGCTGGGCAGCCGGCGCTGTGCCGCAGCAGATGCTGTGCTACGCGAGGACGCTTTCCCTGGTAATTACCATGATGAACTTGGCTCACGCCTGTCATCAATATCCCGACGTGATGACGCGCACGTAGCCAAGCCCTCTGAACTGATGAGGCTCTCTCAAGTGTGCGTTACTGTGTATACGTGTGTGCGAAAGAGAAAAGCACCTTTGGAGCTGGACGAGCTTTACTAGGGGATGTTCCATAATGTAATGTTTAAATACTAAATAATTCATAGGGATAAAGTATATTGTCACTGACACTAACACTAACTGTCATAACTAAACTTCATATCCACAAAATGGGAACTTCACAGGAGAACAAAAATAAAGTTTGCATGGTTAAAACAGTTAAACTGTCTGGATGTAAGCAAGGTCATGCAGAATGTTATGATGTGAAATGTGTGCTTTCCAGAGGAACATGTTTGCAGAACTGTTTACAGTGGTGGTGATAGAAACCAGTCATCTGAGGTGTTAAATGCCTCTAAAGGTCCCTCACAGAAAGTTATTACACTGTGAGTACGCTGCCTGCTGATGCCTGAGACACTGTTTTACAATAGATTCACTGGTCATGCGTGGCACCACCACTGCGAAGAAATGTGAGTTGGTAAGATTATCTACAATCAATCAGTTCACATCATAAAATGTTTACAGAATATACAAGACAGACATGATTTTTTTAAATGTGCAAAAAGAAAAAAAAATGGATTTACCACAGACAACCTGGATTGAAACATCAGTTCATGTTAGCATTACATTATCAGATCACAGTCAATGACAATAACATTATTTTCAAAATGTTGTAGCTTACTGTACACCTGTATTGAGGATGAAAGAACTTTGTCAAGACATTTTATACACCTTGTCCTCCGACCGCCAAAAGAAGTGGTGTTGTTTATTTCCAGTGGGTTTTGTTATTAAATTATTGTTATTGATTTGAACAAGACTTCTTTAGATCTTTGAGGTAGTGTCATCATCTATTAGCAACCAGAGTCCTGGGTCAAATCTGTGAAAAATAGATGGTGTTATCATGCTCCAAGGTTAACCAATGAGTTCCAAAGTAATTTTAATTACACATACACATATGCAACATGAAAACTGGCAACCTCACCATAATATGCCATGGAAGCCAGTAAGCTTTATCATGGGTGAAAGTGAAATTATTTTGACAGTAGGCTACAGTCTGAGTAGCTGGTGTTGTGCAACTGTGTTAAATTATAGTAGCAGCTTCTTTCACACAGTCAGTACGATGCACAAGAGTGTTAGCTTGCTTGTAGTATGTATGTGGCAAAACATGTATGTTTGTATACTATTTAGTAACCTCATAGATCAGAGGACCTGGCGACATTTGGGGGAAAATATACACAGAACAACACATATTATCTTTGGTACATCTTTGTTTACCACAGGGTGCAATAGCGGTGATTTATAATGACATTCATTTTTACCACAGGCAACAATGGAATTACTCTGGAATTATTAACTGTGATGCCTGTGATGCTGGGTTAAAGTCACAAATCTCTACAAAAGTCATTTCAATTATAGTACCTAAAGATTTTAGATTTTAGAAGTAGTCAAGCTCAAATAGGGTTAAAGAAAGAGTTTGTGCCCATAAGAGACTGAAATAAATCAGCAGTGTTTGCCTTCTGGATGCCACTAGGCAACACATCCACCATACAACTTGTCCCCGTGTCACCTCTGTACCAGTAGATAAGGCTAAATCCGCCACAGGCACATATTCGTAGCATTTTCTCCAAACCGTCTCAGAGAGTATTATTCTATTTTAAAAGTTTCATTCAAATGTAAATTGAATAAAAAAAGAAATGCATTTATGAAAAACAGGATGGCTAATTTCTGGGGTGAAGGATTCACCGTGTCTAAGAGCAGGAGACCAGAGGGGTCTGATAGTAAGAGAGACCCAATTCAATTTCCATGCTTCATTTATGGTATTTGCATAGCATTCACCCCAGCGGCTCCCTATGCTGACAAGAAACACAGAGGACTCCATTTAATTGTTCTAGATATTGTTCTAGACTATCTCTTGGGTAAAGCTGATCATTATCTCATAATTGGCAAGCTGCACTTTGTACATACATGCACACAAACATAAATACATTTCAGATGAATTCATCTACTCAAACTTCAAACCAAACCCCTCCGGCTATCTTTTGAAAAGCTGTGTAAAATGCATTCAGGCTTTTCCAACAGTAAACATTGCATTACAGTCTCTCAAGAGGGAGATGAGCACATCTGTTAAAGATGGTTCAGTTCCCCACCACTTCTCTATGATGTTATAAACCTCTGAAGGGCCTTTGCCCGTATTCTTTACCACCTACCCAACATGAACTCATCAGTAATATGATCGATTTATTGTGACAGAGTAAAACTGTCATTGTGGTTTATTACACAAACAACAACGTTCATCCACCCAGCCCAACACTCATCCATGCAGTCTCTCTATACATACAGTTGCATAGTGAGAGGACGAGTGAGGCAGACACTGGAGGACTTGTAAATGTTTTTACATGCGACTTTTGCATCTGTTGGCTATAAATTGCCAGGCACTGCAGCGTCACACAACCAAATAATCAGGACGATTACACAGCAGTAAGCGCTGTTCTCCACCAGACACTGATGGACAGCACACTGATGTCTTTTACGGAAGACGTTACTGCATACTGGGTATCGGTATTGGGTCGATATCAGCAGATCAGATATCAGGAGACCACAGTAACCACAGTAACCACCTTAGTAGTTTTGAAAAAAAAATTGGCTGATACTCAAGATTTCAGTGTTGGTATCGGTATCAGCAAAGTGGTATCATGCCAGCTCTAGAGGACATCTTTAGTATCCCTATGAGTGTCTCCAGTATCACATACACACTTCAGCACTAGAGTAAGAAACTGCTGATAAGTAAGTATTTTGTCATTTACAGTAAATGGCAAACTGATCTGACCAATCACAATATGGAAGACCAAATTACACTTTTGGAAATTGGGTAACATTTTTGTTAAAAGTGGTTTAAAAGCGACGTTCTTCATCCCTGATAACCAGAACATGCTTACATCACACAACTTGTCAATGCACCATACACAATCACCCAAGTTCAGAGGGTATCAGTGCATGAGTGCTCAGAACACTCACAGGGTCAAAGCAGGCAATAATGATTTTTGTCCTTCAGTTAGTTCTTTAAATTATTATCAAATCCTCCTACTCACAGATAAAATCATAACAGAAGATAACAAAAGAAATGTGATTGTGATCAACTTTAACCCTAACTTGAAGCTGGAAAGAACACAGAAGGTAAGTGTGGAAGAAGGAAAAGGAACCTTTCTGGACTCACCGGGTCTCTTCTCCAGTTTCCTCCCTCGGCCGCCGCATAGCCGCACTTTGGAGATAAGGATGAGGATTTGTTTCTGACACAGGGACTTGTTGCTCTTGGGGCAGGGCTTGCGCTTGCTGGCGATTTGCCGGTTGGCCTGGGGTTCCTTCACTTCCCTGCGCTGTCGGATCAGTGAGCTGGCGAGGGCAGCCATCTTGTCGTGCCAGGATCACCCGTCAAAAGGCCGCCAGCCCGCCCAGTCACCCAGGGCGCCGGACAGGAACAGGCAGGGGGAGCACAGACAGCAGGAGAGGTACAGGGTCTCCCGAGGCAATCAGCAGATGAGGAGGCAATATCAAAGAGAGAAAAGGGGGCTGGATCTATGAGTCAAAGGGGTGGGTTCACACCAAATAAAGTCCCAGTAAAGTTTTCTTTGGTTGAAAAAACAGAAGCAAACAAACAAAAAAAAAGAGTCTTTTTGAATTGAATCAAGGTTGTTTCCTAAATGGCAACTGCTGTTCTTATTGATTTTGAAGTGGCAAGTTCAGTTGCTGGTGTTGTGTTTCAGTTGTCGTGCCGATATGCTAACGTTGGACCACGAGTGTGGCAGTGGGTGATTAGCGGAGTCATGTTGTTGCTGTCCGGCAGCAGAGAGTGAGGCACCGCTCGTCCATGCTTCACTCTATCTCCATCTCTTGGAGTCTCTGCAGTCCCATCCCAGCCTGTCCTGGACAAGCCTCCACACCACATGCACTTTATCCAGCTTCAAATTGACTTCGTAGCTTCCCAAAACCTTGACTTTAGACTGGAAATCAAGACTTTAGACTGCTGTCAAATTAAAAAGCAAATCACATCATCCAGATTCTCTGACCTCTCAACTGAGACAACTCCAACCAAACCTTCCAAAAAATCCATAAACACTAAACTGACATTCTTTTTCTTCAACCTGAAATCTGTTTTGACTCCATTACAATTAAATTGAAATAAATAGAGAAATTGCTTTTAAACAAACAAAGAAAGGTATTTAAAAAACATCAAAACCTGGTACGGTCGTCCCAGAAGCTCACATCCAGAGTGAGGGATTAGAGGAAGAGAAACAAGGATGGAAGGAATCAGACGGGAGACGGCTTCCCTCCTCCATGCCCCCTATGCATTCCCTCCATTTCCAGCCCCTGGGAGAGGGTTTGTAAATTTCACAGGCTCCCTCGCACAGGGGTGACATTCATGAACGAGGGAAAGCGGACACAAAATGAGAGAGAGAGAGTGGGAGCAGGAGAGAGGAGAGCCTCTCCCTCAGCGTAAAAAGGAGAGCAGCGTGGTGTGCAGCTAATCTCCTGGCAGTTCTGTGTCCTTCACACACACTGAGACACGAGACAGGAGAGAAGGATGAATGAACGTGGGATGACGGGAGGGAGAGGGAGGTGTGGAGAAGATGGAGGGTGCAGGTATGTGCTCCTTAGAGAGATCGCTGTAGCTTGTACGTGTCAGTCAACTCCGGAAACCAGCTGTGTTGTACAGGTCCTGAGAAAAAAAGTCAGGCAGGAAGATTCAGTTCAATACAGTTGTGTCCTGCTTCAGTACAGCTCTCTCCTAGTTCAGTATAGTTCTGTCCTGGTTCAGTACAGCTCTCTCTTGGTTCAGTACAGTTCTGTCTTGGTTCAGTACAGTTCTGTCCCGGTTCAGCACAGTTTTCTCTTGGTTCCGTACAGTTCTCTCCTGGTTCAGTTCAGTTCTGTCCTGGTACAATACAGGTCTGTCCTGATTCAGTACAGCTTTCTCTTTGTTCTACACAGTTCTATCCCTGCCCTATACTGTTCTACACAGGTTCAGTTCAGTTGAATTTAGTACTGTTCCGTCCAGGATCACTGTTGTTTGGTAAATGTTCTGTTCAGGTTTAGTACTGTTCTGTCCAGGTTCAGTATTGTTTGGTCCAGGTGCTGTCCCAATTCAGTACTGTTATGTCTAGGTTCTATGTCAGTTCAATAATGTTCTATCCAGGCCCTCTCTCGGTTCAGCACTGTTCTGTCCAGGTTCAGTGCTGGTTCATAAATGTTCCATCTAGCTTGTGTTCCAGCACTGTACAGTCTTGTTTCTGTTTTGTCCCAGTGCTGTAAAGTTGTACAGTGCTATACTCTCTGCCCTGGTTCAGCACTGGTAGTCCAGGTTCTGTCCCGGTTCAGCATTGTTCTATCCCAGTGCTGTTCAGTTATGTACCATTTCTGTTTTGTCAGAGTTCTATACAGATGTCTGTACTGTCCAGTTCAGTACTCTTCTGTCCAGGTCTTTTCCCAGTTCAGTAATGATCCATCCAGTTTCTGTCCTTGTTCAGTGTTGTTCAGTCCAGATTTTGTCCCAGTTCAGTACTGTTCTGTCCAGGTTCTGTCCCAGTTCAGGACTGATCTATCCAGTTTCTGTCCTAGTTCAATTCTGTTCAGTCCAGATTTTGTCCCAGTTTAGTACAGGTCTGTCAAGATTCCATTCCAGTTCAGTACTGTTCTGTCCAGGTTCTGTCCTGGTTTAGAGCTGTTCAGTCCAGGTTCTCCACAGTTCTGCATTTCTAATGTCCTGGTCCATTTCCGTTCTGTTCCAGTTCTATCCAGGTTCTGTCCCGGTTCAGTTCAGTTCTGTCCCGGCTCCTCTGGCTTCTCTGTACACACTGATGCCAGTTTCTATCACTCCTTCTCCTTTAGTGTGTGTGTGTGTAAGGTAAGTCTCCTCAGCTAGGCACCTCTGATTCGGCGCCTGCAGTTGACAGTAAGTGTGTGAGTGTATGTGTGTGTATATGTGTGTGTGTGACTGAGAGTGTGTGTGAGTGTGTGACTTTCTCTCTCTCTCCCTCTTTCGTGTATGATCGAGCCAGCACGGGAAACATGCTGCTCTCTCTTCCCCTCCCTCTCTCTAGAAACCCTCCCCTCTTCTCTCCTCCCTCTCTTGTTCCCTCCCTCTCTGTCACTCATATCCCTCCTTTCTCTCTTGATCGCTCACAATCCCTCCTTCTTCCACTGTCCTCACTTGAGTCCTCTCATTCCTCACTTCCTTCTCTCCTCCTCCCTTCCCTCCCTCTCTTCCATTCTCTCTCTCTCTCTCTCTCTCTCTCTCTCTCTCTCTCTGTGGTGTGGTGTGGAGCGTTAAAAAATTAAAGCCCCCTGATGTTGGCTTAAAGGGACAGAGAAAGAGACACTGTCAGCAGCTGCTGTGCTCTCTATAGTTGTAATACTGACAAACTGCCTCATGTATGAGAAAGAGAGTCACACACATTAACACATGCACTCATAGTTAGAAATATTACATAAATTCATAGACTCAAGAACATATAAAGGTCAGACAGGTGTAGTTACAGATGCTGTCTGCACAGTGACAACTAAAGGAGAATTTGACCGATTTTTAACAATGTGTTTGTAATTCTGTCTTTGAGATGTAATCAAAGTCAAAGTGGTTTGATATGACATTGTACTCTGTAGAGAAGCTTATAAGCTCAGATTTCTTTACAATGGTAGTGCCAGGGACCAAGGACACAGTGTCTTTAATACAAATATAACCATTTATTTACAGTACCAAATGACCAGTAAACTTACAAGTATCTTCTAAGTTTTTATATGAAATGCTTATAATGGTAAAATAGGGATTAAAAAAATGTTGGTGCTATTTTGCCTTACAATACCTTGCATGAACCTCCCAGCCATGCCTGGGCCAAAATTATACCTAAACAATGTCTAAAGCATGAGGCAATGTACTGTATTTATAACCACTTTGTATAACAGCTTTCTGTCAGATAGATTCAAAGGACATAAACTCTTCTGACATCTTGTTCCTATCAACACCACTGTAAAAAAAATCTGTGAGATTCTCTAAAATAGATATTTTGCACATCAAAACACTCTGTATGGGACATGAAATAAAAGCCTGAAACTGATCCCTACCCACGAATTGAGACCCAACCCAACCAGGCCCGACTGGTACTGCTTAACCTGAATCCCGAGCTCAAACCAAACCCACTCACACAGATGGATTATTGCAGACATGTTTAACTGTGCTTTGCTTTGTAACAAAATGCTTGATTGACAGAAAATGTTATGATGGGAATGCTGGGATAAACTGATATTTTCACATCTGTAATACATTAACAGTATTAGCATTGTATTTTTTATAGAATTGCTGATTGTACCTGGCAGAGAACAGCATCCATGTTCCTCCGATCAAGAGTTAGCTCCACTGGGCTAAAGTTCCTTATGTTACTGCTGCTACTGCAGAAATGCTTAACACATTTTGGGCAAGTTTAACAGGCAAAGGGGAAAGATCTGCTGCAACCTTTTTATCAACCCATCAATTGGATGATTGTGAATGATGTACTGTCAAACTTCATTCCAGTTTTGTTCAGTGGCATGTTCACCCAATTCTAAACGTTGTATGTGATAAATTCGCCAAAATCTCATATTTTGTACTTGGTTGGCTAGCAGACCTCTACTTTGCTTATATCTTAACAGTTTAATTATACAGAAATTGTAAAAAATCTTCGAAATCCTGATACCACTGATTAAAAAGTACTAAATAATTAATTAAGTGACTTATGTTTATATGTTATCGTTAAAGTTACTTCTTGATCTCTCTGCCTTAGAATTACTGGGTAAACTACCAAACTGGAGAGACAAATCCAGTTACCTGTAAACTACAGAATTATCCTACACTTATCTTCCTCACACATAAGTGTTTACCACTACATGACCTTCATTTTTCTTGTCTTTTAATTCTCGGCTCATCTTCCTTAAATCCGATAAAAAAACACACTCACGTACAGTCTCTCAGACTGACGAGCAAGTGTAGTAAACTTGCGAAGCTGCTTTGTAGAGCTCTTTAAAGGACAGTGTGGCTCTGAAATCTGCTCTAAAACAGCTGCGAGACCCATCCTGACATTCACGTCTCTCTCCCAATCCACTCTTGCGCATCAACCCAATGTGATGACATTTAGATACAAGGCCGCCAGCACTGACAAAAAACAGTGATATAGGGGACCACCCACTCCTTACGTCCAGCAGGCTCATTCTGCAGGCCTTAATAAGGTTCCATCAGGCACATGCAACCAGAATTAGTGTCTGCTGCTGAAGCTTGTTGTCCACTGCTGAAGACGAGCTTTTATTACGCCCACAGAGCATAAATTCCCAGACAACCTCTGAGAGACGGAGACATCCAGTACTGAAAAAGAGAGAGCACACATGCAGGGTCACCAACAGATAGTGAAGACTCCCAAACTGGGCTTCATAACACAACTGACCTATTGTGCTCTGCCCTCAAATGTGTTCCTTCATATCAACTATTGTGAGATTGGACAAGCTTTGCCGAACACTGAAAGAAATTCCAATTCAACTGAACAAATTTAGGTTGGAGTTCAGATTCACTAAATGATATTGAGTGACTGGTTTAAAATGCTACACTACCCAGCTGGAGTGTGTTATTGTGGCTAATTGAAACCAGGCTTGGAAAATGCCATCAAGTTTCCCACAGCCGCTCGGTTATATGATTCTGGAGGGCCAGTTTTCATTTTTGGCTCATATTACCAACTTGATTGGGTCATGCAGGTTTCTCCTCTACAACATCCAGAATATTTGACCCTTTCCCTTTAGGAAGGACACCCAGGTGCTTGTTCTGTCTCTTATCACCTCAAGGCTTGACTACTGCAACACATTTCTGGCTTGTCTTTTTATGCATGCCATCAGGCTCTTAAAGCTGATCCAGAATGCAGCAGCACGGCTTGTCTTCAATCTTCCTAAGTTCACCCACGTCACTCCACTGCCACGTTCTTTTTGCTGGTGTCCTGTAGCTGCCCGCATCAGATTTAAAACTCTGATGCTTGGCCACAAAGCCAAAAAAAGGACTTGCTGCTCCCTGCCTGATGACAAACTCAATCTATGTCTTATACCTTCTTAGCTTGACCCACCATCCTTCAAAACACATGGAAGACGTGTTTTCTCTGTCCTGGCACCAGGTGGTGAATTGAACATGTGAAGAGCAGAATCCCTCACCATCTTCAAATTCCAATTCTTATGAAATTGTCTGGTTTTGCAGTTCTGTCCTAATTCTTTATTTTGGATCTTTCTTTCAAGTTATCAACACCGGCACTTTTCTGGCAGTGTCTTAGCTCTAATTTATTTTTACTAGCTAAGTGGACGGAGTGAGCAACAAAGCACTTTTGTACATCACTGTGGATAAGAGCGTCTGCTAAATGCTTTAAATGTAAATGTACATACACAAACAACTATACTGTATCCTTTCTAACAGTGTATACTCGATCCATCCTAACAGTGTTTGAAATACATAAATTTGAATAAATAATTTCCGTGACTGTTGTACGCTACAATTTCTCATCAAGATAAATGCACTTTTTATCGAATGTTCTGTAAAGGTTGGAAACTTGCATAATAAGAATATATTTGTAGGTGGACAGGAGCATGGAATCCCCATCTTTGCTCTGCCCAGTTCAAGCTTTGCTCCACATGACTGTGCCTGCTGTTTTTTATCGTTTATGTCTAGGATATCATCTGTTTTGCAGTCTAGTCATCTCTCCCTGTTTTCAGTGTTTTCAAGTGTCTTCTTATGTTTCTGTGTATTTCAGTGTTTTTTTATATACATTGCAAAGTTTTGCTTGGGGTGAATGGTGAATATTTTTCTAGTTCTTTCCCAGTGTTTTTTTTTCAGTCTAATTACCTGTATTTACCTAACATTTCTATTCCCATTTGTTTTTTTTTTGTTTGGTGATTCTCTAGTTTTGATTTTGCTTCCTGTTTCTTTGTTTTTTTGTATTTTTGTATTTTTAATATGGACATGTCTATGATGTACCAGACTGCTGGTTCTCACTGTCATGCCACAGACTGTGATAAAGATTTAAAATGCCCTTCAAGCAAAGATGATTCTTGTTGTAAGGTTTGAAGCAGAGTCAGACGCTCGCAGATGTAACTTACAGAAAGGGCTTTACTGATAGGAGCAAAGTTCAAAGTCGTCGTCAAAAACCAGGCAGTGTTCAGATCCAGAAGGCACAAGAAATACACACAGACATACATCAGACAATGCATCAAATCCAAAAAGGGAAAGGCAGAAGCGTGGTCGAAGGTGCAGGCAATTGGTCAAAATCCAAGATCAGAATCAGTGCAAACAAATCCAAAGGGCAGAGCAAAAAGGGCAGAGTCAAGAAAACAAAAGGCAAAAATCATACACAGAATACACAACAAAAGAAAACCGCTCAGTAGATCACAATAGTGGATACAATACCTTGCAACTTTACTAAGCTAAAGCCCGGGCTTATATACTAAACTAACTGTGTCATATGACAAATAACACAGATGATTCACATCAATACTCCAGAGCTCTAGAGCGCTGATAGGAGCGCAGAGTCACGTGAGAAGTCATGTGATTCCTCAGAGGTTCTTGGGAAATTGAGTCCATCTCAGTGTTATTGCCTACGGGAAGCTCGGAAGTCATGTGATCTCCCAGAGGATTCTGGGAGATTGAGCCGAATCCACAAGGGAGTTTGGTGGATGCGTGACACTTGTGTACATTCTGCTTCAAGTTTGCATGTATGTCACAAATGCACAACAGGCAAAACCCATATTTTTCTTTATTACACATTGATATATGTACCTAGAGTGCTTCATGACAACTGCTGTTGTAAAAAAGTGCTATATACATAAAAAATATTTCAACAGACTTGAATATATACTTTTGTACCATTTAGATTTTAATATTCTTCACTTTTTCTAAAAATGTTCACTTCTTTCTAATTACACAGTCAGATCAAGAAAGAAAAAAGTGTACAGATCTAAACGATTGCTTTCTGTAACGCATTTAAGTAAATCCAAATCCTCATGCCTCATGACTTGGCTTTGAGACACTATAACAAATAAGGCAGATGTTCAGTACATTTTAACTGGCTGAACATTTCATCCTTGCATTTGGAATTTCCTTGAATGCATATTTGCCTTGAATGTGCACGTGTTAGAAGAACTTGAAATGATGTGAAGTGAGTGAGCTGACTGTTGGATGTTAGTGTAGAGGACAGTCTGTATGATATAATAATGACGTAAACGCTTACATGGGCTGCATTCTTTATCGTCAAAACCCCCAGACATGATGTGACCGGGTCGTACTGTCCGTCTAAAGAGATTACACTCATCCAGGGACCCCTGAGACCCTACTGTGTGTGTGTGTGTGTGTGTGTCTGTTCAGCTGTTTCCCCTCTCTCTCATCCACCTCTCCTCTTATCAAACTCACCACTACTTAGCACAAGTGTCCATGTATTTCTCTCCCTCTCTCCCTTGTTCGCTCTCTCTGTCTCTCTCTCTCTTTCTCTCTCCCTCTCTCACACACTCTCATCTCTCTTGCTCTCTCATCTCTCTCTCTCTCTTTAACACCCTGCCGAGGTAACAGGCTTTCTGCATTTAATCCTTTCCTCATTATGTAATGGTGTGAAGTGTCCTTCTGTATTTTGGACTGTAATACCCTAATGGTACTTTCCATGTTGCAGTAGCTGAGTTTTTTGCTTATTGACCTCTATGCTAATCATGCCATACTAAGAGGTTTAGTCTAGCGAGAGAGATATATATATATGTATATATACACATACATACATATACACACACACACACACTTATATAGTAGGGTCTCAGGGGTAGTTAGAATTTTAGCTAATTTTGAGCATAACTCAAAAACACATGAATAGCAAACACAGCTTTGAACAGTTGTTCCCACAAAAGATCAGAATATACTTCATTAAAACATTATGTTTCGGTAACGGTCATTCTTAATGTTCCACACTAATTTTCAGATTTCAGGACATATTTACACCACAACCCAGAAGGATAAGCGGTTTAGATGATGTGTGTGTGTGTGGGACATATTTACTTAAAAAAAATTGCCTCTACCAGGGATGCAGTCTCACTTCCTGCTCTAAAATGCAGGGGTGTGGTTAAAATAATTCTCCGTCTACAGACTAAAACTGTGTGTGTTTCGGTATAAAGTTTTTATTAAAAAATTAAACTTATGATACTCTAAATCCTTCAACTCATTTTCAAAAGACATAAAAAAATCTTTAAAAAGAAAAACAATACAAAAAAAATATTAATTCACAAGTTGAAATTTAAGGGTTAAGGTTTGGGACACACACATCCCAATAGAAAGTAACTAGTGAATGATAATTTTGTAAATATTTAGTATATTACTTTCTCAATTCATGCCTTTAATATATCATAACACAATCCTAGTAAACATCCAAGGTCTGAATGTGTAATTGTTGATTTTTATATTGTGGGACTGCAGTTTGAACTAATTCTGTAAAATTGTCTGCATATGTTCATATGTAAGATGTCAAAACCCCAAAACTGTCTTTGAACACATTTCAAGCAAATGGATTTCTGGGATATGTGTTTTCTATGTGGGTAAGAGGTTAAACCCCTGAACTGTGTCTGAATGAATCTGAAGTAAGAATGCTGGGGGAGCAGCAGTGTAGGGGAGGTGAGCGAGTGTGAATAATGTGAGTAAAGTGTGTGCGGCCTGCAGAGGAAAAGAGCTGCTCCATTTTAATCAGGCAGCCTTCAGAGTGTGTACCACACAGCCACAAACTCCTGCTGAGTTACACACTCAATAACACACACTGACACACACCAGTCACTGTGCAGTAACTCACTCACACGCACACACACACATTTGAAATTCGTTTGCTTGAAATGAATTCAAATACAGTTCAGGGGTTTTAACCTCTTACATGTGAATACACACACACAGAGTTGTGTGTAGAGACTCCAGCAGCAGATTTGGTGTCTGTCTATGAGATTAGAGGGGAGAAGCTGTTTGGCCAAAAACCTCATTTCAGCCAACAGAGGCTACTTCCAGGTTCATTTCCCCTTTAAATCCCTGCAGCACACTTACACACACACTCACACACTCCCTGGGGTTGACTCGGGATTAGAATGTTATAAATGTGTCCTCAGTTTGGGGTTACTTTTGGATCACAGGTATGCGCATGCAAACAGAAACTTATCACAGTTAGTTTGTAGTTGTAACTTAAATCATTTTTGCTTCTTGTCTAAAGAAGAAACTGTCGAAACTGTTCTCCACGTCAGTGATTTTATTCCACAAGTCCAGAAGCACTCTTCTAGTCTCCAAGCTGTCAGGCTGATAGAAAGGTTGGGGGTGGGGCTATGATGGGTTGTACAATGGTTTTGTGTAAAAAGAAAAGCAATCATGAACATGAGAAAACAGCAAAAATAGTTCAGGCACAGTTACATTCAAGGAAATACCAAAAAGAGAGAGTAAAGAAATGTTTGTATAATTTGGACAAGTTAAGAAAGGATTTTCTTTCCTTATCTTTTGAGAGGTTTGTAAGCCAGTAATGTAATTGTGAGTGAGTCTCATGTGAGTGAGCAAAAATGCTTCCTGGTCCTGCTTCTTCCTTGAGATCACCACAATAATAAAGCAAGTATATAAGCAAGCATATAATTTATTTGTCATTAAAATGTTTTAGCAGTTTTACAAACAACCATGCTTGGTGAATGCATTCTAGGTTTAAGGATTTTCTCAAAACATTTGATTTGTTACATGCCTTGGTGGCTAAGTATAATCCAATACAAGGCTGTTGAGGTGCTTAATACACCTTTTACACAAGAGGTTCGTAACAAGAGAGAACAATAACTTAATAAATGTCTAGATTTCATTTCGATCTGTACTCAGCTACTCCACATCCCAGGCAGAGAGAAAGAGAGAGAGGGAGAAAGGTACAGAAAGAGAGGGAAAGAGAGAGAGAGAATAGAAAAGAAAGAGAGAAAGAAAAGGACAAAAAGAGAGGGAGAGAGAGAGAGAGCAGAGAAGATGGAAGGGAAAATAGAGTGGAAGCGATTAGCATAATGCTTAATCTTAACACATCTATGAAGAGAGAGAGAGAGAGAGAGAGAGAGAGAGAAATAAAGTGCTGAGCCAAGTCTGCAATTTAGCCCTAAAACAAATGTTGTGAAAAAGCAAGGGATGGGAACGGAGATGGACAGGGTATGGGCTGACAGAGCTGGTGAAGGCTTATGGAGAGCAACAGAGCAGGCTGAGAGGAAAAAAGAAAGATGGAGAGGAAGAAAGATTGAGGCGTTCTGCTAAAATCTGCATAAATCAGCACTCAATACCCCATAATGAGAAAGTGAAAACAGAATTTTAGAAATTTTTGCAAATTTATTAAAAAGGATAAACTAAATTTTCACATGGACATAAGTATTCAGACCCTTTGCTATGACACTTGACAATTTAGCTGTGGGGGCCTTCCATTTCTCTTGATCATCTTTGAGATGTTTTTACACCTTGATTGGACTCCACCTGTGGTAAATTCAGTTGATTGGACATGATTTAGAAAGACACACAACTGTCTATATCAGGTCTCACAGCTGACAATGCATATCAGAGCAAGACATGAGGAAAGAACTGCCTGTAGAGCTCAGAGATAGGATTGTGTGGAGGCACAGATCTGAAGAAGGCTACAAAAAATTCCCAAGAGCTGGCTACCCCACCAAACTAAGTAATGGAGGGAGAAGGGCCTTGGTAAGAGAGGTGACCAAGAACCCAGTGGTCACTGAGCTACAAAGATCCTTTGTGCAGATGTGAGAAACTTCCAGAAGGTCAATCATCACTGCAGCACTCCACCAATCTGGGCTCTATGGCAAAGTGGCCAGCCAGAAGCCTCTCCTCAGTAAAAGACACATGAAAGCCTGCCTGGAGTTTTCAAAGCAGGGTTGAGGGAAAGCTGAGTGGAGCAAAGTACAGAGATATTCTTAATGAAAACCTGATCCAGAGCACTTAGGACCTCAGACTGGGACAAAGGTTCACCTTCCAACAAAACAATGACCCTAAACACACAGCCAAGACAACACAGGAGTGGCTTAGGGACAACTCTGTGAATGCTCTTGAGTGGCCCAGCCAGAGCCTTGGCTTGAACCCAAATGAACATTTCTAGAGAGACCTAAAAATGTCTGTCCACTGACAGTCCCCAGTTACCTTAGAGAGTTTGAGAGGATTTGCAGAGAAGAATGGAGGAAAATCCCCAAATCCAGGTGTGCAAACCCTGTGGCATCATTTGACCAATTGACTGGAGACTGTATTTGCTGCCAAAGGTGCTTCAACTGAGTACTGAGTAAAGGGTCTGAATATTTATGTCAATGCAATATAGTTTTTTCTTTTCATTAAATTTGCAAAAAATTAAAAAAAATTATGTTTTCACTTTGTCATTATGGGGTATTGAGTGCAGAATGATGGGGAAAAACTAGATTTTTTTTTTATTTTAGCACAAGACCGCAACATATGCATTGTGTGCATATATATATGTGTGTGTGTGTGTGTGTGTGTGTGTGTGTGTGTGTGTATGGAGAGAGAGAGAGAGAGAGAGAGAGAGAAAGAGAGTGGATGATGACTAAAACCTTCAGCTGAACACACATTCGTGAAAAGACCTTACATCAGATCAGCAGTACAGAACATAAGCTACTTCCATTCTAAACTTTGGTGTCACTGTTTTTAATTGCATTCAACTTTTTTGTTGCAGATAGATGTATAAAATTATTATATTATTATGCTACAACTCTACAATTCAATGATAATCAAAATGAACACCCAGAATGCCTCATACTTCAAAAATTGTGAACAAATGTTAATCAAATACACTCTCAGCAAAACAGATTACACATTGTACACAAAATCTTCTATAAAATAAAAAAACTTCTATAAAAATTTCTTTAAAGAACCACAACATGTTTAACATCAAAGAATAACCATTCAAAGAAATATTTAAGTTTTTAAATGTTTATCTGAGTTGTCATGGTTCTACATATAATCATAGCCTTTACTAAAGAAAACTTAATGAACATTTATTACAGGTGTAAATAACACCAGCTGTTCCCAACATAGTGTAAATCTACATTATTTATATAGTCATATGCAAAAGCTAATCTGCAGACGATTCACTTAAACATGGCATATTTGTACAAATTTTAGTGCACAATTTTTAATTATTTGCTGAGTCTAACATTGAAAAAAAATCATAATGTTTGCAAATAAACAGTAGTTGTACATTAAATGTGCAGATGCTTGTTTTCTGTTGAGGATTATTCCACATAAAATAAAAAAAATGATCAGTAAGTGATTCCAAACAAAATGTGGTGTTCATTAATGAAAAAGCTAGAGATGGTCCCGATAGTTTGAACGTGAGAGGTGAGAGAGACATCAGCTGATGTCAGCTCCACACAGGGCTCTGTAAATTACAGCTTCCAGACAGTCTGCAAGCTCAAATATGCTTCTAGTGCATTAGAGTGGGTGTCAGTCAGAGCTTGTTAACTGGCGACCAGTCTGAATGAATCACTAGGGAACGAGGATTGATACTGCAAACAGCCCTCCAGGGAGCGTTTAATAACCGCATAACTCAGTGAAGACGTGCCGTACGCGTTCCATTATTCACACTCACACATGCAGGAGACGGGCAATGGAAACCGTAGTAAACATCTCAACAACATGATACAACATTTGGCAGAGAGCTGTGTGTTTCTGGTGAGTTACACTTTTGGGCTAATCAGAGATGTTTAAAGAACAGTAGATGAAGCACAGCTTCTTTCTCTTCCTGAAACCTCACATCAAAACAAAAGCTCAACTGAGAAATCAAAAAGCTGAGTGAGTGTATTTCATCTCCTGTTTTTTTCTGGGAGCTCCATGCATCACTTTTGTGCAATTTAAATTTTTTTTATATGACCATTTTCCAAGCTTCCATCTCTTAGGATGAAACAGACTGTTTTTGTTACTGTGCCTTCAATACTGTTATATGTAAATTAGCTCTGTTTGTCTGATTGACTGGCCTGTAATGGGCCTCCTTCAAAAAGCAGTCCAGAAAAAAAAGTCCTTATAACTTGTGAATGGTCTAAACTATTTTACAAGTATGTGCCCCCTCCCCAAATTCTTTTATTTTTGCTAATTTGTCACATTTAAACGTTTCAGATCGTCCAACTCATTTTAATACAAGATAAAGACAACACAAGTAAACACATAATGCAGTTTTTAAATGATTATTCCATTTATTGGAGATAAAAATGTATTCAAAATCATATCATATTCATATCACCCATGTGAAAAAGTAACTGGCTCCTTAAGCCTAATTACTGGTTGTGCCACTCTTGGCAGTAACAACTGCAATCAAGCATTTGTAATAACCTGTGATGAGTCTTTTACATCGCTGTGGAGGAATTTTGACCCACTTTTCTTTGCAGAATTGCTACACAGGAAAGTTTCTGAGCTGATGAAATTATTGTTTAAGGTCTTGCCACAGCATCTCAATGGGATTCAAGTCAGGACTTTGACTTTGACTCATTGTCCTGCTGCATACCCCAACTGCGTTTGAGCTTTAGGTCACAAACTGATGGGAAGGCATTCTTCTTCAGGATTTTCTAATGGAAAGCACATTTTATGGTACCAACAATAATGACAAGTTGTCCAGGTCCTGCAGCAGCAAAGCAGGCCCGGACCATCACACTAAAACCACTATGTTTGACTGTTGGTATGATGTTCTTTTTGTGCAATGCAGTGATGACATTATACCAGATGTAACGGGACCAATGTCTTCCAAAAAGTTCCACCTTTGACTCATTAGTCCACAGAATATTATCCCAAAAGGGGTCATCTGTTTTTTGGAAAACCAGAGATGTTGCAGAGATATCTATTGAAATTAGTATGCTAACCAGCTAGCCCTGGCCTGTCTCGTAAAATAATAGTTAACATCGGCATTGTTTACACTGCTGGAGACAGCTCTTGGCAAAAGGGACAAAGTTTGATGCTTAACTTGCAATGTTTCTTCTAGATTGGTAAGTAAACAGGAGGAGGAGTGAAGAGGGAGGAGGGACTGTGAGGAGTATGAATTTGACAGGTTTCGTTGTCTTACATATTGCTCCTTTAACCTCAACCCAAAACCTAAACCTTGGTCCTAATCCCATCCCCAGTGCTGTTAAGAATCAACTGAGTTTCACCAGATAGTTTGCTAATAATTTGAACATCTGTAACGGGCTATCCAAATAAAGTGGGACCACATTGGGTTTTCTATGATATGAGCCATTTAAAGCTTCTGCATGATTCAAGCACAGGGAAGGCACGACTGACACAGCAATGCTTTCTTGTTCATGCACCAGAGTACACAGTGTCACAGTCACAGTCACTATGTTGGCTTTAAGTATATAAGTGTAGGTGGGCTTTTATGCTTGTGTTTTGTGTACAGCCTAAATAAAACCATTTCTTGCTCCAGTGTGAACAAACCTTGGACTTGATATTGCTTTGTAAAGTGTCAGCCTGAGGGGAATGAGCCACTGTGTCCCACTCATCCAAATACAGAACACAAGATCCTGCTGAATGAAACAAAAACAGCATGAAAGTTTCAGTAGGAACTGCTCCTCCACCGTTCCAAACACTGCTGGCTCAGATATCAGCATGCTGACAGGGAACTGCGCAAGCATTACTGGAAAACTAGACATGGCTAAAGTTCAGTAAATCAAATTTTCAGTTTCCAAATACACAAAATGCAGTCCAACATATGTTTGGTATCTTATGTTTGATTCTTTACTTTTGCACTGGAACTAACATTTCAGCTGCAGTTCAACCAATATAAACACTATAAACACACAATATAAAAACAATATAAATAGAAAAGTTGACAGGTGTCTAGTTCAAGCAAATAGTTTGTTTGAGTTCTTTGCTCCAACACACCTGATGCAACTCATTAATAAATTACTGAGTTTAGCACAGCAAGGAAATCACCAAACAGAGCAGGACAGTGGCCCTCCAGGTCTGAAGTTGCCCGTCCATGGCATAGACAAACCACTTTTAGTTCCCAAAAGTAACTTTCAGTGGATGGTTCTTCAAAGAACAACTAAAAAAGAACAATAAATGACATGATGTGTGAATGTGAAGAATCTTTTAAAAAGTTTAAAGAACCTTCACGGTGTGTTTCTCAGAACCATACATCCAAAACAAGAAGAATTAAAAACGTTCTTTTTTATAATGTATAAGCAAAGCATATGAGGCTGAATATACACATGACTGGTTCAACATTATATCATTCTGTATTCATGTAAGTTGATCATGCGGTGGTCCACACAGCCTCAAATGGCCAATGGTCTTAAAGGTTTCAGTCTTCATCAGATACGATGGTCTACACAGAAGCATCTGAGTGTGTCTGCATTCTGCCCTTGAGCAGTAAGAAAGCACAAAAGCAAGCAAGGCAGTAGGATGAGATAGCATTAGTGATGGAAGTCACCCGGAAAACAGGGGTTTCAGTGACACAATAAAGCGAGATATTACTGTGGAAGTGATATTCCAGTGTTACTGAGGGAGACATCAGCACTGAGTGTTACAGGTCATCGACCAGCACACAACTCAATTCAGCTCAGGCCTACAGGACAGAACAGGAGAGCAGAGGAGAGTAGGGTCATTTTTACAGCCTTACGGCAAACTACAGACCCTCTGCACGGATCACAGAGTGCCCTCCAATCCCTCTCTCCAGCTGTTTACGTGTGTGTGTGTGGGCATGTGTGTGTGAACTCCAGCTGTTGCAATTATAGTCCCTGAGTGTCGGGATAATGCTAATCCCATCTGTTGCGCTGTCACTTAGATGAATACAGGAACCTAAGAGTGCCTGTTAAACAGAGTTCGGCTGAGTTCAGCAACACAAATCAAAAGGGGAGGGCAAGAAAAAAACAAACAGGCAATGGAAGAGAAAGAATCGTTATGATCAGAGTAAAAGTTAGAAAGAGTAACAGAGTGTAGTTAAACAATATTGTGATGTCAGTAAGGAAGAAGTGGCAGCAGGACATTTAGAACTAATGGAAATGTTCTTTATTAGCTTGCTCACACTTATAGCATGTAGCCCAGATGCCTGGTAGCTACCATCCAAAACCAGAAGACAAAAGGCTATAGGATACCAGTGGGGGGGATTAACCATCAATCTCCCACTGATGGCAAACATTATGACACCTTGCATGAAAAAGCAGGTTAACGTGCATTTTAACAGCAACACTTTTTCTAGCTAAAAAGACATAAAACACAGAACAGGCCTGGAATATGTCATTTCTGCAATATGTTATTATGATTGTTACAATACACTTGTCTGAGTATTTTGTGGATATTTTGGGAATTTGCTATCTAACTAACTAATTTACATATTCAAGCATCCAACAATGATCATGAACGGATGCTCAATTAACCATAGGGAAGGATAAACAATGGAAAAAAAAATGACTTTGGCTGAAAATAACGTGGGTTATGGCTTACCTTTTTTTGGCAGCAGCACTGGTGTTGCACAAAGCAGTACACAGAGGAACATGTGTAATTATTCAAAAACAGCCAAAGTACATCAGTAGGTTTTCGTGTTGGATAAGTAACGGATGTTGCCTCTTCAGATGAGCTAACAAAGTGTCACGGTGGATGCTAATAAAGAGTCACTGTCTTCTACACAAGGTGTTTTCTCCTCAGTGGACGATGTACAAACGTTATTTTTCAGAAAAATATGTTCATTGTTTCTAGACTTTGCCAACAACAGCTAGAGTAGCTAGTCTAGCTAACGATAAAGCACTATCTCTGCCTCCTCAGTCACATCTTTAAAGCTGCACTTTACAAGTTTGGCAAATTGGTGGAATTGGCAACATCTCTGGTGGAAATATACAACTGCATGAAACTTGTGGAAGAACATTTTGTAATGTGGGCTGTGCTGCTGACCCCTTTTCCAAGCAGATTAATCAGAACCTGTGTTGATTCTGGTCTTAGCTCAAGCTCTGTCGCTCTCCCTTTTAGCTTGGCTGTCTTCAGTTCTACGTTTCTTTGCTTGGACCACGGGTGACGCTGTGGAGGATGACTGGGTTTGCAGTTACACATATAGCAATATCTCTCTCCTTTCTTTCACTCTACAGATCACCAGCGTTGCTCATGTAACTTGTCCATATCGAGCCAGACAATTATTTTGTGTCTGTGCGTGTGACATCAATACATAAAGATGTCTGGCATGGTCTGACATGGTTTGATGCTCCAAAGCTCATCAAAGCCGACCCGACAGTTCTAGCTTTTGAAAGAATGCTTCAGGCTTTACAGGAAGACTTGCAGCATCACAAGAATGCCATCTTTTAGAAGATTTTTTCTTCTTGACTCAGTAATGTGAATTCTTTCCATTTCAACAAACAAATCTTACATAGTGAAGCTTTAACAATGCACTTGTGTTTCAGAGTAGCAAAGTATAACCATCACATTTAATTTAATTATCAGACTGTTTGCCTCTGTTACCCACAACAAAACACAACAAATACACAAATACTGATTTCAGAAAAACTGTGCTAAAAATGATTATTGCCCACCCTGAGAAGAGAGCATGAGGGGGACAAGAGAGGGAGGCCAGGACAGGATGTCAGCTGGCTGGAGAGGGAGAGATACAGACACACTCAAACAGAAGTGCAGACATTCAAACAGACAGAGGGAAAGGGCAGATAGCTGAGGGCCTCTTAGCTGTCTGAGAGAGAGAGTGTGTACACATTCTACAGAAATCTCCTAAGGCAGTAGATGGGCTATTGTCTTTAAAACACAAACACAAAGCCCCTTAACAACCTCTCTACACAGCAAGTGTCAAGTGTGTAAGAACGTTAAGCACTTTCTTGTAACAACATGGGTTCAAACCAGGTGGCGGTTTGGTTTGGTGTTAGGTAAAGAAGGCCTTAGAGTTTTAGTCTTAGTCGTTAATATTTTACTATTATTAGTAGTAATGGTAATATTGTATTTTTCCCAATTTTCTCACCCAATTTATTCATGTCCACTTGCTAACTATGTCTCCCTTCAATAGCATGATACTACTAGCGCTAGGAGGGTGAAGGCTAGCACATGCTATCTCCAAGTCATGTGAAGTCAGCCACCGCATCTTTTCGCAATGTCACTGGACAGCTTAACACACTAGGAAGAGAATGTTAGATGCCAGTTCTGTTACATTAGCTAACAGACACCCACACTGGCTACACTGGCCACACTGGCACAGAGCAATGGGCCATCCTACCCACCCAGAGAACAAGGCCAATTGTGCCCTATTGGACTCTCAGCTGCTATGGATTGAACTCACAATCTCCAGATCTCCAGAACATCCAAAACCTAGACGTTGCGCCTTGGTTGATAAGATTTTTGATTTTAAGGTTAAGATTTGATTTGATTTTTAATATATTATGTGTTAAAAATGTCTTGATTCCACAGAGCTGTAATTATATACTGCACAGATTAGTTTAGCTCAGATAAATAAAACGTTCTCCAATAGTTTTAATCAGTGCTTGCCATGCCAGCCCTCTAAGAAAATAACAGCTAGAATTTATAAGAAGCTTAAGAAAAAATTCTGTCATTTTATTATTAACACATGTGTAGCAATAAGCCCCTCCCCGTCTCCTCCCACTTTGGTTTTTTTTTTGTTTTTAGTTTATTTTAATTTTAAACCCATTTTATTCATATTTTTAACAATATGCCATGACACAACACTTTCTGCTATTAAAAATCATTAAACATGTCTGATCCCTATAAAATAGCAACATGCTTTTGTTATCAGTGGCAGCAACTGAGGGTTAAAACATGTCTGCTGCTCATTAAATGGGAGTTTTTCCCTCCAGTGCTGATGACTGACTCTGCTAATGACTGGTAAGAGTGGGACAGATAATGACTGGTGAGAGAGGGATGCTCAAGCCTGTATTATGTCTCTCTTCCAGTGAGAATGCAGTGCTAGTGCGTCCTCATTGACCTCCAGCCTGCAGCGGCATTTAGACTTGCACCTGAATCCCAGCTGTAGGAAACGTCTGTGCAATGCTGAGCAGAGGTGGGTTAGTGAAAAGTTACACTTACAAAAGTACATGTACTCAATGATATTTTGATGGATTTGTACTTTCTTGAGCTTTTTCAAATCATAGTACTTCTACTTAAGTATATTTGTGTTATTTTTTACTTATTTCCTTCATTAACATTTAGTTACCAATTGTGTGTGTTTAATTTCATTATGTTATGTGTACTGCTTTGTGACTGGTCATTCCTCTCACATTTGAGTTTTATTGTTTTATTAGTTTATTTTAGACCATGAGCACATCAGAAAGGGAAGAATTAAACCTCACAAACTTCACTTCCTATGCTGATAAGTGCTGGATGCAATAAAACTCCATCTCAGTTCTGTATGCTACTAACTACTTAAAGAGGCACTCTGACCAAAATTAAAAATGTAACTATTATTACGTCTGTTGTAAATGTGCCTACTCACCTCCTGCAGTGATGCCACAGTAGGCTCTAGAGAAACATTTTCCAGTTTTAAGATTAGGAAAATCTCCTTCAGATGATGTATCTTGAAGGTAGGAGGAACTGAAAGCCACAAGACAGTGGGGACAGACGCCAGATAGCTAATGTTATTTCTACGAGTATAAATAATGCTGTCCCATGTTTTCATGTCACTCCCGAAATACAGAGTTTTAGTCCATAGGTGGAGCCTTATTTTAGCCACACCCTTATTTTAGCCACGCAGGAAGTGAGGCTGCATCCCTGTCCCTCATGGCCACATGGTGACCAGTTAGATCTCATTGTTTTGAAGTAAATGTGTCTCAAAATCTGAAAATCAGTGTGTAACATTTAAAATTGTCTACCAAAACACATTTTTGAGTTTTAATAAAAATAGCATAATTTCATGTGTGTACTCTTCAAACCTGTGTTTTTTAGTCATGTACTGGCTAGTGTTTTTGACTCGTGCTCAACATTAGCTAAAATTGTCACTACTGAAACATTTGGTGATGATTTGCTAGTGTTATGATTGTGTTCGTAGAGACAAAATGGAATGTTCAGTCATTTGTTTTAATAAAATAAACATAATAAAGGTACAGGGTCAATTAAAGAAAAAATTAATTTAGTCTGAAGTAAATGTCAGCAAAAGTCCAAAACGTGTTATAAACTTTAAAGCAATTCAGTAGAATTGGCTATATTAGCCTCTACATCAGAAGCTATCCTATCAGTTTTTATAGCAGGCTATAAAAGCAGGATTCCTTTATCACAATCAGGGCTTTGGAATCCCAATAGCTGTATGAGTCATTTGCATAAAGCATGCTGGGTATTAAAGTAAGAGAACACTGACGGACGAAAACACAAAATTGTGAATCCTGTCAAACCTATGGGGCTGAGGGACATTACATAACATTACAGCTTGACATATTAGATAACAAGTTACATGCTAGTTTTAGGCCAGCTACTTTTGTACTTCTACTTAAGTTGTTTTTAGAGAAGTACTTTTACTGGACTGATTATTTCGCAAAACAATAATAACAATATTTTATATTGAGCTGAGGCTATTCTACTTGCCTCTGATGTAGAGCAGCGCTTTGACTGGATGTGCTCTCTAGCACAACAGTTCAGCTTGAATATACAGGAAGGAGAGAAAAACACAGAGCTGAAAAAAGAAAAAAAGATGAGTTTCCTCTCCTTCCCTGAACTCGTCATCTCAAGCTACAGTCTCTTTCCAAAAAGCCCCTGCCATGAGCTGTTGAGTAGGAAGCATTTAAAAATTTGATTTATTTCTTTATTTTTAATTAAAGCCATCCAAAAGCTTTACATAAAAGCTTAATTTTGGCGCAGGCTTAGCAGAAATGAGCTTTTCAGGCGGTGATTAAAAAGAGAGGCAGTCACAGCAACCCCAGCAACACATGGAGATGAAGGGATGTCGACGGATGAATGCGGAAATAAACAGACCGCATGCTGAGAGAAAGCGTGGACGGCCAGATCCTACGTGAATGGATGGCTGTGCCACTGGACGCCAGCAGAGAGAACACGCTGACCTCTATACATCCATTACAAAACTCAAGCTAGTGTACAAAATGCTCACACTGGTCATTTTTTTGGCTGTGGGTTCATGTCCAACGGATGAAGCTGTCCTCAGGAACGTGAGTCCACTTCAAAGCAGCTTGCAAAACAATGTGCTGGCTATAATGTACACTACAAAATCCTAGTGGGGTCAGATCATGCAGCATTATCTTCATAAATCTAAATCTATCACATGGATAAAAGAGAGAGAGAGAAGTCACAGAGAATATGCACCAGACTGCTAAACTCTGCGATGCAGGGTAAACTTGGGGTAAAGTGATGAATACTCCAGAGGCTGAAATGAAAGTGAGTTCTCGCATCACCCATGAAGCAGCTCAAGAAACAAGAAGATCTGCTTTAGATCAAAGCGGGAGTAAGAGTGTGACAATTTCAATACAACATCGAAAATGTTCCAAACTGGTATTGAAATTTAAAACTCTGTCTCCCTTTTCTTCTGAGCATGCTTTCTTTGCTCTCTTTTGTGGAAACCATGAAATATGAAAAAACAGTAATAGTACACTAACATAGATTTAGCACATATTTTAATAAAGCAATAAGCCACAAGAGGCCATAGGTAACAGTGATTTTATCACACAAAAACGGTGGTCTTTAAAAAAAGTGGGTTACCCCTCATCTGAGGTAAAATCACTGTAATGCACTAATGACTCAAGTGGCTTATTGCTTTCATAAAACAGCAACAACATAAAAATATAATCAAATACACACATTTACAGTAAATAACAGCAGTTTTGTCAACTAATTAAAAATAATACAATAAATAAACAATATTGATAAAACTTATTCAAATATCACCTTTCATACATTAACGTGCAGCTCAAAATGCTTCATGCTGACATATGAGCCACAGAAAACAGAGAAAGAAAAAAAACTGAGAAAAAGGAAGGAAAATAAATATATAACAAAATATAAAAAAAATAAAATTCTAAAACTAATTACTTCTGAAAATAAAAAGCAAGAATAAAAATAAAGTATCAAATATGAGATAATGATGAAATTGGACAAGAAATTATAACAAAATTAAAACACTTAAAAAAATATATAAACATAAAAATAAATATATAATTTCTGTAATAACAGAAAATATCAAAAATTGAAAGCAAAATCAATTTATTTGCCAAGCTTTTGGAGGGCTCCCTATCCAGGCATTGTAGAAATCAGGACCCCTGGTTCCTGCCACTATCACTTTAAAGAAAATATGAGTCGATCAGAGTTTCTCTGCACTGAACCATTTCACATCAAAATTCTCTAAATGACTTTGTTTACATATCAACAATGTAATTGTACATTCTGAAAAAATAGTGGAATTCTTCTTTAAAAGGATATGCTTTGAAGGATAGAGACAGGGACAAAGAGAGAGAGAGAGAGAGAGAGAGAGAGAGAGAGAGAGAGAGAGAGAGAGAGAGAGAGACAGATATAGAGAAAGCAGGCGATCAGAGGAATGAAAGAGAGGGGGATGGATAGCTGGATGTTTAAGTGGAATCCTCCTACAGTAATTAAGTGGCTCAAGTGCTGGAGCTGAGCTTTCTGGTGCAGGGCTGCTCAACCAATCAGCTGACAGAACAGTAACAATAGCACTGTTGTCCTATCTCTCTGAAACAGATTGAGATTAGCTGCATATGATCCAAACACAGAGAGAGAGGGAGAGAGAAAGAGAGAGAGGTGGAGCTTTTCAGAATGGTGGGATTTCACTGCGTTCACCCTTTATTGAAGATGAAGAGGCTGGATCCATACCATAGAAAGCTGCTTGTACATACTGCCAAGTCTCTCTCTCTCTCTCTCTCTCTCTCTCTCTCTCTCTCTCTCTCACCCTCTCTCTCACTCTCTCTCTCTCTCTCTCACTCACTCTCTCTCTCTCTCTCTCTATTCCAGTCCAGACAGACCCTCAGCACAATGATTAGTCAAAGTGATGCATGAAAACTCTGAAGTGCAAACAATATATAGTCACCTGTTGAGGGAGGTCAGGAGCAAATGAAGCGTAACGGTTTTGGAGAGACATCTTTAGATCAGTTAAAAGTGGCGTAGGACATAGACCAGCCTTACCCAAGGCTGAGACACAGCTTCAGCTGAGGACAAAGTGATAAAATGTGAATGCTGTGAAATGTTGAAAATGATGCAAGGTCTAGTCGTTACAGCCAATTTGAGCTGCAACTTTCTTGCAACCAACTGAGGTGACATTTTTATCTGGAGCGCTGTGAAAGGATGCGGCCTGCCAGCGCTACTTCAGAAAATATGCAAGACAGGCATGGCAAATATTTAAAACCAACAGACAGTGTTTAACAAGTCTAAGAAGAACAAATGTCAGCTAGCTCTGTCTCCTGTGTTTGGAGAGCCTGGAGTGTAGCAGGGGGAAAGAAAATGTATCTGTTACCGAGCTAAGAGCAACCATCTCTTTAGAGTGCAATGTGATACCAGATCTGTATTTCTGCATTGTTTTGTAGAAAAATACCAAAAGAAAGTGTCTTATAACATTCCCAATGAACTGTGGACCAAAATGTGTACATCACTTCAACCTAAATAATAGTATATAGTAATAAAATATTATACAATTATTGATATAATGCATTCATGTGGAAATTTCAGTGTGTTTATAGATCATAGTACATTCTGCAGGTGTACAGTGTCAACGTCAAAACTGCCAATCACATGAAAATCCTCCTGACCTTTTCCTCACATTTGCCATTTTTTTTATGAGAGTCTGGCCCAAAGCTCTTCTGAAAACCCAGTTTTACATCAAAAGCTACATCTAAGGAGTAAAAATCCATCCTCTAACTGTTTGTGCAAAACCCCCAGCCCAGAGAGCAGAACGTATCAGACAGATTTAGGTGGTCTTATTTAAACTTCATTTCCTGGCTCTGCTTGCTGTTCTGATACCCTGGAGTTCAGTCGTAAAGATCTGTAAGATCCAGTCATGGCTGTGAGTCATAGTTTCTTTTACACTGTATTTTTAACAGCCTATCCACTCCAGTAAATCACAGACCAAACTGGGCCTTTCCATGAGGCCTCTGTATTAGATGCTTAAAAGTTAGAGTGATAACTGAGATCAGTATAACTGAGAGTGAGTGAAGAGTATAACTGAGATCAGATCAGATCAATCTGTGGATGGATACCCAGCTATTGAAGCAAGTGGAGAGATCCAGTCAGAAATGGCAGTTTTAAACTTTCAGTCATGCTTGTCAGCAAAAGAGGAGATTTTTTTTATGATTGTGATTAATAGTTATAGCTGTGTGTAGTTTTGTTTCGCAGAAAAAAAACTATCCTTTATATTTTCACACACTCTCAGAAAAAAGGTCCAAAACAGTCACTGGGGCAGCACCCCACTTGTCACTGGGGTGGTACCCACAAGGGTACATCTCAGTACTTTTAGTCAGTACCCTAATCCATTGAAATTATATTTTGTTATATATAAGTTGTATTAACTCCACACACCCTGTCTTGTCTCCAGGCTTTTTGTTTTATTGTTCTGTTTCAAAACATTAGGTTGTCTGCAAGGGGGGTGTGATACCTTTCCATTCCCTTTGGATGAATATAATATCCTAATATGATTATGTGATATACACTGAGATGTCTATTATAGATTTTTAAATTCCATCCAAATGTGATATTTATAAGTTGTGTTGGAGGTACTGGGTTCTACATTTCAGACCAACCAGTTACAATCAGGGACAACCATGTATTTTTACGTTTTAAACGCTGCTCATATCTCTCCATTTCTCTCCATTAAACTAAAAGCACCTCTCCTTGTCTCCTTGTCCACCGGTAAATCTTTCCTAATCCACTGTGATCAGCTCTGTCCTAACTGCCAGGAGGAAATTCATTTCTTTCAGAAGGTCTCCTTCAGCGGGGCTACGCTGTTGGACATCACTGTGTATCGTACATAGGAGAGAATTACAGTCTGGGTGACACACGTGCAGGAGACGAGGGGACAAGGAAGACGTTTTGGGAGGCAGCCATGCCCTCTACACCCACCAGTGTTTGAATAAATCAATATGGAGCAGAGCGATGTCAGTTTTCATGTCATTTGGACTGGATCTCTGAGTGGAGGTCAGAGAGAAGACACTCAGACAAAAACACTAGCCTTTCTCTGTAAATAAATATATACAATGTGCAGACAGGGCTTTATCTGCATAGTCTGCCACAGGGATATAACCCACAACAAATACATCATTGCGAATGAAAAGATAATGTGTTCTAAAGAGATACGAATGCAAGCACGAATAGGCGGCATGAGACAAAGTTTTCATCTGCAGAAAAGAACTTGAAACTTGCTTTTTTAGATCCGGAAGCACAGAAGAGACGAGATACACTGCAAACTCACTTGTGTGCGTTAGTCACTTGTCAATCTTGGAAACCAGACTAAACATAACCTTCTTCATTTTCAAATGAATCCTGTAGCTCTACACCAGCTGGCAAATTAGCATGTTAGCATTGCACTGATATTGAGGTGTAACAATTCACAAAATTCAGAATAAATTCCATACAATACATGGTGTCATGAATCAATACATTTGATGATAAAGCAAATACTAAATACTAGTGTAATAGTAATAAATACTAAATACTTGTGGCTAAATGTGCTTTATTATATCAATATTTCCATTTTCAGTTTATTAGAGCATTTGTCATTAAAAAAGTACAATATTAAAACAAAAGCTTTAAGATGTCCCAACCTAACGCTGTAGTCACAATCTGATTTGTTATCCCCAAGTTAATCCACTAGCCCCAAGCTAACATGCTAGTCACAGTACAACAATACAATACAATTAGAGTGGAACCCTCAGGACTTTCTAGGCCTTCAGAGAAGGCCTAATGCTTTCTGGGAACAAAAAATACATTACTGTAGTTTTTAGCTCATTTATTATTATATTCAATAAAGGCATGTTTGTATTTAAACTCTGCAAGTATACTCAACTGTACTACTACTGTATACTGTACTACTCAACATGTTAGATTAACCGTCAACATAATTATGAACTGACAGGGGAATCGACAATCATATTTTGATTTCTAATTACTGGGGCCAATTTCATGAGAAATAAACATACCTCTAGACCTTCTGGAAGTCCAAGAAATGTCTTGGACTGTGAATAAAAGTGGCAGTTTACTCAGTAGCTTACAGTTGTATAGAAAACAGTTGTGGCAGCTCTACAGCAGAGCCCTTTAATGAAAGAGTCACTATGAACCTACTACAAGGTAAAGGATATCCTAATATGTCTGTCATATTTATCAAGTAAAACATATGAGGTCATTTAGAAGCCTTAAATGTCTGTTTTTAATCTAGAATGGCCAAAAATGTTTATGTTTGTGCCATAGCATAGTGCTAAAAATGGTATTAGAATCCCATAGGGATGCTAGCAGACATTAGAATTATCATAGAAGGCTAGATGTGCAATACTTAGCTAAATTACTAGCCTGACCTGGGTGTGCTACTAACTGAAAGAAACTTCTGAAAGCCCAGTTCAGCATTTACAAAGTGAAAATCCTCTGTCTGTTTGTGCAAAATCTGTTTCCCAGAAAGCAGAATGTATCAGACAGATTTAGATGGGCTTATTTAAGCTTCATTTCCTGGCTCTACAGGCTGTTCCACCACCCTGGGGTTCAGTAATAAAGATCCATACGATCCAGTCATGGTTGTGAGTCATAGCTTCTTCTACACAGTATCGGTTAAATTGTCCACTGCAGTAAATCACAGTGCGCATGGGGAACTTATTTCAGGAGAGGCAAGTAAAGTTAGAGCCATGAAGGTGGGGCAGGTGTTCTCATAACGACAACAAGGTCTCAGGCAGGTGTTAACTGTCTGCTCGTCATAACACTTTGCGCTGCACAAGCGATAGGAGTGATTGAAAGAGTGACAAGGGGAGGAAGAGGGTCAGACCTTCATCTTAAATCATCCACCCCCAGACATCATTGGTCTGTGTGAATGTGTGTGTAACTTGTCAGGTCTTTGCATAACCAGACGACATTCGAGAGTATTTAAGGTTTGTCTAAGACAATGTTGCCATCAATGTCACCTCCTATTGGTTCAATTACTTATTCGTCCATCTTATGGTAAATAATGCAGCATGACACACGACTGTAATTAGAATCTGTTCAGTGCATAGAATCAATGTAATGTGTATTTTCTTAACACTTTGACATGTCCTGTTAAGGACAACACATTTTGTATTTCTTTTAATAAATGTGTTAATTTATTTGACGCAGAAAAATTCTGCATGATTAAATAGTTGAGATGTAAACAAAGTCATTCAGAGTGGTTTGATGTGAAATACCTCATTCTGGGGGAACCTACCAAGTCAGAATTGTTCACAGTGGTGGTGATAGAAACCAGATATCTGAAGCGATTAATGTCTCTAAAAGCTTCCTCACAAAAAACATGAAATTGTTGCAAATACATTGCCTGATGACTAACACATTTTTTTACCATAGTTATAAGATCAGGTTTCAGTCTGATCAGCAGTAGTACATGCAGGGCATTATATGCCAAATTAGTACCCAAATTTCAGACGTATCACTATTTTACCATTATCAACATTATATATAAAGAGATTCATAGAGATCTAAATGCCTAGCTTAAAATTTGTTTCAGGTGATAGGTCTGCAGCTACATGGTAGGTGTAGCTCATAAAATAGCCAATAAGTGTTTTTAGTGGTTAACCATTACTATTACCTAAGATTTCCTAAAGATCTAAAGTGATGTCTTTCTCTCAGAATTGGTCACACCCACTGGAAACCAAAATGTCATCTATTAGAAACCAAAGGGTAACTGGTTGATTCCACTGTCACTTCCTAATTATGTTGGTAGTTAAACTAACATGTAAGGCCTTTAGTCCAGCTCCTGAAGGCCTGACCAATGGGAGAGCCACTTGGCTGTATCTACCTAGAAACTAAAGAGAAAATAAATCCTGACTGGACAATTTTCCATTGGGTGTTCCAAGATTTTAACTTTTGTTTCCAATCAGAACTTAACAATGAAATAAGAGCATCTCTCTGGTTATTACAGAGATTAATACAACAAGCATGATGATTATACTAAATAAAAATGATAGAAATGTATTTTTTTATTTTACAGACATCATTAGGCCTAGAAGGTTCTGAGGGTTCACCGCTGGTGTTTCTAAAAAGCTGCCAACCCAGTGTAGATTTGTTAAGTACACATTGTTTAACTTTTATCACTAAGAATAACCCCCCCCCACACACACACACACTGCCAGCACTAAATACCCATGTTGTTGTAGCATTACTGACAGCACTGAGACTTAAGTGGAGATAAACAGAAGTCTGCTTTTACTTCATCTGCCAGATAGCGTGACCTTCATGGAAATGTATTAGCAGAACAAGAGTGTGACATGCACCCCTGCTGAGTTTTCTCTCGGGCTACGGCTGTGTGGAGTAAAGTTGACACAGTCTGGCAGCAGATACTGTATGAGCTCAGTTTGCGTGTGTGAGTGGCAGTTTGGCATATGGCTCTCTGCTTCAAAAGAAATGGGGATGACACGGCCGCCTCACTGACACCAGCCCCCGCAACACACATACACACACACGCTTACGTCCCAATCACTCATCACTCGCACTCTGAGAGCTCTTGACATGGCTCTCATCAGACGGAAGTTGATGTGTGTTATGTAAGCCCTTGTGTGTATGTGTGTGTGTGTGCGCCACTCCATTAAGAGCCAACACTGAATATAACAGGATTAAACAAGACTCTGATCCAAAATCTGAATTAGACAGAGAGGGCACAGGGATAATTCAGTGCCACACTGTGCACACAAATGGAATGGTCAGAGATCAGAAATAAGCGACTATTGAGAAAGTGAAGGAAGGAATGGGGAAGAGGGGAAAGAGGGAGATGGAGAGTAGAGAGTAGGTGTTAGAGGACAGCAGGAGGATGAATGAGCTGCCAGTGTGCTGGGATTCCTCGCTCTCACACAACTTTAATTGGAATTTTTGTTATGTGCCATTTGTCTTTATCAGGGCTGCTGGAGAGGGGGCTTCCTAACTGAGAGAGTAAGAGAGAGACAGAGAGGCCAAGAAAGAGAGAGACAGAGAGAGAGAGAGAGAGAGAGAGAGAGAGAGAGAGAGAGAGAGAGACGCCTCTGGGGACTGGAGAGATGAGAGTGTACCGGCTTTACAGGCTCTCTGGCTCCCCATCAGTCACATTTGGTAACACACACACAAACCCTCATGTTCATAGCTGTTGTAAGAAAACCTGTATCTCTGAAACAATAATCTTCAAAAGGAAAAACTGTATTAATAAGAAGGGGCTGCACTGAATTTTTACATTTTTTTGCACTGAATAAATGTGTCCATCATTGCCACGTGAACAGAATGTACTACACCATCACAAATCTGTTTTTCAGTTTACTTTTGGCAATAAATGTATTGAATAAAAATGATGCGAGGCCAAGACTTAGTAAGGCATGGGAACGAGATCCTAATGTCTGGCCATGATTTAGTAAGGTGTGGGAATGAGATAATTAAGCCTTGACCACAGCTTAATAAGGCATGATCTGATTCCCGCCAGCCTTACTAAGTCATGGCCATAACTTGATTTTCTTCATGGTCACGTATCAGGATCTTGTTCCCACATGTTAATACGGCATGGCCACACAATATTTTTTATTTGTACGGGATGTCACCAGCAGGGATCCATATTAATAAGCTTCAAATGTCCATGTTTAATCTAGCAGCCCTAAAAATGATGTGAATTGCTGTTAATTGAGCTAGAACATACTTCTAGAGCTTCATAGGGGCCACTGTTAAAACATTTTTGCATTCTCCCATAAAGTTACTATTATGGAGATAAATGGTTTTGTAAGGACAGCAACAATATATACCTAGAAGAATAACTCAAATTCCAAGTGTGCTTTTTTATACTACACAGATCACTGCACAGTCTGTGCTGTTCTCACACACCCTCAGCCCATTATAGTTGCATAATTACATTCATTATCACACACACACAAAGACACACATAGTCATGCTTTTGCTGATGCAGATGTTCCTCTGGGCAGGGCTAGTAACATGAATATTCATATAGTCCTGTGATTGTAAGGATGTGCAAGCATCTGGTCATAAGTGTGTGTGTGCAAAGGGGGTTGGGTGGCTGGTTTAGAGCAAACAGTCTTTAACAACTATTCCTGTTTCTCTGATAAGACAACATTGTAGACTTTCATAGAACTAGTCTCTGCTATTCTGTGCAAACACAGTGCAGACTGGATTAGCACTGTTTGTTCTGAGGTGATCTGTAGCTTGTGTGGAAGTCAGTGTCTGACCTGTATTAGTGTAGTCTTTCTTGTGTCCCACAAACCATGTGTGCAGTCCAGGCCATCATCATCATTATCACTTTTCAGATTTTTTAATATTATCTATAAATCCTTTCCCAAGCCCAAGGTCACCTCACAATAAACGCACAATGTAATGAAAAAATTATTTGAGAAAATAAGAGAACTAGACAAATTAAACAGGGCACAGTGAAATCTCAAGACATAATATCAACACAGAGCAGTTATACAACACAGCTTGCATCAATAATATGTTTAGATCCTGGGGGATGGTGAAAACAGAAGGAAGAAAATAAATCTTAATTAAAGATTAAAACAGCAGAAAAGAATGATCATTATGAAGGGTCTCGGGGGAGGGGGTACATTCTGAAACTTTCAGGCATATGATACTGAACAACAGTGCTGTAGTATTCCAGTCCTGTCGAGTCTATATTGAAGGCGTTTTTCTATAGTCTCTGCCTTGTCTTAGAGTTCAGTATTTGTACTCTGCCTTGTCTTGGTCTGCTGCTATAATAGGGGGGGCAGCTGTAATAGCCTCTAAAGTTTCAAGCTGGTCCCTCCTTCTCTAACCAAGTTATGGAGCTTGAAATTTCAGTGAGTTTCCGGCCGCTCTTGCCAATTCCCCAGGGCATGGAGGGTCGGGGGCAGTCTTATTTAAACCCTAATGTTTGGTGTTGGTACAATCTCTTCTTGCAGAGTAATCATCTCCAAATTTAATCTCGGGTCTCGACTGAGACCAGCTCCTCTTTAAACAAATTATATTTGTAACGATAGCACCACTTGTAAAGTCACATGCTAGGTAGTTTTAGTGAGTGTGTGAGAGGTCCAAAAAGTCCCCAGAGTGTCCTCAGTTTATTGAAGCTATTCATACACTGTATATTTACACTCACAAGAAAAAAAATTAATTAAAAAAAACTAGGCACTTGAAGCATAACTTCATTGATCCAAAGATCAACATACAACTGTTATTCTATGTTTTTGGAACCCATCTATCCAAGGTAACATGAGTCTGGAGCTATGAAGCCACACAGAACTCTTCTATAGTACTGGCCTCCTCGCCATTTTTTCCTCTATCCTTCTGTCTCCCCTTTTAAGCAGGTGGGCCCTCTCATTTAGGGTCTGGGTTATCCCACATTTACACCCTGGCTGACAGAATAAGAGACATAATTACACAGATACAATATTACAGTCATGGCCATCATAGTTAGTACATATGTGTATACACATATATATCATGGTACCATTCATATCTTTAGTTAACTAGCATGCTCTAATCATAACATTTCTTTCCACAGGTTCTCTCTCTACAGGTTCCCCCTTCTCTTGGATCATCATGGACCCTTCCGGGCCTAGAAAGGAACAGGATCGTTTGGGCTTCCCCTCCTATAATGGCATCACAACAAGTAAACATTCAGTTATTACAGTGTCCAGTGTTCACATGTGTGCTCTCATTGCAGTCTCCAGCAGTGTCTTGAGGGGAGGTGTATTAAACGGTCTTGTGATATCTTAGGGCTACCTGCCATAATCACAATATGTATTTGTATTTTCTTGCTTTTAACTGGTCACCCATGTGCACTGACTCTAGTGCACCAAAAAACAAATCACTGTCTGTGTGTCCCACAAGTTTTTAGTGGGATTTAAAATTTTATTTGGGGACTATTTTGCCAGACAACACCCTGCATGTACCTCCCAGCCATGAATGGATTTTTAAAAAAGGCCAAAAGCTTATCTCAGAACTTTTCTGTGAGGTGGCTTTTAAAAGCATTAAAGGGGAATTTCACCAGTTTTTCAAAATTTCTGCACAATTAAATGGTTGAGATGTAAACAAAGGCATTCAGAGGAGTTTGACGTGAGATGCTCTATTCTAGAGGAACGTACCATCTCAGAATTGTTCACAGTGGTGGTGACAGAAACCAGACACTGACCTCTAAAAGCTCAGAAAGTTATTACATGAAATGTTCATGAATATGCTGCCTGATGACTTGTTTATGATAATTTTGAGAAGGTTTTTGGCCTAACACATAGTTCTAATTCCATCTCTAGTGCAGTGGGACTTGCAGGGCAAAACAGTCCCCAAAGACTTCTTTTTTCAGATTTCCCACTATTTTACTATAATTAACATAACACATAAAACCCATGTAAGCAGAAGTGTAGTTGTTTACATCTCAACCATTAAATTATGCAGAAATTTGGAAAAATCAGATGGAATGCCTCTTGAAACGCTTGACGTCTGGTCCCTGTCACCACCACTGTGGACAATTGTGAGTCTGAACAACTTAAGCATGCAGAAACTTACCATTCCCATTTAAGTGAACACGACAGATAGATCCAAACACATCAAAAATAGTTCCTAAACACCTTTATATGACATATATGGCTTATATTGATGCTAATAGCTTCTATTACGTATTAGCTACATTAGCCTCATAGCTTCAGTGCAAAAGTAAAGAAGCAGATTTTAGACACCATACACTGGCTGGTGGGGTGAGGGGAAAGTAATGTACATTTTTTTACCAAAACTATCACTTTATGCTTCGGTCTACTCCAGACCTTCCAAGGCAAAGAAACTGGAGTCTGGCTTTCTGTGCTATAGTGAATATAGAGAACTCTACAGCCATTTTAAACAAGGTGCATTCCTGAACAATGCAGGCATTGTCAGAGGTTGTTACTGCTTATCTGACAGTCATTGTCAGAATACAAAGCAGCCCCTCTATTTCGGCTCTCTTTTGTTGGTTGTATCACTGGTCATAAAACTGTCCTTTTTTCTAGGCTGATCAGTATAAATGTGCTTATTTACTGGATTATAAATCCAGCTCTCATTAATGCCTAGTTTACAGTAGATTATGTAGATTTATGTAGAATCTTTGCATCCGTATCTCTGCGGCTCATGCGGGACTTCAGCTTGTGTTGATTGCCCTGTCATGGTTGAAAAGCAAATAGTAACCTTCCAGTGTGTGCTCAGCCATTTCAGAAGTCAATTGCGGCCACTTGTGTTTTGAAGGTCCTATTGATTGTTTGATTGCTGGACTGCTTTGCCTGATTGATTGCCAATACAAGTGGGTTCATCCACACCATTGGGTGAATAGTGCGTATTCCCCAGTGTGTACAAGGGGCAAGAAAAAGGCGTGCAGACTGGATTATGACCTTGGGAAATGACCAAACTCTTGGATGTTCCCTCTGGAGAATGGAAGGTGTAACTGGATTTGTAATTCTTCATTGTCTGTGGAGTGCGTGTGTGTGTATGTGAGAGATATACACACACGCGTGGGCTGATATGGCCTTGAGTGCAGGGGGAGATGTATGTACAGCACAATGGAGAGTGACAGGCAGAACTCACACAGCCTACCTCCTGCTGCCACACACACACACACACACACGCATGCGCATGCACGTGCGCACACATGCACACACATACTCACACAAACTCTTACACCTTCCTCATGCTTGCCAGAGGGTAAGACACATGCCATAGCTCAGCTCTTCTGTTTTCATCTGAAGATTCTCCGTCTCTCACATTTTGCAAGTACTCAAATACTTGTTCTCAAAATCACCCTTAAAACAACATTTATGCTTCTTGATTAACCATAAGATTAAACATTTTAAGAATTTTCGCTGCTGCAGAAATGTATCCACTAGGCAGCAAGAATGTTTTAATAGTCGGGCTGAAGCTCAGCTGCTCACGTGCCCTATGTTACTATAGAAGCCCTATTTATCATTTTAGTTTTTGTTCTTTTTATTTAGTCGCTTTTATTTATTTTATTTAACTAGTTCATCATTTCTAACCGGGGAAGCAGTAGTAAGGGGGACATGCAGGCCGAATTGAGTTGCCATAGCCACGCTACAGAGAGTGGAGCGGAAGATTGGAGGAGCTTTAGGAGCTACAGGCTGAACACAAGGAGCACCACTCTGGAAGCAGCAGGAGAAGTGACGACCACAGAGCCGCTGTTCCTCTCTACTGATCCACTGCCAGAATTCACCACAATAAACAGGTTTTAGGCTCTGGGCTCCCAGATATTAGCATCGCTCTTGCCAGAGTACTAGTGGTACTCGGATAACTATCACCACACTATCACTATACATTTGAGATGATTCACATGTCATGCCTTCGTAGCAACCTCTCGCAATGAGACATTCTAGCATATCCACCTACTGGATATATTTAGCCAGTAGTGATGGCTAAATGCTGAATACACTGATCCAAATGTATTCACTAACATATTCCAATACAATACATATAAATACAATATACAATACATTTAAAAGTAACATATTCAGAATACATTTAGGCCCAATCCCATTTCTTATTTTTACCCCTACCCCTTGTTTTTGGTGTCACCTTGCCCCTTGGAACTGAGTTACAACAGGTAGTGGTTGAAATCTTTCCCTATGAAATGGGACAACCCTCAAATAAAGAAGAACATTGCTTCATTAACAGGCTCCTAGAGGTGCTCCATGGGCGACACTGCCAGTCTGCAGTGATAGCAGATGAATGGTAAAGTTCAGCAATCTCACTGCTGAGCTTTAGTTAATTTTAGGGCATCATATGCTTTCAAAGAGGGGGGATGCGACAACTATCACCCACCCCTAATTCTTCGGTGATATGAAGCTGAAGTCAGCTATTCGCCAGCTTCTCATTCGAATTTTCCTCTTCCACCTTAAATGCAGCAGTTACATTCTGGCACTTTAGGCATCAGTACTGCTGAACTATTTAAGGTGGAACGGGACATTTAGCTAACTAGCTACCAAGACATCTGCAAATTATTAGCGAATTAAAACTATTAGCACAAAACAGAGGGCTAAGTGCTAAGTGGTAGGGGCAGGGGGTGAAATGGGATTGGGCCTTAGAATACATATTGATAAGGTACATAAGAAAAACTCTACTACTGTAATTTGTATTTAATTCACACTGTTCCTGTTAGTCGTTGGTTGTTTTCTTCAAATAATTCTTCTGTTAATGTTTCATGAAAAATTCACTTATTTAAATGAAGTAACAAAATTCTCAACATTATTTTATATTTCGTCTTCTGCTTCAGCCCACCGCTGCTCCTGTAATCCCACTGCTGTCTTATGAACTAAGCAACAATTCACCAATAACAAAACCAAAGCAAATTTGACTATAAAGTGGGTTGCTATGTGATTTTCAGTTAATAACATGTATGTAACAAAACACATGCAAGTCCAGTACAACACTAATGCTAATCTTATCACTCCTGAACACGTCTACTACTGAGGAGAGTGTTCAGTTTAGTCATCCCTCAAAAGAATTTAGTAATGCTGAGATTAATAACTGACTCATTATCTTGATTTATCAGTCTACTCAGGCTGTTTGTAAAGATTTGTTTGTTCTGTGTTTGTAAAGAAGCCAGATTTTTACATTCTATGATCTTAAATTAGTGAATATCCAAGCATTGATGTTTCATTAAAAGATGGTACATATTTTTAATTTAGTGGGTAAGTATACTATAAATATTCTATTAAAATTTAAAAGTTCTGAATACTGCCTTTACAAAAATGTAACTTGGAGTGAATACAGATCCTTAATTTCTGTATTCTGAATGTGTTCCCAACACTTGTATGCTTATACATCCCAACGCTGCTTATCGCTGGATCGCAGCTACAAGTCGTGTACTCCCATTTTTCTTATTACCTGATCATTTAAAGTGCTCTTGCACACGTGAGTTCTCAGGCATCTTTCCTCTTTTAGCTTCATTGACCATATGGAAGCAGTGCAGTTTGTTGCGATTTGTTGGCAAGGCGACATGGATCCCTAAACTAAATTAGCTATACTTGACTTATTTGATAGTTTGCATATATTAACAATATCTGTCCTTTTTAAAGGCCTTTGCTGATGAAATGTGTTGTAGTTTAGGCTACATTTTTTGTGGCTCAAAAGAGAAAAAAAACAAAGCTTCTGAATACTAAACATAGAATTAACCTGGTATTCACATTATTTGGGCCCAGTCCTAACACACACACACACCCACACACACACACACACACACACACACTTGTTTTTATACAAAGACTTGAGTTGAATCCCTGGTTTAAGGGAAGACCAATGGTTTATTAATAGTACATAATCAACTTGATGATCAAGGTGTCCAGCATGAAGCATGTACTTCACCTGTCCTGTATCCAGTAATGGGGGAGTCCTAATTAGCAGTGGATTTGGACATAAGTCAGTTTGGATGAATTTACACTAAAACTAAACCCTGGGAGTATTTAATACTAAAAGTACAGATAGATAAAGAAATAGTTTTACACTATTAGTTTTAAACAATCAAATGGAGCTTCTGTTAAACATGTTACAAAGTCTGAATCATTTTGTTGCTTTGAATATTGTAGATTAGTCTTGTTTTATTCTGGTTTTCCTTCAAAATCAATCAATTTTGTCTTAAAGATGAAAAAAGCACACACAGGCACTGATCTTTTCTCACGCTCCCCCAGCCCTTCATTCATAACACAGCAGTAAGTGAGATGAGTCATCCTATAGTGTAAAAGAGGACAAACAGCACTTTCTCCTCCCCCTCCCTCTTCCATCCACCCACTGCATGCCATGTAGCTGTGTGTGATGTAATTCAGTGTGAGAGTAGCATGTATTGAACACTGTTAGTGTTTAATCTGTGTGACTCTGCTGCTCTACAGCTCTCTGTACTCTTTACACTGAGCGGAGAAAACAAGGCACTCTCTTCATTAACAGCACGTCTCTGACATAATTACATATTTACTTTGTGTTAAAAGTCACTGGCTGTGTTAATATGTAAGATGTTAAAATGAACAGAAAATAATAATAATGTACTTAAATGGGCGTGAAATTTTATATGCTACAAAAACACAGAACATGTTTTTAAATCTCTCTCTTTCTCTCTCCCCCATCTTCCTCTCTGTTTCGCTCTTTATCTCTCTCTCCTTCTCCCTTTCTATGTCCTTTGTCTTTCTTCTTCTCCCACTCTGTTTCTCTTTCTCTCTTTCTCCCCATTCCTCTTTTTCTTATCTTACTCCATCCTTCCTTTCCTTTCTCTCCCTCCCTCACCCCCTCTTTCTATCCCTCCTTCTCTTTCTCTCTCTCCCTCTCTGTTACACTCCTTCTCTCTTCCTTTCTCCTTCTTTTTTCTGTCTCTCTCTCTCTCTCTCCCCCTCTCTTCTTCTTCTTTCTCCCTTCTTCTTTTTCTTTCCCTCCCTCCTTCTCTTTCTCTCTCCCTCTGTTTCACTCCTTCTCTCTTCCTTTCTCCTTCTTCCCTCTTTCTCTCCCTCTCAGTCTTTTTCCCTCTCTGTTTTGCTCCTCTTCTCTCTCTCTCTCTCTCTCTCTCTCTCTCTCTCTCTCCCCTTCTCTCCCTCTCTCCATCTGTCTCCTGATTTTTCTTCTTTCCATTCATCTGTTCATACTACCAACTCTGTTGTAACCATTTCAGAAAAATAGATATGTGTATATGTTTTTTCATTTTTTATCCATGATTATCAATTTTATTAATAAAAAGTAAAGGCAGGAGCAGCAGATGATTACTGTGTATGCGCGCCTGTGAGTGCATCCTGTGTTTACTAGGCAGTCCACTCCTCCATTCATTCCTCCTCCTCCCTCCCTCCTTCCATCCCTCGCTCCTTGTCCTCTCTGTGGTTCAATGTCAGTGGATGCAGGGACATCAGCTCTGGCTCTGCGCTAAAGGGCTGCGCGCGCATTGGCCACTCCATTACTGAATCCATTTTCCATCGACGCGCGCCTCATTTCAATTCCCGCGTGCAACCATGTGCATGTGTGTTTTGAAAGTGAATGCGCGCGTGCGAGGGCGTGCTCGTCTGCTTACAGTGGGTGCATTTTCATTTCTTCTCAATGACTTTCCATTCTTAGAATCAATTCTTCTCCAGAATGGGAGGGGAGAGAAGAGAGAGGGAATGAAAAGAGGGAAAGAGGCAGACCGAAGGAGAGAGGAAGATGTAGGGATGGTGGAGGAGGGATAAGTGATATCCCATCATCTCCCTGCTCTGGCTGTCTGGCATTCGGAGCCACACACTGGCTCTTAAACACACTCCCATTAAACTAAGTGCAATAATAAATACAGCAGGAGCGCCGTGGAATTATTCATCTGCTCCCAGTCTGGAGAAAGAGAGAGACAAGAGAGAAAGAATGAGACGGAGTGAGGGAGGTAGCTAGAGAAAGAGAGACAGAGAAAGAAAGAAAGAAAGAAAGAAAGAAAGAAAGAAAGAAAGAAAGAAAGAAAAGAGGAAGGGAGATTGAGGGAAAGAGAGAGAGAAACACACAGGGGGAGGAGGGCGGAAGAGAAAGAGAGAGACAAGAGAGAAAGAATGAGACAGAATGAGGGAGGTAGCTAGAGAGAGAGAGACAAGAGAGAAGGAAAGAGACGGAGTGAGGGAAGTAGCTAGAGAAAGAGAGACAGAAAGAAAGAAAGAAAGAAAGAAAGAAAGAAAAGAGAAAGGGAGATTGAGGGAAAGAGAGAGAGAGAGAGAGAGAGAGAAACAGACAGGGGGAGGAGGGAGGAAGAGAAAGAGAGAGACAGGAGAGAAAGAATGAGACAGAGTGAGGGAGGTAGCTAGAGAAAGAAAGAAAGAAAGAAAGAAAGAAAGAAAGAAAGAAAGGAAAAGAGGAAGGGAGAGTAAGCAAAAGGAAGAAAGGAAAGGGAGAGATATAGATGGGGACAGTGAAATAAAGAGATGGGGGAGAGAGAGACAGAACAGAGAATGATAGAGAATCAGACAAAAAAGATGGAGAAAGAGAGGTACAGAAAAAGAAAGGGAGGAAGAGATAAAACAAACATGAGAGAGAGAGAGGCGAAAGAGAGAGGGAGAGAGAGAGAGAGAGAAACACCTGGGATAGAAAATGAGGTTACGAAGGAGGCTACACTGTCTCACGGCAATAAAAAATTAAGCCAAGCAAGGTCTTTGGCTCAGATGAAATTTTCCCCACCAAATAGAGGCCCAACAAAATAGTAAAATACTGCAAAATTAATAACTCTGTTTTCAGAGAGAGACAACTGCAGTAAATAAAGGAGAAACTTGAGGTACTAAACTGTCACTGGGGTGGTACCCCTCTTGTCACTGGGGTGGTTCCCTCAAGGGTACATCTCAGTACCTTTAGTCAGGGAACATAATTGTACCCCGTCTCGTCTCCAGGCTTTTTATTTTATTGTTCTGTTTTAGACCATTAGGTTATGAAAAGGTACAAATAGGTACTTTTCAACTGGGGAGAACTTATTTAAGGTTCAGAGTTGGACCTTAAAACCTCTGTTGTAGCTTTTAGGGAACATTTACATTGTTTGTACCTTGATGAACGAAAAATGTACCTGCACAGAACCTTTATTACTAACAGTGTATGGCTACAGTAAGATATTCAGCTTCTAGTAGTAGTGTTAGATGTTTTGTTTCTTTCTGCATTCACCAGCTAATGACACCAAAAAGAACTTTTATAATATTACACAACGAAAATCCACCCCAAAGCAGCTTTTCCAGAGTTCCTCCCACCTTCAAGATACATCATCAGAAGGGGAGTTTCCTAATCTTTAAACTGGAAAATCTCCCTCTGGAGACTACTGCAGCACCACTGTTTTTCATCACATTTTTCATTTTGTCTGGAGTGTCTCTTTAAGTAAATAGTGGAACTTTATTTGCAATAGCCTCAACAAAATGCTCTCTGAGCTGCTTATCAGTCAAGTTCAGTGGTGAAGAGGTATTTTGACTCATCATTCCTCTATACAGAACTGCCTCAGGTCATGTATATACTGATGGATCCATATTGCAGTTGAACAGATTTCTGTTCACATAGTTTTTTTGTAATAGCAGAACAGGTCAACCTCCCCTTGACCTGAACTGATTGGAACACCTGTCCTCAATTACCCTCTCTTCAAGAGGTCATTTTCTAGAAGTTCATATTGTTTTTCCATAAATGCAGCATGAATTTGTGGTATTAGGACTGCTATGCCAAAATGTGGAGCTAATTTTCCCATTTTTCCCACCTTAATATTGCACTGCTGTATGTTTCACCGTTTACATGCTTTTAACTGTAATTTGCTTTAGGGAAGAGCATCTGCTGAATGACAAAATGAAGGGTAATTTTCACATACAGCCCATTTAGCTCAAACAATTCTGTTATCCTGCCCCTTGAAATGGCCTACAGCAAAGCTGACTCTATAACAAAGTAATCAATACCAGTCTCAGGCCTAATGACTATTCTGCAATACAGTATAAATAAACAAGGCCATAGTGTGGTCAGTAGCAGAGTAGGGGTTAATTACAGGAACAGCTAGAGGTTAATGTGGCTCTTCAGCACTAAGAATGATAGAACACCCAGTGTGAATTTGCTGATAACACGAACAAGCCTTAACTCAGATATGAGGTCGCAGTTAAATATGATTTACTGCTGTACTATGTAATACATTCTACTAAGACCAGAAAACAGCCAAATGTGTATTATATCATATTTCAAAATGCCTCTACAGAATTTTAAATGGAGGCTTAAAAAGTTTACATTAAAAGTTAGGAATGTGAAAAGGAAAGAAACAGATGCGAAACAAACATGCAGTGAACAAGCATACAACAGGTTTGATGGCTGATACATCGAAAGAAAAGGCTGGCTGGTTAGGAAGTGCAAAAATGTTTTCAAGCACTAATTTTATTTTTAAAGAAGGTTATCCTGAGCACTCAGTTTCTAGGTGCCCGTGTCCTGCATTGACAAGTTTTACACAAGCTTTGCAACTCAAAGAATTGTGCTGTAATGGACTACATAAGAAAGTTATTTAGCATATATGCTAGCACATTGTACATTTAGTTAAACTTGAAGACTTTAACCAGTCTTAGCAGGCTTAGTTACATACCTGTCACATGTTCCCCAGACACTTTCCTTCCCTCTCTGCCCCTGCCTTGTCACCTCTCATTCCACCCCCTTGTTATTCAGTTTACCTGTGTCTTGTTTGCAACCTCACCAAGTTATCTATCTCAGGCGTTTCTTGTTGTTTTTTCCTAGTATATATACCCTTTGTCATTGTCTTGTGTTTTGCAGGGCACTGTTTGTTCTGGGGCCAAAAACTTTCCCTGTTTCCCTGTAATAACTTTCTCTGTCAACCAGGCTGAAACTCAAATGGCTCCCTTGTTCCTATGCTATGTTATGAAAGTTATGAAAAGTTAAAATCTGGCTTTAACACCCAAATAGTGCATTATTTGTGCAGTATTGAACTGTACACACATAGCTGAATTCCAAATTGATATTTCTCAAACCTATTATATAATGAAAATTACAACCCCCAACTCCAAAATGTTGGGACACTGTGTAAAATGTAAATAAATGTAAATAAAAACAGAATGCAGTGATTTGCAAATCTCATAGACTCGTATTTTATTCACAATAAAACATAGAATACATATCAGATGTTGAAAGACATCTTACCACTTTATAAAAAACATTAACTCATTTAGAACTTGATGGCAGCAATGCATCTCAAAAAAGTTGGGATAGGGACAACAAAAGGCTGGAAAAGTAAGTGGTACTAATAAAAAACAGCTGGAGGAGCAATTTGTAACTAACTCACATGACTCAGTACAAAAAGAGCATTTTAGAGAGGCAGAGAAAAACTGCATCTAAAAGTTGTGGAACAATTTCAGAAAAATGTTCCTCAGTGTAAAATTGCGAAGACTTTGGAAATCCCACCATCTACAGTACCTAATATCATCAAAAGATTCGGAAAATCTGGAGGAATCCCTGTATGCAAGGGACAAGGCCAACAGTCAATATTGGATGCTCCTGATCTTCGGGCCCTGCATTAAAAACAGGCATGACGGGAATCTGTACTGGAAATCACTGCATGGGCTCAGGAAGACTTCCAGAAATCATTGTCTGTGAACACAGTTTGCTGTGCAATCCATAAATGCAAGTTAAATCTGTATCATGCAAAGAAGAAGCCATATGTGAACACAATCCAGAAACGCTGCTGTCTTCTCTGAGCCAAAGCTCATTTAAAATTGACTGAGGCAAAATGGAAAACAGTTCTGTGGTCAAATCAAAAATTGAAATTCTTTTTAAAAACCACAGACACCGTGTCCTGTGGACTCAAGAGGAGAGGGACCATCCAGCTTGTTATCAGTGCACAGTTCAAAAGTCTGCATCACTGATGGTATGGGGTTGCATTAGTGCCTATGGCGTGGGCAGTTTACACATCTGGAAAGGTACTATCAATGCTGAGCAGTATATAGAGGTTTTAGAACAGCATATGTTCCCATCCAGACAACGTCTCTTTCAGGGAAGGCCTTGCATATTTCAGCAAGACAATGCCAAACCACATACTGCATCCATCACAACAGCATGGCTTCGCAGAAGAAGAGTCCAGGTGCTGAACTGGCCTGCCTGCAGTCCAGACCTTTCACCAATTGGCGCGTCATGAAATGAAAAACCAGTTTCTAAGTGCCCAGATCATGCACTGACAAGTTTTACACAAGCTTAGCAATTCGAAGAATTGTGCTGTAATAGACTACATGAGAACGTTATTTAGCACATATGCTAGCAGATTGTACATTTAGTTAAACTTAAAGACTGAACCACACTTAGCTGGCTTGGATCTATACCTGTCGTAGTTTTCCCAGACACTTTCCTTCACTCTCTTAGAAATATTATTCACGGACATATTGTGCAGGAAGGAGTATTTTAATTCCTATGTAGCGCACTATGTAGGGAGTAAGGAGCCATTTGAGATTCAGCCCCAGGTTTAGATACTCAAGCTATGATTAATCCACTGCCACTGTGTTAATGCTTACTGGAGTAATTATTGCTTTATATTCTTTTTTTGCCCATCTCCCCATAATTTTCTCCCCAGTTTTCTCCACAATTTAGTCATGTCTAATTCCACTCACTAGCCTGGTCTCCCTTAATTACTGTCACACATTCAACGGCCTCCAGCAAGGAACCGGACTTCATCTCCCAGACTCCTCTGGGGGATCACATGACGGAGCAACTTCCCTCTGACTCAGACTCAGACATGGACTCCATTTCCCACAATACAGTGGGGACTCGCGTGACTTCGAACTCCCGCTCGCGCACCAATCAGCGCTCTGCATCTCCAGAATACTAACTGGTTTCACCTGTGTTTCTATTCACATGACTAGTTAGTTTACTTTAAAAGCCCGGGCTTCAGATAGGTTAAGTGCGAAGTATTGTATCACTTTGATCTACTGAGCGTTTGTATATTCTTGCCTGTTTTTCCGTTTATTGACCACCATTTTGTATCTTCAACTTTGCCTTTTGCCTTACCCCTTTTTGTGCCTTTGCCTATTTGGACTGACCTGTGTTTTTGACCTCCTTGCCTGTTTTTGTGACCTCGTTTTTGCTCTGCCCTTCTGCTTTGTGATTATATTGGTCATTCTTCTTACATCCGCAAGCGTCTGTATTCTGTTGACTCCTGACAATTACATGATACTACCATTGCTAGGAGGGTGAAAGCTGGCACATGCTTCCTCTGAGCCACCTCATCTTTTTGAACTGCCGATGTGTGTCAAAATAATGCAACATAATTGGACAGCTCAGCACGCTTGAAGAAGAACGATAACTGCCAGCTCTGTTACATCAGCCAACGTTGGCTAGCATTGTGCTGAATGACGGAGGGGAGATGGAGGACTATCACACATACAGCTGTGCTGTCCTGGACTCCTGGTTAGGGATGGTTTTAGCATCACTGGGGATTGAACTCATGATCACCTGATGGTGGGGCCAACACTTAGGCAGTTGCACCTGTCCGAGGTGTTTCCTGCCTTCCACCCAATGAACGCTGGGATAAGCTCCAGCAACCCCACGACCCAGGAGGATAAGCAGCTTAGATAATGTATGTGTGTCAGTGATGATAGAAAATCCAAGGTTAGAACAAACCAGTGTTGAAGTGGGTAATCAGAAGAGTCGGAAGAATTCCCCGTGGGCTCGGAGCATTTTGGGTCAGTTACTGTGAGCTAATGTAAAAACTCAAGCACAGAAGCACAAAAACACTCAGACAAAGTGTACATGTTACATCCAAGAGTAAATCTGTAATAATTTAGGTGTTAAACCAGCAACCAGCAACCTTAAGTTGTACAGCCTTGGTTTTCTAATTGTAACTTAGTCTCGTACAGTGGATAGAGATATGTCATTTTAAGGTAGCTGGTATGTGGGGTCTCTATGGTAACTGACTGATGAAATGCTCCTGAATTAGCCTATACTAACATTCTGTTAAACTATATGTGCCTAGCAGTTGAAATCCTTTACATAATCATCCCCTAAGTAAGCACTGACTTAAGATGTATATTTGTGGAGATCATTGATTTGACAGCATAAAAAAAGATGCTATTTTTGCCAATATTACTCATAAGGAGATTTTATGCTAAGAAAGGAAGACTATTTTAAGCACAGCTGAGGTAAATCAAATGCAAGAAGGATTATCTTGAGAAAATCCATGTCATGAGTGATTGACTAAATCTTTTGGGTTCAGCAGAGGTTGTTCAGTCCATTTTTGTCATTGGCATTCACTGTCCCTTTCTGACAGTTTGACTAACAGAGGGCCAATAAGTGTTTAATAGATAGACTGTATAGTTCAGAGGTCAGAGATATTGTGAATTACACACATACAACGTAATCTGTGTAGCCGGCGCTATCATGACTTCTCCTCCAGAGTGTGGATCGGCACCCACCAGCACCTGATTCATATTCAAGCCACAGCTGGACCCTGTTGTGGTTTAATGTGGTTTAAGCGAGGAAATTGAATGTCTGGGAAAAGACGCTTAATGCAGTTTACAGGCTAATGTGGCGTGAAGCCACTGTTTGTAAACACAGTTAGATTGTGTGCGGTCCCCAGAGGTATTGGTAGCGTTAGCATTAGACACGGTATTGACTAGAACATGCTTGGAAGCTGCTATTGGGGGTCTGTCCTGCCCCTGGGTCAAACTAATGTGGTGGTAGAGTGGACAATGCTTATTCAGGTGAAACTGCATGCAAACGCATATACACATGCCAGCCATATGGGAGGATATTATAGAGAATGTTCCTTAAAGGAATCCATTTTTCAACCTGCTTCAACTTTACGATCAATTACAAAACATATTTCATATTTCCCTGTACAGAAAAAACATTGGCATAAAAATCATAATAAAAGTATAATAAAGGTCAATGGGCAGGTGATGAAGCAACTGGCCCAGTGGTTTCTATTATAAATGCAGCTTGAGTCAACAGATTTTCTGTTCTTTTCTAAGTACTTAATACAAAAATATTTGGTGTTGTCAAAAATAATGACACACAACTCAAAGTATTATGGAGTCCACTCTGAACCTTGACTCCGATGGAGGTGACTCCTCAATTCCATTTAATTTTAACCAAGATAGCATTGATAAAGGCATATAATGGAAAGTAAACAGTAAATTATGTAATCAAAATCATAATGATATAATGCTAATTTGGTAATTATACCAATCAACTCTTTTGGAGTTGACTCTCCATACTGTTCCAGTCATTCCAAAGCAAAGGGAATTTTTCCGCCACTGTATGTTAAATCAGTAGCTAATGCTGGAGCTAACAGTGATAGATGAGGGGCAGTTGTCATCTTCTGCAGGAGGTAAATTATTTTCTGCTCAGGATGATGTGGAAACATCTTGGCTTATTGAAGTAACATAAAAAATGTAAGAAATATATTTTCTGTAGCAATCAAGGTCAGCTTAGCTGCAATATGTCACACATGTGTCACATTAAGGCTTGTGTTTTGTATTAGGGTAAAATAATATCCAATAACAGGACACTACACTGAAGGGTTTAGAGCATTTGGCTCAAATAATACACAGAAACACTTCAGGTAGATCTGACTAGTATGCATGCGCATTTCTCCGCAACAGCAGAGGACTTTTCCCACTTGCGGCTTTTCCTGCAAGCCGACTGGCTATTTGTATTAAAGAGCAGGACTTTCCCTGTAATCAGATGCTATGTTGAACATTATGAACATTCCCATTCATTTTTCAACCAGTGAACTTTGTCCTCTTCCTTTATAATATCTCTGGTGTTAATCACTGACTAAAATGCTCAGCAGGTTGCCGGGCTAAACTCTAAGATGTACAGCTGTATGCCAAAGTTTGGGCACACCTGATAAAATTATGTATGTTAATTTTCTAAGTGAAAAGAAGTTAACACACCCTCTACAAAGAACATCTGTCTGCACATTTTAATGCACAATTACTGTTTATTTGCTGAATTTCACATATTGGCAAAAAGACAAAACATAAAATGTGGCCTGTGTAACAGCAACAACAACTTATTTGCAACAAATGTCTCTCCTACCAAGAGCGTTCTGCATGGCCACGCCTCCCTCGCTCCTACAGCAGTGTGAGCCAGTAGTGGGATGCTACAATATGATGTTAAATTTTGCCCTAAACTGTGCACATATTATCACTAAAAAATCAACAAAACATTCATGGTAATCAACATATGATATACATGCAGCCAGAGATTCGGCTGGAAAAATGCCGGAGCATTCCATAAAGGCCAGTCTATATTCAGCTACTTCTTGTGTTGTTTTCTTGGTTTTCCATCCCTCATCTTTCTCTCTTTGTTCTTAACTTCACTGAAGCTATTCCACATCAAAGATTCAGCAGCATGACCAATTTCCGGCAAAGCCTCGAATTCCCTCCTGACACACAGTGTAATTAAAAATTTAATTTAATTAATACCAACCAAAGTAGGGAGGGAGGAAGAGAGACGGATATCTTTGAACTGTTGATCAGACAGAATTTGTTGAGTTTGTGCGATGCTTCAATAAAGAGTGTGCATGTGTTTTCTTGCAGTGGGTGCGGGTGAGGATGCCATTCCTGGGCTCTTCCTGGATGATGAGGAGCAGAGTTTGTGTGTTTGTGTGAGCGTGTGAATGTGTAGGCTCGTCTTTTCTCAGCGGCAGGGCTGTGGAAGTAACAGAAGGTGGAGGATGACTCCTCGTTGCTGTCTCAGCACTGCCTGCTCCCTCCAGAGAATAATAAAGTTTAAAATCACCCTAACACAAGCCAGGACCAGCAAGCTCCACATAAAACAGAACAGGCAGCAGCCAGAGAATCAAGCTCAGATTCACACCTATCTGGATATCAGTGCTAAGGGTTCATGTCCTGCTTTTGGCTTACTTTCCTTGAGGTTCACACACTGGGGAAACATCAGTGGGGGTGTAGGGGACATTTCCTTCCCAACTTTTGAAATTATGCAAGACAATTCTGGGGGTCACAGGATTGTTGTTGAGAAAAAGGACATAGCTGAGATGCAAATCAATCACACTTTAATCCTCTAATGAAAGTCAAAATAGAGTTTGTTGTTTTGTTTGGTCAGAAGGGACCAAACGAAAGAAGCACTCACTTGCCCTGTAATAGTTATCAACACTTGCATTATAATTGTGTGTTGAATTTTGATAAAATACTTATAACAACATGTAGATCATACAAAAAATTCTGCTAACAGAATAGTAACAATAGTAATAGTAATAGAATTGTAATAGGCAGCAAAATTTTATCTCTGTACTGAATATTTAAAATATTATTACTGTTAATAACAATATTTGTTTTTGAATTGTAATACTGACATATAAAGCATGAGACAACCCCCACCCCAACCCTGACATCCCATAATGAATTTAAAACAGGCTGTTTTTGCAGTTTACTTTCTATAAAGGGACTGTATGGACTGAGATGTAAATAGTGTTTTGAAACTTGTTAGCATGCTACATCAAACTCTTATACAAGGAAGTTTTGTTTTTTTTATACTGGCTGTTTAAATGTCAAGTGTTCTCAGATCCGCAAATTGCAGGTTGTAGTTGCATGTACAAATTATAAAATTATTTTAATGTGGTGCCAGTACTGTACATCTTAAAGCTACACTGTGTAAGATTTTTTTGTTAAACTTGAAAGAAGTAGTACTAAATTATGGTGTGTGTGTGTGTGTGTGTGTGTGTGTATGTGTGTATGTGTGTGTGTGTGTGCGTGCTGGTGCCACACTGTAAAGCCTGAAATAACAATCTAAAAGTCAGTGGTGTCAAGTTTTCGGACCACGTCGTACGTCTTTATATATTAACATCACAGACACAGGCTGAAAAGAGAAGAAAAGATCTGGCTTGATGTTTAGGTCTCAAAAGCAAAGTGGACATTAGAACACTAGATTCATTCATTCATTTACATCCTTACGTCCTACACCAAGTTTTGACTGAGTTGTCCTTTGATACTCTTCCGATGCCTTCACAGTCAGACTGATCCAATCGAGGAAGTATACCAAACACAACCAACAATACAAAAAGTTCTTCTGCACGTTGTATTCAATTACACATTTCCACCAAATCCCCAAAATCTAACATAGTGTAGCTGTAGTCAAGAATGATGAACTATAGACGACTTTAGAATGACAGAGAAAGTTATAACATTGAGATGGAAGTTCCAATTTAAAATGTTGATATGAAAATTCATAATAAAATTAATATCTAAAATACCTCACATTTAAAAAAGTGATTATCAAATTTTGAAGATGACAAATATTTACTGTATGCAGTATAATTACATAGTGAACTGTTTTGAATGCTGATCAGAAACGTTCATGTACAGACCAATATTTAAATAATCTACTTTGGGTTAGTATAGAAAAAATTGGTAGAAAACAGTTTTAAAAAAATTAACAAATGTGTTTGTGGTCTGAAGAGAGCAAACGCAGGAGAAGGAGAAGACATTGTGTGGAGAGAGTGAGTGAGAAGGAGAGAAAGCAGCAGCACTGCGGTGCATCCCAGGCCAGGCAGAGCCTTCGATCAATAAGCTTTAATTGCATTCGCCATTTAAAATGATGCACATCATCACAATCATCACTCGTGTCTTACACTTCATTCTTATCTTATCTGACATCATATGACCTCCGACCTCGCTATCAGGACTTTGCAGCTAAGGCGTTCTTGGCAAGGCTTAATTGGACAATATAAGAAAGGTGAGTGTTTTTATCCCGAATAAACACACAGACACACAAAGGCACCAAAAAAAAAAGTAATAGTGGCAGAACGTGCCACAGGGGAGCCTGACTAGAGGACAATGATTAATATCTCCAACAACCCTCTTCTTATAAAAAAGGAAAGGATTTGGAAAGGGCTGAAGCACCAGTCCCACAAAACATGATGACAACTCTGAAACAATGATAGCAAACCAAAGCAGGAAACTGTGGGCATATGAGAGAGAGAGAGAGAGAGAGAGAGAGAGAGAGAGAGAGAGAGAGAGAGAGAGAGAGAGAGAGAGAAGAGAGAGAGAGAGATTAACGAACCCATATAAGGAACAATAAAACAGTTATAGCAGGCTGTGAGGGTGGGAAAGCCTTTGTCTGTTAGATGGTAAACAACTTAAGGAATGCACAAGAGCAAAAACCATTCTCCTTTATTCTGCCCCAGAAACTATTAATACTCATGCATCTCTAATGGAGATAAATGTGAAGAGGCAACAGAGCAGGAGAGAGAGAGAGAGAGAGAGAGAGAGACAGAGAGAGAGCGGGAGACACACAGAGAGAGAGGGAGAGAGAGAGAGAGAGAGAGAGAGAGAGAGATATGAGTGTGACACTGTACATGAGGAGGGGAACTGGAGACAAGAATGAGAGATGGATGGTTGGAGGAGTGCAAGAAAGGAGTGTTGACCTGGAGGAGAAAGAAAACTAGCACAGCTAAATGATGAAAACACAGCCATGATGGATCCGCACACCCATAGGCCAAACATGTGCGCACATACATACGCACACACAGTAAATGAATGGAAGCCCACTTTTACTGCTGCAGTAAGCGATATTGGCATTTTGCCACAAGTAAAAGCTTAAAAAATACAGATGTGATATTCAGCTTCCTACCAGTAACATTACATATTTAGCTTCCTTCTGCATCAGCCCACCTTCCTGTATTCACCTTTTTTCAAATGTTCCTCCCACCTTCAAGAGACATCATCAGGGGGGGTTTTCCTAATCTTTAAACCAGGAAATCTCTCCCTAGAGACTAGCATAGTACCACTGGAGGATGCAAGTACAACAAATGTAGCAATGGCTACATTCCTATTTTGGCTGAAGTGTCCCTTTAAGCTGTAGTACAAGACATGAGTGTGTTCAGCTCTGTTTGGTTGTTTCGGGAAAGCAGTAGCCTATTTAACCTGTGCCAAGTTACAGAGCTTTTTATTGTCGTTTAACACGACCGTCTTCTCTCTAGAGCTCAGAATGATCAGTGTGTTGGGAGCTGAAACTGAACAACAGAGCAGACATGCTGAGAGCCCTCATGAGCTCTGGACAGCTAGGCACTCGGGCACCAAGCTGCACCTGCAGCGGACAATAATAAACAGCACAGCAGGTGGCATCATCTATGTGGACAGACAAAAGTTCAGCCTGAAATACATCTAGTACATCTAGTACTCATTTACACTGTATTACATCCAGGGCTCATAAATGAAAAAAAAATATCAATCAATTTGGTGAGCCATACCAACATTTTTGTTGGTTACCATTGATTAATCTAAACACTCCATCCAATTACAGGCTGGTTTCTTTTTTCTTTTTCTCAACATTCAAGATTGTATATTACCTGCAAAATCTTTTCCTCTGTTCATATTGCTTGTGTTATTGTTCGCTATCCGGTGTCACCCAGAGGAGGATGGGTTCCCCTTTTGAGTCTGGGTTCCTCTCAAGGTTTCTTCCTCTTGATCTTTTTTCAAGTTTTTTCTTGAGACTTGCTCATTGGGGCTTAGACTTTTATGTGACAACACCTGTTGTAAAACTACTATTTAAATAGACTTTAACTTGACTCTTGTGTTCCAATGGCCACATAACTTCGGGTTAGTTATGGGTGTTATGATTAAATAAGCACAAGAGTTAGTAAATTACCCCATTTGAAAATGCATAAATATGCTAGCTGGTTTCGATGTTTTCATTCATCTGTGTTCTCTCACTACAATACCCAGAATGCATTATGCAAATACATCATACAGCCATCGGGAATCCCTGTGTTGTCAACTACTGCTGACTGCTAGCCTAGCCACTGATCTATAAGCTAATAAATACAACAGGCCAATTGTTAGAATGTTACACAATATACCATAATGTACCATACCATAACATCAGCACATACAATACCACCTTTACTGCAAATCATTATATCTAGTGATCCTCACAGTAAAATTTCAAGTGCTGAATTAAACATATTCAAAATAAGTGAATAAATGCAGTGTCTGCATGGCTCGCAGGCAGAGTAAATCTCTGCATGTTGTGCTCATGTCCTTGAGGAAGTGTGAATGACCTCAGAATAATAAGGTAAGGTTACAGAGTGGCCTGTTTCCCCAGCTCTGCCTGAGGTTCAGCCCAGCCTTGGCCCACTTTTACTCTGCCTAGGACAGGAAATACAGCAGACACACCAGACACGGGGAATCACAAAGGCACAAAACAAAGGGCACATACCAGAGAAAACCCTCGCTTTTCAAAATAAAAGAGTTTGATGTAAACACTGTAAAGGTTTCAGCCATAGTCCTTAAGCCCTCATATTAAAACTAAACAGAAGAAACAGGGCAGCAAATTAGAACGAAGGTCATTTACATAAAACACTCTTAAAGGCACAGTAACAATGAGAGATAAAGAGCAGTTGGAACATGGTCATTAGGCCTGTCACGATCATGGCACTCTAGCTGACAACTAAGTACCATGTAATTAATTGCAATTAACAATTTATTTCTTAATTTAATCCTTTTTGGAAAGACAGCTGAATTGTATTGACGTACAAGCCTAAAATGGCCAAACTGGCTGATTAGCTATTTTGCTTCCTAGCTTTTGATACTTAGGAGCTCCCAACTGAAGACACAGCTTGAGCCCAGATAAACAGAAGGTGTTACAGCAACTGTCAAAAGGTGAAAGCTTTGTTGTTTTTCGTAAGAACCATTGCGTGTCTTAACAAATGAGTTTTCTGCTTTCTTTTGTATTTACCTCAACTGATGAAATGTTCATAAGTAAACAAGTAACGGAGCAGGTTCACTCTCAGTTCACATCCTGTTTGTTGTGACATAAAAACATAACGTGAAACCTAACAAATGTGCAAAATCACTGCAGTCAGCTTAAACAACTGAGATGATGTAACAACGGTCAAATAAAAATGGGGAAAAATAAAAGAAGCACAGGATGAGCACAATATGAGCCCTTTAAATGCACTAAATAGGCAAGGTAAATCCAACCTTTCTTTCCTGCTCTCTGTGCAGCACAGTGGAATACTAATTACCTGCACTAACAGAAGCTTTTGAGTGAGTTCTGGAGAAAAGGGTTCAGGGAAAGTGCAGCTGAGCTCCTGTTTCAGTGCTTTGTTACAAAATACACGCTGAATGCAGAATGTGGTGGAACAATGTCTGTCTGTATTTACAGTGTATTCATTCAGGCTGTGTTTATTAGGGGGACTGTATGTCCCTCTGTGGCCCAGCAGAGGCAGCTGTTCTGGGGGAGAATTCCCTCTCCGGCCCTTCTGTACACCTCCAGTGGAGCTACAGACACTGCATAAAGGAATATTTTCCAACCTAATCTCGATCTGTTTATGCATCATATAGTCCAGTACCACAGACAATCATTTTGACGCATATCTCTGTGCTTAGTGAAAGAACAGACTAGGTTATTTTTTTAAATATAACATTACACTATATTGTGTTAATGAAATGCTTCAAAAATACAGTTTTAAAGGAAAATAAGAATAATATATAGTACATAAGTGTTTGCTCTCTCCTCAGGTATGGGGGTGGGCTAGGTTAACATTCTGATGGGCTGATAGGCCACATTTTGGGCAGCCCAGAGATAGAGATTAGGTTGAAAATGCTGCCGTATCCCTTTAAAGGCTTGCAGCTTATGGAGGGACAGAACAGAGTGCATTTACTGTGGTGTCCTCACAAGTTAAAAAAGCAGATGACCCCTGTTTAGCCTCGAGCGGCATGAGTCAGGATAACCTTATGTAATGTCCAGCAGTGGTGGGGTTGCTATGACGATGACTGACAAGCAAGACACACTGGGTGTAGGTGTCACTTTGGGGGTGATCTCATGTGCTGGACATGTAATTCTCTTAATGAAAAAGGACAGATTGTCTTGGTGTATGCGTGCGCGTGTGCAGTAAGTGTGAATGAGTGAGACAGAAACTTCCAACTCCTAATCTCATTTCTCACAAGCTTTGGCAGCCTCAGCACTCGGCTCCCCTCTGTCCATTTAATTTTGAGTGCAAGTCTGTGGTGGCAGTGTTCATTTCTCTTCCAAACTTTTTCGAAGTGTTAGAGGAAGCAGAAAATCTACTAGTTACAGACCAGCCAGTGTGGGCATGAGGACAGCAGCCTGGATAGGCAAAAGGTACAAGACTGTGCAAAAGTTAGAGACCACCCTCCATTTATTTTATTTCCAATCAAAAAGGTCAGGAGTACAAGTTCATTTTTCAGTGGCAGGAAAAAAGTAGAAAGCATATATAACAGAAAATTATACAGAAGTTTGTGAACAACCAAATATCACATTTTTGTAGCCCTTAGTGTGTCCACCCTTTGCCTTTTTACCAGCTTCCATTCCTTTCAGGAGACTTGCTTTTAGTTTTTCTAAGAAATCTGGAGGGAGATTTTTCAACACCTCCATGGCTTAATCATGGAAGTTGGTTGCATGTTTTGCTTCTCACAATCAAAGTAATCCCAAACACATTCAATGACGTTGAGGTCTGGGCTCTGGGGTGACCAGTCCACTGTTCTGAGAACACCAGCTACTCATCCTTTCAGACTCATACTGTTGTCTTCTCACAGTGGAAGGATGGACAGAAGCACCTGTGGATTTTTTCCAGCTCTGACGCAAAAGTGGAGCTTAATCTTCTCCTACCTCTCAAAGATGAAAGCTTAAAGTGCTGTTTGTCAACTGTCATCTGATGGTGACGGTTTTGGTGTTGAATGTTTTTAGGAGTCCTATTTTCTCTATATCATCTAGAAAACACCATTTTTTTCCCTTATTTTCCTTTGACGTTCCCCTTCCTTATCCAAGTGGATTATTTTATATCTAATCACCTCAAAATTTCTTCTGAATAAATGAAACAATTGTGTTTAATGGGTGTTTTGACAGGATATTAAATAAATGAAGGGTGTCTAACTTTTGCACAGTACTGTTGGTGTTTTTAAAGGAGGTATATAAAAATCTATCTTTTAAGAGAGATTAACGTGTGGTAGGTTTGAGTGTGTTTGCGGCTGTAACACAAAGCAAGAGAAGGGAATGTGTGGTATGACAGGATACAAACTGCAGGTTTGGGGTTAAAAAAAATCCTTTCCTCTGGTTCCTGTCTAACCTTTGCTTAGGCTTTTATCACCACCGTGACTATCGGGGCAAAGCAGGCTGCAGTACAGAAGAGGCAGTGTGCTGTACCACAGCGCCCTCTGTTGGGCTTCGACCAGCACTATAGCTGGTGCTCAAGCATGAAGCTTTCTTTATATTTAAAGTACAGGTAATTTATAAGAATAAAATAAAACAAAATATCAAACTGAAATATGGACCATTATGTAGACTAATTAGGTGACTGACCACACTCACTTCATGATATAATGTTTTATTTCATGCTACGACCGACAGCATCGCACATGATCTTAAAGATAAATAACAAATCAACTGAAATGCCTTTGGAAACGAATAACAGCAAAATGCACAAAAAGAAAAAAAAAATCTGGCATGAGAAAAATACAGGACAGAAATTTCTTGTGTCACTGCACAGTTTAACAGCTTGTTTCACGTCTAGGTTCATTCATATACACTTTAATTTAGAGGTAAAACATGTTTACATTCATTATCTTTCCTCATTCCATTACACTGTAACTACAAAACAGCTTTGTGCTGTCACTTTAGGAACTGCCTAGGGGCCTGCCTGTCTAGCTGTGATAGCACTGCTACCTTGCAATTTCGGGATAATATAGTTTAAAAAACACTGCAACACAAATTGTCAGGAGAATAATGGCTGTGCTTTGGTTTTTATAAAGTTATCACATCTAAAAATGTGGCCATTAGAATATACTGTTATCCCCTGAGGCAGACACTCATCGATTTTTGCCACTGAAATCATTTTCCTCCATATGAAATGCTCTTGGTAATTACCTCAGACAGGGCAGGGGCTAATATCTCACTGAAACAGATAAGCTCCTGACAGATATGGTGAAATTGCATAGGACGATTGTTCATCTAATTTTAGGCATTGTGCGGTACAGTGATCATAATCAATGAGTAGAACATACATATATATTACTGTTCCAAAGACGATATAAATATTGATTCAAACATTTTACATGATTCAAGCCCATTAAAACAGGCTGTTTAAGGTACCCAGTGTCGAGCTTAAGCATTCATCCATCATATTCTGTAGTTTTTCACCAAGAGATCATTCAGACATTAAATCTAACCTCACTCTTTGGCTTCTTTTCCGCAACACGATTGTTATACTGTCGAGTTCTAGTGTACGAAGTTGCCATGCAGTCATGGCCATGTTTTGTACCTTCAGCATTTTCAGTAGTACCCCATCTTTCAAGTGCATGACACAAACCTAACAAATCTATCACACTTAGAGCAATTTACAGCCAATTTGGAAAAAAAAAATGACATAAAACAACTGTCCAGGCCCATTTTATAACCATTTTCACTCAGCCAAAGGCCTTATCTGAGCCTGACTGCTCTGCTTACTGCATTCATTTACAAAGAAAAGAACTGTTTTGGGTTAGGTAGAGTGTAGAACTCACACCAAGGGAAATGCACTACAGTTCAGTCTCTGATGTGGAGAGAGAGAGGGAGAGATGGATAAAAGAGAGAGAAAAAAGGATAAATTAGACACACAGAGAGAGGTAGAGACAGACAGAAAGAGAGAAGCAGCTGTCTGGACTCCCAGGAGCTCCATCCGTTCTGACTAATCTGCCAATGGAGACTGCTGCTGGCTCTCTCACTCTATCCATCCCTCCATCCCACAGCTACCAGTGCACATCTGTGGGAGAAAGATAGGAACTGACTCGCACCCAAGACAATTTCTCTGAAGATGCTTCATGTGACATCATTGTGGTGCTGTGTAACATTTTCGCTGTCCATCCTTTTCTTTCTCTCTACCCATCTCTGAATCTCTGTTGAAAGAAACTGCCGTTTTCCAGCGATTAGCAAAACAAGCCAGCCTAGCTGAGGAAAATGATGCAGTACAGTTGAATACAAAAAGTATATTAACAAGAGTTGCTGTATTGCACTCTCTCCCTCTCACACAAAATTATGGAAGCAAACAAAATTGAGATTTGCACATTTAGTATTTTGTACCATATGTAGAGATTAATGTACAATCAAGCACCAAGCTGAGAGCAGCTAAAAATCAACCATCAGCTCAAAAACAATTCCAGTATGATACACAATCATATGACACATTACCAACTTTGTCACAAGGTAACATCATAGCGATAATCTTTTGCACAGCAAATGCGGCAGCCGGAAAGACATGACATTGTACTATTTCTTCATCTGAGCCATCACTCCTTTGCTTTGATGCAGCTAGTTTTCACCCTTGTGACACTGGCAGGTCTTGCTTTGTAGTTTGGTTCGATTACGTGTCAGATACACATATACTACAGATATGTTCCAGCAGAAATGCACCAGATCATGATCCTGCTTTAAAAATGGACCTGAGGTTTGAACAGTTCAGAGCTTCAGGCCCATGGCTGATCCAAAAAATAAGTGTATAGTTTAGCTACAGGGTATGACCCGCTGAAGCAGTGCACTGGACTGACTTCCTCACCTTTAAATCACAATCATCATCTAGCTGTCTTGTCTTCTAAGCCAAAAGCAGCTCCTGAACTCTCATCTGTCAACTTGTACAATGTTCAAAATGGTGGGAGGCACACAGGCAATACCACAGACACTGGAAATGCCATCATCTTCATGTAGCAATAAAAAAAAGTCAGCAACAAAAAGTACCTGAGAAAGAGAATAAGACGAATAAGAGAGATTCAGTATAGATTAAGTAAAAGAAGTAAAAGATAAAGATATTGAGTGTTTCACTGTGACTTTCCCCAACCTTTTTTCACCCCCAAAAAAAAGAATACATTCATTTACATTATATGTACCTTCTTTTAGATCATTTCCATGACGATCTTGTTTACCAGAAATAATAGACGTTTAAAAAAAAAAAACAAACACCTCAGTAGTACATAGCAGGATTAACACCTATAACGTCTAAATTGGAGTACTGTTCCACTGAACAAGTCAACTTGTGCAAGATGTTATGATCCACAGCAGTTTGCAGGATTAAATTTCACTGAGCGATACAGCTCCAAGGCCCCATCAAACAGCATACAAGACTAAAACATTTTTGCAGTCTTCTGACAGCTGCTCTTGTCCCTTCCTCCATTTGGTGATTTTCTCATTTTTGTTTGTGCTTCTTTTTTTGGTAGCAGAGCCATGTAGCTGACAGAGGACTTGATTTGGGTCAGATGGTCTCTGTAGCAGCAGCTTAATCATATTTTGCAGAGCTGGCTTACAGATTGTAGCGTTGGCAAAACATCACTGATTACGCCCAACTTGTGTGGGGGCTATTCATTTTGAAACAGTACAGTGCAATGCACAAGGTAGGAGTGCATGCTCTCAGCTTTAACATTTAGCTTTAGCATTAGCTCTGTGGCTCTCAGCGTGACTTTGTTATCTCAGTAGAACTTATCGTCAATGCGGAAATGTGGTCTCGTGACATCATCTGGGTTGAGGAAGACCGAAATGGATTTGCCAGGGTTTTCTGTGACTAGCTGCTGCAGCCTCTGTGCTAGTCGATCATCTTGAGGTGACCCTGCTGCAGATGGCCCACGGCTGGGTGACGAAACCCCATGTCCGTTACTGGCCCCGGTAGCTTCTCGTTTCAGCTGGCAGGCCTGCCTGGTTTGCTCCAGCGCCGCACGCAAGTGTTCGGCTGGATCAGAGCGCAAATGTGCTAGTTTCCGAGCCACCAGCAGGGCGGCGCCATCGGTAAGGTGCTCTAGCATGTTATATTGAGGGAGGAAGTAGTTGGGGCAGTTTTTACCCAACACGCAGTGGGCTAGATCGTCCAGGAGGCCCAGGAGTAGGCGGGCAGGTGTCTCTTGTTCTGGGCAGCTCAGGTAGGCTGCAGGTAAGCGGTCACAGGCCCAGAAAAGCAATGTGCGGAGGTGGTAGAGGCTAAGGCCGGTACGAGGACGAGCAAGCAATCTTGACAGAACGGCCTTGGCCGCCTGGAAGGCCGCAGCCATAGGGTAGGGCACACACTTCTTCAACTGGACCTCACTCCGCGAGAAGGCCAGCCTCCACTCACGGTCTGGTCTAGAGGCAGACCCTGCAGCCGGGGAACAGCAGGGCAGCAGATAAAACCCACTGATGGCCTCCTCTTCGGTGATCTTTCCATCCCAGAAGTGATTGGTGGTCAACCAACTTTGTGCAACTGCTGGCCAGCCACGAAACGACACAACGGGTAGAAGATCGTAAAGCACACGGCTGGTACCTGCTTTGAGGATCAGAGTGGTCAAAGGCCCATTCCGTTCAATGCGATCCGGAACTGGAATCCCTCTTTGAGGATTCCGCCGAAGTTCATCCACTGCTGTTCCCACCACATTCCAGAACCAATCCGTAACCAGCAATGGCGAAAAGTAGCATCCATCCAAAGACTGTGGAGACTGCAATGATGGAATTGACCCCAGTATGGAACCGCCTTCTTCCTCTCCATCCTCATCTTCCTCACGCTGCCCATTGGCTTCATCCTCACAGCAGATACCCCATCGAGCCAGCATGGCAGGGTCGCAGAGCCGTAAGCTGAGCCAAGAGTGGCATGGCGGAGACTGGCGCATGTCCAGAGTTACAGGCTGGTTGCGGTCATGCAATTTGAGGGCAGGGACCAACAGGGTGAAATCCAGGTCAAAGTCCACGCCTCGGGCGTAGTCACCCAGGTCCTCGGGGTTCAGGTCCAGAACACCCTCCCTGGCACCACCGGACAACAGCAGGTACTCGTTTGCCACCGGAAGCCTCTTGTCCACCTTCTGTACCAGGCCTAGGAGAGGACACATTCACCGAGTCAGAAAATTACTTTATTACACACCCAAAAAAAGAGCACCCAGACTTTGACTAAAGTACGGTACATAATGTTCAATGACATTATCACTGGGTATGAATCCGACTTGGACTTTTTGTTTTAAATGTCAGCTTTCCAAAGCCCAAGGCAATGTTTCACTGAGCTATGTGTATTTTTTTATCCTTTGGAGAAGTTAAAGTAATTTTTAGTAATTCTTAACATCTCACCAAAGCTGCAGAGACATTCCATGTACAAGCAATGCAGTGGATATGTGTAAGAGACTGTTGTGTCTGTGTGCGCTTCTTTCAGACTGTAAGCTACATCCTGCAGTTTAAATCTTATAACATGATTTCACTCATCCAATTATCTGCAAACTAAGCCAGCGTGTGAACCCCCCGCCACAGTGCTGCAAACGTGGGTGTATAACTCTTCTTGTATGTGTGAATGAGTGTGAAACAGACAGCTTGAGAAGGAAAAAGAGAGAGAGAGAGAGAGCGAGAGAGAGAGACTGTGAAAAGAGAGGGGACATGCTGAGAAGAACATAACACATTTGGAAAGGATATAAGAGAAAACAAGCACTTAATGTTCTTGCTCACTGTACTATGACATATAAGAAGTTTAGAATTTTAGATGCTTTCTTATGTCTATTTCTCACAATTCTTCATTACGGTTCTGTGCACGGTTAGGGAGCTTTCACACCTACCTTATTTGGTCCGGACCTTCGGACATTTCAGTTTGGTAGAACCAAAATAGCAGGTGTGAAAGGTGCCTCGGACCATGATCAAACTAAATCATTGTTCAGTTCGTTTGCAGTGTGAAAACAATGTTCTGGATAGTTCCGACTTTTGGACAAATTACAGTAAGGCTATCATCGGCCATTAAACAACAGAAGAAGAAAACCAGGAGAACCAGAACCAGGAGAGAACTAAAAATGAGCCACAGTAGCACACAGGGAGAAGACAAGATGAAATGTTTAACTGTAATTTGGTCTAACAAAAAAAGTCAACTTGAAAAAACAATGTCAAAACTTGCAATTTTTTTCTGAGAGAATAAAAGAGAAGGGATATTCATTTTTCTCCATTCAAACAGAAAAGGATACCCACAGAACTGACAGTACACCAACGCCAGACGCTTGCTCCTCTATAAACAATCAATGTCAAGTATAGGGAGATGCAGCTCACATAGATGATGATGATGATGATGACAATATGTAGGGATGTCATTCTAAGTTCTTTAGTGCGCTCACTAAATAGCAGTCTGAAACCAAAACTAACTAGATCAAATACAATGTAACAAAAACATTAACCTTGGTTTGGACTTTCAGGTGTGAAAACACAACATTAACCTTGCCAGCGACCAGGGGTGGACACAGTAGAGAATTGAGCCAACGCAGACAGCATTTAATTTAAAGGAATAATTTGTTGAAAAATCAAATGTACAATTCATTAGTAACATGTCACTCCATCACTGTCCATTCACTCTCTTGTGCCATGACCTTCCATGTGAGGTTCCAAAGCATACAATTATTTTATACAATAAAAAAAATAATAAAATATCAAGCAGCAACTACATTAAAGACGAGTTAAAAATAATCTTAAAGGAGTAGCTGGGAGAAAAATCTAATTCACCCAATTTTCCACTTAACCTAAATGCAGCCAATCAGCCGAGACATGTTTGGTGTCCAGGTTTTGCTTCTTTAGTTTAGAATAGGAGCTGCTCCAACGGTGCTAACAAACACTAGAGGTGGTCATTAAAACCATTTCTACAAATACATGTCAAAATCTTCATATATTTGTTTTAAATTACATCGGTAGGTCACGTAAACATGTTTGGGAAAAAAATGGTAAAATGCCAGACCTTATTTAGACATTTAAGTTAATACTGGAGCTACATTCTCATCCACATAACACCCCATCTTCCGGTACTATTCTGCCTTCAAACTCTGGTAGGATGTAGTGCAGAGCCTTCTTGTAAAATGTCACTGCACAGGTAGAAAGTGTTAACACAGTCAAACCTAAGGCCTGCTTACTATAAGAGAGTTACAAGCTGTTTATTATAAAGAAATCTACTGGTAGTCTTGTATGTTATTACCAATTTCCTACTGATGCAGACACATGCAAACTGTGGCTTTGGGCAATGAACAACAAACTAGCAAAGGAGACCTTTAGAAAAGCAACACAAAATTCAAATAAGAAGCTGGTGAATAAGAAGCTAACCTCAACTCTGTGCTAGAGGGTGGGTCCAGAGAGTCACTGGTGGGTTCAGCATCCAACTGACGCATTTCTTCAAGTGTATATTCAAGTTCAAACATATACAGTTGAGAATCATTTATACAGAAAACGTTTGACTCAAATTTGTAATCAGACATCGCACAGTTTCTGTTTCTTTTCTTTTTCATTTTTATAGTTCACAGTGAATCATACTGTGATCTAAACCATGTTGACTTGTCTGAGGAACCTGAATTAAGACCTGGATGTGGTCTGAACGGGCTGAGAGTTTTGGCATGTATTTGTGAAAACGTTTTGGGTGATTATTGACTTCCAGTGTTGGTTAGCAATATTAGCCTCATGTGAATTAGATTTTTCGTCAAACTGTTCCTTAAAGATTGTTTTTAACTGATCTTTAATATAGTTGCACCTTGATATTTTATACTGTGTATATAGTGTATACTGAAAATACCATTCCCACTATATGTCCATAGAATTAACCAATCAGGTTGTATGGACCTTGAGACAGGGAAGAAGGCATCCATGACATTCTTCAGAATACAGAATACAGCAGTGTTCAGAAAACCCTTAGTCATGAATGGCCACTTAAGCAGGAGAGTTTCTTATCACACATATATCTCTCACCAGGCTGTGATATGTAAAACGTCACACATTTAATACATGCAGAGACCCCTAAAGCCTGTAAGACAAGCAAGATTAAATCAAAGTGCGAATGCTGTCTTTTGTTGTTGAGAAATTGGACGCGCACACACCCGCCTGCCAGAAATAGGCAGAGCATTCTCAAGCACTTCTGAAACTGAAAAACAAAAGATAAAAGGAGTGGAGAGGAAAGAAACTGCACAAAGGAAAAAAGAAAACGAGCGAGGGGGGGAGGCATGCAGAAGCGAGGAGGGCAGTGCAGCGAGAAGGCTCGGATTTGGGTTTGTTTTGTTTTATCTGAGAGGAATAAATTGGGTCAAATGGGGAGCAGAGGAAGAAGAAACTCTTATCTCAGTGTGATGGCTTCACACACATAGAGAAAGCAGTCAGTCCATTAGAGCAGCCTTACAGCCTCGGCCCTCCACACTCCACTTCTGCGCCTATCTGCTAGGCAAGGAGGGGAAAAAAGCACCGATGAAAAACTTTTTAATTCAACTCCTGTCAGTGCTCAGTTTTCTGGGGAGACGGCAAGAGCTGTGCGTCATCACACACACCCACACTCATACCAGCATAGATCTCTCCTGCCTACACTGCACTACTGTGACAACTGCAAATTAACTTAAACAAATTCAGCATCAACTCTTTCAAAAAAAACACCTGAATGCTAGACAAAGCAAACATGATTCTGTGATTCTGAGTTGAAAGACATCATTTAAAACTCCTCTGAGGTAATAATTAAAATGCTGGGAGTTGGTGATAATATGCAGACAAAGAGTGGGGGAGTAGGTAATATATAGGGGAAGACTTCAGAAGGTGTAATTGCTATGCAAAGCATAACATAATTAAACAGAATTCAGGTCAAAGGAGCCGGAGGAACATCTCTAACGAAGCCCCGATGTCACACTCGTCTAAAGTGGTTCCTCAAAGATGCAGGCCTTGATATTTAAACAGAGACATTCCAATTCTTTTTACAAACTTAAAGCATTTAAGAAACTGGCAAAAAAAAGCAAAAAATTGTTTTTCAGAGAGACAGAGCAATCGAGACAGACAAATGAAGATCTATGACCATTTGCACATCTTTTCTCTGTTTAACAGACAGAATCTCTATCTGTCTTAAGAAAGGCAGATTACTCTGAGAAAATGTAAATGAACAGCCTCACTAAATTCCACATTTATTCATTCAGGCCACGTATGTGGACCAACTATCGTTCTCTAGTCCAAATTAGATGAACGCCTAAAACGCAGACTCGGCTGTCATCTGTCTGATCCTTCACTCTGAGTTTTCTGTGTTGGAAAAAGAAAAAGGAGTACAGCTGAAATTCATCTTTTTGTAAGGGGCTGAGTGCAGTATTCGGTGACAGATCTAAATACATGATCTGTCAAATCTAAAGCACCTTTGGGCAGCTGTTCTTCATGCCATATGTTTGGGCATATGCTGTTCAGATACGTGATACCCAGAGCAGAGCTCATAATTATGCAAATGTAATCCCCTATGGAACAGAAACCAACAATTAAAATCATTTTACATCCGTTCATGAATTGGGGTTCATCCAACTTAATTACATTAAGTAATATGAGCTACATAAATAAATGTTGAGAGGCTGAAATGATCTGTATGGAGTACCTTGCAGTGTTCAGATCGGGGTGTCTAAACCTGATCCTGGTGAGCTACCAACCAGGAGAATTAGTTTAAACACTTCTGGCTCTCAGAGTGCTTTCCAATGGACAGCACATAGGCACGATACGGTTACAAATATGCAATCACAGATTTTATCATCATTTCCACTGCCAAGTGACATACCTGAGCACCTGTGCTGAATTTGGTTACCCTTCTTGATGGAGTACCAAGCACACCAAACCAGAAACTATGAGTTGAGCTAGAAATGCAAATCTTCACAGAAAAGGTTCATATAAAACCAAATAGCATGTAAATGCCAAATCAGAACTTGAAGCTCCTCCACTGTTGCAAGAGTTTGTGTCTATTGTTATCACTAGTGTTGACTGTCACCACCACCCCTTCTAAGGAACCCCATCTACTTTCACAAGTACCATGGAGTACCAGGAGACCAGAATGCAAAGGTGATGTTCTAGTAACTGGATATGTGAGATGACTGACAAGAAACTCGATGAGGATGTTTAAAAGGTGATAATCACTGTGTTGGGAAAAAGAACTAACAGACAACTAAAGAGGACTAATTTACCTTTAAAGAGTTTGCCAAATAATGTTAAACAAAATGTACAGATAACGTTTTATTCACTTTTACCGTTACTGTGATTATGTAGGCAATGGTATAATCAATAATGGTTACTAACTAGAATTAAAAAACATAGTGCTTATTATTTTTGATATTGCTTATGCTTATTACTAAATATTAATGATTAGAGCATCATTCTTGTTGCAAAACTGCATAGCAACTCTTTCTTTATCATTACATGATTATTTAAAAATAAACAAAGATAAGTGAGGCTTAGCAGTCACAAGTCAAGGACACGACCAGACATGGGTGAACTAACTGCAACTTAGAACAAAAAAAATACTTTTAATTCTACAAAAAGGAAATGGACACAGGCGTTTGACTAAGGTACAAATAGTTCTGGATTCAGATTAGTAACCATACCATCCTGAAGGCCTTCATTAACTGGATCATGTGTGTTAGATTTGGGTTAAAGCTGCATCTCTTAGGACAAGGCAGTAGATCTCCAGGACCAGGGCTGGGCACCCTGGCTTTAAAACCTTCAAAACAGAGATATTCTTCGATGAAGATGATTGGCAGTTAGACATTATTCAAATTTCAAACAATTATCCGTGACTGACGTGTGGTGATGGATTTGGATGTCACGTAATTATACTGCTGATTGACATACAGGTACAGGCTAACCAGTTTGGGATGTGCCTATTAAATCTGCAGGAAAAAAAAAACGGAAATAGCCAGACCAGTGTGCAAAAGCCAGTCTATCAGCAGTTGGCCGTCTGACTCCATGATTGCTCTGCCTGAAGCATTTTACATGCCGGCATAAAACATGCACTGATCACCTCATTAAATGCTAGTTAATTACTTTAATGTTACGATGGGAGTCTATTCATAAACATGGCTGTTATGCACAATATTAATCACCACAAAGCGCCACACCAGTATTGCCTTTTTACAAGGTATTAATTCAGCACCATGCTGGGTATGAAACCCTTTTTTGGACACATAACACAGCTAGAGGAGTTTGAACTCAGTGGCCCTGTAATCCACTCAGCCCACTCAACAGGATTTTTTTTTACCAATAGTAAAATCAGCACTATATATGCTCCATAATTACCACAACACAATCATCTATGTAAGACAGCATGTCAGATTGATACGCATTCAAAATTTAAGCGGAATGAATACTAAGTTCCTGTTCTACATACAAGATATAAACGTGATTAGCCCACAAATGCACACAAGCCATCAGGGCAATGAGAAGATGTTTTACTTAACATGCAAATATAATTAGCCTTTGACCATGAGAACAAGCAACCACATCATCTGCATGAAAGCAGTGATCACTCAGCACAACGTGATTATGGAATTAGTAGAAATATCTGTCAAGTATCTATTTGAAATGCACCAAGAGGGAACAGGGACCCAGGAAAAAGGAAGAAACCACACAAAAACAGCGAGTGGAAGCAAACAACCACAAATTCGCATTATGCAAGTGACAACATGCTAATTGGGGGATACCGGCTTCCATTCATTGCTGGCCATGTTAGCATATTTGGTTAAGTTACTCATTTAAGACCCACTAAGGATTCCTCCCATCTGATAGAGGAAGAATTTGAGTGAATACTGAACCAACAAACTAATGCTTTATTCAAGCTGGATTTGTTTTACCAGAGAAGGTCCTGTAGTGTCATTTCTAAGGGCTTTAAATGGCCAATTTGTATGGAATAATATATATAAATATATATAAATATCTGTGGAATTTACGCCAGATTGCCCAGATCGAAATACGATAGCTTGGATGTTCTGTTAATGTTAAGATTAAAATGAAACTGGTCCAAACAAACAACAAAAACTAACTTTTCAGTTAACACCAGATAGAACAGCATTAGGTCAACAGAGTGAGCTCACTCAACTTAAACAAATGCCGCCTGACAAGACTTCCTTTGCAAGAGGTACTTCAATCACATTATCCTTTCCTTTGTCTAATTAGGCAATCACCAAAATGTAGTAGATTACAGCAGTCCTGTTATGAACTTGAGGATAAAGGAACTGTGCCAGGTCAAGCTCATCTGAGCAGCAAGCCTTTTCTTCCAGTCGGGGGATGTGGTGCGTTGAGTGGAGCGGAACTTTATGCAAATTAATTAAATGAAGCCAATGAGATGTGTCTACTTAATCAGGCGCTTGCATGATTCATGTCTGTAGTTCAAGGTATGAAACATTAGTTCTGTTTTTCAAACGTTTCTTTGCAACATAGAAGACCAGTGACAAATGAGAACGGCCATATCTGAATTCATGCAGAGAATGTGTAGTGAGGAGAACTGCCACTTATTGCTTATTACTTATCAGATGTCTTCCAAGTTTAGCAAGCATTAGAGGGCGCTCACGAGTAGGTCCACAATGAATGGGTTAACATGGAGCATTTGAGCAAATGCATCATTTGTAAATCCTTAAACATTTTTATATAGAAGAATGCATCAATTTCCTGAACACAGAACAGCGCAAAACATTTTAACATCGCCGTTATATTTCTGAGCGCTTTTAAACTTCAGTTATAGGACTTTATAACAGCACCTTACATACAATTAATGACGTCATTCAGTGCAAGACACTTTACTCAGCCAATGAGCTGCTCCATTCGCCAGCCAATCAGCACTCACTAGCAGTAATGCTAGCACCCTAATGCCTAAATCCTGTTTGCTGTAGAAACAAGGAAATATACAGTTAAGTTTTATTTGCTTTTTTTTAGTGAAATATAGACTCCTACTTTCTAAATTTAAAGCAAGCTCCTGTTTAACTTTTTGTTTTTAGCCGTTTAGCTCCATTTACCTCGATTCATTTAGGACTCACTCGTGGGCACCTTCTGGCATTTTGCAGTAATGTTTTTGATATAACAGGAGAAACTGGAAGTGGCCTGGCTCCCCTTAAACTGGCTCTAATTCATGTGTTTGTTGTTTTGTTTTGTTTTTAGGCATATAGCAAAAAAATACAGCAACGAGGCTTGTAATGTGAACAAAGCCTTAATTACTGTGAGGTCAATTTAAATAGGGCTATTATTACTGTGGGAGCTCTATAACTGGCAAATTATAAAAGGTAATTTGCTGCAGAATTATTACTTATAAGACTTGCAAATTCATACTGGATTAAAATTTTGACAGTAATCTCTCAAATTAAGGCATCTCCACAAGTAAAACTAATCCATCTTAAAAAGAGCTCAACAAGAACCCTGTCAGAAAAGGAGGAACTGTGTTTGGCACTTGCATCATTTCACAAAAAACCCATGACCTTTATCACAGGATGGAGAGCAGCTGCATTTTTGAGAATAAACACTGCGCTCCCCACTGGCTTTCCTGCACAGCACTGAGCCTTTAAGAATGCTATAATGCTGCTTCAGTATAATGAGCTCTTCTGGGGGAAGAGGGTCGAGGGTTAGGCCTGAGTACATAGAAAAGCATGCCGAAAGTATGCAAATGTTTGTCTGGAACAGCACTGTAAGATAAGCCGAGCAAGTGATGGTGATTGTGATACACTGTTTTGATCAGAGTGAAAATTTTTCTGCTCCCTTTCATCATCTGTTTTTAGAACCAGAGTGGAATAAATGAAGAACTCAGAACCTAAACTGCATGTGAGCTAACAGGAAAACAGTGAAGCAGTTCTTTGAGGGTATACTTGTATTGTAAGTTGTAGTTTTCTTCAGCAGTTTTGATTTTTTAAGTATGTACCCCTTGAACAAGGTACCTGGATAAGATCATTTTTCTTGTTAACCTACAAATGCTCAATCTCAATACGTGTGTGATAAGTTAAATAAACAAAGCCCTAAAATAGCTCACTATTGACTCTGTGTCACTAAAGAAAAGGAAAGAGATAGTGTTGGAATTCTCTATCAGTGAAGTTCTCACTTAAAGGAATCTGGGTGCCAATCAAAGGGGGGGCTGAACGAATGAGGAGTAGCAGAGAGATAAGCAGAGTGATATAAACTATTTGAAAATCTGTTTGCACCCTGGGGAATGAGAGTAGATAAAGATAAACAACAAAAAGTACCAGAGAAAAATAAATCTCTCCAGCAGGCAGAGAATAGAGGACAGAAAGCACTAGACAGATAAAGTACTGTGAGGTATTTTACAGACACTGACAAAAAAATAGGTCAAAGAGAAAGCTACAGGCTAAAGTGTGAGAAAAGAGTAAAGGAAAAGGTTATGGTGGAAAACAGTACAGCAGGAGAGCCAGAGAGAGAGAGAGAGAGAGAGAGAGAGAGAGAGAGAGAGGAGAGAGAGAGATACATGGAAGCTGTCTGTTAACTAATCCAGTTTTTGACAAGATTATGTGAAGCGGCTGTTATGATATTTTCAGGAGAAGAATGAAAAGCTCAGGCAAATCTCCCTCTCCCTCTCTGAGCTATTGTCATAGAGACTAGCAGAAGAAGACGGGATGACAGTTACTTTGTGCGTGTGTGGTGTGTGTGTGTGGGTGTCTAGGTGAGAGAGGGAAATGTAGCAATGAGTGATGAGAATGGGATATTGAGAGTAGAGAAACAAAAAAGAAAGAAAAAATGCAGGGATTTAAACCAGAATAGATCTGGCTGGTGATGCTGTAAAACAGAAATAGACAGAAAATGGGAACAGTGCCACCTATTGGTCAGACAGGCTTACCTGCAATCAACAGTGTGGTAGATTTGTGTGGAAATCTCACCAATGAATGATAGAATCAAGAGAAATACCTGGACAGTGGCCACTGTGTTTGGAAGCATAGATTGAAACTACTTCAGCTTATTAAAACCGTAGCAATATTGAAAGTATGTCTGCTCATTAAAGGTATACTGCCTGTGAAAAGTTTGGAGGAGTTGTGTGTAATCTTCACCTTTGAATAGGATTATCTGATGTAAAAATTATGTCTATATATGTGTTGTCAGAAAAAAACCTTGTATCTCCATTTCTGACGTTTTGCAGTTTTTGACATAATTTGAAAATGCCTGTTGCCCTTTACATTGTATGTAAATTTCATGATGAATGGACTAAAAGAAATGACCGAAAATGACTCGAAATGACTCGAAAATGTGTGGTTCCATTGACTTACGTTAAAAGCCAGGTATGTTTTTTTTTCCTTCTCCTGTAAAGTTATCATTTTGGAGATTTTATAAAACGTGTTTCTCACCAAGCATGTTGAAAATGAAGTCTTTGGCAGTGTGCACCTCCAGTGCAGTCTGGTCCCCGAACTCGCCCTGCTCCAGCTGTACGAGCTCCTGCACCTGCGTCGCCAGCTGCTCCAGTGTGGTGCCCGAGCGGAAGTCTACCTCTGCCACGCGCTTCACTGGGGCAGCTGGCCGAGCGGCCACTGCGCTCATCAGCGTTTCCATCAGGAGAACCTGAGAGAAGAGCATATTATAACAATTAGACATGACAAGCAACCTATTACTTTAAAGGGAATTTACCTAGTACCTTCACTGATAAGTTGTCCACATTTTGGAAAAAGGAGTTTTGTTTTTTTTTTTATATAAATTACATTACATTACATCTGTTAAAATTTTAGCTAATCCAAAGCAAGATGACCTGATAATACAATAAGGACAAAAGCTAAACGATATTAAATGCACCATCTTCAAACAGGAATGTGTGGAATGTATTGATTCTACTGCTACTAAATAACATCTTTAACGTCTTAAGGGTCAAAATGTGCTCGCCGTGTTTATAAATGTTTTTATCAACCTGATCACTTCATAAATAAAGGTGTCTCTATAGTGGAACCTCTCTCTCCTCAGCCGTGGTCCCAACAGACAGAGCTATTTTGGCTGCCTTTACCGGAGGACACACGTTTGGTTGCTGTGTTAATTCTCTTCATTAAAACTATCCGATATTAATCGGTATCGCTGACTGACCAAAAGAATCGTCAATGCGAATTTAGAAACGTTTCTCCCTACACTTTTGGACTCACAATCCTAAGATTTCCTCTTCTTAAAAGCAGTGAAATATCAATATTGGACGAAGCTGAAGTCAGCTTCTTATTCGAATTTTCCCGTTCCACCTTAAATTGTGCAGGAGATCTGTTCTGGCGGATGTAGCTGCTGCACCGTTTAAGATGGAACGGGGAAATTTTGAACAAGTAGCTGGCGAATAGGAAGCCAACTTCAGCCTCGTAATACTGGAGCATTACTGACTGAAAACACATAAGAAAAAGCTTTAAATAGTCTCACCACAGGGCAACAACCTGAAGTGGCTTATAGTGACCATAAATAAAACGGAAATAAGTCCCTCTGTAATAACGTTTGGGGCTGTTATGCTAATATTCTAACGTTACTTTAGCATGTCACGCCAAAGCTACGTTGTCTCTAACTTTAAAATAATAAAGTATGTAACGACTTAAAAAGACGTTTCTGAAGTTCACTGAGTTGATTGAGCTTGTTGGCAGGGCTCAGTGAACCCCGGCAATCCGTCTGTCCAGCACTACACGGGTCAGTGGGCAGATTACGGAGCAGCGTGGCTAGTTAATTAGCCAGCTAATGTCCAGCTAACTAGCTAGCTAACTTGCCTGTTTATGTTTTCACACTACCGACATTCGTGAATACCGAATCCAGACTGTGAAAGCCGTCAGCGCTGAGGTTTGCTGAGTCTATCGCGGGAAGGGAAGTAAACGGCTGACAGTTTTGCACATACATAACCTATAAATGTACCGTTAGCTGCTGCTTCTGTCTCTGCAGGAAAAATCACATTCCACAGCTTTGCTCAAGCAGCTCGGATTAGCCGGCTCGCTAGCAGCAGAGCAGGTGTGGGACAAGTGCATGAAGCTAACAAAACGGTTAGCTGCAATGGTTTAAACAGTCTGTTTCTACGCCTTTTTTCCACACACACATACACACACCCCGGTTCGTTGGCTTGCAGCTCTGTGTCTTATGCCCCGCTGTTTTTGTTGTGGTATGTGATTTGGAATCCAGTTTCAGCTCCCGTCATTTCCAACTCCAGTCCGGGAACACGCCTTCCCCCTGGCAACACCAACCTCGGAAATCATGGGCCACCTCAGAGGATCCTGGGATTAGTAGTATTTTAACGGGATCAAGCCGTTAGTGCTCCCTGTTTTCTTATTCACCTTCCTTCACTGTGGTAGTCCTGTTCTGAACAAGAGCTGGGGCCAATAAGCGGCGTGTAAAAGCAATAATACACCGTAAAAGCAAATTTATACATTTACTCTTTACCCCACATGTAGTCAATCAGCCAAGACATCCCATATTTCATAGAAATGTACTTTCATATTTTTTACTAACGTTTGTTTGTAATGTATTTCCATATGTTTGCCATATGTGTGAACATTAAACATGGACATTATTACATATATTTCATATATACATATATATATATATATATATATATATATATATATATATATATATATATATATATATATATATATATATATATGTATGTATGCATATGGTTAAATATATTTAGCAAATGCATTTTAAAACATTACATATTTTGAACATATTTTGCATGTATATTTTTAATATGAGCAAATGTGTGTACATCATTTTTCTTTCATATGGTATGTTTGGTGTCTGTGGTTTGTCTCTTTGGTTTTGCACTAGTACAAAAACTCAAACACCACTCAACCATGGGGTTATTTTACAAAGCAAGATTTCTCAGGAAGCTGGATATCATAAGCCAAAAGTTGAGGACACAGTAGTAAACATGACCCTGTCCCAACCTTTTTGAAATGTGTTGCTGGCATCAAATTCAAAAAGGGTAAAAAAAAAGTTTCACAATTTGATATGTTGTGTTTGTACTGTTTTCAATTAAATACAGGATTTGAATGACGGCATTCTATTTTTATTTACATATTGCACAGCATCCCAGCTTTTTTGGAAACACGGTGGTAGATCTTTTTTCATAAGGGACAGTTTTTTGGGTGGAAATTACTTTTATGAGTGGAATTTATTTGGTTTGTTTAATTAAAGAAAAGCAAAAAGTTAAAGTTCTTCTATTAAAATAGTTTTACCCACCTGCATACCTCACAGAATATTTGTATGTTTATGTTCCAACACATAATAAGATCTGCAGATACTGGCCTTCTACAAATATTCTACAAATACCTTCTGTAAAACACAGAATACGTGCACAGACTCTTTCTGTTATTATGCTTCTAAACTGCAGAACTCAAGTCCAACTTTTATAAGGCAGTCAAACTCAGTGCTCAATTTTAAAAACATTTGAAAACATCTCTTCAACTTGCCGTTTAATTAAATTTCTGTGTCTCTTTTGGTACTTATCTGTATAATTTGATCTGTGTCATTGTCTCCTATGACTTCAAATTTATACTCATAATTTCTTCTACTACTGTTAAGCTTTGTCAATTGTCTCTGAAGCACTTTAAGCTGCCACCAGTATGAATAGAGCTCTATAAAAAAAGATATGATTATTAGTATCACACTTGTCATTTACTTGTCGAACAACTTAATAGACCTGATCATTGCAATTGTAAGAGCTACACCTACAGTCTTATTACTGGTTTGTGACACACCCTCACATTCCACCACAAGAGTGGAAGCCAGCGAGAGAAAACCATCTCAAGCTTTAAAAAGACGAAATGTCACCACAGGCACCTCTCAAGCGAGCCCCATGACAGCTTTTAAACTCTTCCTCTCCCCCCCTCTCCCTCATTTTTCTCCATCAGGTGAAATGTGATCAAAAGATGTTCAAAACTACTGCCAGGTCCCCCCGTTCCATCCTGACCCCCTCCACTGAGGTGTCACCTTGAAGCGCCTCCCTTTTGAAGAGGCATCTGAGTGGCTGGCAGTGCAGATAATTGGGGCTGTGGAAGGAAGGCCAGAGAAGTTTTAATTCCTCAGTGCTCCAACTTGGTGCCTCCTTCTCAGCAGTTTCTTCTCATAATGTAGTACCAGAATCACTTTTATTTGCTAATACAAATAGGGTACGTGGACCTTGTAAAGTGCCAAATACAGTGCCCATCACAAAAGTATATACAATATGGGTTGGTTTCCCAGACATAGCTTAAGCCTAGTTCTAAATTGCAGAGCCAATGGTGAATCTCCATTGACAGTTCTATTTATTCTAGGTTTAGGCTTAATCTGGGTCTTAATCTAGGTTTAAGATGGTTGGGGTTATACCCTCACTAGCTGATGCTTGGCATTGGGTACTGTGACTTTAGACCTTTAGACTATATATTTATTTATGAACAGTGGGATGATTTACAAATCTGATGTACAAATGTACTTTTCTTTGTTTTATTCTCAAAATATTGAAACTGCCTATTTATTTACAGCTTTAAGTGAAAAAAATTCCAGATTTTCAACGTGGTCTTAGATTTTGGGCCACCCTGTATGTATGTACAGTTGTATGCAAAAGTTTGAACACCCTGGTCAGATTACATGTTCTGTTCTAAGTGAAAATAAATTACTACATCCTCTACAGGGAACCATCTTAAATATACTATCTGGTGGGTGGCAGTTCTGTGGAAGAAAATGCCTTGTTAATGAGAGAGGTCAATAGAGAATGGCCAGACTGGTATGATCTGACAGAAAGGTTACAGTAACTCAGATAATTTCTCTCTACAATTGTAGTGAGCAGAAAAGCACCTCAGAATGCACAACTATTCAAACCTTAAGGTGGATGGGCTACAACAGCAGAAGACCTTGTTGGGTTCCACTTCTGTCAGCCAAGAACAGAGAGCTAAGGCTGCAATGGGCACAGTCTCACAAAAACTGGACAGTTAAAGACAAGAAAAAGGCTGGTCCGAGGAACTGTGATTTCTGCTGAGGCTCACAGATGGTAGGGTGAGAATTTAACACCAACATCATGAAGGTGTAATAGTCTGGGGAATGTTTTCTTGACACAGTTTGGACCCACTAATACCAATCAATCACTGCTTGAATGCCACAGCCTATTTGAGTATTGTCGCTGACCATGTGTGTCCCTTCATGGCCACAATTTACCCTTCTAATGGCTGTTTCCAGCATAGTAATGCACCATGTCACAAAGAAAAAGTCATCTCAAACTGGATTCATGAACATGACAAAGAGTTCAGTGTTCTTCAGTGGCCTTCCCAGTCACCGGATCTGAATCCAGCAGAACATCTTTGAGATCTGGTAGAACTGTAGATTCGCAGCATGAAAGCACACGCACACACACACACACACACACACATATATATATATATGTGTGTGTGTGTGTGTGTGTGTGTGTGTGTGTGTGTGTGTGTGCATGGACACAGAGAAAAAGAGAGAGAGAGAGAGAGCATTGACTAGGCAATAATGTAATCATTTCTCAGTCTCAGCAACTGTTAGACAATTATCAATGAAATGGATTTCGCTGACCCTAATTTCATTGTACAATACATCTTTCTGAGCTTTAAATCAATTTTCACAGTTTGTGGTAGAGTTACGCCATTGAGAACACACACACAAAGGTTTTTGAAAGAGTAAGTGAGACATTTTGTTGGTTTGCTCTTTAATGATGTCTTTTACACACCTCCTGTAATGTGTCTAGCATGTTACAGCCACCATTTGTGCAGACAGAGAGCACAATGGAAGGTCAATAGTGAGACTGATGATCCAGAAAAGCTTAAATGACAGTTTCAAATGCCATTTACTTTAAGGGAGGTTTACTGCAAACCATAAAAGCTCTCTAGCCGTAATGGTCACCTTTAGAAGGCACAGAGAGGTTGAAAGTGAGATGCAGTGTTACTGTATCCTGCTCAGAGATTCCACTGACTCTGCGTTATGGACTATACTGTTATGATTTATGCTTCTGAGAAAAAAAGCACTTTCTCTGTGCTCTTAACACTCTTAACACATTACCCTCAGTGTGTGTGTGTGTGTATGTGTGTGTGTGGAACGGCTTTGGGTAATCGCATCAGTGTGTGGGCAAAACATTTTCATTTCATTTCAAAGAGGGACAAGCATATCCTCCCACAAACTCAGACAGAATCTCTCTAAACCCTCCCTGCTGACGGGATGTATGTGCGTGTGTGTGTGTGTGTGTGTGTAGCGATTGAGGGTTAGTGTCATGCTGACTTTGACCAGAACCGGAAAATCAATTGGGCTCCAAACACAGCTAGTGTCCAGAAGAAGCAGGAGGTGAGGTAATTACAGTGTGCAGAGGAAGAGGCCTAAGGAGATGTGTTTTGTATGTGTAAGGGAGGAGAAGCAGGAGTAGGAAGAGAGGCAGGGGAGAACGTGAGCACTAAGTAAGCCCTAAAACTTTCTAGATTCACTTATTTTATTTACGGAGAGTTCACTTCATTTTTTTTGTCTCAAAATAGCACCCCCTCCCCCGCTCAAGATTATGATAATTCATTGGCTAATCATGTTATTAGATGATGCATCATTATGGACACTACTATTCAAAAGTATGGAACCACTTGCCTTGTTACTAACTGCTGTTATTTTTTTAATGGTAACTCAAACAGTGTAGATTGGAATACTATAAGCTACACTCTTGGTTCTTTAAGGGTTCTTTAGTAAAGACAATGGTTCAATTTAGAACCATGAGTTATATATAAAACTATTTCATGCTTAAATGGTTCATGGCATGGTGAAATGGTTATTCAGACTGATGGTGAATGGGTTGTATATAGTTCTATATAGCACCTAAAATGGTTCTGCTATTGTTACAATGTCAAGATACAATGTCAATGTCAAAATAATGGATTACCCCCTTTTTGGAGCTATAATAGAGTCACTTCCAAAAAGATTCTATGTAGAACCACATACAATACATTCTCCATCAGTCTGAAGAACCATTTCACCATGCAAAGAACCATTTAAGCATGAAATGGTCCTATATAGACCCCATGGTGCTAAATAGTACCATTCCATTTACTAAAGAACCTTTGAACAACCTTTTTTTATAAGAGTGTAGATAGCAGACAATACTGTGTAAAAGTTTTTTCAGAGATTTATTTAATGTCCAGTCAAAACAGCCATTAAGTACAAGCTGTTCACTTTGAGAGTCAAAAAAACTGAAAATAAATATTTACCAGAGAATTACACTACATTTAACAACTAAATATGATTGCTAAATGTTCAGCATTTAGAGTGTTCACCCTTTGCCTTCATAACAACTTGCATTATTTTCAGACTTCCTTTGAGTTCTGCAGGGATATATTTTTTTCCCACACCTCCAAAGCTCAGTCTTAGAAGTTGGTTGCATTTTCTGCTTCTCACAATCAAAGTAATCCCAAACACATTCAGTGATGTTGAGGTCTTTTTCTCCTTTACTCAGTAACAGCGTCTTAACAGCTACACATCCTTTCAGACCCATAGTGTTGTGTTGTCTTCTCACAGTGGATGGACAGAAACACCTGTGGATGTTTTCAGATCTGAAGTGAGAGTGGAGCTTGATTTTCTCCTCTCTCTCAAAGATGAAAGCTTTAAGTACTGTTTATATGATGGTTTTGGTGGTCGACCAGGTCTTGCATAGTTGTTAAGAATCCTATTTTATCTTATAATTATCTTATTTTATTTTTGTGAAGTCTAGTTTTGTAAACTTTTTTTCACTTATTTTCCTGTGACTTCCTTCTTCCTTATGCAGTTGGATTATTTTACAGCTAATTTGATCATATATCTTCTATGAAAAATCCCCTGAAAAATCTTTTTTTGACTAAAAATTAAACAATTGAAAAGTGGTCTCTGACGTTTGCCTACTACTGTAGTTTAAGAGGTTTTTTGGGAACATGAAGAACGTATGAAATTATCAAATAAAAGGCATTCTGATTTTTTGTTATAACTTCATTCTCAATGCTATACAGCTTTCTCAATCACTATGGAATCATCTACAGCTCTGTTCATCATTCCTAAGAAACGTATAAAGTTGTAGAGTAGAATCACCTTCATATGCATGTACATCCGACAAGCAAGTTTTATATTATTGAAAACAGTGATTCTAAACTTCTGCATGGTTATATTTCCTTGAGCAAGGCATAAAGCTATTCCAGAATGTCAGATTGTGATTGAAGTGACATGTGACGCATCAATATACTCCTGCTCCTCTGACTCTGACAGAATGATATTTTTAGTAATGATTATGTGATTTTCAGCATAGACCAAGACATCGAACTTGTTATTTTGGGAAAACACTGGGCCCCATTCACCAACCGTTCTTAAGAAGAAATTTCTTCTTAAAACCCACTTACACAGTTTTCACAAAGATACTGACATTTACCAGTGTTTTCTTATTTGGGGTTTGTTCTTAGGTAAGAACAGAATCTACACACACTCAAGAGCACAAAGGAGTGAACAGTTCTATGGTTTAAGAGCATTATGGATCTGATGCAGACTTTTTCTCAGGATCTTTCTCAAGAATAAATTTAAGAAAAAACTTAGAAGATATTGTTGATATTGGCCCAATGTTTCAAGATCTCAAATTAATAATGCTATTTCAAGGAAAAGTTTGTAGCAGCAGCATCCTTAAACTGCATTATTACACAGAGCAACCAAAATCAAAGTAATTAACTGGCCAATTACGGATTACATATTTGTAGCAAAATCTGGTGATTCCGATCTTGGCTGGTTCCCTAAATTTGACCCGTTATCCTTTGGAGGCATTACACAGCTTTAATAGTCTTCTGTCGCCCCTGTCCCAGCTTTTTTGTTGCTGCCATCAAATTAAAAATGGCTTTATACATTTCAAAAAACAATAAGACTTCAGTTTTAACATTTGATATGTTTTCTGTACTATTTTCAATTAAAAATAGGTTTTGAATAATTTGCACATCATTGCATTCTGTTTTTATTCATGTTTTGCACAGTGTTGCAACAATTTTTGAAGCGTAGTTGTAAATTATGTAAATCCATGCCTTTTTAGGATTCTGCACATTTGTAATACAGATGTATGTCAAACTCAGATGAAACATAGTTAAGGATATCTTCCATAAACTGTTACCTCAGCCAACCATTTGCCACCAGACAGGTCAGTGGCACAGCTACAAGCTGCAAGGCCAGCGGACTAATTGCCCACAATGCTGTGGCCTACCAGCACCCACAGATAACGCAAGCACAATGAGAACTTCACAACAGAGTGACCACAAGGCCTTGGTGATGTGTTGGCCACTTAAAGACATTGATTTCCGCAGTGTGATCCTTGCCAAACAGTGACCGAGAAGAGGGAAGAGAGAGGGGGAGAGAGAGAGAGAGAGTGCGCGAAGAGACACTTAACGTGGTTTCCTGAAGCAGAGCGGTATGATACGCCCTTATGGATTTTAACGAGGAGACGGCGATCTGACTCTGATAATGAGCGGCTGGCGGAATTCCCAGCACTGCTGAAAATGTCAGCACTGAGAAAAGAAAAACACGAGAAAGAAAACAAACTAGAAACTTGTAAAAACAGCCTCCTCACATGAGTTCTGGAACCTTCTCCCAGCCTTTAGAGACAGTACTCACTTAGGAGGGCCCCGACTCCAAATTAGACCCAATTAAATGTGGCAGTGACATTTAAAAGCGTGATAAAACATAGTTATATGCTGTTTAGCCCCTTGTTTTCAGGATAGATGTCCTATTTGTGCAGGCAAATGTGTGCTCTCCCCTAGGTCCCATGCAGCAAAGACTGAAGTAGTTTTGATTGCTTGACCCTGATTTGCAGAGCAGCGCTAATAGTCTCAGTTAATGAGGGTTTTACTAGAGCCGATCAGAGTTTACTGGGACATGCAGGGTCTATAGGAGTGTCTCCTCTCCGTGAAGTCGGCTTATGAGGCTGGCCTCGCAAATTGACCTGGAGATTTATTAATCAATTTTCAAAAGGTCCCCAAACCCAGCACTGTGCCTACCATCAGAGACCCAGGAATTAGTGCCTCAATAGATTTCACTTTTTCATTTGAATATAGATAGGTTGGAACACTGGCTGCTCTAAATCGAGGCTGCTAGTAATGAACTGCCTCTTGCCATCACACTCAGAGGATCAAAGCCAGAAGGGTTATTGAGACGTCTCAACGCTGACCTGCGGGACTTCTTCACAAAGCCTTTTCCTCCACAATATCAGAAGGTCAACCTGGCAATCAGTTTCTCAGACAGCTTTATTTTTCATCCCGAGAAATAAAAACTGCACTTACATGATTTCAAGACATCACACTTTATCACTCACTCACATTAAGTCACAGCCTCACCAAGTATTTCTATGCATATAAAACAAGGATTTCTGTAAAGAGAAGTGTGATCCCTGACACTATCATCATCTGCCAGACATGACTGAACAATTCTATCCTCTACACCACATCTCCAGTTCTCTTCCACTGCTCCATCTCAACACTTTACACCCCCTGCCAGAGTGAGGTGGTCAAATAGTCAGGGGCCTGTGTACCAGAGAGAGGTCCAAGTTCAGAGAGCCATGGCAAGCCAGCCAACGATGAAAAGTACACCACCAACTGGCGCCAGCTTGGAGAAGGAGGGGTCACCTGTAAGGGCCTGATGGTAGAGGGGACCACAGAAGCAGCCCATGCCAGCCAGAAGAACAGTCCCGGCCTACAGACAGAAAGGAGACATTAGGTGTGGAAAATGATATGACATGTCAAGATGTGTCACATACTGTTACTGAAATACGCAATGCACCAAAAAAAACCACCTGTATGATCATTTTGATCTTCTCCAAAAGTATAATTGTTGCATAACTTTAGAAAGGATCAGTATTCAAACATAAAAACATCCACACAATAATATTTCACATACCACACAACACTGAATACTAATGTTTCAGTCAGTGCGGACTTCTATACTTTGTCTTGTTTGCGCTTACTGCACAGTATGTGCACTTATGTGTATTTATTATTATGCATACTTGTACATATATACAGTGGCCCCAAAAACTATTTATATATTTGTTACATACTTAAAAAAGTTAACCGACATTTCTACCTCTGTGCTTCACGGTTCCCTTAGTGCAGTCTGGTCAGAATTCTACTCAAGGCTTTTCCTACACAAAAAGTCTACAGTCAATTTGATGTTGTGCTAAAACTACTTTTCTCTGAAACAAACACAAACCCAATTCCAAAAAAGTTGGGACCTTAGTTAAAATACAAATAAAAACAGAAAGCAGTGATTTGTGAACTGTTTGGTACAGGTATTTGAAAACAGCACAAAAAAGAACTATTTAACATTTCATTTTATCAGCTTTACTAAAGTGTTATATCAAGCAAGAATTCTTTTCTTTTGTTCTTTCGCAACTACAACAAATAGTGTCCTCAGTTCCTAAACGATTACTGCACATTGTTAAAGATTTTGTAACACGGTGGTAAACAAGCCCCTTCCCCAACTTTTTTGGAACATGTTGCAGGAATTAAATTTAAAATAAGCAATAATCAATAAAGTTATATAGCTGAAGCATTAAATTTCTTGCCTTTGTACAGTTTTCTATTCAATAAATGTTTTTATTTACATTTTCTACTGTCCCAACTTTTTGCAATTAGGTTTTCCACTTTATTAAGCACTTTACCAATGATTAAATGGTAAAGGTGTCTGAATACTTTTGGGGGGTCAGTGTATTTGCTGTGTGCCTTTGCTACTACTGCACCTATATTTCCCCTTGAGGAGTTAACCAAGTCTGTCTGTCTCTCTATGTATCTATCTATCTATCTATCTATCTATCTATCTATCTATCTGTCTGTCAGTTTATCTGTTTATCTATCTATCTATGTATGGCATTGATTTGTACTTACTAGAGCTGGCTTTCTGCACCGAGCGGCTCCTAACAGGGCCAGAGTGTGATAGAAATGATAGGTATTGGCTGTGCTGTACAGCTGAGGGTAAAAAAGTTAACTTGTTAGATTCACCACTTAAAGGCATTGTCCATAAATCATTACACTACAGAAAATGAATTTCTACACTTTACTTAAGCGCTTGACAAACATACTTACCTCTTTCTGGTAATCATCTCTGTTACTCAGCCTAAGGCCTGAGACAAAAAGAGAACTTTCATTAGGCAAGGGCCATATTTACTGTTATAAATGATATTACATTACTCATTACTGCACAGTGTACTAATATCAGCACTTAAACAACATCATAAAGAGAGTAGTCCTGTCTAATCGGACTTAGAACTGCATTGTATGTGAAATGTCAAATAAAAATCATTGCACTCAGTTTTTGAGTGTTTTTTTAAATGTGGCAATACTGATTCTTTCTTTGTGTGATCCAACTAACCAAACCTAAAACTAAATGTCAAGATACACAGGATACATGGAAATGTCTTGACTTGGCCCTACTGTGACATATTATGTTTCAGCTTTTCCTCCCACCGCTAACCTTCATTACTGAAAGTAACGTGTCAGATGTAGAAGCAACGACATTGTTAATGTCTCTCACTGCTGTAATGGATTAAGGAAGCAGGATGAATGATAAAAACATAAAGTGCTAAAGCGTTCACCACCCCAAGTTAAGCAGAGATCCTCTGCGCCTGCGCAAACCGTTGCTGCTGTGACTGACTGATGAGAAGTTACGTGACATTCTGCAAGCAGCCACCAAAACACGGAAAGATCTCAGTTCTCACACGAGGATTTCTCAGTGAACTGAACCCAAAGTGACAACTACCCATGAATGACCTTTAACTCTTCCCCTATTGGGCAGACTCGACAACTGTCTTAGTCTGATTTGTGAAACCCTGCTCTTTGAAACAGGTCGCGGGTCACTAAAATAACACACAAATAAGTCTGATTACCGTGAGCTCCGTAAGCACCAGCGGTGACCGCCAGAGCCCCGCTTAGAGCCGCTAACCTCTGCACGGTTAAAGACGCGCTCATATCTGCTGTCTGTGAGAGGACGAGCAGAGAAACAGAAACAACACAGCAGAAATAAACACAGCTCTCACTCTGAAAGACCCGCCTCCGCCGCTTCCTGCATCCGCTTCCATCACGCTGAGCCAACATGGCGCCTCACGACCCAGTTTCACACTTCCGCCACTGTCCTGCTGAGTGAACACTGGTTCAGCTCTGCCCCTCACCGCTCACCGCGTCCGGCTGAGTACGCTGTGTGGTAAAGATGGACAAAATGCAAAATGACGATATGTTATTATTGTACATAGCTTATCATAGCAATATGAGAAATTATGTAATAAAATAAGACGGAATAAAATATAATCTGCTCCAAAATCGTGCCATAATACGTATATTCCACGTACGAAACTTTAAAGAAGTCGTTAAGGTGCCTTTTGTTTTTGTGCACCAAAGATTTGGAACTGGCAACCAATACATATTTGTCAGGCTACACAGTAAATGAATAAAAATAAATAAATAAAATGTATTTGTTTAGCATCTAATAAGCTTTTATTATTTTCCTTAAATGCATTGTTTTTCTGGAATGGTACTTTTACACCATTTTTATATTATCTTAATTGCTATACTTTTATTCTATTTTCTTTGGTATTGCTTTGTTCTGTGCATTTTTGACTATTATTTCATTTCTTTCTATATTTTTACCTCACAATGTAAAGCACTTTGAAAAATATGCAATAATAATAACAACAACAATAATAATAATAATAATAATAATTATTATTATTATTATTATTATTATTATTATTATATAATATAGGTAATATAATATAAATAAATGAACTCAAAAAATCATCAACTCATAGTTTTTCATAGCCTTATAAAAGTCAACCTGAGATCAGTTCAACCAGTTCATCATGTCATATCATATAAAAGAAGAAATTCTTGGTTTTCTGTATCTTTGATCAAAATGTTGTGACTTTTGCCCAACTTGAAAATGTCTTTAGCTATTTTTGGTTATTCTGTCTGACATTCTGTTATGGAGCACGTCAGTGAGGATGTTCTAATGACTGAGAGATTCATAATATGACAAAAGTGATGTGCTGAAAGAAAAGCCTAGAATAACATATGACATTTTATTGTCTCTGTCGAGTTTTAAATAGCCTAAAAGATATTTAAACACACATATTCTACAAAAGTAGAACATTAACCGTATAACTACAAAATCTGGAAAGAATAAGCCTATTATAGGTTGGAAAATTAATATTCCACATAAACACAAAGGTTGGCTAAGCTGTGAGCTATAGGTTTAGGTTAGGTTAGGTTTTCCAAATGAAAAAGTATGTCATCTGTATTATAAAATTGGAGATACATTTCCCCAGTCCCGAACCAACAGATAACAGATTCTCCATTATTCTTAGCTTCATATCGACCTGCACGACCCCAATTGAGTGTTTAAAAATCAAACAGCCCTTTTTACCTTGGCTGTTCGAAGACCGAGCCCTAAAAATGTATAATTCATTCAGCGAGCTAAATTATATGAATGTGATTTTTATGAATTATTAATAATCTGCCATTTCACTAAAAAAAAGTTATTAGAGAGGCTTGTACAGCCCTTTGCAGTCTTAGCCCAAAATAGCAATGGATAGTGTGCAGATCCGACTGTCGTGTTAGACTCCATAAAACCAATTATACTCGCATAATAAAGTGCAGAGAAAATGCGCAGCGGTTTTATTTCCCTCTGCACTTGTTTGGGGAGCTTCATGTTTATTTAATTCCATCTCTTGGCAATGGAATTCAGAAAGGAGCTGATAGATTAGAATTCCAATGGGGGGCGCTGTTTTACTAAACCCCTAAAGAAAGTGAAGCTCCTGTAAGTAAGCCTGAAAAAAAGAAGGTAAATTTATGATGCTTTCAACACTCACTCTTTAAACAATCCTGTCCTAGGGTGCAAAAGACACATTTCAGTCCCTTTTCATAATTAACACATTTTAATTACAGCCTAATTAAAAACAAGCCTGTTAGCTTCACATGCACATCTGGGCAAGTCTGGCCTGAGGTGAAAAAGGACGTAGACATGCAATCATTCAGCTTCTGCTTGACTGCAAATTGATTCACACACATCACACATACACGTACATATATACACATTATGTCCAAAAATACCTAGACACCCCTTCTTATTAGTGAACACAGCAGTGCTAATAGAATGGGATGCTCCAGAGCAGCTGCTTGTCAGCCTAAGGTCACCATGCCCAATGCCAAGCAGCTAGAGGTGTATAAACCTCCCCAGCATAAAATGTGGAGCAGTGGAGCATTGTTGGAGCATTGTTGGAGTGATTGAGCTCCATCCAACACCTCTGAGATGAGTTGGAGTGGAGTTTGTGATCCATAACTAATCATTCAACATCAGTACCTGACCTCAGTAATGCTCTTGTGGCTGAATGCAATCAAATCCTCACAGCAATGTTCCAACATCTAGTGTAAAGCCTTCCCACAAGAGTAGAGGCTGTTACAGCAGCAAAGGAGGACAAACTCCATTTTAATACTCCTGATTTCAGAAGAAATGTTGAATGAGCATTGGATATATAGTGAATATTTGCGAGCATGCTTCCATCCTCTTTCTCTCCTGCAGGTAACTGTAATAGAGGCAGCGTAGCCCCCTGCCCTCAGATCCATACAATGTTATTGTGCTGCTGGAGAAGTTGAAGTACCTTAACATAACATTTTCCATGTTAGAATGATATGCAATTTTGTCATACATCACTGAGCTGGATGTGATTGTTAGATTGAGTGCGCTGTGTTGCTCCATTATATTACTCTGTTTTTTTGCAGCCATTTATGGAGCAAGAGTGCATCAGCAAGTGGGTCCTACAGAGCCCTGCTGGTGACATCCTGTATAAATAAAAATAATGCATGGCATATTAACGCATGGGAACGAGATCATAATGTGTGGCCATGACTTAGTAAGGGGTGGGAAAGAGATAATTAAGCCTTGACCACATCTTAATAAGGCATGATCTCATTTCCACACCTTACTAAGTCATGGTCACAACTTTATTATCTCGTTCCCACGCCTTACTAAGATGCATTATTTTTATTTATGGGTCATTTTCCATTTGGAGTGGGAAACCATGTCACAAAGGTTGCAGGGCTTAAAAAGATGCTTGAAGTATTAGGCACAGCTCCAAAAGTCGGTATGTACATTTACATTGTTGACCTAGGATTAAATAACACAATTTCATTATGATTTCTCAGATTTTTCTTTTTTTATCCTGTTTCATAGTTGCTCTGCATGCGTGAAACAACTCGCTGCATAACTGGTAAGAGATTTAACTTAGGGATTTGTATAAAACAGATTAATGTTTACTTTTTTTTGACATAGTATTTTCAACTCTATTAAACTGCTTCTTTAGGTTGAGGCTCATCAGAGAGGAAGCATCCCAAGGCATGAGAAGGTGAGTCCACACTTGCTCAATATATTTCATTAATTTATTAATAATTTTGTTTATCAGGCAGCACATAGCTTCTATATGTTACCGGGTGTTTGTGCTTTACTGGCTGGGTAATTAAAATTTTGTAAAAATAATACTATATATCATTTTTATTACAGACTTTAAATAGTTGCACAAGCTCACCTGACCACCAATGAGTCAGCCAATTCACAAAATCTTCAGTTTTACCCAGAATGTCACTGGTGTCACAGTCACTGGTGTTACACTATATTCATATAAAACATGTAAAGTATGTTTAGAATGAAGCTCTCCTTTTTGCATATATGATAATAGGAGGTGTTAATGGACATATTAAGATTATTTAGTTTTAGAATGAAAGAAATAGATTTTTAAAAAATGTATCCACCTGATTTCCCACTCCAAATGGAGAAAGACCCTTATACGGGATGTCAACAGCAGGGCTCCGTAGGGTCCTCTACTGTCTGAGAGCTGTATAACATGGCAGTGTTCTGAAACAAAATACTCTTGTACTTTCAAAATCCTCCTTTTTGCCTTTCATCTGTTTGCAAGCAGCAATATCAAACAATGACATGCTATGCCAAACAAAACAATAGCGCAGTTATGAAACATTCCCTTAGTCGAAGCACAGATTCCAAAGTCACCCTGCCAATCTTTCACAACGGTTTCCAAGCATTCACTAAAGAGCATCTGTTTTTCTGAAGCTCGGTACAGATGTTCTTCTCTTTAAATCTCAATTGCAGTCAGTCATGTCATGATATTGTTTAAAAAATTTTAAAAAGCCACTTGACATCCTCAGAAACAGCAACAAGCACTTAAAATCAAACTCACTCACAGACCTTGAGGTACAGCTGACTCTCCTACTGACCATGTTCCTGTAGCTGAATGTGGCTCATTGTGTCCTTGTAGTCCTTGTGGGTGATGGATTGAGTCTTGTAGTGGTGAAGTAGACGCTCTTTTGACCGTGGAGTAGATTTGTAAGGATATGTATGCCAGACATTCTTTTCTTACTCATTTCATAACCTAAATTGTCACAGTTCAAAGGACAATATACTACACTGCAGAGGTGGGAATCTATGATTTTGGGCCTTTTACTTCATACTCACAAAACTAATTTGTGACAGTAAACGTGCATCACTGAAACTGCATTTCCTTTCTTTCTCAAAGCTGGGCTGCTCCAAAGCGTCCTACTTCATGAAATCTCTGGCCGCATGAGTATATTTTAAAGTAGGGGAACACAGAGCCTATATAAAAAACTTATCCTCCCATTTAAAAGACAAAATTCTTTGTTTGCTTTATGTTTGCCTAAACTGTGATGACTTTTGCACTCCTTGAAATTTTCTTCTGATTTTTGATTGTCATCATGCACAGTAGATGTGAAAAATAATATTGACCAATAACATCATGTTTCATTTCCCCCTCCCATCACCCCATGTATCTCTTTTTTAGCTGAATGAAGCTGCCCGTCTAGCTCTGAGACCTTCTCTGATTCTCCATGTTTCACTCTGCAATATTGTCATGGTATGGAAAGAAAATTAGTTATGATTTCTGATTCACGTTGACTTTTAGCTGTTGTTCTGATGCATTTTGTCTGTTCCAACAAACCTCGAAAAAATTAAATATTGTGGTATGTATTGTATATCATGAAAATGTCAACAGTGGAATAAAATAAAACATTTAATTGTATCTGTTGTGCTTTAAAGATGAGATATTTTGACACACTTATATCACAAGGCAACAGAACATGTGATCCTCCAGCTCTACGTCTGAAAGTGATAGGCCTGTTATATCTTAAAAAATGTTCCACGTGAAGGTTGGCTATGCTATGAGCTACAAGCATTTGGCAGGGTATGCTAAGCTCTTCTAAGATCACCACTAAGAAACAGGCTTAAAATGACATTTGTACAAAAAAGGTGCTCATTTCAGAATATTATTTCTGCTATGAATGAAATCTGTCATCTAAGTGATAAAACTGGAGATACAGTTTCTCAGTCCCCAACCACCAGTTCTTACAACCTGCATGACCCTAATTCAGTGTTTAAAAATCAAACAGCCCTTTTTACCTTGGCTGTTCAAGGACTGAGCCCTAAAAATGCATAATTCATTCATTGAGTTAAATTATATGAATATGGTTTTTTATGAATTATGAATAATCTGCCATTGACATCTTTTGATCAATTCTAAATCTTTCAAGTGAGAATTGCAATAAATTTCAGAATAAATGGAACGGAATAAGCTTGAGAATTTAAAGGGATTAAATTATCTCTTAATTTTAGACTGACTTTGTGTTGCTTATTGTTTTTTTTTTCAGGAAGTGTGTTTGAATAGATTACCTTCTACTTCATTTCTACTTTTGATTAAAGGAAGGTTCTGACATTTTTGAAAAACATTTCAGCATGAATTGTTAAGAAATAACCAAAGTCAAATGTTGTGTGTTTCTAAAGAAAACAGTATATTCCAAAGTATTTACCAGTTTTATAAAGATGCAATGTTAGTAGTATTAAAATAGTGATACATCAATAAAAAAAACAGTATATTGAGTGTTATGTAGAGTGTTATTTTTCCTTACAATGTCATATGTGTTTCTCTCAGCTCTGCATGCATTACCTAAAGGTATCAAAAAGATATAGACCAAAACCTGATCATAAAGGGGAATGCATTCATAACTATTTTCTGCAGTACCTTTCTTTGAGATGACTTTTAGAGGCATAACTGCATCACTGCTCTTTCAGCTTAACTCTTAACGTGAGATTATTTCAGTAGCCTTCTTTGACCCAAGCAAGTTAAAATAATTTAATGCTCATCATTATTCATTGTATTTCTACAATACATTACGTTTCAACAGTGGTTTAAATCATATCAGGATACAATCCAGATCCATATCCCATGACTGACCAAGTGTAAACAGGGTCTATGTCTTCAGATACCACTATAAAATGGCAAATTTCTAAAATAATGCACTATGTAGTGAACAGGCTGTAGTTTCATACACTGCCTGCTGAATCAGATGTGGTGGATTAACTGTGAGGATTTCACTGATTTTTCAAAAATTTCTGCATAATAAAATCATTAAAATGTGAACAAAGTCATTCAGTGTGGTTTGAAGTGAAATGCTACGTTCTTAAGAAACTTACTAAGTCACAGTTTTAAAGCAGTGGTGATAGGAACCATATGTCTGAAGAGTTTAATGTCTCTAAAAACCCCTTTACAGAAAGTCATTACATGAAATAGTTATGAATACGCTACCTGATCACTAAGACTTTTTTATGATTTTTTTTTTTAGATTTGTTTAAAGGCTTAAAACATATTTTTTTAAACACATTAATGGTGGAGAGGTTACATTCTGGTCATTATAAGGAAAAACAGTCTCCCATTTGCCACTATTTTACCAACTATCTTATCACCACCACTGTAAAAACACAGAGTTGGTGTCTCTATAATGCACTACTTTACATCAAGCCTCTCTGAATGACTTTGTTTGTGTCTGAGCGATTGAATTATGTGGTATTTTTGAAAAATCAGTGGAAAGGTTGGAACTCTGCATGGTAGATCACTGTGCTAGGTCACCACAGAAAGCTGCGTAGTGTTAAAAGTGTTGGTAACATAACCATTTATAGGCTGTGTGTTGAGAAATAGCTCTTATAGTCAAAACAGAAATCCATAGACGCAATCAGACATAGCACCACACGGCTCGTTTAGAGATTCCAGCCATGACCTCATGTTTTCTACTGACCCATGAGCTTAAATGTCGGGTCCCAAGATGATCACCCAGCTAACACTCCATGGTCATCCCAATCTATGTTTGCACCAGTGAGAGAGAGAGAGAGAGAGAGAGAGAGATAGAAGGAAAGAGAGACCTAGAGAAAGTGAGAGCAAGTAGCACAGTTGTAATTAGCAGAGCTCATTAAGCCCATCTGCATCCCTCTTCAAAGGCGATCAATGCAAATTGACGGGGTTTAGCCACCGGCTCCTGTTTGAAAGGCTCAGCGCTACACAGCCGTGCCGGCCCCATTCACTCGCTCTGAATGCTGTTTGGGAAAAATAGATACATTTCATTCAGTGCTCTCCTCCCACTCTGACCAGAGTCTATTGAGCAAAGGGAATGCTGGGTCCCTGTTCCTGCTCGTTAGGAAACCAGGCTGGGAATTCTTTTCTGCATTCTTTTACTAGGTCATTTGTGTCAGGAGAGGTCATTGCCAAGGCTCTGATTGTAGGCAAACCCTTTATTTGGCTTTGATAAGGTGTGGGGGATTTAGGTGATGAAACAAAATGCTGCTGCTGTAATTGTGTTGCATCGAACGGCGCCCCGAAGAGAAGGTTCCAGGTCTGTTGCTACGGCAATGTATGTTCGCAATCTGTTGCACAGGGTCTCTGTGGTGATGACGCTGTATCGCTAAGCAGCTCTTTCTGGGGTTCTGAGAATATTTGGGTGGTTGCTAGGTGATGTTCCGTGTTCGTCGTGAGCTGACTGTCTCCAAGAACTGCTCTCAGACAGTCACGTCTTGTCTCTTTTTCCTCCACGTCTTTTTTTCTGCTCTCTCTCTCTCTCTCTCTCTCTCTGAGGGTCTGTTTCTTGGAGGTCATCTGCTTCATCTAACAAGCCAAGATTCACTGTTTTTCCAATACTACACTCATGACTAATGACTTCCCAATGGAGGCTTCCCTTTTTCTATCATAACATCTAGATCAATCTGCATGGATTTTTGCAGAGGTGCTCGAATGTGGTGGGAGGATTGTAAGAGGCGCCCCCAAAAGTTCAATCGCATCCTCTCGAGCAAGGTGTTACCATTAATTTGCAAACTAATATTGAAAAGAAAGTTCTTAGTTGCTCTTAGCCAAAGAGTGACTCCTATTAGCAAGGTTAATTGAAAGAGGATCAGGACTGTGCTGGCCTCAAGGGCCGCAAGCTTCTCTTCATTTAGGAAGATGAGGTTACAATCTCCGGTGCAGTTAGGATTAATACAGCCCTTTAAATACACACATATGCTCAGTGGAGTGTGCAGTGTACATAGAGGAGTATACACATGTACGCTCTGTGCCTGCATGTGCGGAGATCATACACACATATGCTGCCTTGTGCACAGCGAACACTTCACTGCTGCGCAAATGCATGCACACAGCCTGAAGTGGCACTTAGTAATTTTGAGGCAGATTTCAGCAACACTCCAAGGCAGTAATCACAAAACTTGTTTACTGCAGATGAAGGAGGGAAAAAGACAGAAAAACAAGACGAAACTCATTTTAGGATGAGCCTCCTTGAGGCCAGGTTTGAAGCATTTTTCATCCTTGCCTTGTTGGACCAGGCCCAGCGCGAAAGACCAGGATGCTGAGAGGAATTAGAACAACTAATGCTCCAAGAAATCCCTCACAAATTCTGCAACATATTTTATAAAAACAGACAGTTCTAATTCTAAAATTGGAATTGCACACATCAGTGACCGCACACATCAATGACCGCACACATCAGTGACTGCACACATCAATTGAAAAATTTAGAACATTCAATTGAAAACCATTCTTTTGAATAATCTTAAACTGTTACCTGTTGCTAAGCAACCATAGCGTACTATAAGCAAACTAGAAGAACTGACTTTTTGCAAAATAATGATTGACGTGCCTCTCCGCCAATCACAATCATCCCTATCCTTACAGAAAAAGTCACATATGTAGTGTCTGAAAACCACGCTTACTTGTAAACAATGAATGTTGAATAATGAAATAATAAATAATGGTTGGTCATGTGACCCAAAACAGCACATGTGATCACACGTTTCTGTTATGGTTGTTTTGCGTGTTGCCTTTGAATTTCATTTGGGAACAGATGATGGCGTGTGTGCAGGGTCCTGTATTTGCATGTTTGTACTGTAAGCACATGTAGGTGTGTTCACCATTGCAATGCACAAGAGCTGTATTCTGCTGTAGGAAATATCAGTAATGTAATGTCTGTTTCAGTGCATGCATTCATTGTAAGAAATGAATCAGTTTATTGAATATCAAATCACTGTAATGCACAGCATCCCATAGCTTACTGCTTTATTCTACTGTGCAGACTAGTACCTCACTCTGGATTAGAGCATTAAGCATTAAGGATTAAGCCGTGTGAGTAGCCTTACAGCACAGCACTCTGATCATATGAATATCAAACTCATATCCTACTTAATTACCTACTTTATTCCATAATCTAATGGATTACACCGTCTCATTAATGCAATCTGATTATTTGTTTTCATGCTGAGTTACTTGAAGGGTAAAATGAAGTCTTGGCTTTATTTCCATCCTATCACATATCAATATTCCTTTTCACATTTCTTTTGTTTATATTTTCTTTTGTGTTAGAGGAACACATTACTTCAAAATCACAAGATTTCCTAACTATGTGAATATAACCCACAAGAGCTCACTTTTATCTACAGCTTTATCTTATTCTTATCATTCGTCTAGCTCATAATCATAAAGGAATGAAATGTAGATTTTTTAAAAAAGGTATCAAATAGGATTTTTGAAGTTTTAAGTGTTTCAACATGTAACTAACCAGGCAGGTATCCTGGAATAAACCCAGCAACATCTCTTGCTTCGCTGCATTCATTAAAGCTTGCAGTGTTGAGCAATAAGAATAGATCAAGCTTGATTAATGGCTGAACAAAAGCAGAGGATGCCACTTGGAAAGCCCAAGACACTTTCCTTATGATATATTGACATATTAGAATGGAGCTCAGCTCAGACAATGGAATGTACAAATAGGGTTCGATGTGAGAGCTGGCCACGCAGTAGCTGCCCACTACAGGCCATTATTCTACTGGAGGCAAGCGATGCAACCTTGCAGGAAATTATACTGCCCACAATTTCCTGCCACAGAATGAAGGTCACAATTGATCATTTACTTTGTCTCATCTATCTATCCATCAATGTATCTACCTGTTTGATTTATTTTAGTTAATCTGTCTATCTGTATTTATTCGCTGTATGTATCTGTTTGATTTCATTGTAGTCATAATACGTTCTTGCATGACCTCTTGGCTATTCTGCTTTCATTTAGTTTTTTTGTTTTCTTAAGCATAAATAGGGGATATAGCTACCTTTCATTTCTCCATAATGTGTCTGTTTACAACTCTTACAAACAGTAATGTGCTGCACTTCATCAAACGCTGAATTACAAAGTAACTTTCAAAAAAGCAAAGAAGCAAATAAATAAACAAATGGAGATAATTACTAGAGTCAGCACTATGTTGAAACCAGGATGAGTCGATTTAATAACCTGTGAAATTGCATTCTATTTACAATAAATATGGAATGTGTGTGTGTGTGTGTGTGTGTGTGTGTGAGCGCTTTCTGGCTTTACCCATATACTAGCGTATGTGTTTTCTCAAACTCTCCAGACTGCTTGCCTTAAAAGGTCCAGATCAAACATTTCTCTTGTATTTTTGTGGGTTTATGTTCCAAAAACAGTCATAATTCATGCTTGCATGACCATTTTCCACTTCACTTTATCGTTTAGAAATAAACAGGCCATTGGACCTCATTCACCACCCGTTCTTAGAAAGAAAATTCTTCTTAAATCCCACTTACACAGTTTTCATTTAGATTCACCAATGTTTTCTTATTAGGTAAGAACAGAATCTGCACACACAAAAGCACAAAGATGTAAACAATTCAACAGTTTAAGAAAACATCATGAATCTCACATAGACCTTTTCTCAGAAACTTTCTCTAGAACAAATTTAAGGAAAAACTTCGGAAGATATTGGTGAATGAGGCCCATTGTTACTGTATCTTTAAGACTGATGTAGGTAAATGACCTCTGCTCTGACTGGCTACTCTGTGTGTAGCCCAGGGGCATAGCCAAGGGGTGGTCAGAGGAGGCCAGTGCCACCCTAGCCCAAAGCATGGCTACCTTTCATGGCTACCTTTCTGGCCACCCTAGTTATGCAAAGTTACACAAAGTCAGCAATCATCAATAAAACAGCAACTATCTGAGCTCTGCAGATCACATAACTGAAGATTTTATGTTTAGCAGAAATTAGAAATGCAACAGAGAACTGTTTTAGAGTTAAAACAGTTGTATTTAAAATGTGGTTAATTGGTCAGAAACATTATGGTCAACAAATATTATTTTGTTAATCTTGATAGAATTATTTATGGCTACATTAATAATTTCGCCAGTACATGACATGCTTTAAAGTTAATGTGCACTGAAAAATGCTGCAATGAACACTTTTGACAGTAACTTGATGTAATGTTGTATAGAGGTGGAAATTATGTACATATTTAGTTGTGTATAAAATAAATGCAAAACACATTTTTACATTATTTTAACAGTGCAGACCTAATATATGCATAGACATTATTACCTGCACTTTTATTTTCCTCCTGAAAAGACTGCTGGGTCTAACCTAACCACTATAGTGTAAAAATGTTGGCTACACTCCTGATTGTGTTTTATTCAGAGAGCAGTCCAGGTTGAAACAGTACTTACAGGTGAAAAGATGTGGCTAAACTACTGTAGACTGAATAGGTATATATGTGCAAATATGTTGGTTTTTGTGACATCACAAAAACAATGGGCTGTTTTTGTAACCTAATTCATATTTATGAACCATGACAATGCGTAAATTCTACATCAAACTGTTTTATTTGAAATAGCAAGAGAAATTCAGTTTTTTTATGATATGGGCCCTTTAATGTGAACTGTGGGGAAAACATGTATGAGTCATATCCAAAAGAGTAACTTTACAGGAGAAGCCAAAAACGTGCTTTACATTTAATATAAGTTAATGAAGTTTTATTCCAAGTGATTCTATTCTATAACATTTCTATTGGTCCATTCATCTTGAAATGTTCACACAGGGTAAAGGACAGCTGCTGTGGTTAAATAATGTAGAAAAATAAAAACAGAGATACATGTTTTTGTTGGAAAGCAAGGATATGCAATCCCAGGGCTAACCATAACGACTAGCATTAATATGGGAGTGCATGACACTGGCTTTAATTCCAGTTGCGAGTGTGTAAGGGAGCACTACGTGTCCTCAATGCGTCATTACAGAGAGAGAACTCCCTTCAAGGAAATATCAAACAACTACATTTTTCTCCTGCCGTGATTTTTACGAGCCTCTCGTCATGAATAAAACATCAACTGTGGGGTTTCAATCCCAGCAGGAGAGAGAGCACACGCACACGCACACACACACACACACACACACACACACACACACACACACACACACACCCTCCGCCATATTCACAACTGAAACATATACAGTACATATGTATTCTTACAAGAGAATAGTATGAAATGGTATGAAAAATGACCACATAGAGGAACTGTGTTCAGTACTTTTTCCCTTTCTCTCCAGCTCTGCTCTTTTTCTCCCCATGCCTTTGTCTCCCCCTCCTTTTTTTCCTGCCTTCATCTAATAGAACACATTTGCAGTATGCACTCTGTTTCAGTTTGTTGTACGCCATGTGGAGTGAAACACTTGACAGGTGCTGTATAAATACAGTACAATACTGTATTAGTTTTCTTTCTTTCCTCATTTCTGTATATCCTCTCTCTCTCTTTCTCCACCAGTTACTTCACATTCCCCCTTCTCCAACTCAGTCTGCTTCATAGATGAGCATCAGTTAACGGCAGATGCCAAGGGAGTGTGAGACTGCATACGCACACACACACTCACACACACTCACACACACATGCTACATCCCACTTGTACCAAACTTAGCAGTGTGTCTCTGATCACACAAATGAGATACAGAAACGAGAGAGAGAGAGAGAGAGAGAGAGAGAGAGAGAGAGAGAGAGGAAGACGCAAAGGGATGCCAGTCTCCGTTGCCCCCGGCGACTACCGTTCCACTGCCAGTGCCAGGTGGCGGCCGCTCACAGATGCCCGTTCACTCAACTGGCCACGGACTGACACACAGGTCACTGCTGCTTAATTAAGATTTAAGAGAGAGTGAAAACATTTGCTTGCTCTGTCAGAAATCCCAGAATTACCGGAGATTCTATTTGGCTCTAGTGCTGTCTCTCTTCCCTGTTTCACTCCAGAGTATCTATACCCTGCGGCATTGTAGCCACTAGCAGAATAGAGCTTGAAATAATTGACGTATGTCATTTCTTGAATATTTGTCAGGCTCAGGTTGGGCTCAGGTATCACATTCAGGTTTGTCAGAGACCCATTTTGAACTGATTTTGGTCCACATTTACTCTGCTTTAATTAAAGTGGAATTTAAAGTTCATTTTGGGCAGCTCATAATCAGGGTGTTGGTTCTGATTTTGTTTATTGAAGATCTGGTGACGGTTGCCATTGCCACAAGGTAACCTAACAAGCTCCACTACTAAGAATGTGAAGTTTTACAATGAGAAATTTTATCAGAGGGTCAAAGGTACTTTGTAAGCATATCTACATTTTAGAACCTTTTACTAGCTAACAGGTAAATTAAAAGATAAAGGCTGGTTAACTACTGTGTTCAAACAGCTAAGAGCTTTCTCTAAAATCTGGGCATCTTCTTCGTTTCCACTGTGATTTGCTGCACTGATATAGCCAAGCTGGTTTGATTTTACTCAGAGATATTGTTGGAGTAAAATTTATTAATAGCCAAACACAACACACAAGACTAGTACTGCACACTGACAGCATTGGGCAAGTTACATTAAAAAAGTAGAATACTGAACACTGAAGACACTGTCCTAAATATATTCAGTAATATGTTCTATTACAATAAATAGAAAAGTAACATATTCAGAATACATTTAGAATACATTTAGAGTACTAGAAGAAAAGTAACACTGAGATTAATAACTGATCATCACATTGATTTATCAGTCTACTCAGGCTTTAGCAGAGCTCAGCAACACTGAGATAAATAATTGACTCTTTACATTGATTTATCAGTCTACTCAGGCTTTAGCAGAGCTCAGTAACCCTGAGATTAATAAGTGATCATCACATTGATTTGTCAGTCTACTCAGGCTTTAGCGGAGCTCAGTAACACTGAGATTAATAAGTGATCATCACATTGATTTATTGACTCTTTACATTGAATTATTAGTCTACTCAGGCTTTAGCCAGAATAACTTTTGGTAAGGAAACTATTAATTGAGGGCCTCTTAAGGGTTCATGGTGTTTCTCCAGTTTTTTTTCTTTTTCTTTTCTTTTGTTTTCTTTTTTTCTATTTTAGTCAGGGTACATCTGGGTTCAGGTAGATTTTTGTTGGATTACGGTACAGTTCAGAGAGAACTTTGTCTGACTACAGTTGAGTTCAGACAAAATTTTAGTCAGGTTCAGAAAGAATTTTGCTGGCTTACAGTTGGGTTCAGACAGAATTTGTCATGGTACATTCATGGTTCAGTCAGGTTCAAACAGAATTTGGTTGGTGTACAGTTGGGTTCAGACGAAACATTGTCTGGTTACATATGAACTCAGACAGAATTTTGTTGAGCAGGCAGGTTTAGACAGGATTTGGTTGGGCTTCAGACAGGTTTAGACAGAATTTTGTCAAGCTACAGATGGGTTTGGATTCAAAACATGGAGCTGTGGGTTGGGTTTAACTTGGGCTTTAATGATTGGGCTTGGGCAAACTACTGTGTAAAAGAACATCTGACTCTGTGGTACTGATTTAGGCATATAACTTCCATCTCATAGTATTTTATATAGTTTATTTACTGTTTATTGTAAAGATGTAAAGCTTGGTCAATTGTTGCATATCTAGTCACAGTATCATGACTATCCAAGTGTGATGATGTCTAGGCACTTTGGAAAATCTCAGAAATCATGTTGGTGATTCAACAATTGACTTCAACAGGTTGAATGGACTGCATTAAGGCGTTTTCAAGCACAAATATCCTGCTTTTTGAATCTCAGTTGAATTGAAAAAACTGTGAGAGACTGTTAGAGATGACTGAGATTACTAGTTGAGAATGATACAACATTTACTGTCTTTCTTTAATATGGCACAGATGTTGCCAGTGTCTTTCTTACAGTTACATCATGCTATACACATGATGGTTACTCATCCTAATGATTCTTCCAAGAGGTGCCTTAAAATTGCCACCATGGAATAGATTGGGATATTCTCGGTTTTGTGCTTTTGTGCCTAAACTGAGAGTGCTTTTAATGCTGAATTGATTCAGGTCTTCACACTTTATAACATCTTATTATTTTTGGTAACCAAGTGTTGACACATTGGGCTGCTTGGCACCAAGCCAACAATCCAATTTTATCTGTCACCGCAGGTTATGCTAACACTTGCTACAGCTTAGCAAACAAACTCATATAACGTGCAATGCCATCTGCAAACCTCCATCTAAAGTTCTGAAAGTGTTTTGACACAAGTGCCTGTCGCACTGTGACATTCATTGTTGTGACAGGTGTCACGGCACAGTTCAAATGCAGCTTTGGAGCCACTAAGGACGAGGCTGACAGGTTGTCTTTTTTAAAAAACAAAAGTGAAATCAGCGAGATAATAAAAGATTCCCTCAGTTTTGCTGTAGGATGGAGAGCATTCTGCACTTTCAGGATTGTGTAAAGCAGCCAAACACGACCTCCCACAGCGTGAGAAAAGATCACGTCCCACAGACAAATAGCAAAGTGTAAATCTACTGTATTTCAGATTAGAGATGCCTACACATGCAAGTGTTATACAGTGTGTCAGTGTGTTGGGGTGTTTGTGTGTGTTTGTTTATTTGTTTATGTATGTTCTCAGGACAAATATATCTTGCCTATGCGGGAAAGCCAGGAAAAACAAGAATAACCCATAAAATCAGGAGCAAAATAATTACATGTAGTTACTGCTGTAATATTTCTTTGTATCTTTGAAATGGTAACTTTATAGGAGAAGGACTTAAATGTATGCTAATGTGATAGGATTTTATTCAAAGTCATTTTGGATAATTTCTATTGGGCCATTCATTGTGAAACATTCACACAGTGTAAATGTTTTCATATAGTGTAAAAAAAAATAAATAAATAAGTGTTACTAGGTTTTGATATGACAATGATACATATAACAGAGATGGAATATGTATGATCCTATGTCCTCACAAGATATAAAAACAAACCTGTGTGTGTGCTTGAGAGTGTGATTAGATGCTCTGTAGGAGGGGTAAGGTGTGATTGCGGTGAATATGGTGATGGGGGTGTGAATGAGAGTGATTTCAGTACTGTCTGTGTGTTGAATCTGAAATAGAGCATAAGAGTCTCTTTGTCTCTCAGGAGAATCGAGCGCCTTCACAGAATCCCACTGCTGTCTGCCCACTACATTAGTCACAAGAACTGATGAACAAATATTACTGTAAATTTTTTGCCTAAAATAAACCGCAAATCATTAGGAGATTTGAACAGTCTGTACATTTCCTACAGGAATTCTGTTTAAGGCTTTAGTTTTTCAGGATACAATGTGAATTGGGGTATAGATTATGAAGACACATCACTAGCACAATAAAACTGAAAATGTAATATGCAAAATCTAATATGCAAAATGCCAATGTGCTTGTATATTTGCATCTAAATTTTACACCCATATATGTTGGGCTGCTATTTTAATTTGCCATTTGGTACACTAGTATTGACATTCTGTTTACACAAAAACTTAGATGCTTGATAAGCAAATTTGTTTAAATTAAAATTTATTTCCTGAACTGCATAGCCTCATGTGATTTTGCAAAAATGGTTTCAAGATGTAATTTATGCATTTGCACTATTTAATAAAGCATTTGAAATTGCATGATCAAATAGTACAATATGCACTGTAATTACATATGTGTGCCTACTGCACTCATTCTATGGCAAAATGATTTTGAAAATGCATTCAACCCGATTGCATCTTCATTTTCATAGACTTCCAATCATCATCCCATTAGAGTTCAATTGATTGATTATAATCAATTCTAAAATTACAAAACTGATCAGCATCTCAGAGAGGTAGTCAGTCAGGCAGGTATATGCCACATATCCTTTAAGAAAGGTATACTCTAGGATCTGCAGATACTCACTTTAAAATGCATAGTGGTACATAAGAGATTCAGGTTTTTGGTCATTTAACACAAGAAAGAAAATAAATTTCACTGAATAAAGACTTCCTTATTTCTCAAGCTGACTGGCAAACAAAACCTTAAGATGTCCCCCAAATGCAAACTGCATATTACAAATTACGCTACTACTACAAAAAGAAGAGTTTTGCCATTGCCAGGTTAGTTGATATGAGGCAGAACAGGTCAACACCCCTTTAGAATCTTTATATCAAAAGTTCTTGAAAAATGCTCTTTCCTGGTTTAAGTGAGCCTTGTAGGTTATACCTGAATTTGCTCCATAATGAATGTGAATAAAAACTTAAGTAGACATCTTTAATCTGCTAAATGAAAAACATTCAAGATTAAATCTGAAGTGCTATTACACCATGATTGCAATGTTAATGGGTAAGTGGTACGCTATTAATGTAGCTACCTCACAGTAAGTGGGGTGTCTGGTAGCTTAGTGGTAGGAGAGGTGAGCCAACAACCAGAAGTTTGCAGGATCAAATCCCAGGGCAACACCCCCAGAATTGCCTTGAATAAAATCTGTTATAATAATGTACATTTAAGTTAAGGACATGAGGGATTGAATCATTTCCTAAAGAATCGTAATCAGGTCAGCTAGTCACAGAATACCCACTACATCATACTGTTCTACACCACTGCTTCATCTTCAGCTCAATGTATCCTGATGCACTGATGCATTTTTTCACCCCTAATGAGTAGAGAGTCATAGTGTGGCTCCTGTGTGTGTAGGAAAGTCTACATGTGTGTAAGTCATCTTTTTAAAAGCAAAACCCCTCCAGCGCCAGGGGGTTGACAGCAGCGCAGAATCCTTTAAGAAACTTCAAAGAGCCTTTTCACTGGTCACTTAACAAGAATGAGGCCGATCAAACATCGCTTCACAAAGAGAGATGAAGAGGGAGGAAGAGGGAGAGGGTGAGGAGAGCAAAATAAATGTAAAAAAAGACTAGAAGCCATAGAGGGAATTCTCTACAGCATATAGAGCTCCCTGGGGGTCTTTTCCTATTGGAGCTGACATCCAGCAGTTAGGTTACATGGTGCTTTTTGTGTTCGTGTGTGTGTTTCGGCAGCATGTTTGTGACTGTGTGGTTGAGAGTGTGTGTATGAGAGATAGAGGGACATCAGGTATCAAAGCGGATGTGCAATGTTAGCTTTGATTGGGCACGGATGTCACCGCCTGGTAGCGTGGGCCATTATCTTTGATGGCCAATCCTTATTCACTGAGAACCACTCATAACCTCTCAACTACCCTCCTCCATCCTCTCTCTCTCTCTTTCTCTCTCTGTCTCTCTCTCTCTCTCTTTCTCTCTCTCTCTCTCTGTTTCTCTCTCTGTCTGCATGCAGCCTAACAAGATTCCCCTCACTTGATTTTATAGTTCAAATAAGGTTTTGCTGGGCTATTCAGAAAATATTTGTTTAGAAATGTCAAAACACACACACACACACATATATACACACACACACCCATACACACACACACACACACACACACACACACATATAAACATTTTTTGGTCCATCACTTTAAAGAGAAAACATAGTCCAGTGTACCGTTTCTCATTCCTATTAGTCAGTTATTAATATTAATGGTTATTATTCAGTAATGAATATTAATTATTCAGTAACTATACTCTTAAAAATCAAGGTATCAAAAAGCATTCTTTGGTGCAATGCCACTGAAGAAGCATTATCGGTTTCTCAAAGCAGAGGTTCCAAAACACCAGGCCATGGATCGTTTAGTACTGGGCTGCAACAATGCAATTTCATATGTTTGTGTAAAATATTTTTGTGTAAAATATATGTTTATTTAAAAGGGCTCCTATCATGGAGAAACAGTTCTTCATTTTTTTAAATAACAGTGTTAATGTAGTGTTTATTTAGTACATAAACACTGTTAAAGTTTCAAAATGTGCTATTCATTCACAGTCCATGCATATATGGAAATGAAGCTGCAAAACCAGCTTGACTTAAATTTATAAACCTACATAAATGTCTAGATAACTAGAAGCCACAGTGGAACCCCACATAAGCATCATAAAAAATAAAATACAAGAGTGCAAATACAAGTGTAGGCTGTTGGCCCTTTAAATATATACAGCCTTTGTCATGTCTCCGCAAGGCCTTGTGCATGTGAGCAGGTTTCTACTGGATGTTTTCAGCTTATGGCTAGTTTAGGAGAAGAAGTCAAAATATAAGAAACGAATAACATTAACCAGCCTTTTCTTTGGGTTGCAAACAGAAAAAAAAACAAAGCCAAGAAGAAACTAAGAAGAAAAGCCTGAGAAATTGAAAAAACTTTTGTATGATGACAGCTACATAAAACACGGATTCCTTTAGTGGGAATGCTAATACAACAAATAAAATGTGTAGTAGACAGGAACAAGCTAGTTAATGAGGCACTTTGCATTGTGACACCACTAAAACAACACTGGCACATCGAAAATATCTGTGGGCCGTGGTTCTGTCTGTGGGACTGTGGACTGTTCTGTGGGAGGTTGGGAACCTTTGTCCTGAACAGCCTTTCAATGTTACTTTTCACAGTCGGAAAAAAAAACCTCAAAACACACAGTAAAAACTAATGAGCAGTGTGTTTCGACGTAACGTTTTTTCCATTTTACTGACTACTGGGAAAACAGTCTAAATTATTGTCTATGGTAAACAACCGTGTGTTACATATGCAGCAGAATCAGCTGAAAACACTGGAGGATTTGTTTCAAGAACTCTTCATTCAAAAGGAAAAATTTTATATGAATTTTCCACATGCAGATGTGTACCGTTTGCTTCCCAGTTCATAAAAACTAAGCTGCAAAACAGCGTGTTTTGAATTCATCGGAATTCAAACTGGAATTTTTGTCCATTCAGTCAGAAAAGCATTTGTGAGGTCAGGCACTGATGTTGGATGAGAAGCTCTGGCTCACAATCAATGTTTCAGTTCATTCCAAAGGTGTTTGAGTGGGGTTGGGAGCAATGCGCATAGTGATCTTTGCCTTGGGTGCACCTGCTCGGCCATGGAAAACCCATTTTATGAAGATCCCAACGCCCAGTTCTTGTGTTGATGTTTCTTCCAGAGGTAGTTTGGAACGCTGTAGTGAGTGATGCAACAGAGGATAGGCATTTTTTTACGTTCTTTGTTTTCAGCAGTTACTGGCCCCGTTCTGTGAGTTTGTGTGTTCCACTGCTCTGTGGCGGAGCTGTTGTTGGACCTAAATGCTTCCATTTCAGAATAATAGTACTTACAGTTGACTGGGGCAGACCTAGCAGAGCAGAAATTTCACAGAAGTCACTGAGCACTCCAGCCCATACTGCCAATATTCGGCCTTGGAGATTGCATTGCTATGTGCTTGATTTTAGACACCTGTTAGCGATGGATGTGGCTGAAGCTCCTGAACCCAATAATAAAGAGAGTCCCCCTACGTTTGTCCATATAATGTATCCACATATACAGCCTACAACAGTTTGGTCCCACCCATTCATGCTGACACTATAAAAAGTATTTAAAACCAGCAGCCAATCAGAACAGATGTCATAGATATATCAGTCTACACTGGTGGAAATTGGCCCTTTAAAGCAAGAGTGTAAGAGTGCACAGCTAGCTCGGCCACTGTAATTGACAGTGCTATCATCTATCATTTAAAGCTATGTGTGCTTTATTTTCAGTAGAAGCGCTGATATTGTTGACTCTGTTAGCCAGAACCAATCGGCTTTCGCATCAGTCTATCCCAGGTTGAGCTTGTTTTGTTTCCAGACACAAAGAGACACATACAGCCACAACCTCTGAGCCCAAACCACTGGTCCCAGCTCAGCCCAAGGCAGATGCTTAGATTGTTTTAACAGATTTAGATGCACCTGCTGCCTTCATGCTAGTGAAAACAGCCAGCATGAACGCAGATCCTTCTAAAGTTTGCCTGCATTACACTGAAATAAGCTGGAGATGATGGATAATGAGATTTTATAGTTCGGTTTGTTTTCTTTGCATATGTATGAGCTACCCTGTATTATTGTGTTTGATTTAGGGGTCCACTGCAATGAGACATTTCATAGCCTATTTAAAATGTCTCATGGACTTCACCAAATATCTCATCTCCATAAACAGCTTCAGCACAGTCAGCAGAAACTCAGAGCCACTGTTGGCTTCTGAATGCTGTCACACTCTCAGAAATTATGTGTTAATTAACAACATACTTTTTGTGCTATGACTCTTTCAACACATTTTGTATCAGTAACACAGCGCAGACTGTGTAATTAGAACACATGTTAGTGTTAGAAATCTTAACACACAGGAATAAAGCCATTTGTCATCCAGACCCTTAAAATTATGAAAACATTTGTAGGTTCATATTAAAAATGTAGGTATGGTGACAACTTTTTTTAATTTAGGCAAAAGCACAGCTTTTTTTTATCTGGCTTTTAATTAAAATACAGTTTTCATTAATTAATATATCTCATTTGTTTCTTGGTTGATTTAATTTTGTTTCTGCTTCATTATCATATTTTATATTTTTATTATGTGTATGCCAAAAGGTATCCAGGCAGCCCTAGCAATTAGTGAATTTGGATGCTTTAAAGGGGAATTCCACTGATTTTTCAAAATTTCTGAATGATTCAGTCATTGAGATGTAAACAAAGTCATTCAAAGTTTGATGAGAGATGGTGGAGTTAAATTTTCTTTACAGTGGTGGTGATAGGAACCAGGAGTCATGCTGCCCACAATATAGTCATTTTATTAACAATCCAAAATCTTGTCCACCATGAAGGGATTTTAAAAAATGCATTTTAGGTCAAAATATTGTTGCAAAACTATATAACTATATAAGTAAAACAATGTCTCAGGGATCAGGCAACGTATTTTAAACTTTCTGAGATATAACTTTTTTGACGCATTAAATGCTTCAGACGTCTAGTTCCTATCACCACTGCTGTGAACAACTCTGACTTTGACTTTTAAAACCACAATTACTTGTTTAGATCATAACCATTTAATTATGCAGAAATTTGGAAAAATCAATGGAATTGTCCTTTAAGGTGCACCCATTGCTGAGACAGATGTTCAACTATGCACACAGCTCATATAATCTCCAAAAGCATTGCCAATAAAATGTAAAACTCTGGATCAGCAGCACATGGGCCTAAGGTCTGTGCCCAATACCAAGTGTCGGCTTGGTATTGGGCCCCCAATATTGGGGTTGTAGAGCTGTGAAATTGTTGTCTCTGGAGTGATGGAGCTTCATCCAATACCTTTGCAATAAAAAAGGGGGGAAAACTCATTATTAATCCCCTTGACTTCAGAGAAAATGGTGAAATCTACTGTACTTTCTCACAGTGCATAGTTATGCTGCACCTGTCATAATGTTGTAGTTGGATCCTTCGGCCAATGTTTTATTCTGCTCAGGCGCAAAAAAGCTCCCTTTGAAATGGTGGCACTGGTCCAGTGCTGAGCTTTCTCTCCGTCTCTGTCTCTCTCTCTCTCTCTCTCATTGCAGGGCCTGTAATCTCCACAGTGAGGTTAATTAGGGATATGACAGAGGTACAGAGCAAAAAGCCAAATCCAAATCTCTCAGGTCAGATACAAAAGCATCAGGCTGTGGTGCTGGAACGATTTCATGATATGGTGACAGTCAACGTGATTACTGTAGGCCATGATTAATAAATTCCACTCTAATATCTATTCCATGTAATTGATGTTGATAACGGAGTGTCTAAGCTATATATAAGCCACCAACATTTGTATTTCTGGTTGGTTTTCAGGGATGATGATCATTGTGATGCACTTACAAAATAAAATGAACATTTCCTGCCCTGATTATAGACTACTCATAAATAACCCGCACACAAACGGAGAGAATATCCTGTTATTTAAGGGTAGAAAATGGGTAGAAAATATTCTTTTATTCAGCGGCTAAAAGTAGAAAATGGGGCCTGTATCGCTTTAATGGCCTCTGACGTCATCCTGATGCAGCTCGCCCAGCTGAGGACGACAGAGAGAGAGAGTGAGGGAGAGAGAGAGAGAGAGAGAGAGAGAGAGAGAGAGAGAGATTGTGGATAACATGCAGTTCATCCTTTGCGTTTTGACCGCCATGTAGCTGTGATCCACTGGTGATTCAGTGATTAGAGCGAGCAGCTTCTGCTGCCATTAAACACAGCAGGAGATGCTAGCAGAGTGAAAGCGGTGGTCCACCTGAAGAGGGGGATGCAAACTGTCTACGACATGGAGCATCACTGAGAGAGAGACACACACACACACACACACACACACACACACACACACACACACACACACATATACAGGGAGAGAGAGAGATGCTGAGACGAGCCAGCCAATGACGGTTGATCAGAAGAGGCCAGCATCTTCCCATGTAAGGCAAAGCTGCCGAGGAATGAAGGAACCGGGCGGTTTCTGCAGCCCGAATTAAACCTTTACAGACACACGGACACGCGGAGAAACCTGCCGGTGGATTTAAAACCGACAAATGTGAGTTTTAGTCTGAGAAACAGCGAACTGGAGCGGCACATCTGGCTAAATTAAACAGGAACGAAGCAGCGGGCTTGCGTTAGAACCCACAGCTAACGGCTCCGGCGCGAGACAGAGTCGGTTTTTTTTAGTGAGCGGGTTTAACGATACAGTAAACTCGACCCGTTTTCGCCTCTGTTTGTCGGGAATTTAGCTCCACAAACATTTAGCTCTATCTAATAGGTCAAAACCCGTTTGGTAGAGATTTAGTGCCGGGCTCATGTGAAAATGTGTGGAACTGAAGGAGGAGGAGGCGGAGGAGTGGTGTAACGTTAACTGAGAACCGAGGACGGAGAAAACGAGGGAAATATCAGCCGACGAGTGAACAAACGCGAGGATTTCTGCCCATCTGGTCATCTTCAGGTAGGAATACGTCTCCATAGTGCCAGAGCTGAACGTAGCCTTCAGCTTAGCAGTCAAGCCCCAGCATCACTCAGACTGCCTGTTAGCTGTGATCCCTTAACGTTAACAACTGGCTTTACATTCGGAATAACCACTTCATTCAGCTGCTGCTGTTTTCCAGCCAGCAGTAGCTGTAGCTGTTGTGAAGACTCCCAGGCTGTCAGCCTCAAAGTGAAGCCCTGCTCGTTATATCTGGGTTAGAATGAGGATGCTGGAAAAATTAAAAGTACAATGACCCATTTTAAACGTGACACTCACCAAATGTGCCTTGGACGTTCAAGCTGAAGGTTTTTCTTGTTATTTCGGTACTGCTTTTGTAGCTAGGTCCTTCACGAGTCCATGAAGCTAAATGGTAAATCCAAATGATCAGCTGCTGAGAGTATGTTTTAATCTCTGTTCTTTCGTGCTTGGGTGTAGGGGTGGGCAATATGACGATATGCTATCGTTACCGTGATAAATGACTTCACCAAACAGTTTTCTGGGTATTTTCATGGGTATGGTCAGCGTTTATTAACTTGTTCTTAGTATCTTGAATGTGTTCTGTTTTAGAAAATGGACAGATGATCTGATAGAAAAGCTCTCTCTCCATCTGTCTCTCTCTCTGTAGTTCACCACACACACACACTCTCACACACACAAACACATAAAATCTATAACCGTATATCAAAGACGAGTAATCTTCTCTGATGTGCTGATCGGCTCATGGGGAGAGGTGTAGAACAGCACGCACACACATGAACGCTTGTGCACGTACACACATACACACACACACACACACAGGAAGAATGGGCCACATTTATATGCTGTTCTGGTTTGTCCATTCCAAGCCTGGTGGATGGTGGAATTCAGCAGAGACAAGAAGATCTCTGTTCTTTGGCTCTTTCGCACTCTCTCTCCCTCTTTCTTTCTCTCTCCCTCCCTCATTCTGTCTTTCTCTGGCCCAAATGAGAGATATGGATAGCTTGCCGTGTCATTTGGGAGTTTTGTAATGGATGGACATAAGTGTGTGACTGTCCTTGCATTCGACTGATTTGTCACCAAAGTTGTTTTCCAACCACCAAGTGTGTGTGTCTGATCTATTTCGGTGTGGCTCTGCCTCCATTAGGTGTGTATTTGTGTGTTAGAAGCAGAGCCTGGAGGCCAGTGTTGTTCATTCATATGGAAACAGCAGATCGATGAGCTCTAATTGATTTGCAATGGGCTGATTAAACACAGGGAGACAGGTGGCCCTGTCATTGAGAGGATGGTGTGCATAGGTTTGTGTGTGTGTGTGTGTGTGTGGTTATTCTGTGGGGAACTCTAAGGCACACATCAGTCAAGTGATAAGATGCAAAACCCTGAGCAAATGGGTTCATTTGTGCAAAGGCAAGGTGAGTGTGAGTGTGTGTGTGTGTGTGTGTGTGTGTGTGTGTGTGTGTGTCTATGCTTGTGAGGAATCTCTGGTCCAGCAAATGGATGGAAAGCTTGTTGGCAAGTTTTCTGTGTCCCTCCATTATACTGAAGCCTTTTACTATTTCAGCACAATCCTGTCATTTTCATCACATTTCATTTCAGAGGCTTCTTTTTCTTTGCTACATGTGTGTAGGGGTGGGCAACATGCAATATGTTGATATATTTTCACGATTCACTTTTCTGAGTATATTATGGTTATGGTGAGTACTTCAAGGTCAGTACTTGTCAAACAATGGCATGAGCCAAAAAAACAAAACAAAACAGATTTAGACCAATAGAGCAACAGTAATAAGTGAAAAGTAACTGCACAAACTACGTGCTAACAAGTAGCTGGCTGGAGGAATGTCGGAGGAAAACTGAACAAATCTGATGCAATCCTGTAATAAATCTGTCCTGAAATAGCACACACTCTCATTGTGTGATGCTGTTTGCTATTTATTTCTTCGTGTGGATAAGCAGTGTTTGCGTAGTTTGAGCAAGATTGCCTACTTTTAGATGCTTGTCGTAAGTCAAGTGTTGCAATTAAAAATAGAAGATTTTAAAGGTTTTTTTTAATATTGGATCAATGTTGTTATTAGTCCATATCCAAGGTTTCGATATTGGTATCGCTTTCAGAAGAGAAAAAGTAGTGCTATCTCTAACAGGAAGTCATCCCATTATGCAATTGTCTTGTTATTTTTAGTTAATATTGACAAATGGTTTTTCTTCTGTTCCTTCTTACTTTGTTTTTGCAGATGTTGGAAAAAAGTATTAAAATTAAAAAAATAATTTATTTTTTCACATAAATTTAGCACTGCTGTTTTGCCAGTGCATTTTATCTGTTTCCAATTGTTCACAAACCTTTGATAAACAAAATATTGCGATACATATTGTTGTCAGGTATCGTGATGTTATACTGTTGTCATATTGCCCACCCTTACTTGTGGGTCTGTCCATTTTTCTGTGCATATGTGTGACTGTGTAAATGTGGTACAGGTGTACACCAGACAGGTGTTTGGTGAACTTGGCGCTGTCCGTGTTGCTGAATCTTGGAATGCTTAGAGTGATCACTCTCACACACACACACACACACACACACGCAGGATTGTGTCTGGTCATGCCTCTTAGATCTGCGCTGTGCTGAGAGCTGGAAGTTATTGCTGGCCACCATGCAAATGCACTGTAGGCCTTTTAATGAGATTTTTTTCCTCAAGGGTATGTGATGCCTCTCCTGCATGTGTATGTGTGGTGGAGTGACAGCAACCATGTGTGTGTATGTGCGTGTGTGTGGGACTAAATATCTCTACAATAATAGGAAAAGAGTTTCTGATATTGTGGGGACATTTAGCTTTTATTTCAAAAACATCAACGCATTTTGTTTTGCTTTTTGAGGTTAAAGTGGTAGTTTGGCAAAAAGTCAAATGGACAAAATTTACATGTATTGATGCAGCTTACAGCTGTAAACATGGACATAAGTATAGACAAAATTCTGTTTTTAGCAATGGGAAGCACTTTTGTCAGTTTTTATAAATGACAGTGTTATTAAGTGTGATAAACCACAAAATCAAAGGCTTTTTGAGATTACCTAACAACAGTTTGAGGCACACATGTGATGATTTAGGCATGCAGTTTGCATAATGCTAATTGCTAGGGCATTGGCTTCCATTACTTATTCACTCAGCCCATGTTCTGATTTGATACACAGTACTTTGTTTGTGATTTGGTATTCTCATAATATTTTAAACAAAATTCAAATAACCAAAAATGATGACGGTACGAGTACATGTTTTTAGTACTCACCGATACTGATACATACTGAGTAGCCTGTTTAGAATTAAGTAGTTGTTAGTTTAAATGAGTGGGAAGCACCTTAACAATTAAATCATCAAAATGTAGCTGATCTTAAATGAAGTGCATTAGCTAGCTATGTTGAGTTAACTACCTTGGAGTGAGTAGCGCTGCAGTGGAGTGAAGTGAGTTTGTTCCACACCAGGAAGGCACTTCCATGCAACTGTAAGTGAAGTATGTTTTATAGTTTTACTCCCTGCTCCTCATCTGTCTATTTCAACAACAGTCTTTGTAGTACAGTGACAGCAGGAATTGCATGCGAGGCTAATGCATCCGAGGAGCCCGCATTTCAAATTTTACGTCTTGTTGGAGTCTTTTTCTCCTTTAAAGCTATGTGAAACACAGCCTGTACAGACAGTTCTGTCAATAAACAATTTCCAATAAAGCTGCTCCGAGTACTGAGCAAAAATGCTGAGAAACTGTGCTATACCAGTTCTGCTAACGTGTACCACACTGTGCACTGAAACTAAACAGTGAAATACATGGGTAGGACCGAGTGGTGATATACATGGGTAGGACGATGAGTAGGTGTCTCTCAAGCCCATTTTGTAAAGACAATTTAAAAAATCAACATAATAACGTTTATACCTCCCAATACTATTAAGTCAAACAGAGTAAAAAAAGCATATATGGACTTTGGTACTGCGAAAGCTGGCTTTTTTGCCTCTGTTTAGCTAATTTACTTGTGACCCTTGTGACTTGTGATTGCTAGCTAGGTAGCAAGCTTGTTCACGGTTGCATTTATTACCAAGAGTAAATTCACTGATAAGAGTTCACTAAACAGTTGTTTTCATTTTTAAGATGATAGTTAAAAAGACACAGTTTGCTCTGCTCTCTTGCACCACTTCATGCTGTTCAGACAAAACCAACAACCTTTTCAGGGTTGCCAAATTGAGCAGGTCCCTGGTTAGGAAAATTTATCAGTGATGTTTTTCTTTAACTCGCAGTATTTTAATTAAAGTTTATTAAAAAGCTAAATAAATAGAATTTATACACCCCTACTCATTAGCTATATAGCCTTGTAGCTTCAGTTTAAAACTAAAGAAACAAACTCCAGACACCATGTCTTGGTTGATTTACTGCATTTTGAATGAAGGTAAAATTTAGTAAATTCGATTTTTATTGAACTGTTCCATACTGTTTCATAGTTAGGGTTGGGTTAATGCAGGTATGGCAGTATTTACCTGTGGTAATGCATAGTTCAAAGGAAAACTCCAACAAAGACATTTTTAGAGTGTATGTGTGTGTTAACATGATTTATGATGGAGTGATGGTGTTTCTGCCTGGGCGGATTACTGTGTCCTCTTTTCTTCTTCTGATTTCTTCCAGTCCTTTTGTCCACTGTGTCTTTTTTTCTTTATCTCACGGGCTTGCATTTTAAGGTTAGAGGAAGGTCGCTTGCTCTAAAGAAGCTTGAAGCTTTGCACGCCACACACACATACCTCATACACGCTCTCCTTCGGTGTGTGAAACACTGTCGCAGGGCTGCAGAGCAACCAGACCAAACTACCGAGGTGGACAGACATCATAGATTGCTCAAAGACATGAAATAAAAAGTTGTAGACACTCTCACATACACACTTTTTGGTGTGTAGACCTCCTACAGAGCAGCAAGATCTATCTCAGAGTTTAATGTGGCTTGGATGGCTGCTGCCAGAGTTTGTGTGACAGAGGATAAGCCTACATCAGTGACAGGGCTTGGTTTCCTCTTTGCCAGACAAATGACTGCAGTGTGTTCTGAGTTTAATCTGAAGTTGGTCTGGTTCATGATTAACAGCATGGGGACAAGTATACAGACACCCAGTTATATCTTATACTTCAGGATGCAGTGATATAATTTACGTTATTACTGTTATCATGTTTGATTACTTTACAATACTCTTTTCTGAGTATATCATGGGTATCAAAACTACATATGATGCGTAATGACTAGTATATTGGCACACATAAACCTTACAGAGACAAGAAGCTGATTGGATGTCAGCACATTATGCCATTATCTTATTAATTAATTGCAAACAATTGTTTGATTTTTCCTCCTGTTCCTTCAGGTGAATTATATCCATTCCATAATAAGCTTCAGACAAAGATAAATATCATTAGACCGACTGAGTATTGAGACAATCCCTTGAATTACAACCCCATTTCCAAAAAAGTTGGGACGCTGTGCAAAATGTAAATAAAAACAAAATGCAATGATGTGCAAATCATTTAAACCCTGTATTTTATTGAAGACAGGACAAAGACAACATATCAAATATTGAAATATCAAATATATGCCCATTTTGAATTTGATGCCAATAACATGTTTCAGAGAAAGTTGAGACAGGGGCAACAAAAGGCTGGTAAAGTTGTGTAATGCTAAAACAACACCTGGTGGTTAATTGGCAACAGGTCAGTAACATGACTGGGTATAAAAAGAGCATCCCAGAGAGGCTGAGTCTTTCAGAAGTAAAGATGAGGAGAGGTTCACCAATCTGTGAAAGACTGCACAATCAAATAGTGTAACAATTCAATGTTTCTCAACATAAAATAGAAAAGAACTTTTGCTTTTCATCATCTACATAATAACATTAAAAGATTCAGAGAATCTGGAGAAATCTCTGTATGCAAGGGACAAGACCGAAAACAAGTATTTGCTGGCCATGATCTTTGGGCCCTCAGGAGGGCTCAGAAACACTTCTGAAAAACAGAAAAAGTAGAGAACTGCAGACCTCGTCAACCCTTGTTCTTTGTTCTTTTATTCCCTTCAAAATGTCTGGTGTAAATTACCGCTTACAATACAGCGTCCAGTGTGAACCCTCTACACTTTAACATGCATATCTACACTGACCTTTTTTGTTTATTTTAATGTAAAAAAACAAAAAGGGCAATGCTGTAAAGGATGTATTTTTTCTTTCCATAAAAAAGGCTGTACACCAATGCACACCAATAACTTTTCATCAAATTCAAATCATAATACACTATTTCCTCTTGTGCTTAGAAACACAAATGTAGTATCAGTGGAATATTTGGATCCACACAAAATTTCTGTTTTTTTCAGTGAGTCGCAAGTGGGAACAAATCATATAAATAACTACAAGCTTCTAAGTTTTGACACCTTAAGTTTTTATTTAGGATTGATGATTTTACATTTCCATCCATCTGTTCATTTAGGCATCTGTTTGTCCATAGTAACACAAGGGAAGTCATCTGTAGGTCAGTCAGGTGTCTGTTAGCCCACAAAGGAAATAACAGCTGTCTCTGAAGCAGCTACTTCATTAAGAGTCACAGCTTTATCAATAACAATGTGTACTATTGATTATCTCTGAATGATCAGTATTGATTCTCTCTATGTACTCCTCTCTTTCATGTGCTCACAGCATTGCGGTCGCTTCCTTTCAGCGGCCCGCTTTCGTCTTCCTGCTGTTGAAGGGATTTGAGTAAATCCGGATGGCATGATGACGCCCAGCTAGATTAGTGCATTTTTTATGTAACATACACACATACACATACAGACAAATACACATGCAAACATACACACATAAAAGCAGACAGTAGCTTTTATAGGCCCATAATAAAACCGATGCCGCTGTTTCTGCCCTATCCACAGCTGCTTGTGTTCAGGTGACATGAGTTGCTCTGTAATATCACCATTTCACCCGGTAGATAAGACACAGAGTGTGCGCTAGCCTACTAAACCCTCGCCCACCTGTTCCACCGCTTTATTTATAGAAACCCAGAAACAGAGGGACGCTTTTAAGCCGAATGGCTACCCATGAGTGGTCAGACCCATTTTAGCACATTTTCACTTCCAGTAGGGAAAAAAACGGAAAAATTCAGAATACTCAAGCACTGATATGACATCTTGCGTCAACCTGCAGCGTTTCTAGCACTGGCATAGCTGCCAGCGGTGCAGGCAGTGCAATTGTACTGGGGCCTGTAGCATGGGGGTACTATGGTGACTGCACTTGCAGTGTCTTTATTGGACCCCTTATATCACTGCTTGTTCAATTTTAGCCCCATGACTCATGATTAGCTGCAAAAATGTGATATAATATTTTTACCACAAGCCTATATTAGAGCACCAGCTTGATTGAGCAGTCGTGACTAAACAACCAAATTGAATTGCATTTTTTCAATGATAGTGGTCATTTTTGTATGGAGAGTCTATGAGGTCCTAATTATGCTAGCAATCCTCCTCATTTACTTATTGTTGATTTTGTCCTGTGTGTTTTTCCTTCCTTTCTGTTTTCCTAACAATAATACATACATTTGCATTTCCAACTCTCATGTAGTAATCTAGTAGTCTAGACTGCGTTGTGGTGCTGTAGGAGAGGGATGTGGGTGGCTGCTTCTCTCTGTGTCCTTGTCTGAATGTTAATGTTTAATAGCAGTTCTCGGTGAAGAGAGCCACTGCTAGCAGCAACAGAACAAGCAAGCAGCAATGGTGACAGGCGCCCGTCACACACAGGCCGGTGTGGAGACTAATGAAGTGTTGAACATTCTGTCTGTTATAGTGCCTCGCTTTTGCGTGCATAAACAGGCGCCCACGCACACACACACTCACGCGCTTACACTACCATTCAAATGTTTGGAATTACTTGTCATATTAACAACCTTTTATGTTTTCTGCAACAGTAACTTATATAGAACATATTGAAATATTATAAACCAGACACCAAAGGTGCTTTTAGGCGGTTTTGAGGACAGCAATAAGTTGAACTAATCTACCTTGATATTTGATCATCACTGGCTCATATATGAGCCATTTTTGGATGTTAATTTAATTATGATTTCACTCTAATAGCTTTCTTATTTATTTTAGAATCATTTGCAGCTTTGTTCATCATTTTGAGCACATCTAAAATCATGTGTTTTCACAGCTTCCTAGCATTCTAATAACTATACATGCATCAAACTAGCTTATTGTTAAAACACTGATGCCAAACTGAAGCTCTAAATCTCTGTCCTTACAATGCTTCAGTTCTGATTCTTCAGATGATTCAGCGCATTGTGAAATCTCAAAATTCACCACAATTTGTTTTAATTTGATTGGTGAATTTCACAATTATTTTTAAGAATAAGGAATACACAGGTGTACCTTGAGAACTTTACACAATACTGGAACAAATGTACATACAAATTCTGATTTACCTTTTATTATTAAAAAAAAATCTTTTCTAAATCAGTGCTTTCAGATGAATGGATCGATGCATTGTTAGACCTCTGATTCTAAACTTTTGAATGGTAATATATATCTGTCTCTTTATGGCTTGGTGTTGTGTTGTGAGGTTGCTCTGTGTCTGACATGCTCTGGTCCTGGTTGGCCGGTTGGTTGGTTGGTTGGTTGGTTGGTTGGTTGGTTATGTAGGTTATGGAGGCTAATGGAGGAAGCAGGCTGGGCTGTGCAGTGGTGCTCTCCTGGGGCTGCTGAGCTGATTGCTGAGCCTCTCTCACACTCTCACGCTGCAGGCTCTCTCTGCTCCAGATTGGGCGCGGCGGTGTGCCGGCCGCAGGGGGGGCACTTGACCTCGGCCTGCATCAGCAAAGAGAGACAGAGAACCCCTACACTGCACTTAGATCAGTGCTGCAGGTGTTTTCCAAACAGCCGCACTGGAAGAGATGTGGGTGGCTAATGGAGAATTTAACCCCCACTTTCTTTAACTCAGAGAGCTCTCTCTCTCTCGTTTTCTGTCTGTCTGTCTTGCTCTCTCTTACCTTCTTTCACTCTCTCCTTTATAACAGTGAGATTTAATACATTACTTTATCTCTCATCCCAACCCACCAGTAGTACTTCACTCTACTCTCAGTGCTTCTCTCATTAGAACTCACCAGAGAGAAAACGTGGGAGAAAGAGAGAAGGAGAGAGATGATTAGTGTTAGAGCTGTCAGTGGAAAAAAATTGTAATCGATTAAAATTGACCTTCTTGATGAATAGACAGTATTTAGTATTTAATTGACAGTTTGCATGGTGATGATGCATATTTTATTTTTTTTCCACTGACTGGAACAGCAATTGTATGCATAAACAAATGTTTTACTTTTCCCTTTTTTGGGGCTTCATAGTTTATTTTTTCCCATTTCTATATATTTTATACATAGTTTGTTATTGGTCATGGGTTAGGATTATAGTTAGTTTGTCTTCGTTTGGCTGTTTTTGGTTTGTTGTCCAGTTTTAGAAACTGATTACTGGATTAATCATCAAGATAATTGGTAGATGACTTGATTACTTATATGACTCTATTAGTAATCAAGTCATCTAGCAATTATTTTGATGATAGTGACAGGCCAGTTAACAATGCCATTAAGCAGCAAAGAAGGGCCAAGTAATGAAGAATGGCCAAAACTGCAGTGTTGCTCATTTTTCTACCCTTTTCTTTACAGCGGTACTGGTGATCATTGCTGCTACTGTCACAGTCAGCACAGAAAACATCAACCTTAAGGCCCAGTGGCTTGGGGGGTGGGGGGCGAGAGAAAGAGAGAGAGAGAGACAGAGAGAACAGAGTGAAGAGAGAGTTCCCCGGAGCTGTCTAAAAATGGGGAAAAAAGAACACTTGAAAAACATACACAGAAACACTTGACACGGTTTTCTTGGCCAATTTAGCTTGACAGCACTCCTTTCTTAGGCAGCATATTTTGTGTTTTGCCATTCTTCATGCGAAATGGCGCTCGTTGGTGTTTCATTAATCTGCTGCTGCCTGAAGGCTGAGTCTATCACTCAAAAAGAGAGGGATAAGGGTGGGACACTTCTTAAAGATAAGGACAACGCCTCATTGGATGCCTGCCCTGTTACTCATTGGCAAGTGCATAAGATGCTACTTGAAGTATTGTGCTACTACAGCATTAATGGTTAGAATTATAGAATTATATATAATATGGAATTATAGTTATTACCTTTGTTTTGCTTTTTATAATTACACATTTAATTACACAGTGATACCCAATGAATTACATTCACTTTTGATATGCATTCTGTCTGGTCAGGATACATTTTTTTCTGTTTGTCTTGATGTCAAGAAATTACAAAAATATGGCAAAAAATGTAAAGGATACAAAACAAGACTTTTCAAAAAATTCAAATTATAATAAAGTATCTTCTTTTCTGCTTATAAACACGGACACTACATTGATAAAAAGTTGAGACTTCACACTTCTAACTGAATTTCTCCACTTGTTTCAATGTGCTAGCAGTTAGAAATAATTCATATAAACTTAAGCCATGCTTTTGTTATCAACTGCCATAAAAAATGCTTTGTGAGGTTTAAAACCAGTATGACCCTAAGTGAAATGGAAGGAGACATGCACTTCAGTGGAAAGTTGCATGTTGTAAAATACAGATTTCTACTGGTGGCTAGAGCTGTTAGTTGCTTGTGAGCCTTAGCCTAGAGTGCTAATTGTGATGGATATGCTAGCTAACATAAACAGTGATGCTGTTGCGTCATGCTACAGTTAGAAAATGTGATTAGCAGCAAGTATAAATTGGGGAGAGAGTGATATGCAAGACACTGCTTAGAGTTAAAGTACTGTACAAAAAGAGAAGGGAGAGAGAGAGAGATAGCTGGAAGGGGAAAAGCCTTCATGGTCCCTTGGTACTCAGATGAAACGATCATGAAGTTTCTCCTTAATCTCAAGGGACTGTTTTTGAAATGAGGGGAAAAAGTGTGAAAAAGAGAGGGTGGAGAAAAAACACGAAGCAGCGAGTCAGCAGGATTCTTCTTTCTCCCTCCTCATTTTTTTTCCTAAGGAAGGCAGTAAACACATTTCAGAGGATGAGGCTCACTGTTTAACTGGAAAACATGCTTCTCATCCAGCCCGAGGATGTGAAGGGCCACCCCTGTGGATGCCTCACCCATGCATAAATTTATTATTTATTTTATTTTTATATTTATTTCAGTTGTCCTCCTGAGCTGCAGGGTTTCTCAGAGCTGCTCCCTCTGCAGTTAAAACCCACGCAGGCCTTCGCAAGTCTTATTTAACCTTGAATTATAAAGTGCTTGTCAATTAGATCCACACTCTGCAGTTACACACCACAGGAAAATACATTAGCAGCAGTGTCAGAAATCTCTGACATGCTAATTAATCATTTGTAAGTTTCACAGCTTCTGTATTGCTGCCTGTCAAGCACACATGGAATGCCAAAGGTACTTAATGCTTCCTATGTAAATGATAGTATAGTTTTAACAGATGAACTGCATTTCCAATCACCCTCCAAGGCTTTTTTGGTTTGCTCTCCAGCTCCTTCCATCTCTTATCCCTCCACCCCCATTGCGGCCACTTTCCTCTCTACTTAATTAACCCATTGATCAGTGGGCTTGTAAATTAGGCCTCTTGAGAAAGGCTGGCTAAGCTTTCCACCCACCCCCCGTCTCCTCTCTCCAGCCATCCTCCTCAGTCAGTGCTTCCTCCTTTCGTTCGATACTGAAGGCCTGAAATGGAGGAATCCCCCTCCGCCCCCTTTTAACCACAGACGTGTCATCATTAAGGGCCAGAGGCATTGTTCACCTGTGCTGTGATATAGAAGGTCCAGAGAGGGTCAGCCATGTTCCTGTTAAATCACAAGATTCATTAGCCACTAGCTCTGCTCAACCTTTTACATGGATCCCTTTGGCTTTGCTCCCTCCTTTTCTTCCTCTCTTTTTCTCTTACCCCTCTTGCTGTCTCTGCCAGCCTGCAATATTGTTTTTTTTCTCAGTGGCAGCTGGGATCACTGCTCCAATTAAGATGGACCTTCTTGATCACTAGGGCGAGCAGAGAAGACCCTCTGAGCTTGATCTCCTACCAAATGCATCCTTCTTTCCCCAGCATTAACCAGAACTCTTCACTTTAAGCACAACCTTCTCAAACACACATACCTTCACCCCAGCCCTGTCGGCATGGCCATGTCTGTGCTTAATGATGCAGGCAGGTTGCTAAATGGATCAGAACTATTTCGAGGCATGTGTGCAAGGTCTCTTGGTGCAGATGATTTAGAGGGTCTTGGATTCGCTGAACCCTAGGTTGAAACCCTCTTCTTCCAGCTGTAAAGTATACTGTTTGTTTATTGTTACTGTAATAATGGCCTCTGCAGTAGACCTCTGAGGATGTGTCATAATTTTATAGCATCCGGAAAAGCCCTTGTGTCTTGATTAACTGAGAGTGAATATGTTTAGTTTTACCTAAGCTTTCCCTCAAATATGACTGTGGCATTGAATTACAAGGTCAATGAGTAGTCAAAATGAAAGTATTGCTATACAAAGAGTACATGCAAGCTAAAGTGCCTGCACATTATATTGTATCAGCTTTGCAACATTGTAGTTTACTACAGGGTGCGATATGATTGATTTTTGTTTTAAAAAATTGCCATTCATTTTTCTCACAGGAAATGGAAAATGGCTTAGACCTGGAATTCCTTATTTGGGCATGTCAACAACTACAAAATGTAACACAACCTCACTATTCTATACCCCTATTGCAGAGAGCCTCAATATGCAAATGAGCCCTCTAGTTAATCATAAAATTGTTTATTGCATGTGCATTTTGATCAATCACAAACTTTCCTGTTGAGTGTTCTGTGGGTATTTTAACGAACAAAGGCGTAACGTTATCCAACAAATGTACATACTTTTTGTTCAGGCCACATCAGAGATTCTCAGTGCATTTCTAATATATGGCAAGGCGTATCATAGTCACAATATGTAGCAATAGAAGTGCAATATGGCTCTTCGTCCATATTATTATTCTCTACTTCCAGCCCTCCACGTTGCATTAGCATACAGCCAGTGCTTTTACCAATCCCGTAATGAGAAAAATGACACGCTGTAGAAGAGCAGTGTTTATACCTGTGATTAAGAGGTGGAATTTTGTGCTTACATTGAGAGGCATTTCTCAATGCTTTATGATCAACAGTGCAAATATAAAGAGCTTGCCAGGAGTCAAACATTGCACTCCAGATCCACTTCTTCTCCCCACACAAAGGCATTACGCATGGAATAAATGAGTATGGCTCAATAACCACATTACGAGCAGACATACTGTACCTCATACCTCCATTATCCCACAGCTCCTTCAAGCTACAATTCGACGTACCTTGTGTTTTCATGAACCGCACACCTCACTGATACAGAAGCTCATTTTCCCTCAGAGGCTATTGAGTTTTTCTTCCTTAATAATTCTGTTTATTGGTAATTTTCATGGTGATACTAAGCTTTTTTCATAGCATGACTGATTGTGAGGCTGCAAGTGATTCTCGAAGGTGTGCCATTTGCTCTTTTTACCAGCTTGGCTTAAGTACATATGAATCAGTCATATTTTTATTTAACTGCCAACTGAATTAATCATTGAAAAAAAAAATCTTTATGAATTTAAATCAGGCAAAAAGTGTGTAAGCTAAATATTTATGGTGTGAAAGCTTTGGGGAGACTATCACGCAGACATATAAGTTCTTTCTTGGGCATCATGCCAAACTTCACCATGCTCATACCTTTTGTGTGTTTAAACCACCTTTGGGTTAAAAGATTTCTAGTATGTGTTATGTGCTTTTAACAATAGTTTAGGAAAAAAACTGACATGAAACCTGCTCTTCATACCAAAGAGGATGCTTTGATGAACACAAAGAAAAGTATTAATAAACACCTCTCACTTATTCTTATAATGTATTTTTGCTTATTCTTATAATGAAAATCCAACAGTACTCTGAACATTATGCTTTCCAAAGAAGGCATGATGTCTCCAAACGTTTGATGGATAGTGTATGCTTGTGTGCATGCTTATTTGCCTGCATGTCTGTTGGTCCTGTCAAATTTGAATGGCAGTATGTATGCACATTTGTCACGTATTATCACAGCTTTAGCATTGCCACAGCCTTAGCACTGCCAGCAGCATTGAGACGCCTCTGTAGGTGGCAAATAGAGAATCACAGGCCTCCCTGTACTTTCCCACTTCCATGCTAGTGACCAAAGATTATACAGCCCAGGGTCAGTCTCCTCAGTAGCCAGTTTGACTGGTACCGGTATAGAAGGGCTGCTATTTCTAGCTGTTTCTTTCTCTCTCTCTCTTTCTCTATCTCTAAATGACTGGAGAGTTGGCTGTGTCTCTTGGGAGCAGCTCTCTCTTTCTCTCTTTCTGTCTCTCTCATTTCTTGGTGAGAACAGTCTATGGTCCTCTCCCCCTCCATTACTGGACTGCTGAGTGGGGCAGAAAAGAGCTGCACATGGAGGCCTTGTCCAAGCGCCTGCAGGGAGATTCCTCTAACCACTGGCCTTCTGCTGTAAATAAATACACTACAGTCAAACAGACTTACACTGGTCTTCCTACAAGGGCTTTCATTTGCTCTTTCCCAGTCCTACTGCTTCCTGTGTTATGTGATAGCCAATGTCTCTCCTCTACTTCAGGTTGATTCAGTTTAGTTTATATTACTGACTTTACTGTATCAAGCGCAATATTGCCAAATCATAGTAAAAGAAATGTTTTACAGTGTAACTGTTTATAGTTGAACTTATTCAGTGATAGTAATAGCAGAAGTTAATGACAACAGTAACAACATACTAAAACAACAGCAACAATAAAAGCAATAATAGTTAACTACAATAACTACAATGTGTAAGCCTGTTGTATTCCGCTATTTGGCAATACATTACAGACAGGAAATCTGAATGTTTTCTCCAAGAACACTCATATGATTCAATCATTTCTGAACTATGAAATATGTCAGCATATTTATTAGAAAACATTAAATTGTAATTAAACTTAATCAAGGCTGTTCCTTTAAAACTGGACTGGGTACCATCATGCCTGTCAAGTTATCTTTCACTTGAAGCCTAAAGGAGGACACAGAGAGTTATGTATCAATCTCACTGTATTTCTATATATAGCATCCCTATACCAGCCAGTATGTGATAACATTGAATGAAATATGAAAGTGATTCTGTCTTCTTTATATAAAAGGTAGTAGGTGAAAAGTCTAGGTGCAATTCAGGCTATTCAGTACTCTGAAAGCATTTACACATGTAAGTGTCAGTATTTTATATGCTGCTGTATCTTTGTGCCACAGTCTCAAGCCCTTCACGCTTCAGCCTACATTGAGTCCACTCATTCAGAAGACCATAAATAGCTCTGAAAGAGGAGTTTTAATCTCTCACTCCCCACTCCACCTTTGACTGCAATACACTCTGAATATAAATACTTTTGCTTTGAGTTTACATTCTCTTTATAGCAGGATTTTTCTTTTTCCTGTGTATTAGATATTCAAAAATATTCAGAGAGCAAGCTGACCAGGTTGTTTACTGACCCAAACTGGTGCTGAGAGATATATTGTCTGTATGAGTACACTGGTATTGGTGTAATACACCCAGCATTATTGACTTTTAGTTTTAATGGTATTGACAGATACTCTTTGACCCCGTTTGCATCTGGTCGTTTCATGTGATTTGTATCTGGATTGTAACTTAGTAAGATTTTAACCACGTTTTTAAACTTGGTAGGCAAATGTGTCTCTGGTTTGTCAGAGTAAAATCTGATTGCTACATGGCACATAATATGCAAAACAACTCATATACAACAACCGATTGCCTGTTTTCCTTGTTTTCCCCTTTGTATTCAAAAGGTGGTTGGTGCCTCAAAAATCACAATTTTGCATGGTGTTATTAATTTTCTTATACTGGCTTTACACCGATGTTTACAAGAAGAGGGCAGATTAGAATAATTAGTCACTGTGGTTATGGACTATGTGAGTTAAATGTAAGTTATTATAGTGAGATGATGCATAAGGATGAGACGAAGTATGCATTTATCAAACTGGTACTTAATTCTAACTAGCTCGGGCTGCTGAAGGCTACTGAATTAAACTCAGAAGAGAAACTTATGTCAAGATCTGAACTCAAGGAGCAGTGATACCTCTGTATAGAGGTGGCAGTCCAGTAGACATTTTTTATCCCCATATGCAGAACAGTAGAGGGAGGTGCAGTATTGGGAGGGGCTGTCAAGTGTGACTTAGAGAGATGTATTCATTTACACCTGTATAACATCTGTCTAAAATGCACCTCACATCACCTTCTAAAGTGCATTAAGTGATCACCTCTTTCAAATGTGTCTTAAGTGCATCTACATCTGCATTGTTATGTGGATAATTTTGAATGTAATTCTGATACTCAAGACACATGAAATGACCGATGTAAACGGGGTCCTAGCTTCAGCTTACTTTGAAGGAACAGTTGAAAATACATAAAAAGTACTAGAAATAGCTTCTGTCTCACTAGCTCAGTGAAACATGCTAGATTTAACTCAGGTCTAAAAGAAATTGTTCTATCATGGTATAGCAATACATAAGAAGCTTGGGTTCATTTACCTTATTAATGCAAATTTAAATATCATCTGATACCATAATATATTTAAAAAAAAAAACAGGTTACTGAATTTTAGCAGTTCCTCCCAGCAGCAGGCAACCAGACCTACACATGCGCTCGCACACATAGACAACAAAACTGGAACATTTTCATTGTGGTCTGCAGGAAGACACGTTCTACCAATCAGCATTCAGTTGGGTAGTTCTCGACCAATTAGCTATCAGAACGAGGGACCAGAGGACTGTGGGTAAGGCTGCCTGGCGGGTGGCTCATCGCTCATCTGGTGTGTGTCAGTGATGGAGCGAGTGTGTGTGGTGGTATTATCGCATGGGGTGCGTGTCCCATTATACCCAACATCAGCACACCCTTCTAAGAATAAACAGCCCTGTGCTTTGATTGAGAAAAATGAGAAGTCACCCCAGAGAGACAGGTGCAGACGAAGAATAGAGAGAGAGAAAGAGAGAGGGAGAGAGAGAGAGAGAGGAGGGGGAGAGAAAGAGAGAGAGAGAGAGAGAGAGAGAGAGAGATGAGGGGTAAAAAAATGCATCAGTGCAGGGAGCTTTTAATCTACATGGATGAATTAGCGCACACATACACACAAACGCACTCCAGCTTCCTATACACAAGGGACATTAGCACATATTTGTTCGTGGAATCTAACAAAGGCTTGTACATACCTGCATATGCAAACACTCTTTAGAACACTTGTCACTCTACCACTGGTCCCCATTAACGCACATGTCGTGACACTGTACTGTACACGCGGAACACACTTGAGGGCTTTTAAAGCAGTCGGCTGTGCCATAATTGTGATGTGATACAGGTATCATTTTCGCTGTCATGCAAAGCAGAGCACCTCATAGAAAATGAGCACCATGACAAGTGCATGATTATACACCTGCAGATGAATGGCAGCAATTATCCACGTCTTCAGCAACCCCACCCCCAAGCACTCTGGCTAAATTCACCTGCCAATCAAAGAAGATAACAAAATTAAGGATTTTTTCATATTGAAGCATGCAGGTCAAGTAGATAGTCATCTGCATGAGTTTGTTATGGTTTCACTGTACACACGCATACGCTGATAGATAGATAGGCCTCACCTGCCTGATTAGACTCAGCGCCATTTCTGTGGCTCTAAATGCTCCCTCTTCACCCCCAGCACTTACATAAGGCAGACAGGTGCAGGAAGAGAGCGTGCGAGAGTGAGAGAGCGTTTTGGAGTTATTTTTGCCCACAGGTGGACACGTGGAGGCAAAACAACGCATCACACGCTCTAGAGAATGCAGGCATTCAGGGACCAGATGTGCGCTATCTCACTCTCTAAACATGCACATGTGCGCACGCACATATCTTTAGTGTGGTTGGCTGTTCACTAGAGATGCCACTGGTTTGAGTGTCAGTATCAGGCTGATTTCAGCAGAAAAAGCTGGATCAGGTATGGGAGGAGAAAAAAGAGCGACTCATCCGATTCTGTGAGAAATCTAGCTGGAAAAGTGCACAGAATTGCTTGCAGTGCAACACAGCAAGGCAAAGTAAAGTAGGTCACGTGACCACAACAGCTTAAGAACAATGAATAACGAATTTTGAATTTTTTTCACTGTAAATGAAATCTGTTTTTTTGTTTTTTTTTTGGGGGGGGGATAATTTAAGAGTATGCGCGTGAATGAGCAATGCACGTGTTGTCATGTTCTTGGCTATGTATATGTCCCTATAGAATAGTGAGAGGATTTGTTTGAGCGGTTTGAGCATAGTTTTAGAAGGCCATCTGAAGTAAAATGCTTCAACTAAAAATATCTAATTTTAAAGAAAAATATACTAGATCATTATCAATATCATACACTCTACGTTTCGGCATTAATAAATCATAAACGAAACAGTGGTATCATGCCCTCTCTACTATGCAACTCCTCTACTGTTCCTAATGCTACCTTATGACATCTGAAAAGCTTTGAAGATAATACTCCTACTAGTGTTCCTGCTGTTGTTGCTTGTGGAAGTGCACTGATGTTTGACATTAAAAAAGGATGACTTTATTATAAATTCACATATAAGGCAAAATCTGTTATGATGCACTCCCCGTGCTCATATTTTATTGATAGAATGTACTCAAAATCCTGTCCATAGACACTGCCATAGGTCAGCAAGGCAAGAAATATTGATGTTGTGCGTGCATGCGAATCTGTTTGAGTCTCTCTCTAGTTTCTTGTGTTACATTAAATGGATGAATACTCTAGGGAAAAAACTCCCGGTCAACCACAGAAGTCAGCATCTATTATATTGACTGAGATGCAGGCAGAGAAGCCCCCCAGAAACTATTTGTACAAATTAAGAATGTTCAAGGATGGAGTCAAATCAGATTTTTCATCAGTAAATTAGAGTTTTTTATTTCCACATACGAGCTAAGACTCGTAGTACAGGCTAAACAAAAAAGGCTTTATTAAATAGTGTTTTATCCATCAATTTTTATAACAGATTTCTCCTAGCCTTAAACCTCAGATGATATTGTTAGCAAACCGGTATCAGCTCATACTTTTGGAAGTCATTTCAATACAAATCGACTGTTTCCTTTTGAGAAATAACATAACCACAGAGGTGCAATTCAAATTAAGGATAAATACTGAAGTATGGTCCTGTCACAATGCAAATTGTTATTTTTCTTCCTGGGACCAATCAGTTTCCACTCTTTTCTATTCAAAGTGAAATTGCTTTAGAAAGAGATGTCATTGTGAAGCTTGTGATGGCTGGAATTGGGACTTGAAAACTTGAGGGCACCGTTGGGAAGGCCATGGCACTGTTTCAGCAGCTTCTGCTTGGAGACTTAAATAGTGCATTGTAGTATTCTAATAGCATAAATTTAGGCAATCACACTAAATTACAACAAAATTTCTGCTGCTTTCCATTACATAAATCTTAGTTCAACAAGGGAGGCTCTGCACCAAGCTCAACCCTGACATGAGGATATTTAAGACTAATTTTTAAAAATTGCAGTACCTACATTGGTCGCATGCGATTTAAAGACGCAAATTTCCCTGGGTGATGGAGTAAATTGTGTGAGAGTAATTTAGATAGAGCCGGCATGAAGCAGGATTGTGGGCTGCGGAGAATTGGTTAGCTGTTAGAGAAAGAAGGTAAACGCAGTGCTGGTACGAGAGCGGATTATATACTCTTACTGTGACCCGTACAGAGCCTTCCACACGGAGAGAGAGAGAGAGAAAAAGAGGAAGAGAGACAGAGAGCTTAATATGGAGGGTGTCTTGCGGGTATGATAAAGGGTTTTGCTGAAGCTGAGGAGAGGGGAGAGAAAAAGCAAAATGGAGGAAAAGAGGGCAAACTGAGGGGATAATTTAGTGCAGAAAGGGAGGAATATGAAGCAAAAGAGGGAAATGACAATACAGGGAAAATGAAGAGTTGCTCCATACTGTAGACTGATCCAATTTGCAATAATTGGGTCTTTTGACACTTGGCGTCATCTGTGAGTGATCACTGGTGGAGACTTCTGAGCCACCATCGATAGTTACAAGAGCCTTACGGCAAAGTTCATCAGTGTCCTCTTTTATTTCTTTTTACGAGTCCATTTAACATGGTTGCTGGCACTCCCTCCCTAGGTTTATAGCCTGCCCAAGCCTGACCTTGGACTTAGAAATAGCTCATAGTGAGTGTAAAGTCACGACTGCAAGCGACAGATAGGTGGGCTGTAGGCTGTGATTGAAGTGGTTGCTTTGCTCTCAGCTGTACTGCAGGCTTCAGTAACTGAGGTCAGGCCTTAGTTAAAGCAGGATTTCACTCTAGTCTAACATGCCCCCAGAGCACAGTGCTGGAACAGGGTCAAATTTGAACTTGTATACACTCTGGAGTTGCTATTTCAAAGGTGCTCTGAAATGTTCTGCTGGGGCATTAGTAGACCATGTGGGCGGTTAATAATGGTGTTATTGCCTTTTTCCTAGAACAGGTGTCAGCAATTCTGGTCCTGTAGAGCAAGAGTCCAGTACAGTTCTCCTGTTCTAGCACATGAACTAAACCTAGTAATTAACTTATCAGGTGTATGAAATGTAGGACTGTCACTATTAGTTAGTCATTAAATAATTTACCAGTTATTTTGATGATTTGAAAATGGACTTGTCAGAATGATTCCAAAAACCATATTTGTTTGTTTCTGTTTCTTACTGTGTCCACTGCACATGAATTAATCATTCAACATATCGCTTCCATTCATTTACAACATGGGGTAGCAAACAAATGTGTGAAGGATTTTGGATTAGCGAGCAACGACATCTTGATGCCATGGTGAAAAAAGTTGAGCTTGTTTTGGCTCATAGAGATTACAAGCTGCAGCCATGTAGCACTGACTAGTAGGGCAAAAGCAACTTTACATTTTCTGTATGCAACAAAAGTGTGTCTGAATAGTCCAGTCAGAAAAAGCTCTTTAATACAATGATAACATGAAGATACTCCTCTCAAGCGGTGAGGCATTGGCAAAGGAATTGGACTGAGATATTTGTGGACACATACTGTAAAAGACAACAGTTGGTGAATTTAAAATGCACATTATCATCTTTTGAAACAATCACTGCTGAATCTCCAAGATGGCAAATTCAATGATCTTTTAAAATCAAGTGATCATATCATGACAGACCTAATCCGGTGTGTTTGAGTAGGAAAATCACTAAACGGTGCTGGATTCTGACCACCAAGGACTATGAATTGTGTTTCCAGTCCTAGGGCTCATTTACTTGTGAATTATCCATTTTTGTAATTTTTTTTTTAAAGTTTTTTTGTAAACTAGTATCGTATAAGAGAAAGTTACCCTAAAACCACCTAGTTGATTTTTCCCATCTGCTAAGGCTTGCATCAGCACCTTTTTTTATGCAGTAGACGATACAAAGAAGAATATCTGGCCCAAGGCAGTGGTCCTGTTACTTAACACCAGGCTCAGTCTTGACACAAATGACACAACTGCATGGCAGCTTGTCTGCGGTCGATGTACCAGTGAAGAGAAAGAAAAAGAAGAGCATGTGGCCAAGTTAATGTGACTTTGATAGTGAACGCTTCAGCAGAGAGAATATACTGGGAATTCTGGAATATTTATACACTCATTAGCATGTTTATACTCTCATTAGCATACCCAAGGCTATATTATGGTTATATTATGGTCATATTGATGTAGCTTCACAAATAGGACGCTAATGAATTTTAACAAGGCTTTCACACTGCGGCACTGTGTGTTTGTGCACTTGGCTATCGTCAAATGACAGATTAAAGAGCAGAGTAAAACTGCATTGGTCACAAGCCTGCAGCTGATTGATTGTTAACAATCGTTCAGGATTGATCAGCCAACAAGGGCTCACCAATTAGGCTCATCACTCCTCCCTTTCAATTAATCAATCAGGGCAGCGGAACAGGAGCAATCGAGCACCTGACGAAATCTCTGCGCTAAGACACCTTCATTTGATTAGCTGTGCCAAGTGATGACTTGATTTGTGCAACGATGAGCCTGACTGAAACTGTGGTGCCATTTTGAGCAATAGATTTAAATCATGAACGAATGGCTTCATTTACATCACAGAGCAAATAATGTTTTTGTCATTGTAAATTATCACTGCATTTCTCTTATATTCATAAGCTGAAGGGTTGTCGCTGTAATAATGCAAGTGTGTCAGCTGCATGGCATTTGTTTCTGCTGAAGCTGACTGCTTTTAGCATTTCATCATTGTAATGCATTGTCTTTCGGGTTGTGACAATTACGATTATTTTATTAGACATATTAATTTTTACAAGCTTTTTCTGCTTTGTGGTTGTTTCCAGTGGGGTGAACAAGGCCATTAAAATAATTAGCTGTTCCCTGTAATTGTTTATGAGAGTTTGGATGAGGTGGTGGTGTGGCACAATATGGCGCCAGACGAGAACGAGTTTCTCTCTCTGTCTCTCTCTCTTTCTCCCTCTCTCTCTCTTGCTGTCTCTGCTTCCACCCCTCCCTTCCTCTCTCCTCCTGTCCTCTTCTCCATCCTCTCATTCTGTATGCGGGGGGATTTAGCAGTGGGATAGTGGCAGATTGAAGTGGTGAGGTCATAGCGCTCCATAATCCACAGGTAGGCCAGTAGCGTTTGGAATCCAGTCAACAGAAGAATTACGCACACCTAAAGCGGTGCACCAACCCCAACAACCCATGTACCAATTTTACTCCTGTTGGTACTACAGTGAGGGTGAGTCTACCCTGGCCGTCGTCCAAATCCACAGCCTGCATATGTACGCTCGTGTATGTCCATATGGCTGATGTCCTCCATAACCGCATCCCAAGCAGGGCCATTCTAGATCTATGCTTGAACAATCTGATTGAGCAAGAGGCAGTTGAAATGTTATCTAATGTTTGGTCCATTGTGACTTATTGACCATAAAGCACATTTCTGGCCTCATCGGCGGAGCCCTTAACGCCTTTTTAGCAGGCATCTCATTCACACCCAGCTTGTTTGGAGCTCCTCTCCTCCATCCTGGAGCACCTCTCAAAGGCCCTTCAGAGTCACTCAGCTTCCCTGAGAGCGACTTGCCAGAGTGGGGTCAGGTTAAGATGACAGGTGGTGTTAAATATGGAGAAGTGGGTGTTTATCCTCTTTAGCTGCAATAATAATCACCACCTCTCAACCCCTCCATCCTCATGGAGACCGTCCTCTCCAGAGCACGCAGAGAGCCTTGTGAACGCTTGAATTCATGCTTCAGGGTGCGCTTGACCTATTTGTTTTTTTCTCTGTTTACTATGGACTAGATTTTTCACTAGCCTAACATTTAATAAAATCCAGATCTAAATTCATACATACAGTATATGGACAAAAGTATTGGGACAGCCATCCTAATTATTGAGTTCAGGTGTTTCAGCCACACCCATTGCTAACAGGTTAATAAAATTAAGCACATAATCTTGCAGTCTCGATAGACAAACGCTGACAGTAGAATGGGTCATACTGACGAGCTCAGTGATTTTAAACATGACACTGTTGTAGGATGCCACCTCTGAAACAAGTCATTTTGTGAAATTTCTGTCCTGCTAGATCTGCCCCTGTCAACTGTAAGTGCTATTATTGTGAAATGGAAATCCAGGAACAACAACAGCTTAACCACGAAGCAGAAGACTACGCAAACTCACAGAGCGAGGACACTGAGTGCTGAAGTGCACAGTGCCTATCCTCTGTTGAATCACTAAAGAGTCACAAAATGGGTTTCCATGGCCAAGCAGCTACACACAAGATCAAAATGCACAGTGTAAAGCACGCAGCCACTGGACTCTGGAGCAGTGGAAACGTATTCTGTGGAGTGACGAATCATGCTTCTCTATCTGGCAGTCTGATGGATGAGTCTGAGTTTGCTGAAAGCCAGGAGAACATTACCTGCCTGGCTGCATTGTGCTAAGCGTAAAGTTTGGTGGAGGAGGGATAATGCTATGTTTTTTTTTTCAGGGGTAGGCCTAGGCTCCTTAGTTCCAGTGAAGGAAAACCTCAATGCTTCAGCATACCAAGACATTTTGGACAATTGTACGCTCCCCACTTTGTGGGAACAGTTTGGGGAACAGTTTTGGCATGACTGTGCCTCAGTGCACAAAGCAAGGTCCATAAACGCGTGGCTGGGTTTTGTGTGGAAGAACTTGAATGGCCCCCACAAAGCCCTTACCTCAACCCCATCAAACACCTTTGGGATGAACTAAAACAGAGATTGTGAGCCTGGATTTCTTGACCAACATCAGTGTTTGACCTCAAATGCTCTTCTGGATGAATGGCCGAAAATTCCCCCAGACTCCAAAATCGTGAAGAAAGCTTCCCAGAAGAGTGGAAGCTGTCATTGCTGCAAAGGCGGGACCAACTACAAATTGATGCCCCTGGATTTAGAATAGGATGGCATAAAAGCTCCTGTAGGTGTAACGTTTAGGTGTATGTTTGTCTGCTGGGATGAACTAGTGCTTTCTTGGTCGACTGCGGTCATGTGACGTCTAGCACATGAACGCAGTAGACCAAACCAACCTCTTCGACGATACTGTCCACGGTTCATACTCTTATTTCTAGCTGGGCTCTTATTGCTCTGGTTTGCTGGTCTTGTTAGTCTTTGGGCTCCTATTTGAGTGCTTTCTACACGCGCTTGTCGTCCAGCGTTAGCATCAGTGTCAAAGGCGGTTAAGCAGCTGTACGTTTAGCCAACACGTTGGCAGAGAACGACAGAGCAGCGTTGGTGTCGGCCATGAGCATGTGCTCTGAGGCGCCTCCGAGGACTCACCGGAGACCTAAACTTATTTTCCTGCAGAGTAGCTATTTTCACTCGTTCTTGTCTCTCACTCTCTCTCTGTATATTCCTGACTCACCACCTCTTTTACCATCTCGACGTATATCGTTCTCGGTTACCGTCTGTTCACCCACTCCCTCTTTCATTCTCTCTCTCTGTCTCCTGTGATTGGAGATGATTTATATAGCTGGTGAATTCCCTCTAGCAGCACACACTTCTGTGTGATTGAAAGCGTCGGCTGGTAATTATTCTGCTAGACGTATTGACTCAGCAGCAGCAGTCACTCTGAGCTGCGATTTAAATCAAAACGGCCCGTTACCATGGCGGCACCACCCGCCCAGTCTTGCAGCTCTACCTTTTTTTAATGGAGTCCCCATTTTACCGCTCCAAACCCTTTCGCATACTGAACGCTCTTTCTCTCATGCACACTCGCTCACTGTCGCTCTCTTTTTCTGCTTCCTCCATTTTGTTTGTCTCTCCCCCCACTCAGTCCCCCCCTCCCCATCTCCTCTCTCCTTTTCTCATTCCAAAAGGCCATGTCACATCAGATTTCGTCTGCTTTTTAACGCTCTTGCCCGTTTCCTACCTCTCTCCCTCTCTCCTCCCTGGCTCTTAATCTCTTTTCTCCTTTTCTCCCTCTTGCTGTGTAATCCCTCCATTTACACCTCTTCTCCTCATTCTGGCGGCCTGTCCTTTTCCTGTCATGCAATTTTTGCCTCTTTTCTTCCTGCTCCCCCAACCCGCTATCCTTTTTTCCCTCCACCCTGCAAAGGGGTCGATGCCAAGACAGCTGCAAGGAGAGGGATTAAAGAAAGAGAGAGCAAGGAGGACGGAGGGAGAGAGAGAGGAAGAGCATGACTGAGGTAGAGAAGGCAGAAAAGGAGGAGAGAATCATGGAAAGCACAGAGCTGTGATAGATGTTTATTAGATGTTTATTAGATTGTAATATGTGAGAGGTGGTAGACATGTGGAGACAGTGGCCTCCATTAGAAATGTGTAGTCTATATTAAAAGTTTATCTGCTGTCCTATGTTTCTCCTTAACTGAAGTGACACATCTGATAAAAAGTATCATTTAGGGATGCGCATGGCTAGTTGGATACTTGGTTATCTGCTCCAGGTGCTGAGTTGAATGTTCGGGTGTTTGTTATGTTGCATTACAGGTCAGTCTTAGCTTCAGGCACTCCGGCTATGTATACGCAAAGCATTTTATATCTGTAGTAAATTATGCTAGCACAGTTTTGCCAGTTGCATACTGCCTACCCCGACTTGTGTGTAAACACACTTCCGTGCAACCTGGTTTTAGTGGTTCATTGATAAACACACTGTTTTTCCCATCAAAGGAGTTACTCTATGTGCTGTGATACCTACAAGCCTAAAGTTGATGGACTGAAAAAAGTTTGTGAAGTTCATGGCATCGCATCTTTCAAAGTTATTCAAGAGATTTCTTTAAATCATTTAATAACGCTAAGTGAGAAGTTCTTGTGTATTTGCTGAAGCATACTGACTCATTTCTCATGGGTGTGCTTATCTTCTAGTGCTGTTTTGAGAATTGCCTGACCCTGTACATCATGCACAAACATACGTTTATGACTGGTTATGTTGTGTGTCTATCAAATGGCCCGTTCCTGTGAAATGGGGCGTTCTTGGCCATGTAAAACAGCAAAACTTAACAGTCTCTGAAGATTATGGGAAAGACTGTTGCGCAGAGGTTAAAGATCACCCTTTTTTAAATTTTCTGTCAAAACGGCCATTCAGTCAAAGATTTTTTTGAGGAGCCTAAATATGTGTAACATTAATAATTTAAAAGGAATGTGACAAACATTGCACATAATGTTGGAAATTATGTGCTACGCTGCATCCATAGCTCTCAGTACAACCTTTTCCACTATGCTGGGGCAGTTCATGCTGAGTGGCTACATTTCAGAAGACCTGTCACTCTAAATCAGTTGACCAATAGAGAGTCTAGGTGAACACCCTCTGTCCCCTGTGAAAGTGTGCCAAAAAATCAAAGGCTAAATAAAGATTTCAGAAGTAAAAGAGCGATTTCAGAAGCAAAAAAGTCCAGACCTCAACATCATTAAATGTTTTGAGATTACTTGGATTGTGAAAAGCAGACAATTAAGCCAACTTCTAAGCCTGAACTTGGGAAGTGTGGAAAGATATCCCTGCAGATGTCTCTGGAAAACAAATACAGGCAAAAACTGGACAAACTGGACATACTGAAAATCTGATATTATTTTTAGTTTTCTCAGATTTTGACTTTTTTACTTAATTTGACATTTTACTTGATTTGACATTTTTACTTAATGACCATTTACCGTTTGTGCATATTTGCAATTTTGCTTCTATTAAACTGAAATGTCTCAATGTGAGTGTGTTGCCAATGACATGAATGAAAAATCTGAGGTAGTACAATTCTATCTCTACCTAGCTGATGTTAGCTAGGACCAGAAACAAGGAAAGGGTATTTCTCTGCTCTCAGTGCTACATTGACAAACTAACATGTTGGCATTTCATCCACTGAGGAGAACAGGCTTGTGTAGAAGCCTATGAGTGTGTAAGTGTAAATAACAGCCTGGACTTTGACATTACAGTGACGTGCTTGTCATTATTCTTTTTTTTTGGTGTCCCTAGTACTCTTTAACTGCAAATGTAGCTGAACACATGAGAGTGTCAAAAGCATGTGGGTAAGGCACACTGCATGGCCACAACAAACACGCTCAAAATGACTTTTTATGGCTCAAGGCCTTTTTACCTTTATTTGATGAGACACGCCAGACGTGCAGGGATATATACTTTCTGCCCCCTGAATTACACAAACACCACCCTCTCCTGTGCCACATGCATTATTTAGACCCCTTTTCACCTCCATGACATTTGTTCTATCAAACATATGCATGAGGCATGAAAGAGTTTTTTTAAATGATCTGCTACTTTCCTTCCATGGATTTGCACAGTAAAGATCCAGCTTGTGGATTAAGTGTGTTGAGTATACACAGATTAAAACTGTTGAGTCTACATAGATTAAAATGCTTCTTAAACATTGATTAACTCTACTGTCAAATCTACACTACTCTTGGCCCAAGTGACTTTGTTAATGGGGATTCTCCTTTGTAAATCCTTTTTAGCTTAGGACAGGCTTAATCTGTGGCCAGAAACCCACTCCAGTGAGTTTCCACAGCTTGCATTTAAAAATACAATAGGATTCAAAGTCTAATTGCTGTGTGTTACCAGAACAAGCAAAGGTACAATCGAAATTTTACTTGGCAGAAGTACCCTGAACAGCAATCAAGTGAGACATTATTCAGACTGTGCACACTACTATTAGTATTTGTGAGTGCAGACCATGGCTCAGGTAATCAATTGTGGTTTGAGAAGTGAATGCATAAGTGAAGAAAGGGCAAGAACTCAGACAGCATGGACTGGAAGACAGGGTGGCTTCTGCTTTTTGCTAGAATGGTGGTTTTCAACCTTTTGCAGCTGCTTTCGAAAAATGTAGTTTTGAGGGTTTGTGGTCCCCATTAGTTTGTTTGTTACTCACCCTGAAACACATGACAGCAACCTTCTTCACATTTCTTCACTGAAACAGTCCAACAACCGTCTTTGCGTTTCTCCTGACAGGAGTGTGGACTTTATAGAACCAGAAGATTGGGCTTTGCAGTCCAGTTCTGTTGTAAACACTTGCTACATTGCCACCTCTGCTTAGACTCCTAGTACATTCCAGGCCAGAAGTTAGCAACATTACTAAATAGAGTGGCTACCAAACACAGGAGAACATGTGATTTCTGACCATAAATTATTGATTTTAAAATGTATGTGAATATTTGCATGCAGATAAACATCCTTTATCATCTTACTTCTGCTGAGTGATACCTGATATGTGTAATTTTTATAGGTGCCTAATAATTACATTATGCTGCTGCACATAGTGAGAAGAAGTGTAAAAAAGCAGTAATACAACAGGCTACACTCTCAGAAATTCTCTTGAAATAAAGGTTCCAGTGTGGTTCTCTTTGCTATATGGCTCTAGCCAAATCCTTTAATTGTCATAAAATCATTTACATTATATTGAGATTTCTCAAATGTTAAAAAGATTCTTCACACTCACATTTATCTCAAAAATGGTTCTTTACTGACCCAACGGTGGTTCTTCTGTGACCACTCCAAAGAATCCTTAAGGGCAACTTTATTTTTAAGAGTGTACAGTGGTGTAGCAGCAGGCTGTTTGTCAGATAAATGACAGCTAGCAAGATCCAATGAGTGTGACAGCCAGGCCTGTTAGTACTAAGACAGCCGTTGACTTCAGCTTGTTAATGAAGTGGAATGCTTGAGGGTAAATTCCTGAAGCAGCTGACCATTTCCACCTCTGCCTTGTCACTGTGAAGTGACTGTGCCAGTAGGCTTTTTCTTTTTGAAGTCCACAAGTTCCACTTTACTGACAGTGGAAGCTGAACTTTTATTCTGACACCACCTTGACAAGTTTTCTGTAGGTGATTTTGTGATTTTCTCTTTGTTACTGCAGTATCGTATGTGAATATTGATAAAGTAATTGCTGGTATTTTAGCTGTGTGGTCATGTGTGAAAAGAGAATAGAGCCTCAGGCCCAGCCAGCAGCCTTAAAGATCTCCAGTGTTTGACAGATTTCATTCGTAAACTCTTTTGCTGATCTTTTCTGCCTGATGTCCGTCCAGCTCTCAGCAGCAGGTAGAATTTGATATAAATATATATATTAGTAAATGCAGCTCCCTTGTATGTTAAGCTTCTGTCGGAATCAAATGTAATCATGCGTTATCTAGGAAGATAGGAAGACCACTAGATGTTGGACCGTTGCTGCTGGGGTTTGATTCCATTCAGCCACAATAACATTAGTCAGTCAAGGCATTGATGTTGGTTGATGAGGTTTGCAAACAGCACTCCAACTCATCCCAAAGGCGTTTGATAGTGCTTCCACACGAGAGAATGTGATTCTACTGCTCCACTGCCTACTGCTAGGGAGATTTATACCCCTCTAGGGATTGCAGGCAGTCACAATTAGATTTGTGGCTGTTCCAGAGGATTGTATTCTACTACCAATGCTTTTGTAGCTGTGTACATGCAACTGAACGTCATTGATGGGTGTACCTTAAACTCGCTGAATCCACTAATTAGAAATGGTATCTAGATAAAATGATCTAGATGATTTTAACATAGACCCTGCCCCATGCTGCAGTGACTTCCTAAAACATTAAGACACAACAGGCTGTGTGTTATAGTAATTTTACCACGGTTAAGCGTTGTTGTTTATAGAAGGCAGACAAAATACAATATTGTAGAATGCACTCATTTAATTTACTATGAATAATAGTCACAATGAACAGGTCTTCTGCTAGGCATCAGTTAACAGTTGGCTGTGGTTGCCAGGCAGCCCTAACAGTCAAGGTTATTCCATGAACAGCACAATTATGTTTTTAATTAATACACAATTTTTACTAGCTTGGCTAATCTATTCATTTGATGTATGCAGTGTATTTTACAACAGCATTGAGCACAGTTCAGCCAATCAGATTTTAGAACCTATCATGTTTTTTTGTGCATGCCATCTCATTCTTGCCATTCATTCCAGGGTCACTGGTGGACTGTCCTTCAGGCAATGCCACCTTTAATTTTCCAAGTAAGGGCCCATGATGCTGGGATGTGTTAATGAAAACGTCCGTCAGCCCAGGCATATCAGCCTTAATATTTCCGGCCATTGCATTCAATTTCTGTTTTTATGAGGGCCTCTTCAATTACTATTACCTATTTCTCCACCTTTCTCTTTCTTTCGCTCTCTCTCTCTCTTTCCACTCTTCCTATAATCTGCTCTCCCTCTGTCTGTCTCCTAAAGAGCACAGATGAGTTTTGGAGAGGGAGCTTTTTTCCCAGTGCTCTGGGCTCTATGAGCTGACCGTGTGTGTGTGTGTGTGTGTGTGTGTGCGCGTGTGCTCTAATACCCGTGTGCACAGAGGTGTTTCAGCGACCTCAGTGGCGGCTCAGCCGGAGCGGCTGGTGGAATAACGAAGAGAGAGAAGTTAACGGCGGGAGGAGAGGAGAATGGGAGCAGCCAGGGCCTAAAAATAGAGCAGAAGGCCAGCCACTCAGCAAAGAGAGAGAGAGAGAGAGAGAAAGAGAGAGAGAGAGAGAGGATTGCGGAATAAAGAAAAAGCTCTGCTCTTCAGACAGCAGCTGCCTTTCACAGTGCCATTACATGTAAAGAGAAGGTGGCAAAATTTCCATGAATTTGTATGAGTGTGTGTGTGTGTTTGTGTGTGTGAGAGAGAGAAAGAGAGAGAGAGAAAAAGAGATATGCAATAGTCAGTGTATAGAGATAACACCTGCCATCTTGGTCTCCAGAGAGCAGGTGACAGAAGAGGAGAAAAAACAAAATGTATTGTATTCCAACACACGTCTGTCTTTTCCTCGCTGTCTCTCTAGTGCTGAAGAGAAGGAAGGCTTCAGACACAGATACAAGGAGAGATAGAGTGGGAGAAGAAGGTAGAGAGTGAGTGAGAGATAACCACATTTAGAGTGAAGTTGTAGAGGACTATGAAAACATTAGCAGTGGCTCTCAGTGCAGTGGCTTTAGCCAGTGCCAGGCAATTGTCTGTACCAGTGTTGGTTTCACACAACAATATTGATTTCTGTTTGTAGCAGTGCTTAGTTAACTGTATGTATGCAATTTGAGTGCTTCAGAGACACCTTGCTAGTGTAATTTAATAGTAGCAACACAATTCTATTGGTGTGTGGTCCTATGTGTGTATATCCAACCCCAGCATCAGAACAACTTATCAGGACAACCTATGCATCATGTGCACATAAAAAGGCTTGGCCGTCCAACAAGCTTGTTCTAGAATTGTGGTTTGGGTATACACACAAATGACCACGTCAGTTGACATTTTTGTGTATATTTTAGGCAATTGCTTGTCTTCTAACACCTCTCCAGCAGGCCTGATGGGCCTTGATGCTGGGCCTGTGTGTGCCGTATATTTTACAACAGCTCTGAATGTAGCTCAGGCAATCAGATTGTAGAACACAACCTATCTGTTTAAAATACATAAAAACTAAATAAGCAGTGATTTTCCTTTCTAAACATAGGGCTTCTGTGTAAGGTATGTGTAACATTACAGTGTAGGTTCTCTTTGCTGTATAAGATAAGAAAACAGAACAAAACTGTCCAATCAAAGCAAACTGTATTGTTTAATCATAGAGTACTGCTATTTAGGAAGCTTAGGGTCATTTTATTTACTAATACAAATGTGGGTGTCATCCATGGCCGGAAGTCCAAGAGAGCACAATTAGTTGGGTAGGACGGCCCTCCTTCCCCCCTATCACTTGACATAAAATGCTAGCTAGCATAGGCATCTGCTGGCTAGCACAGGTGTCTGTTCGCTGACATAGCAGAACTGGTAGTTAGCATTCTCCTCCAAGTGCGTTGAGCTGTCCAGTGACGTTGGCAGTTTGAAAAGATGCAGTGGCTTGCTTTACATGAGAATATCCTAGCCTTCACCCTCCTAGCGCTGGTAGTATCATGTGATTGGGGAAGCTAGTGGGTAGAACTGGACATAACTACATGTTTGGAGTAATGATTAAATGAATTTTATCATTACTGCTCAATAGTAGTTTAAACTGAAGCGGATGTTGGATGTGCAGCTCCACTGACACACACATGTTTTATAGAAACCAGCCCACAATGCTTTGCTGTCACTAATGTGATTTAAAATAGTCTGCATCATGTGGAGAGAGTGCTGTGCATATGCGCACACACACACACACACACACACACACACACACACACACACACACACACACACACCACACAGTGACTGTTTATGGCTGAGGGCCCCTTTACTGTCATGACATACAGCACACATACATCCAGCCATACACATATTAATTCTTTGTATTGGTCTTTGCTACATATCAATCTGATTATGGTAGCTGGTATGATTATATGCATTGCAAGCCCCGAGTCTGTCTACTAGACTAGACTCTATAATCTTTATTGCTGATTCAGCCACACCCAGTACTCTAATTACTTAGAGATATAAAATACGCTTTGCTTATAACAAAAAACTGTCTTGTTGATTGACTCATGGCCTCAGGGTTTTTTTTTTGCCTCATGCTACCTTATACCTCCCTGAGTTGAAACAATCAACTCCAATCACCTAGACCTTAGCAGTATTTTGATGGTAAGTCGATTTAAAGTGGTCTTAAAGCAGGTAAGATGGATGCATGCTCCAGCCAGTGCGTATATAGCCAGATCCAAGAGTTGTTAACGTTTCTCATATCCCAGTATTGTTTGTTGATTTTACAACAGTGCTTAAAGTGCCAGCGCAGTGTTCAGCACTTTTAGTTTGTGGTCATTACTTTTTTGATTGACTACAAGATAGTAATATAAAGCAGGAAGGATTTTTCATTTTCTCCACAGAAATTCCACACTCAGACAAATGCACCAAATGTTGTTTCAGGCTACGGGTATAGGTGAACACAAATGATGTACAGTTGTCTGCAAGAATTTGCTTTCATAAACAGTGATGGATGTCATTCAGACATTGCAGAGATGCAAAAGACTGTTAAGAGATTCCAGCTTAGGAATATGCACTGTAGAGCTTTGATTTCAACCAATAGTGCCTTAAAGAGTCAAATGCAGAATTAATGTGACAGATTGGACTATAATGGAGTGGAACTCTTTAGGAGCTGGAGGTAATGCTAGTGGAAGAGTTAGTTCAGATACTCCTGTAATGTCTCTTGCTCTCTTTCTTTCTCACTCTCTCTCCTCTCATTGCTTTTATTTACTTGGGTCAGCATGACTATTCCACCTTCTCACCACACTGGGGATGTCTAGCAGTTTAATATGTTATTATTATTTAGAGGTGGGGGGGGGTTGATTCTTAGATGCATCGCGATGCGGACATGGACGATTCTGAATCAAATTCACAAATGTCAAAAATTGATTTTCTAAATTTTTATTTATAACGTAATGTTGACAGAACGCAAAAGCTGGAACTTGGAAGTGCGGAAGTGCAGCGCCTGGACAGTCTGTGGCAGCACATAATAAAAACACAACTGGATGAGCGAGAAATCCTCTGCATTAAAAGCCAGGTTAGGTCAGGAGTCGACAACCCTAATGTTAAGAAGAGCCATTTTGTCCTTTCAAAAGTCAAACCACCTTGGGAGCCACAACATTTAATGTGCAGTATGTCTCAGTATGTGCTGATGTCCTAGTATAGGCTAAAAAATATAAACAAAAACGCAGATTTACTTTGCTCTGCTTTAAGCTTTAGCTATAGCCGCTTTCCTCCCATCTCCGCCAGGACACTTTTCCTCAAACGTTGAAAAGTTCTTTGTAAAATGTCTCTCATCGTTCAACTGTTTTACGAGGCTGAAGTGAGCTTCTCATTCGCCAGCTCGTTGTTTGAATTTTCCCGTTCCACCTTAAATTCTGACTGAGGCGCTGAATGTAAATGCGGCACCATTTAAGGTGGACCGGGAAAATTCGAAAGAGAAGCTGACTTCATCTTCGCAACTTTTTAGTGTTTGACAGTCTCTCGTTGCAGATTTAACGTACCAGGAAACCAACTGCAGTGCTTGTAAATGCGAATACGTCCATTCATCTCCAAATGTTCGTCTTAAATCTCTCTCTTTGCCTTTTTATTAGCTGCTAGCTAGGCGAGAGTGCGTTGCTATGTGACCTGCAGTCTGCACGCCAGTTTTCAGTCATTTCACGCTATGTTGCACACATCCCGTCTCAGAGATATTTTACTCAAATCGAATTGTGAGGTGCCTAGAGATTACCACCCCTATTATTATTATTAATAGTAGTAGCAGAAGTAATAATAATAATAATAATAATAATGATAATAATAATCTATATGTCCAAAAGTTGGATACTTCTTCTTATGGAATTCAGCTACTTTAAGCTGCACCACAGCGAACACAGGGAACACCACAGCGAACACAGGCATTCCACTGTGAACACGCAGCTTGAGTGATTTTCATGGAAAAGCATTGCCAATAGAGTGAGACGTTCTGGAGCAGCTGCACAAAAACCTAAGGTCACTATGCCCAATTACCGAGTATTGACTAAAGGGGCAGTAAAGCCCCCCAGCATTGGCCTGTGGAGCTCCATCCAGTACCTTTGGGAGGAGTTGGAGTGATGTCTGTGAACTTTTGGACATAGTGTTTAAATTTCTCTTCATCTTTTTTTTTTATTATTATTATTTTAATAGCACCAGCATAAACATTAAACAAGGAGAAATAAAATAGGAAAAACTAAATAACAACCCCAAATAAAAAAGGTAATTAGGTAACATAACATTAATATAACATGACATCTCCTCAGTGCTAAAACAGAGTGAATTTGTTTGTGAGTGCACTTGTGCCATTTAAACAAATGAGCAAAATACAAAAAAAGGAACAAAAAAGCATCTATTATATTTATTCTTGTTTTGCCTCTGTCACCTTGCTAGCATTTGGCTCGCAGCATTGCTTTTCATGCAGGGAGATGAAAGAGATGTGGCTGTGTTTAGCAGTGATACGTGTGTGTGTGTGTGTGTGTGTGTGTTTGAATGGAGCGTATTATTGGAGAAGGGAGTTTGTTTACAGATACTACATATAATTGCTTGTGTATACAAGAAGACCTCGATATACAGAAAAGGAGAGAAAAATTGGTCCATTTCTGTACTCATCATCTTTTATTAAAGGATGCTCTGTATGTCTATTTTGAGCTCTACAGTAATATTGAAAAGCAAAACTCCCAAACCCACTCTGCACAGATGCACTCCCACCACATGCACTCACACATATACGCTGTCTTTACAGTACCACATGCCTAGAAGCATTCATGCATGTTTGCACATGTACTGTATTATGAGAGAGAAAGGCAGACATGCAGTGGGTAATCTCTACTCTGTACTGACATGAGCTGTGCACAGCTGGCCAGATGTCACATTTTTCATACACGTACAACTGTATCATACCTACTCCTCTGTGTGTTACTGCGCTAGCAGCTCTCAGTGATTTCCCAGTGATTTACCCACCTGTTTACTGCTTTTTAAAAACTAAAAACCATCATGATTTATTTCATGCAAACCATAGCAAGACACTAGTATTCCCACATGTGAACATATGTGTATGTATATATATATATATTATATATATATATATATATATATATATATATATATATATATATATTACAGTGTAGATTTTAGGACATCCTCAGAACACTACTTTAAGTTTCAGAAAAAAAACATGAGCAAAATCACATATCAGCTCTTGTACATCAGGTGGATCCGGCAATTTCAGATGGTCTCTGGCTAAGCTAAGCTGGCACAAACTCTGGGACAGTAAAGTTTATGTGATATTCACAATTCAGATCATTCTTTCTAGATTAATTACAGTTTTGTGACCAAATTAAAGATCATACTAGAACCACAACTGAACTGCACTTCTTTTATGTTCTTTTATATGACAAAGATTAAGCTGTTTTCTTTAATTACTGTAAAGAACAGAAGTAATTTATAGTGGAAACACTGCAGTACCGCTACTGTACAGCTGTAAAAAAGAGCATTCTAGAAGATACAGGTCACGTTTCTTGTCAAGTTTCTTGTTTTTAAGGTAATTATTAAGGTAATTATTTGCAAAGCAGTTTGAAAAAGAGGCCAATACTTTGTGCAGTCTTGAGCAGCCTGTCTCGAAATATTGTAGTGACAGGGGCAGAGCTTCCTAGCATTCCTTGTGGTTTTTGTTAAGTTGATCCCAGAATGTTATAATGAGTCGATATTTGGTTACTACCATCTTTGTAGTCTTAAGCCCTATTTGAATGAGATTAGTCTTCCATGGGGTGGTGGGGTAATGCTAGTTTATCTCAGGACATCTGTAATGTTCACAACGATTAGGAGGGGATGGGAAATCTCGGTCTAAATGACAGAGATAAGAGTGGCTACTCGTTTTACATGTTTTAAAGATGTGAAAACATTTAATGTAGCCATTATTTTGTTTGCCCTAACCATTTACCTTACTGTTTTAAGTGAATGCAGTCACTTAAATCACCAGTAGCTTGAGAATTCACAGCCAACGGTCAACTTCACTACATAAAATCAAACTTTTTGTCTGTAATTTTACATGTTCTAGGGTGCACATGTGAGACAGGACAGTAATGTTACAAAAGCCTGATTTTAGCCAAAGAGAACAGTGAGGCTGAGGTTGGCTTCCTATTTGCCAGATTCTTGTTTGAATTTTCCTGTTCTAGTGGAGCAGTTACAACCTCAGTGTTATAGTAACTGCCGCACTATTTAAGGTGAAATGGAGAAATTCAAACAAGAAGCTGACTTTAGCTTCATCAGAGAGCAAAAGTAAGCGCTTCTTCAAGTTTCTCCATATTTAAGAAACTCCCTTTCCACAGGATATGATGGTGCTTCTACCGACATGTTGATTTGCACAGGATTCTAAAAACCTGAGGTTATCTACATGGCTCATTTTACAGAATGTAAAAGGCACTGGAATCTTTACTGACGCAGAAGTGTGCAGTCGGTAAAAAGTACTGACATGGCACATTCGGATGGGACTGGAAATAATTACATTACCCCACCTCCTCATGTAAAACTAATCCTGTCTGAATAGGGCTTTAGTGAACGTAAGTACTATAATGTGACGTTCAGTTCACAGTGTGATTGATTGATAAGCAGTATTATGCTGTTGTGGAAAATGGTGTGATCTTTCTCTTAACTATGCAACAGCGTGTATGAGCTTCTAAGCATTTGCTACCAGAAGCTTTCTAGATATAATGGTCCTGTTTGCCTATAGGTTTTGCAGTAAAAAAAATGTTCATATACAATAATGAACTGTATGTAGAAATACAGTAAAACATGTAATTTCATAATACAGTGAGTACTGCAGGACTAATGGTTTCTAGACAATACAAATCTGTAATTCTAGAAGCATCTGTAAATCAGTAAGTTTATTTTTACTCAATAGAATGATGCTCTTATTTAAACTTTGCAAGTATTACAGTATGTACAGTATTACAGTACAGTATCTTGTTTCATTGTTGCATTTTGGATAGAAACAAAAGAGTTAAATTCTTGAAACATCAAGTGTAAAATCTTGTATAGATATGTGACACAAATGTGTAATTAATGGGAACAAACTTGTGCCAGATTTGCTTTTCCACACAGCTCTGAAAACATCAGATCTATGTCACAATAGGGCAAAAAATTAGATTTGTACCGTTTCAGCCTGGTAATGTGAACGTAGCCTAAAAGTCATGGTACACATGGTTTTTTTACAGTCTTGCTCCTGCGTTTGCCTCAGTGTCAGGGATCTGCACAAAATTACCAGATGAAAAAAGCAAAGGAAAAAACACCCCACCAGCCCACCCCCAGACAGATTTAAACATATAACGCAGTTACTTTTCACACAGTTACCTGAAGTAGAGGACTCTGTTACTGGCACAGACCTAGTTTAATGTAAAGCAGTTCATTCAATACGTGTAATTATGTGCCGTGAGATAATGTGAGAGAGAGGGGTGCGGAAAGCATTGAGAGACAAATGCTGAAAATGAGAGGGAGGGAGTGACAAGAGAAATAAAATGGAACACACACGCACACACATACACAAAACCAAACACACGCGCAGAGCAGTGATAGGTCATGTCCCTATTTGTTAGCTTCCTCTGTGCGTGAGTGTTGAAATAGCAGCAATATTTTCATGATATGCTTTCCTCACATTATTTGTGTGAGTGTGTATACGATATGAGAGAATGCCTGTGTGGAAAAAGTGTGTGTGTGTGTGTGTGTGTGTGTGTGCATGTGTGTTGGTATCTTATTAGTGTTCTCTTCAATTGGTCTGTAATGGCTCCGTTGCCATGGTCACCTCTGATCTACGCGCATGCTCTGAGCTCTAAGCCTTTTGTGTCACCGCTGTGAAATAAGCCCTCAGAGGACATCACACTCACATGAACGTACACATGTTGGCTATTTCAACATTGTAGCAATATTTTCTTTATTAAAGCATCATGTAATGTACATAACGTCAGTGTATAATTCAGTTGTCAGTAGCAACCTATGCTGAATACCTCAGTTAATTACTTCACTTAATTAACACACAGCTTTTTCCCTGAGAGATTTCTGTAGCTTTTACATATCATATATTGCACATAATTCACATATTATAGAAGCCCATGTTCATTATGCCACACACACACACACAATTTAATTATACAGTGTCAGGATATGGGGGTCATACTGTTGTATTTTACATTGTTATATTGTATATTGGCAGACATTGTTGCCGTCAAATCCATAATCAAAATTCAAAATGATAGCATTACAGGAGAAGTAAAAAACATTATTAACTTACAATGAAGGTTTATGGAACAAGATTTTTTTTCCATAGTAATTTTAGACCATTTCTGTTGGTCTGTTACTACTTGAATGTAATAACAAAGTCCTATATAAGTACCCATCTGTACCCACATGTACCCATCTGTTATAATAATATGTCCCGTCTAAATGTAGTAAAAATGTTCCAAGTCTAAAGCTAACCCTAGTCTTAACCTCAGAAACCAAAGGGAATAGTTTTACTTTTTCACCTTTAAACAATGGAACATGGAGTTTTTGTTAAAATAAAAAGTCTGGTCTGTTTTGTTGGGCCTGCAGTTGTAGATTAGTCTTGTTTTTCTCTGTTTTTTCTACTAAGTCAGGATATTTTTGTCCTGAAAATGTACAAAAATAAACATTCACACACACCAGGACTGATGTGACTTACATGTTTGGCTTCTAGTTATATCAGGAGGTGATTTATTGGATGGCTCCTTCAGGCACATGTAGCCAGGAGGATAGATGGCGAGAGAGAGCCAGAGAGCGAGAGAGAACGAGAGAGGGAGACGGAGGGTGGTTATGGTCTGTGTTCCACATAACATACATGTGTTAATGAAATCCATAATTCAACTGCCAAGTACCGTTTACAATAACAATAAAAAAAGATTGTGTAAATTGGTTTCTCTCTATATGGGGGTTAGCTAATACAGCCTAGGCAAAGCAGATAATCGCCTGGTTTGACTACAAGCGCTGTGATATATGGTAACCCACATTTAAACAACAGCAGGCATTAGTCTCAGTGATTCCTCGTCTTGCTTGCAGACCGTCTCCGGTGGGCAAGACACCAAGTGTGTAGAATGAATGGAACAGCGTCACTGTTGGGAAAATATGTAGCATGTCCCTGCCACAAGTTTTCTGCTCAGTATAAACTAAGAGTGTTCCGAAGCACATATTCAGTAGTTTGTCTGTGTGGTGGTAATGAGACAATGCATGCTGTGAATAAAATACATTTCGTTTTGAAGTGTTGTATTAAAAACTGCTGACTTTTGTAATGCAACATTATGTTCTAGATGGCAATTTGTTTTCTTCTTTATTATGAGATTTTGCCAAATACGCATGTGGAAGCAGTGTTGGTTCATTCACATTAAGATGTTGCAATTTAAATTAGTTTTTCTGTTCTGTTTTTATGTTAATTATGCTTTATCATGTGCTGTGGTCTTGTTTTGTCAGATGACTGTTGACATGTTTTATTTACTCCTGTAATGAAAATGTATTGATGCAGTATGTACATTACATATGCTGTCATAGCCCAAAGTATAAAGCACTCACTTTGGTGTTTCTGTGCCAGGATTTTACATTAAGATTTCAGCTCTCTGTTTCTGTCTCTCTGTCGTCAGAGGGACCTATTCTAATCTATTGTTGCCTGCAGCAACATCACAAATGTCAGGCTCTGCCAAGGAAATGGAATTTAATAGATGTTGGCACAGAATTTCGTGGTAGTCGTCCGAAACGTAGCCGTTATAATCACACTTGACGTCGTGAGGAGACAAAGTTGGCTCATGAAGAACATGTGCACCAACTTCATCTGACACTACCTGTCATAACATCATCTGTTTGTAGGTTCTTCAGGTAGCAGAGTTTATTCTGGGCTTTAACCCCTGCCACCTGCTTTTGGCTGACCCAGTGTAATCCAGTTTACACTGCTGTTCAAAACTTTGGAATTACTTATCATAATAAATGTTATTTTAGTCAGTTGTAACTCATACAGTGTAGACTGAACTCTTATAAACTATACAGGTGTTTTTAATCATTTGAAAGTAGTTGTTGAGAACAAGAAGAAGCTATTAAATAAAAAAAACTGTAATTATTTATTTATAGTAATTTATTGTCAAGCAACCTTCGTTCTGGCTTGAAAACAGAGATAACTAAAAGTAACAGTTCCATGCTGGGAGTGGCAAAAACCAAAAAATCCATCCACATCCACAAAGCATGTGCAAAATAATGTCATTGACATACCATTGTTTTGTGTCCTGATGAAGGCCATATTTTCAATAAAGGCTTTTTATACTTTTCTTAAGGCTGTGTGCCCAGAAATTATTTTGCTCTGGGATTTATTTTGCACATGCTTTGTGGATGCGGATGGATTTTTTGTTTTTTGCTACTCCCAGCATGGAATTGTTACTTTGAGTTTGCTGCACCCATAACCCAGGAGCACCTGTCTTTTTGCTTTGTTTTCGTGACCTCTGCAGTGCTTCTTTGTTTTCTCTGTTGCTATGGAATTATTTACAGCACGGTTCATCTGGACACAATAACAATAAATTAAGACAAACAATTTATTTTTCAACATCAGAAAAGAACAGAAAACATACATTCAACAGAAAATTATATAGAAGCCTCAACAACTGCATATAATATATATAAAAAAAAAAAAAAAATCAGTATTCAGTGCTTCCATCCTTTGCCTTTATTAATCTTTCATTCATTTGAGGAGACTTGCTTTCTGTTTTTCAAAGAAATCTACATGGATATTTTTCCACACCTCTGAAGTTCAGTTGTAGAAGTTGGTTGCATTTTTTGCTTCTTACTGTTCAAGTAGTCCCAAACACATTCAGTGATGTTGAGGTCTGGACTCAGTGAACAGTCCGTTGTTCTGAGAACACCAACAACTTCTTTTTTTGATTTGCAAATTTTCCTCTTTTTGGTCTATTTCCTTTACGCAGTAACAGCTTCTTGACAGCTACTCATCCTTTCAGACTCATAGAGTTGATTTGTCTTCTCACAGTGGAAGGATGGACAGAAACACCTGTGGATTTTTTTTAGATCTGAAACAAGAGTGGAGCTCGATTTTCTACTCTCTTGTGAAGATCAGTTCTTTATGTACTGTTTATCATATATTCACTTATTTATTTTTCTTTGAGTTTTCCCTTCTTTTTGCAAGTAGATGCATAAAATACATTTACATTAACTTACATGTAAGAATGTATTTTTCCCTCTCCTGTATAGCTACCATTTTGGAGATACAGGGTTTTGTTCTCACAGTGACGATGTATTTATACAGCGTGCTGCAGTACAGTTTTCCCCTGAAGGTCCGTGACTCAATTTTGTAATAAGTTTGACATTATTTTGTGCCTTCTCTTTCTCTCTCTCTGTCACTCTCTCTCTCTCTCTCTCTTTCTCTCTCTCTCTCTCTCTCTCTCTCTCTCTCTCTCTTTCTCTCTCTCTCTCCTCTCGTTCTCCCCTGTTGGTCTCTAACTGAATGAAGTTGCTTGGCTCTTATAGCAGCATGCTGCTGTGTGGATTGTGTGTTCCCCTTAGGAGCACACTGCGATATTACACACCATCACCGCGCGCGTTCTCACGCTCAGCTATGTGCCATCGTCGCTCAATCTAATGAACAGATGTCTTTATTGATCCGAACAGCCATGTTCCTCTCCCCACAGTGCACTCAGTGGGGAAACTCTGTTAGGACAGCAGTTGACGGCTGCCTCTCTACTGTACGTACATATATATATATATAACACACAGAACACAGTGTACTGCTGCTTTATTGGACGGAGGTCTGAATGATTGGCATGGGAGTGGAGGTTAGGCTTTAATAACTGAGATTGAAGTGTGTAATGGAGTGTTGGTGATGCGGGACATTCGGGATGGTGTTTGAGGTTAAGGGGTGGTCACGTGTAACAGAGGTGACTATGGTGTCTCTAGAAGTGGGCAATATGATGATACGGTATCTTTATCATGATACATTATGTTGCACAACACTTTCCTAAGTATATCATGGGTCAGTACTTCTACAACACTGAACACTATAACACTATTACAGTCTGTCTATCATACATTAGTTTCACTAGAGAGTTCTTACATGTGCAGATCAGCTCTTTTTTAAACAGGCTTCCACTGTGCTCTTACAGTCTGTATGTGAAGTAAAAGGGTTATAAAACAGTATTACATACCCTTCATAAGAGTGAAGTTTTGTGTAACAACCAACTCTGTCGACTGCTAAGAGGCTAATCGAGTAATTTCAGTTAGGCTTTGAAGTTAAGATGTTTACCGATAGATTTAGTCTAAAACTGGAACATACAGAGTAAAACATGCTACATGAATGTCTCTTAAAAGCATTGAATGTCTGTGTGTAGACTGGAGCTGTGTAGTGTTAAACTGTCAGCATGATGCTAATTTAACATGAGAAAAGCCATTAGAGTGCTAGTATAAATTAGCATTATCGTAGCGGTGAATAAACACTACTTATAAAGTATAGACCGCCACATTAAGCACCATTATATCGTGATTACATGGCTGAGGCACATTTATGATTGCATAATTAAAGGATCAAAAAGTTGAAGAAAACCTCTGGTAAATCCTGTGCTTTAGTTTGTCGGGGTGTTTTCACAGCTCTCAGAAAGGGTTGCAGTACTCCTTAGCAGGGGTTTTCAATTCCAGTCCTAAGTGCAAATGGGCCTGTATTATAATTATACAAACAGTCAGCATCAATATGAGGTGAGTTTTTGAATGACATTGATGAATAATGTTTTATTTAGCTTTTAAGTACAATAATATTGTTTCTAGTACCGTGGTCTGTTTTCATCCATGCACAGATTCAGAAATTGAAAGAAATAATATTATTGATATTTACAATTTTTTCGCTTGTTTTAATGCAACAAAATGCGTTTGTATCACTTTTAACCACAGAATTTTCCTTGTAGACTGTAAGGAAGTGAACCAGTCATTCAAAATGTTATGTAACATAAGTAACACTATGTTTTGCAAAATTTATATTTAAAAAATTATAAATATCGGTAATGAGAAACAGATGTGTGGGTACATTGTGTTAATGAGAAACAAATGCGAAAATAAAAATTTAAAAATAGAAAAATGAACTCCACAAACTGCTCTACCATGTAGAGCTCCAACTGGTCTGTTTAATCTGTATGGTGCTGATGACACTCAAATATTTATGGACATGTTTCGAGGTGGCTTCGATAGAATAACTTGGTGTAACTTTGTTGTAAACCTCGGAAAAAACTAAAAATGATCATATGTATTGTGAATTGTCAAGTATTGTAATTTTGTGTTTTCCTTTTTGCCCACCCTTAGTGGCCACTCAACTCTCCAAATAAAGCATTCAGTGAGAGAGAGAGAGAGAGAGAGAAAGAGAGAGCAAGAGAAGGAGAGAGTGTGAATGCAAATGTAGTCTGGGAGAATGGAAGCAGTATGAAGAGGTTGGGGTGCGTGTGGTTGTAAGTGTGCTACAAAGCATATATAAATGTGCTAAAGATGATATCACGAGCTATGAAATGTACACCAACCTTGACCTTAAAAGATTTCACAGTACTCAATTGGAAAATGTGAAGCAAATTCCAACACCAATTTGGTAAAATCAGATATGAAAGAACATTCCAGAGGCTTTGCTGCACATATTTCTGATATGAGCAGGGTGTCTGTTTTCTCTTATGAAAGAGGACATTTACAAGGGATATGACTCCCCGCACTGATTCAGACACTAGTCAAAATCTTTAACCATTCACACACACAGCACACACACTTCTCTGTGAGTAAGAGAGGGAAGGATAATGGAGCAGGCACAAAGTGCGCAAACAGATCCAGCAGGCGTGTGTGTGTCTGTGACATGGACTTATTTTGGCAGGAAACAGCCGTCCGCCCGCATCGTGGGATGTTGCCCGAGGGTGGTTACAGTGGTGGTTTCGCAGCGTCTGCTCTGTGTGTGTGTGTTTGTGTGAAATGGGGGAGGCCAAGCGTTCTGGTGTCCACAACCAATCGATAGCAGGGGGAATAGTCTCAATTTATCACTGGGGTCAGTCTAAACATATACACACAGGCTACATTCAAATTACCAGGCTGAAGTGGCACAAATCTGAATTTTTGCCTTCATGTGACACATATCTGATGTTTTCAGAGCTGTGTGGACACGCACATGTGATCTTTTCAGATCACATCTGAGCCACTTTGGCTACATTCACATTACCAGGCTAAAATAGCACAAATCCAATCCAAATTTTGCCCTAATGTGACATTTATCTGATGTTTTCAGAGTTTCCTCACCCTTTTCGCCCTTTGTCTTGCTCTAATAATGAGCAGCTGAAGGCTGTTCAGAGCTAATTATATTTGCAGCAAAGGCTTTTTCTGCTGGTTAGTTTGCTGTTCATGATGCATCCGATTAATCTGCATGACTTTGATTATGATGTGCGCATGCAGGTTGTTCCACGACACCAGTTCGTTAACATTAATGACAGATTTGAGTCACTTACCAACACGAATGTGAACCAACATATTAGAAAAATGAGATCTAAGCAGAAATCGAAATTTGAGCACTGAGGCTTGTAATGTGAACATAGCTACACATCCCTGTAAAGAGTAAACAGAAGAAGAGCTTGTGTTGTGCCATGCATCAGAATATGATCATTACTGTAAACACTCCTAATCCCCCTGTAAACTTATTATTTTAGCAGGAGTTGTATTTTCAGTCATTATTTTAAATTCACTTAGACATGGTGTGAATGTATTACTGACCTGGGATCTGGATATCTTTTCATTATTAAAAACAGTACTACAGATGCAAGACACCCTGTAGATTTATCAGTAACCTGGGAGCAGTGTGTCTGCACAGTGTTTAAATTAAGATGATCACACACTTCTCAATAGAACACACAGGATTATCACTGATAGAAGATGAGTCACACTGATCGTTAATTTAACTCTTTCTGAACTATATTAAGGCCTGTCTACTTCTGCATATCTTTGTATTTTTCATCATCATGTCATTTTTGACTGTATCACCAGACTCAGCATAAACCTGGCTAATGAAGTATGGCATGCAAAAATGCTGCTGTACTTTAATAGGATATATTAGTATATTTAAAAACAAACAAAAAAAAAACACAGAATTGCATCTAAAAGTTTCCTGATACACCACCAACAAAATTTTTTTTAAAACAAATTATGCATAAGAGGGAGTTAAATGTTTGTTTTCTTGCTTTTTTAGACTTTTTTCATCTCTCCAATGGAGAAAATCGGTCATGACAAATTTCCACCAGCTAGCTAGGTCTCCCACCATCACGCGATGCTGGGAGGGTGAGGGCTTGCACCTGCTTCCTCTGACACCTGCAGCCAGCCACTGCGTCTTTTCCAACTAACACATCATTGAACAGCTTAACACACTTAAGACAAGACGACTAACTGCCAATTCTGTTACGTCAGTTAATGGACACCTGTGTTAGCATGGTGCTGAGTGATGGGAAGTGGGAGGGAAATTGAATCCACCCAGAGGCCACTCGTGCTCTCTTTGCTTTGACATCACTGGAGATCGGGATTTGCCGTCTCCTCCTGACAGGGCTAGTGCTTAGACGGTTGCAAGTTTAGTTATTTTTAATCTCATGTAGACTTTTAACTAACCAAAGATCAGGCCTGCATTGTAATGCATTAATCTGAATGTGGTGGTATAACTGCATTGATTTCGAAGTGTTATAATTGATTATAATGTTTTTAAAAGACTATAATCAATCATAACTATACAATTATAATATTCATTAAAGAATGCACTCATTTTTTGGACAATATAGTTTCAGGCCAGTTTCCCCCAGATTATACTGTTATAAAATTCACTTTTAGCTCCTTATGTGGCCAAAGTCCAAAGTTTTTTCACACACTTCCATGGCCTAAGAATAGCTCAGCCACTTTAAGTCCCTTGAGTTGCTGAATAATAAGCCTTAGTATGTAAGAAGCCTGGGGTTTTACAGGGTTAAAAACTTGACACAAAACATACCTTCTTTCTTTATTTGTATATTGTTTTTTCTTTTTGGTCCTTGGGCCACAGGACAAAATGTTTGGGCACTCTTGGCCTATAACTTACAGTAACACCACGATATATTTATCCTCATCATTTTTCAATGATGATAATTCCCTGTGTATGTGTTTGCCTGCTGTAGAACACACACACATTCTCACACACATAAAAGCTGAACATCTCAGGGATAATTAGACTGCCCTTGTTGGTGAAACAGGTGATAGGCATGCCATGCATACACTTGCACGCAGCTGCTAGATGTTTATTTTTGTTTATTTTAATATCCAGTAGCACGTCAGTGGCCATTATGGAGCGCAGTGTGGCGTGACGGCTTTTTGATCCACAGGAAAATAGGAAATAAAGAAATAAGGGAGGAGAAAATTATACCAGTGTGCTAGCTATTTGGAAACAGCCGCTATGGCACTCTACATCAGCATGCTTTTGTTGCATGTGTGTATGCCTGCATCAGTGTGTGTCTGTGTGTGTGCATACACAGGCATTAGCAGTGTTCCGATTACGATTCTTTAGGAATGATTCAGTGCATCATGAATATCACCCTGATTTGATTAGATTTAATTATTTTGTTTTAATTCAGAATATTGTAGTGACGGGGGTCCTAGCATTGTTTGCGGTTTTCTTGATTTTTATTGCAAGTAATGTGATATTCATGATGTGATTGATAAACAGAACTACACTGTTGTGACTTAAAAAAAACCTCTAAATTCAAAATGCAAAGGGCCCTTAGACAGTTGTAGGTGTGTAATCGTGATATTGTGATATCACAGTGCAAAACTGTGGCAGTGTGCATTAGGCCAAAAAATTTGCTCGAAACATCGTGAGCCTACAGAATTGTGAATCTAAGATTGTCAAATTTAATTGTGGGCTAAGTGTACTGTTATGCTGCTAGTAGTTTTACACTATTTTTACAGTGTAGTTGAATATAGACAATATAAACAGTATACCTTACAGTATACCTTGACCCAAAAAAGCAGACAGCTTTGAATTTGAGAATTATTTTAGGTAAAAAAAAATATAGTGTACATTATTATGCTTAATTATAAATGACTCATAATAATATAATTTATTATAAATGATTATAACGTTCCAAAGTCAGTGCAGTTGCTTTGCCAACTTTACTGAATGAAGAATTTTACATTGCTGATTGACACCTCATTATAACAGTGTCAACATGTGAGATTTGCACTGTGTGTGTGTCTAGGTGAATGTTCCACCTGTGGTGTTGCTTGTGCTGTGTGTTGTTATCCCTTTGTGTCTTGCTCCCTCAGAGCTTGTTAAGTGTGATGCTCCATCTCTACACGCACACACACACACACACACACACACACAAACACGCGCGCGCACACACATGCACACACACACACACGGCCAACCTTCCAGTCGCATAAAGGAGTCAATTTGTCAGCAGTGCCAACTCTCTGCCATTCTGGTGTGTGTGTGTGTGTGTGTGTGTGTGTATGTGTGAAAAGTCTGTTTACATGTTGCTTATGAACACACACTTCTTGGCTCACTGTTGGCAAGATGACACTGGAATGCCTCTCTCTGCATATATTTCCATAATCAAAGAAAATTTGGTTTAATACACTGGGCCTTATGTTAATTTGGATTTTGTTTGCTGTGTGTGTGTGGTGTCTCTGTGAGAGGAGCTGTTTAGGTAGGTGTGTGTGTGTGTGAGTGTACTGTGCATCATGCTGTCTTTGTGTCGAGGGGTTGTAAAGGTCAGTGTGTGTGTGTGTGTGTACCTGTGGTGTGGTGTTTTATAGCCCATTTACTGAGCATTTCACATCACAGTGGAGAGAGGAGGATCACTGCAGAGTCTGGATGACTGCAGTTAATTATCAGACGCATTCACACAGCGACACACATTCGTTCCCTCTTTCTCGCTCCATCTTTGTCAGACACATACACACACACACACACACACTACACTTCCCACCATGTACCCTGTAAGATCCTATATCAAAAAGCAGCAAGGTGTTCATATCCAGCAGGAGCTTAAGGGAGTACTCCAGTGTTTTCCAATAGCCCAGTCTCGATAAACCATCTGTAGTGTACATTCAATTAACATGGACCAGGGATGTCCCGATCTGATCAAAAGGATTAGGATCAGAGCCAATCCAGGCATATTGTAATGGCTTAAACCTGATCCAGTTCTGATTAGGTGTGTGTCAGAATCTTTGGATATTTGAATAGTCATGAAAGTGTAAAAAATCTGATCTGAAAATCTGAAATCTGAAAATCTGAAATCTTCTCTCTAATGTTTTATGTTCACACATTGAAGGACCATGAGGTGTCTGGTTGAGCTTGCATCTTATGTTTTGGTCAGAGTGTCTTATCTGTTTAATTCAGTAAAGTAAGCCCAGACAGACTACTGCAGCCATCTAAAGGAGGAGAAGCTCCATGCTGCTGCCATAGGGTCTCTGGCGCCAAGTATCACAGCTAAACCGCATAGGAAGCACAGCAGAAAAATACCGATAAACAAGACACTTAAATAAATTGTACACTTTGTTTATGTACATTTAATGGAGTAAAACTTTCAACATCAATTTGTATGTTTATTTTTTGGCACCAGCAAACTAACTCTTTACAAACTCACTGTTTTTAAGCTAAAAATATGATGTGAAATGCTGTGTGACGAGGCTAGTGATGAGAAGAATTTTACACTGAATGAAAAATATCTGCAGTGACAGTGTTTCAACAGTGTCTGAGCAAGCCATTTTTCATCTGAACACCAAATGTGAGTGAGCAGGTATTACACTTTGAGTCTACTTTGTGCCACTTGCCGCGAGGGGTATGCCACCAGAGGCATGTACAAAACCACGGAAATGTCCTGCTTTACTGGTCATGCTTTGTGCTTTTGGTTTTAAACTGGTGTCAGCAGAACTTTACATTTAAAACTGTAAGAAAGAAGCAGCTACTGCTCAAGCACAAAACCAATATGAAATCATATTGTATTCACAGTGCTGTTAAAAATAAAAAATGAAATGGTTTACTGCATAATATTTAAAATACGTGGAAGCCATATCATCAGGAATGTAAATCAAATTTAATCATAAGCCATTATCAAACACACTATAAAATGGTCATTAGATGAAAGAGATAGACCAAAAAAAAAGCCAAAGTGCAAAGTGGGTTTGGACCAAGTACAGGGAAAAATCCACAGCCCCACATTATGGACTTAATAAAAAGAAGTACTTAATTAATAATTGTATTTATATATCATACATATTTAAAATTATGTAGCTCTGTAGTCTGTGACAACACAAATATGAGATTGATATGGGTCAGTACTCAACAATAGAGTACTGAGATTGGATCAGGGGGCCAAAACAATGGATCATTATATCTTTGAAGTGCACAGTAATGCAGATCTGTTTGCTTGTACTGAGAAAAGAACAACACATTTATTCAGTCAAAACAGATTTGTAATAAAAGCCACTGGACAGCTGCTGAAGCCAAACTGCTAAGTGGGTTTTGATTGAACAGGTACAGGGAAAATATTATCCACGGTCGTTTACTGTATTCTACAGATGCACCAGACAGAGATTAGGATAAAAAACACTGGAATATTTCTTTCTCTTAACTCAAATTTCAAAAAATTTCAAATTTCAGTGTACATTTATATTGTCTATGTTATCAAAGTTAATACTGACAATGCAAGCTAATGCCATGGGCCTTTTAGAAATCAGAATTAATAGACCATGTTTTTGCTCTACGATGAGGACGGACCATGTCCACGCCAGCACTTTTTCCACCATATTCCTCTAAAACAGCTGTGGCTAGCGTTAACCAAGGATGACAGTAGTTAATGAGAGAACTAATATACTCCCCAAATCAAGTAATTAAACTCTTGTCTAACATTAATTATCATGTAACTATATGTAGTTATGATTATTAAGCTGAGATTCCATTTAATCTATTACGAGATACAGAAAGGTGACCCCTATTAAAAGCTATTATGGAGCTAATATGGTGGACCTTAGTGTAGATTTGGTGTGTGTATGAGTGTGTGTGTGTGAGTGTGTGTGTGTCGCAAAGGGACTGTGCGGATTCTCAGTCTTTGCCAGCGTTAGTCAATACTACAAAGCGAGACTTGGCAAAGCTGGATGGCTGGCTAAATATTTACAAACTTGTCAAATGCAGAAGTGACACAGCTCTGCCAAGAATTTTCCATCTTTTCTATCTCTCTCTCTATCTCTCTCTCTCTCTCTCTCTACCTCTTTCTCTCCCTCTTCTTTCTTCTTTTTCCTATCCTCTGTCCCATCTCTCTCCCTCTCTCTTTTCTATCCTTTTTTCTCTTCTCTGTCTTTTTTTTCCCCCCATCTGGTCCTTCTTTCTCTCTCTCCCTTTCCCTCTTGCTCTTTCTCTCTTCTGCTTCTGTTTCCGTCTGTCCTTTTCTTTCTCTCTCTCTCTCTCTCTTTCTCTTTCTGTATGTCTTTCTCTGTATCTCTCTCTCTCTCTCTCCTTCACTCTCTCTCTCTCTGACGCTGTTGTGGATATTGTAATATTGAGATAAAGAATGGGTTTTGGCCTGAATCTGCTGCGTGGCTGTCTCTAAAGCCTTGCTGTTTTTTCGATTTAACAGTGAACAGCACAAATACGCTCACAAATATGATTTCCACTCATCGGATTGTTTGTTTACCTTCAGGCTCCTGGCAGGCAGACAGGATCAGGGCGAAGGCTGATGCCGTGTGGACGGTTGCCATGGCAAGTAGGAGTGGTTGCCGCGGCGCTGAGACAGTTTCTCTCGGCCTTTAGCCTGGCTTAATTACTAATGGCTGGACTCGGCCTGCTGGGCTGCCCCTGCCCAAGTGTGCCTGGACCAGGGATGCCCACAAGGCTCTCTCTCTCTCCCCCGCCTCTCCTCTTTCACATTCTCTATAATTCTCCCTCCCTCTATCTTTCTCCCCCTTTCTCTTTCTCTCCTCTCTTTCACTTTCTTTATTTTTCTCTCTCTTCTTCTATCTCCTTACTTTTTCTATCTTTATTTTTCTTTTCTCCCTCTTTTCTGTTTTTCTTTTTTCCCCTCTCTCTCTCTCCTCGTTTTAATGTTCAAAGAATGCATTTTCTATACTGCAAGCAGCGCAGCAGGATTCGAAGCAAAAGCTCTTGCCTGTCGTGCAGTCGATGAAAATAGAACCGCAATAGGACAGAGAGCAGGAGAGAGAGTAAGAGAGAGAGAGGGAGGAAGAGAGACAGAGAGAGAAAGATGTGGATAAATGTCCCATCTTCCTGTAAGCATACAGCATGTGGGGATCTGTATGTAAAAAAGCTTGGTGCTGGCAGGGTGGATGGTGGAAGAGAAGCTGTGATGGAGTGATAGAAGTCTGATGATAGAGAGAGAGAGAAAGATGGAGTGATTGAAAGCAGCCTTTTTCTTGTATTCTGTTGAAGCATTGTCATACATATACATTATACACTCTCCTGCAAGGCCAGTGGCAATCTTTTCGTGTGTTTCTCTCTGCTATTGGTGTGTGTGTGTGTGTGTTGAAGGACATTGTGTGTTTCATAATGTCCGTGTGTTTGTGTATAGATGAGCGTGTGCATTCAGATGTGACAGCATGGAAGATTTCGTGATGTTCTCTGTATGGAGCCAGATGATTATAGCTTCATTTAAAAAAAGTGTTTTTATTTCCATATGTCCCTGAGTGCATGTTTATGTGTGTGTGTGTGTGTGTGTGTGTATGTGTGTGAGTAAGTGTGCATGCATTTAAAAGACAGCATCACTCTTTACATGCAAGGTATAGTTTCAGAAATGTGGGCTTATTTTTATATGTTGCATAACAGAATGTACAAGGCACATCACATATGCGTTGTTTGATATATGTATATTATAAATCAATTAAGACATTAGTGCGAATGTGTCTGTATGCGTGTGTTAAAGAGAGAGAATATACCTGAATAACATTCTGCCAGCTTGTAGTGTTTGTAGATTTGATATGTATGCATGATTTAATAATATAACCTTACAACCATCATTTTGTCACCCTTTTTAGTGGCTAGTCTTGCCATTAAAGTAATAATTTGATGAAAAATCTAATTTACACAAAATTTACAGATTTTACCCAACATGTAGTTGATCAGCCAGGCAATGTTTGGTGTCTGAAGTGCGTTTTTTCGGTTTGAGCTACGAGGCTTATGTAGCTAACAAGTAACTGAAGCTTCTATACACCAGTTACTGTTGCTCTAAATCAACTCAAACAGCGTAACGTTGTTAAGTAATATCAGACAGACTTGCTTATGTTTCTGACAAAGTGCTGGGTGTCTTTCAGAATATTTCAATACCAATATCAGTACATATTCCTAAATAATACTGCTTTTGATGCCATCTATAAAATTACAAACCTGACATAGGTGCGGCTTAAACCAGAAATGAGTGTGAGGTGCAGGGAGTGAGTATATTTCCTGACAGCAGTGGATTAAAGACAAATCAAGAAATGCTGATATTAATAACTTTCATACAAATTGTGGTTTAGACAGCCAATCAACAGTCCAGTGATTGTAGTACAACTGGGACCAGCAGGCCTAGGCCCACCCACTTTTATCATTGGGCAACCCACAATACTGCTCAAATTAAAATAGTATTAATAAATAAACTTAAACACAAATGAAAATGTACTTGTTATATACATACATGTATACATTAACATGGCTTGTTTTAAAGCATGTAAGTAGCTGAGCACATCATGTAACATTAGATAAAAGCAGTAAACAGAAACAGTTATTCAACTCTGAACATGGTAGTCATCAAACAGCTCATTAAGACAGAATGCGTAACTGCATGAAATCATCAGCGTATTAAAGTTAGGTCGGCCGTTACTGCTCCTGTGTGCAAAACAAGAGATATAGGTTTTCTCTGTTATGAGCTCCAGGTTTTATAAGCAGTGTCTTCTACTTTAGCATATGAATGACGGTTAGCAAACACCTCAGGTATAATGTATATTTCATTTTTAACGCATATATCGCCTCACCAGTGGGAGTGAAATTAAAGGTTTGGCTCACCAGTGGATTTGTTGTGCTCATCTGAAACGGCAGTTTTGGTGCCGCTCTGGAACAGTCTGGATTTTGGAACAAGCATGGTTATTGGCTCACACATATGCTGGTAAAACTGACTACTTAGGTTTTAAAATTTGGTGTTGAATAGCAGAATTTTTTGATGCTTGGTGATATTTGGTCAGTACCATTAAAGTACTGAATCTTTTGATATTCAGCCCTGTTTCAGACACTGTTTGACATACTGTTACCTTTAAAGTGGACCTTGCTTAGCTAAAACAGCAGTAGAATCTTAAAGGCTAAATTCCATCTGTGCTTTTACATGGAGTATAAAATGTTGGGATGTACCAGATTTATTCTGTGTTCTGTGCTTTTGTGAATGGTAGGAAGTAGAGTCTGTGTGTGGGTGCGCTTGTCGACATCTGTGCCTTACAGACGAAGCCCTGGGCAGTGTGTGATGATCGTGGGAGTTGTCTGTGGGGATTGGGACCCATAGGATGGCACAAGCTTTGTGAAGTTGTAAACACTTCTCCACGCACATTGTCACTTGTTTTGTTTCTTCTAGCCGCCATACATAATCCTTTTTGTTTAGCAAGATTTACTTTTCTAAACGAGTGTTTTAATCACCGGCTAGAATAGCCAGCTCAGGCTGCTCGCTGCAGGCATTAAGGCCATGTCAGCTCCAATTGGAGTACTATACAGTGTCAGAGATGATGTTGCGAGAAGTTAATTTGTCTGTTACCTGAAGCTGAGTGATATGTCTGGAGATGCACTAGGATTAGGATGGTACAATAATTCCCCATCATCATGCCACTGACCAAAATTATCACAGCCTTCGGTATTATCACACTATTGTTAAAATTAGGTATGAAAGTCTCTAGGCTCCTTAGAATTTTTGGCCATTGCCGATATCAGATATGAAATCTGATATTTTTGATATACATAGCAGTTGTTGCATTTATGATATGATAATATAATGACGATGATCTGATTACCTTTAGATACGGTTTTCCAGGAAAAAAGGATGTATTTGTACCTTTTCATAACTTAATGTTTTAAAACAGAACCAAAAAATAAAAACCTGGAGACAAGACAAGATATGTGGAGTCAATGCAATTTAGAAAAGTATAATATCAGTGTATTATGGTACAGTTATGTTCCCTGAATAAAGGTACTGAGATGTACCCTTAAGGGTACCACCCCAGTGACAGTTTCCTCCCTTTATTTCTGAGAGTGTAGAATGATTAATTGTCTTTGTGACTTTTCCAAATGTATGTGGTAAGGATGTGCATTCCAAGTAATTTTTATATTTTATATTTATTATTATTATTGTATATTATTATAATATATTATTATATTTAATTTTTTTTATATTAATGAACGGATTTACAATTAACTGCATAACTGAGTAAGGAAAAAACACGATAAACAACCAAAAAAAGACATTTCAGCTGAAATTATTGTAGGGCTGGAGCATGAGGCTTACTCTTTTAGGTGATGTCACTGTTAATAGGCTAAAAAATTAGTAGCAGAAGGATTTAGGAACATTTAATAATGTTTTATTAAAAAAAAAAGCCAGTGGAAATCTGTAGTCTTTGTGTGGAATGAGGCTGCCTCTTCAGATGTGAGCTTAAATTACAGCTAACTAGTACAACACTAGATGCTGAGGAGGACTCCTCATCCTACACAGGGTATTTTTTCCTCAGTGGATGATGCGCCAATGTTAGATTGTCAGAGAAATATATTTCCACTGTTTTTGGATCTAGCTCACATCAGCTAGAGTAGTTAGCTTAGTTAGCAATAAAGCTGCGCTACATCTTTCTTCTTAATCACCTCCTTAACAATGCGTCCTTGGCAACCTGCTCATATTAAAACACTTGTTTTTCGGAGTGGCAAAGTAAACCATGTCATTTCACAGTCTAAAACATAAAAGTGGCATTTCATTGACCTGTTAGTTTGTATGTTTTCTCCATCTTCCTCTGATGAAAAGGAACTAATACCTGAATAGTGATTTCAGAAATCGAATACTGGCACCTTGAATGGTGGTGAACCGAGTGCTCGTACACATCTCTAGTACATGGTTATGGTAATTATTAAAATTTGAAATGATTATAAGAGGGTTTTATACTACAGTAAATCAATAAAACTGGTAACTGTCCCACCAGTAAAGACCTACACACTCACACAATACTTGGATTAGGCCTGCCACTATCTGACAATTGCCATAAATAATTGCAGTTAACAGTTTTATTGTTTTGTTCATTGTATGCAACTGTGTTGTCAGACTGGCTGATTAGTTATTTTGCTTCCTAATTGTCAATATTTAGTAGCTGATGACAGACACTCAAATTGACAAACATTAACCACTGCTGCCCTTTAATGTTTTTATAGTGCCAAATCAGCTGTCTGAACTTTTGCTGTTTTTACAAAACCCATGACTCGGTAAATGTGTTTTACACTTTCTTTTATTTGCATGCATTTGCCTCAACACAACTGATTAAAATGCACCAGTTCATGTTAATGTCGTGTGACATATATAAAGTTAACAACTGTGGGAAATACTTGTGGTCAGCTAATATAATAACGATTAGTTCAAAGAATTGTGATCGGGCAGTTATGATACAGCATTATGTCCTAGCTAGGATGGTCTTGGAGTCACATTTTGGTTGGGGTTACTGACAGGCATAGTGTGATAGTGGTGCTGCTGTCTCAGCTACACACACACACACACACACACACACACTGCCTTACATAGTTTTTTCATCCTGAGCTCCAGTCCTCTCCTCTAATCACTACTGGCTGAAGTGATTAGTGTGTAGTGGCCATTATGCTGTAGGAGGTGTATATGTGTGTGAGTGTGTTGAGAGGGGGTTTAGTACAACAGAACTGGAAGGATGAAGTGGAAAGGAACAGGAAGAGAATGAGTGCCAGTGCAGGTTTATAGAAGAATGGAAATGACTGGGCAGATCCTGTGGGAATGGACAGAGAAAGGGCAGTTTTAGCGCTGGCCTTGATTTGTGATTCTTTCAAGAATGCCCTGCACTCAGTGGAGCATTAAAGTGGCTACAGCCTGTCTTGTTAGCAGGAGATAGAGAGAGGTTGTCTCAGATTCAAGGCTGTCATTCCCTTTTAATGAGTCATATACACAACTACACACGTGCAGCGCTGTCATTGCAGTGTTGGCCACAGTCAGCTGCACTGCACTTCCCTCCAGAGAGACTGCAGCAGACCTACCGATGCCTAATGGTATAAAACTGCATGGAGTGCATCCATTTGGAAATGGTCATTCTGTTGCATCTATTTTGAAAGGTGGAATTGATTATAAACCATTATAATAATATCCAATCAACTATGCACTCATTTAGTGAAATCTGAAGATACAATTTTTGTTAGTTTTTTATTGTAATATGTGCTGAGAACACAAATATAAAAAAAAGTTTTAATTATTTCCAGTCACATTTGTGTATTTGGTGAATCGTTTAGGGATGTACCAATACAGCTCTCCAGATACCAATTCCAATACGTGAATTTAGATTTGAATCTGATACCAGAGCTCTGTTAAGGGATATGTGTATCATTGTAGCACAGTAAAATCTCATATGGTTAATTAGATGCAATGCAAAGAATTGCACATGTGCAAGTGCATAAATATTGATTTTTGCACAGAATATTTACATTTTAATTTAATTTAATTTTTTGATTTTATTTCAATTAGAATACCACTATAACTTTTTAGTGCTGTGCATTTTTTCAATGATATTGCTCTATGGTTATAATGACAATATAAGGTTTATAATGACAATTATTAAGAAGCAGAATTGGCTCTGTTCTGGTTGTGTCTCAAACTTATCTTTGGGGTAGGAATAACACATTAAAACAAAGAACCCCTGCAGATGAAACATGTTAGGAGTCTTGCTCAAGGACTTGTGTGGCATCCTAGAATGCAGTTTATTTACAGTAGGCTAATGTGGAGTTTCTGCTGTCAATTTACCTCAGTTATTTACAGGTTGAACTTTGTTGGTATGTTGATGTTTGTTTATTCATGTGAATTAATTGACTTGATTGTGGCCTGTAAATGTGAAGAGCTGCAAAAATAAAATGTTTGGCAACATTGTGACAAATTGAGGTACTGTTCACCAAGAGCTAAATTACCTCCATGCAAAGTATGTGGTGCTTTGTTTAAGACTGCCCATAATTCTGAACTACAGTAAGTAATAAGCAATATCTAAAAGTGATATAATAATAAATATGTAGATTATAGTTTGTCAATGATTTTATTATTGTCAGCATTATCAATAATGCTGAATAATTGTTTCAGCCCTACTTTGCAGTTAATATTTTTGAAAATGATGCTTAATTGACCAAATTACTAGAACTAAATCAAATCCTGGTGTAATTTCAGAAGTTATGATTTATTGAATCATTTCCTATATCGAACTGAATCGTTTTGATCATATCCCTGTAGGCGCCTCTGTGGAGCTCATGATGGCTGGAACCAAGAGTCCTCTGGGGCATCCAGAGTGTACATGCACACACACACAGAGGCTGTGAGTGGGGGAGGATATGCTTGCTGTGCTTTACTGTACATCTCTTTGATTCCTCTCCCGGGGAAGAGTGCGAGAAAGAGATGAAGGGAGTGAGAATGCAAGGGTGAGCGGAGAGGAAACCTCTCTGCTCTCCTGCTGTTACTGGCTGCAGGCGTGGCCTTCTGCGTCAGCTAAACGCCTGCTTAGCATGAGCCTGCTCCGTTTGATCCTGGGGAACACCGCAGCAGGCCTGTGCACCCACACTGACTGTGCAGCAATCCAAAGGCTTGGGGGATTCCACTACATGAGCAGAGTCCTATTCATTTATTAAATAGCAAAGAGAGAGAGAGAGAGAGAGAAAGAGAGAGAGAGAGAAGGAGTTTCTCATTCAGAGTTCCTTCACCTTTTTCATTACCAAACTGTTATTGTTTAAAACCAAGCCTATTCTAACCAATCAGAAGGTACCATTTGTGGAAAACATTGATATGGTTGTGGAAAACATATCAAGTCTTTGAAGGTAGGTGCTGCTAGGACTTTTCAGTTTGGGCTGGGGATAGGGCAGCACCTCAAAAAAGCATGGTAGAAAGCTTTTCTGGCCCTGCATGCACATAAGAAGACCTGGATGGAAAAGCCAGAAATAAAAAAAAAATGGCAAAAAAATGAAGTGGAAAATTTTGCAAGAAAGATGAAATGCAAAAAAGGTGATATAAGGTGAATAAATGATGATGTAGTGGGAACACAAATCTGACGATAACAAACATAGCTCCAGATAAAAACTATCAGGTGTGTCTCAAACCTCGTATTCCATACTAAATAATACATCCAATTAGTGCTCCATCAGTACAGCCATCAGTGCTACATCTGGATGACGTTAGCAGGGGTCTACTAAGAGCCAATAAAGATTTGAACACCTCCATGAGGTAGTGAAGAGAATTTGTGCATAAGATTAGCTTTTGGAAAGACTGATTTTCCACATTTTCTTATATCAACTTTTTGGAAATTTGCTTCAAAATTTGTAAAACATTTGAATGAAAACGCTGCTAGAGAGAGAGAGGAAAAAAGAGAGTGCAACAAAGCGGGGCCTAGAGGCAAAATGTTAACATGCTAAGAGAGAACACTGAAGCACACACACGCACACATACACACACACAGAAATGATTTATCTTGTGACCTTATCATAGAGATGTGTCTGAAATTCTCCTTGAGGAGCTGAAATTCTAGAGTTCTGAGTTATGTATGACTCAGCCCAGCTCTTATATTTCTCCTCTACCCTCCATGCCTCTCTCATCCATCTCTTCTCAGTTTGTGGAAAGTAAAGCTAAAGTACTTGACTGTTGCTTTTCTGAGAGTCTGAACATGATGTAGTTGGTTAGTCATGTTTTTGGCAGCTTAACATGCCAGTACAGAAAGAGAAACTGACTTTTTACTGCTAATGCTGTTACAATTCAGATAAAAATATTGTAGTGTACTAACATCTCAAATTAAACTGACCTGTGCAGAGATTTATTTCAATATTTCAAGGAGGAAAAATGAGCTTTAGATATTAGATATTAGATGTTATGACCAAACGTAAAAATAACCCTTTGATACATGTTTACATTCAATTTAAAATCATACTTCACACTTTCAGGGATTAGTAGGATTTACACTCAGAAATGTCTTGAGTGTCTTTCTCTCTCTGTTAATTTTCACTTTAGCATCTCTGTACTTTTTTTTTCTCTTTTTTCTTCTCCTCTTCCCTCTCCTCTCCTCTCCTCTCTTCTCCTCTCCTCTCTTCTCATTATCTTTCATCTCCTCCCTTCCCTACCTCTGCTTCCCATTGCACGTCTCCTCTTCTCTCCTCTCCTCTCCTCTCCTCTCCTCTCCTCTCCATCTCTCCTTCCCACTTTTCCTCACCTCTCCTATTTTCTCCTCTCATCTCATTCCTCTCCACTCCTCCTCTTTCTTCTTTTATCTCTTTTTTCCTTCTCTCCTCTCATTTCATCTCTTCTCTTCTTCTCTCCTCTCCTCTCCTCTCCTCTCCTCTCCCATGCTCTTATCTCTCCTCCTGCGGCCCTGTCTCTCGCATCTACCTCACTATTCAGTGTGTGGTGAGAGGGGCAGTGTCTCTTTTGGTTCTGTGGTCAGCAGATATGTTGAATATGCATGGCTCCGCACCCCGCCTGCTGTTGAATATTAAATGGAGCGAGAGGCAGACACAGTGACAGCTCTGCTGGTGTCTCCGCTGCTTACTCTGGAGGAGTGACAGAACGGAAAAGACGCAAATGTTATTGAATTTTAACAGGGCTGTGACACGCTCCCTCTCTCTCCCTCTTGCTTTCTCTCTGCTCACACACACAGTTATATTAATGAAGCACTAGTGTTATGTAGGGCTGCACAATATATTGCTTGTTAGTTGGAAACAAGAATAACATCAAACATTGTATCAATTGTGCTTTAATAGTGGCAAAAAAATAAAAACTAGTAGCCTTTTCCATTACAGATAGAGTCATAGAACTGTTGCAATATCAGGTTCAGCTCAGATTTTTCAGGACTTGCTAGATTAACTTTAATATCGATTTGTTCCAGCCAGTCTGTAAAGTATTCCATAGCCTAAGAAGCCTTTAATTGCTTGCTAAATTGTATTCTGTTCACTTCATTCTAACTCCACTTTGTTTAGTTGTTCTGCCGTTACAGCTGCCAGCTGAAAAGCTTGCTTATGGGCAACGACAGGTTCAGAATTTAATGTAGGCCTGCTTTCATACTCTTCTTCAGAATCTGACCATGCTGCAGGTCAAATATTATCTTGTTAGCTAATGTATCCATTTTTTTGTTTTTATATGTCGTTGCTGTCCAAAAACAAAAATCATTTTTATCCATTTTCATTTTTCTGCATCATTTGAACATGAGAGTTGCTCTTTACATCATGTGAAAATTTCATGATGAACGTTTTTGCCTTCTCCTGTTAATATTTTGGAGATGTTTTTATTTGGACAGAGATGATATACTAACATAGAAACTTTGTAACAGTGAACTGTAGCATAAAGCAAGTCATTAATTTGCAACCAGCATTACTTAGCAACTAAATTACTGACATATCTACACAAAGATGCTTTTACACAGAGTGACTTCTAATCATCCAACAGAAATAAGTGCAAGTAGCCTTAGGAATCTTACCAAAGAACTCTTATTGGTATTGCTGGTGTGCTTGCCCAGGTGGCCTCCCATCTGTGTGGAGGGCAGCGGTGGTCCCCACCAACCACATCAGTTCCTGTCTTGACCATGTCCGATTTGTTATTGGTTATTGAGTGACATTATTGTGTTTTAATGTATTGGAAGATTTGTTGCAATTGCAATATGTGGCAATTTAACTACACAACTAGATTGTTCAGTGTTAGCACCATGTCAAACATATATGCATACATACACAAACACAAACACACACACGCACACACGCACACTGCAGACAGTGAGTGAGTGCAGCGGTCATTGTGCTGTCTAATTAGTCCTATGCTCTATGGAGCTGGTGTGACCCTCACTGGTAGAAGAGGCGTCCAGCCACATTAAAGCACTCTAAATATTTACTTTTAAACTCCTCTGGTCTTATTGTTCCTAATTTTGTGCTCCAGTGGTCTGTGACCTCTGCTCCCCCCGAGTGTGTGTGTGTGTGTGTGTGCATGTACTGAGCTCTTTTTAGGAACTGTATTTTCTGGTCTCTCTCATTGGCTGTGTCCTCCCCCATTCTGTTGTTACTCTCTCTCTCTCTCTTCCTCTCTCTCTCTCTCTCTCTCTCCCTCTCTCCCTCAGTTATTGTTGCATACTGGCAGCATAGGCTGTATTCACTATTCAGTATTCAGTGTTCTCATTAGGCTGGCTGTGTTGAATGCTGAAGTGTTTGGAAAGTGTTTGTTGAGGGTTTTGGGGAATAGACCATGAAACAGGTTTCAGTCCCAAAGCCCTAAGCTTCTTCTGTCTATCCACCGTCAGTACACCTGAGCAACTCATCATTCTTTAACTTCCTCTTCTTCTTTCTCTCTAGCTCCTCTCTCTCTCTCTGTCTGTCTTTCTCCGTCTTCCTCTCTCTCTCCTCCTCTCTCTGTGTCTCTCTCTGTTTGTGTGGTTGAAATGAGCAGTACTGGGATTGGCTATCAGTCTCCCACAGTGATGATTCTGCAGACATGCGGCCCGACAAGGAGAGCACTCAGGATACGAGTTTGTCAACAATAATGTCTCTCTCTTTCTTTTTTTGTTTTCCCCACAGTGACCACTGTCTCTCTATCCATCCCTCTCCTACATTGCTCTTGACACAGTGGGGCCCTGATGGATCCTTGTCTTAATCTACCAGGAGAGAGAGAGAGAGAGAGAGAGAGAGAGAATGGGTAAAGAAAGGAGACTTAGAGAGTAAAAAAAAGAAATATAGACACAGAAAGAGGGAGATAAAATGGCGGAAAATGAGAAAGAGAGACAGAATGAGGGCGAGAGAAAGAAAGAGATAGATATAAAGTCATTTAGAAAGACAGTGAATCAGTGAGAGAAAGAGAGGTAAGAGAGAGAGACAGACAGGTGAGGAGAAATAGAGAGCAAGGCAATGAGTGAAGAAGGAGGCTTAGAGAGAAAGAAAAAGAGACAGATAAAGAGAGAAAAGAGAGAGACAGACAGAAAAAGAGAGAGAGAGAAAGTAGGGGTGAGACAAAGAGAGAGAATAATATTAAGAGAAAGAACCCTCTCTCTTATAGAGAGATAGAGAGAAAATTTGTGAAAATGGGAGAGAGAGAGAGAGGAAGACGAGTGAAAGAAAGACTTAGAGAGAGACAACAGTAGAGAGAGAGACAACTGAAAGAAAGGGATAACAGAGAGAGAGCAAGATAAAGAGACAGAGAAGGTGGGAGAGCGAGAGCACGCGAGAATGAGAGTGAGAGTGAGGTGTGAGCGTAGTTTGACCTGCCCGTCAGTGGTCTTGCTATCAGTGAGCTGTCTGGCTGCTTTGTCACACACACACGTACACACACACACACACACACACACACACAGACTTCTGTCATCTCCCAGGGTGCTGAGGCTCCACAGCAAGAGGTTGAGCTCGGGCCCGGAGTCTTACACACACACGTTGTGGTCCACCCGCCCACACGCACACACTCTTGCAGTTATCTGCTGTCCTGATCGTGACGACGGCCTGGCGCCAGCTCTCCAATTCACACTCCCCACAGAGAACAAAGCAGCGTGTCTCTGTGCGGGTGTGTGTGTGTGTGTAAATTTATGGACACTATTGCTTTCTCTCTGTGTTTATTTCAGCCATTCATCATTCTCCGCTGCCACCTCGCCGTGCAGCACGGCCACAACAGCCCAATTAGGCCTTGTAACGATGCCAATTAAGCAATTAAGACACAAATAACCTGAGTGTCCTGCGGCAGCGCCAGCCCTGCCAGCCACATGCCCACTCAGTGCCCGGCCTGTGCCCGCTCCCGGCTGCCCAGAGGGCACAGGCGTCAGCTGCTTTGAGACCAGTCCAGCAGTGTGATTAACAACTGTGTCACACTGCCTTCGGATCAGAAAGGAGACAAACTCGTTAGACCAATGCAAACCTTTTGTTAGCAAGGCCACTGATTCCAGATCAGCTTGTATTGGAGCAGGTGGGAAGTGGACAGTGTAAATATACACTGTTTGGAATTGTCATTCGCACGCTTGGAATGCCATGATGGGATGAAGTTATTATAAAATTAGCACACAGAATGCCTCATGTAAAGTGGTAAAATCTGAGGCCAGTTACCATGTGTGTATATATATATATATATATATATATATATATATATATATATAAATACTCACCAAGCACTTCATAAGGAACATCTCATTGTATCTACACTCATTGTCCATTGTTATCAAAATTTGTTAGCTCCCTTTCACCTTGTTCTTCAATGGTCAGGACCCCACAGGACCACTACAGAGAAGATATTATTTGGGTGGCTGATCATTCTCAGCACTGCAGTGTGGCATGTCTGTGTGCGTTGCGCTGGTATGAGTGAATCAGATTAAGCAGTGCTGCTGGGGTTTTTAAACACTCACTATCCACTCTATTAAACACTCCTACCTTATTGGTGCATCTTGTGGATGTAAAGTCAGAGACGATAGCTCAGCTGTTGCTGCACAACACACACTAACACGCCACCACCTCGTCATTGTCACTGCATTGCTGAGAATGATCCACCACCCAAATAAAACCTACATGGTAAGTGGAGCTGATAAAATGACAATGAATGTAGAGACAAGCAGGTGTTCCTAATAATGTGGGTGAGTGCATGTAGCCCCTAATAAAGGTACAATTATTAATATAACACAGTACTCCAAAATTTTAAGTTTGGTACAAGTGGCTGATCTTTTTTCTGTTTTTTTGTATTACTGGTGCAGACCACCCTTCATTTATTTAATTTGTAGTTAAAACAGCCATTAAGTAGAAATCATTTTTATGAGATGTTCTTGAGGAGATTAGATATAATATAAACTATTTGCATAAGGAAGGAGAAAAATAAGTAAAAATGCAAAAGGTTCCAAAACTGGAAAATTTATTAATCGATATAGAGGAAGCAGGATTCCTAATTCCATTCGTGCAAGACGTGGTAGGCCCCCAAACTTGTCTCCATCACATAAGCAGCACCTAAATCTTTAATCTTTGAGTGATGCCACATTCTTGCCTCAGATCTGAAAAAAATCTGAAAAAAGCTGCTAGTGATCTCAGAGCAATGGACTCTGTCCAGACCAGTCCATGAGCAGGAGTCCAGACCACAACATCATCGAATGTGTTTGGAAGTACTTGGACTGTGAGAATCAGAAAATGCAATCAACTTCTAAGACTGAACTGGATCTATATGCCTGCATATTTCTTTGAAAAGCTGAAAGCAGGTCTCCTGAAAAGAGTGGAAGATGCAATGAAAGCAAAAGGTGAACAAACTAAATAGTGAAAAATTTGATGTATTTAGTTCTGTGTAATTTCTTTTAAATATATGCTGTTTTCTGTTTTTTCCTAAGGTGAAAAGTGAATAAATTAATGGCCGTTTTGACTGGAAATTAAATATAAGATGTTATTTATCTCAAGATTTGATAAACACATTTTCATTCTGAATGTTGATTTTACTCCAGCATCATTCCTGATGTTATACTTTCTTTGTCATGTTAAAATCTTCCCCATTCTGGAGACAAGAATTTCTTTTTTTTTTTAATATAGAAAATTAATTTATTTTTTTTCAAAGCTTCTAAAGTTCACAGGGCTAATGTACTGAATTTATTTTATATGTTTGTCTAAAACCAAATTGGTTTTATGTTATTGATTCCTTTGAACGGTGATTCCAAACTTTTGAACATTGATTCCAATTTTTTGAACAGTAATTCGAAGCGTTTGAGGAGCAGTGTAGTAATGCTGTGTTGCCCAGATTGGCTGGTCTGTTCTGCTCTTTCTCTGCTCTCAGGTGAACATGGTCTTTTCCTCATCTTTTTTCAGGCTTTTCAGTATCTGCTGTTTATACATGCCTCTCAGATGTATTACAGTGCATGTTTCTCTCTGACTTGAGCCTTCTCTTTTCTATTTATCATTTGCTTCACTTCTTTGTTGGTGCTTTTCTCCTTTCACCTTTCTTTCGATCAGTTTTGTAGCATAAATGTTTGATGAGAGTGTGTTGGATTGTGAAGTGTGTGTTTGTGTGTGTGTGCTGGCCAGCATGCATGGTCTCTAAGGTTTAATTAGGGACCAACCAGTAGATCCTGTCAGTAGTGGCAATGAAACACACACACACACCAGTCTCTTGATAAAAGAAAGCAGAGTTAGTGATTGCACGAAAAACATAAATAAACTAGGAATTGCACGTCCTACACTGTTTTCTTTACAGTCCCTGTCCACTCAGAGTAGGAGAAATAGTAGAAGTTGTCTTTTCACCCAGAGATGTTTTTATATCCAGGAGTGAATTGGATTTTTCTTTTTATGCTAGCTTAATTTAAACTTGCAGTGGCTGCGTGGGCCTGCGGGCTATTTACTGAGCATGTCAAACCTCTCTCAGTCCTGTACCTCACTTTACCATTCACACAGCTTTATTGGCATAAGAAAACGCAGACCAGACTGGCAGTGCAAGAGCAGCACTAACAAAGACATTAGACTATTATGGGATGGTGATAAAGCAATAAAGCAGGACAAACTAGAGAGAGGAGTGTGTGCAAACTGCTGATTATTTCTGTGGCAAAGATAATGATAGTGATGGCGATGATGACGGTAATGATGACGACGATGATGATGAAGATGATGGTAATGGGTATGATAAACAGTGCATATTGTTTGCATCTTTACAGAACTTGCTGTCCTCATTCAGTCATTTCGTTCATTATTTAGACTCGCTGGGCTTGAATCTCTTTGTGTTCTCCGGCACCCCGCTGTTCTTACTGTACTTTGTGTGTGTGTGTGGGAGTACTCTGGTTCTGGACTGCGAGCTGGCAGCAGCTGCTTTCTCACCACTTGTAGCTAACTCCAGAGGAAATTAATATCAAAACACGCAAGCATCAATCATCTCCCCCACAATTAGAGGATTTTAAAGAACAAAAGGAGCGCTCAGTCTGTGATGTTTGCTCATATTCTTAATTAGGCTTCATATCCTCACATTATTTCCCTTACAGACTCCAAATGTTCCTATGCCTACATTTGGTTTGTTAATCATAAATGACTGAGCAAATGTTCTTTTGAGTCTGAGAACTGTGATTGTGTCTTTGCCATCAGAAATTGCAGGATGGGAGATGGCAGATAGCTTAGTTGTACACACTCTCAGCACAAGTGGTCTATTTAGAACCATTTTTAAAAGGTAATCAGAGAACTCTGTACAGGTTCTCCATCATGGGGGTTAGACTAGATGGCAGTAAGAAGTGATGCAGTGAATATAATTACCAATCATGACCTTGTAGAGTTGACTGCAGCATAATTAGAATGGCACACAAAAAGGAACCATTTTCTGAGCTGGATCTTTGAGTTGTTATGGTTGTACATATAAGAATTGCCTTTAAAGCCCTCAAAGAACCTTTTTTAAAGAGTGATAAAACAAGCAAGCTACTGTAGGGGTGCAAGTTTGAATTCCTGGACTGACAGGTTGACCGGTTGATTCTTCAATGACTGGTGAGCAGTTGGCCATGGTGGCCTTGAGTAAGACCTTTAACCCCTACTGCCCTAAACAGCACTGCTTTGCTTACCAGTGCCATGCTGCTTTCATGAGGAATTTCTGTTGAAAAACAGATCAGTGTATTACAACTTAACCAACATAACATATTGATTATTCAGAAGACTTACTTAGCAGTGCCATGCTGCTCTGAGTCTAGACACTGTTAGGCAACTGAAAGACTTATTTCTATTGTAAAGTGGACCAATAAACTACAACTTAACAAAACATATTGATTTCCCAGGACAGCAGATACAAAGCTGTTGTGGTGCTGAGCACAAAAAATGTTCTTTTTCACCTTAATTCTGAATGATTTCTGCAGCCACAGATTCTGGAATATGGGGAGATTTGTTAGCCTACACAACCCAGAAAATGTCAGTTGGCATACATTGTCAAAGGTCATCATTGTATATTCAGCTGCTATATGGAAATGTCTAACCTTTAAGAAAATGGGTCAGCGTTGATTAGCGTGTTATATAATTATTAATTTTCTGCCCTGAGATTTGTGGATTTCTGCAATATTAATTCTTAAATGCACGGATGTTTCGCTAATCATCTAAGGGTTGTTGGCAATCAAGCACTTATGTCTAACACATATAGATCTACAAACTCCCACTTAGTGAAAACTGTCCAAATCGTGTACTAACAATACAAATTAAGGTAAAATATGCTGTGTGTCACATTACTAATCATGCCATATCACAGCGATTGACAGCTGGTGTACCCAGCAGAATATTTCAGAGGATTGTACCAAGGACTGGAAAAAAATTTGTAGCAAAGCTGATTAACTTGCCTAAAGAAATTGTGTTTCAGCAACATACTTGAACATGAACCAGCGTGGCTTCTGTAGTAGTCCTGTATTGCAATTTATCCGACCCACTACATGGACATTAACAACTGTAGCCAAAGGCAACATATTGGAACAGTGCCAACAAGGCTGGATATCAGTTTAGAAAATGAATAATTTTTCACAAATGTATTTTCGTAGATTTAGTATGTACTATTTATTAACTTATGTTCTGAGTGGTGAAGTGACAAAAAAAGTAAACAACAAAAATAGTGTTTAAAAACAAATGAACAGAAAACTATATTTTTTAATTTATTTTACTTTATGACAAGGCAAGATTTCTTGTTTTTACATACAATGGCTGATGCCCATATTCTCATTACATCATAAAAGTCAGTTCAAAATGAAACAGTTTGAACAAAATATATTTGTTGTGTTTTATTTCATTTCATTCATTGCCTGGACAAATATTAATGGGTAAACATTTAAAGGTATCTGTTGTCACTGTTTGCTTATGTTAGGACCTTTGATATAACTGGACCATCACACGTTTTAGTAGAATATCCCTGCTATATGACTTATGCAAAAACATATGAAATGGAATGAGGTCAAGGGTTATTAGCTACCTAAGTTGCGCTTTTAAGGGTTAGTGACTGTTGGTGAAGGAAGAAAATTTGACTTATGCTCTGAACTCTAACCTTTGCTCTCCTTTTCTTTACTCCTAACAGGATTGCTGAGTGGCTGTGTGACCTCTGTGACCCCATGAGGACCGCTCAGGGAGATGGAACGTAACAGACTTTTCACCCTTGATCTTCACTTTCTGGTCACAGTGACTCACCACGATTGAGACTGAAGTTGCCAGGTCCTCGTCCACCTCCCCGACCCTTCCAATCTTCCCCCGTTCCTCTCTTCCCTCTCCTCTCTGCCTTCCTCCACAACCTTCCATCCTGGCTCCTTCCTGTTCAGATAATCGCTTCCTCTTCCACCTCTGACCTTTCTCTTGGCCTTTCAAGAGAACAGACCTATAAACGAAGAGAGTGCAAGATCTAAAAGAACAACAGGACAGTCATGCACCCCTTACGCTCATGTAAGTGTGACTTGGGCACTGCCCGCAGATCGGACGCTCTAGGCTCAGTCTACTTAGTGTGTCTGACCTTATGGTTGACACTGGCAACATGCCAGCGCTTTGACCCCAGCGCCAAGTATCCCACAGTCACTACTAACTATGGCAAACTACGGGGGATCAAAAAAGAGCTCAACAATGAAATCCTGGGCCCCGTGGAGCAGTACCTGGGGATCCCATATGCCACTGCGCCCATTGGAGACCGACGCTTCCAGCCCCCAGAGGCTCCAGGCTCATGGCAGGAAGTGCGAAATGCTACACAGTTCGCACCCGTATGCCCCCAGAACCTGCATGGAGTGCTGCCAGAGATTATGTTGCCTGTGTGGTTCACAGACAGCTTGGATGTGGCAGCCACCTACATCCAGAACCAGAGTGAAGACTGCCTCTACCTCAATGTCTATGTGCCCACGGAAGACGGTGAGTGCCACATCCAGCACAGTGTAGTGCAGGATAATGAAAGCACTTCAGCACAGGAAAACACAGTGCAGTGCTGTAGACAAACACAGGGTGTCCCTTAACTCATAGAAGTTGCAGATATCACCAGCCCGCACTGATGCTGATGCTGTGTGCTTCTGAATAGATTAGGAGATATTTCATTATGATTTGAACCAATGCACCGATCATGAATTCCGAATCTGATTTCTTCAGTGCCAAATTGGCCAATGGCTGAATTTTTGGCCAAATTAATGTCCACTTTTTCAGCCTTTTCTTTAATCCGAAGCTCACACTGTGTGGGTTAAATGAAGACATGAAACACAGTAGCACATTTCCAGAACTGTTTATTAGTCAGCCCTGCAATAGAAACAAAATTATTTTCTCATTAATGCCAAACTGACATTTAAAATCCTCTTTTTTAAATCAGTTGCCTAATCAAATAACATGAATCAAATAAAGTGCTACACTGAAAATACGAAGCAACTTTATAACAATGAACTGTGCATAATTAAGCGACGACATTTTGGCACAGGTGTAGCAGCAGCATTCAAATACCGCACATACCTGCCTCACATTATTGACCTTAAAAACTGCAACAGAGATTGGCCAAAATTAAAAAAATAAATTGACAGATTGCTGATTTTGTGTTTTAAGCAAAAACAATTTGCCAATTCCAATCACGGCCGATTCCTTTTGTGCGTCTTGAATTACGCGAGGTTAATGAAAAGTTGTTGTTGTTGTACTGTTTTTTTGTTTTGAGGAAGGAAAAAACTATCCTTTAACTTTTTACTGTTTTTGATTTTTTTAGCATCATGTTGAACAGAAAATAAAAGTCTTGAAGATGACTTGTTGAAACAGAATATAAATGAAGTGTAAATGTAATTCATTTCATAACAAATTTTGCAAGCAATTATTTAATGACTTGTAATTATAAAAATGAAGTTAATGTAAATTGAATGTATATCAAATTGAGAGCAGTAATCTTCTAAGACTTCTAAGGGTTAAGGAAATGTTAGGCCTGCTAATATAATACATATCATACCATGTTGCTCTGCACAGCTTTTGTTTTTCAGGAGGCGGAGCTAAACACTTCACACAAGGGATTTTTTTTCTTCTCTTTCCATCTAAAACACTCAATACAATGGAGATTGTTCCCTATTGCTGATTTGCAATGCTGGGAGACTTTTGACCCAATGCACGGTGCTGGAGCATAATCTTCTTCTGCTTTCACTTTAGATCCTCTTCAGTGGATCAGGAAGTGAGGTTAGAGCTAGTGGATGCAGGCAGGAAAGCACAGAACCACACTCAAAAAAATGAATTGTTGTGTGAACTTCTTTTAATTATGCCACATATTTCCATTCAGTCAGATAAGTCTTTGTTACCTTAACATAAAATGCAGTTGCAATAAATGTCGAAATATTTTCAGTGTGTCAAGTCAAACAACTTTCTTGGTTCATTTTTTGATTATTGAAGTCACTGGGCGCACAGTCAAACTGAAATGAAACAAATCAACTGAGAATTAACAGCCCAAATGAATGAATGACTTTTGTGGGCTGGGGTAAAACCATGACTTTTTTCTCTTTTCCACTTCTATTTTGTTTTGGGTTTTCAAAGAGAGTAAAGTGGACAGGAGCTCTCGGTGGACCAAAGTATCAATTTGCGAGGCTACATTTTATTTTTCTTTTGCAATTAATACTCCCCTGTCAGCTGCCAAAGAAACAAATGATCAATATTGGTGGCAATTTGTAATCTCTGAGCATTTTCTCCCCACTTCTCTCCATCTGGTCTTCTGCTTTTGTGTCTATTTTTGTTGTGAGATGGTGAAGTTCTCGCTGAATTCTTTTTATCATAAAGTGCTTTTGCAATCAAACCTAATTTAACTCAAAATCAGCACCATCTGAATAAGAAAGAAGAACCTTCACAGTTTACAGGCTACAACTTCTGAAACTCTCTCTCTCTCATACACCCACATAGCGCTAGTGGATTTAATTGAGAAATAATAGAGCATAGCACGTCAACATGCAAGTGCAATTCCACTGGGGCTCTGCTGAGGACAGACTGAGCATGCTTGTTTGTGTGTTTGTGCGTGAGTGAGTGGGTGAGTGTGTGTAACTGTGTTGTGCGCTTGTGTGTGTGTGTGATTTCATAGGAACACCCCTGGTGCGAATATGGCTGTTTTATTCTCTTGCCTGTCAACACCACCAGCAGCTTGTAGCTTTTTTGAGCATTCACAGCTCCTCTCTCGCAGCTCCTCTCTCTCCCTCTCCCGCTCTCTCTTTCTCTCCCTATCTTCAGATATCTCTTTCAGTCTTTCTCACTCCTCCCTCTCTCTCTTTCTTTAATCTGTCTTTCTCTTTCTGTTTCTCCATCTCCCTCTTTTCTGCTTCTCTCTGTCCCACTTTCTTTGTCCCTCTCACCTTCTTCTTTTTTCTTCCTCTTTTCTGCTTCTCTTCTCATCTCTTTCTTTTTCTCGTCTCTCTCCCTTCTTCTTTTCAACCCCCACCACCACTCCGGCCCCCTCCTACCCGTGACCTCTACGAAATTTGCCAGTTCTCGGAGGCTCAAATCTGCCAATTTCCATTTTCCCAAATCCCCAAATTCCTCTTAATCCAGCCAATCCTTCCCAGCGGCCAATGCTCAGGCCCACATATTAGATAATAAGTCATTTTGTTCAAAACTCATAATCATAGACTTTTTTGTCAACACCAAAGAGTGCACTTAACATCTCACAATCCCTGTTTACCATGACTGACATTCCAGCACATTTCCAATCTAGTGTCTATAACTCTAATGCGTCTTAGGGCTACTTATGTGGACAAAACATTCATGTTCATAATATATTTAGATGTTATTGTGATATCCAAACACTCTGAAAAAGTGACCTGGAGAGTCAGTCTTCAGTTGGTCAAAGACACAGTAAAAACAAGGGGTCAACCAGTATGTTTTTTTGTGGCAGATACCAATACTGATACCGATTATTGGTTTAAAAGGACACTGGTAACCGATATTTGTGGCCGATATTCATTTATCCTAAATTTGATGCGATTCTTACTCACAACTTATTATATAAGATTATTATATTAAATAAACATTAGAACATTACAAGAAATAAAGTGCTTTGAGCTTTAGACATGCTCTTAAAAAAGATGGTCCTTCAAGGGTTCTATAGTAAAGAAAATGGTTCTATATAGGATATAGGAACCCTCATGAACACTCAAAGAACCTTTTGCATAGTTAAAGGTTTCTTTGCATCATTGAAGTGTTTTTCAGAGTGATGGATAATGTGTTTTATATGGTTCTATGTAGAACATTTTTGATGTTTCTTCTATTGTTACACACTTAAAAAAGATGGTTCATTAGTGAACGATGCAAAAAACCCTTTAATCGTGCAAAGGGTTCTGTGAGTGTTCATGGCTCTCTAAAGAACCATTTTCTTTACTAAAGAACCCTTGAAGAATTATAATTTTTAAGTGTGTATGATGCCAAGCTTGTAAAAATAGAAGAACCCTACTGGATGCCATATAGAACCCTTTTTTCAAAAAGGTTCTATATAGAACCATCTATAGCACATTCAAGCATGTTTTCCGTCAATCTGAAGAATGCTTCCATGATGCAAAGAACCGTTTAATCAACCTAATTATTAAATGTAAAACGATATGTTATGATTTTACAAATAATTGACCGTTTTCTGGAGTTTTTTCTGCATAGTTGGCTGACTGAAGCTCCGCTGTAGGTGCACACATTCTGAGCGCTTTAAAATTTGGTGCAGAACAGTGTGTCTGCTCTCTACACAGAAGCCACACTCACGCCAAACGCATGATGTTTCGGGCAGGGCTTGAGCTGCACGCACATGTCTCGTTTAAATTATGTGACCAAATGCATTGAGCTTTTTGCCAACTATGTTGTTCAACTGTGAGAGCAAAGCAGGTGCTGCTTCAGTCCCTCCCGCATCTTTCACATAACTTTTCACATAACAAAATGGATTTACTCAACATGGAGTGACACAGAGACAGACTACAGAAGTGTGTTTTGTTGATCACGGTTGCATCAGATATGTGCATAAATAACAGAAGGCACTTTTATCACCAAGGAAGCAAGTTCATACGCCGATTCCGATAATTAGAAAAGTCCTGAATATCGTCTCCGATTAACAGTCAGACCGCTAATTGGTCAACCCCTAGTAAAAGTGTGGTTGGTTGAAGGATTCATTTAGCAGACTTCTGTAGTGTGAATATTGCAAAGGCTGATACCAAGAAAGCGTTTAACAAGCGATATTTTTTGCAGCCTTTGTGTGTTTGTGTGTGTTTGCATGCAGTAGGCAGCAGAAGTGTGTAGCCCTGCAGGGTTTGGGGCTGGTGCTGCAGCTCTGTCGTGTGAAGGCCCAGGGGGCGGCTGAGCAGAGGCCTCTCATCAGTCACTGTCCGTGAGGGCGATCGGCTCACCCCCCCCACCACTGCCCCGCTCCAGACAGCATGCCCTCCCATACATCTCCCTCCAGTCAATTCTGTGAGTGCTCAGCGCTGCAGTGTGCTCCTGCCCAGCCATGATCTGTCATTCAAAGCCTTCTGTCAAATTCTAGCAGCCACGTGCAGCCGTGCATCATGCGATAGGTAGGCCTGTTACAGTACACTGCAAGTCTTAAGCCATCAGAGAACACCACATTTAAAGCTAATTGCTGAGAAAACACTAACATTGCAATAAATCCAAATAAATATTAAAGGTTACATTATATTTTCTTTTCATGAGGTCCACTTGTTACATTTTATGTACCAGCACTGTTGTAATTCATTTTTTACATGACACAACCTCCCTTGGTCCCTTAGAAATAGACACGCAGTTTTTGTTACTGTGTTTTTAGGCCTGATATATGCAAATAGCCTCTCTTCTGATTGATTGACCTGTGTAGTGCCTTTTTAAAAAAGTGTGGGCTAAAATGTAACAAACTTTTGCATGAAATCATCAAGGATAATGGAAAAATCAGGTTGAAAAACTTCAGCCACTACTTTTGAATGTCTCGATCCATTGGTGTGCTGCAGTGATATACTATATGGCCAAAAGTATGTGGACACTAATAATAGAGTTCGGGTGTTTCAACAAAGAGGTAGACAATGTGAACTCACAGTGAGAAACTTGTTGCATGTGAAAATTGTCTATCCTCTGTTGTATCACTGCAGAGTTCCAAATAGCCTGTGGAAGCAACATCAGCACAAGACCTATGCACCGATTCTTCGGTGAAGCAACAGTACACAAGCCTAAGATCACTGTGTCGGCTGGAGTGGTGTAAAGCACGCTGCCACTGGACTCTAGAGTGATATATCTTACTTCACTATCTGTGCACAACAAGCTCATATAAGTGTAATGGTCAAGTGACCACATACTTTAGGCCATGTAACGTATGCCCTCTGACAACCAGGAACGTTGCTGAATTCAGAGTGAGCTGTTTTTTCTATATGTGAACTGTGTGGACTGGATAGTGAATGATATGCTTTATAACTGCAACAATGATTGCATAGTACATAACTGAAGTGACTGCTCTGTTTGAAAAAAGCAAGCAAATGTGTTTTTCAATAGTGTGAGGCTTTTAATGGCTTGCCCATTTCCAAAGCCTTCCTTAAGACAGTCCAGTATTTGTGATATTAATATCTTCTTTGGCTAATCAATACTTCATTAAGTAAGTTCATTGACCTAAATCAAGCGAAATCAAGGGTGCTGGTGGTGGAATTTAACAAGTCCATGCAATGGCCAAAGAGTGTCGAGCAAAAGAACCATACTCTTGTTATTTTCTTTATGTTTTAATGTTTATTAGCAATTAATCTTTTATTATGTTTTATAATCCAAAGGATACTGTAATAATATGTAATAGTAATATAGTTTTAAGCAGTTGTCCTTCTGTACAGTACAGTACGTCCTTCTCTGTATCCAGATTTTAACAAAAGTTTGATAATTAACTGATAAGCTGAATCAGGTGGATTGGGCTGGTGGTAAGTAAGCTGTGCTGCCCTCTAAGACTGAGAGTTGTCCATTCTTGCCTTGCATATATTAGCATTGTCTCAGCCTTTTGCTTTGTTCTGTCCTTGAAACAGGTAACTTACTCTCTTATTCCCTGTTCAGATGTGCTAGTAGCCCATCTGCACATACAGCCCTTTGTACCACACCTCACTCACTGTCCCTCCCGTCCTGACCAATACCCAGAGCAAAGCATCTCATAATGATGCATTAAGAGCTCTTCTAGAGAGTGAACTATTCTACTGTAGTCCTCTGAAGTCTGGGAGAACCGTAAGGGCACACAAAACTAGGACACACAAATGTGAACATGTTTTTCCTTTATTAGGCAATGCAGTGCTGTTTTTGGAAATAGGCTCTTTTTTCATCTCTCGCATATTTGTGTGGAGAGTGGTCTCTCTCTTACACACCCCCTTTCTTTTTTCCACTATGCCTCCCAGTCTCTCTCCCTATCTGCTGGTGTCTTTCTGTCTTTCCTCCTGCAGTCATCCCAGCTCTGACCAAGCTCCTTGGGGATGCAAACGCAGGCTTCAGGACCCTAGGGGAGCTAGGAGTGGAGACTGGGGCGGCCAGTCACTCCCAAGTGTTTTGGGAAGGGTCTGATGAGATGGTTTCTGTGTGACTGCTCTGCCAGCTCCCTGCTGACGGTATTGCTGGCATCTACATTATCTCAACCCTAAGCCCTGCTAACATAAAGAACATAAGATGTTAAAGCTAGCGCCTCTTTCAAGCACCCTTAAGTACTTTACTCTAAGATGATCTTAATATAAGTAAATGATCTTAACACTGTCATGGCCCATTTAGGTGTAGATGTCTCCCTAACATCTTCATCATAGCCTAAGGCCTTGAAGCATGAAGGCCATAGAGACTAAAGCTGGTATTTCTATTGAGTACTTTAAATCTCTAAAACGTCAACTTTAAGATGGTTCTAATATACAGTAAGTACAGGGTATATTACCAATACGAATAATAGTTAACTAAGGGTGGGTGATATGGCAAAAATATAATGCCACAATACCTTTTTCTGATACATGATAAGCATCACAATAGCTGTCTAAGACTAAGAATACCCCAATTTTGTTTCAGTGTTTCATATACTGCACTGCACTAAATCCGATTAAACAGGCCTAAAATGACTTAATAATCAATTATTTGTTTTTTTCAGTGTTCTTTAAGTACTAACAATGTCCACGATATGCTAGAGAAGCTTTTTCATCACCTGAACCCTAAGCCTTTCAGCATCCTCATATAAAGAACATAAGATGCTAAAGTTACTATTTCTATCATATGCTTTATGTAGTATGTAGTCTCACAGGTCTACTACTAGATGATCCTAATAGATGACCCTTATGGGCAATCTCTCCCCTATCTCCAAACGCCAGACCAAATACTATCCAATAGGATATTGGTTTACTTTGGACTTAAAAAGGCTTTGGTAGTGTCTAAAAAGGCTCTACAAAGGCTCCACACTAAACTCCACTAGAACCTCTAAACAACCCTTAAAAAAGGACATAAAAATACAACACACCGTAATACCGTAAAACGACAAAACATACCCAAAGATCAACAGCCTCTTACCCCTACAGCTTCCTAGACTGGTCCATTAATCACTGACTGCATAAGCTCAACACTAAATCTTAGCTAACCGCAATACAGCAAGTAGGTAATAGAGAAAACACACGCCAAGTTTGACAAAAACCCACTCACACCCAGCACATCACGTTGTTACAGATAGGGGAAACTGGAGCCTGTGCACAGTGGATGTGCTCAGAAGTCCTAAAAACACTTTTCTCCATTTGTGTGCATGAAGCAGTGTCCAAAACATGTCCGCATTGCTGCGGATAGCATGTCTGCTCTATCTGTACTCTATGTGCTTGCCCCGGAGGTATAAATAGATAAACAAATGCATGGATAAATAGACGAATGGATAAATAAGTAAATAAATGCATAACTAACCAGGCGAAATGCACCACCACACAAATATGATATTATGCGTGGCCTTGATGCAAGAACAATCAGGAACTTTATTTGCGATTCGATCTTTTCATATCCCAGAGGCCGACGATGAAGGGTATTTTTGTCAGAAGGAGGGTGGAAAGCAGGGGAATTGGATGGCATTTTCTCTGGCAGGGAAATGAAGGAGTACTTCGAAGCGGCACCTGAGTGTTTGCGGATGGGCCTTTTTTAATTAGCGTCAGAGCTAAAGGCATAGGTGCCAGTCTGAGACGTCCCTGTTCCGACCGCAGAGTTGAGTACCAGTGGAGAGCAGAGAACAAAGCAGCTTTGAACCACCAGACCACAAACAAATACAAGTCCAAAGTGAAGAGTCTGGGTTAGATGCAAGCACAGAAGTGTTTTTAAATTAGATACATGCTAAAAAGAATAGAGTAGTGGAGAACGGGGAATAGAATATGGTCTAGAATGAATGAAGTAGAGGAGAATTGGGACGCAAATGTGATAGAGAACCAATGGAGTATTGGAGAACTGAGAACTGAATATTCAAATTCCAAATTCATTTGTATAGTAATTTTACAATGATATTGTCACAAAGCAGCTTCAGCAGAATCCAGGCTCATGCCATTAATGAGCACGTTGGGGATGACAGTGGCTGGAAAAACTCACTAAGAACATGAAGAACACACCTTGTGAGGATATCTTCTAGATGCAGCTGAGAATTGCATGTTCTAAGAGGAATCAAGTACTGGAGATTTTGGTATTGGGTGTGTTCTAGAAATAATGAAGTATTGGAGAATTTCTTATGTTCTAGAACCCATGTGTCAAACACAAGGCCCATAGAGCCAAGTCAGGCTCAGGTCCTATTCGGCCTGCGGAATTATTTTAATTTTCTATTCTTATTAGTCATTTCACCCTGAGATGCAGTACAGTACCCAAATTTCACTGCAACATAGTGTGCCTTCTGCCCCCCTTCCCCCAACAACAATCTATGGGCCAGCAGTTACACAAAAAGAAAAGATGTGTGGTGTCTAATTCAAGCAAACAGGCAGTAAGTAAGTTTTCAAAAGTAAGTTTTCAGTGACTTTTTTGCTTTTGCAGTTTTGGCAAAAACCCCCGTTGGGGTCATGGCAAAATGTTCAGTAAAAATGAAATAAAAACACAGCCGGCCCATGGATTTTTTAATATGGCCCTTTTAGTGGTTGCTTCTGACAGCCCTGTTCTAGAAAGATTTGAATATTGGAGAGTTGGGTATGGGGCATGCTCTGGAGTATTGGGGATTTGGGTATTGGGTATGTTCTAGAACGAATGGAGTATTGGAGAATTAGGTATGGGGCATGTTCTAGAAAGAATGGAGTATTGGAGATTTGGGTATTGGGTATGTTCTAGAAAGTATGGCGTATTGGAGAATTAGGTATGGGACATGTTCCAGAAAGAATGGAGTAATGGAGATTTGGGTATGGGTCATGTTCTAAAAAGAATTGAATACTGGAGAATTAGGTATGGGGTATGTTTTAGAAAGAATGGAGTATTGGAGATTTGGGTATTGGCTACATTCTAGAAAGAATGGAATATTGGAGATTTGGGTATTGGCTACATTCTAGAAAGAATGGAGTATTGGAGATTTGGGTATTGGCTACATTCTAGAAAGAATGGAGTATTGGAGATTTGAGAAATGGTGATATGAATGCCATGTAAAACTACTTCTCTCTTGCCCTGCGTTCTTTTTCTCTCTCCAACATCTCTCATTTTTGGCCACTGAATGGACAGCAGTTGATGGAGGAGTTCAGCTTTGCTGCAGGGTGGAAACATTGAAATCTGCTGAGGTCAATTACTCATTTAGAGTTAGAGTTTTTATTGCAAAGTAGTGAGCAGAAATTGGTAACTTCCTGGTTTGTGTGTGTGTGTGTGTGAGCCCAGAGAGGATATTTTTTGAGGTAAATCCTGAGCTTGAGCTCATGTTTTCTAATAGGTTGGGAGTTTTAATGCTAGTTGGAGAGCCTGATAAAGAAACAGGGAGAAGCACATATAATGAGAGCCAATGAAGGGATGAACAGGGAGACATAGTGGATAATGGAGAGACAGAGAGAGAGGGTAAGAAAAAGCTTTTGCATTTCTCTCTCTCTCTCTCTCTCTCTCTCTCTCTCTCTCTCACTCACTCACTCTCTCTGTCTCTCCTGCTTTCTCTCTCTCTCTGAAGGTAGATGAAGCTGAGATTGAAGACAGAAGTGGGGGATACAGAGGGAAGGGTCGCCTTGGCAACCCTGCAGCTCTTTCAGCTTGTAGCTGTCAGGCATCGCATCAGAACTGTGTGTGTCTGTGTATGTGTGTGTGCATACTCAAGGGTGTGTATGTGTGTATGTGCGTGTGTTCATCCATTTGCCTCTCTGCTAGACTCTCAATGAGGGAATTAGCAAGAGCTGCGCTCTGCTTGCTATTTATAGCCTCGGAGGCGAGAAAGAGTAGAGGAAAAAGTTTGTGAGTGTATGTGTGCGGGTGTTTGAGTGTGTGTATGTACTCCTGACTGATGCCGTCACTGTGCAGATGTTGCATTCTCTAGAGCCTCTCTCTCATGGTCTATCTATCTATCTATCTATCTATCTATCTATATATCTATCTTTATTGCAGTTTGTTGATTTCTCTCCCTCTTTCTCTATATTATTGCCATTGTCATTGTTTTATTCTCTCTCTCTTTCTCCTGCACTTTCTCATTTCTCTCTATAATGTTCTCTCTCTCTCCATCTATGTTTCTATCTTTCTTTATTGCTCTTTCTTGGTCTCTCTCTCCCTCTTTCTCTTTATTGCTGCTCATTCTTTCTCTCTCCCTCTTTCTATTCATTATTTTATTCTCTTGCTGTGTCTCTTCATTTTCTCTTTATTGCTCTTCTATCTTCTCTTTCCTCCTGTCCCTTTCTCTCTATTGCTCTCTTTCTCTCTCTCTCTCTCTCCCTCCCTCTCTCCCTGTCTCTGTCTCTATCTCTTTCCCTCTTTGGCTTTTTTGCTTTTTATCATTCTTTCAGTCTCTATCTATCTATGTCTTCCTCTTTCTCTCAGTTGCTCTCTCCCTCCCTCTCTCCCTCTCCTTCTCTCTCTCTCTCTTCCTCTGTTTTTATTGCTCTTTCTTGATCTCTCTCCTGCTTTCTCCCTTTTACTCTCTTTTTATTGCTTTCTTTCCCTGTTTCTGTCTGTTGCTCTCTTTGTCATTCCTTCATTCTCTCTTTCTTTCTCTCTATCTCTTTTTATTGCATTCTGTTTTGTCATTCTCTCTTTTCTCTCTCTCTCTGTTGCTCTCAATTTGTTCTCTTTTTTGCTTTTCAATTTCTCTTTCTATATGTTGCTATCTTTCTCATTCTTTCATTCTTTCTCTATTTTCTCTCTGTATTACTCTCTAAATTATTTTGTTCTTGTCTGCACTTTCTTTGTATTTTTCTCTCTATTTCTCTCTCTACCTGTGTTTGCTCTCTTGTTCTTTCATTTTCTTTCTGTTGCTTTTTTCTCTTTCTTTTGTTTTCTGTCTCTTGCTCTCGTTCTTATTCTTTCATTGTCTTTTTCGGTCTCTTTCTCTGTTTCTAGCTCTCTGTCTTGTTGTTTCATTCTCTCTATTTGAATCTGCTACCTACTCTCTCTCTGCCACTCTGTAACTCTTCCTCCATTTCTGAAAACCTCTCGCATCCTCTGAAGCTTCAGAAAGGCATAAATGTTTGGTGGATTGTTAGCGTAGAAGCCGCTGCGATTGAAGCTGGAATTCAGCTGCATCACCCGTTTGAAGATTTAGCACATCTTGACCCTTGGTGGCATGAAAAGCACTGAGAGCTGGAAATGAATGGGCCTCAGTAATGGAGATATTAGCTCTTCAAAGCCAGAGGACAGTGTGTGGTGGAAGATTCTGGAATGGCAGGTGTTTGTGAGCTGGAGGTTGAATTGGAAAAAAGCCATAGGAGGGATAGACTGGCCTTCTCACAATGAAAATTCACAGATGCTATAAAGGGTTTAAGTCATTCTTATTCTGTTTTTGTTATGGTTTTCCAAAATGGTTCTCTCTCTCTCTCCCTCTCTCTCTCCCTCTCCCTCTCTCTCTCTCTCTCTCTCTCTCCCCTCTCTCTCACACACACACATACACTGTGTTTGCATTCACTTGTTCTTCTCCCGCCTGCTGCATCCTCTTCTTCTCTTTTTCTCTCCTCTTCTTCTCCCCTTCTCTCTCGCTCTCTCTCTCTCTTGCTCACTCTCTCTGCAGCTCAAAGGGATGTCTCTTCAGTGCCTGCTGTAGCTAAGGTGGCAAGTGGCTCTGAATGCAAATAAGATTCACCCCTCCACCCCTTCCCCTTTCTCTCTCTCTCTCTCCTCTCTCCCTCTCTCACACGCACGTACATATATATATATATATACATACCCAGGGCTTGTACTCCTATCTGTGTTTGGGAAAAGGGCTCAGCAAAAGAGCAGTAACCGAGAGAGGGGGCCAATAGGATGGAAAGAAGAAGGGAAAGAAAATAAGAACATGATAAAAAAAGATTAAATGCAGTTTGTTTTGTCTTTTTCTTTCCTTTGACTAAAAAAATTGTGATTTTTATTCTTGTGTTGCACAGATACCACTTTTTCCCTTCTGATCTTCAAGTATCACCCGACACAGAGTATCAATGTCAGTCCTAACTCAGTCTAACCTACCTGCTCAATCGTGCCTGATAATCAGGATATTCAAACCATTCTACATCTTCAATGTTGTATTTTGATAAAATCAGTTTTCTGTGTCACACATAACACACATTAAATTGAATAAATGGAGTTTACAGGTTGGATTATATACTGAAGTACTTGCTGGTCATGCCTCCCTTAGAAATACTGTCGTTACAGAATTAGCAGTCAGCATTTTTACTACTGCTTGTCTGAAGTGTGAAATAATCCCAGACTGCAACATGTTGCTTGCTTCACTCAAGCCCTACTGGCACGCATGCAAGCATCACTCAGTAGCACTGTCACCAATTGTTTTATGGAATCAGTATTCTCTTGCCAATAACAGTACTATTAAATGCCAGTGTCAGGGCTGATACCTGTGCGGCATTAGTATCGGCACAACATTAATTTATTAATATACTGAACATTTCTACTGTTACTCTCCACACATAGCATAGCAGATTTTTATTTGGTTCAAGTTGGGGGAGTAGCAAGCAAGCATTAAGTCATCATCGTAGTACAATTAGCCTGCTTCATTCTGTCTGTATCATTAGAAATTGGTTCGTCCTAATTACCCATAAGCAAAGAGAAAAATGAGTTTTAAATGTTAACTGCCTGCTAAAAATAATAGCATTCTATAGAGGCCTATAGGTTAGGCCTACCTTTTACAGCCCTAGGTTCCAATGTTGGAGGTATTTGTCCTTCTTTTGCTACCTCTTTAAAAATTGCAGTATTGAGCATTGTTTACTGACTATTATGCCGGCTAGCTAGGTAGGTAGTATGTTACAAACTAGCACAGCTCAGCTACATTTCCACTATCAGGAGAAGCAGTCAACCAGCTACAGTAGTGCAGGGACAAATTGCATTTTGTCAGTTAGATCACTTAAATGATGGCCTTATATTTTGCAGCTGAGCAAAATGCAGTACAAACAAAGACCGAGAGGAGTGGAGAGGAAGGCCTAATCCACATCCAAAAACATGCTAGGCCTAAATCTGCCAGGCTAACAGTGCTGTAAGAGGAATGTGTCAAAGTGTTGAAGTGGTCCAGCAGTCTTTGGACTGCGAACCGTGCAGAAAGTGGCACGCTTTATTTTAATCTAAGTGATTAGTGGCCACGTTTTGTATGTTTTAATAAGATTAAGTCAATGTCAATGAGACATGGAGGAGAGAGATTGTCCCACAAAATGAACTAGATTACACTAAACCAACATGATTAGCCTGCATCTGTCACACACACACACACACACACACACACACACACAGAGGAAAGATGGGAAAGAGGCAAACCAGCCAATGACTTTGCAGTCTTCGCAGCCATAATAAGGGCTTTTTAAAGCAATTATTACAGCATGAGTAGTTCCGGTTCTGAAATATGATTGGTTGACCCACATTTAAACCACTCTAAAATACTCAGTGTATGGACATATGAACACACAAAACAGCTTAATTCTGCATTAAAGCACAGAGTTTTTAAAAGCCATTGTGCTCTTTATAAGGTAATGTTATTGGCATCTAAAGCCTGCTGCTAACTACTGTAACTAAAAATTAGATACATTTAAATAAAAAAAAATGTAAAAAAAAAAAGAGAAAATTAAAAGCTAGTAACTAGTAGCACGCTGTGATTTATTTAACACAGTGATGATCCTAAAGATCCTTTTACGCAAAAAGAGTGATATGTATTTGTTCGTTTTAAGCAACAAAACCCTCAGTGCTGTGGTGAAAGGCATAAAGTAGGACCTAATTTCTGTCTTACCATTTTGGAGCTCTAATTCAAGGTGATAATACCGGTTTTAACACCAGGTTCAGTCCAAAATTAGTTTCTTACTGCTCCTGATTCATGTCTAGTTTGCATACTCACAGCTGCATTCATTTCCAAGAACAAAACAGAGTGTAAAATCTAGCGAGCTGTTCAGAACCATAGGAAACTGCAAAAAGACTGACTTTGTGCAGAAAGTGGCATTTAAGCGCTTAAAAACTTTCATCGTGTAGAAATATGACTATAGCTTAGCTACTCACTAACAAGAGATAACAAACAGTGTTGTTTTCATTTTTTAAGACACTGGTTATAAACACTCTTTGCTGTTCTCTTGCGTCACTCATTATGTTAAAAACAGTGCAGAAATAACATTTTATTCTACTTTCTGTGAAAATAATTGTTTGTCAGTTATGTCTTTTTAGTGTACTGTGTTAGTTCCATTTAGTTTCTTTATAAAGCATCAATAAAAATATTATTAAGAAAAATAGAAAAAAGTGGTACCAAAAAATCACATGAAAAGCAACTAGACTTTGTTTTTTTCATGCACTCAATTAAAGTAAAACGTGTCATGAATTTTTAATGCTTACAGAACATTTGAAAATATTTGATAGATGCAGCCCTACAGTTATCGTACCATTGTTAAGGGGTGTTGTAAGGCATGAGACAAAGCAAAATCACTTTGATGCACGGCCTCTAGTGGCTTATTGCTTTATTACACAACCTTTTTGACACTAGCATTAAATAACTGATAACAGGCGGTCAGGGTTGTGATACCCTGTAGTCAGACTTTATAAAGCTGCTATATCACGTGTATGACCTCACTGAGGCTTTATGAAGGATGTAGTGAAGCTCAGCGGCAGGGCTGCTGGTCATAACGCTCATGAAACCTGCCTGTAATTGTCACTGTGGCTGGTGTTGCTGGAAATTGCTTTAACCTTCATGCCTTCTCCATCGCCACCACTCCGTAAATGTCATCCTATCTGGCTGCTCTCCCTCTGCTCGCTGTTTAAACACTCCTCTTTTCACACACTCACTCTATCTCTCCCAAACATTCCCCCTGTCACAAGCACACGCACACACACATTCTGTTCCAATCACCTTGTGGCAGTATGCCCTCTATCTTTCTCTCTCTCTCTCTCCCTCTCTCTTTCCCTCTTTCTCTCTATCTCCACCAAACATTCCTCTTCTCCCTCACATCCTCCATTCAAATCGACATGTGCAGTATCTTTCTTACTTTTTCACGCTCTTTCTTTATGTGTCCCAACCACTGGCTGCACTCACCTGGACATGCTTTGTCATTGTATAGCATCTCAGACTTAGAATTCTGATTTAGGATCAGTAGGAGATACATGCCTTTCATCTCTGTATAAATATGCTTTTATGTGCAGAAAGAGGCAGATCTGGGCAGGTGTGAGACATGTAGACCAAGGTGTTTGTCTGCTAGTGCTACATTATATGGCCAAAAGTATGTGGACACCCAACCATCACACCTATATGAGCTTGTTGGACATTCCATTCCTAAATAATGGGTATTATGAACCCCCCAACCTATTTTTGTGGCTATAACAGCCTCTGCTGTTCTGGGAAGGCTTTCCACGGTAGGTAGTGTTCTCCTGGCATCCACCAACCCCAGATTCGTCCATCAGACTGACATTTAGTGAAGCATGTTTTATCAATCCAGTGAACAAGTTTCCGCTGCTGTAGAGCAGATTGTGTCAATCCAGATGATGCTTGGCATTGTGTCACGTTAATTGGCAGAATAGCATGTGTTTATTTCACGCTGTAGTATTATTATTATTAAGCTGTTACTTGTTGATTGTGCTTATTATTCAAAATAAATAAAATTAGTAATCGAATACATCCATTTTCTATGAATGTAGTGATACTCTGCCTCCTGTCTGTCATGCTCCCACTTGCTAGTGCCATGATCCTTAATTTTGAGCTTGTGCTATGATCATGAAAATGGGGCCCTGATTATCTTACTCTAATGCTACTAGGTCAACATATTCTCTCTCTCTGACCTCCATGTTGGATGAGCCATGTTAATTTAGCAAAATAACCCCAACCTTCATGCTGCATTACGTTTTAGCTTAGCTATCAATTATGGTTACCATAGTTGTTCTTATCTTGAATTTGTATGACAGACCACAAGTGTAGCAAGAAATAATTTTTAAAGTTTCATAATTAAGTTAATTTGCAACCAGCACCCAGCACAACACCATGTGATATGATTAGAGTGGAATAATCACTAGGAGCATTGTACTCAGAGTGTTTTGTTTTTATGTTAATAAACATAATACTGTTCATTGTCTCTTGAAAAAAGTGCTAAGTTCATGTTTTTGTTTTTTTACAAAGTTAATATTTCTTCTAAACTTTTGGCCTGTAGTGTGGATGAATTAAGGCAGGGTGTAACACCAGGCCATCATCGGGTGTTTGCCATCTGTTTACTTCTGAAAAACATTGTTGAATCTGTCCAGCAGATTTATAACCAAATGTGCCTTCTACACTTAAAAAATAGAACTTGTGGTGAGTTTGAGCATTCATGTGTGTGTGTGTGTGTTTGTGTATGCCACAGGGAGCAGTCTGTAGCCTAGCCTTGATTTCCAGTCGATTGCATTGCCTTGACAGACTGCACCACCAAACTGGCATCAGCCCACCCCCCTCTGGGGCAAAAGGAAAGATATTTCAAATAGAAATATCTTCAGTTCTTTCACTTAAATGCACAGAGCCACAGTTTTGAAAGCTTCTGAATTCTCCCATCATAAAGTGATGGAGAAGAGTTGTGACCAGCTCTGTTCAATGCCAGGAATCGAACTAATTCCAGTTGTCAGCTAGATTGAACACCAGCTGTGCCCATTTCCTTCCTTCATGCGTTTTTAGAGGAAGGAGGAGATTGCCGTCATTTACCTGTTAGACCTGTGTGGCCTTCTGATTACAAGACCGGGTGTCCAAATCAGAGAATGTGTAATTTTGATTGACATCAGCTGATGAAGTATGCTCTGAAAGTAAGTGTGTGTGTGTGTGTGTGTGTGTGTGTGTGTGTGTGTGTGTGTGTGTGTGTGTGTGTGTGAAGGTTTGTTTTTGTACATTATAAGGATAAAAATATTCTGACTTTGTAAGAAAACCAAAAAGAAACATGGTTAACGTACAATTAAAATGATCCTGACTTCGTGAAGTGTTTTTTCACAAAGAGCTCCATTTTTCATTGTTTAAAACTGCAATGTTAAAAGTATCTATTTATGGTTACTGAGGGTTAGATTATGATTATTTTTAGGGTTAGGCTTAGAAAATTCTTTTTACATTACATTTATAACATTACGTAGTGTGTTTTTGCCTGCAGTAGAATAGAATAAATGCTAATACAAATAAAAGTAAGTAGCCATGCCAGGACTGTTTTAGATGGGCACAATAAATTCTTGGTTTGGAGGAACCTTGAATTTCACCTCTGTGGGAAAGGGGGCTACAGTAAACGTTGTTTCTAGAAGTAATAACCTTGACTACAAGGCATGTGTTAACTTCAGGACAGGAGAAAACTCAGACATAACTCAGAAAAGAAAAGAAACTTCTTTCTGTTACACAAAGAATCAGTAATATTTATTAGTACTTTAAAATTCTCACAGTTTCTTTTTAATATTCTAACATTCATGCCTTTTAGACTTTTTCTATAAGCCAGCTTTAATGTTAAATAACTGTTATTATAGAGCTGTTAGTTCTGAAGGCACCGTCTGTTTGATTGAGAAGTGTTTTTCAGCAATAACTGTATAACTCTGTTGAGCACCGGTTGCTAAGCAACAATTTGCTTTATGCTCCAACTAACTGTTACAGAGACTGTGTCCAAAACTGTGCCCTGTTCACTATATAGTGCACTATTTTGGGGTCTGGCATTTTGTAATGGTGTCTGAAAACAGTACAAAATATCCAGTGCATTCAAGTGCACTGTCCCACAATGCACCACAATAAGTAGTGTACAACCAACAGTGATGAGCAAACCCAGTGATCCAGATGTTCTAACATAGGGTATAGTGATTAGGGAACTATTTCAGACACAGCATAAGTTTCTACTTGCTAGCACATACAAAAACAGAAAATGGATACAATAGATGGCTTCTGTAGGTATTATTTGACCTGCAGTCTGTTTGGTTAGATTCTGAAAAAGAGTACAACAGCAGGCCTACATCAAATTCTGAAGCTGTCATTGCCCATAAGCAAGCTTTCGGCCAGCAGCTGTGATGCACACGCCAAAGGCGAATAACACACTCCCCCTCGTGTTCTATTGCTAAGTAGTTAGTATATTTATGGAATGGTGTGCTTGGTAATAGAGCTGGGAAATATGACAAAAAATGATATCACAATAATTAAAGAAATTTTCACGGTACACAATATATCACAATATTTATTTTTTTTCTGGTATCTGATAAATTGGAACAAACATAGTAGTACTACTTTTGAAAATACTGTCAAAAGCTACGAATGCAGTGATTTGTATTCAAAATTCCACACACTGTGCTGCACTAAATCAATGTAAACTGGCCTAATTATGTTTTTCTAGTAATCAAACATGCAGTTGGAAAGTGTTTTTTTAAGTACTAGCGATGCTCAGAAAAGCACATTATAAATGTGCTTAAATTATCATGATAATGATAAATATTGTCATATTGTCATATTGCCCAGCCCTACTAGGTTACTTTAATGCTTTAAATAAGCAGTGTATATATTTATCCAGTCCACACGAACTGATGATGGCCTTGGAAGAGTTTTGATTTTTATTTTCCTGTTACAAGGTCGAAGTGCTTTGCTTCAGTTATGTTTGTTGATTAAACAGGAATTTAAAAATGTCACATATTTCAAAAGTGCAGATTTATTTGTGTTTTGTTTTATTTATTAATGATATTTTAATAATGAAAGTACATTTAAGCAGGGAAAATTGGTGGGCTAGTCCCACTGGGACCAATTACAATGCCACACCTAGTTAGAAGAGCTCAGGTTTGGTTCCTGACTCTTCTGTGCACTCCAGCCATCACATGGATTTGTTCAATTTTATCAGAAGCACACCTGATTTAGCCAAACTAGATATTGGATGGGACCTGTAAATACTGAACTTCTTTGAAGGGAGGTATGGAAATGGTTAAGTAAATACACTGACAGACATTAAATCACGATTGTTTATTTGTATTAATTTACATATCATTTTCTCAAGTGCCCTAGACACTGTATATATAATACGTATGAGGCATAAATATGACCTCGCATCCTGATATAGCATAAAAACAAACATGTCTGTGTGTGTATGTCAGTCTCTGATTCATCCAAGTAAATCAGTGGCCTGGTCTCACTCCTGCAGCCCTCATAACCGTTGGCAGTCACACTCATAAGCTCTTGCAGATACATAAAGATGCATACGTGTGTACAGACATCAGCTCATGTTAAATCGTCACTCATCCATGCACTGCAAAAAAGTAATTAAACATACATACTTACGAATGCATATTCACATACACATTAACATAAACACACACACACACAAATTCACCTACCAAACCTCCAGTTAAGGCTGGCATTCAAAGCTTTTTAAAGGATGAAGTGCAGAAAGCACCCCCTCCCACCCCCCCATACTCAGTGCTGGCTGGTGTTCGCAGCCCTGTTAAGGCTGCAGGGCGGCACGAGCTGATTGGTGCAGAGTGAGGTCAGTGCAGGAAGTGGAGCTGAAGTAATGTATTACATAAATACTAAGAGAGAGAGAGAGAGAGATTCAGAAGGGGAGGGATGAACAAACTGTGGGACAGAAAGATAGAGAGAATGTTACTATTACTCTCAGTTACTGGGTAAATGCAATGAAACTAATTTAGAAATACTGCGAAAAGGTCACAGAGACATACATGTGTAATTTTCAGTCAAAATGGCCATTAAATGTAAGTTATTCTTTTTTCAGTGTCAGGATAAAAGCAGAAAACATACATATTAACAGAACATTACACAACCTTAAAAAATACATTTAATGTCAATTTTTTCTGTATTTATTGTGTCCACCTTTTTCCTTTACTAAGCTTCCATTCTTTTAGGAGACTTGCTTTTCAGACTTGCTTGTCAGAAATCTGCAGGGTTATTTTTCCACACGTTCAATTCAGTCTTTGAAGTTGGTCGCATTTTCTGCTTCTCACGATCCAAGCAGTCTCAAACACATTCAGTAATGTTTAGGTCTGGATTCTGGGGTGGCCAGTTCAGTACATTTGCAAATGTTCTTTTTTTTCCGTTTTCTTTTCTCAGTAACAGCTTCTTGACAGCTACACATCCTGTCAGACCCATAGTGTTGAGTTATCTTCTCAGAGTGGATGAATGGACAGAAACAGCTTGGTTTTCTCCTACCTCTTAAAGATGAAAGTACTGTTAATCTGATGGTGGTAGTTTTGGTGATCTGTTTGGTCTTGCACAGTCTTTAGGAGTCCCATTTTCTCTACGTCTCTTGTTTTTTGAACCCCAGTTTTGGAAACTCCTCAGAAATATCTCCTGAAGAATGAATAACTTGCACATAATGGCTGTTTTGACTGTAAAGTAAATAAATGAAGGATGGACTCTGACTTTTGCACAATACATTAAGTACAAATATTACAAGATCCCACATACAAGACCTTAGGCTTTAAGGGGTTAATGAAATTTGTAAAAGAGGAAGAGGAGAAATAAATAAAAGGTGAAGGAGAGAGAAAGAAAGAAAGAGAAAGAGTATTACAGCTGATACTATATGCTGTCTACCAGCTTATGACTGTTTAGCCTCCACTGATGCGTAGCAATGCTGTAGAACACAGCGATGTAATGAGATTTTGCCTAATTGCCTACAATGCAAAGCTGTGCCACACTAATGCTAATAGAAACAGCTAGAAGAGAAGCTAAAACAGATTTGTATGAAATATGCTGCTAATTCAATCATATATATATATATATATATATATATATATTATATATATATATATATATAATACAAATCACAAAGTAACATACATATGATAAGTATGGTTTTGATTGAAATGTTACATTGTCTGATCAGGAATGTGTTTCTTACTTTTTTACTGTTTTATAAGTGGGATGAACACAAGAGACCACAGAGGCACAGGTTCATGACACTGCTATGTTCTTTTTCATGTTCCTGTAATGTTATGGTAATCAAACTATTGCTTTTTGATAATGTTTTAGCACAAATCCAGCTGAGTTACGGTAGTAGCTTATCAAGCCTGGTCCAGTTCAGCATGGCTCATACATGACGAGGGTACTGTAGGGACCTGTAACATTACAAATGTATTTATCGCTTTACATAAATCACAGTGGAATGCCATAGTGTGAGTGTGTGTGTGTGTGTATGTATGTGTGCTGTGTACATGTTTGTGAACTAAGTTCTGTCCAACGTTATGCCTCAGTTAACTATGTGGCAACTGCGCAGTTGCTGCAAATTGGCTGCAGAACAGACCAGAACTTTACCCATGGCTCACAAATTAAAGTAATGTGGCTTAATGAGTGCAGTGACAGGTTCTACCATCCAGTACTCACGATCAGCAGGCTTTATTAGCTTCACACGCAGGATGCCTCTCATTCTCTGTGGCATCCTGGAAGCTTCTTGGCCAAATTTGAGTGGCTCCACAATTTAGCCCTGCAGTACGCCACTGAGAGAGATGTGGGGAAGAAAGAGAGAGAGGTGCACTGAGGAAGAAGGGGCGGAGAGTTAATGGATAAAATGGAGAGAATTGGTGGAAAGGCAGCAGGGAGGCAGAAGAGGAAAGCAAGATAAAGAGAGGGAGGAGAGGAAGGAGAAGGATTTGGCTGAGTCTGAGCATTGGCGCTGTACTCATTAAACACACTGAAACATGCAGAACTATGCACACAAGGTTGGCTCTGAATTGATTTTCTAAGGTAACTGGACTTGCCTGAGGCACGTAAGCCATTTAGAGGCAGTGCATAAAAAACAGGAGAGAAATGGAGAGAAACGGGAGAAAAATGAGAGCTGCTTGGTTCACCTTACTAAACTAAGCTTCAGTTATTGCCTGAAATTTTATTTTTTTCTTTCGTCCTCTATCTTTCTGTATTTTTCTATTTCTGTTTCCACGCTATGGCTGTCAGCCTCGATCGCCATTCAGAGTTCAAACACAGCTCAGTTTCTCACTCACATCCATCCCAATAAAGGTTTCCATCTCTTTCTTTCTCTCTGTCTCTCCAAAACTGCCTAACTCCCATTTTTTGTTGTTTATTGTTTTAAAGCATTGCTGACTGACCTTCACATTATGTAAACGTTTCTTAGCAAATGAACCACAAGAAATAACATATTATAAATATAATAAAAAGCTATGTTAATGTAGATTGAAATTAAGAATGTTTTTTCATCTCCAGGAAAGTTTCAGAGATTCATGGTTTTCTTTGTGCATATATTGTGTAATATGACATATTAGAAGATGCATATTACATATTAGAAGATGAAAAGTTCTTTTTCATCAGTACAAGAAAATTGACTATTTTCACTGTTACCTGATAAAAGGTATACTGTGTTTCTTTCCCACTTTTTCTACACATTATAAGCACAATCCAAGGTGTACTCCATTTCTTCATTTTGCTTTGCCAGCAGAGTGAAGCAAAAATGTTTTGAGCCACAAAAAAATGAATGGGTCTGATATTGGGATGCATGATTTTGACTAATGTCCATCACATAACCTGATATTTATTCCTGCAGGGTTTTGTCTGCTTGGTCTTCTTCATGTCCTGTTTGCTCTGCCAAATAAAGCTTTATTTCCATGACTGTGTGCTTAATAAAAGAAAAATACACATCCCTGTTGTTTTATGACATCATCACGACAGGTTTCGATAAACACCTGCTTGTGCTACAAAATAATAATAATAATTACAGCATCCCTATCCATGTGTTCCCAGCATGTGTATGTGCAGAGTGTGTGTGTATGTGTGAATGTGTGAGCATGTGTGTTTCTCTATGAGGGGCTCCTTAGTCCTTAGGCTCCTTCACTCCCCACGTGGTGTTTTGTTTTTTTGTTTTTTTTTCGGGGCGTGGGGGTGAGAGCCGGACAGGGCAGAAGGGAGCAGGGGAAAGAAAGAGGAGGAGGAGGAGGAGTGGGGGGGGCAGTCTTGTTTTTCAAGCCACTGAGGTTAATTCCTTATTCCTCCTCATTGATTTTTCCTTCATCCCCGGAAGCCAAACAAGCCGTTGGAACCATAGACACTAAAGATAGTGTAAAAAAGGGCAATAACAAACAGCGCAAACAAGGACAGAGCCAATTCCCACAAGCCACAGGGAAATATTCACAGATCTAATAGCACATTTCTTTGATCTTGCCAAGAGTTTGTGTCTTTCTTGCACTGATTCTGTGTTTATGATGCCTTTTTTGTTTTCTTTTGTTTTTTCCTCTTTTGAACAAATAAGATCAATGACCTCTTGATGATTTGTCTTTTTTGCTCTTTCTTCTTTTCTTTTTTTGATTTTTTTCTCTTAGTTTTGAGGTTTTTTTCTTACCACAGTAATCTTTTTTGAATTTTCTCTTTTCTCTCTTTTTCCCCCCTCCTTTTTGTCTTAACCCTAGGTCCGCTCACAAAAAAACACGATGAATCTTCAATGAACCGGCCGCGAGACGAAGGTATTTTTGTTGCATGTTTTTCCTTTTTTCTTGTATTTTTTAAGTCTTTTTTTGGGGGAATTAAAAAAGAGCCTTCTTTATTAGTCATGTGTAGTAGCATTTGTTATCCTCATGTGCAAATATAGATATTTATATGTGTGCGAGTGTGTGTGTGTGTCTGTGTGAAAAAAACTTGAAAGCGTTATTGGATGTCTTCGAAGAAGAGTGGTAAAAGACCATCAGCAGAGCTGATTCCTGTGCAGAGAAATTGTAGCTTTATAACGAAAGGAGTGCTGGCCAACGACAAAATCCTGCCGTATCACCAATAACGCAATAGATGACAGAGGCTTTGAAACATAATGCTCAAACAAAGTTGTTTAAGCCATAATTTCACAGCTTTGCTGGTTTTACCAACTGTTGCTGCTGTGTGGCGGCGTTGTGCGAGGCCACGTAGAGATTATGATGGCTGAAATATCACCCCAGCTCTAATGAGGACAAATCAGCCAGGCTCTATTCTGCACTCCAGTGCTGGAACTTCTGGAGTGGCTTTATCTGCACACACAGTAAATACCACTCTGCAAATATAAGAACATTACTGATTCAGTAGGTAGATAAAAGCATTAACACAGACACACAAACACACACCAGACTAAAAAAAGTGGTGCACTGAGTTTACTTGGTTCAGATGTGTACATCGTTCAGTGATGAATGAGGGCGTGTTCACGCTTAGCAGGTTTTGTTCGATTAAAGCAAACCTTACTGCAGGAGTAGTGAACTTCAGTCATGGAGGGCCAGAATCCAGCACAGTTTGTTGATGCTCCTACTCAAACACCTGATTCAACTCAGCAGTTAATTGCCAGGTTAAGGTGGTGTTTTTAGAGCAGGAAAATCACCAAACTGTGCTGGACACTGGCTCTGCAGTACTGCAGTTTGCTACTCCTGCTCTAGTGCAGTTCGCTTAAACAAGTGATGCTGCCATTCAAACTCTTGTGCGTCTCCAGACAAACTCCGGAGCAGTTGTTTGAAGTGCAGACCTATGGTATAAGCAGCAGAAGAATGTTCACAAGATGTGTTTTATCATCTCTTATTGGGCTCTGAATTGGTCATTATAAAACAGATTTCATTTTAGAAAGTGGCTGAGGCACATACAAAGCCATTATAAAATATTCTATAAACCATTATAAAATATTCTTTAAATATAACCCCACATTTCAACTGTATTGTGTTTAAATGTATAAAACAACACACCAAGTAAAGCTAAGCAAAAGCAGTATGCCAAGACCATGTGTTATAGTGGTTTTACCTTGCTTTGTCAGAGAAGTAACACATGGCCTCTCGTGGCTTATTGCTTTAAAATATCAACAGAGATAGATAAAACAAGACATTCATAAAACCCACAAGTTAGGCCAGAGAATACATTGGTTATGAAAGTTCGGTGGGTGTTATGCTACTAATTGTCACCAAAGCCTGTCAAAAGTCAACTTTTACGTACTTTCTACTCGTAAAGGTGTCTTTTGCTCACATCTTTTGGTTTGATGTGGAATATGTCAGTGTGAATCCTAACCGATCTATTGCTAAATGCAACAATGTATAATTTCCCTTTGGTCCAGATCCAGGAACCTGAACCATAGATATTAAGAGTGCTTTCAAACCTACGTTGTTTGGTACAGACTCATAAAATGTTTTCATTAGTTCGGTCTGTTTTGACATGTGTGATAACACCCGTGGAGCCGTACCAAAGAACTGAACCGTGCACAGGTGAAAAATGTGAGTCTCAGTCTTCCAAGTCACTTCCAAGTGAACACTGATTCAGTTTACTGCCTCTGGGAACACATTTTTATGATGGTCAGCATCAAATAAGAGATTTCAACTAGTCATGTACCAATATGGGAACTCTGGGCCAATGCCAGTATTTGATATTTACATAAACATATTTTTACATCTTGCGCATGCAAAAATGCCTTCTGTACAGGCCACTGCGCACCGGGCATGCCGTTTTGCACAGCGTCCAAAAATTTGATTCCCCAGCTCGTCACAGCATGCCATTTAGCATTTTGCCTTTATTGCATTAAATTAAAGCCATATCGAGCCCACAGAAAGCCATAGTAGATCACATGTGGCTTGAAATTTACACAGAGGTAGACAGGCAGTCTTTTAGGCAAACAGCCAAACGCTAATGGTAAGTTACCACAGCTAAAGTTACTCATATCTTTCAGCTTGAGAACAGCCTGTGAAGAGGTAGTAAACTGATACCAAGAGTGATAAGTAATGCTGAATGCTTTATTTCATTCAATTTATATGAGTAGAGTGTAAAAATGAACTTGAACCTATTAACGACTCTCTTTGCTGGTGTCTCGGGTGCCAGAATGTAACTGCTGCACCATTTAAGGTGGAATGGGAAAATTCAAACGAGGAGCTAGAGAAGAAGGAGCCAACTTCAGCTTCATAGTTTTATTGCTGGTAGTGTTTGTTTTTAAATAGAAGATTTAAGCTGTCAGAAAATCCTACCTAGAGTTCTATGTATGGAGCTACCTACTCGAGTAGCTGCAGGTTTTGTGTTTTGTGCAGTGCTGTAGGAGACATTTTAGCTGTGCTGCTGTAGGGCATCCAGTGTCACCTAAATGTTAGTGGAGCTCTTCTGGCATATAATAAATACGTCATCAAATATCTGTTTGAAATATCGGCCAGAACTAAGCTTCGGCCCAATGCTGTTGATTTTTGAAAAAGCAAATATCTGCCGATACCGATATGGTTCCGATATCATTGTGCATCCCTAAATTTAACATCACAGAATGATTTTCTGCTAGTAACAGCAGGCAAGCAGTAAAATTATAGCAAAGATATGCTTTTGAATTTGGCATATGGATTTCAAAACTTATTTTTGGCCAAGTATACATGACCTCATTGGTTACATTCAAATTGACAAACCAATCACACAGAAGCGGATATTAAACAAGATTTGTTATAACAGACTCTTATCTGTCTGTTATAGCATCTCTATTTTAAATTTTTTTTAATAGTGGCAAATGTGAAAGTAACAGAGCATTTGTGTTTCTCCAAAATGTCTGGCCCATGTAAAAAGATGCACAAAAATGTCACAGAAACTCAAACTCCGATGTGGACCTGAGCAAGTGAACTAGCATATATAAATATATATATATTACATCAACCCAGTTTTGTCTTTATTGTGTTGATGTACTATATTTTATTTATGTGGAAATGATGTACACTTATGAATGAAGTAAATTTAATGCAGTACTTTTTTCAGTGCTCACATTACCCATGAGCTCCTGTTCAGAAATGTTTAAAATCTATCTTAGAAATGGTGATAAGCACCTCTTTGTCCTGGCTCTTTTTGGACTCCATTCTTGAGAGGGGTTTCTGATGGAACTGTGTGCTTTTTGCCCTGCTGCTGTTTCTTGAGACGGCTTTTCTGTTGAGCTGTGTGCTTCTTTCTTTGCCCTGCCACTGTTTCTTGTGCCAACAAAGAGACTCTTTTTCTCTCTTTGCCATTTTCAGTCTTGTTGTTTTCTTTTTTTCTCTCTTTTTTGGAAACTAAGTTTGCGATTTGGTTTTAAGGAGTTCTCTGTGCAATATATCTTCACTTTTCTTTCCTTTTCCCCCGAAGACATCAACACAGTTTGTGGCTAATACGGTGTTTTAATTTATGAATGGTTGGATGGATCCTTAGGGGGCTAGTCAGAGTATCTTTCTGCCCTAATAGAGTAGCGCACTCACTGAGGCATCATTAGTGCTTTTAAATGAAGCTTTCTCATGGTGTTTTGCTGTTAACTAATGGTAATCTGACGTAGTGCCAGTGCCTCTGATAGCCAGCATGTACTGGGCCCATATCCTACATTTTTCTTGTGTTTTATTATTTTCCCCCAAAGTCCACTTAGGGCTTTTGTATAGGTTTATGTACAAAAACAGGCAAAAATCATTTGTACATGTCCACTTTTCAACCTTCTGTTGTCCCATTAGAATTAGGCTGATGTAGCTTCTGTGCCTTTAAGACTGATGTGTAAACGAGGTCTGTTCTCCTTATAGCTTCTGTGTGAATTGGTGGGGCTAAAAAGCTCTAGACGAATAGGCAGGTATACACAAATGTGTTGCTTTTTGTGACTCATGAAAAAATTGAATTCAAAACAAGCTGTTTTTACAAGTTCATTTCCATATATGGACCATATAAACCTGAGCGTGACCAGCACATATTAAAACTTTAACAGTGTTTACATACTACTTCAACTGTTCATACTATTTTATTTTAAAAAGGCAGACAAATGGGTCTGTGAAATAAAATAAAAATGATAAATGTCTGTATGTGCTAGATGAATGTTTGCGCCAAAGTCACTGTGTGTTTGTGTGTGTGTATGTGTGTGTGTGTGTGTGTGCGTGTGTGTGTGTGTCAGGGCCAGGTGTTGAAGGGGATGATATTTGTGTGCAGGGTGGTGTTAAGCCGGTGTGCTGAGAAAAGGATTGATTTCTCGCTGAAGGAGAGGAGTGTGACGTCTGAGGTGTGTGTTGTGTGTATGTGTGTGTGTGAGAGAGAGAAAGAGAGTGAATCAGAGAGGATGCATGTCCACCTGAGCCCAGCTGATTATCCACAGAAAAACTCATCACCTTACATTATTAGTACACACACATGCACATACTTATTTATACATCTCACATTCAACCCACCTAGCTCCTTTCTCTCTCTCTCTCTCTCTCTCTCTCTCTCTCTCTCTCACTCTCTCTCTCTCTGATTCTCTCCCTCTCTCTCTGTCTCTCTCTTTTCTTTCTCACACTTTCTCTTCTCTCTTTTTCTATGTGTGTGTGTATGTGTGTAAGCTGCTGGACCTGAGGTTGTGATAATGGAGAAGTGAAAACTGTCATTCTGTCCATCAGATCGTCATTCCATCTTTTATTGCTCTCAAGGTGGCTGCACATTTGATCTGTCACAGCTAGGCATGTGCCAGTATACAAAATAACCTAAAACTTTTATCAATATAATTCGATATTGTCACCATATTTCATGTGTGTATATATATATATATATATATATATATATATATATATATATATACACACATATATATATATATATATATATATATATATATATATATATACATACATACATGTGTATATATATATATATATATATATATATATATATATATATATACACATACATACATCCATCCATCATCTAAACCGCTTAACCTTCTGGGTCGCGGTGGGGTGCTGGAGCCTATCCCAGCTGTCATTGGGCGGAAAGCAGGATACACCCTGGACAGGTCGCCAGTCCATCGCAGGGCCATACAGTGCAATTTTTGTTTTATATTTTATTATTTCATTGTAAATTTTGCACGTGTGTCTACTTATGACATATATATATATATATATTTATATATATATATATATATATATATATATATATATATATATATGTCATAAGTAGACACACGTGCAAAATTTACAATGAAATAATAAAATATAAAACAAAAATTGCACTGTATACTGCACTGTATCATTTAATTAGTATGCTACATGCCCCAGCAGTCATTATATAACAGTGCTTACTGTGGAAACCTTTACTTAGTAGCCTATGTTTACGAGAAACACCTGCAACAAGAATGCTAATTTCTGCTTACGAGAATATGATATTTTGATTCATATGTTATCAGCAGGCTAACAGCAATGGAGTTTTTTCCACACTGGGTTCAATACTACACAGCTTCATTCTACATCCAAATGTTGGACAGTCATTCAGGTACATTTTTTAACTTGTTCCAGCTTTACATTAAATAATTTTGACAGTATTTATATATCAATGTTTTCAACAATACAAAACCAATTTGGTATGTTTGGATAATTTGAGTATAAATTCTATATGTTCTAATATACTTGTCCTTCTCAGGTTTGAGATATTTAGTAGTCTAAGAAACTGTAAATATAAATGAAGAAGGTTGAGATATGTGTAGAATGATAAACAGATTCTAAAATGACTGAGAAAGCTGTATAGCCTTGAGAATGAAGTGATAAAATTAATATCCAGAGATCCTCAAATTTCAAAAGTGTAGATCAAATTTCAAGGCAGAGAGCTTAATAAAAATGTTGTAAATAGACAATTACTGTAGATTATTTATAATTTAATAACTTCTACTTTACACAATGTATAAAAATACCTTCTGCCAAATAGTTTGTTGTATTTAAATCCACACTGTACAAGTTATTATTGTATATAAAATAATCAAAAAAGATAATATGAAAAATATATATTTCTGCTTATCAACATCATTTTGCTTAATGTGAGCCAAAAAATCAGCTACTTGTGTCACAGCATTCTGTATCAGACACTCTTTTTATACTTTAACTGCACATACCTTACTTCATATGTTATTCAGGTCACAGATCAATATATTCAAATAACCACACTCATTTCGATTAGGAGCCAACATATGGTATAAAACATAAATAAATAAATACAAAAGCACTACTTAACCTGTTTACTGCTCTCCACTCAAGCGTAAAGATTCTGTATTTCAAATCAAATGCATTTTACAAGAAAACAAAGAAAACAGGACAGTGTATGATATGAGAAGCCAGCAAGACTGAGAATAATTTCTGAAGTAAAAGAAAAGAAGTGAAGATGGGAAATACATACATTATATGCCTGGAGAATAACAGACCAAGCTCCAAACATGATGAATGTCATTAAGGATGTTTACAATAACTACGGCTAATGCTGAGTTCTGCCTTAAATGGATGCATTTATCCAATTTGCAACGTCGCTTTCACCCATTCATGCCTTTTATGGATCTCCACTTTCAGCGCAGACAGATTGAATGTACAGGCTGTCTTTAAAGTAAGCATCCAGACTGATCCCAGGCTTCCATTCGAAAGTGTCCTTGTATGTTTTCCAGGAAGAATTAACATGCAAATACTGGAACTGAATGTTGATGAATGTGATTCTGCCATACAATAGACAAGAACACGCAGCAGCTTAGACTGTAACACAATGCGCCACAAAAACCACCCAGTTCTATTCAGGTGAATACAACATGATATTGTCGAGAAGGGCTGAATGTAGCAGGATGAGGCTTTGTGCAACACAATGCCATATTTTATTTTTATTTAGCACGTATATAAGAGGGAACTCAGTAGACCATGTTAGTGCTACACACATATATACAAAACCTAATTAAAGAGTTGCTAAAGACAACAACATCCACAAAACTCAAAAAGATTCAGTAACAAGAACCAGCAACGTTTTATTATGTATTACATAGTAGAGGAACACCATAAGAGAACATGTCAGAAAAGATGTAGTGCGTCTGCTTATGTTCTGCTCATGAAATAGTCAAGCGAGTAGGCAGTTACTCTTTACTTGCTACTTACTATTCGTTATTTACTGAGGACTCAATTGTGCATGACCTAATGTTTTTCTGACTTCACTTTATAAAAGTTAACAAAACACAATTTTTTGTTATTCACCAAAGCAATACTGTTGTTACCTCTGCAGATACCAGTGTTGGGGGGAATGTGATGCAAAGTTACAGGTTACAGGAATGTGATTACTGTTTCCCGTAACAGTAGTAGTGCAACGCATTACAGTATAAAAGCCTGTAATCAAATTACAGTTACTGCCTTTGATACTTGCATTACCCATATGTGATATGGACCCATATGTGATATGGACAGAGCAATATCAGTTGCATATGATGTATTCAAAACATACATCTGTGTCTGTACATAATTGAGCATGTGTGCTAACTGCACCAGCTAACTGCTTAACTTTGCTTATGAATATGAGCAGTGCGAGTGGGAGAAGTACTGTCTCCAACAAGTCTGTCAAAGCATCTGATAATGTTAATATGAAACTAATGGATATAGATCCCTGTGTTATGGAAGAAAGAGTCTAGACCTCATCTAATGATTTTATTTTGAGGCAGCTGTTTCTGAAATATTTCTAGTGGCTAGTTTTCAAACAGCATCAGATTTTCATTTTTATCAGCATAACTGCGTATGCCTGACTGAAAGGCAGAGATATTGACAGACCTTTCAAAAAATGTTTACTATGTTAAGTACTGAAATGAATTTCCCCTTGTACCATTTGGTACAGATCTGTGTCAGTTTCTGAGTAATGGGATTACAATTTAAGAGTAATTAGTAATTTGTAATGGATTATTTTGAGTAACTACCCAAACACTGGCAAATACTGCCTACTTAGTGTAAGATAGCAAATACTATTAAAAACAAACCAGGTGGGGTACAGCTGTTGTTTCAGTCTTGTTTCTTTGTACTTACTTTGTAGTTACCAGTTCTATATTTAGACGAATTATTGAATTGAATAATTACATGATGTTACAGTCACTATTTCATCTTTATCAGCTGTACTTACTCATTTCTATCTGGTATGCATGTATTTCCTGAAGCAGTTTGGTAATATTTACCATTATGATGTTAGTTCTTGGCATCACATACTGCTGGATTCCTGGTGTTTCTCACATTAGTTGCTCTGTACTTACATTTACAAACTGCAAACTATAAACCAGAGAGTACTTGTAAGAACTGCATTTACTCATTAAACCCTGATTAGTTAATAAAGTGTAGTACCAAGTACTGCTGTGTATATCTGGTTAATATCACATCAGTTACTATGTACTTGCAAGCTATAGGGGTATCAGCAGAAAATCCTGGATTGGATATGGGAGAGAAAAAATAATTAATCTGAGCCAATCTGGTAATAAATCTATCCTGAAATAGCACACAGTCACACTGTGTGTTGTGATGTTGTCAGCTATGTATTTCTTCCTGTGGCCGTGTAGAGTGATTGAGTAGTTTGAGCATGATAGTCTACTTTTAGATGCTCATCTTAAGTGAAGTGCTTTAATTAAAAATAACTTATTTGAAAGTACTTATTTGCAGTAGTTTTCTAAAGAAACAGTATCTGTATGTGTATAAAGATGTGTATCTGTATCAGGATTGTCCAATGAGGTTTCAGTAACATTTTTAGTATTAGAACAATAAAATTGGTATCGTGCCATTTCTAGTCACTTTATTAGACCATATTGTTACTGTAGTATAGTCCATTGTTACTGTAGTATAGTCCATTATTACTGTAGTGTAGTCCATTATTACTGTAGTGTAGTCCATGTACTGCTGTAGTATAGTCAATGTGTTGTTTTTCTAAGTATACGTCAACACATCCTCTACAGAGAACAAACTTAAATATGACATTTTTCTGCAGTATTTGGGCTACAATTTCTATTTATTTGCACATTTTAACATTTTGAGAGAACTAAAACATTCAGTTTAAAATGTGCCATAACTTTTGCACAGGCCACATTTTGTGTTGTATTTTTTTTGAATATGTTAAATTCAACAAATAAACAGTAATTGTGTATTAAGATGTGCAGAAATGTTTTAATAAATAATAGATAGTTATGTAGATAATTTATTTTTACTTAGAAAATCAACAAAACATGTAATCTGACCATGGATGCCAAAATCCTGCATATGATTGTGGTTCATATTTTTACTTTTTTATTTCTATAATAGTCTGATTTTACTGTAGTATAGTTATTTTTTCTACTGTATTATGGTTCATGTTTTACTGTAATATAGCCCATGGTGGTTGTTATAGTATGGTCAGTTTTTGAGACTGTAGTATACCCCACATTTATATCCCATGTTTTATATTGTAGTTTAGTGATTGTTTTTACTGTAGTATTGATTGTGTTTTAATCTGGTATTGTTCATGTTTAAGTGTAGTATAGTCCGTGTTCTAACTGTAGTATAGCCAGAGTTTTTACTGTAGTACAGTTCATCTTTTCTACTGTAGCTTACTCTGTTTTTACTATAGTGTAGTCTGTGTTCCTACTGTACTGTAGTGCATGCGTAATGTAGTATAGGGCCTGCTTTGTTCTTGTAGTTGAGTGCTACTAAAGGCACTCCAGTGAGCAGGAGATGTTTTTTTTCTTCTGCTGATGCGCTTGCACATCTCCCATCAGGCATGATTGGCTGATGCAAATTGCAGAGAAAGAGTGTTTGTATGTGTGTGTTTCTGTGTATGTATGTGTGTGGCTTTCTCTCTTTCTCTCTGATAAGCCTTCTCTTTCAATCCCTGTTTACCCTCTTTCCAGCCTTTCGCAAATCTCCCTAACCTTTCTAATGCGATTCCCTGCTGCCCCTTCATTCCTTTTATTTCGCTGTATACCTTCACTGCTCTCTCTTTCAGTGCAGTAGTTAGCTTGTGGGGTATGATGTGTGCTGACAGCTGACTATTCGCCTGTACCCTTCCATTAGCAGTAGTGTTCTATACCTCCATTATCCCCTCTACCGCACGCAGTGTCTCAGAGCCATACAGACATACCTACACCACACACACTCTCTTGTCCTACATTCTTAAAAAGATAGTTCTTCAAGGGTTATTTAGGAAAGAAAACGGTTCTATATAGAACCATGAACTCTCAAGGAACTCTTTGCACGATTAAAGGGTTCTTTGCATCATGAAAGGGTTGATGGAGAATGTGCTATATATGGTTCTATATAGAACCTTTCAGAAAATGGTTCTATATAGCACCAAAAAGGTTCTTCTGTTGTTACATGTTTGACATCTTAACAATAGAAGAACCCATTTTGGTGCTATATAGAACCCTATTTACAACACATTCTCCATCAACACTTTGATGATACAAAGAGCCCTTTAATCATGCAAAGAATTCCTTGAGAGTTCATGATTCTGTATAGAACCATTTTCTTTACTGTAGAATCCTTGAAGAACCATCTTTTAAGAGTGTAGTACTACCACCTAGCATTAGTAGAGATTACCTTTTTTGAACAGATCTACACAGATAAGAGATCAGTCCAGTGGTACATCGCGAAACTTGTAAGGTTAAAGCAGTGAGCTACAAGAGGCCCAGCATTACAGTGATTTTACCACAGTGAAAGATGTTGGCGTTACAGAAGATGGCAGCATGCAGTCTGTAAATGTTTCCATGATGACAGCATCACCATACTAACAGGGCAGCATAAACTAAAACTAATCTAATTAACCATTGCTCCACCTGTTTTCCCTGTTTTGTACTATAATACTTTATACCAACACTGTTTGCTATCCGGTGTCGACCAGAGGAGGATGGGTTCCCCTTCTGAGTCTTGGTTCCTCTCAAGGTTTCTTTCTCTTGCTCTTAGGGAGTTTTTCCTTGCCACTGTCACCACTGGCTTGCTCTTGGGGGCTTGGACCCGGATTTTTTCTGTAAAGCTGCTTTGTGACAACACCTCTTCTAAAAAGCACTATATAAATAAACTTTGCTTGCTTGCTTGCAGCGGTGTACGATTGGACTAACTGCTGCAGAATGATATGGAGCATCTAATTTGTCGTCATCTGTCTGCTGTCATAGTGTAAATGCAGCATAATCCACAGCCGCAAATAGTCGATTACTGTGTGTATTAAACTGAAAAATTCAAAATGTGATAAAATACACATCTCTATTCTTAAGGTTCAATAAAAAATTGGATCTATTATTAAAATAATGACAGTAAACCGTTATTTTACCAAGCTGTTTCTTAAGAGTAGACCACGATTGCCAAACAACATGAAGACAATTCTGAGAGCATTACATTGTGAAGGTATACCAATTTCAACACATTATTGAAAAATAAAAAAAATAATGTTTAGAACAGTACATCAACATTAACAACAATTTAGAACTCTATTGAGAGATGTTGTCAAAACATCTCTCATTTACCATCTTTTGTCAGAACCACTGTCAATATTCAAAACTAGACATTTGATTGCGTTCTGTGGGTGGGAATAAGAAGGTCCTTAAAGTCTTAATAGAATATTTGTATTAAAATAAAATATTTCTTTTTCAGTATTCACTTTTGGACTCCACTGTACATAAAATTGCCTCTTACTGTATTAATGTTATTCTTATATGTTCTAATATTAGTGTTTTCCTAAGTATAATTTTCTGAGGTGCCTAGGACTCATATGAGCTGATCCTATGCTGGCATAAATGGGCATTCTATACTAGTTACATGTGTGGGTTCCACAGCTCCCTCTGTTGGTGTATGACCCATGGACAGAGTCAGTGCTGGGGAATAGTGTGTGATAAGAGAACATGAATTTCTGTGGGTGCAGTGCTGAAGAAGCCTGAGATGTGTGTGACAGGACTATTAGGCAGTGTGAGTAGAGGAATAGTGCAGGCAGCACAGAACAGGTTAAAGCGTTAGAAGGACCATCATTTAGTCTGGGGGCTGTGTGCTTGTGTGGTGGTAGTGTGTGTGTGTGTGTGTATGTGTGTGTGTGTGTGTGTGTGCATGTGTGTGTGTAGAGGAGGGTTAATCAGCAAGCCTGTCAGCTCCTGGCTGCATCTGCACCATCTACAGGGCTGTCAACATCTTCCGTGCTGCCCACATTAAACACACACACACATACACACCAGTTAAAAGCTGACAGACTCACAGGGCAGGGAGGGGGAGAGAGACAGAGAGAGAGAAAGAGAAAATGTACAGAGGAAGAGATAGATGCTGGTGCCTACTGAACCACCAGCGTGCAGCGAGAGATAATTGCTGAGCTAGCATTAATCAAACCACAATGAGACTACAATTTAATTCACTGCTTTAAATCTTATTAGAGAGGCTTTTAATCTTACCAGAGACTGCGCTTGGATTTTATCAATGAACCTTGAAATGATATCAAAATAGTCCAGATTGTTCATCTAAAACCAATATAATGAAAATCATAGATACAGAGCTATCAAAACATGTTTGTAATCAGTTTTTAGAGCCATAGATCCATAAACACGTCAAGCCCGCTTTGTTTCTGTTCTTTTTTTCTGTACTTTTTCCTTTTTTTTACTCCCACAGGTGACTGTAGTGCAATATCTGTGCTGTGAGAACTTTGTTAAGCTTCTCCTCTCCATCGAGCACCCGCTGAAACGACTAGCGTTTTTCAGCCTTGTTTCAAAGAGAATGAGAAATGAGACATTAAGAAAATGTGAAACATAAGCTCTGATACCCCAATTCCTGCTAGAAATGTGAATCATTTGGGCCAAATGAAAGTTTTAAGCCCTGTCATCCAGTTTGCTTTCTCATTTCCTCATGTGAATTTGAATCACTTGCTGAAAGAGAAATGAAAAAAAGCTAATGTCAGGTTTCGCATTCCCAAGTCTTCAGTCAGGCGGTACAGTCACGCACAGGTATGAGATATAAGCTCACATTCAGGCTGTATAAAATGCATTAACCCAAATGTATCTTTACAGAAATATTCAGAGACTTTAGCTTTGTACCCTTCAACATGTTAGAATATGATGCAGCACTCTTAACGCTCTTTCAGAAAGGGTTGTATATAGTAATAAAAAGGGTTTTATCACTCCTAACAATAGTGGAACCTTTTTTTTCAATGCTGTAACTTTTTAAAGAGGTTGTTTTAAGAACCATATACTACACCTACCAGCTATCATAGAGAAGGACCATTTGTCCATGCGAAGAACCATTTATCAATTCAAATGGTTCTATGTGTTCATGGTTCTATGTGGAACCATTGCCTTTACTAAAGAAACTGTAAAAGTGTAGTGTATTTGCAATGTGTGAAATGTCCATGTTGGCCATAGTAAAATGGATCAGCACATGGAATCAGAGCTTTCTGTGTGCTATTGTGTTTTCTATCACTGTGTAAAAGAAGCAGTATGCTGCCCTGTTTGTTGGATGCACTGCTTCTGAGACAGTGTGCACACACATTCAGAACATTTCACATTTACAGTATTTGGTAGATGCTCTTATCCAGAGCAACTTACAGTTTTTGATCATTTTTACACAGGTAGGCGAAGGTAGTGTTAGGAGTCTTGCCTAGGGACTCTTACTGGTATAGTGTAGGGTGCTTGAACCCCATTCTGTGGCCTAGAAGGCAGAGGTGTTACCCACTATACTATACCAACCTACAGAACAGCATTTAGGGTACTGTTATTGATTTGTTTCATCAGAGTAATGATAAAAGGGGACTGAAGTGAGAAGTATATTGATGGTAGTTTGTGACACCTCTTGAGAATTTTCAGCTTTGGTAGATCATAGTCTTTACATATCAAAATAAAAGGTTGGATGAGAAATGAAGTTACTAAAAAAGAAGACTAGAGAAAAAGGCAGCAATAGCCACCTGTGTACTATGTAAACACTGTAAAAGTTTCAAAGCTGCTCAGTCACCAGTCTATACATTCCATATCTAGAAAACAGCCCATTTTTTGGTGTCACAAACAAAACTACATATCTGCCTATTCAGTCTTTAGCAGTTTCAGACCCACCCATTCACATTGAAAGTGTTTCACCCCATATTACTTTTTGAATGCAGTGTAGCCAATCAGAGCAGAGGTAATTTATATGTCTTGAAGGCAAAGGACCGAAACAGTCTGTCTGATTCTAAGGGGATAAAGAAAGGTTGGAAAAACAGTCGTGAAAAAATGAAGTACAACTGTTACATAAACCCTCAAACTACCTTTCATCTGTCTAGTGCTGCAAGCCAACCAGACCTGTTCTAAACCTGATACTTCACACTAAGGCTTAAAAGTGCTTCTTCTGTGTCTGATCAGAGTTGCTCTGATTATACTTCCACACTACTGAGCATGGGTAGAACTATACTTCATTTGACAATCCTCTCTTTGTCATTGCTTTTTTTGCCCTACTTCTTAGATTATGCCATTCTTTTTCCCTGTCCTTTCCACCGTGCCTTCACTCCACATTTTGTTTATTATGTATGTGATGATGACAAGAGAGACAATAGCAGCTCTAGTGTAGGAGTGTACTGAATATAATACTGAAATACTAAGTGTAATTCCCAAATACTGAGTGTGACATGTTTCCTTGCCCATAAATATCTGTTGTTTTCAGCATTAAACTTCAAGGCCCAAACTAAGCTTGACTATATATTAACTAAAGTAACTAACCAAACTAGTCTCTGTAAATGGTGCAGTCTCAACTAGGGGAGGTATGGATAAACCAGTCAGTGCTTCAGTACTTTAACCCCTTGAACTCTGGGCTTATTATTTAGCTCCTAGGACATTGAGTTACTACTATAACTGATTCAGTAATTACTATGAATCTACTATGAAAGCTATATATGAGACAGGAATGAAGGAATTCAAGTGTGGGCCCATATACACAGTTCTAGGAAATAACTTTTATTGGTATAGAACTTTCACCTCATGTGGAGGTTCTCTGAACTTTAAAAAGGTCCTTTGTACCTGGACATCTCATTTACAATTGAAAAAGTTCTTTACGGAACTGAAAGTGGTTCTTCTATATATCTTTATATCTATATATCTATATATCCAGATATCTATATACAAAATAGGCCTACATGTATTTTATGTATTTAATGTCAATTCCAAAAAACTTGGGACAGAATGTGAAATGCAAATAAAAACAGACACCGTTGATTCATAAATCTACTTTCCCTGACATTTAAACGAAAACAGTAGCAAGACAAGATATTTAATGGTTTACCTTATCGAAGGCAGTGTTTTTTGTAAACCACAAGTGAATGGCTCTGACCTTCAACCCTTCAGACGGTCCTGTCCATGCCTGTTTCAGCATGACAACAGAGAGTGTGGGTGCTAGACTGGCAGGCCTGCAGTCCAGTCCTGTCTCCCTTTGAAAAAAATGTAGTGCATTATGAAGCACAAAATATGACAACAAAGGCCATGTATGGTTGCGCAGGTGAAGATGGAAGAACCGAAAAAAATTCCACTTTCAAAACTGCATCAATTTAAGTCTTCAGTCATAAATAATTATTAAGTAATGTTAAAGGGAAGGTGATGCAACACAGTGGTAAACATGGTAAACACTAGCTTTCTTGGAAGGTGTTTCAGGAATCCAATTTGAAGTATATTTCAAAAAAAAAATTCATAAAGTGAAACATCAAATATTGTGTTTTTGTACTGTTTACAGTATAACACAAGTCAGACAGAATTTACTGACCACTGCTGTCTGCTTCTGTTAGCATTTCACATACTGTCCCAACTTTCGTTTTAAAAATGAGAAATAATGACCATCCCAAGGTCTGTAGCTGAAAGCCAGCTTTTCGGCACTAAACAGTTCTGACTCTGTTCTTAACTGGGTGAACCTGGATGTGCGTTCCACTTCACACATGCATCATAATGGGATAGAGAGTTGAGAAGTTGAAATGAAGCAAAGGTGACTAAAATTCAGGCTGAATTATAGCATTCGCATACCTCTAGACACACAAGAGCTTGGGCATGTCCAGGCTGGTATTGTCTGTCACCATCACAAAGTAAATAAGATGCTGAGTGAAAGCACAGTGGAAAGGGCAGGGAAAGAGAAGGGCATGCACTATAAAGTAGGGCAGAAATGCAAAATAAAGAATCAGTAGATCGGACTGTCAGCTGAGATCAGATTCTCTCCATGCTTACTGTGTGCAAACCTGTGTATGTGTGTGTGTTTGTGTGTGTATATTTTTTTGTGTGTATGTGGCTGTTATTTACGCTTGAACTTCACAGCCTCTCGATCGGCGCCATTGATCCTCTTTAAATAAAGACAAATCAAATCGGCTCTATTTAACCACTCTATTTTGGAGCGCTTGCGAGACATGGAAAGCAGAGAAAAGAGAGTACAGGGAGCATCGTAAGTGCTGCAGATCAGGCAAGAGAGGAGAACGGAGCGGACTGACAGAAGAGCAAAAGATGAAAGAGAGAAGGGGGGATGCTCTGAGCGCTAAAAGAAGTGGTGGATGGGAACGGGGGAGTTCAGGGGATGAGGGAGAGACAGAGAGAGAGATAGAAAGAGAGAGAGAGTGAGAGAAAATATGGTTTAAAAAAGGAGTGGAAAGAACACTGCACTATCTTGAGATTTGAGCAAAAGGCGACTGTAAATGAAGTCCCATAACGAAAGGCAAGGGAGGGAGAGAAGGAGAGACAAAGAAAGAGAGAGAGCGACATAGAGAGAGGTAGAGAGAGAGGGGAGGGGGAAAAAGAAAGAGAGGGAGAGAGAAACAGTGAGAGAGCAAGAGAAATAGTGAGAGGCAGAAAGGGAAGGAGAGAGTGGGAGAGAGAGATCAGAGGAAAAGAGCGAGGGAGGCTGGGGGAGAAAGAGGAAAAGACGCAGGCTAGAATGGTGCACTTGTTTCTGTCGATGCTGTTATGAGGCAGTGAAGATGGAGAGCACAGGGAGGCCTTTGTTTGTTATAACAGAATTCCTCACTGCTTCTCTTCATTTTTCATTCTTCCACTCTCTCTCTCTCTCTCTCTCTCTTCCTCCTCTTTTGCTCTCTGTCTGTCTTCACCCCTAACTGACTTTCCATTTTTGTTTTTCCCCTTTTCTTTCTCAGTGTCGTTTTTCTCTTTGCCTTCTCTTTCCTGAAGTTCATCTGTTCTCCTCTCAGAAAGCAACTCCAAATTCTTATCATATACAGTTAGTGAAAAGGAACTTAAAATCCAGATCTGGGGCCAGTTGCACCAGCTGTATGGGAGTTCAGATGTAGGCTAGTTATAATATAAGTGTGTGCTTAGTTCAGGTTTACGCATTACTAAATCAAAACGGGCTGCAGTACACAAACTAATTTATGTGCTGAGCTTAGGAGTTATTAAATATTTACACCTCCCCTTAAGCAGGTGTTGGTGAACTAACGGGAACAACACACACACACACACACACACACACATTTTCTAAGCCTTTTGCTAATATAAGTTAATATAACAATAATAATAAACTAATAAACAATAAACGCTGTATGCTTTGGTTTTACTTTCATCTCCAAACCAGATTGATGCTTGCCATTTAGCCAGATCAACAGAAAATGTTGTTTGAATGTTTAAATATCTGCACATTTGGGTGTTGTGCAGAGACATAAAAAACAAATAAAGAAACTATTCAGTTCATAAAACTTCAAAAAAATCATTTTTCCATGGCATGTTTCCATGGCAGCGTGTTCATTGAATGGTATTGCTTTGGTGGTGCAAGCACATTTAGTAAAAGGATAGTTTGAAACTAACTAAAGACTTAGTAAAGACTTTATGCACAAACTTAAGCACAAACTTACAAACATATTCTTACGGGTACCACCCAGTTCTGCTCATTTCGTCAGGCTACATGTCTCCCTTATATTGCAAAGTTAAACAATAAGAAGAAGAAGAATAGCTCTTTTCTTTTTAGTTACAAAATCTTTAAATTCATTTGGTTATAAAAATGCTTTAGATAGGAAGATTAGCAAAACATTAAAAAGATTAAACATTTTGGTTGAAATGAAGTAACAGCACACTTACAAACTATACAGTAAAAAGAAACGCAGTAGTCTAGTCATATGGTAGTTTGAACAAGTATGTTTTTAATCTAGATTTAAAAACACCTACTAACCTTACATTTCTAATGTTCTCTGGAACTCTATTCCAGTGATCCTAGGAATTTATAGTAAGACTACAAATTCCTAATTTATTATTCATTTAATAATCTTATTAATCTGCTGCACAGGACATGTACTGTCACACAATGCACCCTTTAACATCAAGCTCAAGTTTATTTTGCATTATAAAACAGTAGTTCCGGTCCTGTAATCTGATTGGGTGAGCCGCGTTCAAAGCCGTTGTAAAATCACCGATATTCCACGGCTATGATTGCCTCCCAGCGACTGACTCTGTATTACTGCGCCACAGTGCAAAAAAACCTTCTGCTGTCAATGGATTAATCTTTGACTCTAGTGCTAATCACACGGAGCACCAAGTGTACTGATGAAGTAAGAACCTGTTTTTTCAGCCCCTCAGTTTAAACAAACTTATTTTCTAGGCTGGTCAGCTAGCCAACAGGCTAAAAGCTAGCAAACATGCTAAACAACTCCAACAAACAACTCCAACATCACGGGCAATATAAAAGTCTAAAGAATGTCACCTGAATGGATTACACGCTGCAGATGTCCGTGTGTCAGTCAGAAGTAGCATCAAACCAAGGCTGAATCCCAATAGGCTCCGTACTCCCTAAATAGTGTGCTGTGTAACATTAAGTTTAGAAATTCAAGCTTCTGCTGTCAAATAATGCACTGCTTGTCGAGTATGAATGTGGATGAATCCCAAATGACCATTTTTAGCAATATTTTGCATTGTTGGGGTGCAGGAGTATTTAAATTTCTACATAGTGCACTATATTGGGGGCAGGGAGCCGTTTGAGATTCATCCCCAGTGTGAGAAAAGTGGCGTTGTCAGACTGGCAGAAGAAGACTTGCGGTGGTAATTTGGTGACCAAAAAGGACTTATAAACTGAAAGTTTTTGCATTAAACAGTGCTATGTTACATATGTTTACTGTTATATGAAAAATGTTTTAAAAAATCATGAAATGTCTGCAGTTTACAGCAATGGGTGACATTCTTGGGTGCAATGGGTGAACATTCTTCTCCTCATTCAGCGGTCCATGGTTGCTTAGCAACAATACTGTACTCTAAAGGAACTACATTTCTTGGTGGAATACTTGTGTATGTCGATTATTATTATTAATAACTTAAATAGTTATCTAAAACATTGTGCATTTTAGTATATTTTATGTTGAAATTATTCACTTTTCACAATCAGTTTATGAGCTGGAAAAAGATTAGGCTAGTAATGATAGCTGAGATAACAGTCCATTAGTATTTATCTGTTTATCTTCAAGACTTTTGAATGACTGCCTTCCTCTGTGTAAATTTCAAGCCACATCTCTCCTACTATGAATTTTGTGGTCTCGTTCTGTGTTCAATTTGTGCAGTTTATCCATCCATCCATCCATGTTTTACATATACACATCGTTCGATACCGATATCTGATACTTAACATGTACATATGTTTACATCTTGGGTATGCAAAACTGCCTTCTGTAAAGGCCGCTGCACACCAGACCAACCGGGCTGCATCCAAAAATTCAGAACCCTTGTTTCTAGTGGAGATACGCTCAACTTTAAACTGTGTTTAAACTGTGTTTAAAGTGATTCTTGTATAATACTTATCGTTATGACTAAAAGACATTCAGTCCACCAAGCGCTGTGACAACAACCAGCATCTTTGGTTTGTTACGCTAAATTAAACTATCACTGTCAGACTCTTTGTTTGGCTTTAGGTCCTTTTCTGGCATCTACTGGGAAGGTAGACTTAAGATTAACAGTTATTTACACATAGAAACAATCTATCATGTCCATATGCCTGTGTGACACGTGTGCACACAAAGGGGAGTCAGAGTTCGGCACAACACTTTTTACTTGGGTGTCATTATGCAGCTGCTGCACTATTTAAGGTGGAATGGGAAAATTCATACAAGAAACTGGTGAATAAGAAGCCAACTTCAGCTTTGTAGTTTTAATACTGGTAGTGTTTTTTTAAAAAGGAGATTGAACCTCAGAACATCCTACCTATGGTTTTATGTACAGAGATATCTACCTGTGTAGCTGCAGGTTTTGCTTATGTGTGCAGCGCTCTGAGAGACATTAGCTGTGCTGCTGTAACATTGCTCTTCTGGTATACAATATATGTGTCATTAAATATTGTTTGAAATTTAGGCCAAAACTAAGCATCGCCACCATGCCGATGATGTTTAAAACAGGAAACATTGGCCGATACCAATATGATTCCGATATCATCGTGCATCCCTACTGTCTATTAATCTCTATTAGGAACTCACCCATATGAAAAATTTGGGCTATAATTATCTGTCGATGCCAATTGTGATAAAACTGTGATAAATAAACATTTTAAAAAAGTAGAAATGTACTTGGATTAGCATTGCAAAGAAATGTAAATGCAGTAAAATGAATAAAATGCAGAGATTTTTGTGCAGGAGTCCAACGTCGCAATTAGATTCCAATATAATTGTGTATACCTACTATCTGTCCTGTCTGTCTGTCTGTCTATCTATCTGTCTATCTATTTAGGCCAAGCATATCAAACTGGGCCATATCAAATCCTTCTGGGCCAAATTGCTGCAGAGATTAGCATTTACCCTCATCTAACGCTCTGGATTCAGTTCATGAAGGCCTTGCTAATTAGCTGATGAGCTGAATCAGGTGTGTTTAATGAGGCAGCGTGCTGAAGTGTGCAGTGTGTTGGCCCGCACGGACTGGATCCTGACACATGTGATCTAGGCGAAATAGAGAAAGTCCAGACAGGGTAGTTGATATGTTGGAACTTTCTTTTAGAACTTTGCTCCTTTGCCCTGCTTATCCACTAAGAAACAGCATTACTGTCCCATAGTCACAGGTGTGCTGGTAAAGTTTTACTCCACAAAGCTGGCAGTTTGGCTGCTTTATAATCAAGCTTTTATAATCAAAGCAGAAAGTATCCATCACTTAATTCTCTTTATTTCTTCATCATATTTCATCTCCCTTACTGTGCCCTCTCTCCTTTTTCAAATATTGTTGCTCATTTATGTTCATTAATATTAATAAAAGGATGGGAGAGAAAAAGAGAAAAATCATGAGATTAGAAATTAAAATGATTATAGAGAAAATCATATCAGATCATTTCTTTCCCATTTTTGGGTTGGAGTTGGTTTTTCAATTCACCTTAATATCCTTTTAATTATAACTCTCCATACTAGGAAGCTCTAATCCATTTCCCTACATGCTTGAGTTGATACATGTGAGATTATGTTCGACGATAGTTTTAATGCACTTCTTTTTTAGAGCTACTTTATTTCTCTCTGTATGGATCCACTTGCAGTGTGAAGTGGATGTCCAAAATATTTCCAGAAATACATTCCTTTTTTTGCTCACAGCATTTTTACTCTCTCTTTCTCTCTACCCACTTTCCTCTCTCTCTCTCTCTTGCTCTTCCCCCTTCTCTCTCCCCTCTTTCTCTTTTTCCCTCTCTTTTTCTCTTGCTCGCTCTTCTCTCTCCTCTTTCATTCTTTCTGTCTCTCTCCCCTTCCTCTCTTCTTTCTCACCTCCCCCTTCCTCTCTTTGTCTCTCCTCCTTCTTTCTTTTTCTTTCCACTCTTTCTTTCTCCCTCCGCCCCCCAGCTCTCTCACCCCTCTTTCTTTCTCTGTTTCTTCATTCTTTGTCTTTCTTTCCTTCTCTCTTTCACTCTTTCTCCTCAGTCTTTTTCAGTCTCTCCTCCTCTTTCGCTTTCTCCTCTCTTCCCTCTTTTTCACTTTTTCTTACTCTTTCTCTCCTCTCTCTCCCTCTCTGTTTCTCCCACCCACACCCCCCCCTCTCTCGTATAGAGCTGCTATGATTTAGCTGAACAGTCCTCCATTTTCTTTCAGCCAGCCCAGTGATGCATTCTACACAGTCTCTGTGGTACATGGGAGTGGATCAAAGTGAAAATGAACACTTAAATGACTTATAAAGGTCTTCACTCCCACAGGCCTAAAGCACATTGGTTCAACATTACTCTCCCCTTTACTGCAAAATGTACTGCACTGCTGATTCAACATCGAAAATGGGTGACATCAAAAGCACGGCCTATTGAGAAGAGAGTAAAATCTGCAAAGCGTTTGCTCCGACCCGGCGCAAAACCACTTCAGTTCACTAACGAGCTTTTTTAACAAAGAAGAGAACATAAGTAGTGAAGTCAGTTTGGAGGCTGAGTTAAGGCGCCCTTGTGTTATGCGTTTAAAGGACGGAGGTTGAAGATCAATTTGAAGTAATAGCGAGACTGTGTACAGCAAGACTGACAAAAACTTCAGAGAGAATCTTACAAAGACACTGTAGTGCTGAGGTCGTTGCTGCTTGCTACCAGCTCAAAGGCAACTATGTTCTATTTTACTTTTCTTGTATTTTTCTTTCCCATAAATTATAATTATGTATAAACCAGTTTTCACATCATCATTTTCCAACCTCTCCTTATGCCTGAGAATTAAACAGGCTGCGTTTGTTACTGTAACTTTAAGGCTGATATATGTAAATCCTGTGTTCTGATTGGCTGTCCTGTATTGGACTATGTTTAAAAAGCAGTCCAGGTTGACATAGGGAGCAAGGGAGCAAACATGTTCATCCACTATTCACTGTTGACTCTGCCTAATGTGGACATGCATGTGCTGTATGTCCTCTGGAGGCAGATTTAAACAAGCTAAAGGGACCATCACCAAAGTCTCTGAATGTTTCGCTAGGGAGATGTTCTGATTGATGGGTTAATCATTTTCCCCACATCATTCGGTGCAATAATGCTACTACAAACTGTCTGCAGTAACATCACCTCTTATCACTTCTGCAATAACATCACCCCTTATCACTTCAGTGTCAATGGGCAGCTAAAACTGCTGAATATGTAAGTGCGTGTTTGTGGTTGTGACATCACAACCATGGTGAATTCAAAATGGGCTGCTTTTGTAGCTTAACTTCCATGTATGCACTGTAGGACTAGGTACTCTTTGTAACTTAACAACGTTTACATTGAGATTGTGTCACAATACCCCCCCCCTCTGGAAAGACTCTTTGGACCTGACCCATCTGGAATGGCTCATTCCAGCTTTTGCTCATCTTTGGCTCCACCCCTCTGTCATTAAACATACCTGTTGTTAGTTTATGGGCTCAATAACAACCCTTACATTATACTCCTGCATTTGGTCTTGTCCCTTACGAAGTTTACTTGAGCTCTAAGCTTCTGAGTTTACTTGTATAGTTTACTTGATACAGACACAGTGTTGATCTGTGTTGGTTTCTTATGTTTACACCCCTGCTTTGTCTCCCGTTTTTTTGTCTTTTGAATTTGCCTAGTGCAGCGGTCGGCAACATGCGGCGCCACAGCAGAATTAGATTTTTAGGTAAAAAGAAAATCCTTCTTTGCAGTAAAATAAAGCTTTTTGACAGTAAATGGTTATAAACGCTGGAGTTAATGTATAACTGCTTATTCACCCTTCAACACTGAAGATCGGCGCACAGACTGCTGGTCACCATAGCATAAAACAGTCTTGCGTAGCTAGTAGCTAACAAAAAGACAAAAAGAAAGATTTAAGACAAACATTGATAATTTGGAGATGAATGAAATTGGAGACTGGTTTCGTGCTAAGTTTGATCTGCAGCGAGAAACTGTGAAACACTGAAGTCAGCTTCTCGCTCGCCAGCTTCTTGTTCAAATTTTCACGTTCCACCTTAAATGGTGCAACAGTTAGCTACTCAGTTAGCTACATTCTGGTGCCTCAGGCACCATTTAAGCCTCGTAGAAAGTCGAACGTTAAGAGACATTTTGCAAGAAACTATTCTACTTTTTCAGAAAAGTTTCCTGCCAGATATGTGCAAAAGCAGCCATAGCTGAGTTAAAGCTTAAAGCAGAGTAAAGTAAGTCTGCATTTCATTTATATGATTTTTTTTTTAGCCTATACTAGGATATTAGCACATACTGAGACATACTTACAGCCAAGAAAGGTGAAATGTTACTTCAATAAAATGGACATGAAATGTGGCTCCCAAGGTGGTTAGATTTTTGTTGAAACTTGACAGAGTGGCTCTTCTTAACATTTGGGTTGCTGACCCCTGTCCTGGTGTGTGTCCGCCTGCTTGTTTTTTGACCCCTGCCTGTTGTGACTATGATTGGTAGAAAGCCCCTAATAAAGCTATGATCAACAAGTAATGATACGGGCCCGTTAAAACTAAACATTCAAAGCTACAACTTTAAATTTGATAGATATTGATGCACACCGCAAACAGATATTGATCCCAGAGTTTTACTGATAAAGTGGTTTGGTTTCCCCAGATCAGTTCCTCCTGGTCATCATAATCACTTGCAATACCACAACCGATACATAATAAATTTTGTCCAAGAATTCAAGACAGCGATACTGTATCACTCGATAACAGCAAAAACACCCGAAAACAATGACCACAGAGTACAGCAGTGCTCAAATGAGGTCCAGACCACGGTCTCACATGGCAAGTAGCCCATTGTGTTGTGATAGCGTTTTAATGGGATGAAGAGTGGGAGGAGAATAGAGGAAGAGAATGGCTAGCAAGGCTGTGTCCAATGGATTTAGAACTAATTAAGTTCACACAGGAGATAGAGATTACACAGTGGACTCACACCCATCACCCAAACAGAAACACACACACACACACACACTCACACACACAGAGCAGTAAACAGAAGTTTGTTTCTAATCACTCCATTGTCTTTGTTCTGCATGAAAGGATCAGCAGTAAGCAGCAGGCCCTCGTGGGTCCTTCTATCAGTGTGAATGTGCGTGTGTATTTCTGTTGCCCATTCGCCTTCATTTAGTCTCTTCTCTCATCAAGCTCTTTCTTACGTCAATGTGTTTTTCCGTTTTTTTTTGTTTTTTTTTTACTGCATCTCTCCACTTTCTCCTCTCCCTCTCTAAACGCTTCTACTCTCTGGCTGCATGCATTGCGTCCAGTGCTTCTCTTTCATTCACTGCCTCTGGTCACGTTCTCGTTTACTCTCCTCTCTTCTCTCGCGTAGTGTCCACCCCTCCTTTGCGTGCCCACGTTTTACTGTATATTGTGTACAGTTTGTGAATGCAGAAGCAAACGAGACTTTCAAATGTGCTATTAAAAAAAAAAGAACCAGAGCAGAAACATTTTGGAGAGAACACTTTAGACTTTACACTCAGATCCACTGGCAACAGGAGAAGGAAGAGAGAGAGAAAAAAGAGAAAGAAGAGAGGGACAGAAAGGATTTTGGATGAAATGAAGCAGAGAGAGACAAGGAGATGGGGAAAGGGGGTGGAAGAGAGAAGATTTAAGCCAATTTACAAGAAGAGAGTGGGTTAGATAGAGGATGAAGGAGAGAGACGCCGGAGGAAGGAGCAAGCGGAGGGAGGGGGAGAGAGAGGGAGATAGACAGAGGGAGAGGGGGGGGAGAGAGAGAGAGCATGTCTCTGGGGGTAGAGGCTATCAGTCACTGTGGGAGGCAGGTTGATCAGGCCTGAAACACAGCCTGGACCACATTACCACAGGCTGTGAGTGACGTGTCACAACTATTCCGTGTCACTCTGCTTATGTCTGACCGTGTGTGCGTGTGTGTGAGACGTCTCCATGCCAACAGTCAGTGAGGCCAAGCCCGTTGATGGAGTGGCTGCTGTTGGAGGGCAGAGGTGGGGGAATCAGACTGAGACAGTTACCGTAGTAACGTACTATCACAGCTAGGCAGTTACCGTAGTAACATACTGTCACAGCTGCCTGAGAGTCTGTGTTGCTTTGTTCATATGTAGGCTTGACATTAAGATTTTTTTTCAAGGTCTTCTCATATCCACGAGTAAATCTGCATTTCATTTGTCTGAAGGCCAAAATCACTTGGAAAAAAGGTCAATAACATTAGCAAATGACTGCATTGCATAAGTTTATTAAATGTTACAGTTAGCGCTGAACAATTTATAAGGTGTGTGAGAAAGAGAGAGAGAAAAAAGGAGAGAAAATAATTCAGAAGACTTCGGGTTCAAGAGAGAGAGAGAGAGATTTTAGCCTACTCAATTTAATTGGTGTTACTTTCACAGGTTTTTTATAACTTCATCACTAAACCACAGTCGGCATAATTATTCTTTCTCTCTCTCTCACTTCCTGAATCTCTGCTTCCCTTTAACTTCTAAATGACCAGTTGCTGTGCTAGCGTTCAATAAAATTAATTCATTAGATTAAATACATTACCTAACTAGCATTGAGTGTGTCTTGTTTCTTAGCACTGTATGTAAGTGAAGGTGTGAGCAAGCCGTATGGGTCGATGGTTACTTTTGCAGCTAACGTAGCTACTGGCTTCTCAGTTGAATTGGGGTGCAAACCCCAATATATCTGATGTAGATATAAACTAACTCGCTGTTTGTAACCACTGAGCACACGCTTCAATTGGCTGCTCTGCAGGGAAAACAACACATTTAAGATATACCGTAGTTATATCACCCATCTCAGAACTTTGTTTTGTAAAGTAATTTGGTTGCCTGTTTGTTATTTTTATATTGCATTTTTGCTTGTCTAAATTCATTATCTACTTGTTTGACACAAACTTCCACTTGTCCCAGACAAGCAGACAAGCATTAATGTCAAGCCCTGCACGGTACTGAGCAACAGTCAGACACCACTCTTCTTTTATATTCCTACCAATCAAAACAGCAAGTTATTCATTTTCATTCAGCAGATATTTCTGAGAGGATTAGATAAAAGAAAATCTACTTGCACAAGAAAGGAGGAAGCCGAAAGAAATTGAGTAAAATCAAAAATTCAAAAATTCAAAAATACGTTAAATACCACCAAACCTGTCACCATCAGATAAACAGTATTTAAAGCTTTTATCTTTGAGAGAGAGGAGAAAATCAAGCTCTCTCTTGCTACAGATCTGAAGAAAATCCACAGATGTTTCTGTCCATCCTTCCACTGTGAGAAGACAACTCAACACTATGAGTCTGAAAGGATGTGTAGCTGTCAAGAAGCTGTTACTGAGAAAAGAAAATAGACAAAAAAGAAGAGAATTTGCACTAGAACACCAAAACTAAGAACTGGAGTAAGGTTTTATGGACTGATGACTCTAAATTTGTAATTGAGATTACTTAGATAGAAGTAGAACTTTGGAAGTGTGGAAAAATATCCTTGCAGGTTTCTTTAAAACTGAAAGCAAGTCTCACGAAAAGAGTGGAAGCTGTAATAAAGGTAAAAGGTGGTGTTGATGATTCTGGGTAATTTTCTGTAAATATTTTTTCTGATTTTTTCTGACACTGAAGTATGAATAGCTTGTGTTTCATGGCCATTTTGAATGAAAATTAAATGAAGGATGGAGTCTGAATGTTGTACAGTACTGTATACTGTACTACACTGTAAATGTATAATACTACTGCTAGGCAGTTACTATAGTAAGATAATATCACTGCTAGACAGTTACTGTCGTGGCTGAATATTACTGAATATTATTGCTGCATATGTGACTGTGTTGTTAAGTTTTTGGTTATGTTTTGAATAAAACTGAAGCAGATACACCACAGTAACATACTATCACACCTAGGCAGTTACTGTAGTAACATGCTATCACAGCTGTCTTAGTTTCTGTGTTGTAATGTTAATGCGAATGTGGGTGTGTATGGCTGAGTCCATGAGTGTGTGTAGGTGCGTGTTTAACACTTCGATATTACTGTGTGGTTTGTGTGTTTAAAGAGTGTTTTCCTATTTCTCAGTCTTCCCAATTGACACAGGCTGGGTGTTAAAATGTTCTATAAAATATTCCTTATATTTGAGTAGAAATGCATTTCTCATTCAGACCCAATTGGAACGATTATATCTAGAAAGTTCCTCCAAAGTTCCTCCGTGTGACTCAGAGCTTTTATCCGCTCTCTAGCCTCCACTTACATGCTCCTTATATATTTTTAATCATTTATTTTCAGATATCCGCGACCGCAGAAAGAAGCCTGTCATGCTGTTCATTCATGGCGGCTCGTATATGGAAGGAACCGGAAACATGTTTGATGCAAGCGTGCTGGCGGCTTACGGCAACGTCATCGTGGTCACCATGAACTACAGACTGGGAGTGCTAGGTAAGTCACCTGGCTTTATTCAGAATCATCATTCAAGCCTTTCCTAGGCCCAGTTAATGCTCTGAAGTATTTGATTATTAGATTGAGCTGCTGGTGGTGGATCTTCTGCTCAGGCCTTAGGTTTCATAGATTGTAGTTATTAGACCCAAGATCAGAATGATTTTCTACCACAGAGAGATGACTTGGTAGTCAGTGACTGTCAATTACAGGTCAGAGATCAGTTTCTGCCTTGCTGTTCGTAATAGGAGCACTTAGATTTAAGTCATTTCGCTGCTTCTGAAACTAGAACTTGACAGGGATTAGAGCTGTTGGCAGTTGTAGGTTTCTGAACGCAGGCATAGAGACATTTCCTTCCTATTTGAACCAAATTCTTTGTGGGACGTTCTACAGCACGGTTTAGCAGTGTCTCTGTTTTTACATGTTCTTAAACGAGTTAAACGAGGTGTATTTGAGCAGGGAAAACAGTAATCTGTACTGTCACCAGGACTTGGACTGGATTTGTACACCACATAGAGCTACTGTTGATTGAATTTTCAACTCCACTCTTAGGGATGCTCTTGTCCTACAAGATATGGGTGATTCCACGATTTTCAGACGAACAAATTGGGGTGCCATTTAAGCCTTGCAACTCTACAAATCTAAAAATATTAACTTTTTTTCCAAAATTGAATCTAAGAAAACATCCATTTCTCCACTCAAAAATGTGTTAACCCATCTCAAAAACAGTATCTCATTTCTTACAAGATTTCTTTGCTGACAATGACTTACATGAGTAACAGGGTTGAACTCTTTTAGTTGTTTTTGTTTTTTTTTTAGCATAGAATTACCAAATACACAGCACATAGTTAACTAGCATTCATCTTAATAATATTAAAACATTCAAATGATTTCCTTGAAGTCTTTTTAAATAAATAACATACTTTAAGTCTATAATTTGGGTAACAGGGTTGTACTTTCAAAGTGACATTATCAGTGAATTTGGCAATATCATTGAACATTAAGAAAAAAAGAACGAGAGAATGAACTTTTCTTCCTTTCATGATATTAAGGATTTTCAGACGAACAACATCCTGCTGAACATGATTTTGTGTAATATTCCAGATACACCGATCAGAACATTATGACCAACTCCTTGTTTCTATGCTGATTGTCCATTTTATCAGCTCCACTTACTATATAGGTGCACTTTGTAGTTCTACAATTACAGACTGTAGTCCATCTGTTTCTCTGCACACTTTGTTAGCCCCCTTTTACCCTGTTCTTGAGTGGTCAGGACCCCCATGGACCCTCTCAGAGCAGGTACTATTTGGGTGGTGGATCATTCTCAGCACTGCAGTAACACTGACGTGGTGGTGGTGTGTTAGTATGTGTTGTGCTGGTCTGAGTGGATCAGATGCAGCAGTGTCACTGCTGGACTGAGAATAGTCCACCAACCAAAAATATCCAGCCAACAGCATTCTGTCGGCAGCGTCCTGTGACCACTGATGAAGCACTAGAGGATGACCAACACAAACTGTGCAGCAGCAGAGGAGCTATCGACTTTACATCTACAAGGTGGACTGACAAAGTAGGTATTTCTAAGTGGAGCTAATAAAATGGACAGTGACCCTAGAAACAAGGAGGTGGTCATAATGTTATGCCTGATCGGTGTATGTAATGTTGATGAATGTGTTTAAGTAACACACACACACACACATTATCTAAACCCCTTATCCTTCTGGGTCGCGGGGGGTGCTGGAGCCTATCCCAGCGGTCATTGAGCAGAAGGCAGGAAACACTCTGGACAAGTCGAAAGTCCATCGCAGGAGAGACACACAGACTTATACAATCACACACACACATTCACACATAGGGACAATTTAGCATGTCCAGTTGGGCTGACTGCATGTCTTTGGACTGTGGGAGGGTGTTTAACTGCCAGGTTGAGTGAATGTTGAGTAAACACAAGTAAAATGTACATTCATAACACATATCAGGGATGACTCATGAGAAAGAATTTTTGCAGTATTTTACTGATTATATTTCAAGGTAAAGTGTAGTTGTAGTGATCTGGGGCAGACAAAATACTGTTTTCTAAGTGCTGTGCATAGTTTTTTTTAATGTTTTAAGTTATTTATCTGTAAGATATACATATGTTGTTGTGAAAGACACTTTTTTGTTAAAGAACATCTTTTATCTTTATTTTATGTACATATTTGTAACTGTAATGTCAGTGGGACATAAGTGGCACCCCAGTAGAATGATAATTACAGTGACTTTAATCAAATGTTAAAGCAGAGAAAATGTGAAACTTTGAAAGCCAGCAGGTCTCCAGGAGCTGCAGTAATAGCAAAAATGCTTCCAAATCATTTATTTTGAGCAGCAAAGCTGCACCATCTCAGCGAACACACCAAGGTTACATTAGTGTGTGATAATTAAACATATATTATTGCTCAAAAGATCTTTCTCTCAGAATGTATTTAATGTCTGTGGAAAGCTCTGCTCTCTAATCATTTGCATGTCTTTGCCAAGGTCTGTATCTTACAGCCTGTGTTCACATATGTACATTTTGGATGTAGGTGGATACACTGGACACAACTGCTTTAGTTTTGCAGTAAATTCACAGTACAATTTACAATAATATGTAAATTGTACTGTATTTTTTCTGTTTTCTTAAATAGCGGTATGTTATTGTATTTTGCTATGAGTGTAACAGTTTACTGTATAATGTACAGTAAGTCATTGCAAAAATACTTTGAAAACATATGAAAACAAAGTAAGAAAACCAAGGACGTTCTTTCAAATTCTACATCAACATAAAATATACATGAAAGGAAGAGTCTGTGTGAATGCAAAGTTTAAATACTTTATTCATAATAGAAAAAAGAATATGAATTATGAAGTAGTCAGTATGGCTTACTGAGAAATTTCCAGCTATAACTATTTAGGGTGAAGGTTTGATTGAGGATGAATTCATTGTAGGTGTAGGTGCATTATTATTATTATTATTATTGTTGTTGTTGTTGTTGTTGTTGTTGTTATACATGGCACTAAAGTTTCCATTTTGTCAGTTTCAACTTATTAAATCTCAAAAAACTAAATATTGTGATGCATATCTTGTACCGTAAAAATGTCTGGAAGTATCGTGACAATCTGCTGTATTTCAGGAATACAGTAGACTGCTGCAGTGTTTCTACTGTACAACAGTTCTTTACAGTGTTAGTTGATAAACATACAAAAAGTCTTGTAATTCTGTTGTCTGTATCATAAATAGAAAAAAAGAAACAAAAACAGATGCTGAACGTTATAGATTAATATGAAAACACCTTAAAATGCTCTGCCATGGATAGAGCATGGGTTTGTCAAAAACAGGGAGCTGTAATTGGTTTAAAAATGTGCACTGAGGTCTTACGAGAGCATTTTGGCACCATAAACTCATGTTTTTTTCTCTTTCTTTACATGGCTGAACTATTGGAGCGAGGTACATTCATGCAAATCAGCGATGACTGTGATAGGTTTATTGGGCGAGCACAGTTAGAAATATATTTCTCCGTTTCTCACTTTAACTTCTGCACTGCCCAGAGCGATAGCCGGTCAGCCCTGAGATTTGTGCTTTATTACAAAAAAGAGAAAGGGCTGTTAAAAAAAAGTCATTTAAAGCTCCGGAGCTGCTCCTCTCAACCTCAGGGTGTGATAGACTGCGGCAATGCAGTTTCTTGAAGACTCGTAATATCTCACACATACACACGCACTTGCGTACACACATTGCTGGAGGTATGGATGCTGACTCAGTTGTGGATATGAGCCTTTTTGGTTTGCTTGTGTGGTTCTCAGTGATTGAGTGTGGTGTAAGGGGCTATTGCGTAATGCGGTTGTCTGTAATAGAGTTAAGTGAGAGAGGCCAAGAGGTTTGGGATGCCCTTCAGTCAGCCGTATCTAAAAGTTATAAGAACTTCATGAGAAGAGACTGAAGATAACCTAAATGTATGTTTGTTTTTTTTATACAATTCCAGAACCAAGCAGAGAAAAAAACAAAATGATCCTGATTTGTAAATGATTTTTTAAACTAAAGTCATTTTTTAAACAGGACATGTCGTACATGTTTCTTGTATGTTTTTTTTACTGAGGTCCACTTATTTTGTGGTTCATTTTAAGACTGGTACTTTGTTCTGATTGGCTGCCCTCTATTGTGCCTTATTGGAAAAGCTGAAACACTGCTTGTAACATCAAGGTGAATGGGTGGAGCTAAACTGCTGTATGCTGAATAGGTGGGCGTGTTTAAATGGGTTCATTTTCGTGAAAATACAAAAAACAGAAAATTCAAAATGGGCTGTTTTTGCAGCTTGGTTTTCATAAATCAGCTGTATTCAATGGGGAGCGAATTGTATGGAAGTGTTATTCAGACTTGATGTGTTTGTGACACAGAACATGGCTTTTACCAAAAAAGGGGAATTATATACATATCAGAACTTGTAAACTAGTTAGGTGATGTAGAGCTTTTATCAGTATCGGTACTTCACATCAGCTGATGCTACTTAGGTATCAGTATCGGTATCAGAAAGAAAAAAGTGGTATTGGTGCATCCCTATGAGACATGTGTGCATGTATCCTCCCATGTCCTGATGTACAAATCAAGTGTGTGTGTATGTTTCCCTGTAGAATATGAGTAGCAGTCATTACTGTCACAGTATAAAGCAGTGACTCGGAAGAGGAAAAGGGGCTGTGTGTGTTCATGCATGTGCATGCACACATAAATATGACTAGACTTGCCTGTTACAGGTGTCAGAAAAGAATGTCATGATGTAATGAGAGAGAGAGAAAGAGAGAGAGAGAGAGAGAGAGAGAGAGAGAGAGAGAGAGACTGCAGGCCAGCATGCAGGGAAAATAACTGTCCTTAGCTAAACCCCGCTGGCCTTCCAACTCAGCTGTGCCATTTCTAAGTGGTGTGTGATAAAACTCAGTGGGGCACAGCTTCTCCTGTGACCCATCTAAAACTGAAACTGGACTTTGTTGCATGATAAATGTGGCACAATGCTCTGTCATTTGAGCTGAGTTTTTGTTGTGTCCAAATTCACTGAGTTGTATATAATATTGAGAGGGTCATTTCAAGGTTATTCAGCATCAGCCCAACTGATGGCCTAGTTTTAGATACAACACCATTTTATCCTTCTGTTTGTGTGTTTGTACATGTGTTTGTTTTCATACATTTTCAGGACAGAATGTCCTGACTTTGTGGAGAACCCAAACTAAAAACAGTTCACATACAATATCAGGACCTGACTTTACAAAATGTTTTTATACAAAAGCTTTATGTGTCATTGTTTAAAACTGAATGGAGAAAATTATTTTTGTTTACTAAGGTCAGAGGTAGGTTTAGAATTAGGCATAGAACATTCTTATTATATGTGGATACATACATATTCAGTGCCCTCAAAATGTATTTGGACATTTGGGCTGTTTTTCTGATGATGGTGTCGTGAGCTTGTGTTCATTGATACAATCATGAACTGAGAAGTGTTCAAAGGCATTTTGGATGCAAACCTGCAGAATCTGCAGAGAAACAGCTTAAACAATAGCAGTCTGAAACACCAGCTGTCTTTTGGAAGAAGACTTAGCCAAAAAGAAAATTACAGTCTTGGAATGATCAGTTTAAAATAGATGCTACTTGGTTAGATTTTTTTTTTTTTCCTAATACGGTGAACCTAATATATTTTAAGCATGGGCCCACTATATATAATACATATAGGACATATTGTTACATATAGGCAGTTACATATATATAATAAATATGGGACAATATTATAACATATAGATAGCTACATATATATAATACATGTAGAACATGTTATTGTATATAGACAGTTAAATGTGAAGGGATTTGCTTTTTTAAGATAAACATTGTTGTGAGTGTGAGTGAGAAGAAATATCAGTGCTATATTATGATTAATATCACCTTTATTAAAGAAATAGAAATTTATTTCCCATTACGCCAGCTGCAGCAGAAACTCATTATTTACAGCATTTTGTAATAAAACCCTTCACATATATAATACAAATAGGACATTAACATTATATATAGATACTTATATATGAAGAATAATATATATATATATATATATATATATATATATATATATATGTATAATATATATATATATATATATATATATATATATATATATATATATATATATTACCACTGATATATCTTGAGTCTGCAAAGCCCACTCTCAGCAGCATATATCATGAAAACAAAAGTACATTTTCGAAAGTAGTTCCCAATGTTTGCAAAGAAATGTTCAGGACATATTATTATTATTATTATTATTATTATTATTATTATTATTTTACAAATAGCTACTTATACAGTATCCACATGGAACATATATATGACCCTTAGTTACAAAGTTAATAAAACAAAGTTATAAAGACCCCTGAAGTTATAAAAACAAACATGGATGTACATGGATGTGTGTAAGTGTGTGTGTGTTGAGCAGAGTGTTCAGGTGTCAGGTCAGCTCACTATGGGTGTGTGTTGTCAGGTTGAGACAGGTGTGCCCTTGGCTCTGCATGTTCCAAACTACATGCCTTCAGCCTTCATCTCATCACCTGCCTCCCTCACACACACACACACACACACACACACACACACAGCCATACACATATCTCCAGACACCCAGCAAGACAACCATACTGTACATTCAATCCTAAACAGGCACTCAGAAAAAACCTCCTGTTATGCATATATGCACATACATCACACTTAACAACCACCCTTTTCTAACACACACTCTCATCTTAACAGCATGTACAGTCCCTGAGGTTCCTCTGCCTCCCTTATCACAAAACACGTATATATGTTTTCTGCTGAGTTAAGTCTGAGCGCAGTGCGTTTGCCCTTGGCCCTGTGGTACACCTGCATTACTCAAGTCTCTGCCATTCGCTCCTGCACAGAGCCGTGCTTACGAGTAGCAAATCCTACCACTTTCTGTTGCTACCCTTTTTTCCCCACTCTCTGCTCAGCATCCCTTGTTGCCGTGGCGGCGGTTGCCGTAGTGGCGGTTGCCGTGGCGGCGGTGATTTAGACTCACCCCTCGCCCCGTGTCTGTCTGGCTGTTGATTAAAACGCTGTGTCGACCCCAGTCATCAACCACACACCGGATATCACAGGGGTTCCATCACTAATAAAGCAAGGAGACATCTTTACTCCTTCTTTCCTCACTCTGCTGCTTTCTTGCTTTCTTTCTTACCTCTTTTCTCTTTTGGTCATTCTTGTCTTTTGTGTTTTGTCCTTCTGTTCTCTCTCTGTCCCTCTCTCTCTCTCCCGCTTGCTCTCTCTTTCATCTCTCTCTCCCTTTCTTTCTTCAAACCTTCTCTCTCTAATTTCTTTATCTCTCTCCCCATCTCCCTCCATCTCTCTCTTTTTCTTTTTATTCTGTCTCTTTTCTCTATCTCCCATATTTTCTGTCCATCTTTGTATCTTATTTTCATATTTCTTCCAGCTTAGCCCTCCCGCTGTGGAGAGCTTTTTTCTCTCTCTGTCTGCCTGTTAAATAGGAACGTACATGCTGTTCAGCTTGACCTTGGCTTAGCTGCCTTGGCTACGTGGGTACACACACATACGAATGTGTGTGTGTGTGTGTAAAAGAAAGCAGAGGAGACAGACAGAGCGAGAGTGAGCCATGTGCATTTTCAGGCAGACAGAAAAGCAGAATATGAAGCAAGGATTCTCCCTCCGTCTTGCAACGAGGAAGGAGAGAAGAGCAGGGCAGAGAGATGAAAGAAAGATATAGAGTGAGACAACACAGAGGTATGCAGAGGAGATAGAGGAGAGAGACATGTCAGAGATACCTGCCTAGTTATATATCTATTATTATTATTATTATTATTATTATTAGACTTTTACTATTTTTTACTAAATGTTTTTCTTTTACTAGTACTATTATTATTATTCTTATGTCTGCTTATTTTATTTGATGTTATATGTGGTTCTTAAACTCTTTTATCCCAAGCTTTGACAATACAAGTGCTAATATTTGTCATGCCAATAAAGCAACCTTGAATTGACTTGGCAGCAGGAGAGAAAGAGGGAAAAAGAAAGAGGGTGGAAATAGTTAAGATGGGGCAGGAAGAAAAAATATGAGAGAGAGAGAGAGAGAGAGAGGGGGGAAGAAACAGAGGGGCAGAAAAAGAGAGACTGACAGTGAGAGAGAGAGGGGAGCAGAGAGAGAGGGATGGAGAGACAGGGTATGAAAGAGAGACAGATTGAGTATGGTAGAGAGATATAGGGAGAGAGAGAAGAGAAGAAAGAGACAGAGAGAGAGATAGAGACAGAAGACGAGAGAGAGTAAGAGGGAGAGAGGGGAGTAGAGAGAGGTTGCGTGGCATTGGATGCTAAAAATAAAATTCGCAGCTGCCTTTTAAATCCGCAGTGATCCATGTAGCCACTAAAACAAGAGACGTACAAAACAGTTATTCAGTGAGGTTAGGTACACACACGCACACATACACACACACGCGCGCACATATATCTGTAAAGGAAAGAGTCATACATTGAAAAGTCAGTTGATACTCAGGAGCACAGCACGCTACAGAAAAGACGGGTCCACACTGTAGGTATATGTATGTGTGTAAGTATGTATGTACGAGTTTTTGAGAGAGAGAGAGAGAGAGAGAGAGAGAGAGAGAGAGAAAGAGGGAGAGAGAGAGAGAGAGAGCGTGTGGTATGTAGTTTGCCCTGACAAGGTTGTGGGAGATATTAAGACATGAACGAAAAGCTTCTCCAAATCCAGACCATCCGGACAGTTTCCATAGCAACCTACAGCAGAATTGATAAGCAGAAGCCTCTTGACTCTGATAGAGAGAGAGAGACGAAGGAGTAGGGGGTGGAAAAGAAGAAGGAAAAGTGAGGGAGAGATAGAAGGGTGACATTAATAAGTAAGGTGAGACGAAATGAACTCCGCAGCCTCCTTCACGTGTTACATACACGTACACAAACACACATATACACACAAGCTGCTCTATTCCTCTGAGATTTCGCATGTTTCTTGCATATCATTGTCACATCTTAACTTTTTTCTTTATAAACTAAGTGTGTAAAAGTGTGTAGACACTTGCTCATCCAGTGTTTCTTATAAAATCTAGTTAATTTACTAGATCAGACTGAGTGTCTCGCAGGCGGTCTGTTCTAGGAATTTGCCGATGACCTCCTAAACTCTTTTAAATCTGCGGCCAGAGGAGGTACAGATCGTGCATGTCTGCATGAGCTTTTATTACTGATTTTGAATAAAAATAATCATAAAACACAACATAACACTAGTGACATAATACTCTTCATGTCTTTGCTGGTTTTGATTGGTTGTTTGTGAGATTACTACTAACTAAATACAATTCAATAATTTTCGGCTTTGTCAGATTAATACAAAAGCTCTATGAAATCACATTATTAATGGAGAACAGACGATTAAATAACAGAAATAGCCACGGTTTTGGGTCAGCCTTAAAGAGTTTGTCCCCTTTTGATAAACTAACTGCATCTACCCGTCTGATTACAAACGCCACTCCAACTCATCCTAAATGTATTGAATGGGGCTCCATCATGCTGCCTTTACATTATGACGGTACATGGTGAACGACAACCCAGACATTTAAAACATTCACTGGAGCAGCGATGAAAAATTCTGCCACCATAATGGCATCAGCAGCGTAGCACAGCAAGAATGCCATCTTCCCAACTTTTGCCCTTATATGGGCAAGAAACATCAGTGATGCTGTCACTATGGCAACGTTTCAATGGCTGCACACTACCTTCGGTCACGTTCCTTTACTAATTCTGCTTTTTTTTTTTTATATATATGGTCAACATGTAAACACAGCAACACTCCAGAGATCACAGTTCCACTGACCCACAGCCCACAGTCCTATGGGGGCTTTATACCCCTCTAGCCAACACTATTGGGTTGTGTGCAGCCACAGAGTGTCCCTGTGCTTTTTCTGTAGAGATTAATCAAGCTGTGTGCACAGTTGAATACCTGTGTCAGCAACAGATGCACCTTAAAGTAGCTAATCCGAGGCACCGTCTGGAAACTTTTGGACATATAGTGTTTCTTATATATGTCTCTCTCTCTTCTTTCTCTCTCTCTCTCTCCTGTTTCTTTGTATCTCTCAATCTCCTCATTCATTATCTATTCTGTCTTTCCCCAGCGTCCTGAACTGGATGAAAAGATTAATGGTGCTTCTGGCTCTGATGGATGTGTAACACCTCAGACGCTTATTTCCAGAAGTTTCAGTAAACTTTGCCTCTATTATAGCTGCAGATAAATCACGCTGGTCTGACAGACGGCAGAGAATTCACGGGCCTTTGAGCAACTTTTCTTCAAACAGCCGATACATTGAGTTTCCCTCTTCCAGTGTGCCGTGGCGTGCTCAAATGTTGAGCGTGTCAAACATTTGTGTTTGACACCTTATTCGAACCAGTGGGAATTGTAGTATGCATCGATTGTGGAGAAAAAGAATCAAGAAGTCAAGAAGTAAAGAACAACTTTATCATCATCCCTTTCCGTAAACTAGAGTATAATTAATGTTCCTTTAAGACCTTGATGTGACCTACAAGACAAAGGCAGAATGCTCAGGACCATACAATACAGACACAAGACAAAAGATTGCACATAATAAAAAATAGACAAGACAGTGAAGCACAATATAGTAAGTGCAATAAATAAATAAGCTGTGCAATTAGACACATCATGGCAGCGCAATACAATAAATACACAGGGCAGTCTGAGATAGATAGGCAGTATAAAGGTGTAAATTATGTGGGCAGTGCAAAAGTGTGCAGGTATGCAGACCTGAGCAATTTGAACGTGCAAATGGCTTAAGTAATTATAGTATTAATCTGTCACTATTACTTACAGGATTAATCAGGTGATTGTTTTGACAGTTGATCAAGGTTCTTATTCAGGGCAAAACAGTAAAATGGACTGAACTAAACAATAAAATGCATTGCCGTTTAAAGATTCCAGAAGAATTTATTGGACTAGAAAGTCTATAAAAAGCCTTCATGAAGGAAAAAACAGGACGGGGCATGCCTACTTGGCTGCCATCAGATGTATGGCATTTGTTTCTTGTCAATACAAACATTTTCAACCATATTGCTACAACTATTACTGCGACTACGACGAAATAATAATAATAATAATAATAATAATAAATTAAATAAATAAATAAAAATAATAATAAATAGAATTTTCAGGGTTTTTTCGCCCAAGTAAGTCAAGTTATCTTACGTTTAATCCGTTCAATTATATGGAACTCTTACTGTTATAACAGTGGCATTCCTGCCTGAGCTATGCTGTCCAATTATCATCCCTCACTGGCAAAAGAAATGGGATAGATCTGTGTTGTCCGTGAATTCATTTGATAATTCATTTCATAATTCTGACAAGGTATGTCTCTTGCTGTGCTATATCATGATTGAATCCATGAAGACACATCTGACTACTTCTCTAGCTAGTTCTAAATTTGCATAATGACATGCTTTAGGACAGCTATTAGCATAGTAATATAACAATTAGCCTCTAATATGAATTGTACTCACACACACACACACTCACACACATGTCTACAGTTATACAGAATCATGTGTAGTCAGGCAAAATGTAAACTTACTTTTGAGAGTGTTAAAATCAAAGCAAAAACCACCCGTTCTCCAGCTGCTAATATATGCTAACAGTGCTAGCATTACATCTTTAGAGCTAGCTAACATGGTGAACTCTTTACAAAGTGAATTCTAAAAATAGTGATCGGCACCTAAAATATTATTGCTACATTTACATGTTGGCGGTAGATGGGCGATGGCAAACTGGATATTCTATTGTTTTCAATGGAACTGGGATGGAAAATTGTGCCTCTGTACCTGTTATTGGGTCACTGTTTTTTGTAAGACCCATGATGTTTCACTGAATGTGTTTCTGCTTTCTTCCATTATTTATATTTTAGCCTTATATTGGTAGTATTGGGAGGGTGTGAGGGTGACATGAGTGTCTAGCATCACCTGCTGCTTGTCTTGGGTGACGCTTGTGCATGCACGTTTCAACAATGCGTCTCAGGAACAGGCAAGGTCAGTGAGAGACAGCGACTCTTGTAGACATTTCAATGGCTGAATTCATCATGAGTGTAAGAGATTCCAGACCGGTAAGAAGACTTACAATATATATTATTATCATGCAAATTGGTGTCTAATTGCCAATAAGGTCAATGTTAATCCATGATTTTTTTTAATCAAGTTTAATTGAGTAGCTGAGACAGCTCTAGATTCCATGTGAAGACAGTAAACAGCATATTGCATGCAGCAGGTAGATCGTCACAAGTAGCAGCATAATAATTAAGACAGCTGTGTTCTCCTCTCCTCCCACTGTTTAACTTGTTTTCTTGCACTTTTTCTCAGATTTGTTCAGCTCAGCGGGAGAAGGTGGTAAATCCTTTGTTGTACTCTTGCAGCACATTGATCTACTTTATCTCCTTTAGTAAGCACAGGATGTGGTGTCTAGACCACTGTCATGCTCTTTTCAGTGGTAAATCAGCTGAACCTGCACTCCAGTCCAAGACTAGGCCTGACCTCCATCTAAGCAATTTGACTGTGGTGATTTTGGGATGTAATGTCTGAAACGGAGTGTAATGGGACGTGGCTGGAGGTCGTCTCCAGGGCAAGGCCTCCTACTGTTTTTCTCTCACCAGAACAGTGCACTCTGACTGGGCTACAGCTGGTCCAAGCCTGGGTCATCTCCTCGCTGATGGAGCTCCAGTTAACAACAGCTGAAGCCTCTTACAACTGATAAGAACAAGTCCTCTTCTCTTCTCTTCTCTTCTCTTCTCTTCTCTTCTGGTCTATTTTCCCCTTGTCTTCTCTTTTCTTCTGTTCTCTTCTCCTCTTTCATCTTCTCTTTTGTTCTGTTGTCTTCTCATCTGTTCTCTTGTCATTTCTTCTCCCCTCTCTTTTTTTCTGTTCTCTTTGACCCTTCCCGTCTCTTAACGCCACTTCTCTTCTCTTCTCTTCTCTTCTCTTCTCTTCTCTTCTCTTCTCTTCCTGTAATTCTCTTCTCTTCTTTACATCACTCTGGGTTAACATGTGTTAGGAATGCAAATTATGCTTTCATGTGTAAGATATGCGCACACACACATACAAAGTGCAGGCAGGTCCACTGACACTGGGAGTGGCACTCAGGCTCATTTGCATGATGTTTGCTGAAGGACGGGTTGAGGATATGACCACAGTCCAGTGTGTGATTGGCTAGAGCTCCAGTGACTGACACAAAACGTCCGCCTCCTGCCCGATACATGTCACCACTGTAGGGAACAAAGCGAATGGATGCAGAGAGGATAGAATGTAGAGAGTATAAATTAAAAAGGTTGAGAGAGATGGAAGGTTGGAAGAGAGAGGCAGAGAGAAAGAGAAAGAATAAAGAAAAGATGCATTGAATGTAAGCTCTAAAAGGGGCAATGCTGCAGAGAGATATGACAGAGAAAGAGGGATGATAGGCTAAAGAAAAAAGAGACAGGGAAAAAAAGAAGGAGAATGGAGGAGTGAGCAAAAGAAACCAGGAATGCAACAGTTGGTCGATGTAGTTGATTTGCCGTCCGATGTTGATTATAGAAAAAGTCAAAATAATTTACCTACAACAAAAAAACAGCAGCACTCAGTAATGTTTTGTAATGTTCCTATGATATACGTGTGGTCATTGTGAATGATTGCAGTATACTCAGGGGTGGAAATGGATCGAACCACGTTCTGGGAGTAAAAGTCGAGACAAAACTGTGTTTGGCTCAGATCTTGAAACCTGGGTAACTATTTTAATAGGGAAACTACGCACAGAGTTATTTTACCCTATTTTAAAGTGTGTGCATGAAGTGAAGTGTCTGTTGAACGCAACTCAAGTTCAGCCTTAATTTAGGTTTGATGAGGAGATTAATCAAGTAATAGTGAATAGATTCTAGAAATAATCGTTAGGTAAAAAGCACAAAGAGAAAGGATGGGTGGGGGGAATGATGATAGAGGAGAGGAATGAGGGAGCGGGGCACTCATCCATTCACTGGGACATGCTGAACACAGGCTGCCCTTGCTACCCATAACACACTGCAACAGCTGCTGAGAGAACATGGTCACATCTGCGCTCTCTCTCACGCTCTCTCTCTCTCTCTCTCTCCCTCTCTCTTTCTCCCTTAGCATTGTTGAGCAGCTCTGACTGATATAGAGTGAGTAGATCAGGTGGGCTACACCAGTTAAGTGGGCGGGTGAATAATTAGAGCCTAGCTGTACTTTATTGCATCAGTGATTACCTGATGACTGCCTCTCTTCTCTTTTTATGCTGCATTCCTCCATCTCTCCACCGGCACCTCCGCTGCAGTGGTGGAGGAAAGACAGCTGTAGCCTTTCAGCCTTTTCTTGCTACGCTGATTGATCTATCCATGCTCTGCCCACAAATGCATTGTTTCATTTTGCGAGGTTGCGAGGTTGGACAAGCTTTACAGAATGCTAGCCAAAAACACATTCAGCCTTAAGGCCCAGTCACACTTGCATTTGCCAGCGAATTTTTACAAGCACATTCACGTCAATAGAATTTGCTACAATGAGCGATTTTGAGTCATACACTTCCAGGGTGAACAGTGTTTCGTACTGAGTTCCACTCTGGTTAACGTTGACACTGCTTTAGCCGTGTTGACCTCTGACGGGGTGGCCCTCCCTGCTGAAAAAAGATACTTAGAACCATTAGGATCAAAACCTAACCATTTTTTGCTTTCCAATGGCAATTGTTCTAATGGTTACCTTTAGATACCACTAGTTTCCTGTATAACACCTTTAGGTCCCATTAGGAAACCATGAAATGCATCTGGAATCAGGGTCAGGTCACCTGGTAAACCATTAGAATCCTTTAGACTGTGATATCGACCCATCAAGACATGCCACAACACGTTACAAAACCACCAGGAACAAACAGAAACATTTAATGGTTTCTGTGCTTTTTTCCCGCAGGGCTTTATAGCACTGAACCACTAAAATAGAGGAATTGTTTATTTAACCACAAATGCCATTTATTTCACACTGGCTATAAATAATCATCAAAGAGAGACTGCATGATACACGGTTAGTCAGGAGACTCTATTATTATTTTTACTTTTGTGGTTTTTGTGGTTAGCAAGGTAGCTAGCTTGCTAACTGCACTAGCATTTTTCCATCACCAATGTTCCAGACGAGTATCGGTTACACTCACATTTGCAAACTGCACATGTCTAGCGCGACTGGTGGCTTAATGAGAAACAATTCATACAGAATTTTAGAGTAGGTTATTCACTTCAAGTGATATTTATTTTGCATGCCTGTTAAAGGTCACACTGTGAGTATAGATTGAGTGTAGTTTTATGTTGTGTAAACGAGTTAATGTTTGAATGCTACCAAATTATGTTATTGTTTACTACCTACCTGTTTTGATGAGCTACAACAACATTGTCCAGTTTGGTAGCATAGCATTTTGAACTGGAATGAGGGGAGTCTAAACACCAACCTGTGTTCATTATGTTAAATGGGATTTTTGCCAACATTCAGTAAAGCTTTCCCATCAGTTGTTTCTAAAGAATACATTTGCAGGCAGAGCATGGCCGGGTCAATGTTGTTAGAACAAAAAAATGCAATTACTGTAATTTAACAGTTATGTGCCTATAGTACACACGCATACATGAAACATTACTGGTGCGAGCTAGCATATGGTATTAGTCAAGGTGCTTAAAGGTTCATTTAAGGTTGCAGTGCGGGATGTGAGAATGTGTGTGCGTGTATCTCCACATTTCACATGGAGCGGCAAGCTGCTCATGCTAATTTACTCATTAACTCATTAACTGGTGCATTCTGGGAAAGCAGCCTGTTCTCACTCTGGTCCCATAAGCTTAAGGGAAAGGCTCCTTCCCCCTATACACTGTGGTACATTTATAGTCACGGATAAAGCAGTTCCGCTCGGCTGAACAGACACAAAGACATCCACCTCCATTATGAGAGCTAATTTGCCCCGCAGATGCTTTCGCTTTAGAACGAATGAGCAAAAACAAACATGTTTATATCCAATCTATCCAGAGCTCAGTGTGGAGGCTCCATCACACAGCAGCAATGCATCAGACTGCATTTAGCATGTCTGCCTTAACCACAGCCTTGCAGCACTGTCTGTCAAACTTTTACATTCTTAATCAGCCGGTCAGACGCTCCACACACTGGCCACTTTTGATTGGGAGCCAGTCAGGCGAGTTAGCTAGCTGTGCTGGAATGGGATGAAGTGATATAGGATCGCCAGGGGGTGTTTTGAAGCCATGTGTGTGCACATATGTGTGGTGTGGCATTCTGAGTAATCTGCAGTATTCCAGCTCGCAGACATCCGTCCACTTTAGGAAGAGACAAAAATGAGATGAAGGGAAAAAAAGCTTTGCCTTTAAGAGGAGATATAAGTGTCAGATTTGATCACATTTGCTTTCCTTACAATGATTTGCCCACCAGTCATACCCGCTACCCCTGTTAAACATTCACTACACCCCTCTGGCTCTCAGTTAAAAGCTTAATGAGCATTTTCATTAATTGGCTTGATGGTAGCTGAGCTTCTACATGGCTTACTGGCTGCAGTGGTGGGACAGGGCCGAGAATCAAAGGTCACAAGTAGTTTTTGAATATTGTGGTTAATTAATTTATCAATTTTTTAGCAACTTTTTGTTCAGCCCTAGTCCCAAGGACACGTTATGTCTGCTGCTGCTGGCCTATTGCTGTTTTTCTTTGATAATTAGGGCACATTTTTATATGTTGTCACTATATTCCTTGATAGATAAAATCTATTGTACTACAGTGTGGCTATTCAAAGAAAACCTTTTATCTAAAAAATGGTAACTTTTTTAAGAAGATAATAACATTCTTAAAGAGCCCACATCTCTGATGTTCACTTATAACATGTTTCTTTTTTTTTCATTATTTGTACCAAAAACAATCGTGATCCGTTTTTATACAACCATTTTCCAAACTCGCTTTATCCCACAGAAATAGAATCAAATAGAACTGTTGCTGTTTTTGTTACCGCCCCCTTAAGACTAATGTATGTAAATTACCTCTGTTCTGATTTGCTGCCCTGTGTGCCTCATTCAAAACACTCAAAACACAGATGTGGGGGCTAAACCGCTGTAGGCTTTTTGAACATTTGACAGTGTTTACATAGTGTAACTCATATAATACAAAAGACTAACAAAAATTGCTTTTCCATGATATCGGAACTTTAAGTTTTAATGTTACAGGATATTATAACCTTGGACCATTTCTATTGACACATTCATTATAAAATTGTGTGTTAAAATGATTATGTTTTTAAAAAGTGTAGTTATGAGGTTTTTATAGCAACCATATTTTTCAGTACATTACTATTTGAGGTCTGCTCGAATATAAAATTGAAGTCCAAACCTGACTCCACAACCTTGAGACTTAATCCTGACCAGGACCATCTAGTACTGCTAAATTTTAAGCCCAAACCTGCTCGCACTGCAAGGTCAATGTGTCGCTGAAGAGGTAACTTGCCACTGCTTTCATAGCTCAAAATACTATAGCAGGCTCTACACCGTACGTGACCAGTGTGCTTTTTATCTTATGTAATGGCCAGGTCATAATGTTTCCACAGTGAAGATGTCCCTGACTAATTTGGAATTGTAATTTCCCTTTAGCAAGCTTTCTTTCTGTTTTGGCGATGAGCTCATTTAGATCATTTGTCATACAGACTATACTAGAAAGAGAGAGACAGAGACAGAGAGAGAGAGAGAATTTACATGAGCATATTAATTCAAATAAGAACAGATCTACCTAATTAAACAAATCACTCATCAGAAAACAAACCCAAGCCCAATACTGTTCGTGAAATATTGTCTCAAACTCCAATCCTAATATTTTGCCAGGCACCATCATGTGCAAGTAGCAGATCTCTAATGGTGAGCTTTCCAGTCCAGTGATAAACGACACACAGCCAGCGTTATTTTGTTGGATTCCTAAAGTTCCTGAGCCAGGTAAACAAGGCAACATCCCAGAAAGATTTCCACATTTCCTCTCCTTGTCTACTATCATACTCCATTCATCATCTAGTTTAAAGTCCATGAAGCAGAAAAAATGAAGAGGTACATCAGTGCACCCCTCAGTACAGCGACACCCTTATCACTTTGGTTCTAAATTGAACTTGTCTACTGAGCTAACCCAGCTCATACCATGTGGCACTTTTTCATAAACTACATTTGTATCTTTTCATGGTCAGTTGAGATACAGGGGTCTGTAGACAAAGAACTTAACTGCCACTTTATATATTTGACACTATTGTTAGTCCATCAGATCTGTTTATGATCTGACTAGTTATATTCTCAGCATAATTCTCGTATTTCTCATCTGTCGGTTGGTTGTACTTCTGACCGATGTTAACCAGAGGTGGATAGGTTTTGAGTCATGGCTCCTCTGAGTGGTTTTTCCTCATGCTTTCAGGCAGTCGTTTCCACCTGAGGCCTGGTTCTCTCAGTGTTTCGTCCTCATGCTCCTGGCAAGTTTTTCAGTTTGACTCCTGGTTATCTCAGGGGTTCTTCTTGTGTCCTTAGGGAGTTTTTCCTTTTGAGTCTTCATTCCCCCCAGTGTTTCTTCTTTATGCTGTTCATGCTATTTTCTGTCTTGGTTCCTCTTAGGGAGTTCTTAGAGAGTTTTTCCCGTCGCTGCCACCCTGAATTGAATTGAAAGTGAGGGTCACATTCCTTATATGAACAGCAGGATGCTGTCGTGTGCGTGGGTGTCACCCACAGGTGTAATTCTCTTCTGCAGTGGATATGCTTTGACATGCCCCTGCTTAGGGGACATCTGAAGGAAATTCTCCACTCATCTCCTTTGGTACTTGGATTGTACTTGACATGGCAAATTTTGGAAATGTTTCTGGGTCGAGAGGGGACACCAAGAGGAGCTTTCAAGTGGAGGAAACAAAATTGGACTTTTGGAATGGGCACTGGCTGAGAGTGCCTGAACTGGAAACTCCTAAATTGAAGTTAGAGACTGAGCAGGTAGAGATGATCCTGGATCAGCTTCAGAGTTCCCAGCCGGACATCCCACAGCCAATAGCTGGGCGGCCAGCGTTCCTGCTAAATTTATCAAAGCTCATTTGCACTCTGATATCTTTAAATGAAGAAAGGTAATCGCCATAGTACTGTCACTAGTTTGTTGTATGAGTCATATATTGTGGCTGTCATATGAGAACCTTCTAACTCTACAGCTGCCCTTCACATTGTGTGACTATTTCATGGTGAAAGGACCAATGGAAAAATATTATTATTTGGAAAAAAAATATATTTTTTAATATATTAATGTGCAAAAGTCACAGACCACCGTTCTTGTATGTAAATTTACAGTTAAAACAGTTGCTAACAGTCACAAGTTCATCATTAAGTACAAGTTATTCATTTTTCAGAATCAGAAAAAAACAGAAAACATTAAAAAAAATACACAGAAGCTTCAACTTTTAAATATGATAACTAAACCTGTCAATAACTAAATATAATCTTGGTTGTATTTAGTTCAGATTTTTTTAGGTATTTACTGTCCATTCCTTGTCTTTCTTCCAGCTTCCTTTCTTTTTGAGAGTCTTGCTTTCAGTTTTTTAAAGAAATTTGCAGGGAAATTTGAAATACTTCCAAAGTTCAGTCTTAGAAGTTGGTTGCATTTTCTGCTTCCCAAGTCATCCCAGTTACAAATTCAGACTCAGCAGTTCATAAAACCTTACTGCACATCTACTGTACTGCACATTAAGAAAAGTTTTCTTTCATTTGTAAAGTTACCGTTTCTGAGACTGGAGGGTTCCTTTATGACAGTGGCAGTACCCTCGTGCTTGTGTGTTTGTGAGTGTGTCAGAGCACATCGTCTGCATCACAGAATGTTCACGAACCCAATTAAAAGGCTCTTGCAGGCGGACAGGTTGTTTCAGAATGCTGGCTGTTTTCATTGCTTCTCTTTCACTGGAAGTTTGACATCTGCTTTTGTTTAATTATCTTCTGTTGCAATTAAAAATACTTAACTTGGCTAAGACTTGAACAAAAAAATTGAATCAAATAGCAGAAATGTGAATAACAGGAAACTTTTTGCAAGTAATTGATTTATTCTATTGTGACGTCAGCATAGAAGAAGATGTGAAAAACAGCACATACAGGTGAATGCTCTTTTGTTTTGAATAGGCACTTCAACAGGCAACATTAAGGTGACCACACTTCTAAAATGAAAACTGGGGACATTTCCAGTTTGGCAGTCATTAAAATATCCGATGTTTTTATCTACAAAATAAAAAATCAGCCTACCAAGTAGTACAGTTCAGTCCTGTAACCCCACGCGTGCTTTTACTCCCTGGGTTGCTTCGTGTCTTGAAAAGACATTTGTGGTGATGTTGTGGACTCGTTTGACACTTGCTAGCTTCTGGTCGAGTTTTACACAGCAGCATTTCTAAAACTAGATGAGCAAGTGGTAGAATAAAGCAATAAGCTTATTGCTTTTATAAAATGATGGCCATCATCAAATATGATAAAATACAATTTTCAGAAAATAAGTTATTAATAATATTAATGGACATAAACAAGTATTGTGCCTAGAAGTGTAGTTCCTTTAGAGTATGGTATTGTTGCCAAGCAACCACTGACTGTTGAATGAGAAGGACGTTTGGTCACCCATCACTGTATATTGTGGTCATTTCATGAACTTTTTACCTTTTTGCCGTATAATAATTAACAAATCATAACACGGCACTGTTTAATGAAAAAATCATGTTTTTATAAGAATGTTTTGGTCACCAAATTACCCCAGAGAGTCTTATATAGCACCAACCCAATGGTGCCTGTCATCCCACGCTGGGACTAAATCTCAAATGGCTCCCTGCTCCTTACATAGTGCGCTATGTAGGAATTGAAATACTAGCTCCTGCATCCCAACAGTGCAAAATATAGCTAAAAAATAGTCATTTGCAGTTCACCTACATCCATAGTTGACAAATTGTGCACTATTTGGCTGTAGAAGCTATAATTTCAAAACTTCCCTAGCACACTATTAAGGGAGTATGAAGATTTTTTAGATGTTCGATGCTTTTTCTGACTGAAACTTGGACATTTGAAGCCTTTTAAGTGACATTCTTTAGTCTTTTATATTACCATTTTACAGTGAACCGTATCATAGGTACTTTAATTCGTCTTTGATTTCAATGATGATGTTGTTTAGCTGTCTTTCCGCCTGTTAGCTAACTAACCAGCCTAGCTGTACTTAAGAAAATAAGCTGTCAGCTCCTCAGTTTAAACAAAATGGGTTCTTACTTCATCAGTACAGTCGGTGGTCCATGCGAGCAGCATTAGAGTCAAAGATTATTCCAATAACAGCACAAGGATTTTTTGTGCTGTGGCGCAGTAATACAGAATTCAGTAGTTGTGATGCAGTCATATGCATGCATATATCGTGTATATACAATGACTTGGAACACGGCTAAGCCAATCAGATTTTAGGACCAGAACTATCCATGTTCTAAGTGGTTAGTAGCCAGCAGCAGCCAGCTCCCTCTGTTGGCCAGAACAAGCACAACATGAAATGTCTGTCTGTCTGCTCTGCTGCCAGGTCTTTCTTAGGACTTTCAGGGGTGTTTTTAATTCACAGTTAAAAATGGGGACATTTACGGGGACAGCTCCGGCTGGGAACAGGTCACCAAAATGGGGACTGTCCCAGGAAAACGAGTATGTCTGGTCACCTTAGGCAGAAATGTTCAGCCCAGCGCTAACACAACACAAAACATAGGAGAGGTAATGCTGGAGAACAAGTCATCTGTGGAGGGTGGACACTTCAACACACTGTAAAACAATCCTCCTCAGTCACAATTACTCCAAACAGCACAACCACACTAATAAAATCAACAACAACAACGTCAGCAGCAGAACCTGTTTAACCCAGAACCAAAGCGCCTCCTGAAAGCAACTTTGCATGGTACCCCCCAAAGCCCCTCACAGCTGCGTGGAGCCTGTGGTGGATGTCACAGGATGTGCATTGCAGTGTTACATATTTCATCAGAGTAATATAAGTAGTCTAGATATTTGAGATGCAGAGGTTTTTTATACCTCCATTTACTGTCTCTTACTAGTTCTTTACTTCACTGCTGAATGTCTTTACCCACCCTTAGTGTGGTTTCTCACTCTTATCCCCTCAGCATTGGCTCAGTACATTTTGCCTCTGCACACTGCGCTTCTAACGTCTTTCAATAATGTATAGCTTTGTATGATCTATAATTCAGCACAGGGCTTATAGTTGGTACTCCCTGTTTCACTGTACAGCTGACATTCTTCATATGTAGAACACTGCTCTGTCAGTGTGTGTCTGTGTGAATGACAGGGAGCGAAATCTCACTTTATACTAATATTGTCATTTTACTGCATTAATTTGCAGTGGACCCAAAGTGGTTATGCTGGCAGTCACAATGTTTGGAATGAACAGTTTGTCTCAGTGTTTTTGTGTGTGGATTATTTATAGCTGTACACAAAGACGTTTGAGCAATTGATTCAGTCACACATCCTTCATCATACAATGACACTTGTGCTGATTTTAATACGGCAGTGTATGTATCATGACAGCTCTCATCAGAACAAACGATAAGTATAACGAATACAAATGCTGAAATGTAGAATGCAATGTTAATCACATGAGTCAGTTTATAGAGGATGAGAAGTGCATGACTGCACTGACTACATTTCTGTATGTATGTATAGTCACTATGTGTCTATACACTGACATCTGTTAGTGATGTAAAATGCATTGATGGATCATTGTTCTTAAACTGCCCAAATGTTTTTACTGATTATAATCTATTATAGTTGTGTGTGATTTATAAATCCACTTTGACCTGTATTTAATTAAAACAGCACAAAGAGGAGGCATTCAATGTTTTGCCTTATTAATGTTTTTAATATAAGTTTTAAGAATTTAATTTGAGGGCAATTTAAGACTATTAATGTGAAATGGTCAGAAAACATCTTAAATAGGTGATGCAGTCATGTTTGGGTATAAAAGGAGCATCCTAGTCCTTCATGAGCAAGGATGGACTCACCACTATGCCAAAAATGCATCAACAAATGAGCCAACAGTTTTTAGAGCAACATTCCTTAATGAGTGATTGCAGTACTTTTAGGTATTTCACCCTCTGTGGTGAATAATAGTAAAGGGAATCTGGAGAAATAAAGAGAAATAAAATCTGGAGAAAGGGCAAGGCCGAATACTACAACTGAATATCCATGGCCTTTGATCCCTCAGACAGTTCTGCATTAAAAGCCAGGATGCTTCTGCGATGGATATCACCACATTGGATTGGGAATACTTTGATAGACTCTCAATAAATACTGTTTGTCACTGCTTTCACAAATGCAAGTTAAGACTGTACAATGCACAGTGGAAGCGTTATGTCAATCATGCCCAGAAACATGGCTGACTTCTCTGGGCTCGAGGTTATTTGAAATGCACTGATGCATGGTGGGAATGTGAAATAATGGACATTGTGTTCTCTGGGCCGAAAAAGAACAGGATCATCCAGATTGTTATCAGTGTATAGTTCAGAAGCCAGGGTCGGTCATGGTATGGGGGAAGTTATGGGGGTAACTTCCACATCTGTGACCCTGTGACTTCTGTTGACCCTAAAAGATATATAAACATTTTGGAGCAACAATTGCTGCCTTCTAGATGACGTCTTTTTCAGGGCATGACATCATAACGGCAAGCCACATTCTGCACGTGTTATAACAAGATGGCTATGTAATCAGAGAGCACGAGTGCTAGACTGGCCTGCTAGACTGGCTCTCTAAGTACTCTCTATGTAGCCTCTCTCTCTCTCTCTCCATCCCTTCTTCCTTTTCCTTGCACTTTGCCCTGGCTGATGGGTGCTGGATTCTAGCTGTTATGACAGTCTGTCAGTGTGCATTCACCACACAGTCTCTCTTTCTCTCTCTTCTTCTTTTTTCTCTTATTTTCTTTCTCTCACTCTCACTAGCCCTCCTTCTGACCTGTCCCTTTCTTTCTTTCTTTCTTTAGTCAGGGCTTGTCTTTCTTTCTGTCTCTTTTCTTTTTCCTCATTAATTTCTCTCTCTCTCTCTCTCTCTCTCTCTCTCTGGAACTAATTTCACTCCTTTCTCATCCTCCCTCCCTTCCACCACTCACGCTTGTTCGGCCTGCATGCTCTTTTTCTCCACCTCTCTTTCTGCTCCTCATCCATCATTCTCTCATTGTCTCTTCCACTTCCGCTCCCTTCATCTCAGGCATTAATAGCCACCGCATCTGTCTCACCCCACTCCTACTCTCTCACCTGCCTGTCCTTTTTCTTTGCCATTTATTCCTTCTCTATCTCTCTCTATCCCTCCTTTTCTGTCCTGTGTTTTCTGAGGCCCATGGCCCATGTCCCCAGACCCCAGCCTCATCCGTCTCTGTCTGCTTCTCTCTTCTTCGTTTTTGCTCATTCCTGCATTCCACTATTGTTTTACGGCTGCTGTAGTTATGGGTATAAGAGCAGAACAAGTGAAGACTTGTTGCAAATTTCGAGCTGCAGACTGTGTTGCTGTGGCAGAAAGGCTATGTGCAAAGACTGACAAGAAGTTAAAGGGTGTGTGTGTGTGTGTTTGTGTGTGTGTGTGTGTGTGTGTGTGTGTGTGTGTGCATGTGTGTGTGTGTGTGTGTGTGTTTAACTGGCTGATCGGGACAGCAGTAAGCTTTTGCTCGTCAGCTCCCATTAGCTGCTCTTTAGCTCCGGCCTTCATGTTTACTCAGAATGAGTGACAGCAGGAAAGATTCACTCACAAACAAAACGTTTGGTCCACTATTTTGAGTCCAACTCTAATAATACAACCACACACACACACACACACACTCATTCACACAGGATAATTAAGCTCCCACACAAGTAAACAAAATGAAACAAAAGTAATCATGATCAGTCCCCTCCGTTAACTTGCTGAGTGTATACCTCCGTTGGGTGGGAGGTTGTACTTTGTGTTGTATGTATGAGCACTCTATTTAGTCTCCAGTGAGAGGAAAGCATGAAAATTGTGACATTTTGGGGACATGTTGATGATCCCCATAAGGAAAAAGCTTGCTTCACACTAAAAGTGCCTGTTTGCTTCGTAGGCTTAAGGTAGACTTAAGAGACTTAAGCAGCAGACAGTAATCACTGATATGCAGAATTAACTTGTTTTAAATGTAATTTCCACTTGAATAAAATATATCAACACAGCAACAGTTATTGTCAAAAGCAAACTGGAAGACATTGCTGTGTTGATGTAGTATGTTTCATTCATGTGGAAATGGTGTACATATGTTCGGAGCCTATGGTGGACACCACAGTATGTATATTGCAGTCTTACGTCTTTCATCAAGGTAATAAAAGTAGTGTAGATATTTGAAATGCAGAGATTCTTACACATCTTTCTTCCATGTAAACTGAAAGACAGTACTGTGTTAATGTATGTTTCATTCATGTGGAAAGGAGGTACACATTTGTTGCGCATACATTACAAATTCAGAAAAAAGGCACTGTACAGGTGCATTTTTGTTCACCAAGGTATAAACAATGTAAATGTTCCCTCAAAGGTACATAACTTAGCATTTTAAAATAGAAAAATAAAATAGAAGTTAAGGCAAGTTAAGACATGGTGTATGGAATCAGTGCAATGTAAAAAAAAAAAACACCCTTCTTACGTTTTAGTCAGAGGTTCAAATCTGGTTCATCCAAATGAAGGAAACACAGCATTACTGCAGCCATACAAAGGCTACCATGATGAGAAGCGCCGTGCAGCAGACAGTGCAGAGCACAGCTATAGCAGAATTTACACTTGAGCATTTAACTCAAGTTCATTTTACAGTCTACTTGTGTAATTTAAAGGAATAAAACTTGTACCATCATTTAGTGAATTTATCATGTTTGATATCAGCTAACTCTTCACAGCTGTTTTCCATCTTAAAGCTACATGAAGAAGTAAGTTACAGTGTGACTAGGCCAGTGATGTTAGCTGAGGTATCAGATGATTAGCAGTTGTTTATTTATCTTGTGTCAAAGACTTGCCTGTGACTGCCTTTCTCTCTGTAAATTCCAAGCTACATGTCACTTACTATGGCCTTTTGTGGTCTGGTTCTGGATTTCTTTTAATGCAGTCATAGAGAAATGAGGAGTGGTGCTCAGAAACAGTGAGCACACTTATAAATTAATACACCCAGTCACTTTGTCCTCAAACACTGTTCCACACCTTTCATGGCAACAGCTCTTATATTATTTGTACAACAGTCCCTGCACAAAATGCAGTTATTGACTGATAATGAATCTAAATGACAGTGATTTTAAAATAACCAACATTAAACATCTGACTTGGTTTCAAAATCAAAATTCAATTTACCCACTTATAACACACCTGAGCTAAACATCAGAGCCTTTATGACTTAGACGAGTTATGTGAAAGAGCCTGAACTGCAGCGCTGTAGACCTGAAGGAGTTTAGTAGTGTTAACAGCTCAATTCTTGGCTGGAGCAAAGCGATTCTCTAAATGAAAGCAGTCAGAGAGTGTGTCAAATGCTCTTAAAGTGGAGTGAAGGCTGAACGATTAATTGGTGTGAATTGGAGCTGTTAACAGTCTGCTTAATATTACGTGAGAAATTCCTTCTCTCAACTTTTCCCATTTTAGTTATTGAAGTGTTAGGGCAAAGTCCACAGGGCATTTTGCTAAAATGAGGCTATAAGTGTTTTCTGATTTGAATATGAGATTTTTGAAAAATGAATGCATATTACACACTGGCTTGGCTGTAGTAGAGTTTTTGTGAAAGGACATTTTTGGTAATGAAATTTTAAAATGCAGCACCAAGTCATTTCAAGCCTTATGAACATTGACTCCTCTCTGTAGTAATCCACCAAGCCTGAACTGGTCAACAAGGACTCTCTCTGTAATGCAGACCAAGTCCTGTGATGCAAGATCTAAGAGTACCATCACAGCAGCTGCTACTTCTTTTAAAATTATTGTTCTCATTTTCTCATATTATGTAAACACAAAACATGGCAGAGATGTAAAGGATAGATTTTCTTTCTGCAAAATAACACTGTACACAAGAATAACCTTTCAGCAAAGGTAATAACTGAATATATCATCTTCTACATACAGCATAGATGTGGTATTCATTGAAAGTTTCTATTCTGCAGAATTTCTTTTGCTTGTTTCAATGAGCTATGAGTGAGATACAGTTAGAGATGAACTACAGTGTCAAATTAGATCTATCAGGCGTAAAGGCATGCTATTAACATTAGTTGGCTAATTACATTTGTAGGATTATATCTGATGTATCTCATTACGGCATATGTTGGCCTCGGGGTCAGGCATATTACAACAGAGTAAATCACATGAGGACCTGTGAAAACAATATGCCTGCTTGTGTTTCTTGGGAATTATATAAATAATTTAGAAAAGAGCTTATATAGTTGGCTTAAGTTATTTCATGCATGACATGGGTGCAGTCCAACCAGGTCCGTATACCCTACCAATAAAATTAATTAATTAATTAAGTGTCTGCTTCCAGGCTAACATGAAAAGTTCACATTAGCACCTATTAGCTAGCTAGCATGTGCCATTCTGTTACATCCATGCTAGCGCAAGGGTTAAAGGGTGGCCCCATCTCCACGCTCTTGCCATAGGCTCAAACATGTACGCATTAGTGTCAGTACCAGACAGCTTGAGTTCCACAAGGATGTCTGGTGACAGGAAATGTTAACTTTGGATTTGAATGAACTGAATCCGATTTAGTGTGCTTCTGTCGCTTACAGACAGATACCACTCTGAAGATTGTCCCGCCAGTACGACTGTCACAACAAGTCTGACCCTTAAACAGGCTCCCCTAGGTATTAGCCATAGCTAAGATGTATACTTTGCTTGATTTAAGTTATCTTTTCGGAGACATGCTGGATTCATTCGAATGGCTCAGTGAAGGAGATCCAACAGCAGCTTACAGGTACTGCTTTCTAAACAGGGGCATACCTGCATGTTTACAGCTGAATTCCAACCTTTTTTAACAAACCCCTGCTCTCTGTGATTTGTTAGGAAAAATTACAGACATCTGATAGACGTCCCTTAAGAAGGATGGTTGATTACACAGCAATTGCTTTATTTATCTAAGCTATATTACCTGGAATTTGAGGCTAGTATGGCTTAGGTTTATGTGTGCCGAAATGAGCTCTCTCCTGCTGTTCCAGCTGTGTGAAACAGGTGGGGAAAATTTTTCATAGCAGTGGTGAGAGGAACCAGACGGCCGAAGTGTTTAATGTTTAAAGATACTTCGTGTAGTGAAGTAGTTGTTGCCTGAAGCCTGAGACATGCAGGGTGTTGAAAGGGAAAATGTCATAAAAAAAATAATATGTATATATATATATATATATATATATTGTAAGCACTGTGACCCCTGGTTCCTGTCAACACCAGTGTAAAGAAATCAGTAAGTTTCTCTACAGTGCACTAATTTCACATCAAACCACTGAATAACTTTATTTATATGTTATGACTTACGCAGAAATGTTGGTGGAAATCCCCTGTTAAGACTTATGAATGTTAAAATATTACTTACACACTGTACATACGTCGCATCCTCACATCTATTAAAATTTGAACGATAACATACGTTCATCAAAGCAGAAAATAGGGGGTCCTTACTGACCAGAGGTGACACATTCTAAACAATATGCTGTATCATTGACAAACCAGAGACCAAATAATGGATAAACATCTAAAAGGGAGGAGAAGACAGATAGAGAGTGATGAAAGTGAATCAGATGGATTTGGGCAGCATAACACTTGCCAAACACCACCTCCTGATTGCCTCAGGAGTCTAAGAGAAACCGATTGACTTGGAACATGCACTAGTGTGTCTTCGTGTGTGTTTGTGTGGAAAGATGCCCCCCTCTCTCTGGAGGATGAGCAGCTTCTATTGTGCAGTTCTAATGATAAGGAATATATTTGGTGGTGTGTTCCCAAAGGCCGTTCATTTCAGTCCAGCTTGAGCATTCAGTGAGGTGCGCTGGACAGTAGGTTTTAAATAATGTGAGCTTTGAAGGTATTGGCTTTGTTCTCTTTACCGAATGTCAACTCCTATATACACGGACCTGAAAATTACAGTAGCTGCAGCGTTAGTTTCTAAATTATTCTCTTTAAGAAACCCACACACACGTTCTTACACACATTACTCGCTCTTCATCAAACTGTAATTGACACTCATTCAAACCCATGCTCCTAAATGAGGTGGAAGCTATTCTGAGGCTGAGGATGGGTCATGTGGTGATGGCTACGAGAACGAGAGTGAATTCCCTTATTTTCTCCATGCACTCTTCCATGGTGGAGCGTGGGTCTTCAAGGTTAGCCCTACATTATTAATCACGCATTCAATATTACAATCTTCTTCTGTCCTTTCAAGATCCACCCCATTAGCAGGAGGAACCTTTGGGAGTTGTTCACTGAAGCACATTTGCATCTTTTCTTCAGCTGTAAAATTTCTGGTTTGCATGCGAGTTACTCTTAATGCATTTTTCAACCTAATCTCTATCTGCCACATCTATATCGTACTGTTGGTTACTATGGACAGTAATTTCTAGGGATGCACAATGGTATCAGAATCGTATTAGTGTCTGCAGGTATTTGCATAAAAACAAAAAATATCGGCACTGGACAGATGTTTATATTTGACCAATATTTCAAGCAGATATTTGATGACGTATTTATTTTAATTCTGAATTTGTGACCCTAAAAATCAGTGCTGTATTTCTCCACAGTGTTAATGCAGGTGTTATGCCTCCCTCCAGTCCTGCTGTTACTACTTTCCAGCCTCTGGACTCCATTTCCCAGAACACCCCACTTGATCACATGACCCCAGATCTGCCTCACGTGACTCTCCAACGCTCTGCTTCACCCGATTACTGATTCAGCTCACCTGTTAAGCCCACTACATAACCCCCCCTTAGTTTGGTTGCACGTTGTTAAGTATGTTGTTACACAGAGCCTTACTGGGCCTTTCAGTCTGTCAGTTTAATTTTTCTGTGTATGACCATTGCTTTGTTTGTTTTTCGACCTCACCTTTAGCCTTGCCCTTGTTGTATTGTTGGTATTTCTGGTTTTCTCAATTTTGCCTCTGACTTTGGACTGGTTGATCTCCTTTTGCTAATAAACCTATTTTACTTCATTTTCGTCTGCAAGCGTCTGAATTCTGTTCAAACCTGACAGCAGGTAGTTGTAGTCCCGCTTTCAACAATTTCTGAATGTTTATGTATTGGTACCTATAATGTCAAATATCAGCATCAGCCCAAAATTCCCATATTGGTGCTTTCCTAATAATATCAGCAGCTGACCCTTGACTTGTATTGTAAGTGTGCTTTGAGTCAGCAGGTTTTTTGTTCTTTAGTAAGTACAGGAAAGCAAGTCACTTTTTATGTCTGCGGTAATCAACTGTATGCTACAGATTTGACAGAGTATTATTAAAAATAATTGAGTATACATTTGAGGTTAATAGGTGCAATCAGTCATATGTCAGGACATCTTTTTACTTTTTTGTCCTTATAACATCATTCTTTGGTGCATGTCCTTTATATTATGTAATCATGCCTAATATAGAAATAGGCATTATTAGCTCAGATTTTAGGTTATTATCGTGTTCATATAAATTTGAATTTGAGGTCATTTGAGTGTTTTTTGTTCAGGAAAGAGAGAGAAGGGCGGCTTGACCTTGCGAGATTTGGCAGGTAGCTCCTGGAGCTGAATGCGAGGACTTCAACAGCTATTGAATGGGACTAGGGAGGTGTACCTGAATGCAAATTTGATGGAGGGATGCTTTGAGGGAGTGCAGGAGGAGAGATGTGTGTGTGTGTGTGTGTATGTGTGCCTGTTCTGTAAGATGGAACATTTAACGCTGACTTATAGACTGACAAGGCAGGACTGTGTATAATGGCGATGATATTGTGCACTTTAATTCCCATTATTTCCGTGACCTTGGTGTGTGCGCCTTTGTGTTGAAACGAGTGTATGTGTGTTATACGTGCGTGTGCAGTTTGCGCATTCATGTCAGCGTCAATGTGTGCGTTAAGGGGAAATGAATGGCAAGCCTGCTCTCGCCTTCTCTCTTGCTCTCTTTCTCTCCCTCCCTCATTACTGCACTCTTCTCTCCCCGCTCATGCTCTCCTTCCACAATTATAACAGCCATTAATTATGAATCCTTCCCCGGATGAGCGGAGCAGAGGAGACAGACGAAAGAGAGGGAGAGAGAAGAGAGGGAGAGATTTGGAGACAGCAGAGAGAGAGAGAGAGAGAGAGAGAGGCAGAGAGACAGTGTCAGAGTACAGAACCAGAGAGACAGAGAGAGTACAGTTCGAAGTGGTTGCCATGGCAAAGGGCCATTTGGGTTGTTGATGCTGTCTGTTTGCCTACGGAAGCGCAGGATTTAATTTTCCCTTTATTAATGCAGGTTGTTACCCAGCGGAGCGGCAGGGGGTTGGGGGCACAGCTTCTATAATTATTTTCCCATTATTAGTCCTAATAGTAATACTGCTGATAAGAGGGAATTTGTTTGGCCCTTCAACCCCAGCGCTGAGCTACAGTTTTTGAATATGGATTATATTGTATTTAGCAGGCGCTGGATGACACTTGGCAGGAAAGGCCTGTGCTGTTTGTAAAGGCTGGTGAATTCCCCAGGTGTCATTGTTATTCAGCGCCAGAACAGCATGAAAAGGAGGACGCACTGACACGCAGACGTGACGTGATGGAAAAATGGTATAGTCAGCAGAAATATTGTATTCAGGGTGGCTGATATGGGAGGTAGGCTGAGAGAAGCAAGCCAGTAAGCAGAAGGTTGCCGGTTTAACTCCCATAGACTGACTGGGTAATTCCTGTTTAGTGGCTGGACTGGGAAACAAACAGATGCCAGTCCTAGATGTATCTAGTCTGCCATTGCCTTTAGTGGTTAGAAACTGGACTGATAAGTGTAGTGAACATGAAATGGGGAGAGAACATTCTAAAACAGTATGAATGAAGCGTATCGGATCAAAATGTTCTCCCCACACTCTGTGCTAGAATATTCTTTTTTGTCTACCTTTTTCAGTCAGGTTCTTTTGCTTTATAGTTTTCTGAACAGTCTAAAACAACAGCTTGGTGTTTGTTGCAGAATGTTGATTCACTTTGCTTTGGCCTTAACCGCCACTGCACTGGACAGCGTTGCCCTGCTTGTGTGCACCATGCTGCCTTTAGTCTGGACATTGTTTGGCAGCAAAATGATGCATTTCGTTTGTAAGATGTAAGATAAGTTAAACTGCCCAGCTCACCACTTGTTACTAATCTCACATACAGGCAGTGACAATCAGAAAGAACGCAATCATATTTCTGTGCAAAAATGTGCTTTTATAGAAAACCTTTTATGTTCCATGACCTGTTACAGCACTCCTAGCTGTTTGGAGACTTTCTTTTTATTTGCTGAGCTTCTTCTGAGCTCTAACATCCTCCATTACAGCTGCAAAATTATGCCATTAAGTTGTGCTTTGTCATCAAATCTTGCCCCACTGACTCTCCTGAATGTTTGCCAGTGTCAAATGCGGATCATTCCAGCAGAAGAGGATTAGCTGAGTGGTCTTATGGTCTTATGTGCTTTATGTATTTGCAGTCTCCCATCCACTGTTAAGGTCTACTACAATGAAGTCTGCAATGAGCTGTGACTGTGGCCCATTTTGGGGCACTGTACTTCCAGCTTCATTTTTGGCTGTTCCCTTTCTCTGTAAGACTTGCCATCCTTCCAAGTTGCTACGTCCCAAATGACAGGCCATTCCCTATGGAAAGAGCTATTTTGGGTAGGATAAAGAGAATTCCTCTTTAGGGCTTTTTAGAGTGGTGGCATCTCAAATCTCAAAGGCCCGTCTCATTAGCCAAATGTCATCTATGTCCTTTTTTACTTTATAAAGCGAATCCCGCACTCGAGCACTGTCATTCGTTAACAACCATGGCCCCGCCTCTCTTGGCAACAGTTAGATTGTGATAGCTGAAGAGCACATACAAAACGGAGTTGAAGAAAAGGCTCAGCAAACACAATTAGTACATCTATTATTAACATTGCGCTTTCGGAGTTTGTCACTTTGAGTTTTCGCAAGTGGTCCCATGAGGTGGTGTTACCCGCATTGCATCTGACATGGAGAGGAGCCAGCTGATTCTCAGGAACAGCAGCAAGCAAAGTGCAGGGCTTTGTTCAAGGGCATGTCTGAGGTGGGGAGATTTTTTTTGTCTCTCTTTTTGTCTCTTTAATAACCTGTGATCCGTAAGCCAGGTCAGGGGCAAACATGCAAATTGAGGTGTCTAGGAATGCCCGTAGCTCATGCTGTAGAACTAAAAACCATGACCAGTTTTACTTTTGTTTTCCTCTACGTGCGAGGAAAAGAGAGGTGGTGTCAGGATTCTGGCATGGAATATAAACACTGATGCACATTAGAAAGTCTAATGCAGGGAATCGACAGTTGGGGAGTGACGAGAACGGGGTCAGTGCCCGCAGTGTGTTCACCGAGGCGTGCGGATTCACATCCTCTGAGGCAAAATGGGTCGATCAGCACCACAAGGAATGACCCATGTGAAGGTCACAACCCCCGTCAGGAAGTGGGTCTTCGTTGGGAGCGGACAGGGCTTAGCCACTCTTGTGTTGGTGGGATTCGTATGCAGGTTGGTTTACTAATACACACAGCAAGGATAAGGAGTGAGGATTAACCACCATCAGCACCTATTAGATTAAAGAGGATGCTTTTCAGTGTTTGATATCACAGAGTGCTTTGAAGGCAAGACATTATTCTGGCTGTGACAGCACAAGTGCAGCTCAGTATCAAAGCATATGCTTTACATTCCCATATATTTTACATCACACTACCAGCAGACCACTCTTTTGGAATCATATCTGCCAATGAGGACCTCTTCTACCATTTAAAGTACTTTTGCTCTGATAATGATATGAAAGAACAGTAACAGTGGGATGCGTTCAATACATGAGCATTGAATAACATGTTTGAAAATGTTTGAGTATTTATGAACAGTTTATGTCAGTATTCACAATATGACTTAAGATGTTTTGTGAAGGTTAATGCTGTTGTATTGACACAAAGGCCCTTATACTAAAGTGACGGACATTTGCTCTGTTTATGACACTGTTATGAATCGTCATTCCCCAAAAATGGGGCTTGTAAGGTATATATAGGTAACCCAAATACATCAATCCAAACAAATTCATGGTTTCTCCAGCAGAAACCAGTTCAGCAGATTAACTTTGGATGCACTTTATTAAAATGTACATGGTACGTGTGTGTGTGTGTGTGTAGGTTTGACATATGCCTCAAAATAAAAGCTATTTCAGAGAGAATTTAACAGATGACACATTACTGATCATTTGTGATATGTTGGATAGAAATGGGTCAGCCATAAATTCAGTTTCCATTTTTTTGTTGCCCCACCTGGGCAAATAACTAGGGTCCTGTCCCACACCTTTTGAGCCCCTCTAGGCAACAGTTGACATAACTGGATTCTTTTGTTAAAGATAGCTAGCTGGCTTTGGCTAATGACATTGCATTTAGATGATAACCTTTTATCATCAGCTGCTGTACAACTGCTGTTAGACAGCTTTGGCTGGCTTGGCTCACTGTCAGACAGAAGTATAGCTATATTTAGCTAGCTTTAAGCAGCAGTAATAAGTTTTGGCTTTGGGCTTATCAGGTATATACACAGACTCATTAGGCTTATTATTGCCATTTAGCTCTTGTTGCTTATAACCAAATGATGAGTGATGTCACTCAGTGTGTCCAAATTCATTCCTTGTTAAAACTATGCATCCGTGTACATCTGCACACCTCTAGTTCAAGCCTTCCTCAACATCACCTTCATGGACATCATAGCACATGGAAAGTGCTTGTTCCTTGCGAAAGTTATTGTGACATGACATAAGGGCTTTTATAGGCCATCTGCAAACTATCCTACCAGGCAAGTGGTGCAGACTATGGTAGTGGAAATTACCCAATAGTTCAAGGGTGCTAACACTTGCTCTAAGATCCACCACAATGATACTTTGTATCAGTCTGCATATTTGCAATGGAGGGCGTAAGTATTTTCAGATAGGAAAAAGACAAGGGAACACTTTTTTTGAAGACTTCCCATTTATAACACATGCACATGTTCTTAATTTATAAATATGTTATTCAGTTTAAGTAGCCTTCAAGTAATATTGTCCTAACAAAACCTTGTATCTCCAAAATGATAACTTTATATGAAAGGGTTTTTCGGTGTAATATAAGTTAATATTATTTGTTGGTCAGTTCATCATGAAATGTTCACACATTGTTAAAGCCAGTTGGTGTTTTCAAATGATGTAAAAACTAAAACAATTATATGATATGACAGTGACAATATGCATTTTTACCAAGACCATTGGTTATGCAATGCAAAGTCTTATTTAGTATTTCAGACACAAGTATCAGAAATACTGTCCTTCTTTGGTTATTCCAGCACAAATCATGTTTCTGCTAACACAAATGTGGAGTAGTCATCTTATAGGAGAAATGAGCTGCCTTGCACTATGAGGACTTTGTGAAAAAGTTAAAACACATGAAGAAGGGAATCAGGGTCAGCCTTGGGTCGGCCTGAATCTATGTAAGCCGCAGCACATTAGTAGGTTTCCCTGCTGTTTTCTCTGGGGAGTAACATTAGCTAATTCAACTTCAGCATTAACGTTCATCATTATAATCCTCTTTCTCTTATCATCGCCCCCATTACACACTGGAAGGACACGGGCCTTGTCAGTGCAGTGCAATTGTTGTGCTAAGAAATGCAGGCATAAAACACATTAAGTGGCACACACGCTGAGACAGAACAGCATTAGACCTTTTTTTCTTTTCTCCTCCTCCTCCTGCTGATATTGTGTTTGTAGAATACTATTTAATGGTGGGTGTTCTACTCTTATCAACACCCCACCCTCAAACACATACATACACACTTAAATACACCCATTATCATGCCTATATTCCTAGGAACGATGGCTTACTGAGTCTTTTGTTTGACCTGCGGTGATCCCCTCAGAATTTCACTGTGATGATGGCTTAATGTTGTGTAAGTACTGGAGAGATAGCCTCACTGCTCGAAGCCTCGCCTGCTGCCAGCTTCCCTGTTTCAGGACGTTTAGATATGCTGGAGATTTGCGTATCACAAGATGGGTGCCGACAAGAGAAGGCTGAACAAGATTAGAGAGAGAGAGCGAAGGGGGGAGTCAGTGGAAACCTATTCACTTCCATTATCAGGTTTGGTTAATGTGATGACATCAGCAGGCTGGCAGGCAAGTAAGATTTAAAGTGAGATTGCTCCCCACACACACTCACACACGGACACACACACACACACACACATTCACACACACACTCACTCTACTGTATTTAACTCAAAGTGAATTCTTTCACATTTGGCCCAGGTAATAATAGTATTCCTTCAGCAAGCAATTAAATAATAGAGCTTTGTGTATGACCTAGGAGTGCTGATTGACATTGTGATTGTCCGTTCAAATTAATGTTTTTTTCTTTCCTCGACCAAGCTCATCTACTTTATTCAACAAGCTTTTATGTCCAAGAAACTGTCTGTTCGTCTGTTCATCCATTGTTTTCCTTGCTAGTCAGTACATGCAGGGATTAGGGTTAAGAGTTTGTGTCCACATTAAGCCACATTCATATAATCCTATATGGAGAAATGAGCTGCATTGCCATTGGCCGTAATGAGGCAGTCCAAATACAAGACAGTAATTAGAAGGGTTAGATAAGATCACAGTCGCCAGTCTTGTGATATTCATCCTCAAAACGACGAGCCATCTTAGCTCAACGCTGCAACTCGGTTTGACTAGCTTATAGCTACTGATAATGAAACTGATAAGGTTGTCTCTTTGAGTGTTGCTGAAGATGTTTACATGCATTAAAGCCGTCTGATGTCTTTTAAAAAGAGAGCAGCGATGATTGTATCTGTGCCTCGTGCTTTCTCTCTCTGACTCCCTCACTTTCATTGATTGGGTATTGAAAATAAAGCTTCTTAGTCTCTAGCTAATCAGTGCCATCATCATATTTAATGATCCTATCACAATTTTCTCATTATAATCAGGGTCTGATTTAATTTTTTTGCTGAAAATGAGATATTCTCAGAACTAATTAGCAGAGTAATAACCATGGTCTGTCGAACTGAAATATGAGATTGATGAAAAAACGATGAATTTCTCATTTCCATGAAGCAAAAAAAAAATCAGCTTCATAAAGCACAGAGTGAGATCCATCAGATTAAATCTTAATATTATTCTGTGTGTGTGTGTTTGTGTGTAGAGATATGTGGATGGGTGTGTAATTTGAGGGTGAGAATTAGAGTAAATAATTGAGGGTGAGATCTGAAATAAGTGTATATATGTGCACTGAATTCATGCCAATTGCTTCAATCAATTAAATGCTAGTATGTGTTACAGTGCTAAAGCTTTTCTGGCTGTGAGGTTGAAGGTGCAGTGTATCATGCTTGGTTTGTTTTGCACTGTAGTGGAAGATGGAAAAGTTTTTTTTAACAGCAATTTGTCTCGTGTTTGTTAAACTGGTTTGCTTTTTGCTGCTGAGATTAAGGTTATTTAGGTTATATAGGTGTAGGCATATACAGTACTGTGAAATAGTCAGAGACCATCTTTTATTTATTACATTTTCCAGTTAAAAGTACAAGTTATTCATTTTCAGCTCCAAAGTCTTTAGTCTTGGAAGTTGGTTGTATTTTCTGCTTCTCACAGTTCAGGTCATCCCAAACACATTCAGTGATGTTGAGGTCTTGATCTGGGGAGGCCGAGCCATTGTTCTGAGAACACCAGCAGCTTCTTCGCTTGATTCTGTTTTTTTTTTTCACTCTTTATCCTTTGACTTGCCCCTTCATCATGCAAGTGGATTGTCTTATATCTAATCTCCTCAGAAATATCTCCCGAAAAATGAATAATTTTTACTCAGTGGCCATTTAGACTGGAATGAAACAATTGAAGGATGGTCTCTGACTTTTGCACAGTTCTGTATTTAGCTATGATAATAGTCAGTGTAACAGTGATACTCACTAAAGATACCGTGCGTTTTTGTGTATGTGTGTAGGGCCTTTAGGTATTTGTGGGTCCACGTAGCCCCTATGGTGATGCATTGTTGGTGAATTAGGAGCAAAGCAGGCTGTTTATAGCAGGCCTAAACCTGATGCCAAGGCCATACATAGGAAAAATGACCTGAATCCACCCCCCCTTTTTATACTTCATCCACACTATACTTTCCCCCACAGCCGACAAGGTTAATCAATTTACTCCTTCAGTATCCCCCCAAGCAGATATCCTGAAGATGTTTTTACTCCTTTTCACTTTGCCTCTCTCTTTCTCTCTCTCTTTTTTGCCCCATCCTCCTCATTTCCTCCCATTTCATACTCCTCACCTGTCTGTCTGTCTGTCTCTGTCTCTACTGTTGAGTTACCTGAAGCACTCACTACATATTCATAAGCGGCCTGACAAACTGCAGCCCTAAGCTCAAATCTAGCCCCGAGCATGCACACACACACACACACCCACACACGCTCACAAGTTTGAATTCCTATTTTTGTAGGAAATTTCCATTGACTTTTGTATTACTGCAGAAAAATACTGTTGGTGTAACGCTACACATATTTTCATGTTTGATACCATTTTCTAGGTAAAAATTATATAATTTTTGATATTTTGTGTTAAAAGGTGTCTTGATTCTACACAGCTCTATATATACTATATATATATATATATATATAAGTATGTACTACTTGGCTCAGATTGGTTTGCTGCTCTGGCCCATTTAAAGAAGGTAGCTAAGCTTCTAATTGAGTATATAGAAATGTATTTTCTAACATTACACTATGTACTGTTACTAAAATGACAAAAATACAGTGTTTAATAGGCATATATATTTATAGTATTGAAATCACTGGGTGAAGGAGTGGAGTTTGGGTAACATTCTTGCAGGCCGAATCAAATGTCCTCATAGGCCAAGTTCAGGCAGCCCTCATGTATAACATAAGACCCTCCCCCTCTCCCTGCCCACTTTACTCTAATAGAATGCACTCAGATGCCTAGTTTAGATCACTGACAATGGTTTAAATTAAAGATGGCAAATATAGTTTTACATTTCCATAAACTGTTACAGATGCTTGATTTTTATTTCATTTTTTTGATACTGTACTGAAATTGTTACACCCTTATTGCTATGATACACCTTCCCCAACACTAACCTTAACCTTAGGAAACAAAGGATATTTTTTTTGTCTCATAAATGTTTTTAAACAGTAAGTAGCAGAAAGCTTATGCGTTTTTAAATAATAAACTGAGAAAGGTTTTGGGGAAAAATCCTCATGATCCACAACATTTATGATTTTGTTTTGATGGAGAAGACCTAAATACGTGACCACTCTCACACACACGGATCGACTCAGAGGCAGAAAGATGGACATAGAGGGTTTGTCCCTTTGCTTGGAGATGGCACATCTCTTTTCAATAGCAATTGATGGTTGCCAAGCAACAGCAGACTGTGGCTCAAGGGCTCAAGGGGCCAAGCTGTAGCTTCGGAGGATGAGCCTGCAAACCCCGCCTCTCCGCATCAGCTGCTCAAATAGACCAGGGCTTGCACACACAGCCATTCATTTCAGTTCATTTTCGTCTTTTCTTTTTTCTTTTTTTCCCCAGTGTTGCTTTTAGCCAGTTCATTCTGTTGCTGTAGCTCCGCCTGTCCCTAGAAGCCAGGCTGCAAAAGTGAGGGCTAACAGATGCTTTCTTGGTCGTAAATGTCTCAGTCATTTTCGTGATTGAATAAAGAGTAATTTAAAGACATATATGCAAAAAGTCTTTCATTTGAGTTGGCCCAAAACATGAGCATTGTATCTTTATTTTTCTCTGCAAGGCAGCATCCTTTTTTGTATGCTGCTGGTGCTGTGGCTACTGTGACCTAAAGCTGTTTATGGATTTAGTTGGCTTAGCAATTCACAATACACACCTGCTACATTTAACAAACACACACACACACACACACACATCCATACAGGTCAAAAAAGAGTGTGGATGTCTGTTAGGGCTGCATGATATATGGTTTGTTAATCAGTATTGCAATGTTGACCTTTTAATTGATTATATTGCAGAAGGCTACATTATTCAAATGAGTGTTCTAACCATTCACAGTATGTCCTGCAAGCAATTTGACCAATCATAGTTCCACATGAGCAGGCCCATGCACAGACATTGTGGGGCAGGGCCTCGTTGCATAGAACACCTTATGTTTTGCCTTTAAGTATGAACCTTAAGGGAGGGTTTTCCCTTATCCAAGGGAATTTGTTAAAGGTGTTGCCTAAATCCCTACAGGAAAACACTAAGGGGTTCACTACAGTGACTGAGGTTTAGCTGTAGTAAAATTCCATCGCCTCTATGACAGCCTTCTTTCGTTAATGGACCTTACTATTACTAGATAACATAACCTAGCTAAGTCCTGAAACTAACCAGCTCTACTAAGATTGCTGCTGCCAAGTTGAAAATTGACTCTTGGTTTAACCATCTGCAAAGAGTGTCTTCCACTCCATGGACACCGAAATCTCCCAGCATGGGCTGGAAACTCCATTGGAAATGTTGCAATGTGCAGTTTGGATAGAAACATTCATGAAAATGTATCAGAAACCATTATTTACTTTAAGTGTATGACGCTCAAAGTCGTCTTCCATCTCGCTTTGTATTTACACATTTAGTGATGGTTAAATCTGTACTCTCAGTATTATTTATAGCTTTAAGGTACGTTCTCCTCTTCAAACGCTTGTCTTTAGCTTCTCACACTGGTCAATAATCTTAAGGGGGTGTTTCCTTGCCTTAAATTATCTGAAAAGAAATGACTGTTAAGAAACTGCATGCAACGCTTTGAGGAAAATTTGATAAGTAAGAAAGAATGTAAGGGTGTGTGAAGATTTCATTTAAGGAAATCCTTGGTACCACCTGAAGGCTTTTTGTGCAACACACTTAACTTTAGGAAACACTTAAGGGTAATGTACAACTTAAGATTTTTTATGCAACAAGGCACAGTGCCTAAAGAGAAAATTTGGCACAATTTCCATGAATTAAACTTCATTTAATTTACAGCATATTACAACCACTCATTGCAACAATAACCACTTCCTCATGTTTCAGGGGAAAACAAACCCAATGCTGAGTTATTCCCCCCAGCATACTCCAGCATACAGGGTCATAACATTATCCACCGTGGTATCTAATGGCTATGAGGTGTGGAGTTGCAGCTTATTTTGTAGCACTCCACAAAGTGTAGCGTAAATCCCTGTTTTTATAACAGAAACTTTATTTTTCAAATTTTGCATTTTTTCGGTTGTTATGAAGAATAACCACATTATGCAACAGGACATTCTCTTAGAGATTTTCAGTGCTTTATCAGTGGGATTTTCAGTGTTGTGTTGATGCATGCATCCATGACAGGTCCGAGTTACCGAGGTGAGATCTCCATAGGGGCCACCCAGAAGCGATAAAGCTTGCGGGACCCGAGCTGACCCATGAGCTCTGTTCCCGAAGTAACCTTCAGCCTCACATTGCAGAGCCTCACTGAAATTGATGTTGAAGAATGGCCATATTGTATCATATTAAAGACAGTGATTACACACATCAACCAAGAGGGCACTGGTATAGTCTGAGGGCAAAGGAGCAGTGGCTTAAGCCGCCCCCACTGAGGTCTGTCTCTGTGTTCGCCTACAGTTGAGTGTTTCTGTATTACAAGAAAAGACAATTATTTTGGTCAAAATATTTCAGGCCAGTCTTTAACCACATCACATTGCAAGGCATATCACAATTGCAGTGTATAGCAATATAATCACAATATTAATATTTTATCTGTAGCATGCAGCTATAGTATGTGTGGATGTCACAAACCCTCTAAGTGTGTGTATGTGTGTACGTGGGTTAGGTGTGTTGTGCAGTGACTATTTGAAGGTAGAGGTGTTTTTTTAGCTCTTTGTCTATATGGAATAGTCTTGCTCCAGGCACCATTTTAAAGGGAGAGCACTCTCTCTCTCTCTTTCTCTCTCTCTCTCTCTCTCTCTCTTTGTGCGGTCTCTTAGCACTTACATTCTTCTTCTTCTCTCTCTCCCATCACTCTCTCCTCAGGAACACACTGCTCTTCGCTGGGACCTTTATTTTTATCTGGCTTTTTATTTTTTATTCAACTCTTTCAGAAGAAATGTGCTGAAGATACTGAGGTCACAAAACATTTCTGTCTCACTTCCTAACTCTCTCTCTCTCTCTCTCTCTCTCTCTCTCTCTCTCTCTCTCTCTCTCTCCCTCACTCTGTCTCTCCATGCACACCTAGACATTTGCTCACTTCAAACTTTCTCTACCTAACTGCAGAATGTGAATGTCCATTTCTAGCAATTAGAACCTTAGAATTGTTCCTTCTTTCACAAATAAAAGTTCCTCTACAGAGTTTCCCAACCCTGGTTCCCAGGTTTCTCTGCCCTTACACACCCAACCTTCTGCTCCAGAAAGGCTTGTTAATGAGATCATGAGTTGGAGCAAGTGTGAAGGAGCAGGAAAACCACCAAACTGTGCTGGGCAGGTGGACACCAGGAGCAGGTTTGGGAACATGTGCCATAAAGAAACAAGCAAATAGCTATGAAATGTTAATAGCCTTCCTGTTTTTAGAGATCTGCTGCACTATATATTAACAGTGCAATGCTTTTTCAGTGCTGCAATGTAGTATTATGTTGTACAGTCAATACTCCAGCTTTCAGTACTTTCAGTTCTTTATTAATATAGATTATGTATTCTGCCTGTAGGCAAATCAAATTTTGCATACTAATTTGACTCAGATGGGGAGAGGTCTGTCCATTAGCAGGTTAGTATCTAAAACATACAAGTGTTTTATTCAGTAACATATGACCGTGACCCTCAAAAACACTCACAATAAAGTGTCAGGCTGTGATGTCTGATCTTATCTCTCTGTTAATCTTCCCCCAAATAACATGCTGAATGAGGATATTTAGGATCTTCAATTACTTTAGTTAACATTTGAAGAATTTTGAAAAATTCTGTTATAACTAAATCAGTTTTGAAAATAACCTTCGTCGAAATTCATCTATTACTTTCAGTAATTCATTGACCTTTTTTCGTCATTGAATGCAGAGTTCACATGAACGTGAACATGAAAATCACATGATTTCCTTAGGGTAATCACAGCCTCCAGTCTTCATCATCAGTATTCAGTGAGAGCCATCAGTGGCTGTATTCCAACCAGTGAGCGTATATATCATTTATATCATATATACATATATGACTGCTCCACCAATGTAGCTTCTCAGTCTCTTTCTCCTTCAGCTCATTGATTGTTGTTACAGTAGGCTAGGGGTGGGTGATATGGCAAAAATATTACATCAGGATATTTCGAGACAGAAAATATCTGAGATTTCATAAGTTGCAACAGATGAAGTAGAACCTGTAGGTTCTACTAACTATAAATACTATTAAAAGATACAATAGTAAATCGACAACTTTTTGTGTAAACCTACAACACTACGATTAACATCAGGATTAATAATGCTCTTTTTGGTGTTCTTTAATTACTGATGATATTGACAATATGCTTAAAAACCTATTGTGACATAATTTATCACAATACGATAAAATATCGTCATATTGCCCACCCCTACCTCAGCCTGCTTCATTACAGATGGTTTCAAAAATCAAACATGGAAAATGCATTTACAGCATTTAAAAAAAAATTGTTGCATTGGCAGTTTACCACAGTAACATGTTTTTGTCATCATCAAGATATTAACATTGATAGCGCTAGATAATACACATGGTTTGAGCATCAAAGTCCAAGTTCTGAGCCCTCATCCACCATTTAGCACTTAGAGAACCCTGTTAGAACTATTTGTTTTTTATAGAACCTCTACAGGAACAAGCTAAATAGGTGTAAAACCCCTTCTTCCTTTTAGAGTATAGCAGAAAAAGAAAAGTATATATTAGTTTTACCCATTTATTTATACTGTGGCTGAATTGTGGGGTTTTTATGTCTTTTTCCCCTCCTCAGTCTCACCATGGCATTTTGGAAAAGATCTGCTCCTAGAGTAACCAGCAGAAAATGTTTTCTTTCATGGACATTTGAAAGAGAAACAGGTACAGAGAGATAGATAAAGAGGAGGAGGTGGAAATATAGTTGAGTCAGTTGAAAAGCATATTGTTGCCGTTGGATTTTGTGGCAGCATCAGCACATTGGCATTACGGGTGGTTTGTCTCAGTAGGCTGAGGGATTGCACTTGTAAAAAGTCGTGTCCATAACAGCTCCTGTAGCGGAGTTTTCCTCCAGCGCTTTCAGGCCTCGCACCCACATCTTCCGCCTCTTTACAGCGTACACAGATAAATGGATAATCCTCTTTGTCATTAGTTTCATATTCTCAACCCTCTTCATTTGGTGCGTACGGATGCGCTTTGCTCGTTATCTGACAGATATATTCAAATATTCGCCACATTCAGCACAAACTGCCACAATCGCCGCTGTTGTAATGAAATGTGTTTTATCATATTATTTGCATATTTTAATTATGCCGCGGGGTAAGAGAGAGCGAGATTTGAGCCGTGGGTTTTTCAGCTCTGGCGGACTTTTGAATGGGAGGAGATGAAAACAGCGAGGAATTCTGGGAGTCATGTAGAAGTCACCTAACCACATTAGCGTAACGGCATTGGCATCAGTTACTCCAGATGGTCCGAGCTCAAATACGAGTCAGAGGGGCCATACAAACATACAGTCATATGCAAATCGTTGCCCATGGTCAAATTGCATCTTTAGTTGATTAGTGAGAGTAAGTACACTCTCTCTACAGAGAACACACATTCTTATGCACATTTGCTATTCATTTGCTGAATGAAATGTGTTGTGAAAAAAAATAGAATATGGCCTGGGCCAAAGTTATGGCACATTTTGTATATTATGTTTTATTTTTTTTTCCAATATGTGCACCATAAATTGCAGGAAAATGGCTTATTTAAGTTTGTTCCTTGTGAAGGATGTGCTAACTTATTTTCACTCTGAAAATCAATAAAACATTCATTTTGACCAGGAGCGTCGAAACGTTTGTATACCACTGTAACTACATTTATCATTCTACTTGTTTTTTTTGTCTGTGTACTTTATACATAGTGGAGACAGTATACACGGGCATTCTTTTTACACATGGTCACGTAGGCCTTTGACTGCAGTGGCAGGCCTCTGCCCTGACATATAAATAGGAGTGAATGAACTAACATGCTTGCAGATGTGGCAGCCCAGGTTTGCCAGGATCAGAGAGGTGTTTTCTCAGTAATGTGGACTCTTTCTATAGCTCAGACATTAGACTACAGTTTCTTTCTACATTGCTTAAAATGCTTTCTTGCATTTGGCAAGCTGTTAGGCTTTTAATCCACACATTATTTGTATTACAAGTTCAATATGAGCATGTACACAATTCTACATGATGTTTCAGCAATGAAAAAATTGTTCTTTTCTGAAATATGAGACAGATCACTGTGTGGACAGAGAGAGGCATGCAAAAATGCAAAAATGTGTTTAATAGATTAATTTTAATTGGCCCCATATTTAATCAAAGTAGAAAACAGGGATGTAACAGTAACCTATTTTAAATACATATACTCACCGAGCATGTCTGCAGTTGAAGCTGGTTGTCTTAAATACCATGAAACTACCTATCAAATCAAATCTTTGTGAATTCATCACCGGATGTGAAATGTTTTCTTATAAATTACAGTATATTTATGAGAAATTATAGCAGAATGTCCCAACACAGGACAGTGTAATTATTAGCGGTGGGAATCGGCCAAGGCTCTGCAATACAATATTATCATGGTACTTCAGTCACCATATGATATTATTGCGATTTTAAACATACTGCAATATATTGTGATTTATTACCTTTTTTCAACTGCAAATACAACCAACAGAGTGTATTCTGCAGTTTCCCATTCTTGTGCTACATTTTGCAGGAGGTTTGTAATGTATGCCCCAGTGTAGCTTTCATGTACTGCTCTTGTTTGGAGAATGTGAGACAGCAGTCGCCAGTTCTTAGATAATGCGCTGTTATAGTCACATAAGAATCCACTGCCCTCAATGTCCACACATCACAAGTTAATGCAGTCCTTTCTGCTATACTCAAAGATGCCTCAGCTTTAAGCTTTACTTCTCTGATGAGCTTGGGTACGGCTGTGTCAATGAAAAATGTAGTCACATACCTGGGTTCCAGTGTCTTGAGCATGTAACAAAAGCCTTCATTTTCCACAACGTTGAATGGATGGATGCAGGTCTTTGCACATGAAGTAGGAGATGGACTGTGTTATTTTCTTAGCTCGCTCAAATCTGGAAGGTAGCTTTGTCAAGCTGATTTATTCAGTGGAGCTGATTTAACACAAACCAAAAGTCAGCTTCTTATTCGCCAGTTTCTTGTTGGAATTTTCCTGTTCCACCATAAATGGTGTAGCAGTTATTATCCGGCACCAATTAGTACCATGTAGTGGACTAAAAAAGCAAATGATTCTATTATTCTAGTACCAGAAGGATTCATTTGTATTTGCAATTTATATAATAAACTATCTATATTTGACGTCCATGTATCAATACTTGGTGTCCATGTATGAATACAATATTCCCATGAAAAATATCATAATATTCTGTATCGATTTTTTCCCCACCCGTAGTATTTATGTAATGTGAGTGCAGCATAACTCAATTAATGATTTGTTGAAACATACTTAAATTGACATTGTCTGTAGATGGTTTTGTAGATGTGTTATTTTTATTGTCAATCATCACTATCGTAAATGAGCAGCGAACTAAGAAAAGCAAGAGCAAACTGGAGTGTGGAAAACTACACTTGCTCTTAAAATCCTCAAATGTAACAAGTATATATAAAAGATATGTTCAGGTTCATGATGAAAATACACACACACACATTTTTAAGCCGCTTATCCTTCTGGGTCATGGGGGAGCTGGAACCTATCCATGATGAAAATAATGTTATTGAATTATTGAAAATAATAAATCAATTCTGATCAAGCTTATTTTGTCCACTCACATAGCAATAAAAATGCACCATAAAAAATCTTTATTTGGGGAAATAAGACAAATGTGATTAATCGCAATGAACAACACAAGATAATTAATACATTGTTTTAATAAATTAATTGCAATTTATTATAAATTTGTTTAACACCCCAAATCTACATAAATATAAAGACACATTATGCTGCAAAGCTTCATAGGCAAGAAGTCATTTGGTAAGTTATGGGATCCTATCCTTATATCTAAACCAAATGATAAGAATGTGTAGGATTAATTAAGTCATATGCTCAGTGTTGGATTTAGAGCTTGACTCAGTGCTCGGCATTTTCATCAAAGTTTTTCAGTGTTTTTAATCTCTGTCTGACAGGTGTTCTTCACACTGCAGCATTACCATAAGCACTTTGTTCTGTATTCACTTCAATGCAGAGACATTTCCGCAATACTGTGTGATTGCAAGCCGCCAGAAATAGCATGCTGTGAGGTGATAGGGTACGATACGATACGATAGAGTGTAACTAAAGGAATGGAGATAATAACTTCATTACAGCCTATACATGATAGTATTTCACGATACCATGTAACTGGCAACTAATGTTAGTACTTGAAATGCTTTGAGTTGTCACAAAAAAGTTTCTAACAACTTTAGAACACCCAAAGTAGGAAAATGGACAGAGTCCATAGTGCACCAGATGGAACAGATGGGGTCAGGCCTTCTAGCTTAAAACAGAATGAACAGAACTCCAGCTCATGTTCGAGTTCTGTCCCCTCCTACAATAATACAGTCTTTACTGTAAACATATGTTAATGAGCTAGTCTCAGCTTGCAAAATATTTCTTCATACAATTGTTGAGTGTGTTTTAAATGCATTTCAATAGCTTGAGATATTAAAGCATGTTTATTTTGAGGAAAACAAAACAGTATAGTAGTATTCTGAGAATGTATGTAAATGTTTGTGACAGTACTACACTGGGTATAATGCCAAACCTCACACATTTGCCACGATCACTCATCAGCACCCCAAACTTTCAGCTGTTTAAACCACCTTTGGGCCAAAATATTTCAGTATGTACAATAGTTTGGAAAAGAGACACTATTAGTTAATTGCTGTTTGATGTTAACGAAACCTTTGCAGATTTTTCTTATTTATATTCATACGTATGGTTGTCATCATTTACTTGATTAATTACATATTATTTTTATGTTATGTGAGTATTTTATATTCTCAATGGACCAGCAATTATTTGCATGATGATAATGCACATTTTACATTCTCTTAATGTAAATGGCAATTGTAGTAAGAAATAGATCCTTTTTATGCATTTTTGCCACATAGCATTTTTATACAGCACTATGTAAAAGTCAGGAAACACCCTTCATTTATTTCATTTCCAATCAAAACTCTAAATATATAAATAAACCTGTGGTCGAGCTTCTCTGGCTCTACAAAAATGGTACTGAATGTTGTTTCAAGTTCAAATTTCTCAAATAATTTTTCTCGTACATGCATCCCGTTCACTCACACTTACATCTCCAAGTGTCAGTCTCTGCTGAAGTTCAGCAGATATTACAGTTGTTCACGCTGTCAGCAGCAGCGGTTGAGCCGCAGATTTCTCATGAAGTTACAGGCTGCGAGACCCTGCCGCTGCATGACACAGCTGACCGACGACGACAATAGGTGAAGGAGCCCAAGTGGGTCTAGTGGACACACAGGCCCTACTAGCGAGCTGCTATGCTAAAGGCTAGACATAAAGGCTATCATTACCTATAATTGCCTATCATTACTCCAATAACAACCTCAATAACAACCTAGACTAACATTAACTCTGACTGTATCTACCTGCACTGCAGGAGATTAGGGATTACTGAAAGAAGCGGCTGAGCGGGTCAGGTAAGGGGATCCTGTTAGCGTTTTTTACACTATGTGTATGTTGTTATCTGGTGCATTTGTGACATACTAATACCTTAGGAAGAATTCAAACTGGAATATCACCCACCACCACTGCCTTTTCACAAATAACTGGCATTACAGATTCTGTCAGGAACTTTTTTACTGCTGCTTGTCAATCCACACTGCCGATGTGTTCTTGTATACTTATGTGCATGCATGCATCACAATCGCCGAATTACAGCGTTTAAGTTCCAGTATCAGCTCTTACACATATAAAGTATCATCATCAGTGGGACCCCTAGATGTAAGATAATGCCACTTATATAAGGAAAATAGGTGAAAAACAGGAGTCTGCAAAATTTAACTTTGAAACTGAATTATTAAAAGACTCCTAACAACCATAAAAAATATGGTAGACCACCAAACCTGTCACAATCTTATAAACATAGGAGATAATTAAGAACCATAGTAAATGTGTAGGAGAAAATTAAGAACCACTTTTGCTTTAGTTCTGAAAGAAATCCACAGGATTTCTGTCCGTTCTTCCACTGCGAGAAGACAGCTCTACACTAAAAGTTGTTTATCTGCTGTTCTATATTGTTTTACTGTAGGTCATTTTGCACTGAATACTGCCTGAAGATTACATCAAATTCACTGTAGGATTTTCCCAAACTGGAGTTCAAAAATCATTAAAAGATACAGCTCTACTATTTGACTCTGAAAGGATGTGTTACCGTTACTGAGAAAGGAAACAGACAAAAGAAGGAAATGTGCAAATCAAACAAACAAGCTGCTGGTGTTCTCGGAACAATGGACTGACCACCTTAGGGCTAGGACCTAAACATCACTGAATATGTTTGGGATTGCTTACATTGTGAGAAGCAAATAATGCAACCAATTTCTAAGACAAAACATTAGGTTTGTGAAAAAAGTCCCTGTAGATTTCTTTGAAAAATGGAAAGCAAGTCATCTTAAAGGAATGGATACTGTAATAGAGGGTAGACACACTAAATACTGAAAAAAATTTGCGTTATACATATAATGCATCCTTTTCTAATAAAGTATATTAGAATCTTTGAAAGCATATTTATGGTTTGTTATTGTTTGGTGGACAATGCTGTTGAATATATATATATATATATATATATATATATATATATATATATATATATATATATATATATATACATATATATATATATATATGTGTGTGTGTGTGTCTGTGTGTGTGTGCGTAAAAGTAAAAGGGTTACTCATAGAGTAAAATCAATGTTAAGAGCTACATAGCCACATATGTATTTGTGTCTAACTGAGAAAAAAAACTGGAGTCACTTGTTGAATATAGTGCAAACAGAACCTCGGGCACGTTTCCATCAAAATAAATGTGAAGTGGGAAAAAATGAAGGCAAAGGCAGAGGTCGTCCTCCCAGAGATTCATTTGTGTGCTCTTCATTTGTGTGTGAATCTAATCAGGGTATTAATAAAAGAGGAAGCAGAGTGGGCGAGGAGGCCCCCCGAGATGAGTCTTAAGTAGATGTAGTGCTCCAGCAGGGTGTGCACGCATCAAAGGACGTAAATGTGTGGGCACAGAGACGTTTCACACACACACATACTCCCACACACTCCTGCACACGTGTGCATGTGTTGTGGAAGGCTGGCAGACTGCACTTAATTAAGTTCTGTTTTTATCTGCTGTGCTTTGTGTGTGTTTAAATGAATTCCTCCCTTTCTGTGTCAGGCTTTGATACTTGTGTACTGCAATAGCACCCAGGGTGTGTGTGTGTGTATGTGTGTGTGCGTGCATGTGTTCCATCATGCAGTGCTTGGCTACAAATGCCCGCTGTCACCCCCATTTCACCCCCCATTACCCCCGCCAGGAGGGCAGGACAGGGAGCGAGGGAGCAGAGAATGAGAGTAATGGAGGGAACACACACACACACACACACACACACACACACTCAGAGAGAGAGAGAGAGAGAGAGAGAGAGAGAGAGAGAGAGAGGTTGTTTGTTGGGAGTTTGTGGGGAATTATAAATTGTCCTCCTAGGATTCAGGATTGTTTTCATGGTAGAACCACTATTAATTAGAAACTAGAAACATCAGCAGAGAGGGAGACCTACAGAGGGGGGATTTGGCAAAAGTTCTTTATCTACTGTTTTATACTGTTTTACTGTAGGTAATTTTGCTCTGAATACTGTCCAACAATTACACCAAATTCACTGTAGGATTTTCCCAAACTAGAGTTCAAAAATTATTAAAAGATGAAGAGAAAATGGGACTCATAAAGCTTTCATCTTTGAGAGAGAGGAGAAAATCAAGCTGTATTCTTCCATCAGATCTGAAAAAATCCACAGGTGTTTCTGACCATCCTTCCACTGTGAGAAGACAGTTCAAGAGTCCAGACCTCAGCATCACTGAATGTGCTTGGGATTATGTGGAAACAGACAATGCAACCAGTCTCTAAGACTGAACTATGGGGATTTGGGAAAATATCCCTGCAGATTTTTTGGAAAAACTGAAAACAAGTTTCCAGAAAAGAATAAAAAGCTGTAATTAATTCAAGGTCAAGCAGATCCTACACTATGACTGGGCTAGAGGTGTGCTACCCAGTCCTCTGTGTTCTGTGATCAGGCTCATGACACAATCCTATCTGGCCCCCAAAACTATTTTAATTTTCTGTTATTATTAGCCTGTTTCACAATGCCCTGCACTACATTCCCCAGCAACTTAATGTGCACTCTGACTCTTCTACTCCAACAATCTATGGGGCAACAGTTACACCTCAATTCTACACAATTCTACACAGTTCCATACCAGTCATACCACCAAACACACTAGCTGCATTTCAGCTGCAGTCCAACCACATAAACACATAGCATTAGCTTAGAAATTGAGCCCAAGTCTTAATGAACTTGCAGTAAAGAAAGGATACTAGGTGTCTAGTTCAAGCAAATATGTAGGTTTAAAAGACTGAGTTTCTAGGGAACTTCATTCATATTCATGTAATATTTGTTCTACAAGGGCCTATATTTTACTGCTGAAGTTTTTGTGTATTTTGAATAAACAATGGCCGGTTCGGGTTATAGCACAACGTTAATTAAAAATGAAAGAATTTTTTTTCTGGCCCACGGATTTGTTGAGATTTTTTAATATAGCCCCTTTAGTTGTTGAGTTTGACACCCCTGCTCTAACCCATACTTCCTCATCAGTGTTGTGCTACATCGGAAGGAGGATTATTTAGTTTACTAAATGACAATAAAAATGCATTAATGTGTAAACAAATTCAGACACTTTCACATCAGCATTTTTTAAAATTAGTAATTAAATAAATAACATTTGGCTTAAACAAAGCTGAAAGTATTGTCTTTTTTGTAGCTGTTGAGATGGGTGTAACATGGAAGTGCAGGGGATGATGGGAAAAATGCTGCTCAATGAATTTGGACACTAAGACTGTGTGGCATGTGTTACAGTGCCTTTAAATGCAAATAAGGATCCATTTTGACCCCTGTCTTAGAAATTGAAACATTAGTCTGTTTAATAGGTGTAAATCTCTGTCCTCACAATGATTTGACTGTGATTTTTTAGGAAATCTCGAAATCTCACATTCTACCACAAGCCTGTAATGTGTATAGGGAGCACAAAGCTGAGTGATGCTGATGTTGTATGTCTTTAATAAAGAAGGTGTTGATACACAGTGGATGCCTGCTGATAGACTGAATCACATAAACCTTAGTGCACCATTTCACATATGCAGTTATAGACGGCACCTGTAAATGAAACACACACTCACACTGATTTCCCTCAGCAGTAAATATTCTGGAACAGGTCTGCCTCACACATAACCTCACACACCGCTCAGTGCTCAGAATTACTTCACACTTTTTGAGCTGACTTTCTCTCAGACGTCTAGCGTTTGTCATTTTGGCCTTTTTTCATCTCTTTCTCACTCTTGCTCACTCTCTGTGTCTCCCTCTGTTTTCTCTCTTTTTTCTCTCTTTCAGATATAAATGTCCTTTCAATCTGCTGAGGAAAACATTCACCTTCATTAGTTTTTGATCTGTTTGCTTCAAGGTGTAGAGGCCTAAGGGAGCTATCCTTGCTCCATGTGAACATGCAGCAGTGTGAAATAGAATAGAATGAGCTGGCAGAAGGAGGCTGAGCTTCATGGAGTGCTGAATGTGTTCACAGAGGTGGTGATAGGAACCAGACGTCCAGTTTAATGGCTCAAAAAGCTACTTCACTTGATGCCTGAAGTATTGTTTTATGATACTTTTGAGATAAATGTTTGGCCTAAAATGTATTTTGTGAAATCCATTCATGATGCAGAGGTAAATGCAGGGTGTTGTAAGGCAAAATAGTACCCAAAGAAAACATAAAGGAATCCAGGTCGGTAAGTTTCTCTAAAAATGCAGCATTAACATCTCACCACTTTTAATTACTTTGTTTGCATTTCATCAAATGAATTATGCATAATTTTGTAAATCAATGAAATTCCCAATTTACTGTAATTTGAGGCATTTTGCTGTAGCAATATGTAGCAGTATAATTGCAATATGGTATTATCTTGAAGCTCTAATAATGACAAACAGTGGTGTGTGTAAAAGTGTCTTTCTCCCTTTCTCTCTGCATCTCTCTCTCCTTCCCTCCCTTCCTCCCTCTGTCTCTCACCCGCTCTCCCCTCTCTCTCTTGCTCTGAGCTGTATCTCAGGAGTTACTGTATCTTCACATTATCTGAGCTGTATCTTCACATTTCTCTGAGACTGTGTGTGAGCATGTGTGTGTGTGTGAGTATGTGTGTGTGTGTGTTTCGCCACAACGAACATGTCCCTGCAAGCACAGTGGGAGTCACACTGGTGAAAACTGAGAGTAGCCTTTCTCTCTCTGCAATACACACATACACACACACAAACACACACACAAACCCATAATCATCATAACGCACATTTAACCCTAAGGGTCCATATGTTGTCCCACACATTAGATTCAACTGGGTTCTCTATATTGATTCCATAGCTATTCTATTCGTTTTCAGTGTTGGGGTAACAAAATAATGCATTACAGTAATATGCTTACTTTCTCCTTTAACAAAGTAGTGTAATGCATTACCTTCCAATTTTTGGAATCACATCACAGTTGCTGCCTTATTAAGAACTGTGTTAGAGAACAATAATAATTACACACAGTTAAATCATTCATTTCCCCTATTCGTGCCTGTCTGTACATAATTTGTGTGCGCGTTTGCTGCTTCAGCTGATTGAGTGAATATGAGCAGCGCGGAACTGGTCCAACAATCTGGCAAAGCATGATAAAGATCCCTGTGCTGAAGAAGAGAGACCCTCACCAAAGATTCATAAATCCTTTATTTTGAGGCAGCTGTTTGTGAGCTCTGTCTAGTGGCTAGTTTTTGGGTTTTCAAACAGCATCAGCTGTCCATAATTTTAATCTGACATAACTGGCTGTGCTGTTCAGAATAAAGGCAGAGGTAGTAACAGGCTTTTTAAATGATGCTTACTATTATGGGCTTTTTCTTTCTGAATAAAGTACCATTTGTGAGTTTTTTTTTATACTTTCCCATTGGTACTGATGTGTTTGGGTTTTAGAAAGTAATGCAGAAGAAAATAATGAGCAATAATTAGTAATCCCATTACAGTTTGAGAGATGTAATTAGTCATTTGTAATGGATTGCTTTTTTAAGTAACTTCCCCAATACTGTTAGGTTTTATAGCAGTTAAACAACAATTGATGGTGGTTACTGAAAAATTAGTCTTATGACTAATAAATGAATGATAAGAAATAAGGCCGTGATTTGAGGGCTCTTCAGTTCTGCTACACCAAGCACACTCATACCTAGACACTCTCATGTGATAGATCACTATGTTCATACAGCAAGCCCTGCGCTTTATGCTCTTTACTGTATTTCATGGAACACTTGCTACTATCACATATTCACATACAGTGCATCTTATATCTGTGAATACACATTCATGTCAGCACACAAGCTACACACACACACACACACCTCAGTACTGAAGCTAATCAGAATGCAGCAGAAAGAGGCATGAAGCAGCGTCCACTGAGAACAGGCCTGAACTTCCAGCTTTCACTGAACATCCACCCATCTCCAGAGAGAGAGAGAGCGAGAGAGAGAGGGGGGAGAAAGAGATTGTAATGTCAGAGGAAAAGCAGCAACGAGGAAGATTGAAAAGAGTGAGAGAGTCGCAGGAAATATTTTATTTATGGAGATAAATTAGAGGAGAGATGCAAAGAAAGTGGAGGAGAGAAGGTCAGATAGAGAGAAAGGGAGAGATGAAAAGGAAGAAAAACGTCTCAGATCTGATGCCTTTCCTCCTGGAAATGAGGGGGCGGGGGGAGCAAGAAGAAGTGCACTGGAGAGAGAATCCTGCTTAAATCCATCCATATTTAGCTCATTATGGTCCAGATTTCATTATATATTTATTTTTTCTTCATTCCTCAATTAATACAGCTTAACATATGTAAAATGTTGACTCTGGTTTTAATTGCTTTGTACTTGCTTTTGAACAGTTCTGCCAAGAAGCATTTTTGGAGCGAGAGATTAAAACAAAAGCCAAAAAGCAAGAGACAGTCATGAGAGGGGAGTGTGAAAAAGAGAGGGGAAGGAGTCTAAATGAGGAATGCAGTGGAACTCAATTTGTCTTGCTCTTAATTGCTTTTGTTTGGCTGAAGCCTTTGAAAGCCTGTGATTTCAGACGTGTAGCTTCTTACTAAGTGGCTCATTTAAACATTACTTGCAGTGGATCAGTGAAAGGGCTGAAATGCCAAACCTACATCATTTACTAGCATTATGAACTCTCTCTCTCCCTTGCTCTCTCTCTCACAAACAATCTCACACACACACACACATATACAGAAGTGTGCATTTCACTGGAATAATTGGGATGGCGCAGCCAAGAAATGCTAATGATGATGGTGATGATGATGATGATGATGATGATTATTATTGTAGGTATAAAACCACACTAATTAGAGCAGGCCTAAAGTAGCAGCAAGCAGCTTGCTGTATGTTTTGGTTCAGAAAGCTTTCTGAACAGCTCAGGAGGGTGAAAAATGGTTATCCAGTGTGCTCTGACATTTCTGAATATGGCGTACAAACAACAAAACTTTTGTCGCTTTGTGTTGCGGAACAGTAGTATATTTCAATATTACTCCAGCATCTATCACACCTGAGCCAGGTAATCAGCACTATAGAGCACCAGAATGCCTACATATGTTGAGATGAGCTGAGAAGTTGATTAGAACAAAAATATGGACAGGCCAGAGCACAAGAGGACTAATTTAGCAGGCTTTGTGTTACATGATGTTGTAATCACTGTTACATCAGACATACGCCTATTAGGTAACCATTAGAAATCACAGTTACTAGCAGTGCTGTCAAAAACAATGTAATTTTGATATAAATTCTTTTCTCACTCGTCACTCAAAATTTTGTCAGAAGTGCAGATTCTAAACTTCAGATTGACACTGCATTTGTGTCCGTACATAAAAGAGGAGATAATTAATTTATTAATTGAATTTGATTTCTTACTTTGCAAAAAATAAAACTTTCCTTGACACTGAAGCTAAAAGAAAAATATCAGAAGTGCAGACTCAGACCTGTTTATATATAATGCAAAAGTCATTCATTGTGTAGATCACTATGTAATTAAATATGTAATTATGTATGTACATTAGGAATTAGCTGGCCACTTTGTAGGCGTTCTACTAAAATACATGCAAGTTCAGCTGTCCAGAGTAAAAATGAATGCAGGCTAGGATAGTTCTCTGTTTTGATAAAATGCAGGTGAAAAAAGGCCTAATGATGTTGTAAAAAAGTCAGGTAATGTAAAATTGCTCACCAACTTCTCCCCATCTCCTCAACATTAATTCCTGTGGTTAGAATATGGATGTGGCACATGACAAACGTACCATGTCAAATTTCACATTTCAGATTGTTGTGAGTTGTTCAGAAATAGTCAGCTTTATCATTCCGTTCGCCTACTTTGGTCTGCTGCTTCACATACACCATAAAAATGATTTAGTATTTTAACTTTAAAAAAATTGCTTTTTATAAGGAACCTAATTGATGTTCATGGGACATATAATAAGTTAACAGAGCAATAATCTGTTTTACATTTTCTCAACTTATTTTTTGAAGTTCAATTAATAAAAATTTTAAGGCAACAAGCTTAATGACTTTTTTTTAAGTTAAAACATTGAATCAGTTTTTAAAGCACATACTGCCACCTGTCTCGTAAAGGAATTGTAAATTGCTTCACTGTAGTATAAATGCAGCAAAAAGGTTAACATGGAAATAGTGCTTGTAGTGTTAATAATTACTAAACTATTAATTTCTTACATTTCCAAGGTTCTACTTCTAGTCATTTCCTGGAAAACTTATCAGTTAACAGTTCTTCCTAGCTTAGTTAGCTACATTTTAGGAGTTACTTCCCTGCAACTCTGGAGCCACTCATGCATCTTGCATGGCAAGCTGTGCATATTGTGTAAGTTGTGTGTGTGTTTACAGTGGGTGTGTGTGTTTGTGTGCAGATGGTTAAGCAGTTGCACTCAGTACCGGCTCATGCTGTGACAGCTGCAGAGGCAAGCGACTATACAGTAGATGTGTAATTATAATTGCAGACTTGGCTGTGGTGTGTGTGTGTATTTGCGTTTGTGTATTTGTGTATGTGTATCCGTGTGTGTATATCCGTGCGTGTGTGTGTGCGTGCACTGACAGCTCGTCTCTCTTTAGTGTGTATTTCTCAAACGGGGGAGTTTGTCTGTGACGCCTCGCTGTGCAGCAATATGTGGGGAATGGGGGTGCACGTGAGTGTGTGTGTGTGTGTGTGTGTGTGTGTGTGTGTGTGTGTTTGGCGGGGGGGGCGTTGAGAGGCTGTTTGTACATCTCTTGCAGCTAAGCCATTTTAGGCAAATTATATATGGATATCGTATGTTACTGGTTGTTCTATCAAACTCATAGGTCTTATACAGGGAGATACCTGGCCTTGTCCAAAGACCTAGTCAGAATTTGGTAAAGGATGTGTCTTAAAAAGAAGTAAGTAAATGGTCTGCTTTTGTCATCATACCTTAATTAGTATAATGTTGGTTTTGCATTTGACACCTAAACATCAGGCCTGTTGTCTTCTTGAGCCTGTGCACACAACGTTGATATGTAAAGACACACCTGACTTTTATATGATTATATCAGGCTTTACAGGACAACTTGCAGCAGCATATACACACACACCACAACTACTTCTAACATGAATATCTTACATAGTGTTGCTTTACCCCTTACCGAGCCACAAAAAGCTCCATTAGTTCGCATTGAAGTCCCTGTAGTCCCTGAATAATAAGCCTTAGTATGTAATAAGCCTGTATTGTTAAGGGGTTAATGGACCAAACTGGCTTTTTAAATTCTTAACCCTTCAAGACTGAAGCAAAAGTGTGTTTTTTTGCCATGCAATCTGTGATGTGTAAATGCTGTTGAAGCATTTATTTGATATTGTCAGTATCGGGGCAAATCCTTTTTTTTTAAGATAATTCACGGATATCAGCTGCCCTTTACACTGTGTCAAAATTTCATGATGAATGAACTAATAGAAAGTTCCAAATTTGTTGGAATAAATCATTTCTGCTTTAATAAGTTAAAATGTGAGGCTTGTTACATACTAAGGCTTATTATTCAGTAACTGCAGGGACTTCAATGCAAACTGGCTAATCTGTTCACACCCTCAACAATGTCACGCAGTGATACACACACTCTGATGCTAATTGTATGATGTTAAAGTTTATTAGATAAGAGGATGCAGCATGTTAAAATTCTTTGAAACACAATGGGCATCAGTTGTAATACAGCAACATCTCACTCTGCATCAGCTTTTCTGCTTTTCTTTCTGCATTCAGGAGACATTTCACACATTTTTGAGACACTCAGCATCTGTGTGTGTATGTGTGTGTGTGTGTGTGTGTGTGTGTGTGTGTTTGTGTGTGTATGTGTGTGTGCGTGTGTGTGCGTGTTCTCTGCAGAGTCAAGCTTTGATCATGTATAGTTGCTGGTGTCTTGGAGGCAGATGAAACAGTTTCTTCAACTCAGCTCAAAACACCCACCATCTCCCTTTCCCCTCTCTCTTTCTCTCTCTCTCCCTCTCTCTCCCCCTTTCTCTCACTTTCTCTCTGTTCTTCTCTCGCACACTCTAGTCCCACATATTTATCATTTATTAGCACACCTTGGTTTTGTTCCATGAGTTAACCCTGAATGGAGAACATTGAAACTGCTGCTGTTTCTTATACCTCAGTGAAAGTTGCCTGAGAGAAATGAAGGTGTTAGATGACTTTTCAAAACATGGTTTATTGAGCTGAGGGAAGTGATAGCACTCGTTCCTTTCTCAGTATTGCAGTTTACTTCAATTTAATTGGTGATTTACTGCTTAGAGTACAGAACACTTGCCAAAGTGATGACCTTATTTATTTCATCTCTCCCTTTCTCTCTCTCTCTCTCTCTCTCTCTCTCTGTAGGTTTTCTCAGTACAGGAGACCAGTCTGCTAAGGGAAACTATGGGCTGTTGGATCAGATCCAGGCTTTGCGCTGGCTGAATGAGAATATTGGTCATTTTGGGGGCGATCCAGAGCGCATCACAATTTTCGGCTCCGGAGCTGGAGCCACCTGCATCAACTTACTCATCCTGTCCCACCACTCGGAGGGTAAGAGGATTGTGGTTTTTTTTGTACATCTTCAGATAAAAATGTCTCACCTTCATAGGAAAAACACAGTAAAACTCTGGCTGTGAAGGGCTTTTTTAAACTAAAGCTCCATGTTTCTTTGTTTAAAACTTGGCCTGTATTTGGATTCTCACTTCAGTTCCTTACTCTTGTAACTACATATTCAGAATAGTTATTGAATAATTTGTTTTAATTGCTAAAGTCTTGCAATTTAAACCAGAATAATAAAACTGCAGTTAATTTTTGAAAATTCTCATTACATATATACACTTGCATATATATACAGTACATATCGCACATATCATTAATTTTAAATATATATTTATATATATATATATATATATATATATATATATATATATATATATATATATATATATATATATGGCACATTACTATTATTGTTACATGTTACATTTAACTACTATGTAATACATATGGGACATATTATTCCATGTACTTGCATACAGTACATACAGTACTGTGCAAAATCTTAGGAACATAAGCAAATTATTTAAAATGTTAATGCATATAAAAGCACCATATATGATTAGAATAAATTCAAATAAACAAATACAGTAAAAAGTAACAAGAATTTCTTGTTTTAAAAAATCTTGTGAACTAGTTTGAAGAAGAAGGTTCCAGATTTTTTTCTTGACACCCCTAGTCAGTATTAGCTGATGATTATAAGTAATACCAGGCTTCCAGGCGGAGACGTTTGGACAGTTGTACACACATAAAATCATAATATTTTTCATCAAATCATAAAAAAATACTGAATTGCAGAAAATATGTGTTTCAGTAGTGACAGTTCTTAATGTTACACACTGATTTTCAGACTTTGGGGCACATATACTGTAAAACGATGAGATCTAACTGCTCACCATGTGGCCATGAGGGAGGGACAGGGATGCAGACTCACTTCCTGCAGTAAATGCACGGGTGTGGCTAAAATAAGGCTCTGCATTATGGACTAAAACTCTCTGCTTCAGTAGTCATATGAAAATGTGGAGTTGTATTTTTTTAATTTAAAATTAAACTCATGATAAATTTAAATATTTCAGCTTCGCTTCTGAAGAAATCAGAAAGATCTTTAAAAAACAGAAAGTGTCCCATAGATGATAATTTTGTATATGTTTAGCTTATGACTAACTCAATTAATGCCTTGGTTTAAATAGATCATGACATAATCCTTGTAAATATCTAAGGTCTAAATGCTTATAAGTGTGTCTAAATGAACATGCTTGTGTTTGTCTTGACCATTTAATTATATAACATGTAAGTGTTTGCTCGCTGGCTCTCGCAGTCATTAGGCTCAGTGTCAGTTGTGTATGCAGGGCCTGTGTGTATGTGTGTGTATAATTTCACCTGCCCTTTCAGACTCACATCATCTGTGTGTCACTGCTGTCTCACTCCGTTCTTCTCCATTGTCAAAAAAACCCTCCGTCTTCGTCCCCACCGTCCTCATCCTCACTGTCATCCTCACCTAACACCAGTCGTCCAGCCCTGACCTGCCAATCACCACAGGTAAGCCATGACAGCCCTTCTCCCTGGAGACGCCAGCCATGTCAGCTCAGCCTCATTCTATGGCCTGTGTCAAATCCCAGCAGAAGACACACAGCTGTAAGCTGTAGAATAGATACGGAGATAGGGCAGAGGAATGTGGAGAGGAGAGTACAGAGCACAGGGACAGGAGATGAGAAATCCCAGACACAGGGCAGGAAATAATCATTTTAAGGGACAGTTTTGCCCTCACAGGCATTTTATACATGTATAGGGACACCACAAACTATACAAAATAACATTTTCACAAATCACAATGCTAACTAATGATACTACTTTAACAGCAGAAAACATTTCAGTTAACATTAGCCGGCCTGTTGGTAGCTAACTAAATGAGCCCATTCTTAAATGATCACCAAATAAAGTAATGCAGTACATATGATCTAACTTGCAGCCCATTTCAATCTAGCATCTGTTTCTCAGTGGTAGATAAGCTGACTTTAAGCAACAACAGCATCAGGATGGCTACAGTGGCTGACTCACTACTTCCTGGCGCTTTAGCCAGGGTCACTTGTAGCCTTTCAGGGACCCTAAGCAGGATTTTGCTAGGTGATGGACTGTAAAATTAGGGGCTGAAGAATAACAGTAACTACCACAAGCTGTTTAAATTACATACATTTATAACTGGCTAATTTGTGTATTCCTGATGATTGCATGCTATAAGCCAAAACAAATGGAATAAAGTTACCACAAATAAAAACACATACCTTTATCTTCAAGTTTCAAGCTTTTCCTTCTCATCTTCTGTTTTTCTTTTCCATTTTTTAGCTCCATATGCATGTTCTTTTTTGAGGCATGATTAACCAGTCGCTTTTTCCTCTCGCTCAAGCATCTTAGACATAATGGAACAGTAGTAACCCAGAAGTTGTCAGAGAGCCTGGTGGCTGTGGGGCCCTAAACAGCTGTTTATGGCACTTATTATGTAGAGCTGGCACTGCCTATAGCCTGCTGCCTGCCATAGTCGCTAAAACATGGCGTTTCAGAAAGTTAGCCCTTCGAAGTTGACGCAAAAAACTATTTCTGTTTAATATCCTCTTCTCCGTTAATCACGAGTTCTCCGTGCCGTCACTGCGTTTGTTTGATATGTAAAGAATGTGATCTAACAGAGCTAAAAGAATTAAGATTTTTTTATTTAGTTTGTATCACAAGCTACCTCTCTGAACAAGAAAACACATGACTAGAAAAATAATTCACATCAGTCACGTTTTATCGTTACTCTGATTAAACAAATCAGTAATAAACTCTTACTGATCCAAGCTGTGCTCTCATGAATTCATAGAGTTGCTTGGAAAAAGATCACAGTGCATCCAGCAATAATGGAAGCATTGTGCACTTTTATGTTTGACTCCTGTGTTGAAAGTGGCACTGCTGTTTGTAATAATTTTTTATATTTAAAACATTATTTTGGGGGCAAAATGTTGAGCATGTGGGGATTTTTTGTCGCTTGCTATTGGTTTCCAGCTCTGCACTAACTCAGCATTCTCCAGCAAACCCAAACACTAAGTTGGTGTGTTGTACCTTTTCTGATTGTTGGAAATACAGAAATAGAAATAGCTCTTTGGCATATTCCCCTCTGTTCATGCTGGTTTATTTGGCTTGGAAATTATGCCTCTATTCCCTCCAGCCAGAATAAGACACTAGAATTTTGTAGTTTGTTGGAAAATAATGTGTTGGCATATCCTGAGCTGCAGATTGCAAGTAAAAGTGAGCAACGATGGATGAAATTTGTGAGAAGATTTTGATTAAGAAGACATAAAATAAATTTAAATGAGATCAAAATAATGATTAACAGAGGTGTTTGTGCTGTTGTAGTCTTTTTACAGGAACTAAACATCCTTCCGTTGACAGAAATGTCGTCTGACACTGTGGGAGTATTTTGCAGGTCCCCACGAGAAGTAAAATATTCTTATAAAAAATATAGATTTCGCTTGAAAAATCGCAAGAGCCAAAAGTCTTTTGGTTGCTGAAGTCAAGGTTAGGGTTGTTTAGGTACAGACGTATTTAGCTACAGCGATTAGAGAGCAAGAGTGTGTGTGTGCATGTGCTTGGGGAGGCAGTGGTGTTGGGAGGGTAGGTTTGCAGTGACTAAGCTACAGTAGCTACTTATTGATCTTTCTGGGAAAGAAGCTCCAACATGTTCTTCAATAATTAAACAGAGAAAGAGAGTCAGCAAGCGAGAGAGTCAGAGGGAGCTAGAAAAGAACGCAAGAGAAGAGAGAGAGAATAAGGGGGGAGAGAGAGAGCTCTTCACTAACAAGCATCTACACTAGACTTGCACTAGAAAGAGAAAAAAACAGATTGTGTTTGTAGAATGTGTACTTGTACATGAGAGTGAGAGAAAAAGGAAGAAAAAAGTGGAGAGGAGCAGAGGGGAAGAGACAGTGCTGCTGTACAGGGGTCTTCTCGTCTTTCTTAATGAGTGGATGTGGGTAAAAGCGGACGAGGCAGTGAGATGGAACAGAGGATGAAGCTGAGCAGTGCGAGAGGTACAGGTCTTTTCTGAGCGTGTGCAGTAGAAGGGCAGTATAAACCGCCTTATTAACATCTATAATCACCTCATTTAGATGAGTTCAGCTCTGCACTGCACTAGAGCGCACATGTAAAAACACAGCATTTACATTACAGGGTTAAAGTGGCATTGACTGGATTCTTTTTACAGCAGAATGAGCTCAAATCTGATTGTTTCAAATCAGAAGTTGATTCACCTGCTTCAATTTCGGAATGTCAGTATTATAGTGGATTATATTAATATTCACAAAAGTAAAGATAAGGACTTTCAGACACATAAATCTTAAATAACAGTTTGGTCTGTTGTTTTTTATTGTCTGTGTTCTGCTACTGTACAAATAATTCTGTCAGTCACAATTGTGTGTTCAGTGTACTTTTAAATAATTCTAAATCATACATAAACAATCAAGTTGAATCATGGTCTACTGACTTGTCTCTTAGAACATTCAATTAATTCAGCACAGTCGGGCCCGATTTGAGGAAGACTGGTTAGGTAAAATGACAAAAATCACCCCCCCTTTTCCATTCCCTCTGGATTAATGTTGGTATATCACCTAAGGTGTCTATCAGTATTTTCATCTCATCTATATTAACACACTAAGTTGTCTATGATGTACGATTGTCAGAAAGTTTTTTATATTGTGGGTTATTGGCTGGACCTGATAACACAAAATATGTTCTAATACCGTAGTATTAAAATATGTCAGATTTCAGATCACTGTGTTTTTAAGATTTTGAATATTAGATGAAAAGTTGTCAGAAAATATGTTTTTTCATATGCTAAAAAAATGATGTAAGTAACCCCCACTCTACCATACCCCTTGATTTTTTTTACAGTTTTACCGTTGGTTTTGCATCCCATCACAGTAACATGCGAAATATCTCCAAATATTGAATCATTGCTTTGAAAATACAAAATGTATTGTTTTACCTGTTTACACCCCTACTCTTACACAAGGGTGGCTGAAGTGAGAACAGCTCTTTATTTATTGAGAAACCAAGGAACAAGCTCACATCTGTGGGACAAAGGGTTGTTCAAAGCAAAAACCACTCCTGATGAAACTGAAAATATGTTGTATTATTGATTGTGGTCATGTTTGGAGCTGGGCAGTGAGAAATGTTTGACTTGAGATTCTAATAGAGTGTGTAGACTCTCAGCTTGGTACATTTAGCACACTGGCAGTAAAACACTGTGGCTTATTTGTGTGGCTGTGTGATAAATGGTGATTTCTTGGTCATAACATAACATGGCTGTGTCCTTTCCACTCTTTGCACGATTCCACACCCCATCCACACAATCATCACTGCTCAGAGCATCATTCAGACTGAAATGGGTCAGTAATAATGGAGATTAAACCATATAACACATCAAAGCAGTTTCTCAGACTAATCATTGCTGCAACCGTTCTGACAGGACATTGTTGTAGACGTTGTCTGAACCTACACCAGGTTTAGGAGTAATCATTAAATGTAAAGAGCTTCTCTCTTCAATCCTGTGATTTCAGGTCACATTGTGAATGTTTTAAGCCACTGATCATGCAGCATGATCATTCACACACCTCCTTCAGTTCACTTCAAGTTTATTGGCACATGCAGTAACCGTATAATGTGTAACGTAAGTAGTGAAATTCTAAGCACTGAGCCCCCAGGACTTTGCATAGTAAAATACAATTGTAAGCATCAGCAGGACATGCACAGATAGACCCCCAGGGAGGTGTGCTTGAGCCCCTGACCTTTTGCCCTCACAACTGCGTAAGTGCCTTCTTGATCATCATGTATAATCATTGTCTTTTGTATGGTCATTGTTGAAGATCAGTTGATTAGAGCTTGTCCGAATATGGCACAGCTTCTGCAAGTTTTATTACTCTTGGGCACCCCCTCTGCAGCAGGATCAGCGCCTGTGGATATTTCAGTTCAGTCAACCCCATCCTGACTCTTTAAGAGAGCGTCACATTGAATAATGAGGCTACTTTGAGCAACATCCAAATAAAATGCAAGGGCTGCTAATAACTTGATAAAACATTTTTGTTATTGTGAAAACAGGGATTATGCTAGCTCTGTGCAGCTCTGAAACAGAGTTAAAACTTAATGGTTTATAGCAATTAGGTAATGTAGCGTCCAGAAAAACATTTTGTAACATCAGTTGTGCTTCAGATTCCTTCCTTGAGCAGATGAGCAGAGCTGATGAGCATGTTGAAAAAGTATTCTGTCTCCTGAGGATGTAAGTGAATTATCTACTATTGTCATCACATCTTCCTCAGTATTATGTTGATTTTTTTGCATATGAGACTGAAACATTGAACCGGACCTTCTTTATGAGCCTGTGCGTGTGGTGTGGTCTAGAAAACTCCCATGAAATCCAACTTGACACCTCTGACTTTTAAATTATTATTTCAGGCTTTATAGGGTGACTTGCAGCAGCACATGTAAACCATTTTTGGTGTGTTTTTTGTCCTGTGTCAATAATGCTACTTCTTTCAATTTTAACCAAAAATCTAACATAGTCCTGCTTTAATGTTCATATGTCCTTTTTTCCCTTAAGCACCCCAAAAATATCTGTGTGTGGGCCTGGATATAAGAATAAAATAATTAAATCTAAATCTAAAAAAATCTATAAAAATGCACATAATACTACCAAAATAAAATGTATTAGTGATAAAATAACAAACTCTATAATAATAAAAAAAACTACATTTGAAATAGGCCACAAACATGATACAAAATTATTTGGAATTAAATATTGGTAAATACACATGAACTTAACTTACATTATCTTACAATAACTTTAAAAACATTCTTTACTTCTCCTACAAAATGACCATTTCCGAGATGGAAGGTGGTTGTGTTTCAACTGCGACGTCATCACGCTATCAGCATACAGTGGAGTAAACATCATACTTAGTCTCTGAAGTGCAAAAGCAGATTGTGTTTGATATATACTCTGTGTTTGGTCTCCTGCAGGACTCTTCCAGAGAGCCATCGCCCAGAGCGGCTCGGCCATCTCCAGCTGGTCCATCAACTACCAGCCTCTGAAGTACACCAAGATCCTGGCGCGCAAGGTGGGCTGCACTTACGGCGAGACGGCCGACCTGGTGGACTGCCTGCGGAGGAAAAACTTCAGGGAGCTGGTGGATCAGGACATCCAGCCCGCACGCTACCACATCGCCTTCGGGCCTGTGGTGGACGGAGACGTGGTGCCGGATGACCCTGAGATCCTCATGCAGCAGGTCTAAATGGCTTTAGAATTCACTTCCAACTGAAAGTACCTTTCTTCACATGCCGATGGAGTGTACTTTCAGACCGAGCATGCTGCATGCTTGGAGGGCCGCAGAGCTACATAGTTTAGCGGTTTCCCAGTTGTGCTGAATCAGTTAAAAAGCCGGGAAAGCATTAAACTGAGCAGTCTTGTGGTCCTCCAGGACTGGAGTCTGTTTCATAGAATGTTTTCACAGAGAATTTTCATTAGCAGCATAATAACATCCAAGGCTTGGAATAATCAGTGGCCGAACTACATACAGACGGTTGTAAGTGCTACACACTTCTTGGATGTAATTCAAAGCCAAACATAAAACGGAAAATGCTTCACTGAAGCTCCCTATGCTTTATCCTTGAAGAGTAATGCAAAAGCGTGCACTTTTTTCCCTCAAGAGATATCATTCTTAGCTCTAGTGTGACACTTCACAGACAGGGCTGTGAAAGTAAAGTTTCTTTTTCTAAGTGAGCAGGTGCTTGTCTGTTTCAGAGGAATGAGAAGGCATTTTATGTTTTTTTAATTATTATTATTTTAAGATCTAGCACTGTAACTTGCACACTGTGTCCACTAGGGGGAGTTCCTGAATTATGACCTATTGATTGGCGTGAACCAAGGGGAGGGGCTGAAGTTTGTGGATGATGGTGGCTCCGAGAGCGAGGAGGGAATTTCTGCAGCTGCCTTCGATTACACTATCTCCAACTTTGTGGACAACCTTTATGGATATCCTGAAGGTGAGCGTTATCAGGCCCTAGAGGGATTGATAGCTGGGCCTTTTTTATGTTATTTTTGAATGCCGCATTATAAAATACAGCCAAATCTGTTCAAATCTACACATCAGCGGAAACAAGACATAAACAGCGAAAGCTGCCACACAACACAGCCTGCATTATAGAGCAGCTGCCACTAGAGGATGCTATTGGACTAGAATTTTTTATCTCTTGCCAAAAACAAGGTTTTGAAATGAATTTATGAGAGAATAGTGGATTTCAAGCTTGGTTATCTTACCATCTGGGAAATCATTTGTCCCTTCAAGGGTAAAGGTGTCTTGCTGAAAGGAACATGTCAATACAAACAGGGGGCATCTATGTTTATTAGTGCTGAAGTTTCATTGTCCTGCACACAAACCCAAAATGTTAATTTCTTCATTTGTCAACACTTCAGATATTGGATATTTGATGCCCTATTTAAATTTGTATATTTTCTCTTCTCTTTCTGCATTTCTCTTCTTTCATCTTCTTCTAGGTAAAGACATACTGAGGGAGACCATTAAGTTTATGTACACAGACTGGGCGGATCGTGATAATGGCGAAATGCGCCGAAAGACCCTGCTAGCATTATTCACAGACCACCAGTGGGTGGCGCCAGCAGTGGCCACTGCCAAGTTGCATGCAGATTATCAGTCGCCGGTCTACTTCTACACGTTCTACCACCACTGCCAAACAGAGACACGGCCAGAGTGGGCAGACGCTGCACATGGGGATGAGATTCCTTATGTGTTCGGTGTGCCCATGATTGGAGCAACTGACCTCTTCCCCTGCAACTTCTCCAAAAATGATGTCATGCTCAGTGCTGTGGTCATGACCTACTGGACCAACTTCGCCAAGACTGGGTACGTTTCTGAGCTGTGGTCAAAAGATGCCCAGTAGGCAGTGGATTCAGACAATCCTGCAGACTGTAAGGTCACTAATTTCACTCACATGTCTCTCTTTTAGAGGCAGAAGACCTAATTAGTCACATTAAAGTTGGAATAAAACTCTCTCACTCCTTATGAAACCTTAGAACAGACCTTGTAGAACTGGAGAAGGTTATCATTTTTAAAAGTTAATTCCAATAGATTTAACTTCCAATTTATCTCAAGAAATCTCATTAAGTACTGGCCAAGGCCTTTTCTCATTGGTTGATTGCTTGTTTGTGTGATTACTGCATGTAGCTCATGCAAAAGTTTTCAAAGACACTTACAGATTTACATTTGGCTCAGTGTGCTTAGATTTTATTTGAATTGGACAATGCAGTGATGTAAAGTACATACACTACATACACTAATGTTTGTTAGTTTTTTGTTCTGTTTCCATTAAATTAATATTTATGACTGGACTTTACTGTAATATTATCTGAATGTAATATACCAGTAAAATATAATTAATCCCCATTTACATTATATAATATAATATGCATTTTCATATTAAAGAAATGTTTCTATAAAATCATTTTCAAAAAACTACAACCTTGGTAGCGTGCTTTTTTTATTAAAACTGAGTTGGCATGGTATTATATGACTGTGATTATTGCACAGCATTATAAATCCATAGGCAAAATTCTACAGGCATAATAAATCCACAAAACCCAAATAAATATGGAGTCAGCCCTTATAGCACATTTTATGTAGATTGCAAAACCATCTTACTGACCAAGTCTTCTGCCTTCTTTCAGGGACCCTAACTTGCCAGTTCCCCAGGACACCAAGTTCATCCACACCAAGCCTAACCGCTTTGAAGAGGTCATCTGGACCAAGTTCAACTCCAAGGACAAGCAGTACCTTCACATCGGCCTGAAGCCTCGCATCCGTGACAACTACCGGGCCAATAAGGTGGCCTTCTGGTTGGAGCTGGTCCCTCACCTCCACAACCTACATGAAGAGCTCCTGAGCTCCACCACCACTCGCTTACCAATAGGGACCACTCGGCCTCCGACCTGGAAGGGTCAGGGCCCCCGCACCACTCGTCTGCCGTACCCCACCTTCCCTCCAGACCCAGATCCAGAAGGATCTGAGCGGCCTCGCTTCTCGCCTTTTCCTAGCGACACACGAGACTATTCGACAGAGCTTAGCGTGACGGTTGCCGTGGGCGCCTCGCTCCTCTTCCTCAACATCCTGGCCTTTGCTGCGCTCTACTATAAGCGAGACAAGAGGCACGAGATGCGCCGGCATCGCTTGTCCCCCCAGCGCGGCGTTCCAGCTAACGACTTAGCACACAGCCAGGAAGAAGAGATAATGTCCTTGCAGATGAAGCACTCTGAACACGATGCCCACCATGACATGGAACCGCTGCGGCCACACGACATCCTGCGGCCTGCCTGCCCACCCGACTACACACTGGCACTGCGTCGGGCGCCCGACGACGTGCCGCTCATGACACCGAACACCATTACCATGATCCCCAGCACCATCACTGGAATGCAGCCCCTCCACGCCTTCAACACTTTCCCCACCACTGCCACCGGCCACAACAACACCCTTCCCCACCAGCACTCCACCACTCGCGTATAGTTACTGCCCTCTAGTGGAGAGAGGGAGGACAACACGCCCTTTCACCTGACCCCTTTTACTCTCTCTCTCTGTTCTCCCTTTAAAGGCCCTCTCTCTTACAGTTCCACAATTCTCTCTGTTGAAGAAGCGCAGCAGCACCCCCTAGTGGTGCTCTCACAAATCCAGATAGACAGCATGTATTAGCTGTAAACGCTGTAGCCATTGAGGCAGCTTCTTTTTCAGACTCTGCTGTGAGACAAGGCTGTGGTTGGCAGTGACGCGTTGTCCATTAATGGTCACTTTCGTATTCTTTTCCACATTGCTGTAAGTGGAACCAAACAGTCAGTGGGCGAGCGAGTGCTGTTGTCATGGCAGATACGATGCAGACAGAGAGAAGAGAGAGAGAGAGAGAAAGAACGACAGAGGGATTTTTTTCTAGTTTTCTTTACTCCCCTCCCTTACATGAAAGACTACAGTTATTAGCCCTTCATCTCAGCTCTCATCATATCCCTCTGAAGTCTTATTCTCTTCCTTACTCTCCATTGTTCCATTACAGCGCTCTCATTATCAACTCATTCTCCCCTCCTCTGAGCACTGTCTGAAAATGCTCTGTGACCTTGTGTAATGCACAGTGGAGTCATTTTTTATATACAAAACAGAACGTGCAGTAAGTAAACAACACATGATGATACACGGATATGTTCTTTCTACCAGCAATCTTGGTGCCAAGTACTGTAGTACACCCCGGCAACAAGATAGACCAAGAGATCAAACGACTACGTCCTGGAACCGAAGAGAAAGTTAAAAGTGCCAACCTGATCGCTCTCTAGCTTTTCTTTTATTTTTTCACCTTCCTTTTTTGTCATTTCTACCCTAACATCTGTTAGACTTTGGCTGTGTCTTTTTTTCTTAGAAAGATTTGTACATGTATAGATATAGATATTATATAAATATATAAATATATATATATTCAGAGAATGATATATATTTAAAAGGTTTGCTCAGTGGGATCTATGCATGAAATATTTTTAAAATGACAAGGAGGAACTCGAAGGTAAACTCACAGCACACGTCTGAGGTACTTGAGGTTCAATTGTTCAGTTTCTTCATTTTTTTGTTTACAGTTCAAATTCATGGAAAAGGCTGACTGCGCGTATCTGCAGGAGCAACTCGTCCTCAGTAGCACTAAACAAATTAGTCAAACATGCCATAGAAGAGCTCCAGCTCCTTCTTTCCTGCCTTGCTCTTGCATATGACACCCCTTGCTTTTTAACCAGTCATTTGAGACATTGCTCTGCTAACGTCCTTTCATACATTCTTTCATATCAATGTATAATTATTGGTGCTATTGTTTTATAGTTGGCCGTTGACTACGGCTGTACTATATCTTTAAGTATACTAGTGAACAGCAACATGTCCATGGTCACCTAGCCTGGCTAGCTGCCGTTACGCGAGTGATAGACACATGTAGCTATTCTTAAGCTTGTGAAATAGGGCTTGGTAAACTAGTTTACAGAGTTTGTTATGTTTTTTCAGCATTCACACTCTGTCATTGCTTCATTTTCACTCTCTCCTGCTGTTTGCATCTTTATTTCCACAGCATGCTAATTCTTTTGGTGGGAGCGCTAATCATGTTTGCGTCAGAATGTTAGAGTACGTGTGTATGAGCTCTGAGCTGACAGCAGTGCCTCACAACAAGACTGCTAATTGGAGAGAAATTGAGAGACGAAAATTCAGAATAAGAGTCAGAAATATAGCTAGATAATGTGTTCCTTTAGAAAAGACTTCCCTCGTTAGCTTTTTCCTTCTCTCCTCTCGTACTCTCAGCATTCAGCCCCCTAGACTGCACAGTGTGGTGGGAAGTAGAGCGGTGGCGCAGAGAACGTAGTGAGTCTTTTTTAACTTTTTAGTGACGCAACTCCTCAAACATAAAATCCATATGTGGTGTAATCCCACGTGCTCCTTCAGTGTGGTTACAACAAGCACAGAGAACAGAGAGAGCCCAGTGAGCTAGGCTAGGCTAATGAGATTTAAAGCACTCATTTCCAGTCTTCTGGATGTCTGAGTGCTTTCTGGTAGCTAACCCATGTTGTGCCTCAATGGATAGGCCTCAAGGACTCTCCAAAATGCCTGTGCAATGAAGGCAGACATCAAAGGCCTGTGAGTCCTATATTAAATTGGTCATGACGAATAAAAGCTCTTTCTGGATGCTATTGTTTTGGTGCCTGCTGAGCATATTTTTTTTCTTTCTCAACAATATGTATAGCCTGTTAGGCTAATGTAGCTCCGATAAGATTGACCTGAGGTCTAGGACATGGTGTCTTTTCATCAGACACAGCAGGCACCTCATGCACACACAAAATCATAGGAACAACACAGTATAAATATCCACCATATCTCTTCATTGCCTTAGCTTTGGTTAGCATCGCTGTCCTGAGTTCTGTGAGAGTGACAGGCTGTTGTGGTGGAGATGTGTCTTTTTCTACAGGCTCGTATGTGGAACAACTGCTGGACTGCTGGTGTAGCCTACCGAGACTGAGCAGTCTCAGAGCGGGGGCTAACAGTCTGATGCTGCACTGTAACATATGAAAATATTAGCATTGCTGAACTAGCATACTGGAGATCCTGTATGCTGGACAGCGGAAACAATTCAGTGCTGAATCTTTGGTACTGGATTCTAACTTGGAGGCACACAAAACCATCAAGACAGAAAAACAGAGGACGTTTGTAGCGTGAAAGCTACTGTGAATAATGATTCAGTATAACTGGTTGGACCAGTGTGCCCCACTGATGACTATTTGTGGTAGGAAGCTTATCTGAGCTCTGAACTTAGCTTATCAGCTAAGCTTACCAGAAGTGGACATGAGGTGCATACAAAACAACATGAACTTTGAAATTCTTCCTTTCTTTTATTTTGCTCTGTTTTTGTATGCTAAACCACTAGAGGGCAACATTGTGGTAAAATTACAGTAGAGACCTTTTCCTCTTGATGAAGGCGTACGGAAAGCAAAGGTCCTAAACGGAGAAGAGGACTTAACTGTACATTTTTAAGTGTAAGATCAAACCAACAAAAATATTTGTAAATATTCAGTTTCTCGTTTGTTTGTTTGTTTGTTTGTTTGTTTTCTGAGTGAATGAAATACTTACTTTGTGAGCAGGACAACAAGTGCAAGTTTGAATTCAGCCACCAGCAAACTTCAGTATAAAAGCCTGATTTTGCTGTCTCATTCATTTTAGGGCATTAAGGAGTAATGATGCAGTGATTTTATGGTCCAGCTGGATGATCATCTTTTCAGATAAAACACATTAAATAGCTAAACATCTAATTTTTACAGTTACACTTAATCATCAGCATGTTTAATCAAACCCTTTACATAAACCTCATTCTGACAGTTTCACACAGAGAATTATAGTTGTTCCATTTAATGCTGTGAAATGGCGGCTCATATAAAGCTGCTCTGGAATTTTACAGGATTTTGCAGGATTGCCTCTCTATAACTTATGAAAGTAAACACAGTTGAGTCTGGTTTTGAGTTGGTTACATTTTGATCGTGTTTAATTTCATAGATGTTTCATTTCATTATTACATTCATTTTCAAATTCATCTGCTGAAAGTTCCCTGTATTTCAGAACACTCGTGGTCTGAGTAATGCAGAATTAAAGAAGCACATTATTAATCTCCCTGGGGGAAATAAGTCCTTCCTGATAAGCTTTGCTGGGTGGCTAACTTGCGCCTGTTGTCTTGTTTTTAATTTCTTTGTTGAAAATCAGAAACCCAAGACTTGAGATGAAGAAAACATGTTAATAATGGATTTAAAAATAGATGCTTATTAAAAAAAAAAGAAAAGTAAAAAATATATAAATAAGGAGATGATATTTCTGTTAATTTAGAAATTATTACACACTGTATGCTGTGACTCTGATCTGGGGAACATTAAATACATTCATAGCCGACTCCTGTCACTGTTTCTTTACTAAATAAGTGTATATAATACTGTATAATCACGCACACTGTTTACTGACTACTTATGCATAGTGTACCTTCACAGAATTGCACTGTAGTCTAGAGTACCATAAAACATCACTATGTCTCTTTCACTGCAGGTTCACTGCAAAACATTTCGGTGTCCAGGTCTATTTTATGGCTCCTGTAGTCAGATCATCTAGTGTCCTTAAATGAAGCAGCATTTTAACAGCTATAACATTACATGTCCAAAGATGCTACAGTGTTATACAAGTTTTTGGGAAGTAACCAGTACAATATTTGTGACAGAGACTAAAACATTATTACACTTTTGAGTATTAAGTGCATTTCCATACTTGCTAGACCATATCCAGTTTCATGTTGTTTCTTGACCTCACACTTAACTACAGCAGATAATACATAAATCTAAGGTCACCACATGTCCAGGATTTCCTTGGATTATACAGGTTTTTGGTTGCCTGTCCTGGAAAAAAATCTATTCCAAAAATAGCGTTTTCATATGTTGGCACTTCTTAGGGTTTAAACTGCTGTTTTTATCCAGTCAAACCTTTGGTATACAAAGAATTAGTTCGATTAGGTCAGGTTAACATCAAAGTAAGAACAACAGTTTGAGAAAGGTGAACTGTTGGTGACATTTAGGAACTACAGGCATCACTTCAACATGATAACTGAGAAGATTACATTCTATAACTGAACTGACATGTATCTACCTTAGCCACAGGGTTTCACTTCCTGTTTAGTTTGATAATGTTGACTGGGCAAAAGCACAGTAATAACAACAACAACAGCACTACTACTACTTATATTAATAATAATAATAATAATAATAATAATAATAATACGTTAGGAATATTAGAAATTAAATTAATATAATAATGTACCCACAGCTAATGCACCCACTCCAGTAATCTCTGTCTTCACTGTAAAAGGCTAAGCAGTTGAAAATGTTCAGAGACAGACTTTAAATGAACGTATTCACTCAACATTCAACAGCCGTTGTAAAGCGGCAGCAGTCAAAGTGAAGATGTTACTTCATGTGTCATTCACAACTGTTATAGGTGGGTTTTCTGCTCCCAGTTCACTGTAAAAGTCGCAGTGCCTTATGGGATTGGCTCTTGGCGCTCATCAAAGGGTGTGTGCTGAATGTGCGGTTAATGAGGTAAGTGAACTTTTTAACCTGAATGATACTGGTCTCTTTGAAATTTCGCTTTGTACTTGTTCCTGTGTCTAACTAGCTGCAGTTGAATGTAGTATTTCGTTCAAAAACCAAGCCAGTCAATTTCCTCATGCTAGCTAACGTTAGCCTTCGTCTTCTTGCTAGTCAGTTAGCTAACGCTAACTGTAACGTTTTTGTTTGTCCGAGTTGAAGCTGCGAACATTTAAGTGAAGAGGTGGTTTGGTCAGCCGTTGTGTTTGTTATTTATGTTGAGGTTTAGTCTTATAACAGTTCAGCTTAAGCTTGATTAATTTTAAGACCGGTCTCATCATTTAGCCCAGATATTTGAAAATTAGAAATATGCAGAAAACCAGGTAGTTAGCTAGTCAGCTAAATTAGTTAGCTAACCTAGCTACCTTAGCTTAGCGAGCTAGGTTAGCTTTCGTTCGTTTTGTTCTTCCTGTTTCAGTGAACTTGCTGAACAGCCATAGTCTGTATGGACATGCTTGCTGAAAGGATATTTTAGGGGAGCTTATTTTCCTTCTGTCAGTGATAATTCAGAGCTGGTCATTTATTGGTAGCTTTCCTTTTGCTCTTTGCTAACATTAGAAATGAAGGTAAAGTTAGCTTGGTTTGTCTGTTTTATCTTGGCACCAATACAACTGGCACCACAGAGGGTTTACAGAGAGGGACATTGCTGTGGGGTGTTTACTGTGATTTGTAAGTTATGTTTAAGTTAAAAATAACTTATACGTATAACTTACAATCAGAGTAAACAGCTAACAGCAGTGTCACTCTCTGTAAAAGTATTTACTAACTACATGTCTATTAAAAAATAACAGACACGTAGTTAGAAAATACATTAGAGGTACCGTTAAGCCCTATTCGAGCTGGAACAGTTTTACCAAAGGAGGTCCCATAGTGTAATTCATAAGGGATTTAACTGGCTAGTTCGTGCGGGATAAAGTTATCTGTAATTTCCCCACATTAGCTCGGATAGCCCGGATCAAAACCTCATAGCTCGGACATTCACTTCAGCATTAAGGCCTTTACACACCGAGCGCGATTTATAGAGAAATTAAGCATGCGTATAAATAGCCACGTTTACATGCAGCCTAATAATCCATTAATAATCCGACTAATAACGCTAGCTCAATCGGAATAGAATACGTCCATGTAAACACCTCAGTCGGAATAGTCTAGTCCAATTGAGGCCATTCGGAATACAATTTCTATCCGATTGAACGAGGTGGGTAAACTAAATAATCCGTTAAATAGAAGAATAATAACCATGTAAACGCCTGAATCCGATTACATTCCAATCGGAACGTGTAAATACGTTCTGCTCTAAACTTTAAAAGACGGCGGTGGGACGGACGTCCAGCTTATCTCAGAACTTCTTCAATAAGGACATGTAAAGCATGTTTTCCTGAGTCTGACATCATTTTAAAGCAATTAAAAACACAAGCGTGCCAACTGGAAACTCATCTCGCTCGGACTGGACCTCACGTGATGTTGGCTGTCATGGTAACGTTTACTCTAAGCGCTACTCCACGCATGCGCGTCATTTTGCATCGGATTACTTGTAGTGAGCATGTAAACGAAGATTTTCCATCAAACTGTTGAATAGAGTGTGCATATAAACACCTCAGTCTGAGTCTGTAATCCGATTGTATTCAATCAGATTGGCAAAAATCTTTGCATGTAAACATAGCCAATGATGATATTCTCTGGTGTTGGCAGGACAACGACCAGCAGACAGAACTTTTTGACCAGCGTTTGCTTCCTCACGGATGGTGTTAGAAAAAGCAGCTCAAACTGAGTTACACATATCTGAGATTTATGTGAAATCTCATACAGTTCCAGCTGAGGAATGTGGTGGTGAAACTCTCTGTGCTTCTTTAACTTTTTTAGAATGAACAGCAGCCCCCCCAGTGTCATGGTTTACCCACTGTTAGAGGAGCAAAGGAGATCTGTCACTGCATATAAAGATGCGTTGCAAAATAATTGCTGTGCTTTTGATACGGAAAAAATAGTGTCAGAATACTTTACATTTTTGAGCTGTTCATTCGCATCCGGTTCGATGTGTAAAGGCCCTTAAAATTAGAATTAAACAGATCCAAATAAACAACAAATATCAACTGCCAGTTAATACCAAATAGTATAGCATTAGGCTCATTCAACTTGGCAAATGTGTTCCAACAAGACAGAAATACTGCTGTCTTAGAAGAGGATCCTTCAGATATTTAATTTCGTTCTCTTTCTACTTAGCCCATCACCAAAATGTTGTAGACCACAGTAATCCTGTTTGAACTTGAGGATAAAGGAACTGTGTCAATAGCTGTATTTTAGTGGTTAGCATTGTTTCCCAGTCACCTAAAAACAGAGGTGCCGATGTCTATTAGCAGATTTTATTAAATTACCATGAGGTGGATTAAAACAGGACCTTTATTACTGAAAGAGCCAGATTTATAGAATGTAACTCACTCTGAAATTATTACTCCACAGTACTGACTACGGACATGGATTAATGGACTTGTAATGGATTAAAATCACAGATAATCATTCGAATTACAATACTTCTCCAGGTAAAACTAACTTAAATATGGTTTTGAACATGATTAGTTTTACAAAGGAAGATTGGGGTAATGTAATTATTATGTAGTATTTCATATTGTTTCTCAGTGATTTTAAATTCCCAATCTAATGACAGTGCTACTAAAACACTGCGTTCACTTAAAACAGCTATGAATGATGGTAGATGAATTATGATTATGATCATGTGGACATGTTCTCTACTTGTGAGCAGCTGAATGCACTGCCTTTTTGGTGTGAACATGCATAATTCAAGTGGCACTCCCACCTTGGTAATTTAAACAGATCACTGATATACTGATTTATAAGATTTCTTATCGGGTATGAATCAGTCATATATATTAGACATCTTGTGGTAAAATTACTTTTTCCCACATCTACTAATCCTGTCTGAATAATCAGAGTGCATTTTAATCAAAGGTGATTAGTTGGTTTTTGAATGTAGGTTTTTATTTGTTTTATATATATATATATATATATATATATATATATATTTCTATAGTAGGGCACTCTCCCTCCTTATTTTTATTTATCATTTAATACCTGGAATTCCTAAATCGTTGCAGAACTTCGTTGCAGAGATCAGCATCTCCAGCAAAATAAAAATGTTGCCTAATTCTAGCTATTAATTGCTATGACTGGCATGTAACACTGTGGCTTGCTAGCCAATGAAACTCCAGTGAATAACTTTGTTCTGAAGTAGTATACTAAAGGGGGTGTGCCTTTTGCCCCTTTATCTGAAGGGGCTTTTTACCCCAGAGATTTAACTTTAACTTAAAAAGACAAAAATGTACAAGAATCATTCTTATCATTCGGCAGTAAGAGTGTTTTTGCTTGTAAAAAGTGTATATCATTAGAACAAATCAAAATATACTAATACAGTAAAAACAACAACAAGATAACAAGAGTGACTATTTATAAAGAAGCTAGTTTAAAGGATAAAAATTGGTTCCAGGTCTCAAGCTCCCAGCCATCGCATACATTTATTCCGTTTCATCAGCTTATTAAACCTAAATTTCTCAGGTGTCTAAAACTTGTACTGTATATTTTATTAAACAATGTAAACTAAATGATCTGACAGCGCTACACACACACACAAATAACCACATAATTTTAACATTTCTAAATATTTAATATAAATACATGCACCACTAAAATCCATTGACAATAATATTTGTCAACTGAGGCCAAAACAAAACTTTCAGGGAAATAATTCAGTAAATATGTTAAAATTAGATTTGGCCCATCATTTAATCTGGAGTGAACATAAGTGGGTGGCGTCTTAACCTGGGGACTACTTTCCTCAAGCTTCCATAATTGACTTATTTAAATTATGTTGCAGATTACAAACAGGATTGGCTAAGGGGTCAGATGTGAAAACAACGTGGAGACTGATGGAAATGCTGCTAACAAACTGGCAAAGGAGGTTAACAGGAAAGGGGTGAATGGGAAAACTTCCTTCCGGTCCTTGTTGATGAAGGTTCATCAGCAATGGTAAGTAGTAAAATTATTGATTAGGTAATCCTTAACAGTTTGATGGAGCATAATCAAATTGTTTGCTAAAGTAAAATGAAAAAAACAGTTGGAGCGTAGAACCACCTGAGATATTTTATATTTGGGTTGTGGATCATTGTTAGCACAGCAGTGACAATGACATGGTAGTGACATGTTGGTGTGTGCTGCACTGATATAATGTATCAGATACAACAGGGTTTTTGGAGGCTTTACACACTATACACTTACTGGTCACTTATTACACATCTGCATCGTTGGTACAGTGTGTAGCTGCACAGTTAGAAACTATAGCAGTTTCTGATGACAGGACCACCAATGGCTGGATATTTTAGTGTACTGGACAGCCTAAAAGTGACACCTCAGCAATGCCGCTGTGCCTGATACAATTGTACTAGCAGCACACACGCTACCACACCACTACAAAGTCTCTGTTACTGTTTGCTGAGAATTTATTGAAATATAACATTTACAAAAAGATAACTTGTTGGACCATAGACAAAAAATACAAAGAGGGAATGGCTCTCACATGACAATGACAGTGGCACAAAATAGCCTGGCATCAAATTTGAGCTGTTTTTGGCAAAAAGAAAAAATGTGACCAGTTGTCTCATAGCACTTTTTAAAATCTCTGGAGGTAATTTGATGTTAACGGGATTTATCCTTTTTTTCTCTCCCTGAACAGTTGCTGTTAAGAGGAACCCTATGTTTAGCAAAGCTGCTGATAGAAACATTGAAAGATTCATCAAGAGATGGTTGTAGCTGGCACTAGAATGGGATTCATTTATTTGTTTATTTTATGCAGGTGTGTATACAAGTTAGTCACCAAATTCAATAAATTGACAGTTGTTTTAAGTGTTTATAAATGTCCATTTTAATTCAAACAAGCTAAATTTGTATATATTAAGAATATATATTTGTAATCATAATTATCACAATATCTAAAACTACACAATATAGAAACTCAGTGTTGTCATTTTTCTGTTTTAGGAGATCTATACAGGTAATCTAGTTAGGTAATCTATTTACATTTTGCCAAATGGTATTCCCTAAAATTTCCTTTGTGGTATGTAAATGTAAAAGAGATTTCAATTTATTTAGTAATTATTGTGAGTTTAAATAATAATTTACATTCATAATAATTTGTTTACATTTAATAATTTTGTATTTTAACACAACAAGTTTAATCTGTGAATTAAGCTTTACGTTCATGTGGTGTAGTTCTAGTTGACAGGTCTCGGCCTAGCAGTGACACCTCAGCAATGCCACTGTGCCTGATAGTTTTAGATGTTAATGAGAGGTGTAGTTTGAAACCTGTAACTTTTTTTTCAGTCATAGAAAGAAATAATGACATTTAAATAAATTTGCATTAGATTAAGCATTGTAGGGGCTCATGGAGACCATTTTTGCACAGTATTTCCAAATTTGGTTAAAATCAGACAAAGACTGGTAGATTTGTAGCCCCTCATGTCAGAAAAGCTAAGGTTAAACAATGTAATTGATGTCTTTTGAGTAAAATACACAGAATAGTTTGAAAAGCTCATTTTTGAAACTTTAAACAATTGCAAGAAATTGTAAAGAATTTTGAAAGACTTGCATTAAAAAAATGTCAGTTTTCATGCTATGCTTGATTTATTTTTATCCAACAAAAAATCAATAAGACTTATTCTTGTCGTTTTTTGTTTTTTTTTAATGGGGTCACCTCATGGCCAATTGTTGTCAAACTTGATAGGCTATTACAGAATTCCTATGTGGACACATCATTCAATTTGTGTGATGATGGGCCAATGCTAAGCTCTCCAAATGCCTGTTTAAAACTTATTGGCCAATGGCGGCCATATTTGTCCAATGTTTGCATTGTCCTTAACACGTATAAAGTACCCCATTGATGCAGCATGCAAAGTTTTGGCTCAATTGGCCAAGCGGTTGCCGAGAAACAGATTTTTGGTTGTTATAGTGCCCCCTATTAAACTATAAGTATCAAACTTGGTGGACTTCCACAGAATCACGTCGGGTATAGGCTTGTTAAGTTTCATGAGAATTGACCAAAGCAGTCCTAATCTATAACCATTGTTGTGAATTAAGCTCCACCCAGAATGGTTTAATTGGCATGTGACAGCCATATTTTTATACATGTCAATCTTTTTTGGTAGTTATTTAGGATTTTGCAGATAATTTTAAAAAAATAAGGTTTTTCAAAAAATGCAAAATATCTCAATTTTTCCAGGGGGCCGTTTTGAGTTTTCGATGAGTTTTGGTACAGTATGAGTCAACAAAGCAGCACCAAGAATTATGTCTGTCACCTGTACGGACCAAATCTTAAAACTATGCTGTAGCCCTCCCCTTTAGGCCAGTTGGCGAACATTCTAGAGACTTTTAGTACAACCATCAGGAGTTATGGACACTTGAATGATATAAAATGTTACTTACCTGTATTCCTTTGAAGAACGTCCTTTAGGGGATGCTGGCGAGAACAGGGCCTCCTCTTATTCCAGTCGGACGGATCCACCGACACAGGGAGGAGGGGTCCACTCTCGTGCGGGTCCTGGAAAGAAAAAGAAAACACGGTTACAGTGATCATGATCTTTATATACATAATGTTTGTATATACACACCGATAAAACTGTCATGGGTTGCAAACAGGTGCATGTAATGTTGTTACTGTACAGTATGTGTTGAGTGTGTGTTAGCTGTGTACCCTGAGGTTGGGATTTGGTGTAGGCTGGGGCGGGGCTTAGGGTACAAGAGCTCCGGGACAGTCATTAAGAAAAAGCTCGCCTGTACTCACTACTAGCCGTCCGTGTAGTTTGAGTCAGCACATGTTGTTGATGTGTGTGTATGAGGAGTTCTAGCCTCGCGGCTGTTACTCCAATATACTTGTCAATAATGTATATTTTATTGTTTTTCATTTTGTTCAGTGTTCGTGTCCCGTCGTTTAATGGTCACTTCTAGTTGGAGTCATCCCGTTAGTACGCACCAGCCCACCCACACAGACTTTGACCACAGAGCTAACTTAAAGCCAAAGTCCTCCATCCGGGGGTATCACCATCTAATAACCAAAACCTCTTAAACTTGCAGTAATTAGACCTCTGATTAAGAACCCTAATCTTGATCCCTGCGAGCTGTCAAATTATAGATCTATCTCAAATCTTCCTTTTATATCAAAGATTTTGGAAGAAGCTGTGGCACAACAACTAAGTTCCTATTTGCGCAAGAATGACATATATTAAAAATTTCTGTCTGGGCTGGCCTCATCATAGTACAGAGACAGCACTAGTGAAAATTGTAAACAATCTCTTATTATTCTCTGACCAAGTTAACGTATCTCTGCTGGTTCTACTTGGTCTTAGTGCGGCATTTGATACGATAGGCTAGAAAACCTTGTGGGAGTAACAGGAATAGCTGTTTCCTGGTTCAGATCTTACCTGACTGATTGCTATGAGTTTGTGAATGTAAACAGTGAATCATCTGTTCTTACAAAGGTAAAGTATGGTGTTCCACAAGGCTCTGTTTTAGGACCTCTATTATTCATGTTACATATGGTAACACTGGGTACCATCATCAGTAAACATGGCCTCAATTTCCACTGCTACACTGTTGGCACACAATTGTATATATCGACCAAACCAGATGATAAACTTCAACTTCAGAACATTGAGAACTGTAAAAGACATAAAAGACTGGATGTTGAGTAACATCCTCCTACTCAACTCATATAAAACAGAGGTTCTTCTTCTTGGTCCAAAAGCTGCTAGAAACAAACTGTCTAATTTAACACTTCACATCTGGCACATCTGTAAAAAACCTTGGTATCCTTATCGAGCCTGATCTTTCCTTCAGTGCACATATGACCAATATTGCTAGAATAGCTGCCCTCCATCTTTGCAATATTGCCAAATTAAGAAATGTACTGCACTGTCTCTCTAGTTCATGCGTTTATTACCTCAAGGCCTGATCACTGTAATGCCCTGCTGTCTGGATGTTCCAGCAAAACCTTAACAAGCTTTACTTAGTCCTACACTGGTTGTAAGTTAAATTCTGCATTGACTACTAAATTCTTTTACTGATACATATAGCTCTGAATGATCTCGCCCCTCAAGTGAACTTATCTCTTATTATGAACCATCACACCTACCTAGATCACAGGGTGCTGGCTTACCTAGAATTAGTAAAATTACATTGGGGGTAGAGCCTTCACATACAAAGCCCCCCCCCAGCTTTGGAATAATCTTTCAGTCAGTGTACTCAGTGGATTCAGACACAGCCTCAGTCTTTAAGTCTAGGCTGTAAAACTGCTTGTTTAGTCAAGCTTTTGGTAAGTAGTTTTTCCCGTTAGATAAAAGGTGCTGATCTGGGAGTTCATGGACATAGACTATTATGGTAAACTAGGAGTGTTGCTGCTGTCCTGTTTCTCTCATGCGTTCACTCAAGTTTGTTGACGGTGGCGAAAGGGAGCTGACATCTCAGGGAACCCTCATGTCTCTGTTATCTTTTGGCTCTCCCTGTTAGGGGAGAAATAGCTAGACCTGCTGGAGTCTCTGCTGCACTCTGTTACACTGTTTACTATAATCAGTCTTTCTTAACAGAACTAACTGTGTGTTTCTTTGCCCATCCTGTGCGACCTGATGCTGTTGCTTCATCTGCCTTGATCGGGTGCCCACTGCTCACCCACTTTCTGAACCAATTTGACCACCATTTTGGAGCTTCCTGCTATACAGTGCTGTGCAAACCTCACCTGCATGCCATTTGACCCTCCTGATGATACTGCTGCATGCACAGACTCAGACTGTTTAATCATATCTATTGCTTCACCTGCTTTTCCCTTTTTCTGTATTTTAATATTTTATACTAATGTTAAAAGCTTATTGTCTGTTCATTTTGCTCATGTTATTGTTTTGCTTTCCAGTGTCAACCAGAGGAGGATGGGTTCCCCTTTTGAGTCTTGGTTCCTCTCAAGGTTTCTTCCTCTTGCGCTTAGGGAGTTTTTCCTTGCCACTGTCGCCATCGGTTTGCTCAATTTTTCTGTAAAGCTGCTTTGTGACAATGCCTGTTGTAAAAAGCGCTATATAAATAAACTTTAACTTGACTATGAGGCAGGCTGCACATAATGGTGTGACAGATGACCGGGTGGGGTGCCTGAAGAAGAAACTTCAGGGAGATGTCAAACAAGGGTATATATGCATTGTTTTGTGGCCTACTTAGTTTATATTGTTCTTTCTGGCCAATATAGCCTGTTAAGCTAATGTTAAATAACTCCTTCAGATGAAACACTTTACTGGGTGGCCTACTTGTAGCTTGTTTTTAATTTCTGTGTTAAAAATCAGAAACCCAAGACTTGAGATGAAGAAAGCATGTTAGTAATGGATTTAAAAATAGATGCTAGTTAAAAAAGGAAAGGTAAAAAAAATATAAATAAGGAGATGATATTTCTGTTAATTTAGAAATTATTACACACTGTATGCTGTGACTGATTTGGGGAACATTAAATATATTCATAGCTGACTCCTGTCACTGTTTCTTTACTGAATAAGTGTTTACTGTATAGCACACTGTTTACTGACTGATTGTGTATCCTCATACAGTTAGACTTTAGACTAGAGCATAAAGCCATAAAGCTAGATTAGATTTTGTTGAACCAAATAACTACAATGCAGTAAGAAACTTTGCACAGTTTGATTTCCAAATTCAATAACACACCCTATTGAGGGGTATTTGTTAGACATGAGACCTTCAAAAAGCAATGCATGACACCCAACCAAAGCATTTAGGAATGTTTGTTTAGGTGGGTGTAGTTTCACGAAACATCACTATGTCTCGGTCACTGCAAGTTGACATTTCGGTGTCCAGGTCTGTTTTATGGCTTTGCTCATGTGGTCAGATAGTAATTTTCCTTTAGGGTCCTTAAATGAAGCAGCATTTTTAGCAACTATAACATTACATGTACAAAGATGCTACCTTGTTATACAAGTTTTTGGGAAGTAACCAGTACAATATTTGTGACAGAGACGGAAAAATTATTACACTCACATGTTTTCTGTTTCAGGAAAATAAATAGTTCCATTCTTGGACACTTTTTTCATATGTTGGTATTTCTTATGATGTTTAAATTGCTATGTTTATTCAGTCCAACCATTTGTATACGAAGAATGCGTTTCAGATTACCCACAATGCAGGGACAACTGTTTGGGAAAGGTGTATGACGACATTTAGGAACTATAGCTAGCGCGTCAACACAATAACTGAGAAGATTAGGTTTTATAGTTGAATTGACATGTATCTACAGCATCATGAGCAATAACCCATCTGCTGAGTTTAGTTAAAAAAAACTGAGGGCTGAGGTGGCAACACTACATAGATCCCAATGTGAATGAACACATACAGCGCTTTATTCACTTTAATGGTGTTAATTTGTGTCTAGCTGGTCTACACTGTACATGTGAACTGAATACTAGCTGTACTTGTTTTTGATGTGGACTATTACATAATCAGTTGGGTAAACTGATGGTAATGATTAATATACTTTGAGGTCTTAACGTCGATAGATAAATATGAAAACATTCATAAACTTTGGAACTTGATCATTTATTGTTGCTGCTCTGCGGAAAGTGGGAAACTAGTTGACATGGGTACTGATAAGATTTGGATTTGGAAGATGAGTCAGCATAAGCCATAGGCCTTTAATTATCTACCACCAGCATAAACGTATTGGTTTTAAAAGTGTTTTCCGTTCAGGTACAGCTCCACCCTTTCATTGCATGCAAAGCACTGTGACCTGTTTCATTTATCCGGTTGATAAAAAATAATCAAAGTGCAGGGAATGGTTGGGTTTTGCTTTTGGTTATGCGACGGACTAAACCATTGCCATTATTTACTGTTACCTGTTAATTCTTTAAGAAATGATCTGCATCTTCACTCACCACTGCTCAAATTTCTGAAATACTTCAACCTTCCACACTAACTGACTGTAACTCTGTACTAAAATACTGATGGTTCACATAACACTCCTAAACAGATGTTTCTGCTCTAAATGGTTTTGCCCCATGTGACTATTTAAGCAGCTAGATCTAATATTTAATCAGAGATGCTTCTGCTTCCAGAGGAGCTGTAAGTAAAACTCATCATTTCATAGCTGTCAGATCTCTCTAATCGCTCAAATCATCAGTTATAATACATAGAATAGTCATTTGTAGAGCTTAGATAAGAACTTTAGCCAGATAATAGCTTATCTCAACTTTGTTTCCTTTGCACACTAGCTATTATCTAAATGTGTGATATATATGTTAAATAGTTAAATACAAATTTTAAGACTGAAATACTTCAAATAATTTATGGAATACTCTTCAAATGATGTTTGCTGCCATGTGTCTATGTGTGTGTGTGTGTGTAATGACACATCATTAAAATCACCTCTCCTGTGCTTCTGCGCTTTGCAGATCTCCTTCCATTTGCAGAAGTTCCAGTTACAACACAGTTAACCAATCTGAATACAGCTCTTCTGCTCTTTTACAGTAAAATCAGATGACGACCTCATGAAAACCTCAACCTGACACTCAGAAAAAAACATCAGCACTGTCACCATGGATTCATCCTCTGATCCAGATGTAAATATTGTTTCATAATAATGTTTCAAAAATAGGATACTATAATTTTATTATTTACAAATGATTTGTTCTCAAGTTCTGAGTATCTGTCTGATTGTCATTATTTAATCAGAATTGATACTGTTTTATTCCAAAAAAGTAAGTGGTAAACCCAAACCTCTCATCAAGATATAAAGTAAAACAACCTGCTGAAAACTTCTTAGACAAGCTAATGTGTTTCTACTTTTGGCACTTGAAGTCATAGATTGCTTCAAAACTGTCATTTTAATAGGTCATATTCAAGAGTCACATTTCTATGGTTTTGCCCGTAAAAAATCTTGGACTGTAAAATTGCTCAGATTCACTTTTTCAATAGACACTAAGAGTAAGACACAATTGATCAATTGAGTAGTAAGAGCACAAAAGTTACTGACTTGAGTAACAACCCATTCTGCTAAAACAAGCTCAAACACCAACTCACACCTGAAGCTCTACAGTGTCAAATTTGTAAGCATTGTAAGCATAATTGTAATAAAACTAGGTTTATAAAAGCCGAGGAGTGCATTAATTGATAACAATGTTAATCAGTTTTGTTGCATTAATTTTCATAGGACAGCATTTTACATCAACGAAAACTAGGATTTTTATAGCTAAGTATTAAACTGTATTAAAAACATAAAGTACTGTGCGAAAGACTTAAGACTAAGGCACCTATCATACTGTGTAAAACCATTCTTGGCAGTGTGTTTTGCCACCCAAAAACACCATATATCATTAAACATAAACACAGTAAAAAAAAAAAATAAAAATTTTGAATTTTGATAAAAAGTAGTTTTTGATATCTTGTGAGTTAGTTTGAAGAACAAAGTTTAGTTCCAGATTGGTCTTGGACACCTCCAGCCATCACATCGATTTGTTAAATTCCATCACCAGCACTCAGCAAATAAAAGATTACTGTCCAGATTAACAGCTTTATAATCCTATTTTTTTCAAGTCTTTTACACAGTACTGATAGTTTTAGTATTCCTTTGAGATATCTATTAAAATATTAACATTTTCAACCCAAGGAATTTGAAGATGCCACCGATGACTTCATCCAAGATGAGGTACAAAAAGGTTCTTCAAGAACTTGTTTTGTTCAGTCAGGAAATGAGGAGGACACTGTCACATCAAAAGGTACAGTGCATTGACAGCATCCATGTATTTATATGAATAGTTTGTACCAGATCTTTCATTCACTGATCCCAGATGTAGACTATTTTCAAAATGTATTTTTACAGTTTTTACTGCACATCTGCTTAAAAAACATCATGCATATTCTGATTACATGATTACATTCTGTTAATTACATTTTTTAAATTTACTAACTACTTTTAAAAAAATAATTGTGTCTCTGTGTGTATATAAATTAACAAGGTAGCAGGTAAGTAAGAAGTATGATAATTACCTAGGATTTGTTACTATAAATAAATAATTACAGTATACAATTTACCATTTAATGACTCTTTGATGTTCCCCAAAAATATTGAATGAAACATCATACAAATAAATAAAAAATGAATAAAAATATGAAGTGTGGCATGTGCAGAAGTTTAGACACCTATTTAATCAGTAGTTGGTAAGACCCCCTTTGGCTGAAGTCAAAGCCTCTAAACATTTCCTTTAGCTAGGGCCGGCTCTAGACTTTTGGGCGCCACCATCTACCCTATTCCCTCCCCAGACCTAAACATTGTAAACAGTTTAAAAATAAAAGCAAAGAGAATAATTTGTGGCCCTACTAAGTGCCTTGGTGATGTCAGCTTTTTCTAATCCAATAGCTTTTTTCTGCAGTTCTCACTCAGGCTAAGCCAGTTAGCTTGAGAGCACCTTCATGTAATTATGTTCACATAATAGCATTCATAATCATTATATTTTTGTTTATTTTTGTTATTATATTTTTGTTTACTCTTTGTATTACTGATGACGGTAAGCTAATGAATGTCCATTTAGAGTTCTAAAAAGTGTAAATTACAGATAGCCATCTCAGTGTTCTCTGTCCAAACCAGCTACTTCTTGTTTTGCACCTAAAAGCCAAAATAAATGTTAACCTTTATCTTTTGGATTTTTCTCCTCATCTTCTCTTTTTTTAATTTTCCATGTTTATGTATGTGCTTTTTTGAGGCGTGATTAACCAGTCATGCTTGTAGTCATAAGTTGTCTTGCATGCACAGCATGTTTAAGATCTAATCACAGATTTTCAGTAACAGTCCAGACTGGGGTTGGTGACAGCCATTCCAAAACCTTAATCTTATGTTTCTTCATGTAGTTCAAGGTTGATTTTGATGTGTGTTTTGGATCATTGTTTTGTTGTTACAGTGCCCTCTACAGATATTGGCACCCTGTAATCAAGAGCAAAACAGGCTGTACATTTTTTTTTTCTTTATTGCTTATCCATTTGATCTTTGATTCAAAATATTAACAAAAATCTAACCTTTATTACAATGAAAAAAATGAAAAAATGATGACAAAACCTATATTTAATCAGGAAATAAATATTTTTCTCAAATCTATGTGTGCAATTGTTGGCACCCTTTCTGCATCCTCCTTTTGCAAAGATAACAGCTCTTCTCGTATAATGCTTAATGAGACTGGAGAACACATGGCAAAGGATCTGAGAGCATTCCTCCATACAGAACCTTTATAGATTACATGTAACCAAATAAATTGTCCAGGGCCTTTGGAAGGAAAACAGCCTCACAGTATCACAGATCCACCATAATACATATCAGTGTGAATGGGGTACTGCATGGCTATCTTTGCGTCCACGCCAAACTCACCTCTGGTGTTTGTTGCCAAAAACCTCTATTTTGGTCTCACCTGACCATAAAATATGGCCCTACTCCCTGACAAAACAACTTGTGCTTATATAAGTGGTGTTTAATTGTGGTTTGGGAGACATTCTCACCCCAAGACCTAACTATTGTCTTCAATTTCCCATCTGTGATCCTTGGAGATTCTTTGTCCACTTGAACCATCCTCCTCACTGTGAGTGGGGTCAGTACGTACAACAGTACGTCCTCTTCCTGGCGGATTCTTAACATCTCCAGTTGTTTTAAACTTACCAATTATTGTCCTAATAGTGAAATATATTCATCTCATATATATTCTCTAATGAAAGAGAAGTCATGGCTGACCATTTAAATGTTCCTAATTGTTCAGGTGAACTTAAAAACATAAAAATATGAATGGGAATATACTAATTTTAAAGCTTCCAAGCATTTGAGGCAAACATACAAAATATTTATTTCATGACAAGATTTGTTTTTTTCTTTCAGTCTGTGTTCCTTAAATAAAGGTTAGATTTTAGCTAATATTTTGAATGAAAGATGAAAAGCATAGATAATGAAGAATATTTTTTACAGCCCGTTTTGCTCATGATTACCAGGGGTGCCAGCATTTGTGGAGGGCAATGTATATCCAACCTCTATTCATCTTCATTTTCTTTGCTGACTGCAGAAGATTAACTTGCAGGGTTTTCTGCTTTTTAGCCCCACAACATTTCCGGTGCCACTGGCTGCTGTACAATCTCAAAACATATTACATCCACCCCCATGCTTAACAGTTGGCAAGATGTTCTTTTCATCAGATGCTGAATTTTGTGATGACATCACAGTTAAGGTTACCTTCTGTGATTCTTCTACCTAGATGATGTTTGTGCAACAACACTGCACAGTAGACCCATGCATCACTATTCCTGTGCCAGCCTCATCTTCCTTTAGCTTTTTGGCAGTGATGTGGGAGTATCAGTCTGTGAGCAATTCTGTCAGGAGATTTCCAGGATACTCCAAATCTCGTATCTTGATTTTAACAGTTCTCCTTACCTTCCATTTCTTGTTCAGATATCTTTTTGTAGTCTTCTCTTGCTCTGTAAGAGTCAGTTATCTTTGTTTCAGATACTCAGTCAGCTGCTTAGATTAGCCTAATATTTCAAAAGCTCTATGACCTTAATAATAATTGTGCATCAACATTTGCAGAAATATGTCATATTTGTTTAGTTTGTCCAGGGGTTATGTTAGTCTCTTTTTATTCTGAAAATCACCAAAATGTATCAACTAATTAGGAGTGCCCAAACTGTTGCATGTGGTATTAGATACACATAAACTAGCAGGGTCAATCTGAATAGTCTGCGGCTATGCAGCCCCAGTACTCAGCAGGGTGTGATGTGTTGTGGCACATTCCTCCTGTAACTATCTTTTAAAATTTCTGTGACTTGTGCCACAGTAGCCCTTCTCTCTGTTCAGACCACATAGGATATCCCTCACGCATCACTGAGCCTTGGCAACCCAACACCCTATAACACTTGTACACAGTGTTAATCCTTGGTATTCAGAGAGGTCCCATGTTGGCTAGCTGCTCCAGTGTGGCTGACTGCTCGCTCGCCATAGCAAACAACAATTCACGTTTAGCCCTTTTTCTTAAGCTGGCAATGCTACATGAATGAGCAGCATAAAAATGGTTGTAGTCCATGATCTTATCATGTGCAAACAATGCATTTGTAGTATATTTTATGTTTAAAACCCCTAGATTTATGATAGAACTGCTGTCAAAATGTATATAGACAGTGGAACTTTTAAAAGGATTCCTTGAGTTTCCGGTTTAAAAATCTATGCAACAAAACTGGACTAGGACAAAAAAATCTACAGTTTGAACTTTCACATGCATACAAAGTATGCAGTATATGGTAATAGTAATTAATAGAACACTTTAAAGTTAGGTACTTTGATCAAACTTTGTGTGCTACAAATTCTCATTAGGTTGAAGGGCTTGTCCATGCGTCACCATAGCTGGTAGAAGGGGAGAGCATTTGTGGGCTGAGTATGGGTAGGTTAGCAATCTAGTACTTGTGGAGAAAAAAAAGTCCTTCGTAATTCAAGGCTTGAATGGAAATACACCTTACAGTTGATATAGATGATATCTTCATTAAAGAGTTTGAAACGTGCATGAGCAATCTTTTTAGAAAATAGTCTATTGGCCATTTGTCCAAATAACATACAAGAATAACTAATAGTGTGGTTCTGATTCTGGTATATGACCAGCTCTTATGATAGGAGGACAACCAGAGTACTGACACTCACAGAATAAGAAAATGGGCACACAAACAGTAAAGGAGTGTCTGGCCATTGTATTTGGCATCAATATGCCTACGGCCATAATGTGAAAGTACACTCTGACAAACCACTGGAAAGCATTAAGAGGACATCCCAGTTCCTAAGAGGGTACACTGGAAAGAACAAGTCAAGAGACAATAGCAAATATGCATACCATGCTGTACTGACCCATATCAAGAAACAGATATGATTTAATACTAGTCTAGATCAAGGCCTTCATTAGTGATTGTAACATTTGCCAATCAGTATTTTTTAATATTAGTATTACATTACACTTCCTGATGTTCTAATTCATACTACTGATATTCTTGAAAGAGACAATACTTAATTATTAAATACAGGACATTATTTCACAGTCTTGTTACCACTCTGTTATGTTTTACTAATTAATAGACCTAGTATGATTGGCTGAATAATGGACTAATTAATGTATACAGTTAATAACTTGGTAAGTATTGTATAATCAAATACAGAGTATTAGTAATATTTATGAATAATTCTTACACCATACTGACTTTTAGTTTAAGGCATTTGTCACATGAATTTTTTTATACAGTTCATAAAACTGTTTGTAGAGTTCAGTGAAATGTTTACCATGGATTATTGTATCTCACTTTTTAGTAAATTTAACATGTTGATTATTGTTTACTAATTTCAAGCAATATTTTTTTTTTCAGAAATCAGACTTTACAGCTTTCTCCAAGACTTGGGGCTAGAACACCATTACCAAAATAAGCTGTCATTGAGCACAGCGCTGCAAATAGACAAAAGGACAGTTAGAGATGACCCAGGACAGTCCCTATCAGCTTTACCATGGTGCTTCCTGAAGAAGCTGATGATGGTCAATGTGACTGCCAGGAACATAAGTTCCTTATCAGATAAGGTAGCTGCAGATAGTTCAGATTGGGAAGATGATCAGGAGAATGACAAAGATGAGCAGAATCTTTTAGTGAACCCTTCAGACATTGTGAATGCTCTTTTCCTGTGTGCTGATAATTTTCTTCAGCAAGAGATGGTTTCAAAAATGTCTGTGTGCCAGTTCTCTGTTCCTTTACTCCTACCAAACTGTGCAACCAATGAGGTCATCTTCATGCTCTGGGCAATGAGAGATATTGTGAAAAAATACAAACCACACTCATTGGAGGACCCAAATGGATTTGTTGAAGACAGGATAGTTCTCTCTGACATCCCTCTAGTGTCATTTGTACGGCTAGATGACTGTAGCACTTCCAAATCTCAGATTTTGAACAAGTTGCTCAGCAATCCCCAGCAGTATCATGATATCTTTGTACACAAAGACATGGAATGTGGTGACGTTCCAAGAAAAATATCAAACGGTTTGGTGGAGATCAGCTGGTATCTCCCATGCGGGAACAAAAACATTGACATCTTCCCTGAACCTGTGGCTGTGGCTAACTTGAGGGGTGACATCAGTATGTTTGAAACTCAGTACTCTTTCCTGTGTCAGACATCTAACGCAGTTTTTGTCTTTTTTGACAAACTGGACAAACACGAATTTGTGACAAATCAGCCAATTAGAGGACAGCTGTTTTTAATAGGAAATTCTGAGACCAGTGATCTAAAAACAAAAGCCCGACAACTGAACCTAAAAAGAAACAATGTCATTTTCAGGGCCAAACAGAATGAAGATAGCTTTGTCAAAACAATGCGTGCAAAGATGAACACTGTGATTAAGAACAGTCAGAATAATAAGTCACTGGAGAAGGGGACTGAAGTAGCACATGAACTTGGGATCTTGGTTGATGAGGACATCACAGAATGTAAGAATGCAAAGGTCCTTGCAGACAAAATCACTTCAGAAATACGTGCCATACCACAGTTCAAGGAAACCCAACTTCCCCTTCAGGGAGAAATCTGGAAAGAACTGTCAAAGCTGGAGAAAGAAGAGAGCCGGCTTCAGAAAGCAGGAGATCAGAGCATTGAAATGTATAAATCTGATCTCAGTGCAAAAAAGAAAGAGCTCAGGAAGCAGCAATGCAGTTTTAAAACATCAGAGACGATGGCACAATTCATGGAAGCACTTTCAAGACCTCGCCTGGAAAGAGCTTATTTTTTTAAATGGATGAGGATGAACCTGGACAATCTGACCACTAAAAATGTCTCAGCTCTAAAGGAACAATATCAGAAATGCCAAGAGTCTTCAAGAAACAAAGAGGAGATTTCAAAGTTAGACAAAGAAATCTCATGTTGTTCTCTAGGAATTGAGCACTTTCTAAGAGAGCTGGGTCAGGTATATGAATCTGTGGTTTCTTTATCAGAAAAAGAGTCTGAAAAACAAATATCAGATCTTCCGAAGCTGTGTGCAGAGCTGCTGCTTGAAGGATTCCCTTTAGAACTTTTAGATGGAGAGGCATCTAATATACCAATGAGATGGATCAGTGATGTGCTGAAAGAGTTGAATGATTTGTTGCAGCCTAACAATAAAATAATGGCAGTTACAGTTTTAGGAGTTCAGAGCACAGGGAAATCCACACTGCTCAACACCATGTTTGGGGTTCAGTTTGCAGTCAGTAGTGGGAGATGTACTAGAGGAGCTTTCGTGCTGCTTCTCAAAGTCACAGAGGAGTTCAGAAAAGTACTAAACTGTGACTACTTAGTAATTATTGATACTGAGGGGCTAAAATCTCCTGAATTAGCACAACTTGATAATAGCCATGAGCATGACAATGAGTTGGCTACGCTTGTTGTTGGTTTAAGTGATGTTGCAATAATCAACATTGCCATGGAGAACTCCACTGACATGAAGGACATTTTGCAGATTGTAGTACATGCCTTTCTCAGGATGAAGCAAGTAGGTAAGAAGCCAAAGTGTTTGTTTGTGCACCAGAATGTAGGAGATGTATCAGCACATAATAAGAACATCAGAGACCGAACACTTCTGTTGGATCAACTGAATGAAATGACTGAATTAGCAGCTAAAATGGAGAATAATGACCAGATAACAAGATTCACCGATGTTATGGAATATGATGCACATACATCTAACTGGTATATTCCTGGACTCTGGCATGGGAACCCACCAATGGCATCGGTCAGTGCAGGCTACAGTGAAACCATTGCTGAGTTCAAAAAGAGAATGATAGATGATCTTGGGAAATGCAAGACGTCTCGAAATAACATGATGGAGTTTCTTGAGTGGACAAAAAGTTTGTGGAGTTCTGTGAAGTTTGAAAACTTCATTTTCAGTTTCAGGAACAGCATAGTGGCAGACGCATACAGGAAAATATGTGTGGAATTCAACAAGTGGGCCTGGTCATTCAGAAAGAACATGCACACCTGGACATTAACAGCTGAGACAAACATTTCCAATTTTGGGAAATTCTCTGAAATCACTACTGCACATAACTTAAATGAGCTTGTTAGCAATTTGAAAAGTGATGCATTGTCAGAGCTTTCAAAAGAGGAAAGCACCATTCTTAACAACATTGCCAGTTACTACGAACAAACAGAGGGTCACGTAGAGCTTGTGGAGAGATACAAAGAAGACTTCATGAACAGTGGAAAATCTTTGCGTCGAGAGTTGGAAAATACAGTCAACAACAAACTAGACGCTGCTGCAACTGTCCGTAAAGCAGTAACAAAGCTAGAGTACATCAGAAAGACACAAAGAGAGACGATGGAACAGAGAGTCCTGGCGTTGCTTGAAGAGTATAGAAAAAGCAAATTCCACAAGACAGATCAGGATCTAGAGCAGGACTTTGAGAAGATGTGGAATGAAACCATTGAGAAACTGTCTTTTCAGCCACTTCCTAAACGAAGCATCATGGACTGTGTTTTTAAACAACTTAGGATCAACCTGCAACACAAGGGAAGCTCAGTCACTGAGGAACTTGACAAAACTAATCTAATGGACTGTGGAACAGGTTCCTTCAATGTCACAGTAGGGAACAAATTGCAAAAACTTTTACATAGGCACACTGTGCTTGAACTGCAAATGTTGTCTGAGAGAATCGTTGCAAAATCAGAGCAGTTCATAGCAGAAAAGGTCGCAACCAAAACTGATTATGATGACACATACGTCAGGGAGGTTTTGCAGATAGTTGATGAGGGATTAATCTCTTACAAAACTCCTAAACATTGTGAGAAAATTGAAGTCCCATTAAAAAAGCACATATGTGGTATTGCAGGCAAGAAATTTCAGACCATGCATGATAGTTTTATTCAAGAGAATGACCCCTGTAGATGCTTAGAACAGTCCAGAGATATGTACTGCAGTGACTTTAAGGATTTATTCCATGAACGGGATCAATGTCAAAAGAAAGCGAAAGATTTTGCAGATTGTTGTCTTATGCCTGCAGTGGAAGCATATCTTTTCAGTGCCCTTGGTATTGAAATTGTTGATGAAATGACAAAAGGAAAAATTCATTTCAGCACACGCACATTTTTTCAGGAGTTTATTTTGAAAGAATTGCTGGATGAATCAAACTATTTAAATTATCTCAAGTATATAATTACTAATGAATCTTTCATTAAGTCCAAGATTTTGATTGAAATTGTAAAATGCTTCATAATTGAGGACAAACTTGCTGAATTAGAAGAGCAGCTGTTAACAAAGATTGCCAAAGACATAACAAAGTCTATCTCCAAAGCACAGGTGGATAAACAGAAATCCAGCAGCATTAAGGATTTTATTTTTACCATTTGCAAAGACCTGGAAGAGACCCTGGTCATTCCTGTGGATTCAGTTGAGGAGCTTGTGAGTCTAAACAATGCAAAAGTTGAACAGTTTGCTGAATGGCTCACAAAATCAGTTGAGGAAATGAAAATGCTATTGCAACAGAAATGTGAAAAACAGAGTCTGGAAGAGAAAATAGAAAATCTTCAATTCAAGCCAGTAGAGGAGCTTATACAACAGTTGGTAGGTTGTGGAGAACAGTGTCCATTCTGTGGTGTCCCATGTGAAGCAACAGGTACAGGACACACTGAACACTTTGCTACAATTCACAGACCTCAGGGATTAATCTCATATCATTCACATCTGACTACAAAACTTGTGACTGACATATGCACCTCCTCTGTGTTTAGTGAAAAGTTGTTTATTTGTGAGAAGACAGGTAACAAGCCACATCCCTACAAGAGGTATAGTGAGATTTATCCTAACTGGCGCATCCCTCCAGACACCACTGAGGCTTCCAACTACTGGAAATATGTGATGGCCAAATTCAGTGAGGAATTTGCCAGTTACTATAAGACACAACCTGCTGATATTCCTCCTGCCTGGAAACACATCACCAAGGAGCAGGCTGAAAACAGTCTGAAGAAATCTTTTGGAGGAACATAAAAACTGCCTCAGTAGAGCAGGGCATGGTTGACGCCAAGTCCTCCAGCATCCTCGCTGATAGTGCTTTGGAAATAAGCACATAATTTTATATCTTCTGCAAGTTTCAAGCTGAGAGAAACCATCTGCACGAATACATTGCTTATATATTATAACAGAACTGAACCATTACATTACTGAAAAGAACCATTACATAATCTCCATCTTGACAATAACGTCTACAGACTATTAACATCTACTTTTCTATTAACAACTAACTTAGACTTAGGCTAAGATAGTGGACTGTTTGGTTACCTGTTTATTATCAGCTTTCCACAGTTGTGTTGAACTAATGCCACTGGTAAAAAGGGAAGACAATTTTGTAAAATCACAGCAGAAATGTTTGCAGAGAAAGTGGTAACATACACATCAGTATAGTGTTGCAGATAAGAGAGATTTGATAAGTTTGAAGGATGAAAAGAAGAACCATGTACTATTTACCATTAGTATAAATACTAGAACTCACTGAAACATTGTATCTCTCTAATGTGATGTGTGACCCTTTTTTTTCTTGGCAATTAATTGTTGGTGATTTCAAGTGTAATTGAAGTAGAATTCAAAAGAATATAGAATCGAATAAATAACATTTGTCACTGTCTAAATATTGCACTGTATGTAGTTTAATATATATAAAATATTGCTTAGTATATAGTTGAAAGCCATTTGGTCTTTTATGTAATATTTACCTTAATTTTAAGTTTCACTACTGCAGGGGCTTTATGATTTGTGTGTATGTGTGATCTGAAGAAGTTAATAATGAACCCCAACTTCTGCAAAAATGGGTTCATACAAAGTGTAAGCACAAATTAGCATGGACGTAATGTAAGTGAATGAGATCCAATGATATACTAGTGCAGTTTCATGACAAATAGGGAAGGCATTGTGGAGCCTGATGGCAGTTTGTAGGGAAGACTCCAAAATAGCTTGAGGAGGGAGTAGCTAAACATGCTCCTGGACAACACATCATGGAGAGGATGGTCAGAATTGTTAAAAAAAAGAGAATTGAAAAGCTGAAATAATTTGTTCTTTATAGAAAAGCCATAACATATAATTTCAAAGCAAATTAATGATTTCTGTAACCTCTAGTAAAACATCATCAGTGACTCCGCCATCTTCATCAGGTCTGCTAAGTACTAGCCTCTAAAGTGCTGGTAGATCTTGGTCTACAAGGTGGGCTGCAAATATGGTGAGACGGCCAACTGGGTGGAGTCCCTGAGTAGGAATAACTTCAAGTAAGAGAATATATGCATTGTGTGGCCTACTTGGTTTATATTGTTCTTCCTGGACAATATAGCCTGTTAGGCTAATGTAGCTCCGATAAGATTGACCTGAGGTCTAGGACATGGTGTCTTTTCATCACACAGCAGGCACCTCATGCACACACAAAATCATAGGAACAACACAATATAAATATCCACCATATCTCTTCATTGCCTTAGCTTTGGTTAGCATTGCTGTCCTGAGTTCTGTGAGAGTGACAGGCTGTTGTGGTGGAGATGTGTCTTTTTCTACAGGCTCGTATGTGGAACAGCTGCTGGACTGCTGGTATAGCCTACCGAGACTGAGCAGTCTCAGAGCGGGGGCTAACAGTCTGATGCTGCACTGTAACATATTAAAATATTAGCATTGCTGACCATCAAGACAGAAAAACAGAGGACGTTTGTAGCGTGAAAGCTACTGTGAATAATGATTCAGTATAACTGGTTGGACCAGTGTACCCCATTGATGACTATTTGTGGTAGGAAGCTTATCTGAGCTCTGAACTTAGCTTATCAGCTAAGCTTACCAGAAGTGGACATGAGGTGCATACAAAACAACATGAACTTTGAAATTCTTCCTTTCTTTTATTTTGCTCTGTTTTTGTATGCTAAACCACTAGAGGGCAACATTGAAACTATTCATAAAATCAAAACACCTTCTAAAAGACACCCAACCAGCCAAAGTGTTTAACCCTTTAAATGCCCCAGATCTGCCAGCAGATCCAGGCCTTCTTTCCTCTCTCTTTTTTTACTTAGGAATATCTCAGTCAGCTGGGAATAAAAGATGCATAAGACTTTACTATGTCCCCTTCAATATGAAGTTGTTTCAGTGTCCATAATATCAAATTGACATAGGGTATGTTATTATAAATTGTTACCATAAATGGTAAATCTTTACTGCTCTAAAACAAACCTTGGCAATTAAAGGGAAATTCCACCTATTTTTCAAATAATTTCAAATATTTTTCAAATAACTTCCACTTATTAGTGAACTTTGACATGAAAGCGTGCACTTTCTTCACGGTGGTGGTGATAGGAAACAGGTTGATGATTCCTACAATACAAATATAGACATTTTATTTATTCTCCAAATCACCATAAACATTGCATATCTATAAATTAACATCTTCCAGTACTATGCAAATTATTGGGAAGTCTCCATTAAAATATTTACTACGAAGATTGGTATGAAACAGTATTACACTGACACTGTGTCCATATTATAGCCTCACCATATAATACTCCCTGAGATTAAAGCCAGCTAAAGAGATTTGCCCAGAGATCTGTTAATGTTGTAAATTCTATTATATGAAAAAGACTGGGTGTAAATGGCTTATATGGAAGGGTGGTTTCTAAAAAAAACAAAAACAACAACAATAAAAAAAACTATAAAGCATGTTTATCTTTGTTAAAGTGCACTGGAATTAGTCTTTTAAGATTAACAAAAATCCATTGCACCTTGTTTTGGGCTAATAGACTGATTTTTCAATTATTTTGTAAAGTTTAATAAACCTTTATGATTAGCTTCTTTGCATTTACTATGCAGTGATGTGCTTGAGCATACAGTGTTAGGCCACAAGCTGAAAATAACCAGCATCCTTCAGAAGAGGTAACAAGCTGTGGTAACAGTGATGACAGATTTCAGTGTAACAAACAGTTTTCCTTTATTTACACCATTAACTTGGCAAAAATGTAATTGTGCTTTAAACTTAAAATAAGTGAGTATGCTTTTAGTACTAATCAGAGATATACAATATATATATATATATATATATAATATATATATATATATATATATAGTTCACTTATGGTGTAGTTCACAGTAGTTTAAGTACAAAATAAAAAAATAAACTTAGATGTAGTTATGTACTCATATTTTATTACTTTTACACCTAAAGTATACTTAAAAGTATACTTGTATAAACTAAAAAGTGGGCCAATTTAATATTGAAGTACTGAAATAGTCAACTTAAAGTATAAAGTATACTTGGGAAATATACTTGAACTTAAGTTTACTTAATAAAATAAGCTATAAGTATACTTTCTTTTGTAAGGGTTATATGTGGAATACATAGACAGTCTGCAGAGGGTCAAAGAATCATGGGAGTTTAATACTCCGTTTCTGTCCTTCACTTCACTTCACAAGCCCCTTTAAAAAGACCCAAACAGACTCAGATGCTTTACCATATGAATTACAGTAGTAATAGAATGCAGGGTTTCTGTTAAATGTATTTATTTGCTTGCTTGCTCAGCTCAGGGATATGACTATACAGTTCTATGCAAAATTTGGGTGTTTAAAATATGTTTTGCTGATTTACTAAGTCAAAATAATTTAACACATCCTCAACTGAGAACACACTTCTGCAGATTTTAATGCACAATTACTGTTTATTTCCTGGAAATATAGTAAAAAATAAAACATAAATGCAGCCTTTTTTATGTTTTATGTTTTTTTTTTCCTACATGTTAACCTTGGCAAATAAATAGAAACTGTGCACTGAAATTTGCATAAAAAGTGTGAGTTTGGTCCCAGCAGTGGATTTGATAACTTATATTCACTTAGAAAATCAACAAAACATGTCATAGTTTTTGTGTAAAACTGTATGCACAATGTTCTGTGGTTGTACTGACATATTGCATCTATAGATCAGAACAAAAGTGAAAATAATGAAAGAAAGGTCCTGTCTATGATTATGTTCCATTTGAAGTTCTGAGAACCAAATTACTTTCAGCTGCACTAATGCAATACCACGGTCAAACCATTTTATGAACTGACTCACACCACTGATCTCCTATTGGTCAAACACAGTCACTGACATTTGCATACACTATCTCTCTCTCGCCATGTTCCCTCTGACTTACAGCACCAAAAAATACATCTGGATCTGCTTTCAACTATATACATCATCATTCTCATCATCATCATCATCATCATCATCATCATGATAATTACATCATCAGACTGTCTGATGGCTCCTGTGAGGATCCCTCTCTTTACTCTTCTCCTCTTGGCAGGATTACGAGTGTCAGGAGCTACAGTCTCTGACAGCTTTAAAGAATGCAGTCAGTTCCTCTACATGCGCACAGCACCAACTGGCATCCGAGGGGGAAACCTAAAGAAAATTTGCCAGCGATATGGAGACAAACCACGCTATGCCACCCTGTACGACAGTAGTCGACGTCTGGCTCTCTACTCAGCCTACACATTCAAGAAATCAGACGGACAGAGGAGGATGGACACTCCCTGGATGTATGAACCTCAGGTAGAAGAAAGAGTTTGGCTTATTTTATGTGCTTTATTGTGTTGCTTGCAGCCAAATTGTACACACTATATCATGAACTACAAAATACGTGGAGCATAATCATTTCATAAAATAGCCTCTGATAGAAAACTATGTACAAGGCCATGAAAACTAAATACTGTGCATTTAAAAAGAAATCAGCACACTGGTAAAAATGGTCTCCAAAGTCCACTGTCCAGTTCCACAAAGGGCCCATATCCTACATTGTACATTATCTTTTTCTTAGCTTCTCTTTATTCCTTAGTACTAGACAGGCTGTGCCTTTAAGACTGATCTATATATATATAAATGACCTTTGTTCTAGCTGCCCTGTTTTGTGCCTTGTTCAAAAAAGCTGACCCGTGTGAAACATCCCTTAAAACTTAAGTGTGAATGGGTGGAGCTAAACCACTGTAGGCTGAATATGCAGATGCATGTAAATACATTGGTTTTCATGACATCACCAAAAAAAGTTTAAAAAAAGAACTGTTTGTGCAGCTTAGCTGTAATATGTGAACTATGTGGCCTGAAAAGTGAGCTGTACATTTTAAACTATAACACTGTTTACATACAAGATCAAATTCTTTTCATGATATGGGCCCTTTAATAGTGATGAATTTAGTGTGGACTAAAGAATTGTGTAAGGTCAGTGGTCAGTTAGTGAATATACAGTACTGTGCAAAAGATTTAGGCACCTGAGAAAATTATAATAAAAAAGCTGTTTAAAATGTTTTCAGTAGGCATTTATTTAGTCGGAAATACACCGATATAATAAATATAATAATAATTATACAATTAGTAGTGATATTATGTATGATGTGTTTGTTTAACAATTAAAACGTCTCTTTGTGGAAAGCAGGTAATATTTGTAGTTGTCATCTAATACCTGGTTTGGCAAACCATTATTTCATTATGTTAAATCAAGTGTACTGGTGATGGAATTTAATTGTTCCATGTGACACCTGGGGCATCCGGGAGATATCTAGAACCAAACTTTGTTCTATTTTACAAAAATATATGGTGTTTTAACAAGCAAAAACCTACTCATTGGCAAGAAAAATAGCTTTAAATAATGTGTTTAGGTGTCTTAGACTTTTGCACGGAACTGTTCAAGACAAAAAACTTTTAAAGCAATGGCTAAACAAAAAAACTAATTAAACACTTTACCCCTCACCTCAAATGTAGTCAATCAGACAAGACATGTTTGGTGTCTGAAGTTTGCTTCTTTAGTTTTTGCACTGGAGCTACGAGGCTAAGGTAGCTACCAAGTGATAGAAGCTTATAGACACCAGTTAGCACTGAAGTTCCTCTGTAAGAAGACCAAAAAGAAATGAAAACTTATAGCCACACATATACAGTGCTAACTGGTGGCTATAAGTTTCCAATACTTATTAGCTACATTAGCCTCATAGCTTCAGTGCAAAACTGAAGAAGCAAACTTCAGACACCAAACTTGTCTTGGCTGAAAATTGTTTACATTTCATTTTTGACCATTTGTACATTGTCTTTTTTATGGTAAACATTTCTCATTCCCTTCCTTCCAGCTAGCCTCTGAGGAGGAGAGTGGGAACATGCAAACACTGCCCCCTAGTGACAAGACTGACCCATTGATTGAAGAAAGCCAGGCAGTGTTGGAGGACTACGTTGATGCTGTGGAGTATGAACGTGGCCCACTGAACCCAGACCAGCACCAGGCTGACAACCAGGACAAAGCTGCTACCTACACTCTCACCAACATTGTGCCTCAGATCACTGACTTTGTGGAAGGTTCCTGGGCAGCATATACAGACAGAATAAGACGACGACTCAACAACTTCTGTCGAGGTGTTTCGTACGTGGTAACTGGGGTGACCATTTCTGGGTTGACCATTCGTAGAAGTGGGCAGGACCGCATGGCAATCCCTAAGCACCTGTGGTCAGCGTACTGCTGCCCACGGTATGATCGTAACTCACCGTATGAAGTTAGGTATATGTTCCCTTCCTACGCGGCGTATGGACTCAATGAGATAGTGGGCCACAGTGTAGTGGAGGTTTCTCTAAAGACACTGGAGAGCTTTCTGAAGAACCAAACAGGAATGGACGGAAATGTGAGCATATTCCTCAATGGCTGCGTCTCAGAGAACAAATGGAAGAAAAGGAAGAAGAGATAGAAATATTGTATGTGACAGTGTTTAAATGCTTATGTTTCAAAGTTAGAAGAAGCCAGTAGAACATAATGTGCAGCACATATTTATTTTGAGGTATTTTTACCTCAAAAAAGTTTTTCATATATATATATATATATATATATATATATATATATATATATATATGAAACATATATATGATATTTTAATTTGTATTCGGTATCTGTATGTCCTGAAGTACTGTGATAGTGTAAGGTTTCACTCTAAGCTGTAAAATGAGATAAAACTCAGCTGCAAACCAAAGACTTTGAAAGTAGCGATGTTATAAGACTGTTGTAAATGGACTGTAAATAAAGTCAGCTGTGTTGGACTCTGTCTCTCTGTGCAGATCATTTCCATTCTTATCATCACTGCTGAACAATGAAGCCGTGTGTAACGTACTACCACTACTATCTCAGCTCACTTTTTAGCGTGGCAGGTTAATACAACCTGAAACTACACCAGAATCCAAACTACACTTACTGAAGAACGTTTGTCCCCAGTTTTCACTGGTGTAACATTTTGAAACAAAACTGAAATCAGGATGAGACTTACACTGTATTTTTTTTGGTGCAGATGTGAAAATACTGCCTAATAAATCAACCAAAAATGACCACTGATGTTTTTTTGTCTTGTAGTGAATACCTCTGTGCCCAACATTTAAGGAATTAAAAAAAGTGATGCATTTGATTAAAATGTGAAAATCATTTCCACGTGTATAAAATGTAGCACATCAAAACAATTACTGACATTTACATTGACCAACATTGCGATAATGATGTACACAATTACAAAAAAAGGCAAGGTACACAAGTTTATTTATACAGCAAATAAATATATATATATATATATACACACACATAGATACATATTTATGTATTTCACAGCATTGGCCATAAAATACAATTTCCACCTGTTTTACAAGAGGCCCATCAGTTGAACTGTGCTTTTTTAGTTTAGTTTATTCAATCTACAGGGACACATTGATAAACATCTCTGTGAATGTTTTCAACTGCAGGCCCTGGATTTTTATCTTCAATAACATTAGTGTCATATGTTTTAATGGAATTGTGTATACAAATTTGGAAGCAAGCTGGATTTTCATCTTCGGTGAATAAACATTATGAAATGATTTTATTGTGTTCAAATGTTATTTTTTATTGTGGCAGTTGCACATTATTTTTGTATTAAGCAGGCTGCTGTTGTGCGATGTGTTTTATCTTGGCACGGCCATCTTTGTGCAGAGGTGTGAATCCTGTTCACAGCAGACATTTCACACACAGAGAGCCAACAGCATTCAACAAGTAATCTGATAAAAGAGAAAATAGTTTATTTGATTACTTTTTTAAAAACATGAGTCTATTTCCACTAGGCAGCCAGCAGAAAGGGGTCAAGTGTCAAAGGCCTGAGAAAAAAAAGAGTGTTTAGTCTGTACTTAAAGATGACCAAGTGGTGCACAACAGTTTAAACAGAAGTAAAATGTTACAGGAAATCTTGATGGAGTTACGTACAGAGGGAAAGGAATGACAAAGTTACATCTTATTGTAAAGAAGGCATCTGTTACACAGTAAAACATAATAATTTCACTTGATTCATGGGTTTACTTTACTAATTTGTCAAACTTTCTAATACAAATCTAGTAACACATACTATTTCTTGTGTAATCTTTAGTTAGTTAGGCACACTGAGATAAGATCAGTTCATTTGGATGGGCCCTACAGGCTGAAGAGTCTTTTGCCCAAAGCTTCCCAGCATTCTTAGTGGTTTTGTTGGTTTCTCTGCTATTTAACTCTTACTTTTTTATTTTGGATGCATTTTACTCGTTTTTATTATAATGATTGGGCTGTGTGAGTTAATAACCTTACTTACTGCAGAAGTGAGGATGACTGAAAATTAGAAAGTAACTCTAACTCAGATATAAAGGTATTTAAGCTTGAACTTGTTAAGTAACTTAATTATTTAGAGAGCATGATTTTTTTAAGTCAGCTAATATAAGTTTACAGTGTAGCCTCATTTCCATATCTTCTCTCTTTCTCTCTCTGAACTTTCACATGCCACTCCTCTCTCTCTCTCTCTCTACATGTACAGTAGTTTCTGATCATCAGTTGTGAGCAGTAAGTGTGAGCAAAGGTAGAGGAGATGTTTTCTCTTTCTCTGCTCTCCGCTCTGCTCCTTCTATCCTTTCTCGTTCAGGCCAGTGTGGATGAATCTTTCAGGGACTGTTCTCAATTCCTCTACCACCAGAGGCCCCCCCGGGGCGTGCGGCTGGATGGTCTTCACACTATCTGCCAGCACTATGACAGTGAGCCACGCTACGCAACCCTGTATGATCCTGCCCGCCACATACCTCTCTACTCTGCCTACACGTTTAAAGGCTCCGCTGGAGAGAAGATGGACAGCCATCCCTGGATGTATGAACCACAGGTAAAGAATTCCATTCCTCACTCCTTTATCTTATGGCTTAGTAACTCAATGATTTTGCATTGTTTTATATGTAGTTGCTGAATATTAATCATTGGGATGTGAATGTCCATGAAGTTTAAGGGGTTGAGGGCCTGTTTTTGGGTCCAATATTTAATTCTTTACTGTCATAACTACATAACCTACAGATTAGATAGTGCTGAATAGTGCATCTTAAGATTAATGACTGAATAATAGGTCTACAATTTAAGGATTAAAGATGGGCATGCAATTTTCAACCATGGCAAACAGCTTATAAGACTTATTGTTTTATAAGAAAATAAGACTAACAATATTGTACATTCTTAAATGTCACTAATAATAGAAATGTAATAACTAAAAAGACAGAAAAATTAATCAACTTAGAATTCTGCATATATAAACGATATATGGAAACTAATAGTATGAATTTTGATCAGCTGTGAATTTGGAAACGTGCAGTAACCATATGAATTTTAAACTATTGTCAGTTCTGAAATATATAAACTGAAATGTGAATTTTAAACTATGGTGAATTCTGAAATACACTATATGGACAAAAGTATTATTACACATTACACCTACAGGAGCTTTTATGACATCCCATTCCAAATCCATAGGCATTAATATATAATAATAGAGTTGGTCTTTTTGCAGCTATAACAGCTTCCACTCTTCTGGGAAGCTTTCTACAAGATTTTGTAGTGTGTCTGTGGGAATTTTCGCCCATTCATCCAGAAGAGCATTTGTGAGGTCAGACACTGATGTTGGATGAGAGGGCCTGGCTCGCAATCTCTGTTCTAGTTCATCGGAAAAGGGGGTGGATGGGGTTGAGGTCAGGGCTCTGTGAGGGCCGGTCAAACTCACCCAACCATGCCTTTATGGAGCTTGCTTTGTGCACTGGGGCTCAGTCATGCCGGAACAGAAAAGGGTCTTCCCCAAACTGTCCCTACAAAGTTGGAATCATACAATTGTCCAAAATGTCTTGGTCTGCTGAAGCATTAAGATTCCCCTTCACTGGGACTAAGGGTCTTAGGCCAATCCCTGAAAAACAACCCCACAGCATTATCCCTCCTCGACCAAACTTTACAGATGGCACAGTGCAGTCAGGCGAGTAATGTCGTCCTGGCATTCACCAAACCCCCGACTCATCCGTCAGACTGACAGACAGAGAAGCGTGATTCGTCACTCCACAGAATACATTTCCACTGCTCCAGAGTCCAGTGGCGGTGTGCTTTACACACACACACACACACACACACACACACACATACCCAAGTTTTCACAAACTGACTTGTGGGAGAGGAGACATCCTACAACAGTGTCATGTTTAAAATCACTGAGCTCGTCAGTACGACCCATTCTACTGTCAGTGTTTGTCTATTTGGGAATGCAAGATTATGTGCTTAATTTTATCCACCTGTTAGCAATGGGAGTGGCTGAAACACCTCAACTCAATAATTAGGAGGTGTGTCCCAATACTTTTGTCTATATAGCATATCTTAACTAAAAATATTAATTTTAATAACTGTTTATTCTAAAAAAAGTGAATAAAAATCAGGTCTGAATTAACAGTATTCATTTCAACACAGCCTTTCAAATATAGCAAGCAGTTTACTACATATACATTTTGAGAGGTTGTTATATCTTTTTATGACTAATATCTCTCTTTTTTTCTCTCTTGATCTCTCTCTCTCACTCTCAATCTTTCTCTCTCTCTCTCTCTCTCTCTCTCTCTCTTTCTCTCTCTCTCAGCTCTTCAGCACATCAGAAACAGGAAACATGCAGCCTTTTCCTCAAACTGGAGCTGACCAGCATTTGGAGCAGACTCAGGCCGTATTAGCTGACTACACTGATGCTTTAGGTTATGAGCGTGGTCAGCTGACCCCAGACCAGCACCAGTCCAGCCCAGGGGACAAGGCTGCCACCTACACCCTGACCAATGTGGTGCCCATGACCAGAGAGTTTCTCCGAAACCACTGGGAGCCACACCTGGACACCATCCGCCAGCGCCTCAACAACTACTGCCATGGCACGGCCTACATAGTGACCGGCATCACCACCGCTGGACATGCCATACGAAGGGGCAACATCAACCGAGTGACCATTCCCAAACACATTTGGTCTGCTTATTGCTGCCCTGACTTTGATCCTGGAGTGCCATACGATATTCGCTATAAGTTTCCTTCTTATGCTGTGTATGGCCTAAATGATGTTCTAGATAACTATGTTAATGAGGTTTCACCAAAAAGGCTGGAAGCACTGGTGAAGAGGGAGATGCCAGTGGATCAAGACTTTCAGCTCTTTCATAGCAACTGTATATCAGCCATGTAAATATGCAGATTATAAAAACATGTATGCATTTCTTTTGTTCCTTGCTTTAATAATAGTTAAATTAAATGCTATAAATTAAATGCCTGGTTATAGAACTTGTAAAATTGTTCAATTTGTTTGAAATGTACTACATAGATAATTTTACTCAGCTATTTTACTCTGTTGCTAAAATATGTGCATTTGGTGGTTTGATGTACCGTTGTGTAGACTGTTAGCATTGAACATCTTGAATGACTCCAAAAATAAAGATTTGTGAATTAGTCTCTGAGCTCTCTAGTAACAGTGACAATTACATATTGACTTATCCTTACTGTCAGTATCAAACTGACTCAGCGACAGAAATGATTGCAAAAGTCACTCACTCTATCTGTGTGTGTGTGTGTGTGTGTGTGTGTGTGGTGTCCAGGGTGCTGAGGTGGGGGGTGGGGGGTTCTTAGTATGATAACACTGAGTGAAGCGATGTGTATGTTTATATGTATGTTTGGTTTTGAAAGAAGAACAGCCAGCATTAAGTTAAAAAGTATATACACTGGTAGAAATTAGGCCCTGCCTTTATTAGCAGCTCATATTTTTAATTACAATATATCGTTCCTCTGAGATGGACTGGCAACCTGTCCAGGGTGTTTCCTGCCTCCCGCCCAATAACCGCTGGGATAGGCTCCAGCAACCCCCCATGACCCATGAGGATAAGTGGCTTAGATAATGTGTGTGTGTGTGCGTTTTGCTCCTGTTATCTGCAAGTTATCTGCAAAGTGTAATGTCTATAATTTTAGCAGTTCAACATCTTTGTATATTTTTCTAACTTTTATTGCCATTCTTTTCGTTTCTATTTAGCATTAGCTGGCTAATAATTCATTTGTTTACAGAAATGTTAGCTTCGGGACACACATGGTTGTTGTCATAGCTCAGGAAAGCTTGAGTCAGGTGGGAGGGGGGGTGTCACCTCAGCTGTTACAACTCTCTTTTAAATGAGTTTCAGAATGCTTTACATTATGTAACTTAAGTACAATTTAGTTTCATATAGGTTTCACCATGTAAATCCAGTCCAACATTAACCTAAATGTTAATAGTAAACTAATCATTTAAGATTTTAAATTATAAAAATTTATTGTATCATGCTGTAGGTTTTGAAGAATCCATAAATGATGATACTGTAAATGGTTTTAATGGATGAGATGCATTATAAATATATAAGGGAGGTAAACAGATGTCAGGGCTGCCTCTGTAGTGTTGAGGGACGCTCACAGATCAAGTGAGCCTCAAGTATATTGTTAAGAAATTGGATCATTCTATCAGTCATGGGTGAACAATGTCTGCACTTATAAATATTTTAGTGGACCCTGTCGCCACGGGCCTTTCTCAGTGCAGTGGGACCTCCCCCCACCCCCACCCCCAAGTAGTTATGCCAATACTAAATACTAAATAAAAATAAGACTGAGATGAATAAATTTAAAGCGGAGTAGACCCATGTCTGCAGACTGTAGAAACCAAGCAGCTGAAATTCACCATTTCATATATCAGCTCTGCATATTTGCATGTCAAACTATTCTTTCATTAATTCATTCATACTTGTTCATGAAGTGGTCAAACATCATAGTCTGTCTTTTCCATACCTTGAGAAAGCAGTGATGAGTGGATCAGCTGGGACCAAAGGTCCCCTTCTGGTTTGCATACTGGAGTAGATTACAGCAGAGTGAAGCTGTTGTATGAACGTGCCTTTATTCGTTCATAGTGGGATAGTATCTAGAGTAAGAGTGTGCGAGTACAGACAGCATACTGGCTGAAAGAGAGTCAGAATAAGACTACATCTAAGAACTTAGAGCTTTTTAAGAACTGCAATCTTGGTCACTCAATTTTAGTTCACCATTTTGTCTTTTTTGGTAGTTGTACATCATGATAAAGTTCTGGCCTCGTATTTTTTCTGTAACTGCTATTGTATTGCTTCTAGCGGGGCTGCCAGTGAAAGCTACGGTGGAGCAGACTCTTTCCCCAGAATGCCGTGAGTTCCTGTACATGGGCACAGCACCGGTGGGGCTGGAGGACCACTCACTGCTTAAAATCTGCCAGCGCTACAACAGCAAACCTCGCTATGTCACCCTATACAACACCAAGGACCATGTGCCAGTCTACTCAGCCTACACCTTCAAACGCTCTGATGGAGAGAAGAAGGTAGACGTTCCCTGGATGTATGAGCCTCAGGTGAGTGAGATGTTTTATTCATGGCATTTTTAAAATAGTCTTGCTTGTTCTTCTCACTAACGTAGTGCTATCTTCACTCAGTCTGCAATGAGACAGCATTGTCTCAGCAGTCTAGTCAATTGCTCTCTTATAGTGAGAGCTTGAAACATAAGAGCAAAATGTTAAAATGTCATAATTCATGAAAATATCTCTGAATACTAAGATCAAAGAGAGTTTTATACATTGAGATTTGTAATTTCTGGCAGTTCTGGCTGCTACAGTGCTTAATTATATGCAAAGTTTAACAGTACTATACAACAGAGCTATATACAATGTGCATAATTACACTACCTGCAATATACTCATAAAAAAGGGTTCTTTGGAGCAATGCCACAGAAGAACCACTTTGAGTTTCCTATAGAACCTTTTAGCGGAAGCATTTTTGTAATGGAGATAAGCAAGTCTGAAAAACCTTTCCAAAAAGAGTAAAGAACTTCCACATAAAATAGCTTTTATTTTCATATGTGCAGAAGTAAGCTGGAACTGATGACAGCTTCTCAAAGACAAAACATTCCATGTCTCTTTCATTCTGTCTTGATGAGCAGCTATCCACATCCTCAGACACGGGGGAGATGCAGCAGTTCCCGCGTGGCTATATGCACCAGAACTTTGAGGATGCTCAGGCTGTGCTGGAGGACTACACCAATGCTGTTCTTTACGAGCGTGGACACCTGAACCCTGATGAGCACCAGGCCAACCCAGACGACAAAGCAGCCACCTACACACTGACCAATGTGGTCCCGCAGGTCCGTGAGTTCCACAGAGGCCCGTGGAAGGCCCAGGAGCACATCATCCGCCGCAGACTCAACAACTACTGCAGGGGCACGGCCTACATGGTCACCGGCATCACCACCTCTGGCAACATGATCCGCAGGCATAACATCGACCGGGTGGCCGTCCCCACCTACCTGTGGTCAGCTTACTGTTGCATTGACTATGATCACAATGCACCATATGACGAACGCTACAAATTCCCTGCCTTCGCCCACTACGGACTTAATGACAAGGAAAACAATCAGATCTTGGAGCTGTCTGTCCCCAAGCTGGAAGAGTTCCTAAAGAAGTCCACTTTCGTTGACAAGAACTTCCAAATATTTGTGGATGACTGTGTGCCGCCTGGATCGGCCTAGCTCTGTCTAGTCATGCTCTATAAATTACTTCTCCATATAAATTACTTACATTACTTCATGACAACAGACAATATTTAACTAGTCAATTGCAAATATAAATGGATTTAATGGAAAATTGATTTATAATGAATGGTGTCCCATATGAAGTTTTCCCAAAGCAAATATGTAAATGTATGTTTTGGTGCAAAAAAACTGCTTCTGCTGGAGCACTTGTGCTAAAACTGTACTGTTTAAATCATCAATTAAAATTTCACAATCTGTCATCCTTATTCATCCTTATTATACACATCCTCATGTTCACATGCATACATTAAAAAAAATAATTTAGCAATGCATTATCACTAGCCATCACTAGCTATTGGTTTAAAACATACAAAATATGGATAACGGAGTAGTCATAGTATAACTGTAAATTTAGAGCCATACTTGGTCTTAGGTGGTAACATTAGTTGTATTACATCAATCAAGATAAAAGCCTTCATTCAAAAGAACAAGAACATGATTATTATTAGAACACTTCTTATAAGATGTGAATTATTATGTCTCATAACAAGAATGTATGACTGCATAGAATGCAAACTACATTAGTCGTTTAAACTTGAATAGCCTGCTCAGGTCCAGGCTGACATTCCTCACTCCTATAACTTAAGAATAACTTTTTCCTTGAAGTTACTGAATAATAAGCCTTAGAACGTAATAGGTCTGGTAAGGTATACTTTCAAGTTTTACTATTGCTTCTGGTTCAGTTACACTCATACTATACAGTGAGGATTAGAGAATCAGTGTTGTTCCAATGTACACAGAAACAAGCCTAAATGTTGTTTGCCTTTTCTGTTGGGTCAAACATTCTTTATAAATATGTTGGGTTTGGAAAACCATGAAAATCATAATATGTATAGTAGTAAAAGTGATAGAGAAGAAATTCAAGGTTGCATATAGAATGACCACAAGATAATGGGCACTAAATGCATAACATCATGGTGAATGTCTCTAAGAAGACTTAAGAACACTCAGCGGTAAGTCTATCGGCACAGTAGCCATGGTGATATTCTCTTAGCCAAGCGATTAAACTGCTCAAATTTCAGTTTGCTTATGATTTACATACACACCTGCAAATGACTCCTGCCTTCAAAGTACAGCTCTGATAACATTCGAAATAAGCCAATGGTTGTCTGTTCCCTCTACCTCTGAGGAGTACACTCTTAATGAGTATAGACTGCCTACAGAGATAGTGAGAGGACGAGTGACAGTAGATTTTACATATGCTTCTGTCATTTTACCCGTAGCTCTGGAGCAGGGACACGAGGGACCTAGGTTGAAAATATCTGAAGACATTTGAGAATAAATAGAAAAGAGCTGGAACTGAGCTACTTATCATGAGGTGCAATCTCTCACACTGTGTCTTGTGCACAGTTTTAGTCATCCAGCTGTTTCTTCTGACTGTGCACGTAAATGCTGGGGTTGTGGATGACTTCAACCATATTGAGCGCTGTAAGGATTCTCTCTACATGGGCACTCCGCCTCGAGGCTACCTTAGCAACTCTCTTAAGAAGATATGTCAGCGATATGAAGACAAACCCCGCTTCGTCTCCCTGTACGACCCCCAGAAACACATCCCTGTGTACTCTGCCTATACTTTTAAGAAGTCTGACGGGGAGAAGAGAGTGGACTTTCCTTGGATGTTTGAACCACAGGTAAGTGAGCCTGTCTCTGCTGTGCATAAATCAGTATGATCAGGAAATTCAAGTTGAAATAAAAAATCTGAAAAAAAAACCCAAAAACTTTCATGCCTACTTGTTCTCTGTGGTGCTATTCACTTTATTTAATTACATAGTTAAACATATACTTCCATATATTTAATATGCATTCCTTATATTTTAATGTAGAGTTCAATGCGAAGGAATATCCCTGGTCAACTATGATGTTTTGTTAATTTTCTAAGTAAAAATAAGTACCAGTGATGTTAAGTATTCTTAAACACTGCATTTTTCTGCAAATTGTAGTGCACAATTTCTATTTATTTGACACACTGAAAATTATGAAATGTGCCATAACTTTAACAGAGGGAACACTTTTTGTTTTATTTTTCCCAATATGTTAAATCGAGCAAATAAACAGTGTTAAATGTATTAAAATGTGCAGAAGTGTGTTGTCTGTAGAGGATGTGTTTACTTGTCTTTACTTGGAAAATCAACAAAACATCTTATTTGACCGGGGTGCCCAAACTTTTCCACAAATCCATATTTTTAGGACTATATGATCATCCAGTCATCCTTTTTTATGTTTTAAGGATCTTTCTGACAATCATTTTTTACCAGGTTTTTGCTCTATTTTCATACCCAATTAAGCTTTTGATATAATTACTATTCATTTAATCTTTTTCCATTTCATCATGTTTACAATATCATATATATTATATATAATATATAATATTGTTCAGTTTTTTCAGTGCTTTTGTTCATGTTTGTGGGGGAATTCAATCCTTATTTTTTTATAATTCATTTTAATAAATTAATCACATTGAACTTTCCATTTATCTAACATTTATTCCATATCCATACATTCCATATATTTCCATGGATCCATTTTCTTTAGTGGATATCATCCAGTCTTCCTTTTATTTATGTTTTGAGGTCATTTAATCTCTCTGACACTCATTTTTACCATCTGTTTCTCTGCGTGCAGTTGGCTTCTGACAAGGGCAGCAGTAATATGGAGCCCTTCCCCCAGTCCTCCCACATGCATAAGAACTTTGAGGACACGCAGGCCGTGCTGGAGGACTATGCTGACGTGGTACAGTACGAACGTGGCCAACTGAACCCAGACCAGCACCAGGCCGACCCGATGGACAAAGCTGCCACTTACACCCTCACTAACGTGGTGCCTCAGATTAAGGAGTTCAGTGTTGGGCCTTGGGCCGCACACGAGCAGCTCATCCGCAAACGCCTCAACAACTACTGCCGCGGAACGGCCTACATCATTACAGGGATCACGACCTCTGGCAACATGATCCGCCGTGATAACTTGGACCGTGTGGCCATTCCTGAATATATGTGGACTGCTTATTGCTGCACCGACTTTGATCATAACGCACCTTATTCAGTGCGCTACAAGTTCCCAGTGTTCAGTGCATATGGACTTAATGACCATGTCAATAACAACATGGTGGAGGTTCCCATTAAGAATTTGGAAAAGTTTCTGAGGGGTAGAATGGATGTGGACAAGAACTTCCAGATCTTCTATAATGACTGTGTGGCTGACTAATAAGGTGTTATCAAATGATATAATCTGCCACTGCATTGCATTTGCCATTATATAATCAGAGGCTGTGATCCTAATACTAATGAGTGTATTTTTGGTGGCATATATTTGAAGTGTCTCATTACGAATTGCTGTATGTCCATTCATAACCATTTCAGATATAATGAAGTTGAAAAGAAAAACAGCTGATGTTTAACGTAAAAAACGTATTAATCATGATATAGCATTGATACGTCTTGTGTAAAGCCACTCTCAACAACATATAGAGTGAAAAAATACATAATTAAAGCCATATCTCATTTTATAACTGCTTTTACAAGTTCAATAATAAATAATAAATATGTTATTTTGATTAGTGCAAATGTCATAGGTTATATAGGTTGAATGGAGTCAATGTTATATTATTTTATATATTTTATGTCCAACTTTGGAAAATTAACTTTGGCAGCCTGTGCAAAATTATAGTTACAAGATCATTTTTTCTTCACTTTAAGTATTTCTTTCAACATGTTTTCAAGCTTTGGCAGCTTGCTCAAATGAGACGTCTTAAAAAATTCAAACCCAATATAACAATAAAGTTCCACTAACGTCTTAATCTTTGCCTTTGATCACTAGCTGCATTTGCATGTTTGCCTGTAAAACTGTACCACGTGATATGAATGAAAAGTATCAGCTTTTCTCCTTCTGTTATCATTAACTGTTTCTCCCCTTGAAGATGCGACAAAGCTGTGTGTCTAAGCAGAACACTATTAATACAAATGTAGGCCTTGTTTTAAATGTCCTGTTGTGCTGTGGAATTTTCACTGTTAATGTGGTTAGTCAATAAACCAATTGATTACTTAAGCTTCAGTGTCAATGATTTAGTCTCCTCACAATAAATGTGCTAATGCTGCAATTGCACAGTGTTAATATGAATGTGGTGAGTGAAAGTGAACTGTATTGACCAGAAGAGGGCACAAGAGCCTCAACTTGCAGTTACAATCAGAAATCCCTGAAAAAGCACTGCAGTATAGCTCAAACTGTTGTCCTACAGTCTGTTTAAAACTATTTCCAGTAGTGTTTAGGTAGAGGTGAGTAGGAACCAGCCCATGAGTTTTATGAACTCAACAACAAATTTGATAGATTTTTTCTTTACTATTCTCAAATGATGATTAGATTCTACTCTAGTATATTTGTGAGAAAAAGAGGGACGTAGTTAGAAAAACAAATTAACCAAAAGCTCGACTAAACCGGTAAGTTTTTAGCCTAGACTTAAAGATGGAGGCTGTGTCTGAGTCCCGAACACAGACTGGTAGGCTATTCCAAAGCTGGGGGGCTTTGCATGAAAAGGCTCTTCCCCCTGACGTAACTTTATTTATTCTGGGTACTAATAATGAGCCCGCACCTTGTGATCTAAGTGGGCGTGTCGGTTGATAATAGGAAATAAGGTCACTGAGGTACTGAGGAGCAGGCCATTCAAAGCTTTATATGTCAGTAGAAGAATTTTGTACTCAATGCAGAATTTAACTGGCAACCAATGTAAGGTACACAAAATTGGGCTAATGTGGTCGAATTTCCTCGTTTTGCTGAGAACTCTGGCTGCAGCGTTCTGGACTAACTGAAGCTTGTTAAGGTAATGTGTTGTATGGTTCCATATAGTACCGAAAAAGATTCTTCTATTGTTACAAGCTTGAACAATCGGAACAACAGCAGAACCCTTTTTGGTATTATATAGAACAATTTTCAAAAAGGATCTATATAGAACCATATATAACGTAATCCACCAATCGGAAGAGCCACTCCACCATGCAAAGAACCATTTAAGCATGAAATGATTCTACACAGAACCACTGCCTTTACTAAAGAACCTTTAAAGAAGCACCTTTTATAGGTGTAGAGCTTCCTCAGTACTTTAGAAGATTTTTGACCTGTATTTTTATTTCACCAAGTAACAATACTTCCACTTGAGTGCAGATTAAGGCCACTCCACCTCTGCTTTTAGACAAACTCACACAAGGCACCCTTTAGCCGACATTGGTTATTTATGCTGAAACCAATTAGAGATTAAGAACAGAACTGTATCACATTAATTATCAAAATTACATTTTTGTTTGTGGCAAACAAAGATTATAGAAGGAGCACTGATCTAGAGAGCTCACTCGCTTCCACGCCACCCAGCCCTGCCTCTGCAAAGACTCTTTATCCAGCGCAGGGCCATAGTAGTGGGGGTCCATTATTAACAGGTAGCTCCCCTGTTTCCCAGTGCACACTCCCAGAATGCCTTTAGAGGAGTTGTCCCTGTCCCCACCCATCATTACAGGAGACCCACGGGTGAGGAAATGATGGTGAAGTTCCTCTGCGGCCTGCTCAAGCTCTGACCCACCACTCCGCACATGTGAGATACGGCAAGGAACATCATAAAGTTGGTCGAGCACCAGAGCAGCTTCATAGGTTCCTATCCATTCTCTGGAGCCCAAGAGGGAAGATGGTTTATCTCCTACTGTGACCAGAGCTTGCTGGATTTCTGCTAGACTTGGGGGAGGTCTGGTTCCAGACTGAGATCCACTGAACAACCATGAGCATATGGTCTGAACAGTCCTGTATCCACAACCCCAACCTCTGTCATCCTGCCCATCACAGCCATAATGGTAGTAGAGACATTCTCCTGATATCAGAGAACATCTGTCACAGTCTGCCAGCGGCTTGGACAGTCCATCGTGGGCATTTTTCACTAAAGTATCTTTCAAATTGCTTCCGATGGTCACTTTATCTTGTCCACATAATCGCTCTCCCCAGTCTATGAGCTCACCTGTCACTTTGCCTGTCTTCTCCATGAACTGGCTGCGTATAAAGAACGATTCAAAACGTCACTCTAGCTTTTACATGCACATCTATGATGAAATTAATATATTCTCTCTTACATACATTTCAGCATACATGAAAAATGTGCACAGTTTTCTTTTATTTTCGTGAACAAACAGAGAATTTGTACCCTTACAGCGCCTCTGGGACTACGTGTCCGTCAACAAAAGCCGTCCCTAGAGTTCAACAGCGCCTACTTAAGAGTTCCGCATTCAAGACGTTGACTGGTTGGGAAGCTTCTTACTTAGTTTATGTCCACTTCGAGCTTTATCTTAGACACATAATATATAGTAAATACCCTAAAATGATACAAGTACTTTTCTTAATCAGTTTGTGTGCTCTTGTAGCCTGTGGGCCCCGACCTGTATACGAAAGTCCGAATACCAACTCTTCTGCCTCTTCTGGAAAGTTCGAGAAGACGCCAGAGGAAGAGTCTTCACTCAATAAAAGTGACTATGATAGTCCACACGACGAGTCTGACAAAATATTCCCCGGATATTCGTTCTCAAAAGTTAAAAATGCCTCAGAGAATGGGGGTCTAATTGTGAAGTGTGGAGAGAAAAACTGGAGGATAGTGGTGAAGAGAAAGTACTTCGGACGCGGCCTTCCTTTCTCACCGCGGGCTGTTCGGCTCGGTGAGGATGGCGGCGCTGCCATTGAGTGCAAGCCTCAGACAGACTTTCTCACCGCCTCTCACATGATCATTTCTGCAGGTTTACAAGACTGTGGTAGCGAGTCTTGGGTAAGAAATGACAAACAACCAGCACGAGCTGGGTTATTCCACGATTGGAGTGCCGTTAGCCCTCACTTGTTTATTTCTTTGTTTGTTTCTTAGCTACTTAGTCTAAGAAACGTCCATTTAACCATGTTTTTTTTACAAGGTCTGTTTGCTGACAATGGCTTAAATGAGTGACAGTTGATAGTTTTTAGCATAAAATTAGAAAAAAAAACACAATGTGGTTAACTAACGTTAGCATTCATGCTAAGGGAATGAGGGCATTGAGGACATTTTTATTTTTTATTGTATTGTGGTGACTGGGGCAGGCAGAAATACTGTTTTCTAAGTGCTGTAGGATTTAAGTTATTTATCTAAAACATGCACATAGGTTGTTGTGAAGGATATGTGCCTGTGTTTAAAATGTGTTTTATCTCTATGTACATATTTGTAAATGTACAGTCACAATATATTGCACCCCAAACATGGAATCATGGAGCTGCTGAAATAATTGGTGTTTGTTTTTAGAAGTTATTCAAAATGGAAAAGTAACATGAAAAGTTCTTGTGCTATGTAAATGTGCACTATGTAAGTTTTGCTGATTTGGAGACCTCTCTGGTGGAAATGTGTAATTCCACGCAACATGCAGCAGACTATTTTGTAATGTTAGTTGTGCTGGACCCCTTTCCAGAGCAGATCAGTATGATTACTGTGAATGTGTTAAAGTTTTAAAAGAAAACCCAATCAAAACTTTGTGACCGTGTCTTCCGAGAATGTGAGTTATGTACAATTGTCATCATCTCTTTATCAGTACAATATTGCTTTTGCATTTGATTTGTAAACATCAAGCTGGACCTTCTTTTTCAGCCTGTGCGTGTGATGTCATGTAAAGATGTGTGATATGGTCAGAAAAACTCCCACACAAAAACAGCCTGATGGCTCTGACTGTACTATGTCAGGAAAAACTACTTGTGTACCAAGTTTCCTCTAGAGCTGTAGTGGAGCTCGAAGTACTGCTTGGTGAGAAGTAAAATGATAAAACTGAGAAGTCAGTGGTGTGAGCAGTTGTAAAGCTGTATTTTTTTCCTGTAATTTTTAGGTAAATGGTGACTGGCTCATCTACTCCAATAAGTTGGTGTTTTCTTCTGGTCCTTTTCTCACCTTGGATGGCATCCTGATTTTCAGACGCACTCCTACTGTGGTTCCCATTGAGTGCCATTATAAAAGGTTGGCTGTGTTTTCGGTGTACGATAACCATGTTCTCTTCCCACTGTCCTGACAGAAATTCTGCTTGTTTTTTTATCTTTTTGTATCTCCCACAGAAGGTTTAGAGTGAGTGCGGAACCACTCAGCCCTACCTGGTTACCTATGACCTCCACTATAGAAGCAGCTGGATTGCTGCACTTCTCTTTACGTGTTGTTAAAGGTGATCTACCAGTTGAATCTCACTGTTTACTTACTTACTTATTTTGTTCTGACTTATCTCCAATTTTTGCCCATTCATAAATGAGGATTATTGGCATTTTCATCCAGTTCCACAATTTGCACAATTTACATATGGCAGAAGCCATTCATAATGCCACACAATCTCTCAAAAAATAATGCCTGAACCACTCTGGTAAAATTCCTGGTAAGACGCCAATGTGGATTAAATGATGTTTTCTGTAATGTTTCCATGTTTGGTCACACATGCAACAAATAGTACACACAGCTGATTAACCAGTGTGGTTAAAAGACACGTCTTGATCTGTTTGGACTGAACGTCATGACCTGCCTTTTAACTGCTGTTGTAAGAGTACAGAAGAGAGAAAGACTTGCTCAAGCAAGAATTTAATTATGGCAGATTTAACTGGCACTGTACTTAAAACAGCTTCTTCTTCCTGTGCCAGATTCAGTGTTTGGCGAATTCCCATGCTGTGTGTGGAAAGTATGTTTAGCTTGCATTCCAAATATGTGAAGAATAATTTGACCTGTTGAGATTCTAATTACATATTACTGCAATTATAATGAATTGAAAAATGACTTGAATTATTATTATTTAACTTTAATTTTTTATTTATAATAGTTTATAATTATTATTATTTAATTATTTAAATATCTTGTGTGCAAAAGTAAAATTCCTACAGTTAGAAGTTAGGGTTCCTGCGCAGTATGGAAAAGTGTGGAATTTGATTTTAATAAATTCCAGGTCTGGATAAGTATGGAAAAAAGAAAAGAAAGTATGGGAAAATATTTTTGTTTTCTAATATGTAAAATTCATAATTTGTAAAAATTGATCGTACAAGCAGGGTATTCTTCAGGGTATTTGGAGCAGGCAGACAGCACAGCCAAAATGTTTACCATGTACCACTGTGTGAGAGAGCAAGGGTCAGAGCGAGCTTGATGTTGTCGAAAGTAAAGCAAGTATGATGTGCGACTAAACATACAGAGCTGCCTCTACTTCTGTATGTCACAGCTTGCAAAAGTTCTGCCTCAAGTGCCTTATAACTGTAGCAAATCCGAACGTCCATGAACAAATTAGATTGAAAGAAAATGTGGGAACGACAAGAAAATGTCTTTTAATTGCATCTATACATAGCAACACAAATAACCAAATATTACGCTTGTCTGGACATTTAAGAGTTATGCAGTGATACAGTTGTCAGAAAAGTAAACAGACTGTCTTTTCGTGTTCATTGTCATTTCCATGGACACAGTAAATAAACACGGCCACCATGAAAACTATTAAACTTTTTTCAGTTTTTTTTCTGGCTCTTATCTGTAATAGAGAAAAAAAGGGGGGACAATAATATGTGTATATATATACTTCTTTGGAAAGAGATGTTTGACAGTGGAATGTTGTCCGGCTTTCTGCATAGGAATCTGGACTGAACGGCCACTATGAGTAAATGCAAGTTTTCCGAGGGCTGGAAAAGTTCCGAAAGATCTATTTAGGAATCTGTAATTTTAAGTTTGATTTTGATTTTGAAACATATAAATGTCATTTTTTTTTTATAGAACAAACTTTTAATCAAGAAACAAAGTATCAGAAAAAGTTAAAAGCATCTTTACCAAAAAAAAAAATGTCAGCACTGTTTTCCCTTAAAATTTATAGCTTTGTTTCTCAGTATTTTTTTTTTTTGTTTGTTTTTGTTTTTTTATCTGTTTTGGCAGCCACTTGGAGTGTGGGTCTTTAACATGTATGACCTCGTTTACGTGTCAAATTTCAGTTGGCTCTTGCTTGGGACACTGGAGAAAATACTGCAGAGTTAAAAGATACCATCGCTCTAATCACCACCACAGTGATTTCTGAATAGCTCATTTTTACTGTGGTGCATATTTTGCGTGGCATAGCATTGTTAACACCATGTTTTATGAATCTGGCTCAAAGTGTCTGTATTGACATGAGGAAAGAGAGATTTGCACACAAATGATTGTAGTTGATTTTTGTCTCACCTCAGATGGCAGTGGCTCCACTCGTCAGTCCACTCATTTCCAGCAGGGAGAGCCATTGCTCCTGGAAGCAGCAGTATATGCCCCATTGCACCCTCCTTTACGAATCTTCGTGGACAGCTGTGTGGCCACTGCTAATTCTGACCCGTTCTCAAAGCCCAGCTATGAGTTTATATCCAACCATGGGTTAGTGGTAAAGTCCTTTGAATGTTTAAAAGTGAAACTTTCTCAGACCTGTTCTTTTAGATCAGACTGCCACTGAACTCGGAGAAAATGCTTTATTTGCTCCCAGGTGTCTGGTTGATAGCATGCTGCCAAACTCGTCTTCTAAATATTACAACAGGCCAGAGGAGAACGTCCTCAGGTTCAGCATTCCGGCTTTCAGCTTCCCCCAGGATCAGAGAAAACAGGTTAAATTCTGGTTACTATTATAGAGTGTGTAATGAGCTTGTCTCTAAGTTGTTCTAAGGATGCTGTATGGCAATGCCATCTCCTATCCTGTTTACTTTTGACTGCCTAGAAATAGAGCAGCGGCTGCCCAGTTGCATCTACAGATGGTTATTAAAAGTTTTTTAAAATGATTTTCAGTGGCACATTACCTTGCATTCTTTCATTCTTTGTGCCATCTTTACACCTCTTAGGTTTTCATTAGCTGCCATTTGAGAGCTACTCTTCACCACAGTCCATCTGACTCCCAAAATAAGGCTTGCTATTTTCATGGACCTTCATTCAGGTCAGTTATTTGATGTTTATTTTAAGATTTGCAGGTTCTACAATGGCAAGAAAAAGTATGTGAACCTTGAAAGTGCTTGTATTTATGTATTAAGTTGTCTTAAAATATTGTTTGATCTTCATCTAATTTACAAATCAAGAACAAACACAATCTGTGTAAAATAATGACACAAAAATAATAATGTTTTTGTCCATATTAAATATGTCATTCACAGCACAGGTTGGAAAGAGTATGTGAATCCCTAGGCTAGTGACTTCAACACAAGCAAATTGAAGCCAGGAGTTAGCAAACCTGGAGTCCAATAAATAAGATTGGATATGTTGGTTGGAGCTCCTTGGACTAGTCTTTTGATAATAACCTCTCAAACATTTTGGTGTTTTCTATTCACAAAAAGCTTCTGCTGATGTGAGTCATGAATCACCAGAAGAAATCTCAAAAGGCCTACAATCAAGAACTGTTGATTTGCATCAAGCTAGAAAGGGTTACAAAGTCATCTCATTGAGTTTTGGTGTTCATCAGTCTGCAGTTAGAGACGATTTAGTATTGTGTTTACCTGAGAAGTGGGTGCCCAGCCAAGATTACTCAAAAGGCACAATGCTGAATGCTCAGTGAAGTAAAAACAGAATCCTAGAGTGACAGCTGAAAGCTTGAAGGAATCAACTTAGTAGTTAACGTGTGGCAGGACACCATGGAGAAAGCCTCTGCTTTCCATAAAAAAACATCACTGCATGCCTGAAGTTTGCCAAAGAGCACCTTGACACTCGAAGAAAGCTACTAGGAAAATGTTTTGTGGACTGATGAAACTGAGGTTGAAATGGTTGAGAAGGAAAGGCAGCGCTATCTATAGTGTGAAAAGGGTACTGCGTACCAACGCGAAAACATCATCCTAACAGTGAAGCGCGGAGAGAAGAGCATAAGGATTTGGGGCTGCTTTACTGCCTCTGGCTTGGAATTTTTTTTTTTTTCCCTCAATGATGGCAATTAGTCCAAGTTATCAAGGTACACTACAGGATAATATCTGGGTGGATGTCCTTTGGCTGAAGCTCAGTAGAAGGTGGGCGATGCAGCAGGACAATGACCCTAAACATTAACTCAGAATAGCTTAAAAAAATTTAGTTTGCATTTGAGCTGGCCCAGTTAGAGCCCACACCATATCCCAGTAGAGGTGCTGTGGAAAGACCTCAAGAAAGCCATTCACAGTAGACATCCTAAGAACATGGCTGAGCTGAAGCAGTTCTGTAAGGAAGAGCAGTTATTAATTCCAAGGGTTCAATTACTTTTTCCACCAGCACTGTGAATGTCTATTTCAGGGGTGTCCAATCTTATCTGCAAAGGGCTGGTGTGGCTGCAGGTTTTCAATCCAACATAGCAGGAGGTCACTTGATGAAATGTTTGAAGCCTGAGAGGAACTAGTAAAATCAAGTGTGCTCAGCTTGTTTGGTGTGAAAAGCTGCAGCCACACCGGATAAGATTGAACACCCCTGGTCTATCTGGTATGCACAATAAATACTTTGAAAGATTAGTTGTTTTTGTTATTAGCTTCAGCACAATGTGTTTGTCTATACTTCTGATTTAGATGAAGAATAGATCACCATTTTGTTGACCAATTAATGCTGAAAACCAGGTAATTTCAAAGGGTTTGCATACTTTTTTTGCCACTTTGCATTACATTCTGTAAATATCATATTTAGTAAGACTTCACTTGGGAAAAACTTGATTGATGCTGAAACAAAGATGACTTATTTATTTAAGAGCTAACTCATTTCAGACGTAATGTCTGATTTGTTCAGCTGGCGCTCGATAGAGGGGAACAACACTGTTTGCTTTTGCTGTGAAACTGGAGATTGTGTGGCAGGAAAGATGGACTTATCCAGCATATACCTGGGAGGTATGTGTGTGTGTGTGTGTGTGTGTGGTGAGAGCAGTACCTGCATTCTGGTTTTCTTGTAAAACTCTACAATCAGTTGTCATAATTGTCTGACAAATAAAAAAAAAATACTAATCTTGTCTCTTAAAGAAGAGCAGACTGCAGTGGATGTAGGCCCACTGCAAATTCTACCCACAAATTCACACTCGGCTGGGAAACTTACCATAGGGGATGTAAGCCTCACTTAAGCTGTGACCTGCCTGGAGCATGCTGTACTTCACCAGGTGAGATACTGAACAGTCCAATTGAATTTAATTGAAGATATAATAGTACAGAATTATAGGAGGCTGCACTTAATTCAGGGTCAGTCCATGTGATGTCACCTCCCGACTGACCACCTCTGATTAAATACTTACAGGAAATAATGTAATTGCACCCAGTACATGGCAAAATTTTAGGCTTGCATTTTCATTAGTTCCTGAGATATAGAGGCTATAAAAACAGCCTTAATTTTGGTCTTAGAAATATCATGGGGCCCATATCATGGAACAAAAAAGTTTCTGCACTTGTTTAAAAATGTGATGTGATGTATAAACATTGCTAAAGTTTCATGGTCCATACGTGGAAACTAAACTGCAAAAACAACAAATTCCACTTTTTGTCCACATCTCTGAATGATGTAGATGCAAGTCTGAACTTTTGCATGTATCTGTTAAATCTGAAATGGTCAACTTTTTTGAAATCTTGTGATTTGGGGCAGATTTCAGATACAGTTAATTTAGCTGTATTTGGATTTTAAGCCATTTGAGAGTAAAGTGAAAAGCATTCAAAACTATCTGAATACCTACAAATAATTATTTAATGCTATTCATTGAATTCAGGTTTGTACTGTATTATCAAATACCCAAATACAAAAAACCCTTTTTTCTAACTCTGTTTTATGATTGATAGACCTGTATTATTCTGATCAAAATTATTTGCATATTGTATATATCTGTAGTATTGCAATAAAAATTAATATATAATGTGCTACGCAGTCAGAGCAAACTTGTAGAACTTAGCCAATTATTTTTGTCTTTTTACATTGTTTTATGCTATTTCAGTTTCAAGGAAATTGCTAAATCACAAATGGCACCAATACAAGAAGCAGTTGTTTTAGTAAGATCTGTAGTTGCTCTGTCTTTTTAAATGAATTCATCTCTTTGTTTAAGTGTAATACTGAGTGTCTTTGACTGTTAATGCAGTCTTATTGTTGGTCAGTGTTGCCTTCAATTCTCATTACCTTCCACAATTCCTGAAATGAAGTATCACACATTTTTCAAAAAATGTTGTAGCACTGAAATGGGCAGTTCTCCCATTTTTTGGAGCACCCTTTAAGTGGAGGTTATATCCATCCTGTTTCTTTTAGGTGTTTCCTCACAGACTCAAGCCAGTCCTGCAGAATGTACATCTGTTCCCTTTCCAGTTTTTCTCCTTATTTCCCTGCATACTTTTTGAAAATAAACAAAACTTGTGACCTTCAGTTAAAATGGCTCTCAACTGCAAGTGAGGCCAGTGTAGGAACACCATTCAAAAATATTCCTGTATAGATAGGATCCCATTGTCAAAGAAAACAAAACATCCAGTGTGAACATAAACAAATAGAGTGGTAAACACATCTGTCCCATACTGCTTCATGTGTGTCAGTCCTGTATATAATGCTGTTCATAAATACTGGGGCATTAAAGATTTTTTGCTGTGTATTTGAGCTGTTTGAATTAAAGAAGTTTGTCAAATGAGACAGAAGTGCAGTAAAAAAAATCAGATCACCTTGTTAACCCCCCACTCCCTCTTTTCTGGTCTTGATTCTGTCATTTTGTTTTTGCATCTTCAAGTGTTGCCTAGTAGAAAAAACACCATTTCTGCATTCTAGTTATTATAAATTGTCAGACAAAAGGTTGCAGTGTTGCAGTGCAGGGTACATTTTTGTTCACCCAAGGCACAAACGCTTCTCATGGCATAATCCCTTGTCAAGGCAAGGAGGCTTGTTGCACTAGGAAAGCATATAGCTGTTCTGCCTGGAGTTTTGACTCCTTTCAGTGTCTCCCATAGCAGAAAGGTCTTAATCTTTCCAGACTAAACTTACCATGTGAAATAGTTGTGGGAGAGCAGGGTTTAAGTTGGAGGCAAGTTATTGTGATAGTGTGTCCATTAAAACACAAGAGGATGAATAAACACGCAGGGAGATATCAATAGTTGCTTTATATTATACCTGATGACATTGAGCAAACAGAATATGGCACAGATGATGTTCACAATGTGGATGGATGAGGATATAAGATGTAAGTAGGAACACAGTCACACACTGACTCTTCAAACCATTAGCCTTGCCCTGTCCTGTTGCAAAGATTCATGATTTTTAGAGTTTATGCCTGCTCCCTGGGGAATTTCCGACAGCCACCCCCCAGTATTCTTGCACATTGACTAAAATTAGAATTAAAGAGAATATGGGTCCAGTATAGGCCGAAGAGGAAGAAGATGAGAGACTGGGCTACTGTCATTTTTACCACTGAAACAGTTTTTGAGTTGTTGAGGATTCATTACATGTAACACTGCTAGGGGTGCTGGACTGTCAGTCAGTTTTATTCATTTGTGCCTCAACTGCAAGATAGGGGGAGATTGTCTAATCAGTTCCTAGAGTGGTTTGTCGGGATCTGACTGTTGCCACCGCCACTGTTTCACATTTCAGAGTTTACATATACTGCTTGTAGTAGTGATATATTCCACTGCCCCATGAGCAAATGTTGAGATTGATAAAAGCAAAGCCAGAGAAATCTGAAGATGCATAAACCAAAGGCTTTGAGTTCAACATACCTTCAGTCTCAGTAAGTACTGTCCTCAGCACCTTCTCAGTCACTGACTGGATGCCAAGAACAGCTTGAAGTGCTGCTTTGATGGACATGATTTCCCTTTCCCCTTTTCCCATCAAAATAATAAGCATTAGGAGGGTTAAAGTGAAAGTTTGTTCGCTGTTTAGCCAGCTGTGTCTTCCAAGTAGCGCTGAGGGCTTCAAAAGTTCAGCTCTTTATTTCCTCCTTTGAAGTTTATTCCTTGATCTGACCACAGCTCATAAAGGCACCCTCTCCAGGCAATGCATCTTCTAAGCTGTCCATTTCCATAGACCATAAAGGAGACTGCCATATTTGTAGGCAAGAAGGCAGTAGATTTGCCATTTGTGGAGTAATAGGTTTTGCTCGCAATTGCTTGCATTGCACACAGGACCACTGATGTTTGCACAGTTTGCCAGCCACGTAGTTTCCAGTAATACCTGCGGATTTCTGCAAACACACTTTCAGGACCAGCGTGAAACTAGGTCTCTTCATAATGTTTAATCAGGAGTGTGGTTAAGGGATGTTTGAAATCAAAACTACTTGATGGATGTTGTCCGGTTCACCACTGTTCAACTTCTGCAGTCGGCCTCCGACTCTAATCAGTCAAGTATGATGGTTATACACAGGTGCTAAAGCAAAGAGTTGGAAGCACTTAGAGAGGTTAAGCTAAGACATTCTGTTATGTCATCTGCAGTGTTGCCAACGCCAGAAACGTGTATGTGCAATGCTTTCTGCATCTTCTTTTATGATGAGGCTCCATTGTTCTTAGAAGTGGCGGAGCGGTTCATCACCAAACTCAAAGGTGGACTGCAAAGAGGACAAAGCCCAGAGGAAGGGGGTACGTAGCACTATACTTGCCCCCTCCCTGCCAGGTCAAGCCAGCCCAGAGCAAGGTGGCTGGCAGGGGAAGACAGCAGTGGAAACAGCAAGGCAAGGATTGGCAGTGGAGCCCGCCGAAAGAGAGACAGCACGTACTCACTTACCATGCTACAATGGCAAGTGCGCCTGGGACCAGTACTTCACACATCTGCAAGTGGTTGCTTGGCATTATGGCTGGATGATGGCAATCACCATGATGCAGCTGTGTCTGGCACTGGAGAGGAAGGCAGTGCTTGTGGGCCTGTCGGCAGAACAACATGACGACCTAGCGGCATTGACCACGGCCCTCCAGCAATGATTTAGGCAGGTGCTGGCAGCGTTGACGGTTGGGTGGCTGCTCCTGGAGAAGCAGGAAAAACAGATAACCATGCTGGCTGTAGAGTTGAGCACAGTGGTCTAACAGGCATATCCAGCATTGAACAAGGCTGTGCAGGAGAAGTTGGTGCTGGAGCACTTCCTGAAAGCGCTGCTGCTGGAGGAGCTGAGATGGCACACGCAGGAGTGCTAGCCTAGCCCTTTTCATCTTTTTGTATTCTAGCTCAAAAACAGCCAGTCAGTGAAGATGTTTTTGGGCTCTCCCTGCTGACATTCTATAGCAGAACTTTGCTACATGATGCTGCGCGGCACATCTAGTGTGCAGCGGCATTTTTATCCTTGCTCCTTGGAGAATTTCCAGCATACCACCTATTGGGGAAACAGCAATATAGGACTATGTCAGCAGCTGATGATCACAAAGTTAACATTGGTACAGACATCAGTTCAGCTGAAGAAGGCAATGGTAAACCGCTTCTGTGCATTATCAAGAAAACCACATAGATAGACACAATACAATGATTAATGGTTGTTCCAGAAGATGGGACCTTTGGGTCAGAAGGCACTCATCATGTGACTGAGCAACAGCTAAGGATTCCTCACAGTACATCTTGTGTGTATGATGCAGCTAGATTAAAGCCTTCTGGATATCTGGTTGCTGATGTTGACAAGTGAGAAAAGAGAATTCAAAACTGCAAAACAAAGTCACAGTGAGAACTTTGAATGTATGGAGTATGAGTCATGGTAAGAGGTAAGAAGGCTAGAAGTAATGAAGATGGGTTGTCTACACATCAGCATCCTATGGGTCAGTGTACTGAATTGGACTGGATTAGGGCCCTTTTCCATCAGGAAAACACACCACCTACTACTCGGCTTATGAACAACAAAGGAGAAATGGAGTGGCTTTAATGATCAAAAAGTATGTCAGTGAGTTATTTGATATAATGCTTTGAATGACCGACTGATGTCAGTCCAATTTAGTGCACAACCATTCAGCATTACAGGTTTATTCCCCAACAACAGTTGCAAGCAAAGAAGTAGTTGAAAAGTTTTCTGATGAAGCTTGAGTTGAAATAGACAAGATCTGCAAACAGGATATACTGCTGGTGATGAGAGACTGGAATTCCAAGATCAGAAACAAGGAGGAGAAACAGGAGTGTAAAGGCTAATGACTTTCTGTACTATTACGTTCTTCAAACAACCAAAAACAATCTCTGTGCACCTGGACATCCCCACATGGTTTTGTTTTTGGTTTTGGTGAGACGGAAGAGAGATGGAAGAGCTTATTTTTAATGGCAAAGAAATAGTCTGGAGCTGACTGTGGAACAGATCACAAACTTCTAATGTGCCATTTCCAAGTGAAGCTGAAGAAAAAAACAAACAAACTATCAAATCATCAGACTTCCAAAATATGACATGGACAACCACCTGTCTTCTGAGAAAACTTCAGGAACCTTTTCCTGGATAAGTCATTACTGATTGAACAAAACTCAAAGAAAGACCTCTACAAAAAAGAGCCTCAACAATATTTTCTGTGGCTGAGTCTACAAAAATTGTCAAGACACTTTTGTTATTGTCTACGTAGCTGACGAACCTTAAGTGCTACCTACAAGGCTTGAGATCATTGCCAAACTAAAGCCACAGAAATATAATAAACAATAATATTGCAGTAGAAATATTTCAAGATTCTGAAGAAGATTTGGTCATAGTATTGACCAGATTATGCCAACAAAGCTGGAAAACCACTTATTGGCTGGCAGATTGGAAGAGGTCAGTTTATATCTCACTACCAAAGAAAGAAGACCAGAAAGAGTGTGCGGACAATTGTACCGTTTCCTTTCTTTCACACAGTGTGTAAGTTGTAAAAGTATGCTCTGGATCCTTCAAAGCAGACTAGAGCCTTACATTGAAAGAGAACTGATAGATGTGCAAGCAGGATTTTGCAAAGGCAGAGGAAGGGATGTCATTGCTGATGTACCAAGGATAATTGAAAAAGCCAAATTCATTCACTACAACAGAGCCTTTGACTCTTTTGGTCAGATATGGAATTATGGATTGTAATCAGGAAAATGGGTATACCAGAGCATGTCATTCTAATGAGGAACCTCAACAAGCCACAGTCATGACAAAGTGAACAAACCGACTGATTCCACATTGACAAAGAAGTTAGACATGGCTGCACACCACCATACATGTTCAGCGTGCATGCTGAACATATATTAAGAGAAGCAGAACTGTAAAAAGATGATAGAGGATTCAAGATTTGTGTCAAAATCATCAGTAACCTTCAATATGCGGATGAGGTGACACACTCAGTGAAAATCACAAAGGCCCTTTAAGTTAAAGAACAGAGTGAAAAAGTGGGACTTCAATTCAGTATGGAGAAAACCAGTTACGACAATGGGAAAGGCCCCTAACTTTACTATTAGTGCTGAAGGTGCAGACGTGGTGAAAAGGGCTTTTCCCTATTTGGCTCAATGATTAACTACAAATGATCCAGCAGTCAAGAAATACGGCACAGATTGGCACTCAGCAGAACAAGGATGAATGATCTTGAAAAGATCTTTGAATGTATTGATGTGTGTCTACAAATAAAGATCAGAACTGTCCAGACTAGTCTTTTCTGTGGTTATTTATTCATGTGAAAGCTGTACAATAAACAAGTGGGGTTAGAAAAATGATGCCTTTTAACTTTGGTGCTGGCAGGGACTATTGACAGTAGTTTGGACTGAAAAGAAAACAAATAAATGGATCCAGATCAAATGAAGCCTCACCTCTCACCAAAAGCCCAGATAACCAAACTGAAACTAAAATCTTTTTTTGGACGTATTATGGACATTCCATTTCTGCCTTTTCTTTGTAATGTAATCCTCCTGGCGGTTGCTTTCGATAGTTTCCATCATTTTCACCTTGAGTAAAAAGCTGCTTCCCAAAATATACCAAATTGCTTTGGATGATATATGTGCAGTGATTCTGATTCTGAGCTATGTTTTCTGAACAAGACTGTTTGTTTGTCATTTGTAGAAGGTTCTGAACTTGCTTCTGTCTGGTGACATTAAGGACATGCACTAAAAAGCGCTGTTATTTTGCAGCTATAAAATGTAAATAAACTGAAATGGTCAGAAATAAAACATGTTCTGTACTTTTGTCTTCTGTATTTTTTTTATTTGAATAATAAGTACAGTGTAGAGATCTATGTAGTTATATCCCCAACTCCAGTTGTATTGAGGTAATTGCAATGGAAAAATCAGACAGCAACAGCACTGAATAGTGCTGAGTAAGCCTATTTATTAAACCATTTTTGCGTGCATGATCTGTGTCCGGAAGTTGAATAACATTAGGAAAAGTTATGGATCAGGTGTGGAAAAAGGCTTAAAGCATTTTCACAAGGTCACAGACATAACAGGTAGATAACAGGAACATGGCAAAACATCAGTAAGCAGTGAAAATAGACTGCAGGCACAACAGCAGATCACAGTAAACATAAAGCATGATAAGAGCTAAGTTGATTGTGATCCAGAAATTAATGTTTTGACTTTAGATGGGCTGGTCTCAAAACACTCATGTGGAGAGGGAGGGAATTAAAAAGCACATCTTGGAGTCCCAGATGTAGCAAAGCATTGTGGGCAGGATGGAGCTGAGCTCAGTATCAGGAGGGTTTAAACTATCCATCAGTGTGTAGTTATGAGTCAGACTGGACACGAGGAGAGGTCCAAGACTGTAAAGAGATCTGCTGGTGAGTAGTAAAGGTTTTTTAATCAACCTGTGCTGATTATACTTTTTATAACAAAAATGCAGAATTGGATTAGTTGATTATTGCCCATATTGATATTGTAAAATAGTGGTAACCTGCTATTTTCACTGCCACTTTTTTGTAGAGATATTTGTCAAAATATACACTTCTGTACAGGCATCATTGTGGTAATGTTACAATTTTATTGCCTATTGCCTCGTCCACCATTTCTCCAGATTCTGTAACGTTTTATTGTAATCTCTTGACCATGAGCCTTTGTACTGGGTTATTTGGAGTTCTAGTTGCATGGCACTGACATAGTGGCATTGTTAGTCTGCACCTGCCAGTGAATTTCAGTGTGCAAAATTTGCTGAGCTGCCAGAACACACAGTGCTGATTTTAACTGACGAGCAATGTCAGGAATTAAATTTCAATTATAAGAGAACTCTGCAGACCATGTGAGAAACCATTTCAGTCCCTTTCTGGTCTGACTTAGTCTTCATATACAGGATTACATAGCTGAAATATGCATATGATCTATACATCATGAAAGTCCACCAATGTTTCAAAAGTTATGCATAGTTCATTTGGAGTGGTTTGATGTGTGATGGTAAATTGTAGAGAAATTTACTGATTCAGATTTCTTTACAGTGGTGGTGATAGGAACTAGGGGTTGTAATGTCTACCATGCAAATATAACCATTTAATTTATCCAAAACGACCAGCCAATCTACACAGGTATTTTGAGTACATAAAGTAGAACACCCTGCATATACTTTTCTGCCATTAATGTTAAAAATGTAAAGAATGTTTTAAGTCAAACCTTATCTTAAAAACAATATAAAACAATGTCACATGCATCAAGCAACATGCTCACTTTTTTAAGTAATAGACAATTATATTTCTGTGAACTAAGTTTTAGAAGCATTAAACACTTCACATTACGTTCCTACTGTGAAAATCTATGACTTGGCAGTTTTCTCTAGAATGGCGCATCCCGCATCACTGCTCTGAATTACTTTGTTTACATCTTAATGATGTAACTATGCAATGGAATTGCTGAATCAGTAGAATTTCCTATTTTATATTGCAGACATTTGCCTGTGTGTGACTGGCATCCCTGATAATGCAGTTGACTGCATTTTCAGTGGAAGGAAGGAAGTTAAAGCAGCATTGAGTTACCAACATCATATATATTTTGGCATCTGCTTCATTGAAATTTATTGGTGACTGTTTTAATAAAAAGTACCTGAAATTATGAAATTATACTTAAGACTTCACATTCTGATAATGTTATCGGCTGCTGAGCACTGTATTTACTTAAAGGATGCAAAGTGATGTTTCAGCACATTCATTTGGACATTGCTGCTGCCAGAGGTGCACATCAGTTCCAGTGCAGATGACTTGAGTGTTTTTGGTCCCAAAAATTGACTTTATGACTGAGTGAATCAAGGGTTGGAACTGTTGTGGACAAAGCAGAGTGAAGAACATTTTCCAATTAAATAGTATTAGGTTTGATAGTGATGCTTTATATTTTGTGCTTACTATAGTGGGAAGCACATAAGCAGCAGCAAGCTGATAAAAATACATTCCTGGCAAAAATGAGTTTTTACTTGTAACTTATTTATTTATTAATTAGTAGATGTTCATTTGTGTGTGCGATGTTCAGTAACACTCTAGGAATTCTACTGTGGACACAGGAAGTACAGTTCTGCAGTGCCACAATAGTAATGTTAACTTTTAATACAAATGTTGATATCCTTTTGTGTTACAGCCACAGATAATGCAGGATCTATTTATTTCCCTGCTGCTGAAAAGAGCAAAAGGCAAGGCTAAAAATATCTCCTTGTGTGTTTCCTGATAGAAAAAAAGAATGGCATTTTGGCACGTAAAGTGCTGTTTATATCAGCAGATAAGGCTTTTTTCTCAGTATATTAAAGTCCCCACATCTGCTATTTTTATCAAAAAAATGAGACGGGGTCTTCCTAAAACATTCAGTGCAAGTAGAGGTTGGAGAGGGATAGCAGGACCATGGTAAGGCTATTTGTGTAAGAGACCTGCCAAATATCTGGTCAGCCTAAGAGGTTTCCTCTTTTGGTTGTTAGACCCTTATCTTCTTGTGGAGTGTGAACTTTACCTCATAGGCCATCCTCATGACACTATGAACGCATTAACATATCTCATAGTGAGACAAGGGCATGCACTGGGAAGGAAATACTCTTAGGTGAGAGAAAGGCATAAATAGCTATAAGATCATGACTGTAATAAGACACTAATAACTAAACAAAGAGTGAGGGAATACGGGTTAAAATGTACACGATTTATACCAGTCAGTAGTAATCACGTGCTTATTTGATTTGGACATTTTAACCATTTAACCATTGGTAAAAGTTCCTTAGGTTACTTTAGAAAATGTTTAACAAAATAATGTTTGTTTAACAAAATAATGTTTATTTCTGATATTTAAATAAAAAAAAAACTTTTAGGTCTGTGGCAGTTTTTCTGATGTCGCTGAACTTGGGTTTATTGATGGGATCATAAATTTAGAATTGTACAAAGGCATTTTGGATACAAAGCGGGAGAAATTCCTCAAACAAAACACATCAACCACCTTTGCCAAAAAGAAAATTGTGTTTAAAATAAATAACACTTGGTTTGACGTTTTGTTTCCTAACGAAGTGAATATAAAACATTTTTAAGTATGGCACAAATGTCCAATATATATTTTGGTTTTCCGTCTGAATTTACATGCCAAAATTGTAAGGCAAATTATTCAGTAACTGCATGAAATAAATATAAATTAGTTTTTTTCCCCCCAAATTAACAGAAAATGTGTTTTATGATCACAAACATAATGCTATATGCTTACAATTTACTGCTGAAAGCCAAAAATCTTAGATGCTCTGTGTTTTTTAAAAAAATAATTTTTACAGAGTATATCACTGAAGAGACACCATCTGAGATCCAGTTTATAGCTCAGATTTGTGGAAAAATGGGTCAACTTTCAGTAGAAAAAAAATGTGAGTTCAGCTTTTATTATAAAGTTTTAAAATTACATTACCCATCTATTTGACTGGAAAGAAGACAGTTACAGTTTTCATATGACACCCACCTTTTGAATGAAGCTTATGAAATATGAAAGTTATGAAGTAAAGAATATAATGACATGCCACCGGTGGTTCCAAGGAGTTAAAAAGGTTAAGGCCACTTTGTACTTTACTGTGCAAAGACCACCTTTTATTTATTTTTCATTCAAAACGACCATTAAGTACAAAGTATTCATTTTTCTGTATTTCTGGAGTTTAGATAGAAAAAAAAATCACCAAAGCTGTCACTATCACATGACCAGTACTTAAAGGTTTCATCTTTGAGAGACAGGAGAAAATCAAGCTCCACTCTTGTTTTGGATTTAAAAAAAATCCATCCTTCCACTGTGAGAACTTCATGTGGGCCTCAGTGGATGTGTAGCTATCAAGAAGCCATTCCTGAAAAAAGCAAAGAAACAGCAAGGGCAAAATCTGCTAATCAAACAAACTACTGGTGTTCTCAGAACAATGGACCAGTTGAGACCTCAACAGCACTGAATGTGTTTACTTGGATTGTGAGAAAGCAGACAACGCAACCAACGTCTAACTTTGAAGGTGTCACCAACAAAAAAGATGACATTATGACCTCTGTTCCCTTAAATACTATGATAACCGTTTTGGTCTCCTACTGGCCTTGTCAATGTGCTCAGTGACTGCTGTAATGGAAAGCATACTACAGTTGTAGAGCCCCAAGGGCAGCTTCTACAGGCCATTTCTTTGAAATTTTCAGATGCACAAACTGAACAGAAAAAAGTGCTTATTCTGCCTTTTTTAAATCTTGTTCATAATATTGCCACTTGTATGGTAAGAATGATCAATGAGTAGTTAGATTTGTAGTTGGTAGTAATGTAACACACATAACTTATAAAGAATGAGTTTTTTGGTTTTCTTCACTTTTAGATTCTGAAGGTGCCAGTATTACCTTGAAAAGGTCAAGTGTGTCCATGGCTTTGCAGGATACACTCCCATGACACATATCTTCCATGACGTAGTATTTAATGCTGTATTTTGTAACAATGTCCGAAATGGACCAAGTGGGAATACAGGTAACCAGCCTGGCTTGCAAGCAACAAAACTGTCCCAGATAAATACGGCAATTACCCTTTCTGGACGCCTCTGGCTTAGAAACAATAACTTCCGTCAAGTCACCGTAGTGGCTCCTACTCCCCCAACCCCCATTCTTTCATATGGATTTCCTGTCTTGTGTCGCGCCAGTGGACCTGCAACAGGGAGCCCTATCTGGCTGTCTTCCCATTCAAGAGTCAAGACGGGAAGAATAGCCATACACTGTTTACTATGCAAAAGTCCTTCTCATTCTCTCTTTTGCACTCTGTCCTGGCTGCCATTGTTTATTATCAGAAAGGGGAGGGGGTGTCCTTGGGTCTCAGGCCCACACATGCCCCCCTTTTTTAATCATAGCAATTGCAGTGACAGCGTTCGAGTGGAGTCACCATGCCGGGACGCCCCCGCCCGTATCCCCTGCCCCCTCCCCAGCCGACGACACATGTTTCACAGCACGTACCTTGTGGCGCGCTCTGCTCTCAGTTTGGCTAAGGCATAAGCAAACTGGAGTTTGATCAAAAGTACAAGCTGCAATAGGATACTCATGTAACTATGCTAAGTTTGCAAATGACTACAGACAAGTTCTTTTTCCCCAAAGAAGAAAATATAAAATAAAAAAAAACATCAAAATGGTTGGGTTTCCCAAAATCATTGTAGCATTAAGATCATTGAGGCTGATAAAGCATTTAATCAGTTATCTCACTCACCTTATGATGTTCTTTCTGCTATGCTTTTAGGATACTCCCCCCCCCTAGATTTTTATCTGTAATTAAGTTGAATCCCAAGTATATATTTTAACATTTTTGTGCTTGTATGCAGTACTATTATTAGATTAGTACCTTAGCTATTCAGATTAGTGATGGCCAACTAATGATAGTTAGATTAACCTACCTCATTGTGCCATTTAGTGACCCCTTTTCTTTCAAGGCCGTCCGCTTCTGTATTGGCAAGTTACTATGGCATCAGAGAGAGAGGCTGACACCTGATATCAGAAGCAGCACACAGTGCGCTGTAAGTGTGATGTAGGTTCTTGTCAGGACTTCACGGTTATTTGCAGCAGAGAGTTCCTTTGCTTTGCCTTTCTCTGACAAAGCAATTCTTAACCTTAGGCTTGGATTTCTACTGTCCTGCACATTTAGTGGGTTCTCTGCTGTCACTTCAACTCAGGAGGGGTTTGTTAATTAAATGATTCGTTGGATCAGGTGTGTTAGAGCAAAGCAAGGAACGAGGATTGGGAACCACTGCTGTAAAGAAACTTCCAGGATGTTATATAGAGATTTATGCACAGAGAGGTTCCACTGGGGCTTTAGGTTAGTTTAAGAACAATCGTTTGGCTCACCTCATCTAATTCCATACAGGACGCATGGAAGAAATGCTGCTGCATTCCTGTCTGCTGAGTTCACTGTAAATGTAGTACTGTGTAATGTTTACAGAAGTTAGATACAGAGTACCTATATGTTACTTGCATTATACATGGATAATTGACAGTTGGCCATTAATTACCCACGTTTTCATACATTTATGTTTATCAGGTATTATTTAGATGATCTGAATGCAGCATTTGACATGTATGTAGTTCAGATAGAACTTGCAAAAGGGAAAACAATCTCAAGAATGCTCCTGACCCATGAACTTTCCACATTGTGTCTAGTCCTCTCTTTGACCTTGTATTGTTTCCTTAGAGTGTTGCTCCCTGGATCTAACTGGCTGAGGAAAGCAGGCGTCACACCACCTACCCAAATACTCCTTCCAACCTTGTTCAACTTGATTGCTAAAAGATGTGTTGGTTTTTCAGGCCTCAGCATTTTCATGTCCAAAAGCATCCACAAGCCCCTTCTAATTAATGGATTCATCTATTTTAAAATGCATCAATTACTGTCACAGGTGTTAAATTGCATGCATACATCAGTCCAGTTAGCCTAAGCCTAAGGTGACCATGCACAATGCCATGCATCACCTAGAGAAGTGTAAAGCTTCCCACAGTTGTACTGTGGAGCAGTGGAATTGCATTGAATGAATTGGCGAGTCAGGCCTAATCACTGAACATCAGTGCCTGACCTCACTAATGTTATTGGAAACTGAATCCCATCAGCAACAGTCCAACATCTAGAAAGCGGAAGGGAAGCAAATACCCTCTCCTGGACATGGATTAAGCCTAGTCTTGGAATAAAAAGTGATTCACCATTAAAAGTCTTTTAGCGTTGGTTTAGACCTAATCTGCTTATTGACTATTAAAGATGATTAACAATGCTCCTTGTATAGTTTCGTATTTCTGTACTCTGATCAGGCGTGTTAAGAGCAGCAAAATACTACAGTGTGCTGGGCAGTGGCACTCCAGGACTACAATTGTGAACTACTACTGCCTGCATATTCGGTTATGGCTCTTATTAAACTTAGATGCCATCAGCATGAAACCTGAAAATTGTTTACTCCTTAAATGTACGTTTTACATTCAAGCCATGATCCTGTGACTATTATATAATAGGATTTCCCCAAAACTGCAGGGAGCCCCTTCCACTCCCCCTGAGCACTGCTTCTGACTTGCAGCCCAGACAGTCTCAATAAGCTGAGGCATGTGAGAGGAGCACCACCTGCATCCAGAGAGGGTGGCGGGGGCTAACTTGTCTCATCCGACTTGTGAGGTTCCACCATGAATATGCTCATGCGCTAAAGAGATCTCTGACTATTATCATGATTTGTTTGTACTGTCATCCTTCATCTGGACGTCCGCCAAGAAGAAAATACAATTAGAGGACCATTCAAAGAAACTGTTCAGTGAGGAAATCACAGGAAACTTTTTAAAATAATATGTCTGGACTTCTGTGTGAAAATAGATGTTATGTGGCAGCAATGAAAGAAAGACAGCTTTTCAAAACAGGAAGTAGTTCAGATAGGCATTCAAAGACAATGCAATTTAATTTGCATAGTCAAAGATAAAAAGGGGGGGAAAAAATCAAACGCATCATAAGGCACCTACCGGATAAGTGCTAACCCATGACAGTTCCAGAAAGGCACTCCAGCCACAATTAATGGGCAACAGACAGGGCAATGGACAAAGCGACGAAGATCCTGTAAGGGACTATGCGGATTCTGAGATGGAGATACCCAGTGAGTAAAGCCACCACGGCGGTGCTTTTTTTTAACCAGAGCTTTCACTATTTCCCCTCAGGATGACGGCTCTGCTCGTGCGTTCCCACGCGGAGGTGTGGGAGTTCGCCCCCTTATCTGCTCTATCGCGCTATCGCTGTCTTGGAGTGAAGGTCGATGCGTTGGTAGAGGCTTTTGGCAGCAGGCTGATGGAGAGCCAGACAGGTTGCAGCAGCAGTGTGAGAGAGAAGCGGAGGGAAAGCTGAGAGAGGCAGAGAGACAGCGCCAGGTTGGCTTCCAGCCGATACATGTCGTTTGTCCGAACGGTCACTTTGGCTTTTAAACGTGTCGTTCATTCATCATCGCGTGTTTGAAAAAATGTCGCGGCGCTTCGCGAATGTTTCACACTTCAGGTAAGAGTTTGTCCTCTCGGTCAAATCTGGCTATGTCACACAGGGCGATTTGAAGTCCGCTTCAGCGTGTAGTTCATCCACCGAGCTCTCCAGTCACTTGTTTAGATCCATTCTTCGTTCTTCTTGCAGAACTTTTGGCTTACATCTTTGAAGTCTGTTTTAGGCGCCCTAAAATTGCCCGCCGATTTTCTTTCATCTTTCATAAATTCCTGGACTCGTGCACTGCTTCATTTAGCTTTAGGCAGCCTGTAGCTTAATCCGGTTGTTTGATTTGTGATAGATAATGATACTTGCCACGCAGGGGAGAGGTCTGATTAAGGGGTGCCTACGTGAGATTCGTGAAATTCTGCTCTCTTTCAGGAGGGGAAGTATCTGAACCTTGTCAACGATAACCTTATCCGTCTTAATCTATATGATGATTTATAGCAGTTCCGCAAGATGATCTGTAGAGGCATGATACGCTGGTAAACTCATCGCGTCCTTTTTCGATTTCTTCTAAAGCTGTAAGCTGAATGAATGAAGTGGTTGCAGTCATCCACAGATGACTGTTCTCAAGATAAGGCTCCTTGAACTGTTGTCATTTGGGCTAACCTTGTTAATGTTAGAGTCAGGCCTCCTTTATTCTTTCACTCATATCAGATGGATTTATGGCACATCAAACACTTTTCTTTTAGAAACAAACAAAGTTATCACACTTCCTTAAGGCTTGCATCACTCTTACAAAGATGGTTCTTCGGGGGTTCTTTAGTAAAAGGAATGGTTCTATACATAACCATAAATTCTATATAGAACTATTTGCATGCTTAAATGGTTCTATGCATGGTGAAATGGTCCTTCAGATTGATGGAGAATGTTGTCTATGGTTTTTGAAAAAAGGTTCTATATCGCACCAAAAATGGTTCTTCTGTTGTTACAAGCTTGACATCGTAACAATAGAAAAGTGCTTTTTGGTATATGTATATATATATATATATATATATATATATATATATATATATATATATATATATATATATATAAAACCAGGTACAGCACATTCTCCAATCTGAAAAACCATCATTTAAGCATGAAATGGTTCTATATAAACTCATGGTTATATCTAGAACCATCCCCTTCACTAAAGAACCATCTTTTTTAAGAATGTAGGAAAATGCTGAAGAATTGCGAAAGCGTGAAAGTTCCTCTAGGTTCAGGGCATACCACATGGCTTTCACTATCTGAATTTCTCAACAGTGACTTGCCAAGTCACTGACTGTAGGCACGAGTTACTAAAAGAGTTTAAGAAGTAGCTGGCTCGATTTGCAAAAATTGCTGAATCATTGTTCCTATAAGTTTTGCATTGTCAGAGTGATTCAGCAGGAATTGGAGGAATTTACCGTAGGAACTTTTTCTGCTTTATTGGAAATATAAAGTGCACACTTTGTGATTCCCCTACTGAACATTGCAGTATCTCTGCTTTAAGGTTATGATGTCAGAAAACAGCAAAGCTGCAAGGAGAGTGCATATTTTACAACTGTAATGTCTTACTTGATGTAGTTCCTTTGTATTTTTGTTTGTATGCATCCCTTAGCTTTGCTTGACTGTTCTTTGATGCATACCCCAATATACCTAATTTGTATATACCAATAAATGCATACTTGCACAGCATAGTTAACTAAAAGATCTTCATATCATAAAGGGTTATACTTGTCAGTGATCATGATCTCACACTCCCTAGGCAGAAAATAGACACTATGTAGGAATGCCGTGTAATGTTGGCACGCTCCCTGTTACCTTTAACACTGGCTAAGGCCCAACTTTGAGCCCTTAAACTCACAGACACTTAACACGTGTTTGATTTGGCCCACTGGCTAACAATGAAGATTCATGGGACTACTGCTCCCCCTCTTCCTTTTTCCATCGCTTTCTCATTACGTGGCAAAAGGCAGGTCAAGTGTGCGTGTATGAGTAGGGATATGGAGGATAAGCACATTCTCTATGAGTTCTTATTTAAAGGTCAAATCCTTGATTTCTTTAAACAGCCTTTTCCAACCTTTCATATTAAAACTTTCATATTAATAGCCTTAGAGCCTCATTTAGTAGATAGTAGTACGCAAAGGTTTGATCTTAAAATGAGCATGTATAAAAATTCACATTTAATGTGACATGAAAATGCATAGATGAACACAAGATTCCAATCTGAGATACAAACAGCTTTTGGATGCATTTGTGTGTGCATTTCATAAACATTACGATTTATAAGTCATTTGTACGCAAATGTTGAGAAACTCCATTAAGAACAAACTTAGAATAATGTCGTGAATCTAGAAGTGACGTGAGCAGCCAATATATGACCTTTTATGTCAGCAGGAAAGTACAAGTGAAGCTGAAGGAAGAGGGACATCTAACTCGGTTAAATTCCCAAGATAATCACCATTTGTTAAGATTCAGGAGGCCACTTTCCCTGAAAAGCTGTAAGTAATTGAGTTTAGTGACCCAAATTTTTAAGAGACATGATGATCTAAGTGTAGGCCTAGTTCATAGAACGGCTACCGTGTAAGGAGTAGCTAGGAGAGACATGGGTTCTCTGAAAGAAGCTCTCTGGATTTCTGGAATTTATCCTAGTTTAGGGTTGTTTTAGAGTTCAACAGAACATCTTTGGCCTTTGTGATAGTTCACCATGTCTTGCTCTGTCAAAATTCAGTAGAATGATTTAAAAGATTAAGGCTGTCAATGGAGGATTCCTTCACTTTTGTTATCAATATGAACTGCACAATCTCTGTTCCTTTTTCATGCCAACTTTTTGTCTGATTCAAACCATGAAATTGTCATTTTTGAAAAAACCAAGCCTACGGTACTGTTTAACTTTGTCCTTGATGCTTGGATATGCACCTATATGCATCTCAGGGCCAGGAAACCACATTGCGTTTAGATTGGGGAATCTTCTGATCGATAATGATTGTTATATACAGTGCGAAATCAGCCAGCTGCTGTTGAAAGAATGCATTCAAAATGCATCAGCAGGGAACAGTATTCCCATGACCATGCTGCAAGGAGCACTAATTCCCTGTCTCTGTCCTGAATATTCACAATACAGTAAGAGGAAAGTAGCAGGAGAAAAATACTGAACAGCATTTCATAGTCCAGATTAGCTTCTGTTGCCACTGCAAATATGTTTTTTCTTTTTCTTTTTTAAATCAGCTCATTTTTTGCTTTGACACAAACGTCTAGCTCTCACACAATCTAACACGCGTGACCACAGTGATAGCAGATTATGGGTGTCAGACTAGACATACACAAACACTCTCCCTCCTTAATCCTTTTCTACGTGCCAGGCAGGGGTGCAGAGGCAGATGCTCTACGTGAAAATTTTCATCAAAATTTACGTCCATATGTTTTTGTCACGAAACTACATTCTATTAATTCATTCAGTAACTCGGTGCAGTTAAATATATTTATGGATGTAGGGTCATATCCTGTGAGATTCTGATTCATAAACAAGAACTAACTTGGCAATAAAAGTAGCAGTTATATAGTAGTGTCGTAGTAACACATCAGTAGCAGATGATATTGTAAACTAACACAGCTTTTCTCTTAAACCACTAACCTTACCTTAAATTATGTAAGTCTCTGGAACTGTATCGTAGAGATGTAATGCCATTCTTTCAAAACATATTCGCTCAATTGGTCTTTTGATTATGGTGCTATCTGACGTTGGTCGGTTCAAAATCTCCCATAGATATTCAATTGTGTTGAGATCTGGTGACTGCAAAGCCTATATCATATGATTTACATCATCACTGACCCCTCATGACTTGTGGAGTGGGGGGGGGGCATTGTCATCCTGACAGAGACCCCTCACATTAGTATTGAAATGTTTCATCATAGGTTAAAGTTGATAACTTACATTATGTATTTATTTGCAGTGACCCTTTCCTGTAACGGGACAAATGGACCCAAACCATGCCAGCAAAATGCCATGCAGAGCCTCTGGACTCACTGTAGGGGTCAACCATTCATGCCTGTTCTCTCACTTTAGGAAAATATAGTGAAGGATGACTTAAATTAACCCTTTTTTTGCATCTCAGACCAGTGCAGATGGGTTTTGCATCACTGAACTCTCAAACATGCATTTGTCTTTGTAATAAGGGGTTTATGCATTCCAACTCTTCCATAATATCCCTTTCTGTGTAGTTGTGGAAGACTGTTCTTGCTGACACAGCCTTCTCAGTCACCAACATTCTCAGTCACCTGAGGAACAGTTCAGAAGGAAGAGAACTGCTTGTTCTGCTAATGTTTTTCTTCATATATTGCACTGATGCACAAGCATCAGGGCCTTTTAATGTGCGCTTTTGACCCTTCAACCTTGTTTACTGATGTTAGACGTTGTTCTTGTTAAAACACTAGCCACTTGAGCAATCTTTGTGACTGACGCTTCTGCCATTTGTGCCCCAATAATGAACCCTCTTGCAAAGTCACTTAGATCTTTTTCTCTTGCCATCTTGATCTAAATTGAGGTTGACAGGGCCGGCTTAGCATTTTTATACATTTTTGTATATATATGCCGTGGAGCATGGAAGGATGTTAATTGCTTTATTGTGTCATGCAGTGCTTCTGTCTGAAAGCATCTGCGCTTATAATATTTCTCTACTCATTTCTTTAGGTTTTTCCTGTCTGTACAGATATAGAACAAACAACTTCAAAAGAGTCTGAGGCTACATTGTTAACGAGTTGGTGAAGATGTAAGGTCATAATAATGAAGGTTATATGTCTAATAAGCATTTGTGTTTTAGGACCCTGCAGTGAAATCAGCTTTTGCCTACAGTTGAGAGCTATTAGCAAACTAAAAAATGGAAAAGTGCAACTTGGTTTAATGAAAAGTGATCATCTTAGTAAATTTTTTTTTCTAGACATCTTAGATTGTTGATATTATTATGATATAACAGAATACTCAAGGTGTGTTCTTGTGTAATAAATATGAATGTGTTCTATAGTGTGTATAGTTATATTGCAGCTTTGAACAGCATGAAATCCCGCTGATGAATTGTCATAGTGTGTCTGTGCAGCAGCCTCACTCCCCCTTGTGGCTAATTTGTATCAGTCTGTACTAACAGCAGTTGTGTTTTATCTTGATTCTTTGTTTTCCCAGATCCAAGCAAACTATTCAGGTCTTAGTTTTGTGTAATATTCAATGAGGTGGTGGTGTGGATTACATTGAGCCCAGTATACTATGTGTGCTGCAGGACTCTTTGCCTTTCTGCTGATTGTGCTGGAGTGGACTCGGCCTGGCTTGCCCTCCCCGCTGCGGCCAATCTGTGACCTGCGTGTCCTCGACCATTTTATAAAGCAGGCACGAGATGCTGAGGCTGCTATGGTAAAATACACATACACTTTCAAATCATCACACTAATAGGTTTTGGAAGACTTTCTCTGATGTAGACTGTCTATGCTGATGTTCGCACTTTGTCTAAGCTCATCTACACTCATTCTTTCCCTTGTTATCTTAGAGAGTTTGTAAAGACGACTGCAGAATTGGTGTGCCCCTCGTGGTTCCTCTGACCAGAGTGGATTTTAGTGTGTGGGAAAAGAAAAATGTATGTAGTTTTCTTTTTCTTTTTTTTTTTTGTAGGCCAGATAGCTGTCTCATGTCACAATGTTTTGTCTTGTTACAAAGATTTTGTTGGTACAAAAAGGTTTTGTTCCGACAGCAACAATATATATATATTGTAGCGTCAGCGCAGAAGAAGAACTGGACAGCATGGCGTGTACAGGCAAACGCTCTTTCAAGTTTAGACAGGCACTTCAAGAGCAGCAAAAAATGTCCAACACAGTGCTACCCCAACAAGAAACACAGAGAGGGGATAGCATGGGAGGACAACAAATGAAGAGGGTAGACACTTCCAACACACTGTAAACCAACCACGCTTGGTCATAATTACACTAATAAGTACAACTAAACCATACAGCAGCGACAAGAAGTCACAACAAAATGTCCTTTTTATTCAGGTGTATGGCGCGTTCAAAGAGCCACTTTGCACGGCCTCACCCTCTAAGGTCCCCACACAGTGCGGAGCCTGTGGCAAACGCTGCGTCACTATGTGCATATATACACTCACTGAGCACTTTATTAGGAATACCCCCTTGTATTCACACTCATTGTCCATTTGATCAGCTCCACTTACCATATAGGCACACTTTGTAGTTACAGACTCTAGTTCTTATTACAGACTCCAGTCTGTATGTTTCTCTGCGTACTTTGTTAGCCCCCTTTCACCCTGTTCTTTAACGGTCAGGACCCGCACAGGACAATCACAGAGCATGTATTTTTTGGGTGGTGGATCATTCTCAGCACTGCAGTGACACTGACGTGGTGGTGGTGTGTTACGCTGGTACTTGTTGATCAGACATTGCAGCCCTGCCGGAGTTTTTAGGTTTTAACACTGTGTCCACTCACTGTCCTTTCTATTAGACACTCCTACCTTGTTGGTCCACTATATATATATTAGTCGCTGTCTGAACAAAACATTTTGAAAAGCAAATCTTCTATAGCAAATCTAAATTGCAACCTCGGTATAGCCTGATATTATTGGCCAGCTGACATATTGGCCTGGCTGTAGCTTTTTCCTTCTGCTGCCACGTTTCAGCGGTATGAGATTGTCTTACAATAGTGATGATTTATTGTACATCCTATGACCTATGAAATTAAAAGATAATTTGCTGTTCTAGATGGAGGAGCAAGCTCGAGAAGTTCAGACAGGCCTATGGCTGCTAAACAAGGCCATCAGCTCATTACGTACATCAGTCAGCACCTCTGTACTGCACTCCCACATAGATGCCAGTGTCAGAAACATTGCCAGCGTTGGACAAGTACTGCGTAGCCTCAGCATACAGGTGAGTCACACACAGTATAATTACTACTGAGTTCAGCTGGACTTGTACTTTTGCGCATTGATAGCGATAAGGGTAAAGTGTACATGACTTCGTAGTGGTTGTAACTGGAGGCGACACAGAGTTTACGTGCGTACATGTGCGTGTGAATCAGCGAGAGAGAGCTGGATCCAACCATATCACAGACTTTTAGATACTGATATGCATGTTTGTGGAAGACACACACATTCACAGAATTCTTGGAAAGACTGGATTGTATCACTGTGTTCAGAGAATGCTGGGAGACGGTCCAGCTCTACAGTTATTCAGCAACTAAAGCAAACAGCAAATAAACATAACCTCCTTCCTATCTGCTAATACCTTATGCCATACCAGTATAGATATCATCTGGGCAGATTCACATTAACCTGTAGCGCATATATTTTTTTAAAACAATATGGTAATGAACACATAATTGCATTTAAATTACAACAAAGGACATTTGAAGTCATGTATGTCTCTCTGTTTTGTTCTTTGCAGGACTATGTGCCTACAGATGAGAGTATAGATGTCCAGGAGACGTGGAGAGTATCTTCTGCCTCAGAGCTCTTCCAGGTCCACATTAATTTCCTGCGTGGAAAGGTGCGTCTCTTGCTTGCCAATGCACCCGTCTGCCAGCAAGACGTCAGCTGATTGGAACACAACAGGCAGGGGCCCAGTTGATTGGAGTGGTCCATGACGCAAGGTGGAACAGCATCATGGACCCTTTTGAAAGACTGAAACCTTAAAGGTGTCAAGCTCAACTGGGCTTTGAAAGTGGAGAGTGGGAGAAGTTACGGCACTTTGGAAGTTCTCACAGTGGACGGAGAGCGGAGGAATATATTTAACTTCTTGGACACTAGATTCTCTTAGGATACATGTTGCACACTTTTTTCTGTCATGCAGCCAGTCACTACTCAATTGACTGACAGTGCTGCCCTCCTATCACAGCTGCATTGGAGGCTTGCCTTACGAATCACCACACTTGCTTTTTCAAGATTGTTGTTTTTTTTTTTTAGAATCTCAGAAGTATTTTTTATTGCTTTTATAATGTTCATTATTTATATAGATGTATATTTCACTGTCTGTGGCAGGTTTTATTATAAAGGTAGTGTGAGGAAGCCACCTGCTTTCCATCTTAGCCTTTACCACCTCCAAAAGTTGAACTGCTGATGAAATCATATTTATCATTATTAATATCGCACTGCTGGTTTTATACAGATTTTATTAAGTGTGTGAATGTCCGTGTCTGTGCGTGTGAGAGACAGAAGATGTTCGAGAGAAGAGGCTGTTTACGGGTCACTTCTGGTGAGAGGAAGAGAGACCAAATAGTTGCGTTTTTTCGGGGAGGTAAGCGGGGGCCTACGTGAGGACTGATGAGGCTGTGTTGATTATCAGCATCTGCGTCGTACTCACGTGGGACCGTGAAGCCCTGCGCAGATAGCATCACTGCCAGGAAAAATATTGATTGGTTTGCGTGATGAACATCCTGCCTGACTCCTGCTCTGGTCACAGTCCAGTGTCTTGGCCTGGGAATCTTTTGAGTGGTAGACATTTCTTCTTTTTGCGTCGGGCTCGGATTGGTCATTCTTGTGTTTGTATGTTGTTTTTCTGTGCTGTTCTTTTTTTAAGGTTCGTCACTCAATCAATATGTGAATGTGAAGGAGGAAGTTTGTAATAGTGTTTTTCCTGTTTTTTTGTTTTTGTTGTTGTTGTTTGGTCTCTGTGCCACTGTGCCATTTGGTATTAAAATGCTAAATATTATTCTGAGAGGGAAAAAATAGATGAATGAAAACAAGGATGGAGGATGTTTGCTTGTTTGTTGGAAACTCTTCAGTCATGCGTCTGAGTGCACTCCTTGCCACACACTGAATCAGTGGCATTCCCTGAAGCCTGTTGGAACATTCATGTGAAGACCACAGGACTTAGAAACCCAAGACTCTGTGTAAGTACACAAGATACTGTCTAGCATCCCTTAAACATAAATGAAGCATACAGGAATGAAAAAAGTAATTTTGCTGATTGTCAAGTTAATCACTTGTCCTCTAATTAAACTCTGTGCTGCTTGGCCGTGAAAAAACTGTCATCATGAATATTGCAGTTCTAAAGAGTGAATAAAAAGTGCAAATTGTCTAAACGCTACACTTGCTTGTGAGTGTTCCTATATGTGATATTAACATAGAATTACTGGTGGATAATATGGCCCCTAATGTAAATAATGATACCTTAAGGAAGATTGTGTACAGCACTGTGCAATATCACCAGAGACCACCATTTCATTTATTTACTTGCAGTCAAAATGGTTAGTTATTTTTTTCTGCATTAGGAAAAAAGCACAAAACATATTTAAGAGTAAATTACACAGAAGTCTCAACAACTATACATAGTACCATTTTTTCAGTAGTTAGTGTGTCCACTCTGTAGGGTGACTGGTCCGTTGTTCTGAGAAGCTCAGTATGTGTTCATATTTTCATCAGTCTGCTTGGTGTATTACTTTACAATTAATTTCTTCCCAATCAAGCATTTTCCAGATGGCATTGCATTATGTATTAAATTTGTTTGTACTTAATTAGCACTCGTGATGCCTCCAATCAAAAACAAATCACCTCATCCAGATGATCTCCCAAACTTGTGCTGATCCTCCACTGTGCTTGCTGGATGGTTGTAGACATGGTTTGGCGGCATAACATGCTGCCTTATATTTAACAAAAAGAACTTACATGGACTGATGAGTCCTAATTTAAGTTTACATGTCAGATTTCTAGTGCAAAATTTTATTTATTTTTTTTTGTAAGTATTGGCTCCTGACAGCTACACATCCTTTCAGAATGATAGTCCATCTCTCACAGTGGAAAAATGGACAGAAAAACCTGTGGATTTTTTTCAGATCTGAAGCAGGAGTGATTTTCTCCTGTCTCTCAAAGATGAAATATTTAAATGCTGTTTATCCATTGTTGACAGTTTTGGTGGTCTACCAGGTCTTGCGGTTGTATTTTTTGTATCTTTCAATATTCTTTTGAACTCCTTTCCAATATGACTCAGTGTAATGCCATTCTGTAACCAGCTTTGTAACTAATTCTTCATTTTTTACTTTTTCTAATTTTACATCACTGAAATGCACTAAAGTGTTGTGCATCAGTCAAACATGCTTTTTAGACACTGTAAATGATTGTGGCCTTAAGTGATCAAGCCTGAAAGCCCAGAAAAGCCTTTCTGTGACGACATTACTCAGTAAAAGACTTAAGAGGTTGCATAAACTGCAAGTTAGTAGATGTTATACTGCCCTCAAGTGGGCACAAAGAGACCTCCAGATTCAACAAGAGCAGCCTATTGTTGTACTGAGTACAAATGACAGGAGGGCATTTGGTAGTGATTTATTTGCACAAATAAGCAAAAGAAAAGAGCCTTCAATACATGAATTAGATCATGTTCCTCAAAAAGAAAGTAAGATATTAAATAACACTTACAAAAATACAACATGCACAGGCACAGCAAATAATACTTTGTACTCTAAAACAGCACATCAATACAAAATTATTTCACTTTTGTCTCAAACTGTCTGTATCAGAACTACAGAAACCTACACATATAGAGGGCACTAGTTACACAGACATTACTGCTTATCTCCCAAATACACTGATCTTCCTTACTTCCTCCCATCCAATTTCAGTGCCATAAGGAGACAGGTGGATAGAATGCGGTCAGTGTTGGTCAGCTTCTTCCACACCAGGCCCTCATAATCAGGCCTAGCCTATGGCCTGGTTCTAATTCAGATATAAAAACACCTCCTAGCATCTTCCACTTGGGAAAATCCATGTAATACGGGTGTAGACTGATCATTTCACATACAGCAGTTTCTTCTGATCCCAAACTATTTGCATCACAATTCTTATGCTCTTGTGTAATCTTCAGGAGAGCTGTTACAACCAACAGCAGAAGTCAGCTTATCCCCATATCATGGATTCACCACTTAGAAAAGAGTGAGGAGGGTCTTTTTACATATGCATTAGTATCAGGCCTTTATGTAGCTGATTCCAAGTCTCTAAGCTTTGGGGTAAAAAACTTTGATATGGATGGCTGAGTTGTTCCTTGTTCGTGTCAGCGGCTCCCCAGCTTCGTCTGGATCGTCTGGCTCCAGATCATCTATCAGCTCTACGGTGGAGGTGTTAGCAGCCAGCTGCAAAGCCCCCTGACTGAAAGCCTGCAGCTGCAGGGCAATATTAATGGCCCGGTTAATGGCAAGTCCCAGACCGTGGATGCAGATTTCCCTGTGTCCAGCACCACCATCTAGCAGTTTCTGACACCTGGCCAGCTGGGCCTTGAAATCGGTCTTCATGTTGATGTAGACATCATTACGCCTCTTGGGCAGCTTCCTGGGCAAGCGCTTTCGGAGGGTGTACTCCATTGGGTCCATTTCAACGGTACTGCCCTCGGATGCAGAAAAGCCCAAAGGTTTCTGAGGCACGGAAGCTGAGACCTGGCTTCGTGGATCTGCCATCTCAGGGCTGAAGAGAAAGGTTGGAGAATAAGTCTGGGAACAGAAACAGACAGCAATTGATATCAAAACAATAATTAAGGATGACTACTATTTAATGTAATGAAATTGGCCTTCTCCATTAACATTCCAGTCAGTGTACGCCCGAGCAACAATGTTAATGATCTAATATGATGGCTAAGATGTTCATCTTATTCAGTATTCAGGTTTATTCACTATAATTTGACTTATGTCAGTCTCAAACTATCCAAAGCTTTTACTTTTCTTCAATCCTGATTTATTTATTTAGTTAGAAGACATGATAAATGATCTGTCGCATAAATCATCAAAAGACTTACAAAATCTCAAACATCACAATCACCAAAAAGGAGTGGCACTATATTATATTTATATAATATAATATTTCAGAGGGATAATATTGTTAGCAGCCATGTATAATGTCTGCAGCTATGATACTCCTTTTAGTTCCCTGGCAAGTAAATAATTTGAGGATAAATTCCGATACTTCCCCCCAACTGAGGCCACGTACAAGGCTGTTAACACATGGTTCTGGAATGTATCCTGTATCCTATAGTTATGGCACCTAAGCAAGGAGATCTATCTGACCAATATAGGTGACAGCGGGGTCAAGATGCAACAAATCTGGCTGGAAGAGCATTTTAACACCTGACGAGACTACATTAATACACAAACATACACAGATCAACCAGTCTTGAGGTCGCTGAGATCTGACATCATTTAAAGCACGTCAAGCTGCCCGGACGAGCTATCGCGTTCCACCTTAATCAATGTGTGGCTATACTGCTGCTTCAGGTCTTTACATCGAAGCGTTCTGCTATATTTCTGCGAAGCATGCCCTAATTTGGTATCGTTAAAAGAAACGAGAGCGTGCTGTATAAGAACAGAAAAATACCTGCTCTTCTTTTAGAGCTCGTCACACCGCCTCGCCGCAGAAGATACCGGAACGGTTACCTGTTGTGCCGGAACTGATGCCTCGTGTTTACGTTCTGTAGGGCGTCCGTGTTCGAAATTAAGGCTGCACAACTTCGGCTGAGCGCCCGATTCCTGCCAACTGGACGCACAGGATAATACTTTTGGGTGTGAAAAGCATTATTTCGTTGCCTATATAGCCATTTGTTAGAGTGTGTGTGTGTTTCCCCTGCCGGTCTGTGCAGATGTGTAGGTGGAGTGATGGGAAGATGGCGTTCAGAAGATCGACTGCAGCGTGTTTTCTGCCAGCGCACATGACTTACAGATCAGCGGCATATCCACCCTCTCTGTACAGCTGAGCTGTGTTACTGTATATAAGTCTATGGATTAAAACATAAATAAAATGTTTATCTTTATCACTTTGTTTAGCATTGAGGTATTGCAAATTTTACAGAAATAAATAACGAAGAGCATCTATTAAATTCATGGAAGCAAACGTGGTTTTAAATAAATCATTGTTAGTTTTGAAACTAACTAGCAAGTTGCAATTTAACACATAATAATGAATATGTTCACCTAAAATTGATTTAATACAGGAAACGTGCTATCACTAATAATAATAATAATAATAATAATAATAATAATATACCAATGACGATATACCAATGTTGTTGCACCCTCTTTTACATATATAAAATAATACTGAACAATGAATCAGTTAAAGCAGACGTGCTATCAATTATCATCTTTTATTTTTGCCATTTATTTTTTGCACATGCAAATAATTACGAATTGAACTTGAATCCGCGAGAGCCAACGTATTTCCAATAATTATCGTTGTTGTAGTTTTGTTCACGCATAACAACTTGTATTTAGTGGTAATAAGTAAACGTGCTACCAGTAATCATCTCCGTTTTTAACACGTGTCAATAAAAGTGAATTATGAGTGTCTTAAACTGGATCAGTGAATACAGGCCAATGAGAACGCCTGTAGGGAGGGCCGTTGGACGCTGGGGGCGCTGTAGACCTGCTTTCAGACGCACTTTATATTTCACCCCAGTCAGTCAGTCGCCTCAGGGTCACGTGGTCTCCGCCGAGCAGAACGGCCATCTTCCTAAAACACAAACAACAAGAGTAGCGAGCAGACGAGCTAGCAGCGCACCGTCGGAGAGAGCAAAAACACTTTATGTACATATTACACGCGGTTTGATGAGGATTATAACGCGATTCCTGAAGACGAGCACGTCGACAGTCAGAGACTGCACGGTCACAAGCGCAGAGTACGAGACGACTGGAAATAACACGCATCTCCAGCTCCAGAAATAAAGGTGAGAGAGAGAGAGAGAGAGAGAAAGCCCCTCCTCTCCTCCTCCTCTAGTGTTTTTGGCTGGCTGTAATGGGAGAGCTAGGCTAGCTTAGCTGTATTCGCTACACATTTTAAGAGCACTTATACGGGCGCTTTTGCAGTCAAACTCAAACGAGCGTCGAAGCGTCAGCGTTGCGTTTGTTCGGGGGTGAAAATGGAGACCGCCGCCGTCGCGGTGGTGGTGGTGGTGTTGCTGCCTTTCTGCGTGAAGGGGAGGGAGGGGTGGGTGGGGGTTGTATTTTGTAGAGGAGTGAGCTTTGGCCGTAGTGGTTGAAGGCCACGGTGAGGAGAGGAGTTGAGCTGAACGAGGCTGAAGTTGGCCTCAAATTCACATTTTTCCGCTCCGCCTTAAATGGTGCAGCACTTCCATTCTGGCGACTGTGCGCTGTTAAAGGTGGAGCGGAAAATCCGAATAACAAGACAGTTTAGCTTCGCGTTGAGTTGAAGGGGTGGCCTCTGAAACAGTGGCGGGGGGGGAGTGAGAGAGGAAAGTGTGTGTGTGTGTGTGTGTGTGTGTACACTCTTACACATGCGGATACACCGCCCCCCTTCTCTCTCTCTCTCTCTCTCTCTCTCTCTCTCTCTCTCTCTCTCTCTCTCTCTCTGGCTCTGTTACTGAGGTTTGTAGTGCAGCTTGCTAGGCTAGCTGGAGCGCCATCAGCGTGCAGGCCATACTGAAATGCACCCTCTTATTTGGATCAGTCATACTTTACCGCGAAAAATAACACACGCAACACACTAACACTGCCCAGTTTTCCGTTGGGTCCTACCAGCGTTGTCCAGTCCAGCGAAGCTGGTGTAGCGTAACGTGACCAGTTAGCCTTGATAGGCCGCCATCGCACATTCACATCAGCGCGCTGAGTAACCGAATAAACGCTCGCGCTGCTGCAGAGACACGCTGTGGGCTCAGGTCTGGTGTAGAAGGCTGCACGATGGCGTCTGGCCTTTTAAATGTGTCTGTGCAAACCCAGAGGTGTGTAGTAATGTTACATTTACTCACATCTGCTACACCTAATTTTAATTTCTTTGGATTTTTACTCTCCTGAGTATTTCCAGCACTCCAATAATATTTTTACTTGTTCTCAGTTATGTTAGTGAGGAAAGAAATCTACTTTTACATTAACAATTTTGCTAATTCCCTTTTTTGTGTTGAATTGATGCATGATATGTCACCATATATTTTTTTCTGGCATCCGATAAATTGTAAAAGACAAAGTCTTGCTTCAGAACTACTATTAAATAAATGATTCAATGAATGCAGTGATTCACATTCAGTTTTTCATATACTGCTCAAAGTACAATTAAAAAGGACTGATGATGCTCTCTTTGCAATCAGACATGTGGTACTTACAATGTCCACAATATACTCAGAAATATTGTCATGTAATTTATCACAATAACGATATGGATTGTCATGTTGCCTAATTCTATTTGCATCTCTGAAAGAGAGGAGCAGAATCTCACAGACTCCACTTCTTTTTTCCTGATAGATGCTGGATCTCATTAATGTCATTAGTTAAGGTAGCTATGCTGTTAAGTTACACCGCTTTTCTGTAAGTTCCTCGTTACTTTGGTTGTAGTTTGACCTGCTCCTTTTTCTGAAATTGCATTTTTCAGGAGTATTTTTTGATGATTTTCACTAAAGTAACATCTCTTTTACTTGCGTGTAGGAATGTGCCAGTAACAAAATACAGTGTCAAATTACAATTTCTTTACAGGAGATTTTAAAAGCCTTTTATTTTTTACTCAAAGCTTTGGATGTGAATGCTAAATAAACACATTAACACACTTTCCAGTACTTTTTTTATTAGCCAAAGTAACAGTGTAAACCGGCTTTTAAAATTCTGAATGAAAAATGAAAAATGATTGCCCTGTTTTAAAAAATATGAATCAAATGAAATGCTACATCAACAGTAAGAGGTAACTGTGTAGCACAGTGAGTCATGCCTAATTAGGCTACAATATTTTGGTGTAGGTGCAGCAACAGCATTCAGCTGCAGCACAAGTGCACTGACTAAACCTTTGCTATTTACGCCATAAAACTACAACACAGATTGGCCAAAATAAAAATAATTAATTGGCCAGTAGCCGATTGCATATTTGATTAAAAAAATCCACTGATTCTGCTCGTGCATTTCCACTAGTATGGGATTCGGCTACTTTACACACTTCTGAGTAAACCTCAGTGATTTTTTTTTTTAAATGCTTGGTAATTCATGTGTAAAGAATGTGTGGGATAAGAGAGAGCATACAGTACTCCAGGAGAAAGTTCAGGGCCACCACTGGAGCAGTGCACTTTCACTGGTGTGGTGAACTTTTATGTAAGTCCTGCATTGCACTTGCAAACTTGTGTTGGCTGTTGTTCTGTTGTCTTTTCATTGCAAGGACATACTGAAACCAGGACAGCATGATGTGTACAAAATATATTACACTTAATACATCAGTTTAGACCATGTTAATGTCTTCCTTCATCAGAACACTCATCAGGAGCAGGAACAAGCTCACAGTAGGGGTGTTTTTACAGCAGAGGTTTCTGATTTGTTAGCATGTTAATGTGCTTTGTGATGATCAGTATTGCTGTGATCTTGGAATCCGTACTCCCTAAACGTTTCATGCAAGTTATGAAGCTGATGTGATGAGACTTTTTTTCCTCTGTGGAAAAAGAAATATAAATCTCCCTTTCTTTTTGTTCTGCTGTTAACAGTAGTTTAAAAAAAATCTCAGCTGCATGTTTATTAGAAGAGCTGGGGATTATATGTTATTGTGATCAGTTATGTCTCAGTATTCTTTTCTGAGTATGTGATGGGTATCAGAGCTTTCAGAGGACTGAACAACTGCATGGATCATGAGACAGATTTAGATCAACAATCACAAACCTGTAGACAACAACCACCACCAGTCTGTAGTAACTCCGTAAACTGCACAAGAAGGAACAAGTAGCTGATTGGATAGTTTTTATTATGATTTTTTTAACCAAATATTTGTTTTTTTTCCTACTGTTTGTTTTTGTAAATACGGAATTAAAAAAACTCATTTTTGAATAGTCCTTTGGGCTAAAACAGTTATTTGAAATGATCAGTGATGTTGACTATTAAAAAATCAACAATTTTGTTGTTTTTTTTTTGTTTACATTTTCAACGCGACTTCCAGCCAAGAGTGAGTTAACATCGTATTTACATTGTTTGAAATTTTCATGCTAAATACAAAAAGAAATGCTTGAAAAGTGCTTGGAATAAAATCACATTACATTAACTTAAATTCAAATTTAAAACATTTTGTCCTCTTTTGTAAAGTTAATGTTGTAGATAACATTGAAGATAGTTGTTTTACTTTGGACAGCTACAATGTTTATGTCTGACTGACCACTGGAAAAGAAAACATGGTCAATTCTGAAGCAGCAGAATAGTGAGAAATTTCCCTCCAAACTATTGTTCTCTAACTGATTTGCCAGAATGTGCTGTTGTTAACCCTACAAAAATCACTAAAGTTGATCATGTTACGTTACTATTGTTAGTCACTGGAATATTCTAAGCCGTTTCTGTTATTCAGATTTATTTAGCAGCAGCTTCAAAAAACTGTTTAAGATTTAGCAGCTCATCCTGCCACAGCGTGACGTATGTTAGCTAGCTAACTACATACAATTGGAGAAGTAGCTTAAAGTACAACTCATTTTGTAAACGATTTTAATGTAGAAAAAAAACTTATCCACAGGTGTTACAGATACTGGCTGGACTTGTCAGGTCTACGGGCTAGGCTTGACGTGTAGGTCTATAGGGTAGGTGTAATTTTGACCACAGTGGTCAGTTACGGTATGTGCAGTACAGTTACGCAGGTTATGACCTCTGTCAGTTTAGCTGCCGTCTAGCTCAGTCAACATGAAAGTGAGCCCTGCATATGAGCATAACTGGAAACGACAAACAAGCAGTCAATGAGAGTTTGGTGTATTCAGTATATGTAAATAGCCAACTTTTCATCAGTCTTATTGTGAATAGGACCTTCTGGGTATCTGGACACTATTTACCTTTTTCCTCCTGTTGCCCACACTGACTCTCTTAGGCAACACTGTGAGTGTGTTTGAGTAATACAGTTTTCATGCATATTTGCACAAATGCCCTTTTTTCTTTCAAGATTTCCTGTAAATATTTAACGTATGTCAGAAGTGGGATTGTTTAGAATAACTTTAATGGCGCTATATTTTGAAATATTGTATGACTCACTTCAGAATCAATGTGACACAATTTGTGATTTTGTTATTCCGTCAGCTCAGATGGCAGTTTTTTTTGTTGAGATTTAGTGACTCATGAAGCACTTCAAGTTCAAAACCTGCCAATTTTGAACCAGTTTCATTTTAAAACAGTTTTTGAAATAATTAAAATATAATTTAACAAAATGGTGAAGAAAAGTGAAGAAAAATAATAATGAAGCAGTTACAGTAGGTCACCTTTAATAAGTGTCTGAAAGTGGAATGTTGCAAGCTTTCTTCTTGACTGAACTAGCCATTGTTTGCTTCCAGTAGTGGTTTCTGAAACAGATCAGTCTCTTTCAACCTGTGGACCACAGTGGTACTGCTAGGGGGTCGCTATTTTAAAATATTTAAAAAATTTAACCGTTAACCACAAGGTTATTTTAAGTATGATTAATTATTTGCAAAAATAGAACGTCGTATTTAGGTCAACCTCATTTATTAGTCTGACAAAATGCTAACTTTGCTATGTTTACATTTAGGAAGATTCTCTTTTCGTTCATATGAAATTAATCTGCTCCAGATTAATGATTGCAAACAGTGTCTTTCAAAAAGATCCTGAGGCTGGACCATCTACAAGTGAAACAGCCACTGTATTTCAAACTAAAAAAAAAAGCAAGAAAACCGAGTATAAACTGCCACAATGCAAAATACAGCAGTCACTATCGAGCTGTTTCGTGCCACGACAAAAACAAACAGTCAGGCAGAATGTCTTCAGACAGAGATCCCCTTTGCTCCTCACAAAATGAGGAAACTGACATTAAGTGGGCTTCTTTCCATTCTGGAGAAGTAAAAGGAGCACAGAGTTTCATCACCTCATTCAGAAACTGGAACTTCAAGAACTATGAGAGCTTTCAGATACAACTCGGATGTTTGTAACTCAGTTGGAGCTGCTTTTGGAAATGTTTGCAGCATCTTTGAGAAAGCAGAGCATGAACAAATCATGTTACCAGCAAAATTTCATAAATATTAGTGTGAATGAAATAACTGCATTTTCTCAGTTCGAAAATTCTCGTTTGGTGTGCAGTAGGCACTAGGCCTTGGTGATAGGACGATGTTAGCGGTTATCGATATGTAAAAGGTGATAATCGCTGTTTTGGTAAAAGAACGAAGGTATAATTAGAGAGGACTAATTTACCGTTAAACAGCTTTAAAAAATATGTTAGGAAACTGGCGTTCACGTTTAAGAAGTGTGCTAGCTTGGGCACCTGTAGTCAGTTTCAGAGAGCGAGAGAGAGAGAGGTTCATTTCTATGTTCCTTCTCTCTGCTACGCACTGTAGTGCTAGCTTTACTGCACGGATTCTTGGTAATTTACTTTATGTGAATAGAATCGAAATGAATGCCAACGTGCTTTGGAACTTGAGCTCGCCGCAGAGTGACTCAGTGCAGTACAAAACGAGCTAAAATGACAAAGTTAGTGTAGACCAGCTAAGTTCTCGAAGTTCTCTCTAAGATCTTACCTGAAGAGGAAGTTCCTCTGATCCTTGTCTAGGGCTGGTGTGCAGTATTTTCTGTATAGATGAGGTGTCCCAGTGGTTAGTGAAATGATCAAAATGCCGCTATTCATTGTTTATTGTAATATATTTGTTACCTTTTTTTATGATCTGGTCTGATGCATCTAGTGAGCCGCAGAAGCTTTTGTGGTCAGCTGAGTGGGTCGCAAGTTAGAAAAGGGTTAGAAACTTCTGGTGTAGATATTACATTAGCATTGTTTTTGATTTTAAGAATTGACAGAAATTGGTGCTGTGCTATGATACGACTTCGCTTTTTTAGATATTCACACTTGTGGCTGTTCATTCAACACTCCCCTTTCCACAGTTTAAACTTCGTGTTTTAAAGAGAAGACAGTGTAATCTTCGTATAAGATCTCCAGGTTCTGTTAATGTTTGTGCTTAAATGTCAGTCAACAGTTTTCAAATTTGCATCTTTTCTGGCGTGGACATGCATCTTACCTGTATTTAGTGCATCCCTAATTTCCAGTGTTCTTAACCCCAAGTTATGCTATTCTTAAAGGTGAATTTTCACACATTTGTGTTTTTACAAAAATAACAGGTCTAGTCGACATGCTACATGAAATGCAGCCCTACAGGCAGCTCTGTCTACAGTTTTCAGTAAAGCTGTTTATTCAAAACAACGTGCTGTGCGTCTGAGTACTAAGCAAACATGCTTCTACAGTAGCTTTGCTGACGTGTACCACGGTGTGCACTAAAAACTAAAATCAGAATGTGATGTACATGGGTCGGACAATGTGTAGGTCTCTCTACAGCCTATTTTACAATTTAAAAAATGAACTTACTAATGTTTATACCTGGAAATTTTTTGTCAAACAGAGTGAAGTGTGCACATACAGACTTTGGTACAGCAAATGTTAGCTTTTATGCCTCCGTTTTGCTAGCCTACGTGTGTCCACCCGTATTGGGGAAGTGGCTGTGATTGTGTGTTTAAAAACAGACTGTGATTGCACACTGTGTGACTGGTAAGATTATGCTAAGGTGGAATGTTCAAAATGACCAACAACTTTACGTCCGGCCACCACAGTGTCAGCGAGAGTTCGCTGTGTGAGTAGTCCTTTCTTCACTGCCAGCCTGAGTTGTTGTTCATTAGTGCAGCAGTGTACACTCTGCTTACATCCTGTATCGGTGAGTACGAGTACAAGTAAATGATCACGGTATCACACCGATCCCCATATTGGTAATGCATATAATCCAAAATGAGCAGTGAATCTGCACACATCTTTTGTTTCCCCAATCACAAGTTGGTGACGTTAACAGGGTTGAATATGTCTTCTTCACTTTGTGATTGGTTCATTAAAACCAGTTTTGAGGTAGTCAAGGATGCATATGACCACAAATCATTCGTAGTGAGAACGCAAAAGTGTCTCAATATGAGCCAACACTGTTTATAACCATTTTGTGTAATGGCTTTTTGGGAGGAAGCTTTTAGAGGCATTGAACGCTTTGGATCTCAAAACGCGTTAAATGCATTTCACATCAAGCCACTCTGAATGACTGTCATAATTTTTGCACAATTAAATAATTTTGAAAAAGAAACAGTGGAATTACCAATTCAGTTCTTGTTGAATCAGAATCTTTTTAATTCTTAAATATTCAGTCAGTCAGTTAATAAGGCAGTTTTGTACTCCTGTAGTTCAGTTGAAGCATGACCACAATCTAAAATGGAGAAGGTCTCTTAAAGTTGTAATTTAAAAATGATTACACATAGCTAACTATAAGGTGACGTTCTATAGCTATTCCATTTTTGTTTTTAATCCAGTTTGATGGAAAATGTAGAAGTATAATCAGGTTTGGCTTAATTATTCTCGTTCTAGTCAGACATGGGAGATGGGGCCATGTAATTGGATATTGGTTGTAATTGACAAGTAGACCGATGAAGGTGCCATGTTGGGAAATTTCCCAGTTTCCCAGAATGTGATATACTGTCTGAGGAAAATTCTCAGCATTTTTCGCGTTAATGAAGTGTCCTGGTGATTCAGATGAGTTGTAAAGTTCTGAAAATGTAATAATACATTACGAGGTTTACCAATATGTAAAACTTGTGGGCATGGCTTTGGAACTCTCATTTAGATGACCTGTCACAATCTGACATTTCTTCAGCAGGGGGCACTATTAACATGCATGAATGTTTGCAGTAGCAACTTTCGAAACAGAGAGAGAGAGATCGTCAGTCCTGAATTTTTTTTTTAACCACATACATATATGTATACGTGTGTCTGTGTGTGTGTGTGTGTGTGTGTGTGTGTGTGATATTAAATATCGCCCAAGCCTAGGTCTTGTTAACACTGTACACTGTGTCATTGATTCATCATTGATCCAGTTTTTTAAATGGAAGCTTTCATTTCACTGTTTGTTATAATGAAAATGTGTTTAAGTTAAGCATGGCTGGCTACAATTTAACATGACAAAAACGTGCATCTTTACATTTAAATAACCCTCATATTCAAAGTTATACTGTTAGTAAAATGCCGTTTGCAGAGTTGACATTCCTCTTTCTTAGAACCATCTTTATACATTTCTGAATGCACTCACAGGCATAATTTTCTTTCATTGTGTTTTGTCTTCTTCTTCTGTGTTTCCTTCACCTTGCTCTTCAGAACCCAGTAAGTTGCTGATGTGTGTACATTCAGACTAAAACATATGGTCACATCTGGAGTCTTAGTAGCTGCATTGCCCAAACTGCCATTTGCAGAAATAGCAATATTTTTACAGTAATTCACTTATAAAAGCAAAGAAGTTCATTTTTAAATAAAGAAATAAATGCTATTTTAGTCAGTAGTCAACTGACAATCTTCAATAGGAACATATTTTGAAATAGAGTTTTAAAATTTATGGACATTTTTCAAGCATCAAGCAGCTCTATCACGACTTGCTGTGAAAGATCATTCTGAAGGAAGCAGTGTGTTTACTTTCTAAGCTGAATAATGGTAATTGGCAGGAATTAGCTTGGCTAGCTTGCACTGCTGCAGAGAGTTAGACTTAGAAATCTGGGCTCATATTCATAAAGCATCTCAACTGAGAAGTGCTGATCTAGGATCTGTTCCTGTTAGTAAGATCTTTATGATTAAGACATCATCTGACATGAATCAGCACTCCGGCACAAGAAAAATGTACAGTTGGTCTCCATTAATACTGGTTAGCATAATGTATGGCACCATAAAACAAAAATGTTTAGTGGATGAGACCCAACATGTTTTCCTGCCTGTCCTCTATGTACACATTCTTAGCAAGAATTCTGTTCCTATAGCTCAAACTCCCCCAGTAGCAGAAAAAGCACTCTGCACCAGGCTGTGTTGCTTGGATATCTCTGTTGCCATGATGTTTACAGATGCAGTATCTCAGCCCTTGGGATATTTTTTTTCCACAACTTTGTGATTGGCCCACCATTTTGTATATGAGTCTGGCTATAACTCTGAAAAGCACCAGTTTACTTAAATTGACAGCTGAATCTGAAGGGGGGGGAAAGAAAGCTTTGTGCCGTCAGCCTTTTGTCTGAAAGAGCTTTGTGATGCTCATTACTTAAGTAAGGCTTTCAGTTCCTTTAGTAAAATGTCAGCAGGTGGTGTTTAAGTTTTTAAGTTATATTACTGCAGTCTGTACTTAAAAAGCTATTCGTAGGTCTTGTTGTCAAAATGCATACATTTAAGCTTTTCTTGAAGAAAGTTACAATCAAAACATTCCCAGTCAAGGCTAATCAGTAAAACAAAGGTGGGTGCTAATTAACTCAATGCTGGCTTCAGCTACATCCTTTCGTTTTTGGCAACAAATAAAAATACATTTACTAAAAGAGGAGTGCAAAAAAAACTGGTGGTCACACTACTCACTTTACGTTTGACCCCCGACAGGGGAAGCCAGGGCCTTACACTGTGCTGTTACTATGCTTTGAAAAAATTTACTGTTTGATAAAGTTGTTGTGATGTTTAGAGGATAAAATGCACATTAATAGGAAAATGGTGCGCTACGTTTTATTGAAAGCCATCCTTGTGTTTCACATCAGGCTGCAGGAAGGATGAACAGTAGACACATAGAAGATATACACAGTTTGTGTATTTAGACCTTGTTAATTTAATTAATTCGTTAATTTATTTATTTTCCTTGTAACTGTAAATTGGGGTAAGGGTGAAAAAAAAATCTGTGTTGCATCCCTTTTCCTGTCTATAAAAATATGCCATGAGTTCCTTTGTATTTGTCATAATTATTCCAATAGATATATACAGGTAAATAGCTAATGTTTAAGAAAAATAACAGGTAATAGAGAAGTAGAATATGCTGATATTTATAGATTTTTTTTCGTAATGCGCAATATGCTTTTGTAAACATTGTAGAAATATCTTAAGTACTAAAATAACACTCACTAACTGCATGTTTCATTAGTGAGAGAGCATAATTAGTTCTGTTTAACTGGATTTAGTGCAGTACAGAATGTAAAATGTTGAATAAAACTCACTCACTGTATCAAGTTTTTGAGGACTGTTTTTAAAATGTAGCACATTTTGTGCACTGTCTGTGCGTCAGAATATTATGATATTTATTGATTATCTTGAAAATATATAAAGTCAGCAGTGATTATAGTGTGTGGGTAGTTGGGCTTTGTAAACAAGCAAAATTAAGAATCCTCTCTTGCACATACATAAACAACAAAATAGTTGATTGAGTTCTTATTTCATGTGTTTGTTTTTTGTTGTATTATTTTTATTTGATTTTTTTACAGACCAGGCTTTATTTATTGGTTTGTAGTAAGTTGTAAGGAACTGTGTGAAGTTAATTGGATCATTCTGTTGCGTTGTGTCCTCACTAATTTCCTGTTCTCTTTTTTCCATGCAGAGGTTGGAGAAGAACCATCAGAGAGTGAGAGGGGTTGCCTGTTGGGGCCTGGTCGTACAGCATTTCAGCCAGAGCCAGAGCCAGAGAAAAGAAGGGAGAGGGAGAGAAGAGGAGGAAAGGAGGACAGAGGAAGAGAGTCGCGGTCACCTGCTTTAGACGGCTGCATTGCCAGCTGATCTGACTTTTGTTTATAGCATTCAGTTTCTCCAGCTGTACTTAGGTTTTATCATCAGTATCAAAGTTTTGCTGTTATCAGGCAGTTATTAGTGTTAGTTAAATTTTATTTTTTTCCCATCATTTTTCCAGCTCTAAGTTTTTTTTTGTTTGTTTGTTTTTCGTATGTTTTTATTTGTTTGATGTTTTGGGCTGTGAGCAGGAGTTTTCACATCAAATTTGACCTTTGATCCTTTTTACCTCCTGCACACACCCAGTACAAGGCAGCTATTTCCCTACTCTTTCTCAAGTTCGGAAATCTTAAAACACCTTAAAACAACATACCTTCACACACGCACACTCACGCACACCACTCAGCCTTCTCACCTAAGCCTGGTCCAGCCTAGTCTCTCCTGCTCTGCTCCCCTGGACAGGGTAAGACCTCAAAGAGAATGTTTGCCTGCATGTGCTTGCCTTCATTAGATGAATTAGCATGTATTGTAACTAACTGTAATTGTAATTGTGCTGGTGCTACGGCTTTAGCAAGTTATTAAAAACAAAGGTTCCGAAATGGCTCTTAACTTGAATATGTGGCTTTAGGAATAAAAGGATCCTAGGAACCCTATATAAAGGTTCTTACCACATATACTCACACATCTCATTTACGAATGTGGTTCTTTAAAGAACCATTCACTGAAAGTTAGGAAACCAAAAGTGGTTCTTCTGTGGCATCATTCCAAAGCCTGTGAAGCATTATCAGTCAGGCTGCTGTATTTTAAGATTGTAGGCTGCAGTGTGCTTGCATTGCTTTTTTGCACTAAATGTAATTGGCATTTCTAGAATAGTGCAGTTAATACAGAAAGATGTAGTTTGGCTAGCTGATACATCCTCATCTCCTTGCTTTTTGAATTCTTCTTTCTTTTTAATAGATTCAGCTCAGAGACGAAGAGAGGAATATGACAGCTGAGACACTTAACTTCGGCCCAGAATGGTAAGTGTAATTTTCAGTATTCACTTCTCATTGTCTTTGTCCTACTCTCTGTTTGTCGTTTTCTTTCTCACCATCTCTTCTGTTTCCTTTTTCATTTCCTCTTTGACATGTCTCCTCCCTCATTCTTCTGTGCTAGTGTCCTCCTGTTTCTTCCTTTCTTTTTTCAACTGACATTCTTTTTTTCTTTTCTCTAGCACAGTTATATACTCGCCCACTGATAGCCAGGAAGAATTATCCTTAATCTTTAGCCAGTGAAAGTCTCCCTCTATCTAAATCACCTTATTTTTCTTGTTTGTTAACTCTAAATTTTCTCTCTCTTCAATCCCCCACCTCCTCCAGCACTCAGTAAATGTTTATATAGAGATTAGACTGTGAGGTGTGGCCCGTTTTTCTGGTGCGAGTCCATCTCTAATGACAAGGACTGCTGTGTTTGCATAGTTGGTCAATGGCCAGCATAAGATTTCTCCTGGGTTTGATATGTTCACTGCAGAGTTGCTGTTTTTTGTACGGCTGCTCTCTTTGCCCAAAGCCATCTGGATGTGGTGTGTGTGTGTGTGTGTGTGTGTGTGTGTGTAGTGTAGAGGAGCCTTGAGAGATAAAGGGTGAAAAGGAACACACGGTAGAAGTTTTGAATTAAGTCTGTATACATAAAGTCTGTAATGCTTTGTAAGTCAGCCTTCTAGGTGTTGAATGTGTCTTACTGTGAGCCCTAATATTGAATATGTCTTTTTCTTTTCTTCCTCGCTTTTTCTTTATTTTCTTGCTTTCTTTTCTTGCTTTTTTGTCTTCTTGCTTTCCTTCATGCTTTTTACTTTTGCGCTTTCTTTCTTTATTTCTTTCTTGCTTTTTATCTGCTCCCCCACAGGCTCCGAGCACTTTCCAGTGGAGGCAGTGTGACTTCCCCTCCTCCCTCTCCTGCTATGCCAAAGTACAAGCTGGCCGAGTATCGCTACGGCCGAGAGGAGATGTTAGCACTTTATATCAAAGACAACAAGGTAATGAGCTTGAAAGATTAAAAGAAGAAATTACTCACCATTTATAAAGGATTATGAATTTCTGGACGACAAGTATTGAAACAAAAAAAATCAAACACCACTAACATATAGTAATTTAAGTAATATAGTAATTTATTATTTAATGGTCTCACAGCACCACAGACATGTTTCAGCACCTGCACATGGAGGAAGGCCCTCTGCTGAAACATATGAAATTCTGTATAAAAGGGCTGATATAAGCCCCGTGTTGATGACTGGGATCATTATAAACTCAAGAGGTATATCTGATTCTAGATTCTGTAAGAGCACTATGTATAGATACAGGTGACCACTGTATCTGTGTAGATATCCCTTTGCCTCAACCTCTCTGAGATCAACTGTATTTATATATTTACATATATCAGCGTTCAGTAGCAAAGCACTGACAAGAGGTCATAAATTTGAAATGTACAAGCCCTGAGGCTCATTCCTTACCAACCCACATGAAGCTCCTGCAGATAAAGGTCTCCGCCTGTCTGTGATTTTTACTGACTTCCAGAATGTTCGTCCCCTTTCAGATGAGTTGGTTTGACTGAACACTCATGTTTCAGCATTCTAAGCATTCTAGAGCAGGCAGCGGACAACTGAACGGTCTCGTCTGATGTTGTAACATGCGCCAAAAATTGACCTGAGGGCTGTTTTAAATGTACAAGTGTCGAACCAGATTTTAAATATAGGCAGCTTTGCTTTATCCTAGTAGTGTTTTTGCCTGGTTGAGTGGGTGTTTTGAATTAATCTGCTCTGCTTGTTTTTCATTTTGTGTGTGTGTGTGTGTGTGTGTGTGTGTGTGTGTGTAGGTCCCAGAAGACATGCAGGATAAGGAGTTTGCTGCTATTCTGCAGGATGAGCCTCAGCAGCCTCTGGCACTGGTGCCTCTAACCGAGGAGGAGCAGGTGAGAAAAACACACAAACATGCACAGGCTGTAGAGGTGTCTCTCTCACTGAGCTGCGGTAGAGTACCTTACAGGTTAGGTCAGATATGACCCAAAACACACTTATTTACCAAACACATAAATCCCCAATAGTTACAGTATACACAGATGACCCCTTTCCTGTAAGCTTTCGATTTACTCATGCAGGGTTTTATGGTGTAAATAATGGGATTACATTCTGTGTTGTAACTGAGTTCAAGAGCTGCACAAGGATTGCATTTGGTTGTATTCTTGGCTTTATTCCTGTTTTTATTCTCGGTTTTTAACCCTGTTTTTCTATCTCCCTTTCTCTTCAGCGGAATTTCTCCATGTCTGTCAACAGTGTGGCTGTGCTGAGGCTCATGGGTAAAGGGGGTGGAGCCACCCCTACCGGCATGGCCCGTGGCAGAGGCAGCGTGAGAGGTGGCCGAGGTGAGCTGACCAGAGAGACCATTAAGTACTGATTAACAGAGCAGGCAGTGAAATGATCAGTTTCTTTTGTCTGTCAGTTCAAGGGTCCATCTTAAACAGTAAAGTGCAGAAACATGTATTAACACACTAAACATGTGAATATTAGGCCAATTTTTTTCAGTAAGAAACTCTCAGACATACGCAGGAATTTATTACAATTTCTGTAGAACACAGCCTAAGATACATATAAGATATGAAGACACTTGCTGAACTGACTCAGACATCTGATACTTCTATATGTATTTGTAGGCAGAGGCAGAGGAGAAGGTGGATTCTACCAAAGAAGTACTGAAGACGGCGAAGTGGGTTTCAGCAGGAGCGTTAGAGAGATCCACCGTAGCCAGAGCTGGGATGACAGGTATAAAAAATCACCTTTTCTGTGTACAGCTAACACAGAACACACCAGAGACTGAGAGACGTGCTATTTTCTTTGTAAATGAACTCATTTCAGTTTCTGCCTTTAGCTGATCTGTTTAGAAGGTTTGAAAGTGACAAACCACATTCGAGTGTTGAGGTTTTGTGTGTCTCTCTCTCTCTCTCTGTATATCTCTGATTCACATTCACAAGGCTCTAGTTGCATGATGGAAAAAAATCATTAAAAAAAATCCCAGCATTAACATACATACACATGTACAAACTCATGCACACAAATTTAAATATATGTGATTATGCGTACACACATTCTTCAAAATTTGTCAGTATGTGTCCCAGGGGTAGGCAGATCTGAAAATTTGCACTGACCACTCAAACCACTAAGTCAGTGAAATTTTTTGACCAAAACGTGCTCAGGTAACAGTACCTAAAGGCTGAACTCAGCCTCACTCCCTGCTATTATTTCACGGTTTCATCTTTTTCTTGGAAAGACTGAAGAAAGGTAGGTAAAAGATGCTAAAGTTGCAGACAACCATTAAACAAAGAGAAATAGCTGAAAACGTACATTTGTTTGGTCATAGTATTGGCTGTTGAATGGCAATCAAATGGAAAAAGCTGAGTAGCTTATTTAACATTCAGTTTTATATAACACCTTATTTTATAGAGCAATATTAGCAAACCTCAGCCAAAGAAACAGCAACTGTTACATGAGACAGACCAGCTCAGTGGGGTGGCCACCACGGTCACCACACCATCACATTACCTGTTGCAGTGGTTACATTTCAATATTGTGGTGAGGGGTGCTAGGCAGTTGCCACAGTTTATCCCTCATGTGTACACTTGCATAGATGTTTCCATACGATAGGCTTCGGACACCGCTTCGTTCTTTTTGCTAAGGGCATGACAGTTGCATGTATTTTGCTGATAAAATTGCTATCTGTGTCTCTGCAGAGGTGAGAGACGTTTTGAGAAGCCCTTGCGTAGGGAAGGCCTACGGGTGGGCTTTGAAGAGGTGGGCTCTGGGGGAAGGAAGGAGTACATGCGCTCAGACAGTGACAACTGGCGCACACTTCGAGAGGAGCACGAGCAGGAGGAGGCGGGAGACACAGGGGGCAGCTGGAGACTGGCCGGCTCACGTCGTGATGGTATGCAAAACCAAACGCACATACCTATCACACACTTGAACGTGTTTAATATTTACGATTCATGATCGGGGTGAGACTAGACTGCAGTTAGATCGGAGGAGTAAAGTACTGAATCTGGGAAGATCATCGTTTAAGATAACCCTAATATTGGAAGACCTTTTGCGACCAGACATTAGTTTTGCACAGGGGGTAGAAGGCTACTGTTGCTAACAAGTAATTTGAGCTTCTAACTATGAATTAGCAAAACTGCATGCCTGAATCAAAACACAAGCTTCAAAGTTCTTAAGTAATTTCGACCACATAAGCAAGCAGCATGCCTTTAGTATGATGTAACCTCCCATAGCTTATCTACATTAGCATTGTAGATCCAGTGCAAACCAGTGGCTGACCGAATACATCTGGGGTGAATTGTGTAAATTTACATTTTTTTACAACTCATTTTTCTGAAAAGCAGTTCAGGAATGCATTATTGCTGGCTCTGTGTTGTACATTCATAGATAAAAATACACACAAGTGCAGGGAGCAACATCTGTCTTCCACCCACTTTCACATTAATATCAATTGCCTCCTGTGATGAGTACATATTGCTCATTAATAAGCACAGTAAGATGAAGTGATGCTATTTTAAGAGCTAGAAAAAGCTGTGAAATTTCATGTCATTGTTAATTTACTGTCATCTGTTTTTCATTCTCCTTCTGTGTCCTTCTCCTCACATTTCTTTTTTAAGATGGTGGTCCTCGCTCAGCAGGTTGGCGCGAGCATGGTGAGGTTCGCCGCAGAAAGTTTGACTTCGACTTCCGGGATGGAGGTGTTGAGGGAGGCAGGAGAAGGGCAGGAAGTGAAGGTGCAGAGGAAGAGAGAGATGGGTTGCCAGAGTGGTGCACTGATGAAGAGGATGGAGAGATGGGCACCTTCGACTCTTCCGGAGCTTTCATGTCAATCAAGGTGTGTGTGTGTGTGTGTGTGTGTGTGTGTGTGTGTGTGTGTGTGTGTGTGTGTGTGTTGGATGTTACATGCCAAAAAGAAATCTTGCTCTGTCTCTCTCTATGGCTCACATAATTACATGTAAACTTACAGAAAGGTTCCAAGGACCCTATCCCTGAGGAGGAGTTTGAGTTTCAGGGGTTGGAAGATGAGGAAGAATGTAGTACGGATGGAGAGAGGAAAAACAGCAGTGGTGGAGAGAAACCTGAGAGAGGTGAGGAGGAAAAGTCTGTTTTACTGAGCATAATGTTAATGTTAGTGTGTTTTATGGCAGGTTAAATTTGGTCATTAAACCATTACATTTGGCACCATTTTTGCCAAACCAGAGAAGCTGCTGTATGATTGTTTCCATACCAAAAGTTTGTAGTATTTGGTTCTATTTTTAACTATATTGCATGGTAAGTATTTTAAATTTACTTTCATTGTTAAATATTATTCTTATTGCTAAAGACTTTTTATTACTAATTATAAAATAGTAAATAAAGATTTTAAATGGTTTATTTATACAGTCATGAGAAGTAAGTACACCCCATAAATGTATGTGTGTATGTATGTACACACACATACCTACACATCCTTTAGAGAATACCTGAGGTTAATTTTTTTTTTTTTAATTGTGTAAGGCTAGTTAGGTGAAAGAGTTAGCATCGGTATCGGTAGTCTGTTTCGGTACTCGGTTCCAGAAGACATTTAAGGATCACCCATTGGTATCAAAAACTGTTGTTGCATTCCTGGTTTCATCTCTCAAGTACCATATTTCTCTCCCTAAACACACATTTAAATTGCTATCAATGGCTGTGATGCATTATTTGTCATTGCAGTTTTTTATGTCCATTTTTGCTCTCTTTGCTCTCTTTTTCTCTGATTAGGTGAGACTGACTCTGCAGCTGGGACTGAGATTGAGGTGAAGTCTCTTCCTCCCTCCTCTCCTCCCTCTGTTTCTCTCTCCCCTGCTCAGTCCGAGCCTGTGCCTGCTGCTGTCCCCGCTGGCCTGGAGGATCCTCAGCCTGCCCCCACCATGCCCAGTAAGATGCCAAGTGAAGGTAAACAGCCTTTTTTTTTTTTTCTTAGTTCCCCTTGTGTACCTTTTGACCTCCTGCTCTTGAGAGCCGAGTTGTATTAATTTTATTTGTACATTTTTTTTTATTTTATTTTTTTGTATAGTGTTATCAGAGCCCCTGTCTGAGCTGAGCCCCAGTGCCTCCTCCAGTCTGCCTTCATCCCCTCCCTCCTCTTCCTCTGCTGCTACTGACCTCCCGCCACCGGGGGGTGACCCTGAGGATGATGAGGGCATGAAGCACCTGCAGCAGGTAGCGAAAAAAGCTCCAACGACCTATGAAGTGAAGTTTGGTTAGAGAATTGTTTAACCCTGATACTTCAGCATGTCATTGTTGTCATCAAAACCATCTCCTTTTTTTCCAATTTTTATTTTTCTACGTCATTTGAGCGCACCAGCTGCCTTTTACGTTGCAAAAAATGTATGATGAGTTGACCAATAGATATTGCCTGTGATAAAATTTTATTACATTAACATTAAAACATTTTTGTTTGCCAGTAAAGTTACCACTATGGAGACACACTGTTTTGATAGGACAGAGATGAAATCCTATGGCAGAGGTCTTCAAAAATGGACCTTGAATTTTATTTCTGGTCATGTATTTTGTAATCACTGATGGTTAACTGACCTGTTACTATAACTCACGGGTGCTCAGTCCTGGTCCTGGAGATCTTCCAACCTGGAGAGTTCAGATTTAACAGACCTGGCTTACATAGTCAGATGCCCCTCAAGGCCTTCATTACCTGGATCAGGTGTGTTAGATTAGGGTTGGAGCTAAATTCTGCAGGCTGGTAGATCTCCAGAACCAGGATTGGGCACCCCTGCTGTAACTGATTGGCCACCTAGTGTCATGCCAATGTCTGAAAAATCCATGACTGGAAACTGGATTAAAGGTCCATGTCTGAAGATAGACCTCTGTGCTATAGTGTAGTCTGCTGCGCTGCCTGTTGATGTGTATTTCTGTTTGATGGATTAAAATGTCACATGTACACAGGAGGCAGAGAAGATGGTGGCAGCGCTTCAGGACACATCTCTGGAGGAGGAATGTTTCACCCAGACGCTGCAGGAGAATAGAAACACTGCTGCTGCCCTGCCTCTCTCCCACGACTCCGCCATGAAGTGGTTCTACAAAGACCCGCAGGGAGAAATCCAGGGTAAGCAAACAGATATATGTGTACGTGCACCATGAAGCATGAAGTGGTTCTACTAAAACCTGCAGGGAGAGATCCGTGGCACACATAAACACACAGATGAAGCAAGTGACACATTTACATCTACAAGGAGAGAGATATTCACAAATATGTGTTTGTGAATGCATGTTTGATTTTGAGTGCATGTGACACCACTTCATGCTCCCTTAATGGAACAGTTTAGCAAAAAATCAACTTTGCAATTTTATGTTTCATCCAACATGTAGTCAGTCAGCCAAGGCTTGGTATTTGATATCATAAATTTGCTTCTGACGTTTTGCACTGTAGCTTACTGGTGGGCTGCCACCAGTTAACATTAGGGGTGCTGATACAGATACTTCTATCGGGTTTCAGGCCAGTACTGTGCTCATTTATTCATACTCATACTCACCGATATCAACATTCTGATACTTGCAGATGTGACCTAAGCTGATTGTACACTGCTACTCTAGTGTACAAATGCAGTGAAGTTGGCTCTGTTCACACAGCGACGTGTTACTGACTTGGTCACAGTTGGACACAAAGCCATCAGTCACTTCAAACATTCTGCCATGGCAGATTCCCACCAGACCCACACTGTGTGATTTTATCCCTTTTTAAACACACAATCACGACCGGGTGGAAACAGAAAGGCCAGAAGTACAGTGATTGGAAAAATGTCGACATTTACTACCAAAGTCTGTCTATGCTGACTTTACTGTGTTTGAGTGAGTAGAATTGCGAGGCATAAGCATTAATATGGTTATTTTTTTTTACTAATGTGTACACCACCACCGTTGGCTTCAGAGCACAGTGTTAGTAGCGCTGCTCAGTTTCTCAGCATTTCGGTTTGGGACTCGGCATTTCAGACAGCATGGACTGAGCGTTTTAATGTAAATATATGAATTGTACACTTTGTCCGTACATGATGGTCTGTTCAAAAGTACAGTGTGAGTCACCAAAGAACAAGATTTCTGAAACCACACAGTGTTTGTCTGGCTTTAGAGGGTGTTCAGCTACAGCTCAACCAGCCAATCAAATTATGCTGAGGAGACATAGAACTCAACAAGTGAGCTCCTTGGATGCCTTAGCCTCAGGTGTGATTCCTGCTGTCACTGGGCTGCAGAGAGACTGTTGTTTAAAGACACAGGTGAGGAGTAAAGCTACAGCTCTACAGAAGCACTTTTCTAATATGGAACAAACCCGCTCTTCTCCATTGCGGTGCTACTCAATCTAAGGTAGCGTCACATAATATAGCATAGCTAGCTAGGGCATGTCATTCACAATCAGCTAGATTTGAATGATTTAACTGTTAAGGTACATTTTACTCATTTACACTAACAACTACTTGATTCTAAGCAGGTTACTGAGCATGGTATTGGAATCGATGTCGGCGAGTATTAAAAAAAAAAATGTACTCTGTCTAAAAAAATTGTATCGATGCATCCATAGTTAGCACACTGCAAACTACATGATTCAGTCATTATACACGTTTCAAACCACATAATATTGCTGGGTAATCTCCAGACACCTACCATTGTGTTTTCTGCCACTATATGCTGTATTATACAATACAAATTTGTACAAAGAGTTATAGCAGCCATGTTGAAGCCTGAATTTTTCTACTTTTGCCTATTTTCGCTTTAAGCATAAAAAGACTGCTGCATGCGCCCTTAAAATGTTAAACGGTTATGACACTAGTTTGTGACATTGTACCTTTTGAAATTTCCCCTAAACGACTCACCCTCAGTGTCGAGGGGTGGGGGGAGTGTGGTGGGATGGGTGGGAAAGAGGAAAAGGTTACACGGTTACATTATATGTTACATGTTTTCATTTTGTCTCTCATTTCCTGCAGGCCCCTTCACTACAGTGGAGATGTGTGAGTGGTTCCAGGCAGGCTACTTCAGCATGTCTCTGTTGGTGAAGCGTGGCTGTGATGAAGGTTTCCAGCCTCTCGGGGATGTCATTAAGATGTGGGGGCGTGTGCCTTTTGCCCCCGGACCCTCCCCGCCACCACTGGTGAGTATCATGCACACACAAATCCGAAAGCATCTTTTTCAACCACGCCAAAAGTCAGTCAGTCATTCTCAGGATTCAGATTAAAGCAGTGATTTGGTGAAAAATCTGATTTACACAGCTTTCCACTTAGTCTAGATGTAGTCGATCAGCTAAGACATGTTCGATGTACAGTTTTGCTCCACAGTGTTGAGATACGACATTAATGTTGCTAACAAACACTAGATGTCAAATCTCGTAAATACAGGTGTTGTGCCCAGTTCACTCCTTTGCGCACATGCATGCCATGCAGGACAATGGACAAATTATGTTCACGATTTCTGTTTTCCTTTTTATAAACTAATGTTAATAGTGAATTTTTTTTTTTTAACCAAAAACGTTTAAAAATAGATACCGAAATTGCTGATGTTATGTAGCGTCCATATGCCTACATCTGAAGGGATGGCGGAATTCGGCACAGTGCTATACTTCACAACAGTACTAAACTAAAGAAGAAAAAATTGGACACCAATCATGTTTTGACTGATCAGCTACAAGTGAAAAATTGTGTTTCATTCTTTGCCAAACCATTCCTTAAATAATGCTACCTTAAAGGTCATCACAGGTTTAACTATACTTAAATTGTTCTAGCTTGTTGTGAAGTCCTGTTCATGTTCTGGCTGGATGTGATCCAGGTGAATTGTTGGACTTTATGAAGTAATATGAGTGTTTACTTGCTCTCAGTGTAATCTGGATCAGGAGAGGCTGAAGAAGCAGCAGGAGTTAGCTGCCGCTGCAGCTCTCTACCAGCAACTACAGCAACAGCAGCTATTCCAGCTCATTAACAGGTGGGTGGATGGGTACATATGTTTCAGTTTAGGTGTGCCTGTTTTAATCAGCATTTTTAAATGTTCTACATATCTCTCTAGCCCTTATCTATGTGTGTCTGTTGATGTTGATATAAGTAGGTTGGTCTCTGAGCTATCTGCAGAGTTGCTGTGTTGGCATGTGTGGCCTTTCCAGTTGTGCAATGTGTAACAACTTGTTGCATATTTGCTTTATTGCTCTGCTTATCTGTGTGTGTGTGTGTGTGTGTGAGGATAGGTGCGGAGAGCAGGGTATGATGCCTTCGATGAACAGGTCGATGTCAGTGCCAGATACAGGGTCCATGTGGGACATGCATACCTCAGCCTCACAGCCAACAGGTAAATGAGCATACATCCTCTTATACCAGTAAGTTAATACAGGTACTTAAAAGGGCAGTAAAAGTTAATAATGCAAGTTATGTTGCTATGATAGAATTTGTGATTGTATACCTCTCCTTCAAGTACAGCTTTTAAATGGCTTTTAAACAGTCCCTTTGGTAGACTACACTGGACAGAGCTGACAACAGATGTCTCGATATATCAACAAGCAGCAAACTAACAAAAGCAATAGCGAAGTAGAAAACTCCACAAGAATCCACTCTGCTGTAACAACAATCTGTGAGGTGCATGGCCGAGAGCCAGGGAACTACAATCATAGAGGAGTTGGAACAGTTGGCTGTGTATATAATGTATACACTCATAGGAACATGGAGCCACTGTTTCTCTCACTGAATGTTGGTGATGAAAATCGGAAACTGCATTCACCCTACTGAGATCAAGTTCATGTGCATAAAGTTATTGAATTATTGAAAGCAATAAATACAATTTAATGAAGCTTTTTTTTGACAACTCATAACACAACAAACTGCTTTTTAAATGGAGCTAATCTTTCTTTAAGGTCAAATTTGCGAAAACTACATAAACAAAAAATAGTTTAGTGGTAACTTATTTACACATGTGCCTCGTTACTAGTCATAGCAAAATGTTCATTTGCACATTTTATTCTCTCTCTCACTGTCTAATTCTCCTCCTCTCTCAGGTGGTGAGGCCAGTATATGGGACTTAACTCAGGGTCCAACTCTCGAACAGCTTCAGAAGGTGAGTGCAGCATTCCCTGTTTTCTTGTGACTGAAATGCACCACATGAATGAATTGGTGACCAGGGTGTTATCTTGCATTTGAACTTTAAGTGTATGACTTGTTTAACACCCTGTGTGTATTTTTGTGTGCGTGTATGTATGCTGGTATGTGGTTCAGCTCCAGGAGAGAAGAGAGGCTGAACTCAGGGCTAAGAGGGAGGAAGAAGAGAGAAAAAGAAGGGATGAAAAGAGGAGGCAGCAGGAGGAACAAAAGAGGAGAGAGGAAGAGGAACTCTTCAGACGCAAACAGGTGTGTTTGTGTTAGTAGTGCAAGACAAGTGTTGTATTTGCGCAAAAATGTGTTTTGTTGTTTAGAATTTTGTATCATTGATGAAAGATTTCACCCATCCATGAGCTGTTGCTTTCCATGCATGCTTTTGAGTTTGGTCTTTATAGTCTGTGTTTTCTTCCTGTGACAGGAGCTGCTGATGAAGCTGCTCCAGCAGGCTCCACGTCAGGGGGGTGCTGGCTCAGGGTCGGGCTGGAGTGGCAACCCCATGTCCGGGCTGGGGAAGCAGGGAAAGCCCCTCAACCTGCTGGAGTTTCAACAGGAGGCTGAAAGGCTCTACAAACAGCAGCACAGAGCCCAGCAACAGCAGAGGGTAAAAAAAAAAAAAAGGGGGGGCATTTAATCATTCGCACTTCTGAGTGTTGCTGTATTTAAAGCTACAAAAAACTTGAGGATTGCTGATATAATGATAAAAATACATTGTTGCTGTTGTAACAAGACTTGTAACAAGACGTGTAACAAGTCTCCAAATTAATATAAAGGACTCTTTACTCTAAGTAATTTTGGGCTATTTGTATTGGTACGTTCATCATGAAATGGTCACACAGAGCAACTGATGTTTTCGGGGGGAAAAAAAAGGTAAAGAAATTGCTTTGAAGTTTTGATATGACAGCAATGATATATGTAAAATATTTTGTATCTAGAGATTTTTTACATGCACGTTTTGATGCTATGTCTTCTCTCCCTCTGTTTAGTGGGGTGCTGAAGGTGTGGGGGCACTCTGGGGGTCTGGAGGCATGGAGGGCAAGGCGGCAGGTGGCAGTAGTCCCTCAGGAGGGAGCATGGGCATCTGGGATGAGGCCCTAAAGAACCAGAGCGCCCTTCGCAACAGCATGGGTCTGAAGAACAGCCGCAGCAGCCCGTCGCTCAGGTACGTTGGCAATTCACCCAAGCTTACTGAGCTTTCTAGACTCTGTGTTAGCATTTTCAATCCTGGGAGGTGTCTGCCATGTTCAGTTTTCTTTCTCTCCCTTTCCCTGTCTTTGGTAGTGATCAGTACATGATGTTAAATCGCCGTAAACGGACTGAGGAAGAGGAGCGCTTGCTAAAGCTCTTGCAGGGGATGAAGGCTCAGGATGGCTTCACCACGTGGTGTGAGCAGATGCTGCATGCGCTTAACACCTCAGCCAACAACTCTTCCTCCTCCCAGGACGGTAAAGACATTATTAGTTTGTCATTACTTTGTTTTAGTTCGTTGAGACACATTTTCCACAGAGCCTGGTCCTGATGGTTAGCAGTAGAAACTGGCTAATGAAGACAGATCAGGGTGCATTTTACAGCTGAGTCACTTTCAGTTTTACAGCACATTAGAGTCCATCACACTTTCCCGCTTTGTGGGGTTGTTGTTAATTTTCATTATATTTTTACTGTGTTCTTGGTTCTGGACAGTGGCCACCATCGTGGCGTACTTGAAGGAGGTGGAGTCGCCGTATGAGGTGCTGGACTTTATCCGCCACTACCTGGGCGACACCGTGGAAGCCAAAGAGTTCGCCAAGCAGTTCCTGGAGCGCCGTGCCAAACAGAAAGCCAACCATCAGAGGCAGCAACAGCAGGTTTGTGTCTGAGAATTTTGGAAGAACAAGAAAAATTTTGTATTTGTTTTGTTTTAGAGATGTTGTTTGCAATGAACAAACACATGTAAACTTTTAAATATGTGTCAGTTTACTGTTCTGACTGCTTTTTTCTCTTTTGCTCCTGTTTGCCAGCTTTCTAAAGAGGTGGCTGGGCTGACCATGAACAGCTTCCCTCTGCAGGTAAAATTAGACAGCTGCTACACATTTTTACTTACAAGTTGCAGAAATTCAAAATAGGACAGCTGTGCTATTTTACTTGGTAGCATCATAGTAATACTGTATAAAATATGGTATAAGAGTGCCTGCTGTGAGTGCCCAGTACAATTATATGACTCTAATCAAGCGTGCCATCATCTTTCATATTCTCTTTAGGATTCTATGAGGGGAATGAATCCCACAACTCTGCAGTCCATGTTCCAGTCAGTGCATTCTGGGAAGGGGGGAATGGGCTATGACCAGGCGGGTAAACTTAAGAAGAAACAGCCCATGATGCTGCACTCTGACCCAAGCATCTTAGGTACACTATGTGACTCGCTGTCTCACTCCACCTTTTCTGTCACCTCCTTCTGCTGTGAACAATTTCTTTTCTGTTCTTATCTTCCTCAACCTGTCTCTCTTTGTTTTGGTTTTCTGGCTTTTCTCTGGAGTCATAACTTTAGGAGAGAGGAGGAGAAAAATACTAGCTTGGGCATCAGTATTTGTGACATTCAAATTCAATGCATTATAAAAACGAAGAATTATTAAAGCCCCATTTACTCATTTTCCTATTTTGACTCCAGATCATCTATAGTTTCACAAAGTTAGCTTCCTGTTTGCCAGCTTCTTATTCTGATTATTCCACTGCTGTCGATCTCTTGTTCAAATACAACTTTTAAATGGTTCTAATAATGTGTCACTTGATAAAACCGAAGTTATTTCTAGCTATTGCTAGGGTGAATTTGTTTATGACCAAAGTACCTTGCACCTGAAGTATTGTTTACAAGCAAAATGCAGCACTGAGGTCAGCAATATCAGCGATATTGCTAACATTACCTCCGGAGGACACCTTTTGGCAGACCATGCTAGATAGAGCTCGCAGTAGACCTATGGCACAGTAAACTAACAAAATCTTAGGAACACAGTTCAAACCCCGCTTGGTTTGTTATTGAATTTTTGAAAGTAAAAAAATATATCCTTACGAAGGTTATTTTGTAATCTCATATATCTCTTAAGAAATATACATCTTAAATTGACAAAGGTTTTCCTTTACGGTTGCATTCAAGTACAAAACAAATGTGATTAATCGCAATTCACTACACAAAGTAATGAGATTAATCTTTATACACAGTGAAGAGCAGCTGGCACTTTCAGATGGTGGAAAAATAATTAATGCCTGGTACCACCTGTATTCTCTCTGTTTTTGTGTCTGTAGGGTACTCATTCCATGGTGCAGGGGATCGGATGAGCCTGAGTGAGATGGAGATGGTGGAGGATTACTGAGTCCACAGCAATAGCTACCTGAGGCCTTTTATTCGCGGGTCCAACTAATCAGACTCCGCAAGTCCAATGTGCACTGCTGGGGATTGGGGTTAGAGCCAGGATAATTGGAGAGAAGTATATGTTTGGGGGTGGAGGGGAGAATGAAGTGAGAATGTAGTTCTGTTTTAATGGGGGTAGATGGTGAGCAGTGGTGCTCCTGCACCCCTTATTACACAGCTTCAGGCTTCCCCCGACAAAGCCCCCAAACGTGAGGTGGTATGGTTGGGAAAAGGGTAATTATTGTGTTTTTTGGGGGACGTTAAACTTCTGGCACTTAAAATAATAAGCACCTTACTCAAACTAATGCACTTTATGAAGGCAGGATGTGGATAGGGTTTGGTTGTTTTGTTTTGTTTTTTTTTCTCCTTTTAAAGAAGGTTTTACATGTATAGATATGTGGTGTGGATTCTGAAAAATTCCCACATAAATATGTGTGTAGAATTAGAACTGGACACGGAGGCAGCGGTGGTTAGAGATCATGGGGGACCGTCCTGTTTATTCAAACCGTATCAGAGGAAAAAAAAAAGAAAACAAATATCTCTTCAAAGACAAACACTGTTTTTGTTTTTTTTGTTTTTTTTCCTTAGTTTTTTTTTATTATTAAAAAAGTTTCTATAAAAAAGTAAAGCTATATAAAATAAGATTTTTCGATCATAAAACTTGAAGATTTGCACTTGTATAAAAAAAGAGAAAAACAACAAAAAAATGCGTTAGATATATGTAATAGAGATTAATATTTTTGTCTGAGTGAGTGAGCGCGTGTATTAAAACCAGAACGTGAGTGTTTGTACAAAGCATACCAGTCTGCACAATTTTTTTTCCTTTTTTTTTTATTTTTGGGTGGGAGTGGGGGGAGAGCTTTGCTTACCAAGATACCAAGACGTATGAAACAACACAAGAGGCCATTTTGTGATTTTTCAAGCGAATTAGAAGTTTATTTCATGAGCAGAATGTGTGGTGAAAGTGTGTGTGTGAGCGTGTTTTGTAGCTCTGCCGCATATTTGTGTATTTGACTGAGGGGGACAGTGGGCAATGGCACAACACATCCTTTCTTTTGTCACTTCCTCATCCCCAGATAGACATGAAAGCTCTAGATGCAACCTGAAAAGCTTTAGCTTCTTTTACACTTACCAGCGCTCTGCATGCAAGTTTTTTCTCTTATTTCCCCTCATCACCACCTATATCTGTGCCTCTAGTAGGCTGATGGGCCAAGTACTGAGGGTTATTTGTGTATGTCTGCATTCGGGTGTTTTGCGTGCGTGTGAATATGTTTCTGTCCACACATGTGCCTAAGAACCTAAAAGGGCGAATGGTTGGAGTTCATTGCTGCCATTGAGACATTATTTTTTTGGAAGTGTGCATGCGTTTCGATGAAGATGCTTCGACACACTTCCTGTGCTTATAAACAAAGAGCTTTGTGCATTGCGCACTTCATTCTCTCTAGTTATTCTAGTGTAGCCTGGGGATGGTCCATTTGAGAGGATTGTCCAGTTTTTTTCGGGGATGTGGCTCACATTGCCTTGTTGTCCACTCTCTTACTCCTGAGTGAGTGACTGACTGGCTTAAAAAAAAAAGATCCCATCAAACTGTGCAAGTGCACACAGCCGTGCACAAAATGTTCATATAATGTTACTTGTTTGTTGTTGTTGTTGTTGTCGTTGTTGATGATAACTTTTTGTTATTGCAAATATGAATCTATGATATAATACACATACACACAAAGTTAAAAAGTATTTGGACTACAAAAGAGCACTTGGGGCTGCTACTTTTTCGTTTATTTTTTGAAATGATTTTCCTTTAGGTTTTAGTTTCATTGCCACCATGTGAAGTGTGTTATTTCTTTCTTAAGAAAACATTGAATGTATTCCAAAAAAAGTGAAAAAAAAAAAAGATTTTTTTTTTTTATTCAATGCAAAAATGGAAGTGTAGTTGGACATTGGAACGGAGAGGAAAACGTCTTTTTCTTCAAAAGCCTGTTCAGCAAGCAGATGGACAAAGTCAAGATGACTACCGCTAGAACACACTGCCTCTACAATCCTGTTCATACAGACATTATGACTATGAAAATGAAAAAGAAAAAAATCTATTCCATACTGGAGTTTTGGTTGTTTACAAAAAACACTTTTGACATTTGTGGGTGCATTTTTCTTTTTTTGGGGGGGGTGGGGGTGGGGGTGGTTCAGGAGGGGGTGGAGGAATGTCACTCAATTCAGAACCATTTGGAGGAGTGGGGCTGTAGTAATCACATGGTGACGAGCTCCTCCCTCTTGTAGTGAAATGGGTGTGGCATACAGAATGATTGTGTCTCCATCCTTGTTGCAACTTTGGCAAGACGATGTCTGGACGAGGAGTTATCACAAAGCTGACCGTATTTTGTTTACTGAATTTGTTTTTGTTTACTTTTTTTGGCCTAATTTTCCTTTACGGTGGATTTAAAATGCTTTGTGTTCATCCAGAGAAAAGAAATGGTTCGTGTTTCTGGAAGAGAAAGCAAAATCAAAACAGCACAGACCATTTTTTCGGTACTTTGAAATGCACGAAGACAACTGTTTAAGGCATCGCTTTAACAATTTTCTTCCCCAGCGTATCTAGAATTGGCCTCTAGATTTTTTTTCTTAAAACAAAAAACAACAACAGAAAGATGGACGTGTCTGTGGCGTGCTGGAGCATTACGGATATGACCGGAACAAATGAGGGATGTGTGTGTATGTATGTATGTATGTGTATATATATATATATATATATATACATATATATATATATATGAGACCTCAGCTCTGCCATCACAGTCTGTGGACCGTAAATGGCCTTCTGTTTCCACATGGGCGAAGGGAGCATCATGGCAGTTGACTTTACAAAGAAAACAAAAGAACTAACATTGCCTTGATGCTCTCACTATGCACTTTTCACATACTCAAAACTGTGAGGACCCTGTGTGGACGTAAAGAGGAAGAAAGGGGGCGCTGTTTAGACGCTTCAAATTCAACTGAAGCCCCTTCATCAAGAATATAAACTAGCAAGACAGCAAGAACAGTAGTACATCTCTTTTTCACTCCTGTGTACATGTACATAGATAATGCTGTTTTGTTTTTTTGTTTGTTTTTTTTTTCTCCACTAACTCTCAGCCATTCTTGGGACTGAACTTAAGCTTGATTACACACCAATGAAGGAGGCTAAGGAGACATCAGATACTCTGAATGTTGAGGAATAACAGCTCAGCTCCTTGTTTGGAATTGTGAACTACACAATTAAACTCCAGCCATTCAGAGATTTCTCACTTAGACACAGAGCTGTCTGAAAGTTGATGAACTGCTTGATTCTGGGTGCTAGAACACAAACACAAAAAAAGATTTCATCGGAGGCTGGAGTTGAAAGTGAAATTCTGGGGATTGTTCCCTTAAATGGTCAAGATATGGCCTTGGAAGAGGACTAGAGGATGAATGGTTGAGATGATGAAACTAGTTATAATGACTGCCTGCTGCACAGCTGTGGATTAATTTCAGCACGGAGTCGCCTGTGACTGCATCGACAGAACTGTCCATTTGGTAATGATTGCATGTATTAGTTTACTCATTTATGCCACACATCATCTGAGAACTTTATAGGGATACTCATAACCCCAAGGTTTCTAATCCCAGTTCTGGCAACCTCACATTATGTATGTTTTTATGATTTGTCTCATCTGGCACCTGATGCTACTCATTAACTAATTAACTAACTAATCAAGCTCCTCTTGAACTAAGCCAGGTCTGTAGAGCATGGGATTGGAAACCCCTGACCAGATCTGTCGCACAAAATGTCAACACTTCTTCCTGTACTTGGAAAAGAATTAGAATTTCCTTTTACTTGAAATTTGCTTAACATGGAAGCCAGTGGGCAGTGGTTAGTGATGGGACAAGACTTTCTGAAGCTTAAAACTGGACCCATCATTTAAAAAAAGAAAAAGAAAAAAAGAAAGGTACTTGCATGCTGGTGCCACTTGCTGGTCAAATTGCTGCATTGCGAAAACCTTATTAGCAAATATTTTCATTATTTCATTATTGTTATCAAGTGTGTTTTTTTTAATCATGTATGTACTGTATAGAGTATTGTGTACTGAACTGGGTGTTGCAGAATGTTTAAGCAACTGAATAGAAGTGGGAGGTTTAGATGTTATTGAGGAAAACAATCAGCGTTTTTGTATTAAACGTAACAATTTTTACTCACACTTAGATGTTGGTGGGACAGTAACATGCCAGGTGTTCTACTCAAAACTCAGGGTTACTTGAATCATAATTTATCTAAATTATGACTACTGATCCGGTAGATGTTGAACATTGGACCTGTTGAACCACAAAACTGGGAATACACACCTCAAAACACTTTTAAATCAGGTGTCGCAAAAGCTATTGAATCTCATATCACTTTTTTGAGAACGGCCATCACTATTGGGCATTGTATAATACAATACAGCACTTAGAATAAGACAAGCATCAAAAAAGGTCTTACTGATTAAGTTATCCAGGTTTCAAACACTGGGACAAAACACGGTTATTACATACATATTGCAATAAGGGCTTCATTTACAAATACCTTTTGACTGTAGAATTTTCATAATTGTTTATTGATTGAATTCAGCAACTGCCCACTGTTTTCTATTGTAATTGTGTTTTAGGTCAGCAGCTTTTCTGTTCTTTGCCAAGTAGAAGGAAACATTATTCTCTAGAGCATTCCTTTAAGAACGTACAAGTTGTTTTGTTTCCTTTCTTTATTCCTGGTCATGTAGTATTTTCTCATGTTGCACTGTTTTTTTGTTTTTTGTTTTTTCTAGACCAGTATTCCAGAGCTTCTAAAGAGGATGTTGACCAGCTGTATTCTCGTTTTTCTCTCTCTCTCTCTCTCTCTCTCTCTCTCTCTCTCTCTCTCTCTCTCTCTCTCTCTCTCTAACACATTCACTTGCGAAGATTTAAAAGGAAGACCACTGATGTTACATGTCCATAGATGAGGAGGGTTACTCGCTCTTCTACCATGGCACTACTTTCCAGGAACAGCTACTGAATGAAAACAGGAAGATGGGCTCTTCTGGAGGTGACTTCAAGAAGACAGAAGACTCTGGATACTGGAACTGTGGAACTATGGTAGTTAAAACCTGTACAGACTAGTAAACCACCTGTACGGCCGGGCCCTGCTGCATACATGGCCAGGCATGTTCAGCATACATGCAGCATGATCATCAAATACTATCACACACAAAGCAACTTGCATCAACTGCTGTCTTGACTGAACCTTATTCAAACACAAACAACTACAAATATATACAGAGACTCCGTACCCATGGCAAGTGGCTGCCCTGTAAACTGTGTATACATGACTTCTGCTTTTTCTTTTTTTTCTGTTGGGTGTGGTGATTTTTTTTTTTTCTTTCTTTTGACATGCCTTAACTGTACAGACAAGCCTGTACTTAAAGATTGAAAAATGTGTTGACCATGCTTAGTTCAATATTCTTTTACTTCAACACTGAACTTAAAGGCTTTTTCATGAATTCTCTATCAAAAGCTTTGGGTGATGATGTGTATCTGGAAAACAAACCCCATTTGAGCGCTAAATTTAACTTGCTGCATCAGGTTACACTCAATCTGGCTAATTGTGACACTTAATACTATGTGACATGGCATTGCACCACTGCAGAACCATATGTGTCCTTTTAAAATGTGTATTGGAATTGATAGATTATGAAGTGTAATTAACTTTTAGAGGCCCTTAAGCCTACTTGTACTTGTGCACTACTGTGGAAGTAAGTACAAGTATTTTCAGTTGTATAACGAGATTTTGAGCATGCATACAGGTTTTTACAGTGTGGCAGTTCCCTTAAGCAGAAGTCTACTATGTTTCTGTAGCTGACCGAGTGGGACTGTCTGCTTTTTAAATTCTCTCTAACTCAGACATTTGGTTGTGGATGTGATAATGGGGCTCATAGGTATACAGTCTCCTTTTACAGTGGCAAAATATTTAAACCAGGCAGTTTAACAATGATAGTAATAGAGATTATCAGATTATCAGGAGTGAGTGGTCCTATTAGCTACCACAGATTACTTACATGTTCTGCGACAAAAAAGATGCAGGTCTTTGCAGACCGTGTGGTCCCCATGTTGACTGTGGGCTTTATAAGAATGTGAACAAAACCTGTTATCCAAACCGTACACTGAGTAACGATAGTGACTGTAGGAATATCTGGAGTTTCCCAAATACATTTCATGTCCTTCATTTTTTTTGATATACGAAGGGAGAAGTATATATCAGTATTGAATCTACTATCTTCATGCCACTCGCATGTTAAAGCATAACTTTAGTGGAGATGAGACAATGTTCATTTGCCTTTTCATTGTTACCTGTCAGCTTAGCCCTGTAGCTAAACTTTTAAATGAGTCAGATATAACTTTTTTGAAATCATATTGAAAATGTTAGCGACAAAGTAATAATGTCCTGATTAATCAGAGTGTAAATAGTTTGGGGTTTTTGTTTGTTTGAAAATGACGAAGAATACTAAATAAACGCTTATTATTAAGGCCATTGACTTGGTTGCTTGGATATTTTATCAGAAGACTCTAAAGATTTTCAAGTCTTTCCGTTTCCCAGGAAGTTACAACATTTGTCTAAAAGTTCGTAGGCACCTGCTCAAGTGCTCGTCTAGTTTCTTCCCAAATCAAGGATATTAATTGGGAGCTTGTCCACCTTTGCTGCAGCGTCATCTACTCTCCTTGTGGAAAGGTTATATGCTAAATGTTTGGAACAATTTCTGTAAGGATTTGATTGCAATGAGCCAGAAGAGCATTAATGAGGTCAGATACTGATGTTGGCTACTAAGTTCTGAATCACAAACACTACTACAACCCATCCCAGAGCTGTTCATAGGTGCTCCATCACCCCAAAGTATGCAGTTACATTGCTCTGCAGAGCATCGCTTTCCTACATAGATGATATAAGCTGTGTGCGCAATTGGATGCCTTTGTCAGCAGTGTGTACATTTTGAAGTAGCTGCAGTCACTAATGAGAAAGGGCATCTGAACTCTTGGGAATACTGTATAGTTCAGGGGTCACCAATCTTATCCCCAGTAGGCTGTTTTTCATTCCAAACAAGCAGAAACATACCGAATTCCACTTGTTTAATCAGTTAGCCTCAGTCATCGGACAGCTGGTTAATTATATAGGTGTGATCCTGCTTGGTTGGGATAAAAACCTGCAGCCTCGCTGGCCCTTTGCGGAGAGGATTGGCAACCCCAGTGTAGTTTGTCATTCCAGGGGTTCCCAAACTTATACAGTGTCCAAAACTGAATACTACTGTACTATACATACTATACTAAGGAATGGATGGTGGTAGTTTTGATTGAGACAAAACCTTGTATCTCCATTTTTGACGTTTTTCATTTTTTTACATAATTTGAAAAGGTCAGTTGCCCTTTATGATGTCTCAAAATTTGATGACGAATGGACCGACAGAAATAGTCCAAAATTATTTGGAAAAAATAACTTACCCATTTACTTCCATTAAAAGTTAAGAATGTTTTTCCTTGTCCTGTGAAAGTAGCTTTTTTGGAGTTATGAGCATTTGTTCCGACAGCAGCGATATGTTTCCTGCTCCATATTTCTCAACTCTGGTCCTGGAGGCCCACTGCCTTGCCCTTTTTAGTGTTTTCCCTGCTCCCAGCACATCTGATCCAATTAATCTGCTTACTAACAGCCTGTTGGATCAGGTGTTTTTGGAGCAGGAAAAACAGTGCAGTGCAGTGCAGGGCAATGGGCCTCCAGGACCAGGGTTCAGAAACACTGCCCTACTGTACACACCTGACCCATGCCACAAGGACCTTATTAATTAGTTAATGAGTTAAATTAGGTGTGTTAACAAGACAAAAAAAGTGCTGAGTGTGGGGTCGCTAGTCCTGTGATTGGCAGCCTCTGCCGTATTCTACTATATAGTCCGTGTCTGACATCTAGTGGTTGAAACGAGTAGTGCAGAGTTGTACAGTACAGACAAATCTCGCGATAAGTTGACGTGTTTGTACTGCTGATATGGCGGGTCACTCCGTGTGTAAACAAGCAGCATGAGTGTGTGCTCATGACGGGCCTTAGTGGCTGATCTAAACTCTGAAACTTCTGACTCTTCGTGTAAATAAACTAAAGTAACGGGTGGTGACGATATTAACTGCTGGGAGCAGAGTTAACCTCACAGCCGTGACTGGACACAGCAGCGTAACAGCACAACAGGTAACCAGCGGTGTGCTAAAGAGTTTCTCGAATTAACGCATTTCTACAACTTTACCAGAACGGTAACGTTACTGTTACAAATTCGTTCGAGTTATTATGAATGTAATGGCCTGGCTTCAGGTAGCGAATGATTTAGTATTTTATGAAGGTTAAACCGAGTTTGTGAGCCGATAATGTTAGCTTGCTGTAAGCGTTCGTTAAACGTTATGCTTAAATATAGCCAGTCAAGCTCTAACGGTTTTTTACGCACGTCCCTGACGTAGGTTAGCCAAAAATGACACATCCTCTGATCACTAACGGTCAGTCACTGTTTTGACACAATCCATGTAGCCTGTCCATAAATGTCTATGTATGTCAGTGAATAAAAGGTAATATGTACTGTGGAGTATGTCTTGGTAAGGTGGTCGTCGGGCAATTAGGCCTTTTTTTAAACTTAATATGAACCGTTACAGCTTCGTCATCCCTATTCTGTTCATTCTGTTCTCCTCTTTTTTCCTCAAAACGACTCTGTCGGTCGGTATACAGCCATACTCACAGAACAGGGGGAGCCATACATCAGACATCAGCTGTGGATCTTTCCAAACACAGAGGACTTGGTTCTATACAAAACCATACACAACACATTCTCCATCAATCTGAAGAACAAGTTCAGAGAACCATTTAAGCATGAAATTGTTCTGTATAGAACTCATGGTTCTAAATAGAACCATTGCCTTTCCTAAAGAACCCTTGAAGAACCATTTTTTCAGTGTGTAGGAGGTGCTGCAGTAGTCTGGATTATCGAGTTTAAAGACTTTGGTAAACCCTATTCTGATGATGTGTCTTGAAGGTATGAACTTATGAAAAGCTGTGAGCACTTTGGGGTAGATGCTTGAAGGTGGGATGTTTGAAAATTTTACCCCCCAACTGCCTAATACAGAAGGAAGACATAGATAATGTTGCTGCTGTGAAGGTGAATATCACATCTGTATTTATTATCCTCTACATAAGTGACTAGGCTTGTAGTCAGTATTTCTTTATTACTGTGGGGGGCTCCCAGTGGTTGTGTGATGTATTTGAGTAATGCATCCTGGCTGTTTCAGAGAGAGAACGTTACTGGGCAAAAACACAAGACGTTCTGTCACTACAAAACATTACCTAACACAGGATGGTTAGTCCTGTCCCCAAAGGGTTGATGTGGCTGCAGGTTTTCATTTACACAAAGCTGGGCCTCTCTTGATCAATTGCTGGACTTGTTAGACTGAGACTAACTGCATAAACAAGTGGAATCTGTGTGCTCTGCTTGTTTGGAATAAAAACCTGCAGCCACACCAGCCTCTTATGGATAAGATTTGACATCCCAACTTAACATGACAAATAAGATTAAATGATCATTTTAGAATGCCTCTTTAATGTTCCTGGAACAACTCACTCCAGCATGTTAATGTCATATAGATGTCCTGCTTCCCAGCTCTGGATTTATTAACAAAATGGATACAGTCATTATTTTTATGTCATTTTGTTTTCAAAATATTGTGAAAATATCAAATCATGGGTTGGAAGTATCGTTACACTCCTTATCTTACAGTAACATTGCTGATTCTCTCATTCTTTTCTTCTTCTTTTCTCTTCAGGACTGTGTGTTCGCTGTAATGTTTTCAGTGCCATCGAGACTCAGTTTGAACCACTGTCGAAAGAAACATTATCCCAGTAGCACCTACCTGACTTCTCTTTGACAAGGTCAGACAGGTGCACATTAAACCACCTTTCTTCTGAATTTTTCACACACATACAAGAAAATACAGCACTTTTTTGTTGTTAACAAGAAGAAGAAGAGACCGGCGGAGTTGTCAGTGAAATGTCAGATCCAGGGCCCAGTTCTGAAGGGGGAGGTTTGGGGGGTACAGGGCAGGAGGCAGAAGCTGATGGAGAGCCTCCTCAAGAAGGTCCCCGGAATCCACCCTGCTGTGGAGGTCAGCAGAAAATGGAGGAAGAGGAGGAAGCGCCGCCTGCTGCCAAACAGCCACGCCTTGGTGAAGGAGTGGGTTTGGACATTGGCTTTTCTGAGACAGCCACAGAAGCGGCGTTGGATATTGGTGGACATCAAGACATTGTTTTGAAAACAGACAAAGGTGAATTTTCTCTGCTGTGTGCTGCTGCAATCATTGATGTCAGCTTTGCATTTTTGTGTCTACACAGATTCAGACATCTTTGTTTGATGTGATTTCGGTTTATGATCTAGCTTCTGTGCTGGATTTGCTGCTTAATCTCAATGACTTAAAACAAGCTGAAATATTTTCCTCTTTGGCTGTGTAGAAACATATTTAGGTCATAGCTTTCTTAGGTGTTCGAACAATGTGTCTGACCCAGAGTCTGTGTTGCATTGGTTGCACAGTGCTCAGTCAGCCAGAGGACGATGGAAAGACAGCGGGAGGATCAGAAAAAGGAGAGGAAGAGGAGGAGTGCTTCCAGAATGGAGGAGAGAACAAGGAGACAATGGGACAATCTGAGGGAGGAGAGGATAAGACAAGAGATGAGTTGGAAAACACCAGTCCAGAAGGCAGTGCCTGCCAGCGCCAATAGTAAGTAAAGTTGGTCTTTATTTGCGTCTTTATTTAGTTGCTGGTCAAGAACAACCAGAAAATGATTCTAAAATTATAATGACATACTAATCATCATCCAAAAGAAAGAATAGCTGCTATGATCATGCCCATTTATCTTTCAGCTCCTAAACTGTTTTTATGTCTTAGGTCAATGTAATATTGTTTTTCCACAGCCTTGGCCTGGATTTCAGTCAGAACCCCCAGATGTTGACAGGGTCCTGGGCAGAATACACTCACTGTCCTGAGAATTACCTCAAAGGCTGCAAATGGTGAGCAAAGACTGAAAAATGATGCACACAGATGTAAACAGTGCATAGAAAACCAAATCTCTCTCTCTCTCTCTCTCTCTCTCTCGCTCTCTCTCGCTCTCTCTCTCTCTCTCTCTCTCTCTCTCTCTCTCAGGGCTCCAGACGGTTCCTGTATCGTCTCAAACAGTGCAGATAATGTGCTGCGTGTTTATAATCTCCCGCCTGAGCTCTACAGTGGCAGCTGGGACCTGCTGTCAGAAATGGTCAGTTTCTGCCCTATTCCAACTTCTATATTCGTTTGTTTATGCTGTTCCAGCTAGCATTGGTGCTTATTTGCTTCATCATTGTTAATAATGTGGACATCTTTTACTTTTGTTACGACAGAGTGTTGCATTCTGTGAAAAGGGAGATTTTATCAGCATGTTATTGATGATTTTTTAAATTATAACCTCAGACAACCCTGGAATTAGTTGGCACAATGCACCATAAACTGTATGTCATTTGATGTTTGTGTTTTAAAGGAACAGTAATACTAACACAGGCCTCTTGTATATTAGTCCTTCTGCAACTAGGCTTGCGGATTTTATTTTGGGTCATTTAAATGTCAGGCAAAACCTTTGGAAGTTCACTGAAACTTTAATCATATATTCTTTCAGGCTGAAGTTTCTAAAAATGACCTTTAAACACAAACATTGCATGGCATATTTAAAATGTAGGTACTGTTTTTGTATTATATGAATAACTAAAGAATACGAAGAGATGAAAGTCCCATGTTTCACTTTTAAATAGTGAAGAATTTTACTTTCTGCTGTTAATTAAATGTTGAGTGTTGTTCTGTCTTTTTTTTCAGCTCACTACGACTGTATGCTTGAGATCGTAATGTCATGAGTTTGAATGTAACTCTCTGATAGAAACAGTGAACTGGAACTGTTCATTTAATATATGTTATCTGAAGTGGTTTGTTTTCTTTCATTCTTATATGGATTTACTCTCCAGACTGTGGAAAAGCAAAAATTTAAGACACATCACTACCTTTTTTCATGCAGTACATGCTCCAGTCAAAGGGGATATAGATTTTCCTAGAGTTCCTAGGGTTGTTAAAGGATACTATCTCTGTAGAAATGTCTGTTGAGAAAAAATTCTAGTCTGACTGTCTGCCTGCTCTGCTGCACTGGCTGATTGAAGAACTGATGATGAAATCTCTTAAGAGATCATAATAGTTGTTTTCTTCTGTTTGTCTACATCTAGAGTCCTGTGCTGAGGATGACTGAGGGAGACACCATCTATGACTACTGCTGGTTTCCTAAGATGAGTTCCCTGGACCCAGACACCTGTTTGTGAGTGCCCCTTCTCTTGCATCAGCTTTGCAATGAGAGACGTTGATGGACTGTATATGTTGTGTTATCTGAACCCAAAGAAAATGGACTGGGTGTGCAATCTGGAATTGATCTTTCTTCTTGTTCCACAAATATTGTCAGTTCTGTGTTTGTCTCCCGCAGCCAGACTTTGTTTTTTTTTGTTTTTTTTCTCTTTCTAAAGCCATTTGTTGTTGCTGAATAAGGCTGAATCCAGGTACCCAAGCTTTAGAAATCCCCAGCACTCTGTGTGCTAATTATGAATATGACTGTGGTTCTATAAATGCTGGAAGATCACCACAGCTGATGTGTTGTACAATGCATTATGAATACCAGCAAAGTCATGTCTAAATGTTTAAAAAAAGTATGCTGGTCTAAGGTGGATGCAAAGCTATTTAAATGTAAAGACAGTGTGTTTTCTTAATGTACCAGCAGTGACTTGTTTGGCCTTAAAATCCACATTGTTCTTTAAGGACTAGACCAACAGGGAGCAACAGGTGCGCTGGTCATTTGAGAAGGAAGCCTACTCAATCTGCTGATTGCCAAAATAAGAGTTTAAAACCTTAGAGGGAACTGCCGAATTGGGCATTTGCTAATGCCAGATGATGGTAGAATCAGTCCAGACCTGGAGTTCCTTGCTTAGAGGGCTTTTCAAAAACAGAGATACTGGTATATACTGGTCTTAAGCCATGGTACCAAACAATTGCCTAGGCACTGTGAGTAGACACTCCTAAAGTGCTGGCTCTGAGCCAGTCAAACATGGCAGTGACTATGAGCTAGAGAATCCAAAGGCTTAGTATAATCTCAGGCAGTGTAGCTCCATGACTAAAAGGAGGAGTTATCCAGCAACTCTCTCCATGTTTACAGGTTTGAGCAGGGAGTTCCATGCAACTATTAAATGAGAAAGGAATTTCCACATGTACTTCAGGTGTGCCTTAATTTTAGGCCTTGACCAGGGATTTATCCGTTTGACAAGAAGGCCTCATAAGTATTGGTAAGCTCTTTCTCTTCAGGCTGAAGTATTAATGAGGCTTTGGGCAAGGTGCTGGATTTGGAGGAACTATGCAAGAACTGCTTCTGTCTCCATTAGCTGTGGCTTGATCTAGCAGCTGCCACAGCCAAGGCGTAGCAGGCAGGATCTGCTAGGGGGAGCAGCCTTGCAATTTGCACTGCAAAAAATGATATCTTGGCAAGTTAAATTGTCTTAAATCACATCAATGTGTCTAGTCAATAAATGTTTTTTTTTGAATGAAATGTAATTTTGAATGAAAGAATATTGAAAGATTAACATTTTTTACTTTTTAAATAATTGTATCGAGAGAAATTGCCTTATTCTAGGCAGATAATTTGGCTTGTTTTAAGAATTACATCTAAAACTACTTAATTTTGCTTGTTTTGAGAGATAACATGCCAGTTTCTGTAGAAACCTGCTGATAAAAACAGTTGAACCATTTCTGGCTCCACCCATGCATTCTGGCTTGGCATGCTTGGTACCAAAACAAGAAGGGTAACCAAATTCAGCATGGGTACTCGGGTTCAGCACAGTTCGCTGGGCAGTGAAAATGATGAAAAAATGTGTGATCCTCCATTTGTTACTGCAGTGTAGCATACCTTATTGAACAGTAGAAAACAGCATAACACTCTATATGAAGTTACACTTTTTTTAGTCTATTTCTGGCAGAAAGGTATTTTCCACTATTTGGTCTATTATCTATTATCAACTTCACATATAAAAACTCACAAGGCATGAGTAGATTTACTGCTGGTTTTGTATAGTCAATAAAATTGCTGTCTTTGCATTGTAGACATTGCAGAGTCTGTAAAAAAATCTGAGGCAGTAAGTTTCTCTACAATGAGCCATTTCACATCAGACCTCTCTGGATTACTTTGTCTCAATATCTGAATAATTTAGGAAAATTGGTGGAATTTCCCTTTAAGTCTGTATAGCTGCTCACTCACTTTCACAGTATTTTATAGGCCATTTCCTCTCCCTGCCATCCAGTTTTGGACAGCCCATAATGTGGTTAGTCCTCCACATCAATGCGCAAACTAAGGAGTAGTGGATAGGCCTAGAGAGTAGAACCAGAATGAGACTGGGGGAGAGAGTCATGATCGTCTTAGACTTCACCTGGGACTGTAGGATATTCAGTAGCAATTTATTAGAAGATGTAAGAGGCTTAACATGGTGTTACTCGGCCAACTAACAGTGGAACAACCCAAGCTGGCAAGTCGTTGCTAGCGAGGGGGCCCACTCAGACAAACAGCAGTTTCGATAGATTTTTAGATTTATGGTGAGCAAAATTCAGTCCTTCATGCAAGATGAAAGACCTTTTTGTAAAAAGAGAAAAGGTGTATTCCACTGGAACAATATTTTAATTTTGCAGGACTCTGACCTCACATGTCTCCAATGGGTGTTTTATATTGCATCCTCAAAGCAGCCTTGAGTACTGTTTCATTCCAGGTGTCTTGGTACTTGTCCAGAATTCATGAACCAGTCTGCCAAATCAGCTTTTGGATACTCTGGTTTTACTGCTTTCTTTGAAATGAAACGCCCCATCCGAGAGAAATTGAGAGAAGGGGAAAAGAGAAATATATGAGCAATATAGCATCTGTTTGCATCGCTGTGTGTATCTGTATATGTGTGTGCACCAGGCAACAGTACTGCTGGAGGCGTTAAGGGACATTCTAAGTAGTCCCTGATCTTCCCCCTTCAGCCATTTTCATCACCTCTGGACTTGTACTGCAGATTCCTCTTTATTGAGCAATGTTATTGTGCGCAAATAGGTGTCTCAGTGGCCTCATCGTTTATCCAAACGCAGACAGAAGCCGAAATAAGTACTGTACAGTCGTCTCCAAGGAGACTTCTTTTGTCACAGGCGATGGCTGTAGGCCACTAAGGAGGGCTCGTTAACCATGTTTTCCCAACACACGCACATCGTGCTGATCAAACACACTGCTTGGGTGAACCGCCTTCGCCCGGCGGCAACAGAAAACGAGGGGTGAAGAGGTCAAGGATGAAATCACAGGCAGAAGAAGGATGGTGTTATGATGAAGAAGGGCCCAGTGGAGAGTAGACCCATTGAGAGACACACTCAAAACAAAAGCTGTGGTTCCGAATTTGGTCTGCCAGGAGGAGGTAGAACCATGGGAAACATTTCCACCATGATCAGGCAGCAGCCTTGTGTATGCATGCTCGCTAGACATTCTAATCGTTGAATCATTGTAATCTAAACTGAAGCCCAGTGGGGTTTGTCTTTAACATAGGCTGCTACAATTGACTGCTCTATTGCAGGGAAGCACCATGGGTATTTATTTCCTCCTCATTCTATGTTGGCTCCAGAAGTGCGATCTCAGTTTCTCATAGTCAGAAGGCAAACAGCGCAACTCTCCCGGAGAGATGGCCAAGCGGATCTGCTGTTGAGCGCTTTTGTTTTCCTTTCTGGGAAATGGTCCAGCCTAAACTGTGAAATTGTAGTGCCGTAATTGTTTTCTTTTTCCCAGAGCTGGAACAAGGAGCGGATGAGAGGAGAATAGGACCACTTTCTTGCATGGTCGGCTATGTAATTATGCCCTTGTAAAATGTGTCATATATTTAAAGTTTCCACATTTTTGACTATTATGGCTCTGCATCTTAAGAGGGTGGGATAGAATGGAGTCACATAGAACTGAATAGACCTAACTGTCCATGCTGAGTTGAAAGTGGTTTTAAACTAATAGGCTTATGATAACAACTCATGCTTTAATCTTTCTGCATGTGACTTCTGAGTCAAGAACATTTATTTGCTTTCTATGCATGACCTGCCCCACTCAGTCACTTACTCTCCTCTCTCTCTCTCCCCCTCCTTTCCTCTTCCAGTATTGCCAGCAGTAGCCGTGACAACCCAGTCCACATATGGGATGCGTTCTACGGTGACCTTCGTGCGACATTTAGACCCTACAACCATCTGGACGAGCTGACAGCGGCCCACTCTCTGTGTTTCTCTCCGGACGGCTCACAGCTCTATTGTGGATTCGAGAAGACTGTCAGGGTGTTCTACACAGAGCGTCCAGGCAGAGACTGTGAGGAGAGACCCACTGTTGGTGAGAGAACACAGCACACAGCCGCATATTATATAAATAATACATTTTGTTAATCAGCATTGTCAAATTGACTTTTGCAATACTGAAATCACAGAAGGCTGAATATGCAAATGAACCCTCTAACTAAGCACCCGTGTGCGCAATCATATTTCCAGATGACTGTTTCTGTGGGTGTTGATGAAACATAATACAGCATAAGTAAATTATTTTGATCAGAATAATACAGTCTAGTCTTTAACCATGTCACTTTAAAGGTTTACCATTGCATTTACACATTGCTGTTGTTTGTAGTAATATAACTGCGTATGTAATGTTTATTACATGGTATAATATTGCCCATATTGTGTAGCTGTAGTTCATTGTCTTTTTCTAGAGCTTTCACTCCCTTCAGTGCAGGAAATGTCCAGTTCTTCAAGCATGAAAAACTGGCCTGCTGTGCTGAAGATGGAATGAACTAATTATTTGCTTGTAATTATTTTGCTCTGGAGCCAAATTAGGATTCTAGTCTGCAAAACTGAAACTAATAATTTAACGTTTTTCTTTCTTTCTTTTTTTTTTTTTATCAAACAGTGCCAGGTGTGCTTGTTACGAACTAGAGACGTGCAAGGAATGCAAAATACTCATGAAATGTTCTTCCCAATTAAATTCTTTTTCTTTTTCTTCTTCCTCCCTTCCCATCATCCTTTCTCTGTACTTTCTTTTTTTCTTTTTTCTTCCTGTCTATGGGTTATCCTTTTTTTTTCCTTTTTTTCTTTTTTTTTCCTCCCCTCTTCTCTCGCTCTCCTCATCACCAGTTAAGAAGCATGGTCAGAGTGGTATTATCTCTTGTATGGCGTTCAGTCCGTCTCAGGCGGTGTATGCGTGTGGCTCGTATTCCCGCACTGTGGGGCTGTACTCGTGTGAGGACGGCTCTCAGCTGGCCCTTCTGCCCCAGCGCCACCATGGAGGAGTCACCCACCTGCTCTTCTCCCCTGATGGCTATCATCTGTACACAGGCGGCCGCAAGGTGGGTATGAGAGCAGGTAGTCAGTAGTAGATGTCGTTTTTCAGCCTCCATATGTCTAGGATGAACAGATTTTATTTACATAATTTTTCTAGCAATTAATGTAGTTGCATGTAGCTCAGCCATAGACCCTAACTGTGTCTGTGTTTGTAGGACCCAGAGATTCTCTGTTGGGATCTTAGAGACCCAGGTAGAGTTCTGTTTTCACTGCCCAGAACCATAAACACTAACCAGCGCATCTACTTTGACCTGGACCTGTAAGTGACAGCATTGTGTAATCAGAAATTCATAAATATACTTACACCTGTTGTGCTCTTGTGATCTCACTAGATCTTGAGTGTTTATGTATGTGTTCTTGTTTGTGTTTTGTGTAGGTCTGGCCGGTACCTGGTGAGTGGCGACACAGAAGGTATGATGTCAGTGTGGGACACACTTACAGCGCCTCCTGATGGCAATGAAGAAGTACTGCAGCCCTTCCAGCAGTTTCAGGCTCACAGGGATTGCACAAATGGGATCAGGTAACATCAGTACTGCTACAGTACCAGACGTTTCTGTTGATCACATTAGCCTGCTTTACTGCTTTTAAAAGGTTATTATGAAAAGACTTAAAGATGGGTCTTACACTAGAGATCTGACTCTTCATCTTAAGGCAGATGTGATTTCAGACTGATAAGAAATGTCTATGTATCAGTAGATAAAATGTCAGAGATTAGTGCTTCTGATATTAAGTGCTACCCTGCACTGGGAATATTGTAAGCCTGTTCAGTTGACGTCTTTAATGTTTTAAATACTATGTCAAGTGTTGAAGTTGACGCCAGTTTTAAGAACAGTGCTAATTACAACCTTGTGCTGCATTTAATTTTAAGGAATCTTTCAGCTCTTTGTATTTTTTTCCCTTCCTTTGTGCATTTCGTCCAGCATCCACCCCTTCATGCCTTTAGTGGCGTCCTGCAGTGGTCAGCGTCAGTTCCCCTGGCCCACTGAGAGCGACGACTCAGGCTCAGAGCCAGAGGAGGACAGGGTGATGTCATCAAACGGCATCAGAGAGGACAATGCGCTCGTGCTGTGGTGGGCTGGACCGCTGGGCTCAAGCAGTGAAGAGGGCCAGCAGGAACAGCCAACTGTGCTTGAGAACTAGAGACATCAGCTATAACTACTAAACCTCCTTTCTTGCGTTCTAAACCAAATTCTGCAAACTGCCTGTTTTATTGAGTATTGAATGTTGAGGTGAATTGCAGGGTTGTGTAATACTGCCCATTGTGTTCTATTTGATTGACACAATCCAGGACCAACAAACTAAAGAGAGACATTTACTGACTATGGAAAAGCTTTCAGTTCTTTTTAATATAGGCATTCTATAGCTTCCAACAGCAACAGATCATGCATATAAGTGAAAGATATAAGTGGAATGTAAAAGCTCATTTAATGAATGTCTTAAACTCAAGGCCCAAACCAGCCAAAAATCCCCTTTCACTTCTACAGAGTCAGTTAGTTCATTTGGAGTTCATGAGTTGTCAGATATGTTTTATTTTCTTGGGCTGTAACATTCTTCTAAGAAAGGAATTAGCTGAACTGAGCTGCGCTGGAAAGGGATTCAGATTCTTTCATCAATGCTCTTGTTGCGCTCTGAGCTCAATACTCCAACATTTTTGACGTTTAAACCTGCTTTTGACACGATAATTGTTTATGATTAGGCCAAAACTGTGAACTATAATAGCTTTTCCCCCTCTTTGAAAATAGACAGATATTTTCTTTGAATATGAAAAAGCTATTGTCTCCATTCTTAAGCGATTGTGTAGGAGATAAAAAGGAAGCAGCGATATGAGCCTATACTCTCAGGTCCACAGATAAACAAACACACAGAGGCAAGCAGAGTTCATTCTGTCTGTGTACTGTTCTCCTCCACAGCTCTACCCTTCTGCTTCTGCTGATCCAGTGAGAGATGTCTACATTTATTACATGTGCCATAGTGCTGCTCTGTGCCAGTAAGATGCTTATTTTTGTAATCCAGTGATAACTGTACTGTGTGTGTGTGTGTGTGTGTGTGTGTGTGTGTGTGTGTGTGTGTAACACCAAGCTTCTGCTAATACCTTTACTCTATTTCAGTTTACTAAAATCCAGTGAGTGTCTTGAGTCTACATAGTCTCACATGTTTACAGGTGTTTTGGAATATAATGGGACTGGTGTTAGACACCTTGTGATTATTTGCTTGTTATATGTTGGTCTCTCTATATTTTTAAAGCAGACAAACGCTGGATCTGAATGTTTCAGCCTTGCCGAACATGCTCTTCGCAGGATGCAGACGACTATTGGCAGACTGTAGTTAATTTCATAATGTGGCATCTCTTCATTCAAGTGCTTTGATGAAGCCTTTTTGTGCAGCTCTCCCTTTCTGAATGCAGTTGCTAATTAGTTGAGCTGAGATCAGTTGTGTGATTTCCAGTTACGATTTATTAAAGATGTGCTGTGTAAAAATGTGTATTGTTGTGACAAATTGTAAGTGATTGGTGTTTGCAGTTTACAGTTTTCCTCCACGGAATTAATGAAAGCCCCAAACTGTTCATGCATTTTTAAATTCTCAGAATTTTATATCTGAAATGTTTGATCTTACAGTTACTGGTCCCAGATCAATATTAAACAGCAACTTTTATGAACTCCACCTTGTCTGATGCTGGTCAGTCAGAGTGCAGTTCCAGATTCTGTCCACTAGGAGGTCTAACTTTGACAGGTGAATCTCCACAGAAAAACACCCAATAAACTTCATATGTATTCTCTTGTTTATTCTTTTAGAGTGTTGTGTTTTTTTAATAGGACATTGTACTGCAGCAGTCTGTCTTTTGAAAACAGCAGTGATGTTTGACAGTGTATTTTGGATTCTAATAAATTTTGAGTATGTGATTTCATTAACAACTGTCAGCTGTTTCAGAACATTTAGGGGCCCAAAGCGACACTCTACTTGGGGAGGCCCCGGATTCCACCCACACCAACTATGTCCTTTTGTATGTGACAATAGAGCAAGAGTTAGTACTTAATTCATTTTGATAAATAAGCAATGTAGGAATGTCTGGATTCAACATGTTTTGACAAATAATAGTAAACAGCTTTTACATTATTTGATGTTATATATTAATAATGTACCCTGGGGCCCACCTGGTGTTTTGGGGGCCCTAAGTGACTTTTTATACCACTTATAGCTAAAAATGGAAGAATATTAAATAGATAGAATATTCCAAAGACCTGGTAGAAACACTGCAACACAACAAGTTAGGTAACTAGCACAGTGGGAGGTAAGACATAAAACTTCCTTGTACACACAGTTCAACAATCAAACACACAAATGTCTTGTCTCACATCCGTTAGTTCAATTTATTCTCGAGTGCCAAGCTGGAGCGGTCTTCTGTTGTGTTGTTCAAGTTGCCTAGAGACCAACTTCAGAGACAGAGTGAGGGGAAAGCAGCAAGCAGAAAGTAGAGGAGAGTGGTGTGTTTTTAAGCACCTAGTTCTGGTGCTCTAGAGGACAAGGGGCAGTGGAGAAGAATGTCTACCCCAGCAAGAATGACCCTGAGTGGGACCAGAAGGTCAGACCTGAACCCTCTGGAGAGAATGGTCAACAGAACAACACTGACCACTCAGAGGGTCCTCCATACACACATTCTGGGTAAGTGCAGAATCAGTAACGAGAACATTGACACACTCTGAGTATATTTGTAACTTCATTGCATACATATAACAAAACGCTTTGATCTCCAAAACAGTCGTCTAAAGTCTGACACCTTCTTACGTGAGCTTGCTCGCTCTCTCTCTCTCTCTCTCTCTCTCTCTCCTTTCTGTCCTCCTTACTCTTTTTCTCTCTTCTTGTCACTCTTTCTGTTTTCTTTTTTCTGCTTTTCTTTTCAAACCCTCTCTTTCTTTCTTATTTCTTTTTCTTTCTTTTTCTCTCACCATCTTTCTCACTCTCCTCTCTTTCTCACTCACTCCCTCCCTCTTGCTCTCTCTTTCCTTTGTTTTTCTTCTCACCCTCTTTCCTTACTCACTCTTTTTCTCTCCCTCAGCTTCTCACACCCCCGTTCTCTCCCCTTTTCTTTCTCACTTTCTTTTTATCTTTTTTCTTCCATTATCTTTCCCAATCTCTCTCTTCTGTCTCTCACCTTCTTTCTTTTTCTTTCTTTCTCTCTCCATTGCCTTGTCTCTCTCACTCTCTTCCCTGTCTTTCCCTCTCACCCACTCCCTTTTGTTCTTTATCCTCTTACTTTCTCTTCCCTTTCTTACTCACACTTTTTGTCTCTTTCACCTTCTCACACCTCACACCCTTTTTTCTCTCTCCCTTTCTTTTTATCTTTTTTTCATTATCTTTCCCTTCCTCTGTTCTTTTTCTCTTCTCTCACCCTTTCTCTTCTTTCACCCTCTCTTTTCTTTTTTCTTTCTCTTACTCTCTCTCTGCTTTTCTTCTCTCACACCCTCTCTACTCTCTCTCTCTCTCTCTCTCTCTCTCTCTCTCTCTCTCTCTCTCTCTCTCTCTCTCTCTCTCTCTCCCCTCCCCCTCCCTCTCCCCCCCTCTCTCCCCCACACTCTTTGAGAAACTTTCACTGCGCCCCGGCACTCGGAGAAGCGGCTCTCAGCTCTTCCACAATAGCACATTTCTGAGTAGAAGGCCGTGCAGAGCATTCTCTCTCTCATAACAACCTGAACACAGCCCTGCAATGACAGTCCCCTAATTGCTAGTCTCCCTCTCCAAAGCTAGACAAATGACTGTGGCATTTTCAAGCACTGTATGCGCACCCTTATCTCGCCAGCGGCCTGTAGTTCAGCTAACTCCCTGAGAGCTCCCACTCCTTTAGACCTGTCTTTTCTTCTGGACTGACATAATTGTGGCTCTCATATAGTAAAAGGAAAAGATGTTTCCCCCTCAGCATTAGGAGAGAAGCTTTCCTCTGAGTTGCCTGCTTCCTCCTCCTCCACCATGGATGTTCTCCGCACATCAGTTCCAGACTCTTCCACAGCATGGCTGCCTTTGGTGGAGATGGCACAGCCAGATTACCCCTGGATGGAGGAGTTTCAGCAGTGGGCTGAAGAAGAAAAAGAGAAGGCCCTAAAGCTCCAGGAGGAGGTATCTCAAGTGTTTATCCTGAACAGTCCTTCTTCATCCTGCTCAGAGAACCCGCTGCACACTTTCAAGTAGTCCTGGCCTCAACACACCTGATTCAGCCCATGAGCTAATTATCAAGCCCTTCATCAGCTAGATCACGTGAGGCAGGGAATTGTTGTAACTGCACTGGAAATGTTTTCCACCATTCTGGTCCTTGGATACACTGTCCTGCATATTTTCTTCTCTTCTCTGCTCTAACACATTCGCTTCAACTCAGGATGGGCTTTTTAGTTGGCTAATAACAGTATTAACAGTCACCAGTCCAAGGTCTTAATCTGCACCATATTTCTGCTCCTTCTGTCAAAATCCTTGCAGTTAATCAGTCACTACTGGAAAAAAATGTGAGGTGCTTGATTACAGATTTGGAAACACTATTTCATGTGCAGTACTGTGTGTGAGACCACCCTTGTTTTTTGATTTCCAGTCAAAATGGCCATTAAGTGCAAGCTTTTTCTTTTTCTTAGATTGAAGATGATACATTTGCATAAGAAAGGGGGAAATAAGTGAAGAAAGCAAAATAAATGGGGAAAAAAACCAAAAAATTCCCAAAAGTGGGGCTCAAAAAATTAAGACATAGAAAAAGGGACTCTTAACAACCGAGCAAAACCTGGTAGACCACCAAAACGGTCACCATCAGATAAACAGAACTTAAAGATTTCATCTTTGAGAGAGAGGAGAAAATTAAGCTCCACTCTTGCTTCAGATCTGAAAAAATCCACTGGTGATTCTGACTTTTGCACAGTACTGTGCATCAGATGAGATATGCGACACATTTTTGTCAATTTTTATAGATTGCAGAACATCATAAATTGTCCAGAACTACATAAGCATGTCTATTTGAGATTACTTAACTATTTGATATGGTTTGAGACAAGTGTGTGATGATTTAGACATGCAGTCTGCACAATGGTAATAGTGGGGTATAAGCTTCTGTTACATGATGCCTACATTTTGGCCTTTTAACTCCAGAAGCAAACAAACAAACTCTTCATGTCATTTTTTACGCTCAGTAGTTGATTGTATATCAGTGTAAGAACAGATCTTTTGGTAGCTTCAAAAGAAGCTGTTCTCTTGAGCAATGACAAACTTTGTACTATTTTGAGAATGTCTGTTGAATGTTGTTTTGCTGTGCTTCTGCTAATTGTGGGCAGCGTTACATTTTACAAATTCTCATCTCTGTTGCCTCCTAGAGGGAGATGAAGTGCACGCGGCATCAGCAGTTAGGCAGCTGCCATTGTATGTGTGTGGACCAGTGAGGAGACCTTGCGTAATGGGCTGTAATTGCTTGTGTAATTGCTCTCTGGGGAGAGCGTACGGCAGCCAAAGCCCGAAACTGCTCTCATCTTCAAAAGCTCAGTACAGTCAACCCTGCCAGCCCCGATCATCCATCCTTCTCTTCCCTTCTCTTCCTATCCCTCCCTCACTCTGTCTCTTCATGCTTTTCCCCACCTCTCTGTCTCTGTTTCTCTTTCCGCTAATTCCTCTTCCCCTTACTGTCTTCCTTAATCATTCCCCCTAACTCATCATTCAACTCCACCTTCCTTTCATCCTCTATCTTTTCCTTCATCCATTTCTCTGCCTGCCTCTTCCCTTTCTTTCTCTGCGTAGTGTCTGCGAGCCCAGTTCCGGGAGGCTCTGCAGGCCAGGGAGAGGCTGGAGGCTGAGGCGATTCAGGGTCAGCAGGCAAACCTGCAGGTCCAGCTCGAGGCTCACTGTGCTGGACTGCGGGAGCAGATGAAGGAGGAGAAGAAGATGGAGGTGCAAGAGGCCTGCAGGAGGCTGAAGGAGGAGATGAAGAGGGAGGCAGAGATGGAGAGAGAAAAGGAGATGGGGGTCATACAGGAACAGATGGAGGTGGAGTCATTTTAGTAGAAACCCCTCCCTTGTATTTCCACTCACTGGCCACTTTATCAGAAACACCTTGCTTCTAGTTCCACTACAATTATAGACTGTAGCCCATCTATTGTCCTGCACCTCTAGCCCGTTCATCACTGGTCAGTTTCTGACTACAGTACCACTGTTGACCAAGTATTATGTGGGGGGTAGACCTTTCTCAACACTTACATGGTAGTGTGAGTGGTGCTGGTATGAGTGTATCAGAGTGATGCTGCTAGGGTTTTTACACGTCACTGTCAATGGTAGGTTGAAAGTTGTCCAACACCCAAAAATAGCCAAGAGCAGCACTGTGGTCAGAAACTGACCATTGTATAAGGAATAGAAGATTCTGCATCAGATTCTGCATCAGATTCTGCATCAACAGGTGGGCTACACTGTCTAACCTCCTCAGTCTCTACAGCAGGGGTTGAAAACAAGGGTGGAAATCTCTAGGGACCTCACCGTTTGATTTGCAGTGCTAAGATGTGATCATAAAACAATGACTTGATTTTGAATTTCTAAAGACCACGATTTTTTTTAGGTGATGGTTTAGTTAAATTTGATCGTACTCTGCACACTTGTTACATAAAAAAAGGATCTTTTTGTTCTTATTGTCATACATAATGTATGGTATAGTATATCTTATAGATTATTTTGGTCAAAAATATTTGATGAAATGTTTCACTAAAAAAAAGTTCAGAACTGGAGAGATCCATAATAATTTCATAAGCTTTTTCAATATTGTTATTATATAATCATGATCATGTGCAAATACAGCAATGTTTAATGTAGAAACTTCTACTTTAAAAGAAGCCTTTTTATCCGATTAACACCACTAAACTATTGCTAACTTTTTTAACCCTTTAATGACATTTTCAGTGTCAGCCCCAAGCTAACGTTGCTGTATTTTGACTTATCCAGACTGGTTTTAATATTAGTTACAGCAGTTCTAGCCTGAATGTGGGCATCTGAAGCTTCTAACAGACATTCAGGACATGTTTTACTTTGTATGTTGCAGTTTTTCAGTTAATCCTACATTAGATATTTAAACTTAAAGTCTAACTCTGAATATGACCAGAGATATTAAAGGAGAAGACCAGTCAATGGTTAAAATATGACCGGAAAAGTACGTAATGCTCAACTTGGACTTGAAGGAAGTCCTGCCCTACAATAAAAACCACCGATCATGATTTCAGGTAATTTTTTAAGTGCTAATTTGGCCTTCAGTTTTGCATTTTTAGGTCTTTCTTAAAGACCTAAAAACAGAGCTAGGAACCTGGGGATGGGTTCACAAAAGCTTTCTAAAGAAATAACTTGAAAAGGTTCTTAAGACAAACACTAAGAATTCAATAAAAAAGTTCTTAAATTAAATTCTCGTTAAAAAAAAGAAAAAAACTTTAGAAGTTCTCAAATATTTTTATGAGAAAATCTGAATTAGTTCTTTAAGATTTTCTTAAGAAAATCTTCATTGTTTTCTTATGTAGACTATGGTGCATTTTACAGCTTACCTTAAATGCCGTGAGATACATTTTTAATTTGTATTAACTGCTATTTCCATTATTCAATCCACTCACAGGACAGCAAAATGGATGAAGTACATTAAACCAAGCAATTGAAAAATTTTAGCAAACAAGAACTAGAGGGGATAGTAGAAGAAACAGCCAACAGGAAAAAAAATCCTCTTTGGAAAATACAAAAATTGTGGGGTGATTGCAGGAAAGCAAGTGATGAGGATGGGCCGGAGCAGCAGAGGCAGTGTCTGTGTTTTGATGAATTTAGATGCTTACCTCCTCTATAGCCAAAGACAGGTGTGAGGCTATTGTAAGGTTAAGAAACTTAAGAACATAATGCTTTGAAGAGTACCACTTGTTCTTAGAATTATTCTTAACAAAATAGTTAAGAAAATAAGAGTTATTTAAAGAATAGCATTTCCTTCCTTCATAGCTTTCCTTAAGAATAAACTTAAGAAAGGAAATATATTTAAGAAGATTTTCTTTCTTAAGACACTTTGGTGAATCCAGCCCTTGGTCTTGTATGACTGGAAATAACTGCCTGGAGGTGTTGCAAAGATGGCTGCCAAGTGAACAGACTTTCCTAAAACGAGTTTTATATTGCTAGATTAACCTGGAATCTTGAAAGGTCCAATTCCTGCAACGGTTGCTTATTGTACTGCTCAAACATACAGTTTAGTGGGGTGTTAGACCACGGAAATCATGAAACTCTGGACTCCGGCCCTCTGTTTCCCCACTACTGTTTTACAGCTAATGACTAGCCTTTACATTTTAATATATTACAGCATAGGGTTTCTGATGTAGTGGACCAGAGGTTCCCAACTCCGGTCTTGAACTAACCCCTTTGTGCACATTTTAGTGTTCTCCTACTCCCAGCACACCTGATCCAACTAATCAGCTTATGAACAAGCCCTTTGAGAAGAAGATGTGTTCCATAGCGAGGATTGGGTAATGAGTGTACAGCACTGAATGGTCCTTTCCTGAAAAAAAAAGCCTCTTTCCATACATACCCATTAAAGAAAAAGGCATAGTGCAGGTACATTTTTCGTTCATCAAGGTACAATAATGGTTTAAGGTCCAACTGTGTCCCTTAAATAAGTCTTTTTCCAGTGGTAAGGTACATTTTTATACCTTTTCATAACCCAATGTTGTAAAACGGAACAGTAAAATTAAAAGGTTGGAGACAAAAGAGGGTGTGTGAAGCCAATACAACTTAAATAATATAAGTACTGCAGAGTATGGCACAGTTATGTTCCCTAACTCATTCCCCTCTAATTCTCTCATTCTCTTAGATCTGCTGATATTCCTCATACTTACCTGTCTACTGTGAGTGCTTGTTCATTTAGAGCCACTGACCCTAAGCTTTGGAGCACCGTGTTTCTACACTTTAATTCACTCTTACATACAGGATTTTTGTTTTTGGTGTCTTTATGGATTCTTTATGGGTCTGAAAAAGACAGCTTATAAATAAAATCTATATTTATGCCTCTATCTCTCATGTATGCTCTGGCACACACAGGAGCGTGTAAGGGAAGCGTGTATCGATGGCCGAGCGGCGTGTGAGGGAGGAGTGTGAAAAGGAGGCTCAGAGAGAGAAGCAGAACCTGCAAGACAGACATATGGAGGAAATATCACAGCTTCAGGACAAGCAAGAGCACACATACACACTCTCCTTCACTCTGCCCCATATAACACTTTACTGCAGCAGTATTTCTTCATTAGTCTGTTTCACTTGGCGCTCACTCGCACTCACTCTCTCTCTCTCTCTCCTTCCCTCTCTTCCTCTGTTGCTCTCATTTTCTCTGTGTTTCATTCTCACCTTCTCATATCTTTTTCAAACTTTTTTCCCCCTCATTACTATTTCTGTAACTTGCTTCCTCATCCAACTTTCTCTGGTGTGTTAACTCAGCTGGTTTGAGTGTGTGTGTTCCTGTGTGTGCTGTAGGCTGCAGCAGCTGCAGGACAGTCTGGTGCGGGTCTGCGGGGAGCGGATGCAGTACGAGACGGAGCTTAAGGTCAGCACTCGTAATGAGGTCATCATGAATAAATGAACAGATCCAAAATGGGCCTGACTCCAGCACGGCATCTGCACCTCGCTAAGCTAACCAGCGCAAACACAGCACTCTCGCTCTCCCTCTCTTCTCATGCCAGCACATCGCCTGACTTTTGTTTTCTGTTAAACTTTGCTGACATCATTGCCTTGGCTTTATCCCTTCACCTGCTCTTCCTCTTCTCTCCCATCCGGGGCCGAAACACCGCTGCCCCTCATTCAGCTTCCTCTTTTTCTCTGATGTTTGCAGCTTGTGCTCGTTGTAGTTTTCCACCTGTCTAACTCTATCTGGCTCTTGTCTTCTTCATTATTTCATTCTCTTTGACATGTTTCTTTTACACCGCCCCCACCCACAGTAAGCACTCCCGTTAAGTTTTAAATTTTCCTCACCGTTTTTGAAATAATAGTATGTATAGTAAGTAAACATTGTTCAAATGTCCTAGTCCATACAGTCCATATCAGAAACTAAGCTGTGAAAACAGCCCATTTTGAATTCACTGTTTTCATGATGTCACAAAAAAAAACAATGCAATGCAACCAAAACAATTTACATATTTCCACCTATTTTAATTTAAAGAGCAATTTAGCTCTGTCCATTCACACTGTCGTTATAAGAACTGTTTCAGCTCCAAGTGCTTTTTGAATGTGGCACAATACAGGGCAGCCAATTGGAACAGAGCTTATTTACATATTATTCTTAAAGCACAGTAACAAAAACAGCCGCCCTCTTCTAAAGGATACAAATGGCTGTGTAAAAAAGAATTATAACTGTTTGTGTTAGCTAAAACTACACAAATGTTATTTGCAAATGGCTTCACTGAAAGAAGAAAAACATTTAGAGATTTCTCTCTCTCTCTCTCTCTCTCTCTCTCTCTTATGCAATATTTCAGCATTTTGGAAAAAAGTTGTTATTGAAAGTAGAAGTGTAACAATAATAACATCAAGAGTAATCATACTTGAAGTTGTATATAATAAGCTCTCTCTCTCTCTCTCTCTCTCTCTCTCTCTCTCTCTCTCTCTCTCTCTCTCTCCCCCATGCCTCACACCCCACACCTTATCTTTCTCAGAAGGTACAGGCCAGTTACAGACAGTTTATTGATCTGACTGACTCCTCCCTCCACTCTGATTACCTGTTAAGGCTTCGTCGCCTGGGCAGAGAACCGGGCCTCGTGGAGACATCCACCCAGACTGACGATGTCAGCCACAAACCCTCCATACCCTGAGCTCTCGATGTCTATCTGCATTTCCATGTTTTCATGTTTCATATTATCCACTTTACGGACAAATCTGCACCATAGGACAGTAATATACTGGTAGGGATTCACAATAATATCAGAATCATATCATTACTGGCAGATACTTGCTTGAACAAAATTATCGGCATCAGACAGATTTTTAGACTTGAACGATATTTCTTATCGATGTTTAATGATGTATTTGTTGTACTTCTGTTCATGTTTAACCTCTGTAGTAATAAACTGAGTATGTTAGCTTTGCTGTAAAGCTTACTTTGTCTGCACAAAATAAGAAATGCTACAGTATATTATGGTTAGATTTTGGTATACGTGAGCAGCAAATTGCGATATATATTGTAGTGTATTCCATTTTCAAATTGTACACTTGCGATCCTTTTCAATGACTGATTCTTTTCGTTGTGGTGGAGAGGCTGCTCCACCGGTCTGTGGACACTAGGTGGCACTACAGGCAAAGATTTACAGCCCCTTTGATTCACACTCCCCATTATCAGGTGCTTTGGTCTTTCATGTAATGCAGTAGTCTGCATGTCTCAGCGGATATGCCTGTTTGTAGGTACTAGATATGCTGTGGAGACAAATTCAACCGGTCTGTGTTAGACTTGTTTGCATTTCTGAGCCTCAAATGAAGACGAAGGCCTCCAGGAACGGCTCTGGTGTCCCTGTTGCACGTTACATCTGAGTTGTAAACTTGTTATTAGTGTCGTTACCACGACCGTGAAATGCCATTACACGCACTGTTACCAGCGAATACACTGGGGGCGCTGTAACTCGGTAAGCTTTCAGTGTATTATGGAGGGACTGTGTGGCTGTACGTGGTGCAGGTGTGTGAAAGACCCACAACGAGGGCTCCGTTCATAGAGGGTCCTACGTGATCCGCTGCGGGACACAGAGACCCCCATCCAACACGCACACAGGAGAAAGAGTGGAATAATAAGGACTGATTGAATTGAGGACGGCTGACACGCCTTTTACCGCCTCCTCTTACCCCCAAAAACCCTGAAGAAAAATCCGCTCCTTTACTGCACCCACCAGCCGGAAGACGTGTTTTTTTTCCTCTCCTCCCCACACCTCCCCTCCTCTCTCCCCTCCCTCTCTCTCCCTCTCCCTCTCTCAAACGAGTCAGTGTGTCAGTGCGCTGCGAGCGGCTGGTTGAGGCTCAGCAGAAGGTTTTTCCTCAGCGAGGAGGAGACAGCAGCAAAGCTGGAGATACTGGCTGCCTGAATGACACTGGGATTATCCACTTTATTCGCATGATCCATATCACTCATATTATCCATCTCCGGGCGAGACGCAGGAGTGGGATCTTTTCATAGAGATTATTATTTTTCTGTCTGCATCTCCAGGACATCATTCAGTAGAACATCAGTCGATGTTCTAGAACGTTGGCTTTTTGTACTTTAATTGTTACGTGTGCTTTTGTTCTCTTATTGGTTGATTCTGGATTGTGACCTGCTCAGCTCATTCTAAACCACTGATCTGCTCGAAAGGAACCTTTGGACGAAAGAGCAAAACAAAAAAAGCTTCAGTGAGTGAAGAAGCACCGCGGAGTTACAAGTTGAGTCTCGGAGGAGAAAGAGAGAGAGGAAAGGAAGGAAAACAGAAAGAGAGCAGCAGTGTGGAGCGGTGAGGATGGGACTTGGCGCGGGAAAGAAACACGCTCCGTCTTAAACAGTCACCCATCTGTCCTCAGGGTTTCAGTTCGAGCCTGCTTTCTCACATTCATCTCTGGGGAGGAAAACAAAAAAGGGGAAAAAAGAGAAGAGCCCAGTACAGAAGAGGAGGAAAGAGGAATGAGAGCGAAGACGAATCGTGGAGACGAGTAGAGCATAATAAAAATCAAATCTGAACAAAAATAAGACGTCTAACTGACAAAAAAAAACGCCTTCACGGATCTCTAGTGCTGGAGTTTCTTAGCACGCGCAGAAAAGAGGAAAGCGCACGTTTAAACACTAGACTTTGTGGTCAAAGCTGTTTTTTAAGGCTTCACATCTTCAAGCGGAAAGTGAAAGCCTGGTCTGTGTGCGTTAAACTGCGGTGTGATCTCCATGCGGGCTCCTCACACTCGCTGTCCATTCACACACTGACGGGCTGCAGCTTCAGCCAGCAGCGGCTCACTGGGGGCAAAACTAGCCGAGCTATGATGGGTTCAAACGTGGACATGGCGAGAAGGAGCTGGGGCATGCTGCTCATGTTCCTGCTGGATTTAGTCGGAGTGGCGGCGACCAACATGGAACCCATCTACTGGAATTCACTCAACAAAAGGTAAGAGAGACTAAACTGCCTTTGATCTTCCTCTTACCTGGTGTTAGTCAGCGACACGGCTCGTGAAATCCGTCTACCGTCTCGGAGGAAAGACTACACAGACTGGCCCTCTTCAGTGGATAACGAAGGTGCCTGCTGAAGTTATATGAGCATCAGTGAGCGCTAATAAATGCCACATTGCATTTCCTCTGAGAGTGATTTTGTAGTCACGAGGCGCTTTTTCTTTTTCCCTTTTCTCACTTCAGCCCCGCTCTTCTCCAACACACACTGCTCTGCTTTTGAAAAAAAGAGCCCTCGCGACTTCGTCCACGCGCGCGCACCTGCCTAACGCAACATTTAGAACGCGTTTAGTTTAGAGGCTGCATCTCCAAGTGCAGCTCTCCATGCTCGCGCTTCTCACGTACTCACAGTCCAACAGGCTAAACGAAGTGCACCTATTTTGAGCTTTGTTTGGAGCCTCTGACTATAATTGCCTGACCCACGACTTTAGCTCAGCTGCCACCCACTAAAAAGCATGTTAGCAGTTTTACTGCTTCGGACTGGCAGTCTTTATTTTTCCCTCCTCGAAGGTGCACAAAGCAGCGCTCTGTGGAATCTAGGAAAAAGAAACTCGAGCGCGGTTTTATCTTAGGCTCAGTTTCTTTTTCTGGGAGTTTGAGCACCGAGGAATGAGCTGCTTTAGTGCTGTGAGTAAGCAGCAGGGGGCTTCTCCCCCCCACCCCCTTTAGTCCTAAGTCCTCTGTTTAAGTGGTGTCCTCCCCGCGCTATGTAGGTTATGAGGGGCTATTAGAGATGCCACGAGCTCCTCGAACACCAAAGAGCCTTTTAATGCCTCCGTGTGGCAGATGCTGCGGGGCAGCACCATGGCCGTGGGCAGATGCTACTAATGAGAGAGGGGGTGGGGGTAGAGTTGGTTGTGTTAATCTATAGAGGGTCTGGGGGGTCTGATTCAGAGTGTGAGCCTGTTTTGGTGGTGTTATTTTGGAGGTGAGTTGACCTAGCCTGAAAGTGTGCGGTCATTAGATGAGATTAGGGAAAAGCGCTGGGTTTCACACTCTCTTTCACACTCTCCGTGCTGCACGTTGGTCTGCTTTCACACCGTGGAAATTATGCACGCGCACGGTTAAAGCCCTTTTTCTCACTGTTTTTTCCCCCGCTGCACGTGGGGGGTGGGCGATACGAGCTGTGGTTGACATCATGATATCTTCCCCTGTCGATATGATATCGTGATATACACAAGTATTATTGTTTAGCTCATCATATTATCCACAATATAGTAAAATGACCATAGGACAAAGACATACTGGTAGGGATGCACAATGATATCAGAATCAAATTGGTATCGATAGATACTTGTTTGATATTTTTATTGGCTTTGGACAGATGTTAGTATTTGAGCAATATTTCAAACTGATATTTGATGATACATTTATTGTACTCCAAAAGAGAGGATCATTTAGACAACGTGTTACTGTACTGAGAGAGCTACATTTTATTCATTTGACTGCATTTGTAAGCCTGTAGAAATACGTTATGCTTCTCTGTGATGCTAATCTAAATTTAATGATTATGTCAGCATTGGCATGAGCAGATATGTGCATAGAAAGTATTGTATATAAGCATTGGCCTACAGTTCCCATATTGGTGCATCCCTACATATTAGTATTCACTTTCATCCCATTATAGCTCCCAGCTCTACCTAAAACCCACAGATATCATGATATTAAAGATCCATTACATGGCCATGGCCCACTGCCAGGCCCAAAGTTTTATTACACACTTCTATAACCTAGGAATAGCTCAACCAGTTTGCACTGAAGTCCCTGTAGTTACTGAATAATAAGCCTTAACTTGGGTTACTACACTAAAATATATATGCATTTGTAAGCCTAAAGAAATAAATGTTATATTTCCCCATCATGCTAAGCCAGGTAGATGTAATTCTGCATTTTATAAATGTTTATGTATTGTCTCAACAGATATGCACATGTAAAATATTGTAGATCATCATCAGCCCACAGTTCCCATTTTGGTGCATCCCTTCATACTGGTATCCACTTTAATACCATTATACCTCCCACCCCTACCAAAACCATGCAGCACACACACATAGTATAGCCTCAGGCCACACATCTCTCTTCAGCAAAAAGGACGAACAGGCACTTGTTGTGTCTTAACCACTGACCGTGCTTGCTGAAGTTTCTTTTTACCTGTGCAGAGACATCTGTACTGTCCTGTGTGGTTGCTCCGGGCTAAAGCAATCTGCAGCGCTCAGAGGAAAAACTGACCATATGCAGCTTATTGCGGGCTCTGCTGCCTATTTAATGACCTTGCATTAAATATGGTCTTTGATTAAACATCAGGTTGGATTAAACGTGACCTTGACCCCACTTCACCTTCCACTGCTTTGATGTTCACGGTTTCAGCTGCAGCATCTCTTTTCCTTTCCCCTTCCTTTCCCGCTCCACTTCTTTCTTTCTTTTCTCCCTCTCCTTCGCTAACTCCTTCGTTTCCTCTCCCCCTCTCCTCCCCTCCATCTCTCCTTCTTTCTTTCTCATGATGGCGCCTCCACTCTGAGCGCAGAATGAAAACCACATGTAGCATGTAGCAGCTAATGATGGCGCTCAGCTCGTAGGAAGAGAAAGAGAGTGAAGGAGCAAGTGAGAGAAAAAGAAAGGAAGAGAGTAGAGAAGTAAGGGGAGATAAGCAGCAGCAGCAGGGTGCATCTTTAAATGTGGAGAAATCAATATCCTTTAAGCCATGAACGTCAGCATGAGTTAGCCTTACGAAAATGCAACTGCGGCGTGAGGATCACCTTGAAGACAACAACAAAAAAAATCCATATGGACCCAGTGTGTTGTTTTGTAGCTACTCTCTGGACACTGTAATTTAATAAAATGTTGAAATTGGTGTTCTGATAGGTCGCTATGGCTACAATTCTGGAGTCTTGCACCCTAAGTTGACAGTTTTGTAGGCCTTTGTGTTTGCTCTAATTGCATTTCAGTGACTCAGGCATTAAAAAGTGCATATCTGCACTTTACTGTCTTGACCTGCTGACCTTTATTGTCTGTGTTGTAGATAGGCAGGAGAAATGGTGTAGTAAATATGTTGAAATCTGTCTGCTTTAGCCAGCTTTAAATGCGTCTGAAGTAGACCTGTAGCAACAATATTGCATATTTCTTACTATATATCTCACAATAGGACAAAATATATGCTTAATTTAGCTTTGTTAAACAAAGGAATTAGCAAGAAACATTTTTTTTTGTAAGAAGTAATGCACAAAATTGGGGTATTAACACATTATAGTCTAGCAGTTGTAGTGTCATACAGTAGAGACCACCATTCATTTATATAATTTACCGTTAAGTACAAGTTATTCATTTTTCAGTAGATACTTCAGATGAGATAAGCTGTAAGATAACCCCCTTGATTAAGGAAGAGGAAAATCAAAGGAAAGTAAATGAAAGTCAGGAGTGTCCAGATGATATTAAGAGACTGCTCTTGATTCCGATTTGAAAAAATACACAGGTGTTTCTGTCCATCCCTCCACTGTGAGAAGACAGCTCAACACTGTGAGTCTGAAAGAATGTGTAGCTGCCAAGAAACCATTACTGAGAAAAGAAAATGGACGAAAAAGAAAAAGAAAAAGAAAAATTGCAAATCAAATAAAAAAGCTGCTGGTGTTCTCAGAACAATGGACTGTCCAGACCTCAACATGTGTTTAGGATTACTTGTATTGTGAGAAGCAGAAAATGCAACCAACAAAGACTGAACTTTGGCGGTGTGGAAAAATATCCCTTCATATTTCTCTGAACAACCAAAAATGAATGGAAAATAAATGCTGAAAAAGTTGATGTTATGTTTACTTGTTGAAGCTTCTTTGTAGTTTTCTGTTAAATATATTTTCTGAAAAGTGAATAACTTAAATTTTGTTGAATGGACATTTTCTGAAATTAAATGTCTCTGACTTGCACAATACTGTAGAGGTCATCATGTATGATTTCGCACCCCTTATAGATTGAAACTCGATTTTAAATGTGTGCTTCGTTTCTGTTTGAATAAAACATTGTATCAACATAGCTATTGAAAACGAAATGGTGTTGATGTAATATATTGTATTCATGTAGAAATGATGTACACATTTGAATCAAGTACATTCAGTACATCACTTTTTTCAGTGTATGAAGCTCTTAAGTTGAGTCAACACAGACACCTCATTTGGACTTCTTGGAACAGTTTAAGGTGTGTTTAATATGGTGGTGGTCAGGTTGATAGCGGACAAAACTGGCCTCACATCTAGTGTTATGGTGACAAACCAGTGAGAAGATTTGATCATTCTTCTCCCAGTAAGCAGCTTTTTTTTTTGCACTTAGTGTTAAATGATTACATAAAGTAAGTCGTTATGTGCGTTTGTGTGTGTGTGTTTGTGTGTGTGTCTAAAGACTCAGATAAGCAGTTGTGTATTACTGTAAGCGTTTGTGTACTGTGATAAATGCTGTCGGGGAGTATGTGTGTCCTCATCCTCTTAATGCTGGCGGTGACTTGTATTACAACTATTTCCTCTCAAACACACATTAAAATTTAATCCCCTCCAGATTCTCAATAATTAATTAATAGCTAGCTAATTAGCTCTGGATAAAAGGCTGGTTAACTGGGCTAAGTGTATCAAGAAGAGACGATATGGGGAGGATAAGAGAGAGATGTGAATGTTGGAAGTTCAACTCATGAGGGTGAAAGGGGCTGAAATGAAGTCACAATGTTAGTGGAGCAGATGTGAAATCCAGAGCTCTCAACCAAGTCTACATTGTTATATAATGTTTTAAAATGCTTATATAAGACATCTTTAAAACGTATGTGTAGCTCTAGGTTTAGGAAAATGTGGCATTAAAGCTCAGCTCAGAGCCGATTACTGAGGTAGAACATTTTAAAGGGCTTGTGTGTTGCTTAGAGTTTGTGAAGCATCATTAATTTGCGTAACTAAATTGTATTAGAGTTGATGTATTGAGGCTAGCTGACTGAGTCCAGTTTCTATTAAAGCACTGTGGTCAAGGCAAATTAGGTTTTCTTCTGGGAAAGCTGAGAGCTCAACAGTGTATAGCATCATCTAAATCATTAGGGAAAAGGTGTTTGTGTGTGTGTGTGTGGTGCTATGTGAATAAATTAGTGTGTGGGTGGGTGTGCTTGTGGTCATGTGTGTGCAAAATAGTGAAGCCTCAGCTTTTCTATTGTTTGGCGTCTGTCTGGGGCCCCTGCAGTAGTAGTAGTCATTTGTGTGTGTGTGTGTGTGTGTGTGTGTGTTTGTTTGGGGTGTGCTGGAGGCTTTACGAGGCCTCAGCAACAGGAGCTGTGAAAATGGCTCTCAGCTGATGTGGCAGAATAACTGCATTGTGCCTGCAGCCCCGCCACTCACTCTCACATACACAAGCACAGCTGAAGTAGCAGGGCAGAAAGCAGTGGCATGCAGAGACTAGGAGTGCATTCATAGGCTCTTTTATATCCTCGTAAAACTGCATAACCGGAAAAAACAGTGTGCACAGACACAGACTAGGAAGAGGACGGTACAAAAATGAGTGAAAATCGTGGAAATTAACATGTATTTTCAGTGTGTCACAGTTCCATATCCTGGAAAAACAAATTTCCTTCACTTTTTTTTTTGAATAAAGCTGTGTGAAGTAATATGTAAACAATGTTTAAGTGTCAAAAGATCACTTCTTCTATCAGTTCTAAAGGTAGTAGCAACACAGCCTGTATAATTCTGAGGGGTAAAAAGAAGTTACAAATGAATTATGATCCTTTTTGGGACATAAAACCACACAAATGTTACAAGTGGAATTCAGGGAAAAATAAAATACAGCAAAAAAAAAAAGGAAGCCCTTTCAGAATTGAAACTGAACACAAGAAGCGCTGATACACTCTGAACATTAATCACATTAATAGGTGTTTTCTTGAACCTCATATATTTTTTCTTGAAAAAAATACTTTTTAAAACTTTTTCAAAATAATTGTATTTTATCCTATGATTTATGTGGTGTTATGTACCAAAAGCAGTCATAATTCATTTTTACATGACTGTTTTGTTTGTTACTGTGCCTTTAGGACTGATGTATGCAAAAATGTTGTGCTCCATTCAAAAAGCAGTCCGGCCTGAAACACTCCTTATAACTTCAATGTAAATGTGCGAGTATATATATATAAATGTTGGTTTTTGTGACATCATGAACACAAACTTCAAAACGGCAGCTTAGTTTCCATTTCTGGACCATATAAATTACAGCAGAGGGCTTCAAATCCAGACCTTGAATCCAGTTTCAGGTCCTGGATTTTATGATTACTACTATGATTACAAGAACTGAGCTCTTAATGGAACTGATTGGCCAACTAGTGTCATACCTACAAGTGATTCCAAAATCCCGAACTGGAAACTGGATTCAGGATTCAGATTTAAAGACCATTGGACTAGAGAGCGAATATTAAACTTTGAAACTTTAACAGTGTTTGCATGCCATATCAAACTCTTATTTAAAAAGTGAGGAAAAGTCAGTTTTCCACAATAAATTTTCAACATTGTGATATCTTCAAACCCGGTACTTGTAGCATCCATAATACAGACTGCAGCAGATTCTCTCAGAGAGCAGAAGCATTATCTATTATAAGCAGACTCACTGATGCAAACCCAAAGCCGTTCTGACGTGTGTGTTGCGCTGGGTAAAGCTGTAGATGTGAGAACACCCCCGAGGCATGGCCTCTTGTACCTTCACTGCGTGGTGCTCCACAGCGTGTGTGTGGTCCCTCCAGCGTCTCTCATCGGCTTGCTGTTTGTCTGTGTGTGTGCGATCGTGTGTGCGGCAGCCATCAGTCGCCAGCCCCCAGAGAGCCGCCTTCTTCGCCCCAAACATTCGACAGCAGATGGGCAGAAGTCATATAAAACACAGCAAATCAGTAAAAGCTGAACTTCACAGTCGCCCTCGTCTCTTTTTTCTCTTCCTCTGTAGATGTACAGTGCAGCAATAACACTCTGTCATAAAGGGCCTCCGAACCACCTGCTGCTGCAGATGTTAATGCAGGGTCTGTCTCTCTCTCTCTCTCTCTCTCTCTCTCTCTCTCTCTCTTTCTCTCTCTCTCTCTCTCTCTCCACCAATGTCTCTCTTCTTTCTTTTGTTTCTCCCATCTCTTGTGCTGTCTCTCCTCTCTCTCCATATCTCCTTCTCTTCCCTCTCTTTGTCTTTCTCTTTTTTCTCCCTTCAACCCCTCTCTTTAATTTTTCTCTTTCGCCTTTTCTCTCTTTCCTCTGTCTCTCCTCTTTCTCTCTTCTGTTGTGCTGAATTCTGTAACCTCCTCTTCTCTCTTTTTTTATTCCTCCTTTTCTGTCTTTCCTCTTTCAGAGCTCTCAGAAAGAGTTCTGTCTCCCCTCTTCTTTTTCTCTCTTTTTGTTTCCTCTCTTTCTTCCTTTTATCTCTTTTCTCTGCCTCTCTCTTTTCCTTCTCTTTGCTCTCTTTCCTCTCTCAGTCTATCTTCTCTCTCTCTCTTTCTTTCCTTTTGGTCTCCTCCCTCTCTTTTTTCTTATTTTCTTCTCCCTTTTCTCTTTCCTCCCTCACTCCTTTCCCTCCCTTTGTTCTCTCTTTCTTCTCTACTTGCCTCTTCCCTCTCTTTTTTCTTTTATCCTTCTTTTTTGTTTCATATCTCTCATTTCTGTCTTTCCCCACTTTTTGTCTCCTACCTCTTTTTTTCTTATTTTTTCTGTTTTCTCTCTTTCTTTATTCTCTTTTCTCTCTGTCCCATCTCACTCCATTCCTTCTTTTTTGTCTCCTCCCTCTTTTTTTCCTCCCTTTCTTTTTCATTCCCCCTTCTCTCTCTCTCTCTCTCTCTCTCTCACATAAATGGTTAATCCAATCCTCAGGTCTGTGAGGTCACATGGCTGTTTGGCTGGACACCTCAGCAGTGCCTTGTACAGCTGTGTTTGTAAGTGTGTGTGTTTGCTCCTTTCTTCATTAGGTTAGTTCACACAGACCCCTCGGACCCCTCCACTAATCAGGATCATCCTCTGCTGCCGCCAGCAGGTCCAGCTCGGGTCAGACATGAACACACACACACTCTCACACACGCTATGATTGGTCTTGTGGAAAAGAGGGCAGAGGGGGGAGGAGTGAAGTGAAGGAGAGGAAGGGTGACCAACACATACAAATAACTGATCGGAACCACAGTTCAGACAGCATTTCTGCTTTCTTCTTCTTTTTTTTCTTTTATTATGTCTCTTTTTCTCACTCTCTCCTTTTTCTGTCTCCCTCTGCACTGCTTTCTGCCTCCCTTCTTCTTCTGTTTTCTCATTACAGTTGTATCATATTTTAACCTTTTTTTCTTTTGTTTTTCTTTTTCTTCTTTCTCTTTCCCTCTCCATTCTTTCCACCTCCCTTGCTTTATCTCTCACATCATTTCTGTTTTATTCTTTCTCTGATGCATATTCTCATTTTTTTTCATTCTCTCACTGTTTTCTTCCTTTGCTCTCTCCTGATTGAGCCCCCCCACTTGTCTTACCTCAGAAAATCTAGGGCATTTTGTCTCTTTTTCTTTGTTCTCTTTCTCTCTCCTTTTCTCTGTTTTTTATTCTCATCTTTGTTTTTTTCTGTCTCTCTTAGTTTCTCCATCACTTTTCTTTTCCTCTCTCTTGCTGTATCTGTTCCTTTACCTCCTCTAGCTCTAGCATACACCCCCCCAACGCTGATTAGTTCCACCACTAGTTCATGAACTCCATGCTGCTCCAGCCCGCTGATCGCTGCGCTCAGTGTATAGTGTCAGTCGATTAGCCAGAGGCTAACTTCTCCCCTCGTGCGCACAGGCCGTATTACTATAGATTAGTATGGTCCACCCAGGCCTTCCTTTATTGACCCGTCACTCGCGCTGCTGCACGCTTCCTCACCATCTGTTTCTCACCTTTCCGAGCTCTTGCGCCACTGTACTGAAGTCAGCTTGGGGGTATTGACTGTAGTGGCTGCAGATAAAGGTAAGTGGGTTTCATGGGCTCTCATGCTAAAGAAATGGGTGTGGTAGTCACACTCCTCTCCCCCCAGGCCATAAAAACATTCAGGCTCAAAGGCCTTATTTCACTGGTCTCTTATCAGTTTGGACGGCTTCCTCAGAGGGGTCAGTATCAGGGCTCGGGTGATAATTGCCGGTTCCAGACATGTAGACTGAGGCAGACAGCAGCGGGAGAGACTTGTGTTAATTGTGTCTGTTCACTGCAGCACTGCATCTCTGTTGTACTGGGCTCAATTTGGAGGACCCGACCTGCTGATAAAAGTCATTAGCGGGGCTGCGTGCAGCCAGACAATAGTGAGACAGTAGTGTCTCCTGTACTGAGATCAGTACAGATATCTCAAACGTAAAGATCGGTATCAGGACGAGCCTGGGCACAACCGGCTCTAGACTAGGGGTGGGTGATATGAGCTCAAATTTGTATCAGTGTTTTACACTATCAGGACAATAATGATTTTATGTTATACAAAATAACAACAATAAGAAATAATAATAATAACAATCCATTAGTATTAATAATTGCTAGGCATATTACCCACCACAAAGTAATAGTTTTCATAGGCACTCTCAATTTAGTGTATAATATTTGGAACAAAATCTTGTATCTTATTTTTCATTTTTTTCACGATTTGAAAATGCCAGTTGGCTTTTACGTTATGTAAATATTTTATGACAAACAAACCAACTTTTTTATATTGTTTGAACAAACCAGAAGCCCTTTACATTGTGTGAACACTTAATGACAAGTGGACCAATAGATTTAGTTTAAAATCTTATGTGATCACACATCAAAGTTAAGTGTTTTTTCCTCTCTTCTGCAAAGCTCCCATTTCAGAGATTCATTTGATTACAGCATTGATGAAATGGTGTTTTTAAGTCAGTTATCTTAGCAGAATTATTTAAGCTGTTGAAGGTTAATTTGTCTTCCGTCTTTAGGGCAGAGCCATATGTTATTTACCATGGTGGGGCTTAATACTGCATCCATAGTATAGTAAAACCTACATCATGAGTCAAAGTCACAGTGGAATTCACTTTTATACCAGCGTACCTCCCCCCACCCCTTACTCCAGACATTTGAAATGACCCAGGTGTGGTGATTGTGTTTGCTGAGGCAGGTACAGCTGGGGTACTTCAGCCCTCCAGCTGCTGCCCCCCTGGGGTGGGGTCACACATCTAAGGCTGTGCTGAGCGCAGCCGATTTCTGGTGTGTAGGCGGTATGGCAGTGCTCCTTCTCCTCAGGCTTGTGGAGCACGGAGCCAGACATCATTTGCATTTGCCTGTTCCGCTTAAATGGAAAAAGCCATAAAAATACAAATTGGAGACGAAAGAAAAACGGTTATCAACGGAATCATGGGTATCGGTGTGTCTATTCAAAACGTGCTTGTGCTTCTTCCTGTACCTAACTCAGTGGTGTCTGGCTGTGCTGTTTCAGTGATAAGTGTCTCCTGATTTTGACTGCAGCACGGTATGAGGGATTGCTAATGTCGAGGCTAAAAATACTTTGACAGGGAGTTTGTGTGGGGGTGTTTATGTGTGTGTTGCCAGCACATACAGCCTAATCTTGTCTTTGTAACAAGCCCTCCTGACTGAGTGAACCAAGTGAGAGCAGTGATGTGTGAGCATGTATGTGTGTCCATCTGTAAGAGCTAGTTTGTAATTGTCAGTTAGGGGAGCCGGAATTTGACATGACCCACTTACAGAGCATGAGGGATGGTCAATGGATCACAACGCTGTAGGCTTCCTACCACACACACACACACACACACACACACTCCTCCCTTTATGTAAAGAACAGTTTGGAGTACTCATAATAATGCTGACAAGGCAAGGGCCCTGTTCCAGTCCAAAGAGAGAGCACACTGACTCACACTTTTGAGTATGCATGGGAGCTCTGTTGAAATTTTTGATGGCCCCAACGTTTCCTGACTTTGATGATTGCTTTCTTTTTTCCTGCCTAAAGTGTAATTGAAGTCACATTAAGTGCTATTAAAAGGGCATTACTGGGAATCAGCCTGTGCCGCTCAAGTATCTCTGAGAACTCTGCTCTCCACTGCATCTGTCAAGTGTTTTACATGAAGTGAACTGCAAAGCCATTGTTTCCCTGGATTTGGAAAGCAGCCTGGTGTAAAACTACTAATCCACTGTCTCCTAGATGGGAACACAGCCTGGTTTCAAACTACTACTCCATGGTATTCTGGATTTGAACACAGCATGGTTTAGAACAGTGGTGTCCAGCCTTATCCGCAAAGGGCCAGTGTGGCTGCAGGTTTTCATTCCAAACAAGCAGGAGCTCACCTGATTTCACTTGTTTAATCAATTGCTCAGGATTAAAACAACTTATCATGTGTACTCCTGCTTTGTTGGAACCAAAACCTGCAGCCACATCGGTCCTTTGTGGATAAGATTGGACATGCCTGTAAAATTTGGAACTACTGGGCCATCATGTTTTAGATTGGAACACAGTCTGGTTAAGAGCTACTAAGCCACTGTCTTCTAAATTGGAACACAGTCTGGTTAAGAGCTACTAAGCCACTGTCTTCTAAATTGGAACACAGCCTGGTTTAGAACCACTAAGACATGGAGCTCTGGATTGAAACACAGCCTGGTTTAGAACTGCTGTGCTGTTGTCTTCTGTGTTAGAACACAGCCTGGTTTACAACTACTACTCAGTGGTGTTCGGGATTGGGAAAACAATCTGGTTTAGAGCTACCGAGCTATCTTTTATGTTGGAACACAGCCTGGTTTGCCATCATCTTCCAGATTGGAACATAGCCTTGTTTACCACTACTACTCCATGGTGTTCTGGATTTGAAAAAAACCTGGTTAAAACCTAAGCTATAACCTTCTAAATTGGAACACAGCCTGGTTTAAAACTACTAAGCCATCATCTTCTAGATTGGAACACAGCCTGGTTTAGAACTACTAAGACTTCATCTTCTAGATTGGAACACAGCCTGGTTTGGAACTACTAAGCTACTCTTCCTCTGGATTGGAACACAGCCTGGTATAGTGAAGGTTCTAGAATATGATCTGGAATGTTCTCCCTTCTGTCAGTCAGAGAACCAGCTGCAAATCATTAGCCTTGTGCTCTATTGTCTGTGAGGGGCTGCTTGTGGTAGAAGTGAAAAACCTGTTGGATGGAAATGCTGCAGGCGAAAGCAGCTCTGGCTGATGGTGTGCGTTTACATTGAGGACCAGCAGCTCCAGTTTGGCCCTGTAGTCGTCATCTTGTTTTAATATCACTTCAGGGTTTTTTTCCTCAATTTGATTCGTTAAATACATCCCAGCAGCTGCGCTACACATCAGCATGCTCTGTGCACTGTTTCTCTCTCTCTCTCTCTCTTTCTCTCTCTCTCTCTCTTTCTCACTCTCTCTCTGGCTTTTTCTCTTTCTTTCCTTTCTGCAAAAAGCGTTAACACGCACCCTCACATGCTCGGCAGTTTAAAAAAAATGTTATAGCTCTGAGTGTTGGATCGAGTCCAGCATCAGGGGTTAAATTTCCTCAGAGGCTCAAACCTCTCCTCTCTCTCTCTCTCTCTCTCCCTCTCTCTCTCTCTCTCTCTCTCTCTCTCTCTCTCTCTTTTCCTCCTCTATTCTTCAGTAGCGTATTACTAGTTTTTTTTTACCTCTGCCCCCTTTTCTGTCTCTCATCGCTTCAGAACAAAAGAGCTCTCCTCTGCACCTCAACTAAACATCTCTCTCACTCTCTCTCAGTCTCTCTTTCTCTCTCAGACACATACATGTACAGGGTTTTGCAGTCATGCACACTCAGCTACAGTCAGTCTTTCACACAGAATGATTCGTGTGTGTGTGTGTGTGTGTGTGTGTGTGTGTGTGTATGTGTGTGTTTGTGTGCTCCACCCTCGCTCTATCTTATTACACTGGGTTGGCAAAGCTGTGCATTTGCACGTCTTAAATTATTGCTGTCTGTGTTTCTTCGCTTTTCCTCTTTGTCTTTCTGGGTGGTTTGACTGGTTAGTGCCAGTCCCACCATCACACACACACACACACACACACACACACACACACACACACACACACACACACACACCCTGCTCCTCTGAATAATTCTGATTTCAAAAGCCACACTGAATAGCCCTGATTGCCTATCAACGTGGTGTCAAAGTAATTTAGCAGCTCTTGTGAAAGCCCGAGAGATTTCAACCTGTTCAGTTCCTTTTCCTTCCCCTCCAAACGACAAGAAAATCAATCCTTCCTTACTTTCCTCCGATCCCCCTGTGCTTTTCTCGCTTTTCTTTTTTGCCCCATACTGCTCCTGTCTCATTTCTCTCTCTCTCCCTCTCTCTCTCTCTCTCTCTCTCTCTCTCCCTCCCTCACTTTCTCTTTCCTCTTTCTCCCTAACTCTTTGTCCCATATTGCTTCTCTCTCTCTCTCTCTCTCTCTCTCTCTCACTGTTGGAGGGCAGCTGTAGAGTAGCTCCAGCACGACGGGAGAGAAAACAGATGGAGTGGTTTTCTTTCTTTCTCTTTCATTCTTTCTCGCTCTCTTTTTCCCCTTCTCCCCTCTCCTGATAGAGAAAGGGGGCAGAAGAATGCCATTTGGCGGGGGCGGGGGGGGTTGGTGGAAGAACAAAAAAGACTCCGCAATCTCACAGACCCCTTCAGTTTAGCAGCACTGCGAACGCTCAGGCCTGTTTGATGGATGTGTGTGGTTCCAATTGTGTGAGTGTGCGTGTGTATTCATGTCTTTGGGCTGCAGTAGTCTTGTTTGTTTCAGAGATAGATGGTGGGCTTTTTTTTGAGTGTGCTTGTTCACATCTTGTAATGACACTGCGTGTTTCCAGTTCCCATGCTCTGCAGACTCATGCTGTGTGTTTGTCTTGAGGTGGTGGTACTAAAGTTTTGTGGTGTGTGTGTGTGTATGTGTGTGTCTTTTTTACCTCTTGTGTTTTCTTGTTTCCCATGGCACCCCAACTGTTTGTGTGTATGAGTAAATGTTTGTTTTTGCACACTTCCAAGACAAAAAATTTCTGACTTTGTCAGACCAGAGAAAGACAGTGTTAACAACAAAATGATCCTGTGTGCTTTTTAGCTTTTAGGGTTAAGTCTATAACATTATTATAACATATAAGTACAGATATAATATACATGGAACATAATATTATTATTATTACACATGGATCCTTACATAGATGTGTATCGCTGTTGACTGAACAAAACCTTGTATCAAAATGGTAATTTTACAGGAGAAGGAAAAAAACATACTTTACTTTTAATGTAAGTCAATGGAACTAGACTTTTTTCCAAGTCATTTTGGGTCATTTCTTTTAGACCATTCATCATGAAATTTACACACAATATAAAGGACAATGGGCATTTTCAAATTATGCCAAAAACTGAAGAGCAACTAAAATGGAGATACGAGGTTTTGTTCTGACAGAAGCGATATATACATTTGGTTACTGATGTTAAAGTTAGGGTTAGTTTTAGGAATAGACTGTTCATTTTATTTCAAGTATTTGTTCACCCGCCTCTATTAGTCTTTTCCTCAAGACATTGTCATACAATATAAATGGTATACCTATGAGTTATCAAACTTCAGAAAAACCTGATATAGTTATGCATATCATGTATCAAGAAAATGTCTTTAGGTACAGTTATTATATATTTTAACTGTATCACATGCCCCTATTATATTACACATAGGTGTTTATTTATAATAGATAATAAATATATTTAATTTCATAATGACATATTTGTGGCTTCATGTCACTAGAAGGTATATAAACAAGTGTGTGTGTGTGTGTGTGTGTGTCCTGTCTTGTTGAGGTTGTATCTCTGTCTCCTGTAACGTGGAGTCATCATATACTCACATGTTATCATTTAAGCCCATACCACACACACACAAACACTAGCACACACTGGTCAATAACTAGGTTGAGGTTTTCACTCAGCCGCTGACTCTGGTAGTGGAAACAGGAATGTGGGTGGCCTCAACACACACACACACAGATGTACGTGAGTTGTCTGAGAAAATGAGAGTGATCCTGTACAGTCTCAAATGTCAAACATATCAATCACTGCTCTGCGTCTGTATGCATTTACATTTCTGTCTGCAAATGAACATTCTCCTCTGCTTTCCGCTGCTCAACCTCTCTCTCTCTCTCTCCTCTCTCTCTATATATTTATGCTCATACTCTCTCTCTCTCTCTCTCTCTCTCTCTCTCTCTCTCTCTCTCTCTCTCTCTCTCTCTTTCTGTGTGTGCAGATCTAAAGTACACAGTTAGCTCTCTTCATTCTGCTGTGTTGTTGAGAGGTCTGTGCCAGAGTTCTGTCTATGTTAAGATATTGAGTTTCGCTTGTGTTTGGAATAGAAACAGGCCACAGAAGAAACCTATCTGTCTTTCTCGCTCTCTTTCTCTCTCTCTGTTTCTCTCTCTCGCCCGTCTGGGTCTCGTACTTGCCCGTGTCGGGAGTGTTGTTGACTGTCTTTTTAGAGGGAAATATCAGATTATGAAGGAAAACACTGCTTCCTCTTACTCCGCTCTGCCCCGGCTGCCTGCTCTTGTTTTTACACTTTGCCTCTGAAACAGACTGACGGCTAAAGGGACGAGGTTGGAATCACAAGCTGGACTTTTATAACTTTTCCCAGCCCTCGCTCTGTGTGTGTGTGTGTGTGTGTGTGTGTGTGCGTGCGTGTGTGTGTGTGTGTGTGTGTGTGTGTGTGTGTGCGCGTGTGTGCTTGCGTGTGTGTGCGTGTGTGTGTGTGCGTGTGTGTGTGTGTGTATGCATGGCCAGTTTTATCCCACCATATTAAGGGGCCATTTGCAAACCAAAACCATAAACAAAACAAAAAACTTTGTCAATGAGGGTGTGAAAGCGAGTGGGAAAACAACAGAAAAATGGCCTGTACCACTTGACCCTGTCTCAGAGGGGTGTGAGCGATGGCTGGATTATCCCCGTACACTCCCCCTCACGGACCCCCCCCTGCGGTTCCGCCCCCGTGTGGCGCACTCTGCTGTCAGTCATTCCACAAAGCTCTCTGTCTGTTCAGGGATTAGAGCCTCTCTCTCCTCTCCCTCCATCCCTCCATCACTCTCTCTGCATTTCCCCCTCCTGCCTCCATTATAAAACCTCCCAACTTCTCCTGCCTCTCCACACGGCTTTCCTCCTCTCATCAGTGAAACTTTACATTGTAAGCGTGCGTTATGGCATATTGAAGGAACCAGTTCAATTGCATTGATTTTGGAAGGTTTGAATCAGTTATACTCTAAAATATTCAGTAAAGCAAGAGCTTTTTTTTGGTCAAAATGCAACTTCAAGGCTATTTCAGGCTTGGTGTATAGTTTTTATTGTTTATATTCCATTACTGCGTGAATAATTCCTCCAGTCACATGTTCACAAGTATTTATAAAAAATAGTTCTGAAGCCAGAATGATCCATTTGAACTGAATCACGATTCATTGAGTCATAATTTACAGAATCATTAGTGAATCATTGTGATGTCACAGATTTACACCCCTGTTCTCCTCCTGTTCTCTTCTAGGCTCTACTATTTCTGTGTAATTTCTTGGTTCTCATTTTTGCCTGTGTTAATAGGTATTCTCTACTGCACACAAACACAGTCACTCTCGCACTCTCTCCTTTCCGCTCTCTTCTGTCACTCTTTCTCTTCTCTGTTTAATCTGTCTCAGTTTTCTGTCCACTTCTGGACTGTAATCTCTTTGCTCTTTTGTCCGCTCAGAAGCTTCTCTCTCTCCTTCTTTCCAGTTCTTGTATCTCTCAGTCCCACCCGTCCATCTGCGCTCATCCCTCACTCCTGTAGGAGAGACAGAAGAGGGTTGGCAGGACAGCTAGCCTTCAGCCACAGCTCACAAACAAAGACAGCCAAACACACGCACACGCACACACACACACACACACACACACACACACACACACACACACACACACACACACACACCACACCACACCACACCGGTGCATTTCATAAACAGATGCACAGAGAAATGTATGGTCTATAGACACATGTATACATATATACATATATACATGCATATAGTCATACATATATGCCCCAGATTACATGTTTTGTTGACTTTTTTTGTTTGTTGAGTAAAAACACATCAACATGTCCTCTGCAGAGAACACTTCTGCACATTGTAATGCACACTTTAATTGTTTATTTGCTGAATATCTGCATATCACTGCTGTCAGAACAAAACCTCGTATTTCCCAAATGGAAATGGAAAAGGAAAAAACATACTTTACTTTCAGTGTACGTCAGTGGAACCAGATCTTTTTCCAAGTAATTTTGGGCCATTTCTGTTGGTCTAATCACCATGATTTTAAAAGGCAACAAGCATTTTCACATTATGCCAAAAACTGAAAAACGACCAAAAACGGAGATATGCTTTTGTTCCGACAGCAGCAAAATATAGAATATATACATATTCTGAGATAAAAAAAAAAAATGTTTAATGTCAGTTAATTCATATAAATTGTGCATAAATGTAAGTGTGTTCTCTGTAGAGGATGGGTCTACTTATTTTCACTTATAAAATCAACAAAA